>NC_092459.1:26610133-27922633 GCF_047495875.1 Pithys albifrons albifrons
TACCTAAATCCTCCCCAAAAAGGGACCCGATCCTGGTTATATAATAAGAAAAGCTGAGTAACCCTTGAGAACATCTTCTTTTCAAAAGTCAAAGAATTTTGAATATAAGCAAGTCTAAGTTATGTAGAAAGCATACAAACTTTACTTTGCATGTTTTAAAAACTATAAGAAATTTTAAATCCTGATTTTAATGATGGGATCATCAATAACATGCAGTGGTGCTTTCATTTAGGAAATAGCCAACAAACCAACACAATGTTCTCCAGTAAATATTTCACTGTGCATTACGGGAGAGAAATATCTATCTATTATACACCTCTCTGCAGGATACATTCTGTACCCACTTTACAGTCATACTGCTTGAGACCGATAATTCAGTGTCTCTGCAACATGATTTCTAAATACCATCTTTGAAGAGAGAATCTAATAAGCATGCTATATTTTCTAAAGCTATGATTGTTATAGCATCCATTAGTTCTCCTCAGATTATTTTTGATCATTAGGTGTGTACAAAAAATATGATACTTTCGGAAGGCAGATAGAAGGTGAGTAGTTTATATCACCCAAAATAGAAAAGCATAATATAGCTTCACAATCATGTACTAATGGAAGGAAGGAAGGAAGGAAGGAAGGAAGGAAGGAAGGAAGGAAGGAAGGAAGGAAGGAAGGAAGGAAGGAAGGAAGGAAGGAAGGAAGGAAGGAAGGAAGGAAGGAAGGAAGGAGAAAGAAGAAAGAAAGGAGAAAGAAAGAAAGAAAGAAGAAAGAAAGAAAGAAAGAAAGAAAGAAAGAAAGAAAGAAAGAAAGAAAGAAAGAAAGAAAGAAAGAAAGAAAGAAAGAAAGAAAGAAAGAAAGAAAGAAAGAAAGAAAGAAAAAGAAAGAAAGAAAGAAAGAAAGAAAGAAAGAAAGAAAGAAAGAAAGAAAGAAAGAAAGAAAGAAAGAAAGAAAGAAAGAAAGAAAGAAAGAAAGAAAGAAAGAAAGAAAGAAAGAAAGAAAGAAAAGAAAGAAAGCTTTCTACTGAAGATGCATTTTCCCAGGTGGTCAATTGCACTTGTTGTCTGTTATTTTGGAAAATGCACAGAATTTAATAGATGAGGTATATCAAACTAACTACATTAGGAAAATACCATCTGTCAATATGGCTTCAGACCAACAACATCTTTTGGGAAAAGCAAATTCTAAAACGAAGGCAGTATACTATTAGTCTGATAGAATGATTATAAGTTTCACCATCTGTTGCATAGTTCACTATTAATTGTGAATTGTATCAGCAGATAGTTTCTAAAATCCACGTTTACTTTTTTATATAAACAACAGCAAAGCAGAATGGCAACACATTATCTCAAGTAATGATTTACCAATGCTGGTGGTAAATCAGATAAAACTGATTTAAACCCTGGTTTAACAAGGCAGATATCTAGGGTACTACTTACAGTAAAGAGATTACAAATATCAGCGGCAGTACAGAAAAGTGATCCAGAATTATTCATCTTTGCTCAAAAAACTTACTGATTTTGCTTTTCAAAGCTATTCCATTGTATATGCACATACTATTTATGTTTCAAATTTCAAAATCCATCAGTTGAATGCTATTGGATTTTAATTGCAGCAACCTATTTAATCAAACATAAATGCAAAAGCTCCAACAATTTCAAAATATTCCACAGCTATATCTAAACTAGAGAAGAATTTCTTGCATGTAAAATTAAAAGCTTATTCAATACATTTAATATGAAGCATCATGACAGTGTTTAAATTTATATCAGGAAAAAATAAAAGAAAAATTTAATTAATGCCTTGTGGGTTTGGATTTGGTTGGTTTTTGGTTTTGTTTTTTTTTTGTGTGGGGTTGGTTTGTTTTTGGGTTTTCAGGAGTTTTTTAATTTGTTTTTGTTTTCTTTTTTGTGGGGTTATTTTTTGCTTATATTTTTATTTTTTCTGGACCTAACCTAAGGTTTTTTCTTGTTTCTTTGTTTGATTCTTCATTCTCTGGAAGCAACTTCATGGTCAGACTAGTGATTCATAACATTTGTAACACTGAATGCATAAATGAAAGATTTTTGAAAGAAGTCTTCTAAACATGGTGTTATTTAAATTATTCATTGTTCTCAGCTTAAACTTATATTTTGCTTTACCTGAAGATAAACTGTCACTGATGCCAGCTTCATGCAAAGTTATCAAGAAGAGCTTAATGCAAAAGGAAAAAAATATAAAAAGAGATTCTTAGTTTGATTGCCTAAGCCATAAGCTGCATTCAGTGTTTCTTTTTCTCAAAAGCTTTCTCTACTTTATCTTCCTTGCATTGAAGAAACTATAATTTTTGCTTCTTCCCCTGCTATTCTTGTAACTTCATTAGCTGATTAACAAAGGGAAAATACAACAGAACTCTGCAGAGCCTAATATGAAACGGCCTTCACTATAGGCAGGAAATTACTATAATAATTTTCACTATAGAAAATTATTGCCCAATATCCAGAGGTCTCTGGAAAATCCAATAAATAAAAATGAAACCACCATATCATAGTAAGTTCACTCTTTCTCAACTTGGCAGCCATATCACTTCATGACTGCTCAGATAATTTGAGACATCTGATGATATCTACACTAGTACAGGGGTTTTTTTTGTTGTTGGACTTTTTGATAGGTTTTTTTTGTTTGTACTGTGTTTTGTCATTGTTTGATAATCAGTCAGCATAGCAAGTGTTCTTTTAGGACAACAGTTGTTAATCTAATAACTTATGCTTACCAAGCTCAGAGACAGATGAAAAACAGACTTTCAGTTTACTGGGAGAAAAACAATGTCCTTTTCAAATCATGTGATGAAAAGTGAATATATACTGACACTAACAGCTGAGCATTGCTGTAGCAAGGACTTTTTAGAAGTTGCTATCACACCCATTGGTAATACCAGAGCTAACTTCCCCAATGGGTCTTTATCATATATATGAAATTCTAGTAGAAGTATAAAATTCTAAAGGAATTGAGAAATATATTTGCTCCTTAATAATGTCCTTCATATTTATTAAAAATGTGATTGACATAGCAAATTAAAAGAAGTGGGGTTTTTTCTTAATTTTTTGTAAAGATCTGTTTCTGGACTGTCATGAAGAAAGATCTGCATGTTTTAGAAGTACAAACTCAGGCCACCACTTTGTCTGAAAGGATGTGGAAAGAGACAATTACAAATGCACAGCGGATTTTTTTCAAGCAAAGTTATCTAGATGTAATTCAAATAAATTCCCAAGGTTATGGCTTTGCTGGCAACCAACCAAAACCCACTGCTTTTGCCCAGGATGATAAAGCTATTTTATAGTATTAATTATTAAACTGCAGCATTAAGCAAAAGCCCATATATGGATATTTTTATTTTAGAGAAGACACATTTACAACAGATCTTAAATAATTTTGCATTCTGGTGATAAATTCAAAGAATCTAGTTAATAGTCTATATGAGCTGAATACCTACTGGCATGCTTTGCTTTTCTAAGACATTTTGCATTTCCCATTGATTACTGAAATATTTTTCTTTTTATCTAACAAAGCCCTTATATTAATATTTTAATTCTTGGTCATTATTGGAACTACCAGTCAACTGAGATTCATATTCTGACAACAGCCTTCTCTTCTCTTTCTTCTCACAAGCTCTTGAGTTCAAAGAACTATATCAATCACATTTTCAAGCCACTTACTCTACTCTGGTTCTTTTGGATGACCTTAAGTTATTTCTGAAAATGAAAATATGTCAGCCTGCTAGAAACTGAATCCAGATTCCATGCTTGATGACAGCATCTATGTCTATCTCTCTTTTTATCCTTTGGTCAAATAGCAGCTATAGTAATGTTCATTGTCCTCCTCTTTTTTGTAAAGCAGCTCCTCCTCTTACTATTTTTTCAAGTTAGCAGAAGGTCCATTTATCTGTTTAATATTTTCTCTTTAATTCTGAAGTAATGCTCAGGTCCCTTTTCTTACAGGAGATACCACATTCTGAAGGATATGGCAGTGGAATGTTGTTTCATAACCACAGATTTTGGCACAAGATGGTATCTTTAATATCCACTACAAAACACATTAGTGACTTAGACCTGTGACATTCCAAATTTTCAGTTCATTTGTTGTCTCTTCCTATATTTCTACTGAATGAGCAAAAGTTCTATTTCTAGCTTATTGATATTTCTTTTGCAGGCAATTTTCTATAGAAAAAGGTACAACTAATCCATCTGATTTTAGACTAATGAAGTCTCTGTATGGCAGTAACTTCAGCAGTTATCGACATTCTTTTTTCCTATGTATTGGCAAAGAAGCACTAAGAAGTGCTGATATCAACACTACCTGTAAAGGACTTTTGTGTGTTGACTAGCAGGCCTGCCTCCTTAATCTGAAAGGCCACCATCTAAATGGTAACATCCAGGCTTACAGCACTTCTTTGATAGTTGATGTTAGCAATTTAATTCATTTTTCTTTATAAACTGCCCTTTGCTTAATAATCAGAATTGTTTGTTTTGGAAGGGACCTTTAGAGATCATCTGTTCCAAGTCCTCCTGGAACAAGCACAGACACCTTCAACTTAGTCAGGTTGGTTCATCCAACCGACCTTCAATGTTTCCAGGTATCTACTCCCTCTCTGGACAACTTGTTCCAGTGTTTCACCAGTCTCACTGCAAAAAATTGTCTTCCTTATACCTAGTCTAAATCTGTTCTTTTTTAATTTAAAACCATTAGCCTTTCTCCTGTTGCAACAGGCCTTTGTGGAAATTGTGTACTCATCTTTCTTATAAGCCCCATTAAGTAGTGAAAGGTTTCAATGAGATCTTCCCAGAGCCATTTCTTCCTCAGACTGAACAATCCCAGCTTTCTCAGCCTTCCTCATAGGATATGTGCTCCAACCCTCTGATCATCTTTGTGGCCCTTCTCTGGACTTGCTTCAGCAAGTTCTTATATTGGGCTCCCAGACCTGGAAACAGTACTCCAGATGGGATCTCACAAGGACAGACTAGAGAGGAATAATCACCTCCCTCAACATGCTGGCCATTCCTCAACCAGGATGTGGTTGGCCTTCAGGGCTGCAAGCACACACTGTGGCTCATGTCCAATTTTTCATCCACCACAATCCCTATGTTCCTCTCCACAGGGCTGCTCTCAATGAGTTCTCTTGGTCTGTACTCATGTCTGGGTTATCCTGACCCCATGTGCAGGACCTTGCACTCGGCCTTATTGAACATCATTATGTGCTTGTGGGCACATAACTCAAACCTGTACAGGTCCCTCTGGATGGCATCCCATCCTTAAGATGTGCCAGCTGTACCTGTCCCTGCTTCAACTGCCTATGCTCTTACTTCTTGCTCTTTAGTTTGACCAGTAGTTCCCTAGTCATCCATGCTGTGCTCTGACCTTCCTTTCCTGATTTCTTACTTGGGACAAAGAGCTCTTGTGCTCTATGGAAAGATCCACAATCTCTGTTCTGCTCCCTTATCCTTGAGGATGCTTTTGAAGAGTTGAAATGTTGCTTTCTTAAAATGCAGGGTACTTTTTTCTTTGCCTCATCCATATTCCTCAGGACTTCAAACTCCACTAGTGCATGATCACTGCAGCACAGGCTGTCTTCAGTCTTGATGCCACTGATGAGATCACTTGCACTGGTGACCATCAGGTCCAGTAATTAATTCCTTCTGTCAGGGGCTATTACCTGTTTCAAAAAGTTATCCTCAATACATTACAAGAATCTCCTGGATGGCCTACAACTCATGGTGCTACTTTCCCAGTAGATGTCAGGGTGGTTGAAGTCCACCAGTAGGACAAGAGCCTGTGAGTGCATCATCTCTGTAGGTAGAGTAAGAAGGTCTAATCAACAGGGTCCCCTTGATCAGGTGTCCTGTAGAAGACACCAACCA
Organism: Pithys albifrons albifrons; assembly: GCF_047495875.1. Classification (NCBI taxonomy): domain Eukaryota; kingdom Metazoa; phylum Chordata; class Aves; order Passeriformes; family Thamnophilidae; genus Pithys; species Pithys albifrons. Next base: position 26,616,019 of record NC_092459.1, read on the forward strand.
CAAGGTTCCCTTTGTTGCCTCTGTCTCTGATTCTTACCAACCTGCTTTCAATCTGCTTGTGGCTATTCTTCACAAGCAACACTTCACACTCCATCTAGTTCTTGATGTAGAGAGTAAACCCTCTGCCTGTCCTTCCCTGACTGTCTTTTATGAAAAGGCTGTACCATCAATAGCTGCACTCCAGTCATGGGATTCATCCTTCTCTGTGTTGCCTTCTGTTGCCTGAATCTGCTCTTCTAAGAATTAGGAGGAAACTAGATTTTACTTTTAAATACAGAATAAATGTTTAGATAAGACATTAAACCAGAGATCTAATTATTACTGTGACTTTTTTCTTCTGAAAAGCTGAGTGTCTTCCTGTTGTCCCAAACCAAGACTGTTGGCCATTTAATACTATAACATGTATCTCATCCATTGGTTTTGTAAATAAATTATGTTGGTATTGACTTTCTCTCTTAAATTACAGAAGGATGTAAAATACTTTTTTATTTCACCTCTATGATGAAGTGAGCTCTGTAATAGTATGTCATTGATAAGGTTACTAGGAGATCCAGAGAACTTCACACCAGCAAACCCACTAGTCACACTCTCCCATATTATACCTGAATGATACTTCCTATTCACATATGCCATCCTATGCTCTATCCTCACAACCTGCTAGGACTACTGGCCTAGTCATCTCTGTACAAATTCTACTTCAAAGCCTCTTTCTGCACAAATCCAATCAATGCACAATAGCTTTCCACCCTTTCTCCCACCTCCTATTTGGAATTCTAGTCAATCTGCACATGCTCTCATGAGTGGGCAGCCAGCCAGTAGAACACCCATTAATTATCATCAGCCAACCAACCTCTCTTACTTTCTTCACCACCTTCCTAATCCTCTTCCCCATTATAGAAGCCCTAGAAAACAAAATACTCAATTCTCAAAAATACTCTAATGGTTTACAAAAAAAATTGGTCTTGAAAAACATAGTGAAGACTATACCTCTTAGAATTCCAGAAATCATTTCCAAAACAGCTCAGGAAAAAAGCAACTGAAATCCCTATTTCTGATTCCCAAAGCTGGAATTTTACATTAAACTATTCTTTGACACTCCTGATAAATTTCCCAGATTGCCCCATGAGATAGTCTCTGTACAAGCTCCAAGACAACAGATAAAGTCAGCAGCAACCCTCACCCCACAAAAAGTGTCCCAACCCACAGCAATAAAACACAGCTACACCACAAAATCCAACTGAACCTTCCCCCTCTGTCAACAAAAGCTGCTCCAAATTTTCACCAGTCAGCAAAACCCCCAATAATTACATCCACAAGCACTATAACAAGACCTGTGCCATACCCCACAACCCCTCCAGCCTCTGGAAAAACATCAGCCACTACAGAGATGGAATAAACAAAAATTAAAAACATGCCACCCAAAAAGCCCATAAACAACATTAACAACACAAAGAAAAGCCTGAAACTTAACAACCACTTACAACTTGCAACTGATGACAGCAGCAAGCCTATTGCCCCATAATATAGGACTGGATAGAATTGCTAACGCCCCAAAACAAAGCACACCCTAAAAAAAGAATAGAAATTGAGTCATAGCGGTTCTCTTTTGATATTTATTCAAGGTCTACGGCCTGGAAAAACATCATAAAAAAATCTAGCTTGAATAAACTGTCAGAATTAACTTCCTTACAATTCATTTCCTGCCTCCCACAGTTCTATCCAGACAAAGGGTATATCCAGTAGCAGGCACCGCCATGCTACTTTTAAATGCGTGATTACCAAAAGGAACAGAAGTTTTACATGTAGTTGCCACTGTATCTGGCTGTGAATCAGAGGCTTGCGTTCCCTGGACAGAACTAGGGAAGATTTATGTGTCTCAGAGCAGGGTCAAATACAGTCAACATGCTGAACAAGCTGTTGATAAAGCAACACCAAAACCAAACTGCTGCAGAACTTCCACTCCAGTGTAGAATCTGGGCTGAAGTCTGGGCAGCTTCATCTACTATTTCATGATCTGCTTTTAAAACATACTGCTAGTGCTGTTTTGCATTTTCATGCAGTAGATGCCAGAAGTATTTCTGCAGGGATTGTTTACCTAGGCTCAATGACATTTTCAAGATGTGAATTACTTTTCAAGATGCGAATACCTGGCTACCCCGGGAGAAGCCTGAGCTGAGTGCTACCAGCGCACAGAAAATGCATCTTAGTCAAAAAACAGAAGACTACAAGACAGGTGCAGAATCTGGAAATATCTCTCAACAAAGCTGGTTCCTGAGCTTAATTAAGATGCTTAGGACTACTGTCCTTGCCCTGACGATTTGAGCTGATCACTGTGTAATGACTCACTTTAAACAAAGACAGAGTGATCTCTACCATCTGCCCTCTTCAAGTAGCAGCCTTAGAGTTAATAAACTTATGAAAAATATGAACTTGAATGTTCTTTTTGTCTCCCATTACTTCACATCAAAGATATAGGAAAATATACACCTAGACTTCCTGAATAAATGTTTTCTCCCACAATAGAAATGTATGTGCTCTTTATTTGAGGTATAAAACAAGCTGAATACTAAGTACTGCACCAAAATATCCTATAGTTCCTCAGAAAATCACCAAATTTCTTCCTAGGAAAAACATTTTTTGCATCAGTTTCAGTCCTTTCCTAAGTTCCTCAGGGACAAATTCATCTGGGCTCAACATTTCACAAAAATTGTAGTGTGGCTTTTACTAATGGTGCAGAGTAATAAAAAAGTGAAGAGAGGGTTCACCTAACCCAATCACTATATCAGTCTTGGTATCCTGTGTAGTTCTATTTTTTGTCCATACCCCAGTCAGCAACCAAGCATCACAGAGCTGTTCACTCAAACTCCCACCAGCCGGATCAGGAAAAGAATTGGAAGAGTCAAAGCCTGTGAGTTGAAAAAAAAAAGGCTGTTTATTAGAGAAAGGAAAAGCTGTGCAAATAAACAAAGCAAAACAAGAAATTCACCGCTTCCCATGCGCAGGCAGGTGTCCAGATGTCTCCAGCAGAGCAGGGCCCCATCACACATAATGGTTACGTGGGGAGGTAAAAACCATCATTCCAAAAGTCCCTCCTTACTCCTTCCTCCCACTTTTATACCAATCAGGATGGCATATGGTATAGAATATCCCTTTGGTCACTTTGAGTCACCTGTCCTGGCTGTCTCCCCCCCTAACCACCCATGCAGCCCTAGTGTCCTTGCCAGCATGGCAGAATGAAAAGTAGAAAAGACCTTGGCTGTGTGTAAACACTGCTCAGAAAGAACAAAAACATCTCTAGATTATCAATCCTATATTCAGCACAAATCCAAAACACAGCCCCATACTAGCCACTGTAAGAAAAATTAACTCTAGCCCAGCCAAAATCAGCATACTCCCTCATGAAGGACAGTACAGTTTCATATGCCAGCTACAGTCCCTTACCATCACCATGGTCTTATGACTCCATATCATTGTTTCCTCCCTGCTTTTGCCAGGCAAGAGATCTTTCAACCAGGGTTTTACCTGTTAGAGACACCTGCCTCTGGGATTTAATTCCAGAAGCAGTAAATATGCTGTTGAACCACAGACGTGGGACAAAGCCTGCTATTTAATGTCTATATAGTATTTTGGTGTCCTGGTATTTATCTCCATGATGTCTTTAAAACAGAATGACTCCACAATATTTCCTCTTTGACTTCTAAAACACAGGCTGTTATCCAAATTGAAAGCTAAAAAGCTAACCAGCCTGACGGACCCTGAATCTTCAAATGGAAATTTTGTGTAATTTCAGTAGTTTCTGTATATTTGCGTGAATATGTTTAGAAATAAAATTTTGTGAATGACTGCAAAAGCCACTAATTGTGGCTATTTTCAGAAGTCCCTATTTGTAGAAGTCACTATTTCTAGAGCTCCCACTGTATGCAATCTTCTGATCAGGAGTTAAAATTGCCAAGTTACTTTAAATGTGAAGTTGCATATTACCCATTTAAATAACTACAATGCCTATCAGATAATAACAATATTCTTAACCTTTTCCTGGAATAGATATGTACCACTACTTAAAATTTTGTCTATATGAAAATATTTTAATTTTAAACTAGTTTACACCTTTTAAAAAATACTGTGGCAGTATTTACATGTGTGGTGGGGGGGTTATATAGGATGTGATTTATCAATTCCTGGAAACTTCTGTGTGACAGAGATCCTACAGATATCATCAATATACCAGGAATTGAAATTATAAAGGTGTTCAGCAAACCAAAATAAAGTCTCTGGTGTATATGATAGGAGCTGGAGTAGAACTGTTGTAGCCAAATTTATGAAAGCTCTTCATAGGGTAGTAAATATATGCTTTAAATATATAATAAACCTTCCTTATAGATGGAGAAAAAAAACTTCTACTGCTGCTGCAGTAACACAGCAAAAAGGTTGCTGCTTTTGTCATCTGTTAGAGCCAGCAGTTGTGATGGGAATGGCATCACCAGCACTGTCACAATCAGCAGTGCTGATAAAACTGTGGAACTGGAAGAAGGCACAAGAATTTTCAGAGGGAGAAAGCTTATTTAAAAATTAACAAGCCTTTTCACTGTTGAAAAAGGAAGTTTAATGCATATGATACTGCATGAAGGAACTTATTATGAAATAGAAAGGTTAAATTTAGTCTACCGCTCCATGCTTGAGTTTAAAAGCTGAGAAGCATGTGATTTTCCAGATGAAATAAAATAGCCTAATTTTAATGTTTTTTCATGTACTTCTTTGGTTACAACTGTAATGGTTTAAGGGTATAACAGCGGAGAGTTTGAAGAAACAGTAACACATTTTACTAGACCAATGTTTGTCTGAAAATAGAAAAAATAAACCAAAACACTTTCAGCCACACAAGACTTTCAGAGCCTGTTTTTTAGGACAGGTTTAGAAACAAGAACAATATTATGGGCATAAACAGCACACATGTAATGGAAAATTAAATATCGTCTATGGAATTAATATCTAAGTTCTTTTGAATATTTTTTATGTAAGATCTTCCTTTATGCTGACAGATATCTTTATGTACAGAGCAAAAATGCAAGAATAATGTGAATATAAGTAGCTAATGTTTATGTACAGATGTCCTTCAGAAATGAAATTACTGCAGAACTGGAAAAAGCCATGCTTAGTGTTTTATTTATGTGAAATAAGGCAAAATTCTACCATCTTTCTCTTGAATGTTTTGTTAAAGTCAGATAACAATTATTTATTGAGCTTGTCATCTGCAAAATTTTTCTTGTCAAGTACAGCAGCAGCAGCAGCTGTCACTGCAGAGCAGTTGCAAGTAGGGATATCAGATAATCAAAAGTAAGAGTAACTCTGTTTTACAGGACTTAGAAGTTTTGCTTTCTCCAGTAGTGCATTCATTGTAGTTTGGGATCCTTTGTCCTAAGCCATGTAATCCTAGTTGTGCCTATAATATCCCTCATTAACCAACACGTGATACCTTTCTAGAGTTATGTTTGGCACTGTACATGTACCTGATATATGACTAGTGGTATTCATACTTTTTCTTCATTTTTGTCAAGGTCAAGCTTCCTTTTAACATTCTAGATACTTTTTGAACTCATAATCCATCTGTCTAGTCACTTAGCTGCCTTTCCAAGATTTTTCTTGCTGCTTGCCAGTGCACTATTTGAATGCTTCATGAGAGTATTTATAAATGATGCATAAATCCCAGTTTTTCCTTAGCAATATGAGGGCAAATTTGCATTTAAATGTACATAGGTGCAATTAGAGCTATGGAAAAAAAGGGGCTATTACTTAAATAATGCACCAATGTGCAGGAAGATTTGCAGTTAACTGCTTCAGTTTTGGACGTTTTGGAAATTTTACAGAAACTGAGAATTATAGAAACCCAGAAATTTATCAGTCCAAACAAACATAATGAAAGTTGTTTGTTTGTTTGTTTGCTTGCTTTTTTGTTTGTTAGGTTTCTGGTTGGTTGGTTGGTTGGTTGGTTGGTTGGTTGGTTGATTGGTTGGTTGGTTGGTTGGTTTGGATTGTTTTCTGTGGGCTCTTGGGGGGGATTTGGGTGATTTTTTTGTCCTGGCACTTAATTTACATTTACAGATATTGCTAAATTATTTTTATTTTCAATGTTTGCAAATGCAGGGCCAGAGGGCACTAGTAGGCCTTTACCACTCTAAGTAGCCTCATCAGGGATGCACATCCCTGAGCTACATCATAGGTCTAACTGTTCAACCTTGCTCTGGATACTTTCATGTAGTGATTGGTCTTTCTGGATGGATCCCAATCCTGACTCACTACCTCATCTTTCTGGGACTGTGGTAGACCACATCCACAAAATAGGGACAGTGGGACTGATCTTGGGTGTCTTGACTGTGTTGGGGGTTCAATCACCCTTAGCGACTGGCTTGTCTGTTCTTGTGGAGCAGCCCTATTCTAGCACTTGCATGAATCTTGTATAGCTTCTGATCCTATCAGACAAAAGTGACAGATTTCTGGATTATAGACTAATCACAACATGCACACACTGTTATGGGTTTAGCCAAGCAGGCCAATAAGTTAGGCTTTAAAGTTAAGATTAGGCCTGAAATTGTCAACTGACTTGAGCTGGGCTGAGCTAGCTAACAGCTGACTTCTTCTAGCCAATAATATTGTATTCCATACCATATTGCATCATCTCAAAAGGGGTAAGAGCTGGTGTGTGGGAGTGGCTTGGGCAGTTGCTTCACAGCTGTGGTCCCAGCAAGACACTCTGCCGTCCCAGGAGGGATGGAGAGGCCCAAGCCCGGAGCACCGGCTTACCATCGTGCTATCTTAGGAAAGTAAAATGTTTGTTCTTAGCTTTTCTCTCTGCTTAAATCTGAAGAATTGACTTCTCTAGAATGATTTGTAGTTAAAATGGTGGAATTTGTGTTTACTGGGAAGTGGGAAGTTATTTCTTGTTATACATAACTTTTGTAAGTGTGTGTTATATTGTAGTTTTCTCTTAATTTTCTCTTTTCTGTATAAATACATGTAGTTAGTTTCAGCATAAACCTGGTCCAGTGGTTTTTTTTTTTCCTCTCCCTTTTCTTTTTCCCCTGGCTGGTTGGGGGGAGGAGGAACCTTTTTCACTCTGTCCTGGACAGTTGGCGTTTTGCCAGCTCAACGCAGGACAGATAAATGGTGCGTTGGCCGGGAAACGAAGGACACTAGCAAGTGTCCCAGAAAGTTGACAGGGTTCCCAGCAGCATTGTTATAGAAACATTCCTTGATTTCTGCTTTGTTATGGTACATCTAGAACAAATAAGATAAAAGTATCCTCTTGCTACTGGATACTCCTTTTATTCCTTGTACTGACTGTTTTTGTGAGTTCAGACAGCTCAACTCAGACCTGCTGTGAATGCAGCCACTGCAGGGAGAAGCCTTACAACCAAAGCAAGCTGTCTTTCTCTTCTGCCTCACCTCAACAGAGAGCAAACCCCAAGCGTGAGTCACATGGTGAACTGTCGTCCTGCCTGTGTGACCAGGGGAAAGGCATGAGGAGGTGGGACAGTGCATCTACTTCTGTGCTTGAAGTCCAGATATGGAAATCAAAACTTAAGAAAGCTGGTAAAAAAACTGTCCACATGTTGAAACGGAGATCCCAGAACAGAGCCAAGAACAGCAATTAAGCTGCCCTGCCCCCAGCCGAAAGGAGGAGGAGAACAACCAAGTTTACTGGACATTGCTGAACCAGAAAACTAGCCAAGACTGTACCTCTACACTGACTTGTAGATGACAGCCGGTGCCCCTCTGAGGGTGGCTGGACCAATAAAAGAAGATTAATTGAAGCATAGAAAGGCCCATGTGGGCTGTTGGTGTGTGGCAGAACACTGCTGCTTGAGTAAAATCTCTGGAGATTTGTCATGTAGATGCTCTTATGCCCAAAAGCTGAGCTAATGAGAACCATCACACCTGGACTAGCATAAGGGAGAGTTGTTCCTGGCTCAATGAGCCCATGATGCCTCAGGCCACCTGTAGGTGGATGAGGCTGAGGGGTGGATTTAACCATGGACATTATTTCCCAGGTTATCCGTTATTGTGAAACCCCTGAAAAGAGGATAGAGACCCCTGAGAAGGGGATAGTGACCCCAGTGTGGGGATAGAAACCCCTGAAAAGGGGATGAAGACCCCAGTGTGGGGATAGTAACCCCAGTGTGGGAATGGTGACCCTAATGAGGGTATAGTGACCTCTGAGAAGGGGATGGGATAATCCCAATGTGTGCCTCAAGGACATTTAACCTTGAGAAAAAAAGGTAACTTGCATTTCGAGTTCTGTGTTGCAGGGTTGGGGGGAGGAGGAACCCTTTTCTCTCTGTCCTGGACAGTTGGCGTTTTGCCAGCTCAACCCAGGACAACACATATAAAAAAAGAAATTAGGAAAATAGCATCCTCCTTATTTGTTAATTATTCATTTATTGGAAAGTAAATAAAGCAGATTGCAGCATCTTTTTAACCAAGTCACTCATAGCATTAATTTTAAAATGATAACTAAGGCAAAAAAAAATTCCTTTTTTCTTATTCACATTTCCAGAAGGTAAGTGCAATATCAGATATAATGATGGTATAAACCACAATAAAATAAGATCATGGTAGTATCACTAAACAATATAAAATTATATTAGTTATTCATGATTACAAAGCACAGGAAGGTCACAGAAATACTCTGACACAAAGAAATTTGCCATAACCAAAACAAAGGAAATTTAAAATAGACAATTGCAAGTACAAGTGCAAGTACAATGATGTACCTCACAGTCATTTCAAGGTCTTGTGTGAGCTGTTCTAGTTGACCTTGCTATGTACAGAAGGTTGAACTGGATAATTTCCAAAGGTCCTTCCAAATTCCTCCTTTCTGTAATTCAAAAGTTTTGAAAATAAATTCCTCATCCTTTTGTCTCTTCCAAAACCACTATCCTTTGGCTACCCTAATTTCACTGTAACCTCTGCAGGTACTGTAATGGACAACCACATGTACATCTCTGTTTCAGTTTCTCATACCAAGCATACGTGAAGATCTCTCTCCACATCACAACCTTACATTCATCTTAGCCCTCTACACCTGATGTGCTGTTTGCTTGTTTTAGGCCCCCAATCCCTCATATATTATCTTGAATTCAGGATCTAAACAAGCAATCTTATTTCCACTCAAAGAAAGTAGTGTCACAAAAAAAATCTATTTTATGAAATAAATTTAAAAATGTCTGGCACATAATCTCAGCAGGTATTTTTATCTCAAGATCCAGCAGTTATATTTATTTCTTACTTAAATCATAGGTAGAGTGACTTTGTATCTGTTCAATGCAAATTCACAGAATAAAAACAGAAATCAAAGTTATAACTTCCATCTCAGGATTTCCATGAGGTACAGATCAAAGTCCATACTTGAAATGTGTCAAAAAAAGCCTTCACGTGCTTTTAAACCTATAAAGTTTTATGGGGTTTTTGCTATTGTTTAACTTAATGTATATATTTATATCTCACTATGCGTATATATGTACGTCCCTCTCTATATGGGTGCAATAATATGGATTCTACTGTTAACATGATGCTGCCAGAGGCTTCCCCTAGCAGCATTAAAAGGAAACACCTACAGGAACATGAATTCAGAGACAATAAAAAAAAAGGGAAAACCTCTGCTTCCTAAATTCCCAATTTCTTCCATCTATTTACATTCCTTTTTTAAAAATAATTTCACCAACAACATTTTATTTCATTTAAAATGATGAAGATTTTGTCACCCTTGTGAAGTACTTTGATATTTACAGCTGACAATAAGAGCTATTATAAAAGATAGTAAACTATGTATGTATGTATGTACTTAGCTTAGATAACAAGAAAAGATTTTTCACCCAGAGGGTGGTTGAGTACTGGAACAGGCTCTCCGGGGAAGTGGACAAACCTCTAAACTTGTCTGAGTTCAAGAAGTGTTTGGACAATGCTCTCAAGCACATGGTGGGATTCTTGACATGTCCTGTGCAGGGCCAGGAGTTGGACTTGATGATCCTGGTGCGTTACTTCCAACTCAGCATATTCTATGATTTTACAAATCTACTGTCGGAGGAGACCCAGGGTTTATACAGTGGCAAAAATACTACAAGAGATGGATAGACGAGGACACCGAAGTCCAGGAACCCGGCTCCCCGAATATGGAAGCTCTGCGACAGATTTATAAGGACTCTAATGTTCACACCCTATATTGATGCTTCCCCAGCTTGAATGTTATACACCCCAATGTGTCTACCCTGGTTGTTTTTCCCTTGGTAGTTCCTTGTCCGGGTTCCCTCTTCCCACAAAACCCTCTGGGTCGCAGTCCCCTGTCCTGGCCCGACCCGGCCATGGGGGCAGTTGCCGGCGGGGCCGCCCACAGGGCGCCGCTGGAGCCCGGGCGGGGGCTGTCCCTGCCTCGAAGTGCCTGAAGCCCTACGGTAGACTTTCCCCGCCCATCTCATTCTCCCATTGGTCCTTTTGCCGCTCCTCCCCTCCCTCCTTCCCTTCGTTTGCATGTACCCAATGAACTGTGTTACTCCTCCCCGTCTCCGCCCCTCTTCCCCGCCTACATCCGGGGAATATCCATGCTCTCCTCAAAAGCCAGCGCGCGGCAATAAACTTGGCTTTTCCTCGTGGACTCCTGGCAAGTGCAGGCTTGTTCCGTTCCGGACAGTCGCCGGGCCAGGGGCGGGAGGAACCGTCCCTCGCTTCTAAGGGGCCTGATCCTAGGGAGTCCTGCTTGTCGCTTTCCTAGCCTGGCTCCTGGAAGCGGAAACCTCTCCACCGTATCGGTGGGCTATTTTTAATCCGCTGATATTCTACAAAAATCTTATGTCTAGAGATAGCACAATTGTTTATGGGATGAGGCTCACTCACTCAAAAATTCCAATCAATCCATCACTTTAGATATCCCGGTTAAAACGGAAGTATACAGCAAATTTATCCCATTCATGGAATAAGTGATTAGAAGATTGTTTGTGAATAATGGATTCAATCTCTGAGGATAAGGCTAATTTTGCTTAACATCCTCTGTTTTCTGAGTTAAATGTTTGCATTCTCATTGTAGAGAAGAAAAGTCAGCATGTCCAAATGCATAAGCCATTTCATTTTAAACATTTGCTCTTAAATGGGAAGAACAACATGGTAAAAGTACTAGCTATTCCCCCTTGAGTGTGAAGAGTCTGGACAATCAACTGAAACGTAGGTGTGTATCTTGTAGATTTTTGCATCTCTTTGGGTAATAATTTAAATGCCAAAGACAAAAGAAATTAAAATTAAATAAAAAATATTTTGTAGGTGTTTGCTATTTATTAGTGTACCATCTGCTCTTCCTTAAAGACTGTAGCACTCATTGATTTCTAGTAGAAATGATTATTCCACCCTAGTACTGCCCAATACTGAATTACTCCTAGGGACTTACATGATATACTGCAGATAAATAATATAAGTAAAGATCCATTCAGTTTTTATATGAACACGGTTTAAAGTACTAATGTGAATGACTGATTGATGAGATGGTTTGTGTTTAAATTTTATGTGAATTCCCAGATTAAGCAGTACAGAATGCCTTAAGGATGAGATTTTGACACCCTAGTGAAACAAATTTCTGATTGGAAAATGTCATCAGTTAAGTTTATACATTATGAAAATAAAATATACTTTTACCTAGAATAATTAGTGTTTCATTATGACTGAAAGCAACACAAAACATTTAAGCATCTGAATATTTACTCATATAAACCTTAAAATGTAGGAAAGCCAAGACTGTGATTAGACATCTTAGGTTCCTATATTTGTATGATTCTAAATATGCCTTAGATAGCTCATCTTGACTTCACAAAATTTAAATAAGCAGCTGTCAAGAATGGTTTTATACATCCTATACACAAAGGATCGTGATTTATTCCTTTTAAAGCTGTATTTCAAATTGTTGAAGTCACATTGATCCGATGTCTCAGGACTGTGCATTTTCATATTCTGTTGTTAGCATATAATATGATTTTAACAACTTCCTTAGTTTAATTTTAAATTTGAATATTCATGGCTGTATTATAAATTCTAATTAGAATTATGACTATTGATATACTCGTTCACATCCCCACATGACAATTTTCAGTGTTTTCTTTCATACCACTTATGGGACTGAGTGTCCCCTCATTCATGTCCCCTTGTACATGTTCTATCATTAGGCACTTGACACTCTCCATTTGTGGTACAGAGAAAGAAAATGCCAGATCTGTGACTGTGAATTCCATGTGTTCTCAGAGTCAAGTGTCCAAGATTTATGTTCATCAGCTTTCAGATGCTGAAGTAATAGGCCATACATTTATGGAATATAAAAAAGTCATTACTGGAAACATTCACCATGCTAAGGGTGGATGTTTCAAATAGAGGGGGCAGGCAGAGTAGACAAGTGTCTTAGTCTCTGTTTTCATTGTGGCTACACCAAAATTCCATGTGGAACCTTTTGGGTCCTTGAAGTAAGTACTCTTTCCTTGGGTACTTGGTTGATTAACACCAGAGAAACTCTTAACTCTCCTGGTCCTGCCCAAAGAGAGCCCTACAAACTGTGGAAAGAGAGAAGTTTCTTGTAGCGCTCACAAAGAAGAGGCTGGGAAAGGCAGTGTGAGTTGTTCCTTGTGAAAAGGCAAGCACAGTTGTGCAATCATCTCTGCTCAAGCACCTGGGTGTACTTGATGTGTAATATAGAAGGAAAAGGAGATCCAGTGTCTACTTTCCAGACACTTTCCTTGCTTGGGAGGAAATAACCAACGATGTGAGTTGTGTATTGTATAAGGGAATGTAGCAGAAACTCCCTGAACTGATGAAGAGTGAGCTTCACAAGGAACTGGGTGAGTGAAGTGATGGCCCAAATCAAACTGGTATTGGCACCCAACAATTAAACATGTTGCTTCTTTTGTTGCTACATGTATTCTGACTCTACTTCCCTGGAAGAGGCTGGACATCACCTGCACAGTAAAGAATAAATGGTGTTTTCTTTTGTTTCACTTCTGTGCACAACATTTGCTTTCTTTGATTGAACTGTGTTTCTCTCAGCCTACAAGATTTTTGTCTTATTTTCTCCCTCTGTCCTGCTGAGATGGAGGAGTGACAATGCAGTCTGGTGGCAGCCAGTCAAGGTCAACCCACCACATTTACTTAGAAAACATGTCCAGTACTGTGGTAGTTTTCCTTAGGCCTTTTGGTAGGCCTCAGTTTAGTAGGCCACAGTTTAGCAGATAACCTTACATAGATTAGGAGAGACAGGTGTCACCTGACGTAAGCAACCAAAGAAATATTTCATGCCAGATGATGCAAACTGAGATATAAATACAGTAGAGTAGGAGATGTTCAGTCAGTTCCCATCATGGCCAGGGTAAAGGCAAGACATGCAGCTGCTGTCTTGCTCAAGTGGGCCTTGGCTGCTGCCCACTGCTACTTCGCATTTTGTTTGAGTTCAGGGAAGTAAATATTTTACTGTTATTTCTCTCTGTTTTTTTCTGGGTGTCTTTGGTGGTGCTTTATGGATGTGGAGTGATGAGATCTGGTTTTGGTGGGAGGTAGAGGATTGTTGTTATATTTAACTTGTGTAGGTGTGTGTGTAATATTGTAGTTTTATTTTAATTTTCTCTTTTCTGTATAAATATGTGTAACTAGTTTAAGTTTAAATGTTGGAGGGGTTTTTTCCTCCCTTTTCTCAGCAAGGGGTGGGGGGGAAGGGAGACTGACTCTGTATTGGGAAGCTGACATTTTGCCAGCTCAACCCAAGACAAAATATACTCAAGTGACAAGCCTTCATTCATTTTGCATGTCTGCACATCTGTGTGATTAACAAGAGAAACAAAATGAAATTGAACATAGACACATAGACGCACATAGACTGAACATAGAATGAAACCAAGACACGACAGTATTTTTAATGATAAAATCCAGTTTCACTTTATCCTTAGTATAAGAGTTAAAGGTATTTTATGTGATGAAGGAACACCTAGATATGCACAGCCAACATGAAAGAAGATGAGTAAAACTAAAATTGTCTTTGCAACAACTGAAGTCATAAATTTTTCATTGACTCCTGTGAGATGAGAATTTTGTGCTGGTTTGTTTTCTAAAGGTTCCTCCAAATAACTATTGGTTTCTCCAGAAATCATCAGTTCTGAATCCTTTTGTACATTCATAAAATAGATTGATATTTAATCTTTGGGGGAAAAGCATCTGTTAACATTTTCTGAAAAGCATTAGAGAAAAGTATTCCCCAATTAAAGTCAGAAGTTTTCAGCTGATATAATGGAGTCACCCCAGATATTTTCCAGGGAGTAAAAATCTCAGCAGGTGGAAAATGTTTGTTTTGTAATTAACATTGTGTACTTATCATTTAGGGATGTGATTTTTTATTTTTAAAGCTGACAATTACGTTTCTATATTTCCATTTAAATTTTCTACTGGGAAAAAATACTGAAGACCAAAAATGGATGGTTAGACAAATATTGGTTTCTCATCAAGTGTGTTCACATCTCCTTTCTTAAGGCCAATTATACTGTATGTCTGAGATGTCCTTTTTTTATACTATGGCACATCCTGTGTTGCTTCTTGTTCCCATCTCTCTCCATTATTTGTTCTCTACATAAGTACTAGCTTCATTTCTACCAGTCTGTTCCCAAACATAAAAGTAAGCTCATTCCAATAGAGTGCGAAAAACATGTCCAAAGATAGCATATCAAAATTTCCAAACACTGTACTGCATTAACTGAAGATGCAAATTGAAAGAATCATTTCTCCCTCAGCAGCCCATGCAACCAAGCAATACTGAAATACATTTCTGTATCTACACTAGCATCAAGTATGGCTGCATTTTTTAAGATTCACATAATTCAGATAATTCCTCAAGACATTGGTTAAGGAATTATTACACTTTTTTAAAAAAAGTTTTGACAGATTTTCAGGGACATGAGTTGGTTTTATTTTTTTTTCCTTTTGGCCAGCATATATAATAGCTGAATGCAACACTCTAGGTGGGATCTCCAGAGTGGAGTAAAGGGATATAATCCCTTCCCTTGACCTATTGGCCACACTTTTATTTTGTTTTGTTTTGTTTTGTTTTTATGCAGCCCAGAATACAATTGGCCTTCTGGGCTGCAATTGCACATTGCTGGTTCAGGTCCAGCCTCTCATCCACCGGCATCCGCAGGTCCTTCTTAGCAGGGCTGCTCTCAATCTGCCTACATTGATATCAGGGTTTGCTCTGGCTCAGATGCAGCACCTTGCACTTGGCATTGAATCTCCTGAGATACCCACAGGCCTGCTTCTCAAGCTACCTCATTGTACTTAGGATAACTGCTTGTTACTAATAGATATACTAAACTGTGGTTGCGACACAAAAGATAAGTAACTCAAACTAGCCACAGACATTTAGTCAATTTGAGAAACTGTTAAGTCATGGGTAAATCAAATAAAGCTGACAAAAATCCTTTTCATAATCAAATACTAGTAGCCAATATCTACTGGATCCCACTGACTTTTTGTCACATAACTAATTAAATGCAAAGAAAATTCTATTGCTTCATTTCAATATTGCTCTTCAAATATGTATAAGGGGCAAAAGATTACCTATGCATTTAACTAACTCTCGATACCCATGAGCTGATAGCTACTTTTGAGCAACAGTGCCATATAAGTCCCATGAAAAGCCTCTTATAAACATTTTTTTAGTTTTGAGGGTTGTTTTGTTGGGTTTTTTTACATACTGCCTCTGATGTCCTCTCTGACTTGCAATTTTATCCTTATATACAAGGTTGTTCTTTCACTGACAATCTTTCAACTATGTAATAGTAAATGGGTCATTAGTCAAGTTTTCTTGAAGTTCTGTATCTAGCCTCCATTTTGTTAGTATTAATATAAATATCTCAGGAGGCTTGACTGAGATTAGGCTAAAAGGCTTTATATCTTTGGGTGGAACTGTAGTAGAGGGTTATTAAATAACTGCTTTCTCTTTTCTACTCTACTTTTTTTCTTTTCTATCTTCTGTTGTTTTATTTTTTTTAAGGCTTCTATCCTACCCCATAACATAACTACTTAAAATGGTAATGTTCAGAAAAAAAGTAGAAATAACCATTGCTTGAAATCAAAAAGTTCCTCTAAGACTATTTCTTTAGCTAAACTTAGTTTTATGTATAACTCTTTCAAGTCCTAGACTTTTTGCTGGAAAAAAAAAGCCCAGCCTGATTTGCAGCCTACCCAGTATTTTTTCTAGCATCTCAGCCTTTCAAGAGAATTATAATTTTTGATCTCATATATCAGCATCTTCAGAACAATGCTCTTAGAGGATGGAAGCTAGAAGGATTCTTTTCATAGCCAGAAGCTACATGATCCATCACTTTACACTTTTCTTTTACTTTGTTGATAGGTTTTTTTTCTTGTTTAAAACACATATGAGGTTTCCTTTGACTTAATGTTATGCTTTCATACAGGCAGAAATATGAAACTGAGCAAAAAAGGTTACAGAAAATATTCATTAAAATTTAATACAGGCATTTTCTCAACTCTTCACGGGGGATTTTTATAAGCATAAACAAGGAAATCTTCGATAAGAAGAATCTTCAACTCTTCTTTAATTTTTTCCTGTAGTAGTGTATGAAATTCTAGAATGTTTAATAATTATCTGATAGTGGAAAAGCCATGTATACTTTTTATTTGCTGGTTTAGTGTATGTTAAGATGCTGATAAATAGTAGATTGCAGCTAATTGGGTTTGTTAGTCATTCCTCCCTCACAGCATTAAAATATTTTTATATAAAATCTGTGAGGAATGTTTTTCAACATAGGAATGAAACAGAGAAATGAAACATGTAGAATTATCAAATATAATTAAAATAACAAAAGATTCAGAAACCAGATAGTGCAAACCAACTTTTAACACAGTGGTTTTAACATATTAACACCATCAAGTCATTTGGTTAATATTTCATTTAAATAAAAGTACTTAAAATAGTAACAAGTTTTGATATGAGAGTATATGATTAAATGCAAAACCAATTTTTTTTCAAATTGCAATTCATCCATGTCAGTTAATAAATAGTACTAAACATAGAAACATAAGGTGGGAACATACAGTATTAAATTTGGCTATAGAAGTTAAAATTACAGTTTTAAAAGGCATCACCTTACTATTTTCTCTGTGTTTGTAGAACATGCAAAAAGAAACATTTGAACTACTAGAGATGCCAAAGTTATGAATGTATACACTCTGTAAGTGGAGGGGCATGTATTCTTTGACAAAATAAAAATAAATAACTGTTCACTTTTGTTAATATACCCTTTCCCCAGACACTCATTTGCACCTTATTGCTGAGTAGTGAAGCATACAAATGACTAGTTCTAGAAAAGTTAAAAGACAGTATCTTTTGTCTTATGTTTCTCAGCTATAAACTATAAGCTATAATCTAAGCTATAAGCTGAGAAGAAATCCTCTGTCCACTGCTGCAGGCCTGGTGGAGATAGAGAAAGCAGAACTGTATCATCTATGTAAAATAAGAAAATAATACAAGTCATTAAACAGCTGTGATAGAAATAAAATAAGAAATATCTCATAACACTTCTACTTATATGCTGTTCAGCTTCAATTTCTATGTAAATGACAAGAAACCTGCATCAGGTAGTTACAGATGTAGAAACATGCAACACTGAAGAGCCTGTGAGGAATAAAAATTATAATACACATAATGGGTTTCAGCATCCAAAACCTTCATTTATTGGACCTTAAAACTTACCACAAAGTCCTGTCAGTATGACCATATTAAATACGTTGTATGATGTGGCGAGGTGACCACGGCTAGACACCTGGTACCTATCAAAGCCATGCTGCTGCTCCCCTGGTCAGGGGAGAGAACACAAAATTAAAGGCTCATGGGTTGAGATAAGGGCAAGGAGAGATCGTTCACCAGTTACCATCATGGGCAAAGCAGACTTGACTTGGGGAAGTAAATTTATTACCAAACAAATCAGAGTAGAATAATGAGAAATAAAATCAAATATTTAAAACATTTCTTCTCCCCTTTTACACCTTCTTCATGGACTTAACTTCACTCCCTAATTTTCTACATCCTTGCGCCTGGCTGCACAGGGAGACAGGGGATGTGGGTTGTGGGCAATTCAACACACATTGTCTCTGCCACTTCTTCCTCCTCAGGGACAGGGGCTCCTCATACTCTTCCCCTGCTCCAGTGTGGGATCGCTCCCAGGGGAGGCTGTTCTCCATGACCTTCTCCAAGTGAGCCCTTGCTGTGGACTCCAGTCCTTCATGAACTGCTCCAGTGTGGGTCCCCCACAGAGTCACAGGTCCTGTCAGCAAACCTGCTCCAGTGTAGGCTGCTCTTTCCATAGGTCCACAGGTCGTGCCAGATGCCTGATCTAGCATAGAGCATGGAATCTCTACTCTGGCATTTGGAGGACTTCCTCTCTTTCTCTTTTTACTGACCTTGATGTCTACATACTTTTTCATCTCACAAATTCTCTTTCTCTCCTTTATGGCTGCAATTGGTCCTGTGGAACACTTTTTTCCCCTTCTAAATTATGTTATCCCAGAGGCATTACCACCACCACTCATGGGCTCAGCTTTGGCCAGAGGTGGATCCGTATTGGAGATGTATGGCATTGGCTACATTGGATGTGGGGAAAACTTCTAGAAGGTTTTCACAGAGGCTATCCCTGCATACCCTCCTACCAAAACTTTGCCACACCAACCCAATACATACAATCACAGTACTCCCAAGTGTATTAAAACAGTCCTTTCAGACAGAAGACACTGTTTATTTTTGTGTGCTTATGAACCTGGGCAAGTCATTATTCCATTGGCTTCCAAGAGGACTGAAAAACAGATATTAACTCAGGGGGTTTTTTTTCAGTGATTTCATTTTTCAACACATGCACTCTTTAAAATACTGGATATGTGTGATATTTATTCCAATTCTTTATGAAAGTACCGATTTAAATTTTCCTTACTTGACATCAGTCTTTTATCTGTAGGTTGTTTCTTTGCTGAAATTCTTTATTGGTTGTTTTTGACTTAATTTATCTGACTTATATGAACAAGATTACATGAAAAAATTAGGAATTCTCCAGATGTTTTGAGGACATAAGTGAAATAACCTCTTCAGGGAGAAATTAATCTTTACTATCTTGTGAATTATTTGACTGAAAGTGTAGACAATACCAATTGAGGTGTTCCCAATTTAGTACTGAAAAGAGAATGAAAATAATTTCAAAAGGTGGGAAAGAAAGCATAAAAATTAAGCAGCCATGACTTTTAACACAACATGTAATCAACTGAAATATCCAAACCTAAAGATAGTCATGAACAGAGGATTAAGATAAGTCAGCAGTGTCATGTAAGATAGTGATTAGGAACACAGTGCTCCAAAGAGAAAGTATCATAAACCAGTTCTGCTAAAACTGTTTTTAAGACTTTGTGCTACATTTAGAATTGCTCTAATTTTTATTGTGATCTGTGTGATTCAGAACTGCAGATTTTTCATCTTAACTTCCACACCATTTTCCACATTGCTATCATTGCAGACATCACCATGATATTTAACGATACTGTGAACTGTCATGCTTTGTTCTTTCAGCAATAACAATTTCAGAGAGGCTATGAATTATGTTTCACTCAACTGACGGATAAAAAGTTAGGATTTCTTTCTTCCTTTAACAACTCTTAAATTATTCACTAAGTGGCCTTTGCAATGGTAGCAAGAAATCTTTTCTTCTGCTGTTTTATTTGGATAGAATACATTCAATTTAAGCTTAAGGGTAAACTCATGTTTTTATATAGCCTAGCAGTTGCCAGAAAAAAATGTTACCATTATTTTTCTAACCATCAGTAAAGGAGCAGTTGCTTTTTTTTTTTCCCTTTGGAATAAACATGAGCTTCTTTACTGGTAAGCCTAAAAATTAGAAAAGGTTCATAGCTGTAGTGGGTGCCACCAGGTGCCACCCAACTAACTGCCATTACTCACCCACTCCCCACAGCCCCAACATGCTGTAGAGACAAAATACGACAAAAAAAAATCCCTTCTTGCTAAGCTCATCTTCATTGCCAACTCGTCTGCCTCTTCTCATTGAGTGATGGATGGCGAATGTGGATTGCGGTCAGTCAATAGCAAATGGTCTCTTTACTCCTCTCTCTTCTGCCTTTTTGCTGCTCCATCATGAAATTCACCAGTGTTGGTCCTTTGTGTGAGGCTACAATTCCTCAAGAACTGTTCTGGCAAAAGTCCTTTCCATGGGCTACAGCCTTTCAGAATAGAGTGCTCCAGTGTCATTCTCCTATGGAGTCACAGGTCCTGACAGAACACCTGCTTCTGCATGGGCTGAAGCTCCCTTAAGGGCACATTCACCTTCTCTAGAATGTGCTTCTCCATGGATATCTGTTCCATCACCTGCATCATTGTGTTCCTCTCCACAGACTAGGATGCCTGGAGCACTGTCTCCCCTCTTTGTTCACTGACGGTGTCTACAGAGCTGTTTCTCTCACATCTTCTCACTTCTCTCTCACAGCTACTATTGCACAGAATTTTTCTACTCTTTTTTGAATAAGTTATCAAAGAAGTGCAAACCACATCATTGATTGGCTTAACTTTAGCCAACAGTATGTCTGTCCTGCAGCTGGCTGAACTTTCAAGGAATGTTGCTAAAAAAAAAATGTTCAGTGTGATTCTACATATTTTGAAGTTAAAAATTTTTCAGAAAATAGCAATCTCACTTCCCTACTTTTTTGCTTCCCACTCTCCTGTTTTGAACTGTCAGTCTTTGCTTATTGTATCTTCATATGTTGAGTTTCAGAAATAACTGCAAATGAAAGAAAAAAGCTACAACCAATATAATTGATGTGTTGTGTATTTAATTACATTATGAATTTGTTAAAAACAGTCCAAAACAAAAATTGTTTTCCTTTCAATTAGCTCATGGAAAGATACAGACTGTAAGATGATACAAATATATCACAGTAAACAATTATTTATGAGCTTCAGCAGAGAAATAACCAAATAAATATGATGCAAATTGAAATAAATGTGGATTTCATTTACGTTCTTTTTTATTTGTATTAAATATTTCATTACACTGTGGTATTTCTAGAACATGACAAAATTACCCCAAAACATGTAAAAAAACCCTCAAGAAAAGTTGTAAAAGATATAATTGCTCTGTTGTCTCATATTTCATAGCAATATTTTTGTTATAGCCATAAGAGTAGCCATAATTTAGTATCTTTTTTTATACCATATATATAATATATACATTCTTTTATATGAACAAGAATAAGAAAACTGTGTCTTTAACATATAATATATAACAGTATATATAATATATATAACTATATATACATATGTAATGTATATTTTCCATAATAAAAGAGATTTCTGCAATGATTCTCAATTAAATATTGATACCTGTGAAATATGTATAAAAATAAATAAATTATTATTATAAGTATTTACAGAATGCATGTAGTGATTATTTTTTATTTTTAGAGTTACTGTTTAAAAAATCAAATTAATAAATAATGAATGTTATCATTTTCATTTCACTATATTTTTTACTTGATTATCTCAATGCAGAATTTTGGTATCACTAACATTTTTTAGTAAAAATGACTTCTAGCTGATCTTTAGAACATTATTTTTCATGTGGAAAACAACATTTAGTAACAGCCTAAAGTACTTCCTCTTTGCAATATAACACAATAGCTGTAATATTTAGCTTAGAAAGTATAAGACCAAATGTGATTTCATTATATCTCTTAAGTATGGATTGAGTGAATTAAAAGATAATTCTTAGAGTCTATATGTGAAGAGTGACATATCTATTAAATTTTCAATGTTTTATCTAACCTTACTGGCAGTTAAATGCCACTCTGACACCTGATCTCGTAAGATCTTGGAAGCTAAGAAGGGTCAGCCCTAGTTAGTACTTGGTTGGGAGACCTCCTGGGCATACCTAGTGCTGTAGGTTCTGGTCCTGAGGACTTCACTGTCACCGTCCAAGCTCACTCAGCCATGGCAGATGAACCTTAGGAGTAAAGGGTGGGGTCAGTTCTGCACATGTTGTGCCTCACCTAAAAAATCCACTGCGCAGGCTCAAAGGACGCACCTACAGGTGTAGAGCCCTTGTCAAATCTTTGTTTGCAAAGCCCAGCCATGCTGATGGCCTAATCTTACCCTAATACAGATAAATTTGACCATAATGAAGCTTGTTAGTTCCTTGAAGCTTTTAAAAATAGCTTTAAAGTTCAAAATAGGCTTTCTTCATACATGAAAATAAAGATTTAGAAGCATCCCTGGGCAGGCACTGGTATTTAACTTCTACCTATGAACTGAATGAGAACTATGACTGTTCTAAAAATTGTCTGGATTCCTAAAATGTGACTATACTCTTTTATAAATCCTCTCTATTCCAAAAATCCCAGAACACTAGTGGGCATTACTATAGCTAAACAGATTCAGGTTTACATTTTTTTTTAATTGATGTTAAGATAAAAATAATAAAACTCTGTAAATTTCAGAGTCATACATTATTTTACATTAGAGTAGATTTTCAGAGGTCATTTTATCCAAACTCTTGCTCAAAAGTTACCTAATTAAAGCATACTGCTAATAACCCTGTCCAGTTGAGTTTTGAACTCTTCTTTATGGCTAACCTGTTTCAAAATTTGACCAATCTCATTGGGAAAAAAATCTTTCCTGATATCTATTTGTCTGTTTTTCAACTACTGTTTGTCTCAGACTTCTGTGTTCCAGGTTGAACAGACACTATTCTTTCAGTCTCCTTGTAAGTCATGCAGACTTTTGTAATGACAGCTCTAGAAATATATGGGAAGAATTTTATGTAATGCTCAATAATTTTTTTATTAAATTTCACATGCCTTTTCTTGTATGTTATTAACAATTAAGGTTAAAATTATGTCCCTATTTTCAGAGTGATTCTCTTATTAATGTTCATGATTAGAATTGTACTATCAGTACCAAATTACTTAAGGAGTAAAAAACTGATATAGCAGCTCATATCTTCAATGGAATGACAAAATGAGACAGTATCTAGTAATTAGTTAATGTAGGTTGTGCAATCTTTTAGTAAATTTTTCTAAGGAATTTTGCTAATTGGGCTTTGTGATATTTATTTTAATAGTTCTGATGCAGAATAATCCTAATTTAGGAGATTCATATACTGACTTTTTACTAATGTTCTCACTGCTTCTGATAATTGGTTATAAAGACTTACTGGTTATACATTTGAGAATAGCCTATATTGTTTGCTGATTAGGGCACTTAACAAAACATCATTTTCCTACTGCAGTGCGTAATTTGCATTATAAACCTTGTTTCATACCTACATATTTATATGAAACACTGTTTGAACTGACTTCACTCAAAATCTCAAGTAACTTTGAGAGACCAGTTCTTTTACATTTATTTTTTAAAATTTAAAGGCCACATGTAAGATAGTGATCATTGACATAATGCCATTGCCCACAGAATATAAAAAAAAGGTAATCAGTCACCTACTCATCTACTGGGCCTCACATTGTCAGACAGTCTTTATCTTTCATTCAAATATTAATTCTGTTATTCTGACAATTTTCAGACATGAAAAACTCAGGTGATACAGGTTAGTAGAAG
This sequence comes from Pithys albifrons albifrons, assembly GCF_047495875.1. Taxonomy (NCBI): domain Eukaryota; kingdom Metazoa; phylum Chordata; class Aves; order Passeriformes; family Thamnophilidae; genus Pithys; species Pithys albifrons. The sequence goes on from NC_092459.1 coordinate 26,639,696, forward strand.
CCCACCAACCAAAAAACCAATTCTTAAACAGTGTATTTTAAATGAGCTTTTTTAAATAGAATTTACGATAGGATTACCTTGCTTACTGCATGTATTTCAGCAATTTTTTTCTGTTTAAAGTTTTACAAGTTTGCTCTGAAACAAAGGCACAGCCCTGCCTGAGGTATAAAACTAGATGAAGCAACTTCTACTATCATTAATGAAGTTTCATAGTTGTTCCCATGCCAGGAAATCCAGTGGTTTCCTGTGCTGTGCTAAAAACAGATACTCTGTGAAAAATTCAGTAAAATGTTATTGATGAAAAATGCAGCCAATGATATAATCCAAGTTTTGTTTGATTATCAGAAACAAATTTGTAATTATTACTTATAAATGCAAAAGTTGGATAATTTAGTTTGAAAACTTTTTTCCCCCTTATTTACTTTTAATTGAAATAGTTCAGTGAGCTCATGGAAAAGGCCTGGAGGATCAATATGGTTTGCACATCTGCTAGTGTTTTTCTGTCAGGTTTTGTGAAAATCATTTTATAAAACTAATAACGTAGTATCTAGGCTTAGTTTATCAATCAACTTCCACATGTAGCTAAGGGACGTGGATGAACAGCCCTCTGGTAGAACCTGTCGCTTTGTAAGAGTGGAGCATAGCAAACCTAGACATGCTTTTTTTGTAGTTTCTGCTACATTTGCTTTTATATGACCAAATTTGACAGACATGACTATTGGATTCACAGTATTTTTCTAAAAAAAAAAAAAAAAAAAAAAAAAAAAGAAGAAAATAATGAGAAGTTATTGACCTTTAAAAACAACTTCCAAAAACGGTTTATAAGAACTGGGTGTATTGAATTACTTAGATCGAACTAAATATTCATATAAGTAAAAATTTCAATCATCTTGACTCATTTTGATGACCAAACAGACCCATATCTCTACAGGTTCCATAAGCAGGATGTCATGAAGAAATTTTTATCAATAAAAATGTCCTTTATTTATGAAAATCACCTTTCATGGCCCTAGTCTGCTGTTGGCAGCCACTGATACCTGACTGCACACAGCATGGCAGCTTTCAAGAGGAAAACCAAGGAGGATGGAAAAAAATTATGTTCTATCTGAAGAGTTCTCTAAAAAGAGGGAATAAAACTTGTCAAATATTTTGTGGGTAGCTGTAGCAGTATACCAAACTATTATTTCTCCTTCACCATGATCACAAAGGATGAGGGAGATGTCTTTCCTATGGGAAAAAGAAATAGAACTCTAGAGGAAAAAAAAACCAAAAACATTAGTAGGACAATAAGTTATTCTTTGTTAAATAACACACATGAAAGAACTAATTATGTATTACAATTTTTAACCAGCTCCAGAACAAATAAGGAGAAATCTGTAAGAAATCATTCTTTCAGATTGGGAAACCAGCATTCAGTAGCTCTGGAAAAGCAAACCAAAATAATAATTCAAGGAAACTGAAGACAGAACAAGTGGAAATTAAAAATATTAACATTATAGTATATCTTCCCTAATGTACATACAGGAAAATGAGGTTGGAAATAGCTGTTCGAGCATTTTTGAGCAATGAGTTATATAACTAAGGTGTTCACTCCTTTAAGCAGCCACCCCACCTAGCATGACTAAAAAGTTGATAACACTGTCTCTAATTATTACTTGAAAGACTTCTAACTCGAAGTTAACTTTTGTTAACTTCTATCTTCTGACTTGAAAGGTCAAAGTCAGGACTAAAGGGTAGAAATGATTATCCCAATATTTTTTGCATTAGTGAGTCGTAAAAAAATGTTGACATAAGAACAAAGCATATTAAAATTGGTTCTCTGAAACACAAACAAACTCAAGAAAGAAGAAATGAATGAAACTGTAGAAAAAATCAAACTATAAGGAAGTCTTTTCACAGCATTAGTTCATTGACTTTGTAAAATTGCTGGTTTACAATCTTTTGTAGAATTATGCTTATCAGAATTCACTTTCCTGGAATCAATGCATTTACAGTAGCATTAGATCAAAAAAAGTGACCAGCAAAGTCAATAACTTCTTTTGGTGTTCAAATACACATTGCAAAGTAAATTTCAGCATCATTTCCCTTTGGGAAGGGTAAAATTTTCACTTGCAATTTACTGCTGCACTTTTACAGCCCTGTAGTTTTCTGACTGTCACATTTGCATTCCAGAAATTAAATTTCCAAATATTACAATTAGTACCATTAGCAATAGGTATGAATATAAGATTAAATTTGTAGTGCTAAAAAGATATTAGAGTAGGAACAGTACATTTATGCTAGGCTGAAGAAAATGATGTTCTTAAGTAAAACATAATCTTCAATAAGTTGGACTTTGCTTGTTTGGCGTTTTTTTTAATCTACAAATGAAACATTGACTTTGCAGAAATTCAAATAAGTTGGCAGAATATCTCAATCAAGTCACAGTTGCATCCCTCCCCCATCCCCTGAGGTGAGAGAGACAAAAGGCAGAGATTAAGGGTTGAGATAACAATTTCCTGGGAAAAGCAATTAAAAAAGAAAAAAACCAACCAACCAAACCAGTAACAGCAACAATACCAATAACACCAGTGTAACAAGAGAGTGATTACAAGCAAAATGCTCACCAAGTCCAACCCTACACAACATGACCACAGCTGGAGCCTCAAGACAAGAACAAAACGGCCCCTGAACCCTCCACACACACATTTTTTCCACAAGCCCGAGACAAAGACAAACAATGACAGACAAACCCTCTGGTCTGGATCAGCATTACCCCACCACTCCATTTGCTGCTTGCTCCCCTGAAAAAGGATAAAATTGCCATGGACCCTCCACTCTCCACATTTATTCTCTGCCCAAAGCCATGCCCCGTTCTTAGAAGTGAGAATTCCTTGCTTCCACCCACAAGTGATGACATAGGTGATACAGAATAACAACATAGACATGTCCACATGGTTCCAGGCTCTGCCCCTCCACATCTTTGGCTGAAACTAGGACAAGAAGTTAAATATTGCGTACTTGAATACGTTCTTAAATAAGCAATAATTATTTTCCTCAGTAGAAGTCTTTAGTCTTCATTAATTTAACACTAAATGTTTAGTCTCCAGAGAGAAGCAAACATGTTTCTAATCATAAATTTTAAAACTAACAAAGAACTCTGTTAATTAAAAATAGTCACCTTGTCAATTAAAAAAAAAGTAAGCATAAAACACCCTTGGAGAGTGCAAAAAAGAAGAGAACAGGATCAGTAAAATTTGAGTACTCATAAAGAGCTCTAAACCAAGTCAATATGAATAATGTTTTTTACTAAACTTGAGGAGACAAAAAACTAAGCAACCAAACAATAACCTGGAGGGCTTCTATCATTTTATCTTTCCACTCCTGTGACCCTACAGTCTTATGAAAAGCATTCCAAATTTGGATTAAAATCAAATTCGTGCAATAAAGTATGTATAATATACAGGCAGAGTGAAAACAGAGATCCTATCATAAATGTATTTAAATATTTGGACTAATTCTAGCTAAGTAGCATAGTCCCTACATTAAGTTCAGTGCTGAAAGAAAAGTCCTGGTTTACATGGAACTTCAAGAAAAATCACTAGGGCTAATATTGGTTAAAACTCATTTGTGTTAATATTTCCAAACTTATGAGTGTGTTTAACAAAGTGCATACAAATTCAGGAATATGTCCAGTTTTACCTTTGTGCAACATGTTTTAACAATATACACTAAGACAAAGTTTGAATTAGGATTATAAAGGTTAGTTATCAAAAAAGTTGTTTTGCAAAGAGACTAATAAGGCAAGACATTTGTACACAAAATATGCTTTTGGAGGGAGTGTGGAACCTGAGGGCATTATTATTATTATTATGTTTTTAGATAAATGTGTTTCTGACTGAGTGCTAGTGATAAGTAATCTTTTAACATAGCTCTGGGTCAAAAGAAGAAAGAATGTCAACTTTCTCATATGTAAAATTTTATTAGGTAAAGATCTTACCTGAGGTAATCTGGTGTGCCAAATGATAATGTTCAACATTGACATAGTACTAACATTTCCTACATATCATGTTTCTGAGACCTCCAGGCTCACCTTCTGAACTCATTGAAGGGTTTCAGGCCCCACAAACCTGCCTGATGGATTTATTAAAAGACTCTTCAGTTATTTTATACTTTGAGGATGCAGTCAGGAAAAATGCTACAATGCTTTCCAGGAGGTCATAGTAACACACTTTTACTAGCAAACTTTGGAAAATAAGGGAACTTGGCAAAAGTTGAAAGTGAACAGTCAACCAACATAAAGCATTTTACAAAACATTGGTTTGCAAATTCCAACCCATCCAGGTTTGAGATACTCAAATATTAAAAGAAAATTAGGAGAAGAATAAGGAGAGAGAGAGAGAGAATGAGAGAGAGGGAGAGAAAGGGAAAATTACAGCTACTGCCTTATCTCCAGCATAGAATCAGCTAACAGAAACCCAAGGACATTAGGGCTGCAACCACATGGAGGTTTGGTGGTGTCAGTTTTATTTGCTCTGGACTCCTGTGGCCACCCTCCCCAGAATGGGGCTTTTGGTCTGACAGCCGTTTGGGATGTGGGTTAGAGGCTCCAGGGGGTGTGGTGTGGGGCCATTTTCCCAGTGTACCAGAGACTGACAGCTGCACTAAAGGCTCTTAAGGCGGCAGGATATTAGGGGTGGGACAGAACACCATTCCACCTGGAGGAGCCTGATTTCAAAATTATACCATGAGTAAAAGGGGATGGGCATTACATAAGTATACATGAACTTACTGTAAAACTAAAGCTTGAATTATATAATTATGTCCCTTTCGGCAAAGTTTATCACTGTCATACATAAAAAATTATTTTTCCTCTAGCTACCCTTTTTTTCTCTGGTGCTGTGTTCAGTTTTACACTGCCTAAGGCCTGGGGCTGATGGTACCCACCTTACTCCAGAGGGATATAGGGTGTTGCAAAGAGTTGACAGTGACAGACGTTCTTCACCAGGAGAAAACAGGTTTGAGGGAGAGTGTTTTCATTCTTTGGTTTTGATCTGTTTAGGGTGACTTGCATATTTGCTAATGCAGGCTGCTTACTTGCTCTTTCTTCTCTGATTTGTTAAATATTTATCATAAATGGTATTTATGAAGAAAACTGAACTCCCAAGTTACTCAATCATTACCTGACCATTAAGAAATTATTATGTCAGCTTAAACAATGTAAAATTATCTCAAGCAAAGCCAAGTCTGCCTAATTCTTCAGGTTTCAATGGTGGCAAAAGCCTGTATCTTTAATTAGTCATAGCAATAACATATTATTTGAGCTACAGGACTACAGTTTTAAATATTAATTAATCCTTTAATAGACCTTTTTTTGTCCATCAGTAAACATAATGCAAAAAATAAAATACAGTACTAGATAGCCCGCATCCACAGAGAATTGCACTAAGAATGTAGTGGGATACTTTTCCATACAGATAGTGCAGAAGACTAACAGATCTTTGAAGTAAATTTGTTTATAGCATTATTTGAGTTGATTTGGTAAATCAGACTCATATGAAGTATTTTGAACTGAATGTTTGTCTTACCACACTTGACCTTCCTCACAACTGTCCTTGAACTTTCAGGTTTCTGATAACAGATATCTGTATGAACTAAAACTGAAGTATAGTCTTAGTCTTACAGTGATGGGATCATATTTTTAGATATGCAAATACACATAAAATTTTTACTAACCAGACAGAATGATTTATCCAACCCATCTCATCTTCCATGTCTTTCAATCTGTGGACTACAGTAAGAAATTAATCATTAGGGATAATAGTCTATCTTATTCTGTGCACAGAAAATTTATTGGGGAGATAGAAGTTTTATGCTGGCATCTAAGGAATAGTCCTTTAGAACTTAATTACACTTTATTTTCTGTCTCTTCCTTTTACCATCACAGTTTCAGTGCTATGATTGTAATTAGTCTTCTTTTTACTCTTGACAAATTATAGACCATATGAAATCTAATCTCCAGATCAGATAAAAAAATCCTATATCACTTAAAGTAAAACTTTTCCCCCTACAATTATATATAATTACATTCTCATGACTGACCTCAAGAAATGAAATTTAACTCAGTCACAGATTAAAATTGTCCCAAGGATAAAAGGAATTCAAGAATAAGGAGTTTTGTGTGTTTAAAAATCTCAAAATTTACTTTTGCAATAATCTCAGGATTTTTGATGTTAGCATTTCCTGATTTGTAAGTTACATAATCATGGCTAAATAATTTTTTCCATCCCTTTTATTTATCTGGATAAATAAGAGTGCTAATTCCTCTTAGAAGTTACAAAATAATGCAAATTCAAAGTTTTATTCAGGAATGGCTCCTTTGCTGTGCTGTATCTTACCCTTGGAAAATTTGTAGGTTCACTTTTGTCATACATCTATGAACATATATTGAACATATAGTGATAAGTATTTGTCTTAACTCTTTCACAGCCTGTTTATACATCTCCCATTTCAAATCATTTCATAAATGAAGAATGTCCATACTTCAGCTAAGGATCTATATAAGTTCATTCTGACATGAATAAGATGTGATACTAGAATATGGATTTTCAGAATCTCTGTACGTACTCAGCTATCCTTTTAATCTTTAGAATTGGAAAACAGCTGGCAGAGGTCTTAAGAAAACACGCTATTCATTTGATTATGTTTTGCTAGTAAGCTACCATATCAAGAATTTGTGTTCAAAGAGTACAAAGGTCAAACCAGGAACTGAAAACTAAATGTTTGGAAAGCAGCTGAGCACAGTATTGTAAAAACAGAGTAGATATTTAAGACTTTATTTATCAAAACTAGAAATTAGCTATTTGGCTTAAAATTATATATCAGCTATACAAGACATGAAGACTGCTGCATATCATACATTATGTCCATAGGGACCAATACAAAATCTCTGACAATGACCACTGAGATTACTTAGAGAATTCTATAAAAGACAGAAATGTGATGATACTTCACCAGAAAATTTTCACGCCTTTACCACTTCATGAACATCAAGGGTATCTTCTTTTTCTACATGAAAATGCTAAAAAGTTTTTCTTCTGTCTATTTACCCAGCAGTCTTTTCAGAAATTCCTGAAATTGCCTGCCAATTTTAGGGATTTTTTGTTGCCGGTGGTGGGTTTTTTTCAATAAATAACAAAACATAAGAAACTTGATTTTAAAATAAGATGTTATTGCAGTGTAATATCTCTCTGTTGAAATATGCTGTGATGTGATGTTTTATGTTGCTTGTTATGGGCAGCACAGTTCATACTCTTTTGTTTCCTTAAAATAACTCACAATAGAACAAAGCTACTGAAACAATGATACAATGATAAAGTGGAGAAAAAGAGTTTCAGAGTTGTACAATAACAATTAAATTAATGTTAAATTAATGAACATGAGAAAGTTACACTGAAGAGCTGGTGGCATCAGTGGCTGGGTTTGTGACTCTAATTTTTTGTATTTCCTTCATGTAGGTTATTTGTACATTGGTTATGTGAATGGTTTAAGCAAAACCAATGAATGCTTCAGAAAATCTCTCCCTAAATCTTTCAGTGAAATCTTCTATGTTTGTCTTGAATGAAGGCCCCATAATTTCTCTTTACAGAGACAGAGAGCAAAAATTCACAGCATCACAGAATAGTAGAAACACTAAGAGGATTTTGGAGACTCTCAAATTCAACCCCTCATGCTGAAAGTAGAATCAGCTACAGCAGCTTGCTCAGGAGTATGTTCAGTTGGGTTTTGAGTATTTCCAAGGATGAGGACTCAATGACATGTTCCTGGGCAACCTGTTCCAGTGCTCAACCAACCTCACTGTAAAAGAGTATCTTCATAATTTAAATGGACTTTCTAGTGTTTCAGTTTGTGCCTGTTGCCTCTTGTCCTATCACTGAATACAACTGATGAGAGTGTGCCTGCATTTTCTTTACCCTCCAATCAGGTATTTAGATGTATTTCTCCATGCTTCTCTAAATCCCTGCCTCACTTTAAATAAAATTTAGGAACCTCATTGGTGGGTGTTTTCATATGCTATTTTGTTGTTATTTTATAGTAATATCATATGGTTTATTTAAACAACTTGCTCTTGTTGAGCTCAGGTAGTGTTTAGTATATATAGAAAGTGCCATGACGAAATTATACTGGTCACAGGATTATATCCTATAGACTCTGATGCTTTATTGAAGCTCTATTTATATACTTACTATATATATATGCAGACTTATTTATGTTTTAATTGTTAAAATATTTGTTATAATAACATGCAAATATTAAATGAAAGTGGAATTTCTTTGGCATGCCTCTGCCATGTAATGTACATGCCATTTCAAAACAACTGTGATTTTCATTTATTTTGAAAGAATTTAATATTAGATCATTCCTATTACACAGATCAACTTTAAAGAACAGTATAGGCAAGATGACTTGCAGCCTATTAAAATCCACGGGCTCTTATAAATTTATATTATTAATTTTGTGCCTGGGAAAATGAAAGAATGTATAGAATTGACTGTAGCTATTTGAAGGTACCATTTTGAAAGCTTTCACTTTGCAATACTTAGCATTTCATTTGTCTGAAGTGCAGTAGTCTGGTGCTGTTGACATGCATGATGGATTCATTTATTTAACTATATTAGGAAGTGTATGCAAGTTTACTATACGTAGAAGAAGATTCTTACCTATCACCCTCCCTCTAATGAAGTTACTGTCTATTTCTGTTTGTATGAATAAGAGCAGAAGGTACTCTAAGAGAGGGAAAACAAACAGGCATGTATTTAACCATATACAATATCATCTTCTGTTTATTACAGAAAAAATGAGCAGCATCTAATTGTTGCTCCTTTATCTTAAAGAAAATACACTATCTATTTTTCCTGAAAGTGCTAATTTTTTCCAGACCCTCACCTGTCTGGCACAGTCTCATGAATTAAAATGTACAACAAGCTGTGCTAGAAATGGCTGTTTACCCTGCATTGCTTGCCAGATAGTCACTAGAAAAAAAAATATATATTTTTTTAGAGGGCACATGGGGGAAGGGTTAGCCTTTCTACTATTCACAGAAGGTAAAGTAGGCTTTAATGAGTCACAGTAAGGAAAGAAATCCAACAGATTACATTCTGTCAGTAATTGCCTCCCACTTAAAAAAAGAAACACTGGCTCAGAAGTTGCCACTGGCATCATCTGCAAGATTATATTCATAAGAGAGTGAGCAAAACAGAGGAGCTGAGACATTAATACATATATCATAGGTTAATACAAAGACCCTGCATAGCCTGCAGAAGCTTTTTGAAAGCCATTACTTTTCAGAAAGTGATGTGATGCAGTCACAACATGAAACTGCAGCTAACAAGCATGACCCACACATTATATCACTTGATTCTCTGAATAGCCTCAAGGTGGTGACCAATGTATATTTCATTACACCTGTATATTAAAGGAATAAAAAAGACATGGGAACATTAAACTAGGTCTCAAATGAACAGGATATACTCTCATTGTACACAGATTAAAATTTTTGGCTTGGCTATAGCAATTTGAGCATGAACGGGAAGTCCTGGGTACATTCTAGAGTGCTATATCATGATCTCCCAAAGAGAAAATAAGGTTATATTTTTGCCAAAATAACACTCTCACTCTTCTCAACTACCGTTTTTGCTGCCTCTTTTCAGCTTCATCGTGAGGCCCTACAGCAAGTCAGGATTAGCTGTGACTGAAAACTAATCATGGGGAAAAAATATAGCTAAAACCAAAGATAAATGATCTCACTCATCTCATTTCACGTACTGATGAAAGAAAGAACACAAAAGAATCTTTTCCAGCGGAAAGCAGAGTTAATTTAGCTTAAGCCAATTGTAAACCAGTAAGTAGTTTTCATATATCATTAACAACTCTAACAACTCTTCTACCTGTTTTCCCACAATACTCCTTTATTTCAGAAGAGATTATAGGTCTCTGAGAAGTTTATATAGGCTCAGGAAAGAATTTGCAGATACCTGGACTAAGTTGAATGAAGAATTATCAAAGATATCTAGGTGTAAATATAGAACAGTACACCTAAAAGGAATAGAGAAGTCTAACTCAACAGGAAAAGAGATAAACCCATGTCAACAGGAGACATATAAACTTTGATATCTATATGCCAGGAATAAAAGAAAGAAAACAAAACAGAAATATATGTTCCCCTATTTGTCCAGTGATATAGAGATTATGATGGCTACAGAATAAAAATAGACAACTATTTAAAAATCATCCTTTGTAGAATACACATAAATTTAAGTCTCCCACATTCTAGGAAATTGCACGGCACATCAATGTTTTGGACCTACATCGCTATCAATCTTTTCTGAAGAAACTGCTTTACCTGAAACACGTATTTATAAAACTTGAATGTATGCACTTGGTAATTGCCCAATTGCTACCCTGAGCACTGACTTATGCAGGTGGTCAGTAAATCCTCTCTTTTACTCGTTCCTCTTTCCAAGCAGTGAACAGAACTTAGCTAGAACACAGCTAGTACCAAGACTTAAGCAGTTTTTCCTGTGCTCACTGACTTTGGTCCTCGGATCTGACATGCAGATGTACTCTGCCATCTGACGCCAGACAGCAAAGAAATGCAACCAGATGACTTTCTAGTCAGGGCCAACCTGTGCATAGTCAAAACAAATCCATCAATATCCATTTTTATCTGAACAGGAAGTTGGTATAATTTACACAAGCAAATATAATGCTCACAACAACAATAAATTAACTATGCAAATTATTACATTATGTACACATATAAATTCACTTTGTAAACAACCAACCTGTCATACAAACCTTGAGTTCCTTAGACTTAATTGACCTGTCATAAGCCGTTAAACTTGACACATAGACAGTAGCAGAATATCACGGACTGATCAGGTCAAGAATGCCACTCTATGCCACTAATTCTCAGTGGGGTCTTAAACATGGCACTAAGGTCAGAAGATAGAGTTTCTGAACAAAATTTAACCCATAAACAAGCACCTAAAATGACCCAACAAACTTTTCAATGAAATTCTAGAGATTTTACAAGCTTTATTGAATTTGTTTTGAGTTTCTCATATAACTGCCAATGACTAGAAGTTCTATGTGTTCAAGAAGTTCCAAAAATCAGGTTATTTCATGATATACTAAGTATTTTAGAACCTGAAATATTTGCAAGAATACTGATCTTATTTTGAAATCAGTAAGTTGCCATATTACAGACATTAAAAATAATTTTTAAATTAATTATTTTTAGTAAGTGTATTTATTTTATCAGTATCTCATGTATTTCATGCATGCATTTTTAAATCCATATTTAATTTGTCTGTATTTTTGAGAAACCTGTCCATACACAAGTCCACTAGACCTGATGAGATGTATTCCAAAGTCTTGAGAGAACTGGCTGATGTTTTAAATTTTCTTTTCTTCTGTGTAAATATAAAAACCTTGCCATTTCAAAGTTCCATTTCTAGGGGTTTTTTTCTCCCTTTTCTCATCAGGGAAAGGGAGGCTCTGACACTGTGTATTGGGCAGTTGGCATTTTGCTAGCTCAACCCAAGACAGATCTCTAAACCAGAACACTAGATTTGAAGGTTTAGTTTAATGAGATCTGATTCCTACAATATATCTATTGTACGCACACAGCATATAGAGCATGAATAAATTATATTACTGTTAGTACATTTTCAAATAAGTCTGTTAGATATGCAGGAATATATTTTTTATAGTATCCTAGAATCACAGAATGGTTTGAGTTGGAAGAAACCATAAAGATCATCTAGTTCCAGTCCCCCTTCCATGGGCAGAGATACAACCCACTAGGTTACTCATATCCCCATTCAGCCTGGGCTTGAACACCTCAAGGGACCACGCATCCACAATTTCTCTGGGCAACGTGTTGCAGTGCCTCACCACCTTCACAATGAAGAATTTCTTCCTAATATCTAATCTAAATTTCTTTTTGTTCTTTTTAAAACTGTTCCTACTTGTCCTATTACTATCTGCTGGTGTAAAAAATAATTCTCCCTCTTCTTATTAGCTCCCTTTAAATATTGAAAGACTGGAATGAGGTATCCCTGGAACCTTCTCTTTTCTAGGCTGAATGACTTCAGCTCTCTCAGCCTGTCTTTGTACAAGAGGTGCTCCAGCCCCCTGATCTTCCTTGTGTCCCTTCTCAGAACTTGCTCCAACTCACTCTTTCTTGTGCTGAGGACTCCAGCGCTGGATGCAGTACCTCAGCTAGGGTCTCACAGGGACAGAGTAGGGGAGGGATAAAAACTACTGGCCATCCATCTTTTGATGCAATCCAGGATGCTGTTGGATTTTCAGGCTGCCTTTTAGTGAGGCCATGCACCATCTTGTATATTTTGTCGCTTTTGTGATCTTCATACAAAATTTTGTCACCAGAGCCTATGAGCTCAATGGTTTCAAACAAACTTGTAGGACCAACACAACACCACTCATGTTCCATTTCAGTGAAAAAGTCATCCCTTCTTCCTTCCTTAAAGACACATTTGCTGTCACCAGATTTCCTCCTGAAGCATTTATTTTTGTAGTCTCTTTTGAGATCTCCATCTCTTCTATCACTAGAATCACTTGTTTTTCACCACCCCAGTGGTCTTGACCAAAGTTATAAAAAAATAATATTCTTTCGCTGTCAATCTTACAGCCACCAATTACATTCTCCTGAGGTTATAAATACCTTCATCTTTGATGATGTAAGTGTCTTATCCACAAATACTTTTTTAATTAACTATAATAAAAAGACTATACATAATTTTTTCTGGTATTTACTGAAAACAACATTACTGCAAACATAGTCATTGAACAAATTTTTATTCCTTCCACTTGCCTCTGCAGAATATTTTGCTGTAACTTAGCCCATCATTAAAATTAAGTGTGTGTACATATGAAAGTGAATCTGCAAATCTTCTGAATTATGCTGACTGAAAAATGCAAATACAAACTAAAGGTAGCCCCCAAGGATAAAGCTGACATTGAAAAATTAATGTTTTCAATGGAAACTATATGAAGCCATTTAACATTGTACTGCAATACATGCAAAGATAAAAGAGGAAGGATTGTTTTATACCATTTTATATACAAAATGAAATACCACAGTATCATGAAGAATATTTGATTCTGTTGTCAATGCAATCTTCTACTCCACAGAAACTTTTTTGTGTATACAATTATTAATCAATCCTTATTGTAATTAGTTGGTAATAAATAGGGAAATTTATGTTTATGCTTCTTTAAAACACAGCGAGTCTCCATTTCCTAGTAGATAAAATTTATATATATATTCATTTAGTCAACTCTCTAGGATGCTAAGTACATAGACAGTCAAGACAGTAGCAAAATATAGTTTATATCCTTCATTCATAACTCAGTGGGACATCACATAAGTGCCAAAATCTCTGCAAGCAGGCCTGGTTGAAAGGTCTAGGCCATACTGATAACAGTACAAGCTGATAGTATTGATGCGATAACTCAGTAATGACAGGTGCTCTATAGCTGAAGCTGAATATTTCAATAAGACTTTGACCCATGTATATTCCTTAAGCAGCTATCTGCTACTGGCAATGTAAATATCAAAGTTTAATTCCTTTCTAGCTGATGAAAACCTCCAAATTTCAAATTCAAGTCCCTGAATGATACAGATATATATTCATCCCACAAGAGAAACTTTCTTACCAAGATATCTAGAAGAATATGAAAAGAAAATGGCAAAATTTTCTCAAAATCCACATCCTATGTCCATTTTCATCACATGGAATCTCCTTTGTATTAAATTGCAGTATTAGCCTATATTATATCGGGGTAGGGAAATCATAGTGTTATCACCAGGATCGCTAGTAACTGCTTAACTTCCTTTTTTCTTTTCTAGAGAAACAAACTGAATGAATTTCATCACAGTCTCTAGAGAATGTATTTTCTATGACACAGCGTTAAACCTTGGTACAGAACTGGTCATGCAAAATGGCATTTTTTTCTGCAAGAGATGTTGGAGGAGGTGAAGCGTTACTGATTTTTTAGTAAGCTCGCTGCTTAGAAAAAAAAAGCAAATTCTTCAAATCTATGAAACACAATCTGAACTGTCCCTTTATTGACATTAAGGAAAAGAAATTGGCCAAAGGTTTAGAAAAGATACAGCAGTTTTTCCCTTGCTTGTGTCATTCTGCTTGGAGCTTGACAACACACTGCAAGTCCAAAGTTCCCCCAAGATTTGTGAAGCAAATTTTCCTCTCAGGAGACTCATACTTTTCTTTACCTTATCACTATTAGCTTAGAGTTTGTGGTATCAGAATAAAATGTCATTTTAGTCCAAATCCCAATCCACACAGAAGAATTACAATTAGAACTCAAGCTTCAGACACAGAGGTTTAATTTCCCTGAATAAAATTTTATGTAACTCTTGATATTAAAACAATATAATTTATTCAACTAAGTGATAGATTATTTAAAATCTCAACTTCTCAGCTACCCTTAGTAAAAATATATATCTGACACCTTGGAATATACTATTATAGCGTAGAATCTTACAGAACAGCAGTCTATATAGTCTGGTTGAATTTAGCCTTCATACATTTTCCCAGTCACATGAAAGAGAGAAATTCTAGCAATATAAAGTGCATTAAGAAATAAAATTTAATTTAATTTAAGCTGAGAAAAACAAACAAACAAACAAAGAATATAGAATATTTATAGTGAAACTTCCTTATATATTTTAACTCTATGGTTGACAAAGTTTTTAATCAAGAATGATTGGTACTAAAGTGACTGCTGCTGAACATTTATATTACACAAACTGCTTAACCAAAATAGAGTTTCACAATCAGTTTGTCTTCTTCTGGAGTACTGTAAAGACATGCCCTAAGGATATAGCTTCTTAGATAGAGTAACACAGAAAACCACCCATGAATAATTGATTTTATACCTACCTTACTCATAAACACTCTATATATCAGTTTTTGAAGAATTATATCTATCTGATATGACTGTGAGTGCAAAATAAATCTGATGTTTATGCTAAATGAATTAGGACAGCATTAGAAGTTTAAAAAAACCCCAAGAATACATTTCTGTCAGATAACTATTGAGCGAAGCTTTCCCCCAGCTGTTTTCTAATGCATTACATGATTGTTTCCATCTAAGCAAGGTAGTATGTAATACTGAGGTATCCTCACTCTTCAGTGTTACTTTCTCAGTCATGCAAGGGGACAATAAGAAAAAAAAAAAAAAGACTAAATTTCCTTGCCATGCATTTGATTCAAAGCTATCAGAATGTAGGTTGCCCAGTGTTGGAATTTTAGATAGTATTTCACCTAGAAAGCAAGCCATAGGCTGAACTGCCTATGTAAATAAGTGCTGTAGCCTTAAGAACTAATTAATGAGATCAGAAATGGCTGCTGCCGACTTTCTCGGCAGATGTGCATGGTCAGCCAATTATGATAAGCTTCGTAATATAAACAACATTGTTAGCCAATAATGAGTGCCAAAGTGTCAGCACCTGCGGAAGGTTACAGTCTTAAAGATGTATATTAGTGTGTGTGCGTAGGAATAAAGGAGCCTGTTGCTGCTAACTTCTGTGAAGTCGTCTCTGCAGGTCACAAACCCGCCTCCCTACGGTTACAGCCCAGCACATCTAATTCCTCACCTGCAAGGCTCTGAACACCATAGAAAAGAACATCCAGATGACCACACTGCATTACTGGTTTACCACCATCAGTCATGTAACATCTCTCATTTAAGATAAAGCAGTATCCATATTTGTTTCCTGAACCCACTCCTAATTCTGAGCTGGTCAACATCCACATGAATGCACTATTAGGGAAATGGTTTATTCTTGAAGCATATCCGTGTTGAACTCATTCTGGTTATCTTAAACTTACTTTTGTATAAAGGTAAAAATAGACAATTACTTTATGGGAATTCCTACTTCTGTGACAGCTTTGAAGATGGTAGTTGAAGGTGATAGTAGAAGAGGTTCTGAATGTAGGATTTAAAGTTAGATTGCTAAGATTGCATCAGACTAGAAGAGGCCCCTGTCCAAATCAAACAGTTGGGAACCTCCTGTAGCATTGTTTTTTCTCACTTCAGCTTGAACCATACACAGGAACTCTGTGAAGCATGAACATGAAACAGTCACTGAGTGGACAAGGCATAGGTCTCCCTTCAGGTCTGAGCCAACATTCTTCCATATCTTGCTCTGGCTTCCATATATTTGGACCAGCAGCTGTTGCCTGAAAGCATAGCTGGCAGTTCTAACACACAGACAATAGTTCATATGCATGTTTTATATACAATAAAAGATTTTATTTCTCTATGAATTTTTCATTTATTCAGACTGTTCCATCAAGAACTAATGTACATTTCATGCAAACCAAAAGAATCTAGTTTTGTGCATCAGAACTTCTCTGCAAATCAAGAAAAGTCTCTGTAAATAAAGTAACTGGGGTAGCCACTTGAAACAGCTTCAAACCAAAACATAGATGTAGATATATAATAAGGGAATGCTTTGGGTATCTTTCTACATTTCTTTTCTTTTCTTTCTTTTTTTCTTTTTTTTTTTTTTTTTTGGTTGGTTGGTTGTTTAGTTTGGTCAGTGTGTTTGATGTTTTGGGGTGGAGTTTTTTGGTTTTTGGTTTTTTTTGCTTTTCTCTAAAACTGGAGTATTTATCTTCAGTTTTAAAGAATGCATGAATTAATAAGCCACTGTGTAAATCTGTGTTAAACAGTTATGGTAAATGGAGGGTAAAATATGTTAGAATGATATATATTAATTTTAAAATTTGGGAAAATACAAAAAAAAACCCTGGAGCATTTTAGAATTGCACTGCAGAGTATTTGCATTCAAAAACATTGAATGGAAATAATAAGTAACCATGTTATATTCTTAATATTTCTTCCTTTTTGGTTTTTTTTTTTGATATTCCATATTATTTCTGACTTATGTAATATTTTCAGCACTGTCTGCTAAGGTACATCTCTCTATGTCTGTCTGAGTTTCAAGTTTAAAGACTACTTCTTTGATGTCAGGATTATTTTGTGGTCTAGATAACTTTGCAGTGATGCCTGCAAAATTGCTTAGTATTTGTCTTTAGCTGCATGAAAATACTGGAGAAAATATTTTAATCAAAATAATAGAAAGACTGCAAAACTAAATAAATATCACCAAACCTACAAATAATTAACTTTTTAATTTGTTAATATAGTTCAAGAAACTCCCGGAAAGGTACTCTTATTAAAGACCCTTCAAAAGGTTGCACTCTCTCTGACCATATAGCCAGTCAGCTCATCACAGGAAGTAATGACATTGGTCAGGCAAAATTTGCTTTTTTGTCCCATTGTTGGCTGCTCTCATTCCAACATAGTCAATTCATGTAATTTGGAGATACTATCCCTTAGATTTTACTCTGGACTCCTTCCTCGATGTACATTATTCCTTAGTTTAATGATTATCAGTGTTCCATTCCTGTTTTAGAAGCAAAAATATATTTTCTGTACCTTATTTTAAATCCCTGCTGAAGGACACAAGGCAAGTGATGGTATTTGAATATAGAAGAGTTGTTACAACTGCTTGGAATATCAAAATCCAGACAAAGGTATAAGGAAAACTAGAGTTTCAAGACAGAATGATCAGGGTACAGTGAAAAATAAGTCTATTTTGAGATTATCAAAATCATATAAATATAATACATTAAAATGAGCTTTATATTGCTGCACAATGTACAATACTCATGAAGATAACATAATCTCCAAAAATTTTGTGCTTATATTAAGTGATAACTATTGGACCCTTACCTTAAAATTTCAGTTACTGAAAGAAGCATTTCTTCTACAGTCAAAGAAATATGTCTGTCTCAGATATGGAGTAGACTAATCATATTAAAACTATTGGCAAATTTCAGTAGCATGATTTCACTTAATCTGTGAAACTACACAGTTTATCTGGGACGAAGACTTTGTAAGGATATGGAAGTTTGTGAAAATACTTCTGTGAACATATGCTGACTTCAAAGTAGTCCTTTATATGAAGACATTATTTTTTCTTATATCTCCTTTTTCAATCTAAATTTTCTGCCTTCCAGTTCAGCAACAATTTAACTTCTATAGTAGTGTATATCTGAAGTGAAGAGGAAGAGAGAAAGAGAACTTTTATGTTGGAATAAGAACTGGAACTGTGAGGGGGTTTATAAATCATAAAAATTATGTTACTGTAGTACTTTTTTCCCTATGTACTCATAGTTTTGTTCCATATAGGAGCAATGTATCTACCCTGATCTATTCTGTGAAGTCATTATTATAATAACTGGAACTGGGTTGTCCTTCCATAGTTTCTGCTTTAAGGGCAGGCCTCTGTTGAATAAGACAGTTACATATATATTTTTCAAAATAAAAGCAGAAGTAAAAAATCTGCACACACATAAAATTGAAGATAAATTATTTTAACCAGCTGTGGTGAGTTAAATAATATAGTACTAAAAATCTGGTAAGAAGCTGGAGATAAGATATGAGGAGAAACTGAGGTCCAAATCATGGTTCTCTCAACTACTTAGAAATATAGACAACACCAAAAGAAGCAGGTGCAGTACAAGTGCAGTAATACAGAGAAGTAGAGATCATCAGGAACTTGGTTTTGTCCTATCTTAGACAGTATATCAAATAATTCACCATCACACTGCAGCTCTAGCAAAGTCCTTGGGGATGATTTGGGACTGCTGATTCATAAATTCTGCTTCCAGAGGCTCCTTGGAGACTCTGGTGTAAATACTGGTCACACTAGCCTGTGTAGCTCATGGTTCTCCCCAGCAAAACCTGTCAGATAACAACTAAACTAAATGCTATTCCAGCTACTGCATTGTTAATACTTTTATGATGTTGCATAAGTCATATATAAAGAGACTGAAGTTTTTGACACTCTTTTTGGTCTTATCTCTCTTTTTTTTTGTTATTGCTGTTGTTGGTTAGGTTATTGAATGCCAGCAGGAGATCTGATGCATGCCTTTGAACAAATTGAGAGCTCACTGCTTTACATTTTGCCATTTAGGAGCTTCTTATCAGCACTCAGTAAGCACTGTTTGAAACCTTGCATTTAAAAAAAAATTATAAAATGTCTCACAAGCTCTCTGCCCTCCTCCTGCAAGAAAAAAAACAAAACACCAATCAACCAAACTAACCCAAAAACAATGTCTTCTGAGACACAGATATTTCTTTCAGTCCATACTATATGTACTATATATAGGGACTTCTTTTTTTTCTTCCTAGGCAAACTTCACTGTTTAATGATATCATTGTTTATTTTGCTTTGAAAATTATTTCCTTCCTAGAATAAATATTGAGGTATAAAATGCTGATGTCACTATAAATCTTGAAAGAGATACAGCAGATCTGGGAAAAAATCCAAAGTGCTTCAGACTGACTTTTCTGCCAGCCTCAGGCTTTTTTACCCAAAGCTCTCAGTTCTCAAAAACACAGAGTCATCTTTAAAGCAGGTTTAATCTGCAAATATTAGACTTGTGCGATTGGAATGCAAGTTGTCAGCTTCTTTCATCAAAACAGAAGAAAAAAAAAAGACATACCCAAAATCCACTTCTAAATTATTATGTAGCCATTTATTATCTAGAAACATAATGTTGTAGTTGTTTGTGTCATTCTCTTCGCTCCCCCCATACTATATTTGTAAGTCTTTCCAGTACTATGCATATTTCAAGGAATGTGTGCAAGGGAAGGGAGCAAGGACAAATTTTTGTGAGTACTTTCTCTTTAGGAAAGTGTTTCAAAGTGCAATCAGCAAATCTACATATAGAAAGCAATCAGATATTTAAATTCTGTGATTAGCAACAAAAGGTATGTAAAATAGGTGTCTCCTCAGAGAAATGCTGGATTTCAGTACTTTCATTGTAATGCATGTAGCCAGAGAAAACTTCATATTTTAAGCTAATCTAACTGACATAGAAAATGAGAAAAAAGATTATATTGATTATAAAGCAAGGACTTATTTTTCTAAGCTTTATTGGACTAATGAAGAGGAAAAGAAGAAATTCGTATCTAACTGTGAAATTAGGAAATTGCCCAACAAATGGACAAAATAAATTAAGACTCAAGTTCCACAAGAGGAAAAAGTAGAAAAAGAAAGTTGAGACAAATATGTTTCTGTAGAACACAGTTTTATACTGTGGATTTATAACAGGTTGGAGGTATTTATAGTTGTCATTGCCTTTCTTCTAAGGTCTTCTTCTCAGAGATGTCTAACAATCTACCAGGAGCTTGTGGAAGCACTGCTGAAATCTGTCCCAGGTTGGTCTTTGTAGCCACTCCTTGAAGTGGTAACATTTATACCTCCCAAACATGAAAACAAAACCTAGAGTCATGGGGGCACCACCATGGGCAGAGGGTACACTGAGTTCCTCCCTGTCCCCTCTTCACAAGCTTACTGTGTGTTTTGCATCAATGTCCTGACCTGATCTTCCACTGGATGGCAAAGGAATCCTTTTTGACTACTGTCGCAGGTTTGGCCTAGCTGTTGCCAACCCTGGTCTGGCCCCCCTTCCCCCTCCCAGAGCCTTCCCAGCAAATGAAAGGAAAAAAAACTGAAAAGGAACGCACTCTAAAGAAACTGAACTGAATAGAAAGAATAAATTATATTTTCTAACATTTACAAACCACACTCTATACACAATACATAGGATCCCACCCCCAGGGGAGGGGGGAAGGGAGAAAAGGGGATTGATTAGCCGGAAAATAGGGAAGACACCAATCCAACCTAAAGAAACTGAATGAATCAAAACAAACACAATTAAAAACCTCAAGGAAGGGGAACAAGAATGAAACAATCTCATCCAGAACAGGAGAACCACCAGGGACCGGAGGGACCAGACTCCAACCACCTCCCACCAGCTCCTCAGCCCAGGAAGGGAGAGAGCAACAAACCACACCTTCCCCCTGCTACATGGAAGATATGTGTGGAATACTTGTAACTTCCTTAGATACTATGGTTACTGAGGAAGCCATGGGTCAAACCATTACATTCTCCACCCCTTATTCCACACTGGTCTTTCCACGCAATCTTTGTATTCTTGCATTTGCTTATATTGCACACACACACACACACACACACATATACATATATATATATATATATATATATATATATATAGTCTATATGCGGTCTTTTGAGGCAGATGTCTTGTCATCAAGGATCAACACCATTATCAGTTCAGCTTTAGTCCTTTGCCTTTTGGTTAGAGTCACAGTTCCAAGTTGAGGCTTAGTCCATAGTTTAGGGCTGCCTTATCATTGGACATCATGGGATACCAGTACCGGCTTTGTTTGGGTTTTTCTCATCTCGTGTCTGGTTTCCTGCAAAACACAACTCAAAGCACATAATTAGTTTTTCCCCAAGGCTAGATTGCCTTGGGGCACACACTGGATCTCACCATCTTTCCTCACTACTAGGTGTTTCTGGACCCTTGGGCAAAAACAATCCCACGAATGGGTTTGTCTTGGCCCGAGGGAGGGGTAATCCAGACAGATTTCTTTAACATGCCTTTCAAGTGAATTGCTGGAACTTTGTCTCCATATCAATGCATATTCTTCTTCCTGAAGCAACAAACATCTACTGTAAATCACCTCTTGGTTCCCCTGAGTTTGAAGTAAAAGGAAGGGAAAAAACCTGTTGGTGCAGTCCTGTCAGTGTTCTGGTCTTCCTCTGGATCTGATGAGTAATACCAGAGGTCTCCAAACCCCAAGATTATATATTCTCTGGTTCAGGTGGGAACACCCAGTACCTCCCCCAAGGTAGGGAGTTCCACAGTGGATGATCTAACTCTGTGAGTCATGGGGTACTTTTGAAAATGTTGCTGGCCCATTAGCAGACATGCCCCTTCAAGCTAGGTGTGAAGGTGCTAATGACTTCCTGGAGGGAAGTTATCACAGCTCCCATCTTGCAGACTTCATTAACACCCACCTTTCATACTGAGGGGTCAGGTGTGCCCTGGGCAGTTGCTGCAAATTGTCCATTGTTAACCGTTCATGAGAAATTACATAGAGGGTGTAAATTACACAGCTTTGGACACACCCACACAGTGATAAACTGGTCCCACCCCTGCTGGACTAGGACAGTGATACAAAGAACTTTCAAAGGAAAAGACCTATTTACAGCTACAAACTTTTGCAAGTCAACTTTCACATTCCTTATCTGCAAAATCAGATTGGGGCACTTCCTTCAACAGATTGTCATAGGACAGACTGTGGAGGTCAGACAACTGTACTAGCCAGCAGCAGCCTGGTCATTGCTGATTAGCCGTTTTTGCACCCCAGCTCATCTACCATTCTTTCTCCCATCTACCTTTATCTCTGCCTTTCTCTGCCCTCATCTTTTCCTAAATATAGAAATAATCCCTAATTATTGTTTGCTATTTGTCTCAGTTTTAGTATGAGTACCTGACTGGTATTTCTGTTGTGATTACCTAGGTAATATTCTCCTTTTATGGTATTGCTAATAGGTAATCCTGGTCTTATCTGAATCCCCTCTCCAAAATGTCCCTAATATTCTGTTTAATTATCTGTGAAGTTTTGCCATTCCTCATAACCCCCCTGAGCCATCTGTGAATTTTTCCATATCTCATGGCACTATCAGCAACTTCTGTGAGCTTCTAACGCTGCTATGCTGTTGGAGATGGGGACTATATGGACATGGAAGAATGGAGGAGGACAAGGGAGCGCCGAACGGAGTTCGACGTGTGGAAGGTCCAGGAAGGCCCCGAAGAACCCGGACTATGACCTTACAATACGAACTTTCTAAATCCCCAGTTTTATCCCCAGTTTCCCCCCGTTTTTATTAAATAAAGATGTCTACTGCTCTCCCAGTTCCAGAACCTTCTCCCAGGCAGGCAGGTGCCTAGCAACAAGAGAACAGCTACCATTGGCCAGCTCCCCCTAGGGGGCGGCCCTGGCCCTGCCTGTCACCAGGCCACACCCAAGTTTACTCCCTCCTAGTTTGCATACCCTATGGGCTGGGGTGGATTTGCATGCTCCGCCTCAGCTCCACCCCTTTTCCAGAACCTTCCCTACCCCAAGTTATATAAACCCCTGTTTCCCCCCAATAAAGTTGGATCAGCCTAGATCTTCGGATCAGGTCAGACCACCCTCGTCTCCTTGGTGTTTGTTCTCTGCTCGCGCGAGGCAAACCATACCTTGGGTCGAGGGATAGCCGTGAACGACAGCTCAGCAGGCAGTCTGCGAACCCCGTCGCTGGTCTCGGTCCCTTCCCGATAGAGACCAAGGCTCGCGACACTATGCCTACCAGTTTCTTATGCTAAATGCAGTAGTTTCTCATGTTTTTTTCACTTACCTGAACCTCTAAGGTGAAGATATCTAAATTAGGGGCTGAAACCTCACCCCTGACAGCTGAAAACTGAATTACCCGTTGACTGTTTTGGTATGGTATAGTCTGCACTATTTATAAATGAGTTAAAATGCAAACATCTCCATTTGACCTCTTTCTCTGAAATTGAATTTTACCCTTTGCAACATCATCTGATGGTCTCTAGCACACTTATCACCTAGAAATTCTGAGGGCATGAAAAGAACCAAAGTCCTGGAAGGCTCTATTTACCATATAGGTACAAAAGACCTCAAGCAGATTCAGTTCTGAATCACATTATATTTATATGAACCTCAGTCCTTAAAGCCAAATTTCCATTTATCCATCTCAACCCACCTCAACCCACAATGTTCAGCTCTAAACACAGACTACTTTTTCACTTTCCTGTCCCTAACCTCTGTCTCTTGAGATCAGTTTTCTCATAATCTACTTTTTCAAATCTTAAAGTACAAGAACTCCCTGACCCAAACCTCCTTTCTCTAAGTGAGCCACAGACTACCTTTACAGCAGCAATTTATATGTTCCTTCCTATTCCCCCAGGAACTGAGTGCAACTAATAAAAAGCAGCCTGTGTTATGTTGTTATGTTATGCTATGTTATGTTATGCTTTATGTTATGTTTGTTATATGTTATGCTGTATGTTATGTTTGTGAAATGTTTTAGCCTCCAGAAGAGCATGGCTGCATGCTAAATGCATTGAAAATGGTCTATTGAGTCTTGTAGCTCCAAACCTACATCCAGAAATAATTTTTGAGAACTTTAGTTTACACAGATTGAGAACATGCAATGTCCTTAGCAGTTTAGCTGCAGAAATGATTGAATTTCAGCACCCAGGAGTACTTCAGGTGGTGTTTAACCTACAAGAAGAACAACAGCCATATGGTCTCCAACACGGAGTGCCTCATTGTTCAGTCTTGTTAAACTGACATGTAAAACTGCTTACACTGACCAGGAAAACCTGGAGCTGGCTATCCTGTTTTTTCAGAGTGGTCTCTGGAAGAGTAGAATAATCTTTAGCTCTTATACATGACTAGAGACATCCAAAATGACAATATAAATGTAGCACAGAAAAAATACAAAAGGGAAGGGGAAATTTTCTCTACATAAAACAAAAATTCAAAGAATACTTTGAAACTAATCTCCTGAAACAACTAAGAAAATCTCTGAAGATATTTTCCCCCTTCCTTGCTTAGCTGAGGTTTGTATTTTACTGAGCTCCTCAGAGGAATATAAAAATGCTTTGAGCTCTAAACTTTACCAGCAATTTTTTTAGGATTAATGCACATTCAAAACATCATATTGAAAATGAAAGGTGCTTCCTATTTTTCAAAGGAAGAATACAGCATATGTATCTATGGTTAGTCAAAGCGTTACTTAATCTGAGCAGCTGCATATCTGTCACCAGTTTGCCTGTTACATAATTCACTTCAAATTAACAGTAGCATTTGGATTGATATCAGCATCATAACTGCTCACTGAAAGCCCCATACTACATGGTCTTGGCTTCCAGTACCTAATAGAATTAATTTTTCTTTAAGCATGTGATACATCTATATAGTAACATGATTTCTTGGATCATTCCATGGTCTCTGATTGTCTGAAGTGCATGTGTTTTCATGTACAAAAGAACAACTTTTGTAATGATTTAATTAGATCCTCCTACAATGAAAATATTGTATGGTACTGGGACAGTTAACCACTCACAACAAAAGTACAGACATAATGCTGCCAACTTTATCACTCTCTGCTCTAATATTTCAACATAAGGGATGCAACACATATATCTTTTTAAGCTACATAACTACTACTCTTTTGAACAGTCATCAATTTCCACATTTATTAGGTAAACCACTATACAGAATAGCAATTACATTTTGAGGAAGAGACAAACTCTAGAATAAATCTAGATCAAGTACACTGCAGAGTGTCTTATAGAATGCTAGCCACATTATAAAATATAGAGCTAGAAACCTCAAGGAATAGGTCCCTCAAATGAAAGAGTAGCCATAGTACTGTGAAGTGAAATATAGATGGTTTACCTTCAGTGACAATCAAAGGTTTGGGGTTTTTTAGTTGGAATAATATGTATATTTTAAAACATTGGTTATAGTCTCCTGTATCAAAACCCTTTATTGAAAAATATATCACACTCTTAATTAAAAAAATAAAACTTAAAAATTGTATCCTAAGAATTGTATCCCAAGAATTGTATCCTAAGAATTGTATCTTAAAAAGTTTAATTACCAACCTGACAAAGCAATTTTTTTCGTAAGACGACATTTAATGACACTCATTTTCACCATCCATTTAAAAAATGCTCACTATATCATTTTTTTGAAATGCTGTAAAATTCACAAAAGCAGTACTCCTTTTTTTTTTTTTTTAGGTAATGCATGTATTTTTCTGAAACAGTGAAAAGCATTTTTTCTTTAAGACTATATGACTGAGCTGAGTTTATGTTTATTTTTCATTATTGTATGGATTTTTATGTTATTCATATTACCTAGCATTAACATACACAGTAACAATGTTAGTCACTGAGAAGTCTCAAACCCTACAGTAAAAATTATCTTTTCTGATGTTAAACATGAGGTCACTACTGACAGAAAAGGCAGGTTTATTTTTCTGCTGCATCAAAAATCCAAGTAAATATGTGTAAGCAGGCTTCCAAGTATCTTGCAGTTTTAATAGTAATAATGTTATATAGTTTTTTTGTGTTTATTAGATATTTTTTTCTGTCTGAAATTGAGCCTATCAAGGCTCAACTCTCTAAATACATTTGTAATTGAAGGGGGAGAGGCAAATCACTAACACTGTAAATTGAACTTTCTTGTTCTCATCAAATACAGGTGGTTTGTTCTGGTAGTTCATTGGAAGTAGGGAGGAAGAAGGTTATCATTGTTATACCCTGTCAGGCCATTCACAACATTTTATCCTTAACCTATCTTTCTACTAGTCTGTCTTGCAGCTGACCAATACTTTTTTTTTTTAATGACACCATTTTCAGTGAGAAAAGATTTCTTTGGGTTTTTTTATAAACCACCCATCCAATATTTTAGGCAACAAAGCTCAGAGTTTGTTTAGACATATTTCTTGAGCTTTAGGTGGATTATACATATTCATAAGGTCAATCTTAAAAGTTAACAGCAGAAATCCTTCAGATAGATTATCTAGACCAAAAGGCACTGCAGAATCTGCTGCCTGTTTCAACTGAGAATTTCTAAAGACACATCAAGGCATAGCATCCAAAATATGAATGTGGAGTGAAACTGTATTTATATAGACTTCAGCTTATATTTTTTATTTGTATCAGAAAGTGTGAGAGATGAAGTTGACTGACAGTTTTGCCATTAAATAGATGAGTATAGATAAATGATTGCAACAAGTGAAAGTAAAAACATACAAATGTCCATTGGCATTTCTCAGATCGCAAAAGAAAATATATGCCAAAATGTAGAGGCAAGTATTCCTGATTCAAAATTCATCTTCATATCCAAAGTCTATGCGATCTTGTTTATTAATCAGAAATGATTCCACATATCCTCAGTAATTTATTGTAGTGAAATTCAACCAGCTGATACATTGGCACACTCCTCACATAGATATTCTCTTTAAAAGCTATGTGAGTGCCTCAGTGCAACGTATTACAAAATTGTTGTACTGTACTCTTCCCTTCAGCTGTATACCCTGTATAGTGTAAAGGGTTCTGTGAGAGGAAACTTTCGCCAAGGATAAGGAAAAGACTGAGATACTTAATGCCTTCTTTATCTCAATCTTTAAAAGAAAGACTGGTTATCCTCAGGGCAACTAGACCCTGAGCTGGTAGACAGGGATGGGAAGAAGAATCCTGCAATCCAGGAGTAGGTAGCTAGTGACTTGCTGTGTCACCCAGACACTCACAAGTCTGTGGGGCTGGATAGAATTCACTGAAGAGCACTGAGAGAGCTGCCAGAAGAGCTTACCAAGCCACTCTCCATCATTTATCATCAGTCCAGTCTAACCAGGGAAGTCGCAGATGACTGGAGGTCAGCTGATGTGACACATACGTACAAGAAGGGTTGGAAGGAAGATTTAGGGAACCATAGGCCTGTCAGCTTGGCCTTGGTACCAGGGCATACAGGGCAGACAGGAGATCAGACCCAGTCAGAAGGGTTTAGGAAAAGCCAGATCCAGCTTGCCCAACCTAATCTCCTTTTATGACCAGGTGACTCAATTAGTGAATGAGGGAAAGGCTATGGGTGTAGTCTACCTTGACTCCAGTAAAGCCTTTGATACTGTCTCCCAGGGCATTCTCCAGGAGAAGTTGTTAGCCCATGGCTTGGATGGGTGCACTCTTTGCTGAGTTAGTAACTGGCTGGATGGGTGGGCCACGAAAGTGATGGCAACTCACTACTTCCAGCGGGCAGATGGTCACTAGTGGAGTTCCCCAAGGCTCAGTATTGAGACCAGTTCTGTATTAGTATCTTTATTGATGATATGGATGAGGATTGGGGATACCTTCAGTCAGTTTGCAAATGACACTAAGCTGGGCAGGAATGTTGATCTGCTGGAGCACAGGAAGGGATCTTGACAAGCTGGATCAACAGCCCAAGGCTGACAGTGTGGGATTCAACAAGGCCAAGTGCCGTATTCTCTACTTCAGTCACAACAACTCCATGCAGCACTAAAGGCTGGGGCCAGAGTGCCTGGAAAGTGACCCAGAAGAAAAGGCCCTGTGGGTATCGGTCAGCATCCAGCTGAACATGAACCCAGAACAGTGCCCAGGTGGCCAAGGAAGCCAATGGCATCCTGGCCTGTATCAGAAATAGTGTGGCCTGCAGGACTAGGTAAGGGATTGTCTCTCTGTACTTGATGAGGCTGCACTTAGAATACCGTGTGCAGTTTCTGGGCCCCTCACTGCAAGAAGGACATTGCGGTGGTGGAGTGTGCCCAGACAAGGGAAATGAACCTGATGAAGGGTTTGGAGAGTAAGTCCTATGAAGAGCGGCTAAGGGAATTGGGGTTGTTTAGGCTGGAGAAAAAGGCACTCAGGGGAGACCTTATTGGTCTCTACAACTACCTAAAAGGAGGTTGTAGCCAGGTGGGGGTTGGTCTCTTCTCTTGGACAGCTACTGACAGAACAAGAGGAAATGGCCTCAAATTGCACCAGGAGAGGTTCAAGTTGGACACCAGGAAGAATTTCTTCACTAAAAGGCTGGTTAAGCATTGGAGTGGGCTGTCCAGGGAAATGTTGAAGTTAGCATCCCTGGTATGTGTGTATGGGCAGACTTCAAGAATGAAGATTTGGGAAGGGCTCTCCCCACGTGGGTGTGCCCTTCACGCCTGAGCATTGGTTTTTGGGTTTTTTTGGTTTTGTTTTTTCTTTTTTTTTTTTTTTAACATGAGGCACAGCATGTGCAGAACTGGCCCTGCCGTTTAAGTCCTAAGGTTCATTTGACATGACTGAGCAAGCTTGGACAATGACAGTAAAGTCCTCGGGACTAACCGGGGCTGACCCTGCTGATCATCCGAGATCTGATAGGATTGGATAGCAGGGAAGCATTTAACTGCTAGGGGGTGGTGCCCAACTGAGGCTTGAACTCAGGTCCTTGGGATTCAGAGTCCAGAGTGCTCTTTACAGCACAGGACCACCCTACCAGCATCCCTGGAAGCGTACAAGAAATGACCAGATATGGCAATTAGTGCTATGGTTTATTTGGTGTGGTGGTGTCTGGTCAAATGCTGCACTCAGTTATCCTGGAGGTCTTTTCCAACCTCAATGATTCTATGATTCATTAGATTCTTTATCTCATTGAAACTTTAATTTTCTTTCAGAAAAAGTCTTCTTTGTGTGTTTTTCAACAGATTCTTGTACATTGTGGCTTCGGCTTAATTTGGAAATTTTAGCTACACAATGAAAAATATTAAATGGCTTTATAACATTTTCTTGTTCTTATACCACACCTAATATTCCTGGCAGTTTGAAATAAATACATGGTTTCATTTTGCAATCTCTTTTGCTTGCTGGTAAATATTTTAACCTGATATTTTAATGTAGTGTGAGTTTGACTGTCTCATAGTCTTTAAAATAAAGAACAGCAACAAAAAAATAATCAGGAAAATGGACAGACTGTAAGTATAAAAAAGCAGATTTATAATTTT
Organism: Pithys albifrons albifrons; assembly: GCF_047495875.1. Lineage (NCBI taxonomy): Eukaryota > Metazoa > Chordata > Aves > Passeriformes > Thamnophilidae > Pithys > Pithys albifrons. Next base: position 26,669,253 of record NC_092459.1, read on the forward strand.
AAAAGCATTTTAATAACGAAATTTATGAAGATTATTTTGCCTCTGGCAGACATCACTGGGTTTGAAAAGAGCCCTTGTACTGTCTTCGTAACTACATATAAGTGATAGAGTCAATGCACCAGTGTAGCTCAAGAGAGATGGCAGAGCGTGGACATGGCAGTCATGCTGACATCAGAACATCATCTGGGATCAATCTGTTGGTACCTGTGCAATGATACATTTAACAATGTTAAAAGGCATCTCTCTCTATCTGCTGGTGTGTGGATAGTCCTCAAAGGAAAATCTGCAAGTTGAATCTCTGGGTATTTTCCTAATGCTCTCATCACTGTATTGCAACATTGGGGAAATGAAATGTGCTTGTAGCTTGGCATTATATGTCAGCCAGAAGGTGTACAGTTGGGAATGACATAGATTTGGTGTTCAAAAACACTGTCTGACTAGAAGAGAACCTGGCTTTCATTTATCAATATCTTAAAGCATTATCTCCCACTTACCAAGCAGGTGGGTGAAGTAAAAAAAGCACAGCAAAATTTGTGTGGTAGTTGTATTTTTTGTTGTATTATAAATCCATATAAATCACTTTCATCTCTCAGTGTGTCAGGAACAGGTGATAGGGAGATAGATTGCCAGCACTGCTATTTGGACTTAAAATTCAACTTCACCACAATTCAATAGTCACTACAGGAGTCAGGAGAAAACCAAAAGTGAGAGAACAGGTATAAGAAGCTGCAACTTCTTATAAATATATTTCTTCAAAATAGCAGAAAATTATCAGCACACTTTTGTTCATAAAGAAGTTATCCGAAACAATAATTTACCAAAAACATTTAATCTCTTCTTGGTTCAGAATACCCAAGATGGATGTTATTTGAGCTGAAATATTTTATTTATTTATAGAGACTTTTTTTTTTGTGGAAACTTACACTTATAGGAGATTTGGGGGTTTTGTTTGTTTTTCTCCCTGTCTGGATAATCACTTTTCAGCTCCGACTGTTTTTATCCCATAAGACTGTAAATTCCATAGGCCAAGTTGTTTCAGAAACATTTCAGCCATTATTTCCTGTCCATAGAGTAACAGAATGACAGACCAGCTGAGGTCAGAAGCACCCTCTGGAGATCATCTAGTCCAACTCCCCTGTACTCAGCAGGGCGAGCTACAGCAGGTTGCTTAGGACTGTGTCCAGCTGGGTTTTGAATAGCTCCAAGAACACATGCACTGCAACCTCTCTGTACAAGCTATGCCAGTATTAGACCATCCTCACCAAAGAGAGTTTTCTTCTAATGTTTGAATGGCATTTCCTGTATTTAAGTTGTGCCCATTGTTTTTTGGTTTTGTTTTTTTTTTTCATGAGGAACCACCGAGAACAGTCTGGCTCTATCTCCTTTACTCCCTCCATCAGCTGTTTGTACACACCAATAAAGGTGTGGGCCTTCTCTGCTTGAGCTTAAATTATCTCAACTCTCTCAGTGTTTCCTCATATGAGAGGTGTTCTAATCACTTTATCATCTTTGCTGGACTTGCTCCAGGACATCTCCTTCTCTCCAGTACTATGAATGTGGAACCAAGGCTAGAACCTGACACTCCAGACATGTCTCACCAGGGCTGACCTAGAGGGGAAGACTCATCTCTCTTGAAGTGCTAGCAGTGCTCTTCCAAATGCAGCCCAGGATACTGCAAGGATACTGGCTTATGTTTAATCTGTGACCAACTAGGACTACCACATATCTTTTTTTGAAAAGCTGCTTTCCAGAGGGTTGGTCTCCAGCCTGCACTGGTGCATAGGGCTATTTCTCTCCAGGTGCAGAACTTGGCACTTTCACCTTCTGAACTCCATAAGGTTTCTATCATTGCATTTTTTCCAACTTATCCAAGTCCCTCTGAATGGCAGCACAACCTCTGGTATTATCAACCACTCTTCATGGTTTTATATCACATGAAAATTTTAAAACTAATTCCTGTAAATATTCCTGTATGCAACTTAGAGGGTTTTGTTTCTTTTTTTCACATGAACTATCACAGTCATGAAATTGAATAACTTTCAATTCCCATGAGTGGGCAGCAAAAAAGGAGCATCTTGAACAACTTTTTAAACATTCTGATAGGCAGAAACAATGGAATCTGCTTTGGTCTCCCATGTTAACTGTTAAACACGAAGCTGTGAGATGTTCTACCATGGATTTTTCTGTCTCTCTTCTAGTTCATCAGGACCATTTGCATCAGCTATGGAGTTTTCTCATTCTGGATGAATTCACTCCGGTGTCTATAAATATCCCCAGTGTTCTTGGTATGCGCTTGTTCTAATGGTACAGGACTGTATAAAACCTCTATCCAAGTACATTTAAAAAGCCCATAAAAATGGTGCACAAGTTGAAAATGTCTTCTTTTCTTACTTTTTAACTAAATAGAAGGTTAGAAATTCAAAGGCTACATAGTTTACATTTTTATTATCTTTGAGTAGGAGTCACCTATGCACAAAGTATTACCTCCAGACCTATGTGCAAGTTCTATACAAGTCCTATAGCTGAAATTTTCTGTGCCATGCTCTTGCCATGTCTCATCGGTTAGTTATTTCTGTTTTGCTTTCTTGGTGGTGTGTCACGTTAAAGGGAGGAGGGAGACAGAAATGCAAAGATTTCTAGTTTTAACTGTATTAATTCAAAAGTTATTAGCTGTAAGCGCTTCCAGACAATCAAATCGTTGTGTCCCCAACACTGTCTGTTGACTTAATGGACAGCACAGAGCTTGGAAGGGGTTCTGACCTCTAATATGAAGCCACACTTCAGCCAGGGAGAAATTATTAGCAATAAGTGCCTCCAGAAACATTAGAGCCTTATGAAACCAACACTGCCTAACCACACGGCCAGCACATAGGTCAGAAGGACTTCTAACCCCTGTTATTGAGGCCACACTTATAGCAACAAAAGAAAAGAACCTTTCTCACCATAGCTTCCGAAATAACATTTATTAATACAGGTATGTGACAATGACTATATGGGTTACGTAGTCGGTGATAACATTTAGCTGCAGGATTGTACAAAATACCCCCAAAGACATCGGCACAACGCACATTTCAAGGGCCGCCCCAGCAGTAAAACACTCCCATAGCAAACTTAACTAACAGAAGTTTACTAAACAGAAACACAACAGTTCAACACCACCAGTAAACACACTTAATAACCCAAAAGAAAAGCAACAGGAAAAATATAGCCACTTCCCATTAACATGCATACACCCAGTGAGCTACAGCAAATTATATTTAATAAGGTATAAGAAAATAAAGTAAGAATTCATTTGCTTCCCCCTGCAATGTTGATGGAATGGGGGAGACTGGGTAGCTTTTAGGTTGCCCTCCCAGAGGTGGAAAGTTTTTCTCCCCCAAGTTGCAGTTAAACTGCACTTCCTTTTATATCTTTTTTTTCTTTCATACGGTTTTGTGATTAATAGTCAATCTATTGGGGGGGTGGGAAGGGGGTGATGCAGATGTCTGAGGTGGGGTGGGCCCTTGAGCAGTCATAGAAGATATCGAAAAGCAAGGCCATGTTATTTCTTAACACTCCATCCTTTGTTAATCTTATCAGTTTGCCTTGCTTTTGTCTTCTTCGGGGAGCACCCCTCCAGGGGGCTGAGGCATCTCCCTCAACCCATGAGGCCTTATGAGCTCATCACCCCACATGGTGGTTCTGTATAGCGGGAGCCCCCTACATCGAGCTGGATTGTGGACTCATGGTCAGAAGAGCTCTGGCACAGCAATCATCAGAAGGCTTGATCAGAAGGCACACATCTTAAGGAGTTTATTCAAGCTAGATTAACAGACAGTTCTCATAGCTCATAGTAGAAGAAGTTAGTTCCTATTACATCAGTAGATCTAGATCTGACTCACTCTCACATCCTAGCAAATCTCTCTCTCACGCAGTAATGTCCACACCTTTTAAGCACTCTCATATCCAACATGCTAACACATAACTGGTTAACCAATTCACCTTGCATTCACCACAGCTTCTCATTGGTTACAAGTCACCACACATATTCCAGGTAGCTCTGTTCTCTTTAAGGTAGAACCTCCAAACAGCTTTCCTTAAGGGATGCACTTACACTCACCCCCACAGTTCTACACTCTTTAGTGAAAGAACATTGCATTCTCATAACTTCTATAGTATAGAAAGGATGTAATTTCAGGGATTTCGGTAGAGATATGTTTGTTTAATCCTGCCACCAATTATTGTTGTTGTGTCCTGGTTTTAGCCCAGATCAGCAGGATGGCGTGGGGGGACCAAGATATTATGTTATTCAATACTACATTACGTCATTGTCAGGAGCAGGGAAAAGGGATTCTCTCTTGCTTCCAGGAGAACGGGAGTCCCTTTCAAATGGATGTGGTGGGGTGGGGAAACCGTTGGGCATTTTTTATTGTCTTATGGTCTGCAGTGTGAAGTTTTGCATGTGAATAATTCTTTTTGTATACTTCTTCTATTAATATTATTGTTGTTGCTGTGTGTTTTCTTATGTCACTGCAGTGAGCAAGTAGCAGTGTGGCTTGGAGTCTTGGTGGGAGAACTAAATTGGGGAGTACCATGCCTAAGCCATGACATTAAGCCATGAATTTCTCTTACAAGTAAACAATTTGCATGAGTTTTTTATCTCCTAAATTAGGGTACCTCAAGCTAAAAAGAAAATTGCTGTACATAAAAAGGTGAGACAAGATTCTCAAATTACTTTTACATTTTTCATCCTTTTTTGTTTCCAGGAATGACATGGGTTAAAATAGTTGCTACTTTAGTAGAGAAATACCAAGTAGAAGAATATATGGTAAACACAATTTCCAACATAAATGTGCTGTGATTATTCTTTTTTTCAGTAAACAATTTTAATGTAAAAAATGTTTGTATTTTTGTCACCTAAGTATGTAAAATGATGGCACATTAGTTTTTAAATTTTCCAAAAGTTTTAAAGTTTTGTGCCTTATAGCCATGACTTGCTATTTTCATTTTGAATTGTAGAATACCATTTACATATTTAGTAACACCATGCGTATCTGCTGGCACTGAATGCTATTAGGGAAGTTGGCATATAGACAGCCAAGGGATATTGCTAATAATTTGCTGATAATTTACCAGAGCTTGCACCACAATAACTTTTAATAAGAGTCAGTCTTTGATTAATCTGAAAAAACATATGCTTAATATTAAGTATAAGAATAAGCATTAAGTATGAGAGCATTTCTGGAGGTGGATGCCACAATACTTCTGTAGTCATACCCTGGAAGTAATTATAACTACTTTTTCCTTTTCTGTTTCAGTCTAGAAAAATAAAGACAAAAATAAAACATAACTGTCTCCATTCAATACTTTTAAATGTTTTCTTTTGAACCATTTTTTCAATCTCTAGCTTCTAAGAAAAATGAGGCAATGTTTTTCCCTCCTAAAGAAGATTTTTTACAATTGAAGATCTTTTTTCAAGTGAAAAAGAATGAATTCTGTGAAATAGCAAGTAATCAGATTACATCTGTGCATATTTAATATGCTGGATCTAAATATGAAAAAATATAAATATCTTTAGAAAAGATTGCACTGAGCATACTGACCCAGGAATTTGGAAGCCATTAGATACTCCCAGAAATATTAGAAGTAGATATAAGAAAGTTTGTCTCTGTTATCCTTTTGATTATGTGTATTTTTTGCAACTTTCTTATGTATCTAAAGAAGTCAATTAATATAAGTTGAATTTAAAAAATCATAAATGTATTTCTTTCAAATTTAATTGCAATTTATAAAGTGTTTTGCAACTTAGATTTTCCCTTAAGCATGTCCTAGACATCAAACAATGAACTGACAATGCCATCACCATCATCATCATCATCATCATCATCATGATGGCTAGACTTCGCAAACTGACAATGTGAAGTGTAAGAAATCATACCACCATTCCTATTAACAGCAATGGCAGTTGCACTTTTAATTCCTCATTTAACACACTGGAAATTTCCCCCTCAAGAGTCATGAAAACCAAGAAACTTACCATGGGGTTGAAACCCTTGTAATGAACTACTTAACTAGATTTTGATACCTGGAGAGAAAAGAAAATGAAATTTCAGGAGCTGTATTTAACTGATAACATACTACATTCCAAAGAAGGCTACACAAGGATAAGCAGCAATGTCAGAAAAAAGGTGCTAGAAGCGATGGTTGTACAGAAAGATAAAATATAACAGATAAAAGGAACAGGTTGTTACCCTTGGGACTGGAAAGGAACATTAAATTGCTGATGGCTAAACATAAGAGCTGTTATTCTTGGATCCCTACTCATAACAGGAGGACCTCCTAAAGGAGCTTATTTTTAAAAAGCCAAGAAAAAGATGGAAAGCTAGGCAAGGAGGTACAGCAGCCTTTAATGATGTTCCACAAAGACAAGAAAGATAAAATGATTCTGCCAATCTGTTATAGATATATGTAGGAATGATAGGGGTTAGTGGCAGTGAAGGACCTTACCTGCAAGTAAATGCCTTAGGATGGGTAATGGCTACTGTGCTTTTGCAGAATTTGAATGGGGATGGGTAATGGCTACTGTGCTTTTGCAGAGTTTGAGTGGAATACTAGTCCTATGTAAGAGAAAAGGCACTTTTGTAGGCAGAATTTCATCTCATAATTTCATCTAAGTTTCTTTTCTGTACATGCTCACTGCATATTCACCCTGCACATTCTCATCCATATCAGCACAACAACCCCTCCCTTAAAGTCACATTTTAATGCATCACTTCTACATTAACATAGTATTTTACTGAGTTTTACTCCTTTACAATGGCACTGAAAATATTTGTTTCCTTAGTCATTGATTGTCACTTCTCTGTTATTTATACTAGGGTATATTTAGTATTGATAATTATTCTTTTAAATTTTTTTATGCACAGTCATCTGAAAATTACAAAAATATAAAATATGGATTTTCACATGTACACATGGAGATAATTTATTAAAATATAAAAGTGAATTCAAAATCCAAGACCTACGTTTAACCTAATAAAGTATGTTCTTACTTTAAATCCTAAAGATCTAATGGAGTTAATAGAATTAATAAGGGTCTTACTAATCAGATTAAGGGTCACTTAAAAAAAAGATTGCCTGTAATCGAAATTTTGCATTCTACTAAAAAAAAAAAAAGGCTATTTTTGAGTATAGAACGTTCTGACTAGCTCTTGGCTTATTTTCAAAGTAGAGAAAATGACTTGTACCATACTAGTTTTATTTTGAAGTTTCCTCTAATGTACAGATTTAAGTTTCTGGAATGCTGTATGAAGTGTACTGTCATGATCAATAAGAAATACAGATGTGTAACTCCCTATAGTTTCTCAGCAAGGTAACAACATCATGTAATTTAAGACTGTTTGGAGTCACCTACTGTCTCTATAAGAAACAAAGACTTCTTATTTTAGATACTCTTCATTACACTGTAATGAAACACCTGAAGTGTGTGATAAGAATAACCTCACTCTTTGGCTTGATTGAGCAGATTTTAAAAAGTCAGTGACATACCACCAAAAGGATTCAATACAATAACAAGTTTGTGTCAACCATGCTTGCCTGTTTTGTAACAAAGCTTACCTTCTGAATTGTGAAAATTTATGAAAGTATTTGTGTTGTGAGGGTTTTTGCTTTGTTTTTGTTGGGGGTTTTTTCACTTGTTTCATTTTTTTTTTGGTAGCTCTTTTAGGTTTTTAAATGGTAAAATTCAGTAAAACAGCATTATATACATGCAAACAATGACTTCTTTACTCTCGTTTAACAGTGACAACATTATTCTTCTCCAAAGAGTGCTCATTTCTTCCAAGTTTCTTCAAAGACAGATGTCTGACATGGACACAGGATGGATTTTTTTTGGGGGGGAGGGCGGGGGGGCAGGGAGGGAATAAAATTCTGTTTCCACTGAAGTTTCATGATTTTGGTCATTGATTTCACCTTCTGTGTTTAAAACCTATGTTGAGCTTTGTTCTCAGTTCAAGAGTCAATACTTCCAGTTGGTTCCTCTGGGATCAAGAGGAAGCTCAATATCTAATTATTTCCCTGATAGTAAAATACATTGCTCAGACAATGGAGTTTTCATCATCAAACCATAAAGAATTCATCTGAGCCATATGGGAATAAAAATGTTGTTGTTTTATTTTGGCACATACTGTACAATCAGTTCCACTATTTTTGTCACAGATACAGGAAAGAATCCCTATATAGATACAAAATAAGTCATCTCTATTAGGTAATCAAGATGGAGAGCTGATGCTGTTCTTGTTTTAATCAATCCATGAAATGAAAGCAATTATAAACCACACCAGCACAATGTAATCCCATGAGCCTCTTGTAATTGGGATGATCATTTAATTGGCACATTCAGATTCCACTGGGATGTGCTATTTAAGAGGGATCTAGTTTACTCTGCAGTTACAGGGCTTGTTATATGTTCTCCTCATCTAATATTACTTGTGACGAAAAATGAAGATGTATCGACTTTTCATCTTTATTTTGTCAACTGCTCAAACTACAGGAGCTTTACTTCTTATACTGAGTTGAGGAAAAAAACCCCAACAAAACAAACAAAACCTAACACAATTACATGGTTGGGAAAGAATGTACATTTTTCCACTGTGTTAAAAGTATGAAAGGAAAATTCCTCAGTAGCTGCACTCTTACACAGTACAATCAACATTGCTGTTTGGCAGAGAAATGAACAGTGAAAAACACAAAGAAAGGGTAATATAAGAGGGAAAATTACTGAGAAATAAGTAATTTAGGGTAAGTAGTGGTTCTTATAAGTCTGTATTTACTTATTTATTAAGAATATAAATTTAAATTTATGGAAATAGGAAAAACTACTTTAAGTATATTCTAGTAATTATATCAGAGGCATAGTGTTAGATCACTTGTTTTCCTAGCAAGGTACGTAAAAAGGTATCAGCATAAACAAACTCACCTGCTCATTGAAGGGGAGATGGGGCTAGATGAGCTTCATCATGAGCTTCATTGTGAATGGAAAGAACTCCGTAATAGTTTATCTTTGTAATCTGGAAAACCTGCTTTCAGAAATACGAACAAAAAATAGCTCAGAGGGATATTTGGTATGGGAAATTTTCAAAAATAATTTCTTTTGACTGAGTAGAAGAGTTCAAATCAACTCTGTAAGGAATAGAAAATCAATAGAACTAATATGGTAGTCAAAGACATTGAAGACTGTGAAAAGGTAAACATAAATTATAAATACATATTTTGTATATATTTTCAATTTACTTGCTATTCATTTCCAACAATTTTCTATTTCTAATTGTCCTTAAGCCTACTACCATGGTGTTGCCAGAGCAACACCATGTCATTTGCTGCCACTGCATTTCATTGGCATCCCATAAGCCAGGCTGCTTGTTACTTCTACTCTGAGGATATGCTGGTAAAGAAATTCCTATGCTTCTGGTAGCATCCTCTGCCCTGCCCACATTTCTAAGCCAAGAGGAAAAACCTTTTACTTCACTTCTCACTTCTGTCTTCTACTAGTCAGTCACCCAGAGGATTTCCACATTCCTTCTCCAACAGATGTCAAACCCATTATATGGATTTTGCATAATGGCAACCACAGGCTTTAGATGTCATGTTTATGTGGAGGTAGGTGATATCTTAGCATCCGTCTTTGTTGGATGTTATTCACACGACTTGCACATTCTATGTCTAACTCATGCTTAACTGCAAGCTACACCACAAGTCTCTTTATTGCTTTGACTCATTCTCACCTTCCCTAGTTTCAGCTTTTCACTGCCATTCCTGTTTGAATATACTGACTCAGTTTCTTTCATTTAACTTATTTCACTACACATAAGCTTTCCCACTATCAGTCATTTTACCTGTTCCTGATATTCATTAGTAGAGAAAACATATCTATAAAGGCCAAGCTTCCACAGCCTAAGCAATCTAAAATTCCCAGTAATTTAATAAAAGTGTCATATATTGAAGAGCAACACAGAAGTAAATAGCATCTATGCCTAGTCAGTAGCTAAAAATCAAGCATTGGAAGTAGATTTATAATAACACTGTATGTATGGCCTTGTAAACAAAGAAATGAACAAGATCAGAAGAATGTAAGATGAAAGCACAGAAAACCATCTTTGTTTTGTCATGTTTGTGTTCTCAAAGTTATGCAACATTTTTGTTTTCTTAATGTTTTCTTTCTGATTCTCTTTAATTTTTTTCCAGAATAATAATGATATCAGTTGCTGTTTGCAGAAAAGTAGCGTGCTTCTAGATTTATATCAATGCCCACATTATTAAAAAATAAAAAAAATGACTCGTCGTATGAAATGTTGGGCTTTTCAGAGACAGTGAGTCCAAAATATTTTTTCAGTTTAATAATATTAAAACAAGTAATGGTTTCTATTACATAAAATGTACCAATATTTTATTAAACAATTTAAAAACTATTTTTTAAACCTGGTTATTATTTCAGTTGTGGTTAGTTCAGATTGACAGAAGTTCTACAAGGGGGAATTGTATAACCTTACACCTAAGGAAGAATGACCCCCAGCAACAATATATGTTGGGGGCCAGCTGGATGGAAACACCTTTTCAGAAACAGATTGAAAGGTCTACAAGCCAGCAATGTACCTTGATGAGAAAAAAGACCTATGGTATCCTGAGGTGCATAAGGTAGAGTTTTACTGGCAGGTTGAGTGAGGTGATCCTTCTCTTACTCAGAACTGGTGAGACCACACTGGAGTACTGTGTCCGGTTCTTGACTCCTCAGCACCAGACACATATAGACCAACTGGACAGAGCCTAACAAAGGACCACTAGGAGGATGAAGGGACTGGGGCACCTCTCTATGCCAAAATGCTGAGAGAGCTGGGAGTGTTTAACCTGGAAGTAAGAAGGCTCAGGGTGAATCTCATCAATGGATCTAAATACCTGGAGGAAGGTTGCAAAGGCAGAGGCAGGGGCTTCACAATTACACTCAGTGGTAGAGGCAGTGGACATAAAGTGAAACACAGAAGGTCCTGTCTCAACATCAAGCAACACTTTTATTACTGTGAGAGTGACTGAATACTGGAACAAGTTGCTGAGAGAGGTTGCAGAGGGTTCATCCTTGAGGATATCAAATATCCACCTGCCCATGATCCTGAGCAACTAGCACAAGGTGAGCCCATTTGATCAGGAAGGTTTGACCACATGACCTCCAGATGTTCCTTCCAGCCTTAACCATTCTGTGGTTCTGTGATTTTATGACTACAAGGCTCACTGATAAATTTGCTGGATTCAATATTGCTATAGTAGGGATTCAACTCTTTTCATGCATCGTATATGGAATTTTGTATATATATATATATATATATATATATATATATATATATATATATTTACCATGGTAGAGAGTATGAAAGGAAGATCTGGGTTTTCATAAGTTACCATCTTCTACTTGCTATGATAGTTCTAGAAACCCATACTTTTCTATCAGATTGGTGTCATCCCTCTGACCAGCCATCCTATTTCCCAGATGCAGGGGACTGGCTAAGTTCTAAAAAAAATATGCATTCAAGAGCTAAATGGAAATAGTTCCACTGAGGAGAATCAAGTAAGGACAACCTGAAAGACTGTCTAGGAAGGCAGACCTAATAATCTTAGAATAAGCTTCTACTTTAATGTTATGAAGATTAATGAGAATCTTGGATATAAAAAGTAGGAGGAATAAAATGGAAATGCTCCTAGTCTGGTCATTTTGTATTGAAGCTTTTTTGCCTGTTGGAAACATCATGCTGTGTCTAATTTTTATTCCTATTCTTTAAAGGAAATATGGAATATCAAAATTATTTACAAATACTATGAAAGAAAAGGTCCTTGTACTTAAAAATAAACCTTTTATTTCTTAAAATGTTTGACCTTACCAAAGAAAAGTTCAAGACATGACTCAACCACTAAACAAAGGGACAAATGACAAATAAATATTAGTGAGCAGAAGTTCTTCACATCTGATGACAAGCATGTAACCAGATACAAGGCTGAAAACCAAAATTAGACAAACTCAACCTTGAAATAAGATATAATGTTCTAGGTATGAGATAACTATATATTAAATGCAGTGCTCAGAACTTGCAGCTGAAATCTTCCTAGGAGAGATTAGATTTATTTATTAAAGAGTAAAATTTACTTGGGTTTGGGGAATAAAATGTTTAAATATTAAAAGGATTTTGTCCTTGGTTGTGATCTCTCTCTGGTCTTCAGTTGTGTATGTTTGTTCTGATGAGTAAGATGTTCACTGATTTGCATAAATGTAATTACTGTCAGTAAATTTCTTGTGTAAAGAAGAAATCTATCTGTAATTTTGAGAAATAATTTTTGTCTTGATGAAAACGTCATCAAATAGATCCTATTTATTATTATTTTCTCCATTGTCTTTCATATCAGGGACTAGTCGCTATCAGAGAGGAAATATTTGCCAGAGGGGTAACAAATATATGTTATTATGCAGACAATCCTGTTTCTCAGAAACTTAATTTGCTTACATACTAAGGCTCGCATTAATCAGTTAGTTTACAGTTATGAAGGGATCTTTTAGTCATGATTAAGAAGTCATCTGCAAAAGACAGTGTGTTCATTTTAGCATATCTCGTATAAATAAAACCTTACCATAGAAAGATTCTGGGGGATTGGGGGAAACCTTGTTTTTTTTCATTTGCTTGATCTACAGCATACTGTTGACATTTTTGTTTCCTCAAAAGGATGTAAACTAGTGGTTGGATAATTGTGAGCACATTAAAGACCTTCGTATATAGTAGGTCACTGGGACTTCGATGTTTAGAACAGCACCTTAGCTGATCTAAAAATGCTTTATAATGAAGTTTTATGACCTATGAACACACAGGTTAAAATTTAGACTCAGTCTGATGTACAAATTATACTGCTTGGATCATAGAATCATAGAATCATAGAATCATAGAATCGATTGGGTTGGAAAAGACCTCCAAGATCATCGAGTCCAACCCTTGGTCCAACTCTAGTCAATTTACTAGATCATGGCACTCAGCGCCAGGTCCTATCTCAGTTTAAAAATCTCTAGGGATGGTGAATCCACCACCTCTCTGGGCAGCCCATTCCAATGCCTGATTACTCTCTCTGCAAAGAATTTTTTTCTGATATCCAACTTAAATTTCCCCTGGCAGAGCTTAAGCCCGTGCCCCCTTGTCCTATTGCTGAGTGCCTGGGAGAAGAGACCAGCCCCCACCTGGCTATAACTTCCCTTCAGGTAGTTCTAGACAGTGATGAGGTCACCTCTGAGCCTTCTCTTCTCCAGGCTAAACAACCCCAGCTCCCACAGCCTCTCCCCATAGAGCTTGTGCTCCAGTCCCTTCATCAGTCTTGTTGCTCTTCTCTGGACTCGCTCCAGCACCTCAATATCCTTTCTGAACTGAGGGGCCCAGAACTGAACACTACTCTAGGTGTGTCCTCACCAATGCAGAGTACAGGGGAAGGATCACTTCCCTGGTCCTGCTGGCCACGCTATTTTTGATACAGGACAGGATCCCATTGGCCTTCTTGGCCACCTGGGCACACTCTTGGCTCATGTTGAGCTTCCTGTCAGTTGGTAACCCAAGGTCCCTTTCTGCCTGGCTGCTCTCCAGCCACTCTGTGCCCAGCCTGTAGCGCTGCAGGGGGTTGTTGTGGCCAAAGTGCAGGACCCGGCACTTGGCCTTATTGAACTTCATCCCACTGGAATCAGCCCATCTCTCAAGTCTATCCAGATCCCTCTGCAGAGCCCTCCTGCCTTCCAGCAGGTCGACACTCCCTCCCAACTTGGTGTCATCAGCAAATTTCCTGATGATGGACTCAATCCCCTCATCTAAATTATCAATAAAGATGTTAAACAGGACTGGACCCAATACAGACCCCTGGGGAATACCACTAGTGACCGTCTGCCAACTGGATGCAGCTCCATTCACCAGCACTCTCTGGGCCTGGTCCTCCAGCCAGCTCCTAATCCAGGAGAGGGTACACTTGTCCAGGCCATGGGCTACCAGCTTTTCCAGGAGTATATTATGGGAGACAGTGTCAAAGGCCTTGCTGAAGTCCAGATAGACCACATCCACAGCCTTCCTCTCATCCACCAGGTGGGTCACCTGATCGTAAAAAGAGATCAGGTTGGTCAGACAGGACCTGCCCCTCCTAAACCCATGCTGGCTGGGTCTAATCCCTTGTCCACCCTGAAGGTGCTGTGTAATTGCACTCAGGATGAACTGCTCCATAACCCTGCCAGGCACGGAGGTCAGGCTGACAGGCCTGTAGTTGCCAGGGTCCTGCTTGCAGCCCTTTTTGTGGATTGGGGTGACATTCGCCAACCTCCAATCATCTGGGACCTCTCCAGAGAGCCAGGACTGTTGGAAGATGATGGAGAGCGGTTTGGCAAGCTCTTCTGCCAGCTCCTTCATCACCCTGGGATGGATCCCGTCTGGTCCCATAGACTTGTTAGGATCCAGCTGGCTCAGTAAGTCAGTAACTATTTCCTCCTGGAATACAGGAGGGCTATTCAGCTCCCTCTCCCTGTCTACCAGCTCCAGAGGCCAGTTGTCTTGAGGGCCACCTGTCCTGCTGGTAAAAACTGAGGCAAAGTAGGTGTTAAGTACCTCAGCCTTCTCCTCATCTGCCTTAACTATATTTCCCTCCAAGTCCAACAGAGAATGGAGGTTTTCCTTGCCCCTCCTTTTGTTATTAATGTATTTATAAAAGGACTTTTTGTTATCCCTAACTGAAATAGCCAAATTTACTTCAAATTCCTCTTTTCTTTCCCTAATTTTTTTCCTGCATGACCTAGCTCTATCTGTAAATTCTTCATAAGTAGCCAGCCCTTTTTTCCTTAGTCTGTAAACTTTCTTTTTATCCCTGATTTCTTTCAGAATCTCCCTATTTAACCAAGCTGGCCGTCTTCCCCTCCGGCTGGCCTGAATGGAGTAAAGGTTCAAAATATAAATTAACTGAACACTCAACATTAGTACTATGATTATATATGTTGTGCATTGAAAGAATAAAAATACATATGTTTTTAATAGAAAAATTTTACATAAGATATCAAAGCAATAATGAAAAAAATGTCCAATTACATTGGCTAAAATATTATTTTATTTTATTTCATTTTGTGTAATAGTAAAAGACAGAAACAGTAATGGAAAAAAAAAAGGCAGAAATTAAAAGATAATTGCTCCAGATTTAACCAAAGATTTTTTTGAATTTGTTAAGAATTTATTTTGAAATGAACTTTTGACTCTTTAAAAGACTGTATAATTATGCTAGAAATATTTTACTGGGTTTGATTCAAAATGCAGTGATGCCTTTACAAATGTCTTATGTATTGACACTGACTTTTAATGGTAACTGTTGGTTCACCATAGCTCTAAATGATGGCAAGCATGCACTTCACAGTGTGCTAATTTTAGTTCACAAGCTTGCTGTCACTAGGCCCTCAGGCTTACTCTTCATCTGGAGTTTGAAGTGTTCTGTTAACACTGTTACAAACAATCTGAAAAATGTAAAAAGCATCAAAGCAGTCAAGTGCCTGCAAATAGAGCTGCATAAAATAGCTGCTCATATATATTATCAATGATAGCTGGTTTTGGATTAAGGTTCATATATATATTATTGATTTGGGCCTATTGAGGCAAACTTGCATGCCATTACATAGGAAACAATGCAAAAGAAGAGGAAATGGTTCACATGAATTGGAACAGAACTGTTTCACTTCATGAAGTTGTGAGATAGAAAATCTGAAATTACTCATTACAGAAAATATGATTACTTCAAGCACAGGATTTAAATGTAGATCTCTAAACCATAATTTACATACCATTTCTGGATTGCAAAAGTGAAGAGAATACTAAATCGTTTTATCAAGAGGTGTTAACTCTCTCTGCTCAGACCCTCTAAAGCAAGGGCAGGAGGAGAGAAAAGAGTTAAAGTTAATCCCTCTGATGTTTACAGTAGGAATTTAGGAACTTAGGACCCACACTCTGAGAAAGATTGAGAACTATCTCAAGAATTGATTAAAATTACACTGAATTTAAAAACAGAGAAGTAGGAAAAATGTTAATTTTAACCTGGAAGCATTCACCAATATTACAATATCCTGAAGTGATGAAGATAGCGTTAACTCAAATGAGATATTTTCATTTTTGAGAAATAAAGAAGGAAGAAAAGTAGGTATCAAAGAATTTTTTGAAGTCCCAGACTGTCACTGACAGGTAAACATTGTGTAGATGGCAGAAGGAGGTCTGGGCTAGTTTTCAATTCCTCAAAAGATACCAGGGAATAAGAAATATTCTGAATTGTAAATAAAATCTGAAATTTTATAGCACATCTCCCAGGTTTAAAAGTTTAGGAATTTCCTCTCTCCTTCTCTGTCCCCATCAGAATGAGGTCTTCAGTTTATTGCATTGACAGTAATAGCTACAGAACAGAAAAAAGTTGCCTCATCAAAAGCAACAAGGGAGAAATGTACCTGACCTAAAAGTGATAGACAGCCAAGAGACTGTATAAATTCTAGATTAAAAAACCACAACAACCACCTATGAACACATAGGAAATAAAGCCCAACAGTGGTGTAACCACATCCATGTGAGGAGTACCAAGTGGCAAATATATCCCACCTCTGATGGCAGCTATGTGGGCAAACAGCCAGGGAGTGGGAACCCAAGGGATGTCACTTAGAGGTATGAGACCTTACAGATACTTAATTCTTCCTTTGGCCTTGGAAATCCCTAGTCCTGTCCTATGGAAACAATTTGCCCATTAACTGGAGGCAAGTGTGTGAAGAAGTTTACAAGCTTCTCTACATTTATGGGATGTAGTCAGAACTGACTGGTAAGCCCTTTCAAATGAGCTAATCATTGAGGATAATGTTATTTCATAGTCAAGGTATAGACTCAGCTCAAAGAGATACCACCTAACAGCTGAACACTCAGCTGAGTTGTGTGACCTTAGGATTAGAAGGAAAGGTTGTGCTTCTCCAAAGAGAAATGGTAATAGAGTTACTCTCAGGAGGAAACTGATAAAAGTGTGCTAGAGAACTAATAAAGCAATGCTGTGCAGAGACTTTCTGTGGTTGAAATCATCCTTAAAAAAATCCTTTTTTTGGAAGCCTGAAGTGGGTATAGCTCTGTATTCTCACTGCAATAATTTCATGAAAGGAATATGTAGGGTGGGTCTCAAGGGCTATTCAATCATGACTTTTTTATATACACTGAAATTGTCACACTTGGTGTAAGCTTATAAAATAATGTATGCATTTGTGAATGATAGTGTATTGTATTTCTATGTAGGTTATTTGCCTGTATCAGAGGGATCAGATGGCGATAAAGGAATCTCTGGAGCATCGAAACATCTCAGACAGCTTGGACCTTTCTCTTAAATTTTCTTTATATGCATGAATTGTTCACATTGGATAGGGAAACAACAGGAAGGATATATGAGAAAGGAGTCTTTGTATACACATGGATTCTTGAACTGCACAGGGAGACCTTACTGGGAATACTACATTCACCCAGAGTTCATTATCATGAAGATGACAGAAGATAGATCAAACTGGTGAACATCCTCTTACAAAGGCAAGTTGTTGTAATACTGAGGTCAAATAGCTGCTGAACCTAAGATCCATACAAGGCTCTGAGAAATTAAATTGAGCCGTGAGTATATATTGCTGCAATGAGGACTTATTTTAGCTGACTGTTTAAATGCTGTCTTCAAAAATGAGTCTTCCCAAGACAAATACCTGCTTCCACTAAGGAGTCAGTCTTGTTAATGGTAGGACACACACACTGTGTCTTTCCCAATAACTGATGTCTAAATTGACATCTCTAAAAAAAACTTAACTGCTAAATACCTTAATAGCCTGTGGCCCTGGAGAGTTAACATTGTGCTTTAAATCTAAAACCCCTCTTCCTGTTTGTATGTGCATTTTGGCCAGCTAAAAACTGCCTCAAGGTCTCTGAAGTCATTATTTACAACAGAGATTTTCTGGTTAAGCAAAGATTTTTCAGCATCCATGTAAAACCAATTTGCAAGAAATTCTTCTGTTTTTTTTCTTGGAAAAAAAGTAATAGCATTTAAATTGTATGTTTGTCCCATGGGTCTTAACTGTTAGAAGTTGCTGAATCTGGTACTCCAACAGAGGCAAGGCTGCCACAGCTCCAAGTCCTTTGAGCTAACCTAACATTAGCCATGATGATCAGAGCAGTGACCCATTTTTAAGGTCCCTAAATATGATGGTTTAAAGGAAAAAAAGCACTTTATACGCTTATGGTACCTGACTTGCTCTGGATTCAAGATAGATTATCAGCTGGCATATTATAATCGCCATTATCTTGCTTGCTATATATATTTTTTTTTTCCTAATAAGTATAATAAATTAGCTTAATTTATTAATATTCTATCTTTGAGTAGTTTTTAGGATTCCATTCAAGATTTCAGGGTCCTGGAATAGAGATCTTATTTCTTTTTAATGTTAAAATCCTTGAGAAACTTACTTTTGAAATTTTGATAACCAAATGTTCGTTGTTCCTTCTACTATAAAGCTAAAACACTATTCCTAGTATGGGATTTTATTATATTATTTCTTATATTTGTTTTTTAACATTCTGGAGGCTAAAGCATAGGCCAGAATTCAAGAAAAATTAAGATCACAAAACTAAGACTAAAAAAGACTATTCTTAAAGCTTTTGGAAGGGTGAAATCAAATCTGAATATTCTTATTAACTGGGGAAAAATATTTTTGTACAAGATGATATTTCGCACTGTCTGTTCTTCTCATGGAGGCAGATATATTTCAGCTCCAGAAATGCCTATACATATGAAAGATTGGTAATGGCACCAGCTATGTCTCTGCAAAGACTATATGAACCCAGACTAAAGACTTCACTTCTGTCCCAAAGACAAATAAGGATTTATAATTTCTGAATGTGGTACATATGAAGAATAAAATTGTATATCTTTTAGAGGTTATTTAGCATTTCCATACGCTGATCTATAATCTTCTCATTGGAAGACAATACTGCCATTAGTTATCTCAGGAGACCCCAACACACTGACAAAGACCACTTGACAGCTGTGTATAAAATACAGAAAGCTCTTTCCTCCCACATGTAATATATGGAAAAAGTTGTGTAACATTCTCAGAACAACAAATAATTAACGTTCACCTGAAAAACATAACTCTACTCATACAGGAACTGAGAGAATAGATCAGGCCATAAGTTCAGCAACAAATATTCTGTTGAGTCATAGAATAGAAGCACAGAATCATTAAGGTTGAAAGATCACGCACTGATCATTGAGTCCAACTTGAACCAAAAATTACCACATCAACTGGACCATAACACTCAGTGTCTAGGTGCCATGTCCAGTTCTTTCATCCGTGCTTCCATGAATTATGACTCCACCACTTCCCTGGTCAGCCTGTTCCCTTTGCTTAAGCACCCTTTCAGTGAATTTCCTTCTGATCTCCAACCTGAACCTCCTGTGGCACAGCATGAGTCCATTCTGTCTTGTCTTGTTGCTAGTTGCCTGGTAGTAGAGGCTGACCCTCACTTTGCTACAACCTCCTCTTAGGTAGTTGTAGAGAGCAATAAGGTCTCCCCTGAGTGCCTTTTTCTCCAGGCTAAACAACCCACACTCCCTCAGCTGCTCCTAATTGGACTTATTCTCTAACCCCTTTATCAGGATCATTTCCCTCCTCTGGACATGCTCCAGCACCTCAATGTCCTTCTTGCAGTGAGGGGCCCAGAACAGGACAAGCACTCGAGGTGCAGCCTCACCAGTGCCGAGTAAAGAGGGATGGACAGTCCCTTCCCTAGTCTTGCTGACCACACTATTCTTGATACAGGCCAGGATGTCTTTGTTCTTCTTGGCCACCTGGACATACTGTTGGCTCATGTTCAGCTGGCTTTTGACCAACACCCCCAGGTCATTTTCTGCTGGGTTACTTTCCAGTCACCCTGCCTGCATGCAGCCTGTAGCGCTGCATGGAGTTATTGTGGTTGAACTGTAGGACCCGACACTTGGCCTTGTTGAACCTCATACCCTTGGCCTCAGCTTATCAATCCAGTCCATCCAGACCCGTCTGCAGAGCCTTCCCATCCACCATCAGATCAACATTCCCACCCAACAGGGTGTCATCTGTGAACTTACTGATGGTGCACTTGGTCCCCTCATCTATATCATTAATAAAGACGTTAAAATGGACTCATTCAAATACTGAGTCTTGGGGAACTCCACTAGTGACTGACTGCCAGCTGGATGTAGCACCATTCACCATCACTCTCCAGGCCCGGCCATTCAGCCAGTTTTTTTCAAACAGTGAACAGTGCACCTGTCCAAGCAATGGACAGACAGCTTCTCCCGGGGAATTCTGTGTGACTGTCTCAAAGGCTTTACTAAAGTCCAGGTAGACCACATCCCCAGTTTTTCCCTCGTTCACTAGGCAGTCTCTTGAGTTTCCAGCAAATGTCTGACAAGTTAAAGTCTTCCAAAAGAACAAGGGCTTGCAGTCATGAAATGTCAGACAGATGCTTATAGAATAATTCATTTGTGTCTTTACCCTGGCTGGGAGGTCTATAACAGACTTCCACCAGGATGTCGGCCTTGTTAGCCTTCCACCTGATTCCATGTTGCAGGAACTAGTGTGAGGAAATACTGGCTTTTTGACATTGATGGTAAAGATGGGGGGTTTAAAACAAGTTTTTTAAACACCAGTCTATATTGTGCTAGAATCCATGTGTGGTGCTGTGTGGGGGCACTTGCAGAAGTGCCTGTGAGTCACCTTTATTTTGACACTTTCCAAAGCAGTAGTAAGAACTAAAAAAGCAAGTGTTTTCTGTTCACTACCACTTTCTAATATTCATCTAATAAGCACAGACAGTTGATGTCTTATTTTTTATTACATGTAACTCACTCATCTTAAACATCAACAGCACAAAGTCAAAGGTCAAATTGAGGTTTTTAGCTGTATAGTTGTTATACATATAATTATTGATACTTTGTGGGGTTTAAAACACTTTCTTTATCCTCACTCTTCTTTTTTTAAATGTCAATTTGGTTCTCTTTTATAACATGCACAAAAAACTATTCTTCTTCCAGGCTTCATCTTGTTTGTGGACAACCCTACCTATTCCTGGTGAGGATTCTGGTTGGGCATGGGACTCTCAGCTAGAAGAAGAAAAGATGCCTAAGACATTTTCCTTATCACTGACAGTGCGGTTGGTGGACTGTGCCACTGAATTACTCAATACATATTTAATGCTGTGTACACTGCACAGTGGGCTATTGGCAGTCCGAGCCTGAGGTGCAAGATGATGACTTCGCAGATTTCCTTTTTTCTCCCGTGTTAGTCTGTCAGCCCACTTATTCAAGAAGAGATACTAATAAATTATACTACTACTGACAGCTGCTTCTGCCTACTGCTAGGCATGTCAGACTCGGTTATATCATTGACAGATAAAAGAACTCTACAGTTTTCCAAATAGTTTCCTCCAAACAGAAACCAACTACCACCACCCACTCATCCTGCCTGAGTCCTCATCACTCTTCCCTTTGCAAACAAGGCAAGGTGGGAGAAATGCAAGGCAGTGCAATGACAGCTACGTTGAAGCAAGCCCTTTCTGAGTAATTTAGTGTTGTGGGTGAAAAGAATATGTATCATTCTTATAAAATTGTGAATTTTGGAACAAGACTGGCTGTCATTTAAGCCTCTGGAAGAGTGTGCAGGAGCACGCAGGAGCCATATGTGCATATGGCTTTTTGTGTGTATGAGTCAGAGAGGAAAAGAGGACACAACACAAACACAAGAGGATACACATATTTTACAAAATGTCATCCTTCAGGAGAAAAATATATTTAACAAATAATTATTTCAGTACAAAAAGAAGAAAATCCTATTTCTTTGTAAAAATCTTCTCAAAAGATAATGATAATAAATCACTACAACTGGAAGCTACTTTTCTTTATTCTTTGGACATTTCGAAATTTTTATATCAAAAAGTGATTGGAGCAGCAAATATTTAAAGCGTCTGATTTTCTTGAAAACCAGTCAGGACTTTCCCAAATGCAGACATTTTTCACTGGAAAATACTGATTTACAAACAGAAATGTGTTGTGAGAATGCTGTGGAGTCCATTAACTTTTGTGAAAGCAAAAAAAATAGTAAATAATATATCCTGCTTTCCTTAATGTTTTCCAAGTAGCTTTCTTGAGATGTTAGGCCTTGAGAGCCATAGTTCCTTCATCTCCTCTGATGCTGAAGAACAGACCTACAGCAACTGAACTGTTCTGAAGTCTCAGGATTCCTGCTATTCAAGTGGTACTACCACATGACGCTACTTCCTTAACTCATGATGTTAATTTTGGCTTGGTAAATACTGTCTTTTATTATTAATTGCTTATATTTTTGAAGTGGTTTGGGTTTGGGTTTTTTTTCCACCTCTTCCCCTTGAACTTCCTGCTATTCTAGTATTCTTTCACTCAAGGAGATGCAAAACAAGCAGATTAATTTTAATTTGCTTTCCATGAATGTGTTGCTTTTATGATCCATATTCCCTGCTTTGCTTGAGGGGAAGGTAGATATATAAAACATCAACATCCAGTCAATAAATTTTGTCTTGATTTTTAGTTTCACATACCCTTAAGACAGTGTGATCAATCTCCTAGGAGACAGTGAGCACTAGCAAGGAAACAAAGGGCACTGGTTTGAAAGCTGGTGCTAGAAAAACTGTTGTACATTTTTTCATCTTAACAGTAGCTGTAAAGATCTACCTCATTTTGTTTTCATCACCTTAAAAAAAAAGGATGCCACTTCCTCTAAGAAATTATAATATCATATGTGAGTAAATTGAATCAAGCATTTTATTTAATTTTTTTCTAAATGAATGTTGTGTCTTATTGAGTATACTACAGTTTCTTAGTGAACACCAAGTAACAATAAATATAAAATTGTCAAGCATTTTGATATTATTTTTAACTAAAAGCACAAAACTATATAGAAAATGCAGAATATTTAAAAACATTGCACAGACTTTAGGGAGAAATCTGAGATAGACATTTTTATTAAGACAATTAAAAAGTCATAGAATTTCTAATGATAATAATGTATTTTTTTAATTTCTTTAAAATTCCACTATAAATCCAAAAATTATGCAAGTCATACCTCATTGCTTATTTTTCTTTTTCTTTCTGTATCTAACTAGCAGATATTGGCCAAAGCCCCCACTAACAAGGAATTTCTTTAAAATTAACTATTATAACAATATTTTGGTCTTATGATTAGGAACTCAATAAAGCAATTGTACTTAATAATAATAAATAGAAATAAGGGCTTCACTGCTTGTGAAGTAATTAGCAGCTGAAAAAATGCTCCCAAATTTTATCACCACAAAACTTAACTCTGTTGATCATTATTCAGGGATTTTTGTTAACTTCACAGGGCAATGAATAAATATTACAGAAAATTTTGTTGAGCAAGGAGGAAAAAAACATATTCTTTTAGTAACCAGGATACATGGTTGGTATAAGAAAATATACTAGACTTCTCTCTTGAATGGGATCAGACCTACTATGAGCAGTTAAGGATTTTAGGGGGTAGGTTTTAATCAGAAACATAAGACAGCTACAGAGGCTTACACAGAGCAGATTCATATGTGATATGGCATACTATGAGAAATATGGGATGAGTTCTATACTAGTTTCCATCTACAACACCTCATGACTTCAGAGTAAGCATTAAGACTAGTAAAAAGCACAGTAGTCTCAGCTTTCAAAATGAAAATGCAGAAGCATTGACAGGAGGAATGTTAAGATTTTGAAAGTGTTCACAAACACTGATGACAATAGCAAAACATTAGACAGTATAAATCTGTCATAATCATTCACATTTCAAATAGTTTGATATTTCAATGATGTAACTTTACAGTTCTGCATAATACAGTTTGAAAAATATAAAATTATTTTCTTTGAACTATACAAAAGAATCTCAGACCTTGATTTAAAAATTTAGAAATAGGAAGAACATTCTCTGGCCAGTTATTTTACTGATCTGTTGTGCTCATTGCTTAAAATATTACTCTGTTTTAAGTCTGAGATGATGTAGGTCCTACTCTCAAATCTTCAATCTGTGCAATGGACTGTATGGCTTTACAAGTGTTGTATCATTGCTTTTACATTGGTACAAATCAGAACAGGTGCTTTACAACTGAGTGTTGTATCATTGCTTTTACGCTGGTAATAATCAGAACAGGTGCCAGGTTTCACCCAGTCTGTAGGGAGTGAATGAGCCTGTTTAGCAGGGAAATTACTCCAGATTACACCATGTTTCTGAGGTCATTAAAAAGAGAATCACAGCAAGAAGCTCACATGAAGTCCAAAAGCCTCTGAGATGCAGCTAGCAGTCAGCTTGGTTTCTTCCTAAGGACCACAGGGAACTGCACAGGTTTTTCTGAAACCTGAAAGGTTCCTTCTTTGACTGAGAAAAGGATTTAGAAGGGTGAAGAAAGGTTGTTTACAGACTGTTTCCTATATGTCATTACTTAAAAATTGAAAATTCAATTTTATTTTTTTAAATAATCTTGGCCTTTTAGAAATACGTATGCATATTATAACTTTTCTCAATATAAATTCCAGGAAAATTCTCTCTATGGGTCTGAACTGCAGATTGTACACCTAGGAAACCTTCCTATAAGAAGCTTATGGCAAATAAAAACCCTATCAGGGTGATCAACATATTTTCTCTTTTACAGGCTAAGATCCTTAAGACCTTTTATCACCAAAGCATATTTCCTAATTTCTCAGTGGTCTTTTGTCTATATCTGAACCTGCTCTGTTTTATCAACACACTACACATATTATGGATGGAAAATTGTGATACTTACAGAAGAAGGAAGTAATTTTGATTTTCTACTGCAACTAACAGCACCCATAAGGATTAAACTACTATTCTTGGCTATAGTACTGAATAAGGAGTGCTTGTTTTTCTGCTTGGCTTCAAAGACAAGTTCTTTCCAGAGTCTGCAACTCACTGGTAAAGCTATAAATACACAGGTATTGCACATTCTCCAGTTATGTTCTACATCCTTTTTCTTAGGTTATGAGTTTCTATTTGGCTGAACTGAAGTTCATTTTGCTTCCTTCAGTTCATGCAGACAAACAAACCATAACTTTACATATCAGAACTAAGAAAGAAAGGAAAAAACAAGTAATTATATCCTTGGGAAAGTTAGTGTCTGCCCATGAGAACTCTGAATAACATTTAGTTAGATTTACTTTGATTTTATCTTTCCAAAATACAGTTTGATACAATTTCCAGAATGTTTCTTCAGGTATGCTGACACATTATCTTATATACAATGTAAAAATAAATATCCTACAAAATTTGAAAAACACCAAATAATTCACCAATAGAGTTATACTACATAAATCTTACCAAACACTTAAAATTCTGTTAGACCTTTCATATATCCTCAAGGAAAGTGTAATGCTCATGTAGTTGAACTCTTTCTCATCCTAAAACCACCATCTAAAACTTATTGTCTTTAAAAAATCCACTATGGGTGATAGCTGGTGTTGGATCCAGGCAGTCATGTAGCCTAACTTCAAAATTTGATAGAGTTATTTGGTGCGTACTGCTCAATGTGACACCTGCTTTTCTCAACTACAAAGTACTTCTGTGAAATAAAAAAAAAGAAAAAAGAATAACAATCCCTATAATGAAGCATATTTAGTACTTTCACACTAACTTTTGACATACTGAAAAAATGGCTTCTATATGCTTCAGAAGGAGAAAAAGCTCATTTAGGGTTGGAATGAGGATAAATGTAGAGGTTTTTCCAGGAAGGGAAAGGGGAAAGTTTCACTCCTACCCTTTTAACATGTCTCATTTCACAATTTCAGATTTCACAATTAGTCCACAATAGGTCCATTGCCTGCTTTGTGAAAAAGGCAGATTTTAAGTGATTCATTGTGAAATATAATTTTAAATACACAGCTTCCATTTCTAAAATAAATATTTTCTCATTTATTAAACCCATGTAAAGAGAAAAGGCTTAAACAGGTCTCAAGATATTTAGAAACCTTTTTGCATATGTTCAGGAATTTTCTTGAGGTTTATATTTAGATAAATATAGCTCCATCTGATATTATTCCAATGCTTATTCTGTGTCACACATAAATAAAAACAAATTCAATTGATTTTAATAGACTAGTATCTGTTAAGTTCAGGAACATTTTTGCTGTGTTCTTTTTTAAGGATTCCTTCCCTAGAGTTTTAAATGCCACCATCCTTTGGACCTGTTTCTAGGGTGTTTTTTAAAGTGGAATAATTTTGGATTCAGATGTTTTCAATTATCCAAATGAATTCTTCACTTTTTAAAAAGATTTTCAGAAGAAAACTGATGCTATAAATAGGTAACCAACCAAGAGTCAATTATTTCATATATTCCATGTAGTTTTAGTTTTAGCAATACCACCAAGTGAGATCTCAATGGGGTTTGTAATGACTTGACACCACATGCTGGGTTTGTTACTCATGCAGTTTTGATTCTCCTGCTTTCTTAGTGCTTTGACTTCCATGAGTCACTGAAGACAATTTGCCCTCGTTCATTTTTTACAATTCTTTCAAAATGCACATAGAATTAATAATATTTTTAATACATATCTTAATTGTGAAGCTAGGTATGATGGTTTTGATTCCATGCCCTCTGTAGCATTGCATAGTAAAAATTATCTCTTTCAAACTCAGAAATCCAGTTTATAAAGTCACGAGTTGTTTCTCATTGTTTATTTTATGAACAAAATTCTCTTGTTTAATATTATGTACACAGGCAGTTATCCTAAATTATTGCTGTTAACCTAATCATTTATCATTTTCCAACACCTTTTTATCACTATAATACTGTCTATAACTGCAAACTTCTGTTTGTATTAATACTTTTCTGTCCACTATTTTGCCATTTCTCAATATTTTTCAAAACAGGTATGTGTTTTGTTCTCTCACTGCAATGCAGATAAAGTCAGTTAAGTAAAATATAGTCCTAGAATATGTATACGATTTATCACTTAATACTGTCTGTGGCAGCTTTCCTTAATCAACATGAAGTATTTTCTGTTGCTAAGTCAATGTGAAAAAAATCTTCATAGAAAAAATTAAAGACGAAATGTCCTCTTCCTTGTTGAATTAATCTCTAATTGTTTTATTATTGATAATTGTGACTACTGCAACTGTCCTCTGGGTGTGGGATTGGGGAATATTTAAGGTCTCTCAAGATCCTGTGGGATTGGGGAATATTTAAGGTCTCTCAAGATCCAGCCAGAAATTTGACTTCAGATTTGTCCGAAGATCTACTGTAAAAAGACACAAAGAGAAATCTAGAATTTCATTTACGTATCACTAATTTATTTATGTTACTTGCTTATTTTTGTAAAGCCTTACATTTTAGTCTGATAAAATTTATTGACACAAGAAGAGATTTCTTTGGGCCATTTTCTGGTTTCAATATTCTTCCCCCCCTCCCACCCCCCCCCTCCCGGAAAAATATAGTTTCTGCCTTTTTCTGACACCCATCAATCGTGGAACCCTGGGATTTAATTATTATGGCCACTTTTCAATTTGAATTTCATTACAACACGTAAATTATTCTTGAAATTATTTTAAATGCTAGTCTGACTGCCATATGATACAAGTTCTTGGTTGTCAGAGCTGAATTTACTATGCCTTATTTACCTTGCCTAAACCTCATATGCAATATGAAGCTGCTCCCTTCAGGGAGCATAGTCTTTTGTGGAACATGCTGTCCTAAAAGGAACAATGAAATTTTCCACAGAGCAGACAGAATGCAGAATGCAAAAGGACTCCATGGAGCTCCTCAGTGACAAGTCTGCCTGCATGAGAGTCTGTGTCTTACCTGTTCCTGTATAGGCAAGCATATAGAAATAATGCACTAAAGACCCTGCAATGGCTTATCTTAATATTAAAATAGCAGATTAAGTTATAGTTATTTAAATAGTACAGTAAATCATAGTGAAAGCATATATCAAACAGTTAAGGGGCAATGCCCAGGGAGTGTGTATTGGGTTTGTGTTGCTAGGTTGTGGTAGTGCAGGAGCTACAGGGGTAGCTTCTGTGAGAAACTGCTAGAAGTTTCCTCCATGTCTGGCAGAGCCAATGCCAGCTGGCTCCAGGACAGACTTGCTACTGAGCAAGGCTGAGCCAATCAGAAATGGTGATAACACACCTGCGATACCATACTTAAGGGGAAAAAAAAAAAAAAGAGTTATTGAGCAGGTGTAATCACGACCAGAGAAGACCAAAGTAAGAATACATGAGAGGAACAACTATGCAGGCACCAAGGTCAATGGAGAAGGAGGAAGAAGAGGTGTTTCAGGCACGAGACCTCAGGTTCCCCTGCAGCCCATGGTGAAGACCATGGTGAAACACATTGTCCTCCTGCAGCCAGCCGATGGAGGAGCACAGTGCAGCAGAGATCCACCTGCAGATTATGGAGGAGCCCCATGCTGGAGCAGATGGATACCCAAAAGAGGGCTATGAACATATGGAAAATCTGTGCTGGTGCAGAGTCCTGGCAGAGACCTGAAGACCCATGGAGAGAGGAGCCCATGATGGACCAGATTTCTTGGTACAACTTGTTACCCTGTGGGGGGCTCCTGGTGGAGCAGCCTGTGCCTGGAGGACAGCACCCTGTGGAGGAGTTACCAACAATGCAGCAGTTTGTGGAGAGCTGTTGCCTATGGGATGGACTCACATTGGAGAAGTTGGAGGAGAACTGTCTCCCATGGAAGGGACCCCACACTGGATCAGCTGAAGGACTCCTCTTCCTGAACAGCAGCAGAAACAACTTGTGATGAACTGACAATAACCCCCATTCCCCATCTCCCTGCACCACTGAGGGGAGGAGGCATTGCTGGAAAGGAGAAAGGAGTGGGGAAAGGTGTTTTTTAAGGTCTGTTTTTACTTCTCATTATCCTGCCATGATTTAGTTAGTATTAAATTCAATTAATGTTCCTTATTTGAGTCTGTGTTGCCCATGACAGTATTCAGTATCTCCCAGTATTTATCTCAACTCATAACCTTTTTCTATATTTTTTCTCTCCTGTCCAGTTGTAGAGGAGTTTGATAGAGTGGTTCTGGTGGGTGTCTGGCAACCAGACAGAGTCAGCCTGCTATGGTCTTTTTGGTGCCATGACTCAGACCATGAGGATTCTGAGAAAAGCATAGTAATTGGAGAGGTAATAGGAAAAACAAGTGCTGAACAATCCAAGAATCATGGAATCATGGAATCAGCTAGGCTGGAAAATAGCTCTGAGACTCTGAGATCATTAAGTTCACCCTTTGACCACCACTCTGCCTACTAGACCATGGCACTATCCAGTCTCTCTTTAAATACCTCCAGGGACAGTGACTCGAAGACCTTCCTGGGCAGCCCATTCCAATGCCTTATCCTCTTCCTAGTGTCTAACCTAAACCTCCCCTGGCACAGTTTAAGACTGTGTCCTCTTGTTCTACTGCTTGTTGCCTGAGAGGAGGCCAGCCCCATACAGCTACAGCCTCCTTTCAGGTAATTAGAGAGTGATGACGTCTACCCTGAGACTCCTCTTCTCCAGACTGAACAATCCCAGCTCCCTCAGCCACTCCTCATTGGACTTGTGCTCCAGTCCCTTCACCAGCCTTGTTGCTCTTTGGACCTGTTCCAGCTACTTTCTGGTGGTGTGGGGTATATAAAAGAGACCTTAATCCTATGTGAGCCCTACTCCGCAACTAAAACATCCCTGTGTTATCAACACTATTACCACCACAAATCAAAAATGCAGCTCCATACTTGTTACTATGGAAAAAAATAACTTGATGCCAGTAAAAATGGGCACAGTTTATCAGAACTAGTAGTGTTCTACTACCCATCATTCTCCAATAAATAAATAGTACTGCTAATTCACCTAGGTCCAAATTGTCCAGTTTAATATTTATCAATATTAGAAAGTTTGAACAAAATATTTCCATTTCCTTGGAAAGTTATATTTAAAAGTAATTGGAACTGTAGGGTTTCTCTCTTATATTCTGCTGACTTTATTGTGTGAGATATAGTTGAGTACTGCAAAGACAAATCAGTTTGTGTCTCCAAGTTTGCATGTAAACTTCTAAGTAATAATTGATTTCTTTGGCAGCTCCTTGCTGTATGAAACATCATCTCGAAGTTCTGTTCTCTAAACTCAGCCTTCTGCTGTTTGGAATTTAAGTCTAAACATTCATGATTTTTTCTTTTTTTTTTCTCTTGTATAATGGCACTGTAGCCATTTCACATATTGGGATTACATTCAATGCCACTGTTTTATAGCTCTGTCTGTAAGGTAATCTTGAAAGTACAACAAGAGAGAAAAATAGTAACAGACATCTTTTCTTCTGAAACCAGTTGATTTATATGGAGTTGCACAGAACTACATCATTATGCAGGTTAGCCTCTTCTCATTATTAAATCAAGTAATACAGATTGACTATGGTAACTAGAGTACTCTAGATTAATTTCACATATTAAAGAAGGAAAAAATACCTGGAAGACAAGCACTGGGAGGCTGAGAAAGTGATGTTTTTCTCAGTTCACTGTTAGCAGAATCCATAAATATATACTTTATGAAAAACCTAACTACACACCAGTGGATGCTAATGATAAAGTTGGAATAACTCAAGTGAGCTATATCAGGAAAAAAGCCATAAAATAATTTTGGTTTTCAGATATATTCAGATCTGGATATAGTAAAGAAATAAAATACATTACTACTGGAAAAGTAAAAAATAGAGTTATAGAGAGTTAAATATTATATAATGATAGATTAAAGACTAGCAGAGAAGTTTCAATAGAAGATAATATCATTCAAACTGACAGGCGTAGGGACTTCTGATGATTTTTATGAGATGGGGGTAAGCTCAACTTTAAATACAGGTGAACAACATGGCAATTTTGATGATGTGAATAGAATACAATGACCGTATCTTCAGACATCAACTGAGAGAAAAGCTTCCATAGTCCTATCAAACTAAGTAATCTGTCTTTTTATACTTCATTCTTAATCTATATAGATGTGAATTGATTTTATGTAAATTATCCAAATAACTAATTGTACATTTCTCCAGTTTACCTATGCAGGAAATGTTAAAAGGAAAGAAAGAAAGGAAAGAAAGAAAGGAAAGAAAGGGAAAGGAAAGGAAAGGAAAGGAAAGGAAAGGAAAGGAAAGGAAAGGAAAGAAAGAAAGAAAGAAAGAAAGAAAGAAAGAAAGAAAGAAAGAAAGAAAGAAAGAAAGAAAGAAAGAAAGAAAGAAAGAAAGAAAGAAAGAAAGAAAGAAAGAAAGAAAGAAAGAAAGAAAGAAAGAAAGAAAGAAAGAAATCAAACCACAAAACCAAACCACACTGAAACAGGACAGTAGTGTTATAGAAAGAATTTTAAAGGAGTTCCTCAATGTCTGTATAATCTGCCCTGGCAATTCAGTGCAATTGGAGCTGCAGTAAAGTGTGCTGGA
This sequence comes from Pithys albifrons albifrons, assembly GCF_047495875.1. Taxonomy (NCBI): domain Eukaryota; kingdom Metazoa; phylum Chordata; class Aves; order Passeriformes; family Thamnophilidae; genus Pithys; species Pithys albifrons. The sequence goes on from NC_092459.1 coordinate 26,700,814, forward strand.
GAGCCTCCTCTTCAGAATTTCAGAAATTTGTTTGTGTAGGGCTACTTAACAAGTGAGACATAAGACTTAGAGCTCCAGAACACCTTTTTTTCTTTTCTTCCTAGTTAAATCAGTTACATAGGTAACAAGAAATAAATCTCATTTGTGAAATAAGTAGAAATTCTGTATATGTTTTGTATCTGACTTCAAAAATCTCAATAGCCAGGATTCACTTTACACAGAAAATTGCATCCTATGAATTATGACAAATCTACCTCTCAGTGAAACTCACTCTTCATCTACAAAAGTAGACATATTCAAAATTATACATACTTTTTCTTGACTAATATGGTGTGAATTTTGGTTCTGACATAAATTTATTTTTCATGTATTATTGCTAATACACCAAATGTAAAATTGTTATTTGAAATCATATGAATTTAAAGTTTTTACGTTGTAATCACATATTGCAGTTAATTCTCTAGCAACTCTGATTTATTTCTTGACCAGAAAAAAAAAAGAAATCAACTTATTGAAGTTCTAAACTAACCTTTTTTATTAAATATATTTCATATATAGTATAGATGGGAAAAAATTGAATAAGTTTTACTGAGAATTATGAACTCAACTAAAGGAAAAAGAAATTAAACACACAAGAAGTAGTTGTCTACTTCTACTTGAACTTCTTTTTTCATACAGAGAATTTTCTATTACCCTTCATAAGAACAGAAAAGAAAAAGTCAACACCACAGCTTACTGAAGAAATGTGTATAGAAAAAAATTCAATAAATTCAATTATTCTTCCATTTAAAAGTATTCAAGGTAGACTTGAACAAAACTGTTTTCATAGCTCCTTTCAGCCTATGAACAAGTGGGTTGTTTGTTTTTTTCCTCCTAGTATCTGTAGTTTAAATTATGTCCAGTGTACAAAACCTATTTGTTAATTAGTCTACGAAAAATAGAACAAATTTATCGTTTAATATATGAACATGCTGCATGAATATGCTGCATTTCCTCAAGATTTTCCTTAAGGACATTATTCTGCTGCCCTAGAAAATCTGAGGAAAAAAACAATTAAAAGAGAGAGAGAATTCAGCCTCCATAGGCAGTTCTATAGTTGAGAAACTCCTTTTAAAATCACATTCACAGGAGTAAACACAATCCCTTATGTTTATTTTGTCAAGGTGGGGTCATCTGGATTCTAACTTTTTGGGGAAACAGACAGGACCCTGTACCTCTCTGGAGTGTGTGTACACTGATGCATGCAGCATGGGGAGAAAATGTGAGGAATCAGGGGTCAGGGAGTTGTGGCGGGGCTACCATTTCTTGTGACCATGGAGATGGCATAGTTCACCTCGCATTGTTGGAGTGTTATCATGGATGGATATGAGCTTTGCGGGAAGGGAAGGCCAGGAGGGCAAAGAAGGAAGTTGCCCTTTATGTGAAAGACCAGTGGGGATGCACAGACCTTTGCCCAGAGGTACATGATGAACTACTTGAGGCTTTCGGGTGGGGAATAAAGAGGAAACCAGAGTCTGAGTGTCTGCTACGGACTGCCTGGGCAGAAAGAAGTGGATGAGGACTTCTTCACACAAAGGGAAGAAGCCTCTCATTTGTAGGCTGTGATCGTCATGGGAAAGTAAGACCACCATAATACCTACTGAAAGGACAACACACCAGGGCATAAGAAATCCAGGTTGTCAGTGTACATTGATGGCAAATTCCTAGTACAAATGACAAAGGAGATGACAAGGGAGGACTCACTGCTGAACCCCATGCTTACAAATGGGGAAAAATTTTTCAGAGATGTGATGAGAGCCAGTGTAAATAACAGTGATCGTGAGATAATGGAGTTGAGGATTCTGAAGGGAGGGGACATGGAAAAAAAAAAGAATAACAACGTTAAATATAAGGAAATGGACTTGGCCTGTTCAGAGGTCTCAGTAAGAAGAATTGCATTTCTGACTGGATAATTGAGGTTCCCCTGCCTGCCACTGTGCTTCTTGCCACCTGGTGTTTGTGGAGATCAGTCTTTAGTCACATAAACTCACTCTATTTCCTTTCTGATAGGAAATGTGATGTTTCTGGAAGAATATATAAACTGGAAAGAAGACAAAAAACATGAAAATGTTATTTTCCATGTTTTTTTTAAAGCAAATAACTTTAATTCCTACCTCACCAAACTTCACTGCTAGTCAGTTAGCTCCTGTCAATATGATAATTGGTAAGATAATTTGGGTAGTGCTACCCACAATACTCTACCCCTATTTATTGTGGTAAAGACAGAAGAAATTCAAAGTGTCTCTTTTTGCCTATCTCAGTTTTGTCTTTTTATTCCCATCATCTCTAACAGTTGTACAATAAGAAAGGTTATTTCCCTCATATTCCAAGCCTTTGGGGATCAGCATGACATCTCACTGTTGTCATTAATATTTGTGCCAGGTTTCTGACACTCTTATTTTCACAAGTCTTATCCAGCTAAAGAATATACAAAGACAAATGCAAGTCCTAGTGAAGGGGATTTCCCATCTTCAAATTTATCTCATTATCACTTGTCCTCCCCAAGTTGGCAGTGTAACTATTATTTGCCCTGTCTTTTCTATGAATCTTGTGGAAAATCAGTTTAGGCACTTTGGTGTCTCCACTGTGTCAGCAGTGATCACACTGATCATGATGTCATGGCAGATGAAGTCATTCACTGGGAGCATTGACTCCAGAACTTCTTCAATTATTGCTTCAGATGTTCTTAAGCTTCACCAGTGAAAATGGTCTGCAAGTATCTGAAAGCAAAGCAGTATTTGTTCTCTGTCAGGCTCAAGGTTGGTTCTGCTCATTCACTGTTCTCTGCAGAACTAAGGGCAGCAGATGGCAGAAAGCTGAGAGGAGAAACTTATTCTAAAACAACAGCCTCAACCAGGGCCTGTTGCCACATGTTCTCACACCTAGGAGAACCATCAGGGCCACTTGGTACTTAAGGTTCTGTCAGACTATTCCATTCCAGATCCATGACTGTTGATATAAAATTTGATGACTTGTAAGGGTAAAAATATGCTTGACTGTTCTCAAGTCTTTTTTAGCCTAGCTCTGCAGATCTGTATTTGATACTTTCCTGCCCATACAGAGTTCTTTCCTGAACAACTGATCAGGCCTATATGCCTCCCATCCACTTAGGCATGCTAAAGGAAATTTATCTGCTGGACAAAAGAAAAGTACAAGCTTTTATTGAAAAAATGAAAAAAAAAAAAGGCATTGCTCCCAAAAAAGTCTTATCTTCAAGGAACACTTTTTTTTTTTTTTGCAGACATATATAAATGTGTAGTGAATTAAAAATTTCCAAGGGCTGGGGAGTAGCGTGTTTGAAGTCAAACCTCATAGGAAGATGTAGAGTTTGCCCATCATCTGCAAGCATCTACAGCAGCTCTTGTATGTTTTCCTTCTTATGCTGAATTCAAGAATGCATTAATTCCACTATCTGAGGAATTCTGCTTTTTTTCCTATTTTTTTCCTATTTACTTTGCTCATTCTTTGATTGTGCATATACAATGGATAGGCAGGAAGAGCCAGCATACCTATGGCACGGTACTGGTTGTATTAGCAAGAAAAGTATACTGGAAAATAAAACACCTATGTTTTATTTGGAGAAAGCCAAAGCTATGGGGAAGAATTTAGAGGAATTCAGCTTTTGGGACTGGCCAGAGTTTTCAATTGCTTTACAAATCTTATCTAGTGGCATCTACATGTCCTGAGTATTTCTCTTGGTGTCTGTTGCAAGTGAGGGCTTAGGCTTCTTAAAGAATAACTATCAAAATTATTGGCAAAAAGCAGGTTTTGATACGAATTTGTGAAGGTGTGAGTTTAGCAGAGTACAATGACAAGTTTCTATGTTTCTACATAGATGAAAAATAAAAAAAAAATGGAGAAGTATTTCATGCAATATTTCTGGTTATTCATTAAATGAATTACAGTATAAATATAGCCTATAAAGTTACTTTAACATTCTTTCTCCTAAAATGCTTTTTTTCATTTGGTAAATAACTCCTCAAACTGTTCCTGGCTCAGGTCAGAGTGTCAGCAATCTGCATACTAACACCATTAATATCTTATTCTTGCAATACAGACATGATATAGAAACAGAATTATGGAATGGCCTGAGTAGGAAGGGGTCTTAAAGATCATCTAGTGCCAACTCACCTGTCATGGGTAGGGACAGCTTTCACTAAACCATGTTGCTCAAAGTTCCACCAAAACTGGCCTTGAACAGTTCTGGGGTGGGGCATCCACAGCCTTTCGGGGAACCTGTTCCATTGCCTCACCATCCTCACAATAAAGAATTTATTCCTAATAGATGATCTAAACCTACTTTCAGTTTAAAATCATTCCACCTTGTCTTGTCACTACATGTACTTGTAAAAAGTCTCTCTCCGTCTTTCTTGTAGGTTCCCTTCAGGTGCTGGAAGGCAAAAATTAGGTCAAACTGAAGCCTTCTCTTTTCCAGGCTGAACAATCCCAATTCTCCCAGTTTTTCTTCATAAGAGAGTTGCTCCATTCCTCTGAATCAATTTAGTGGCCCTCTTCTGGCCCCCAGAGCTGGACACAGCACTCCAGGTGAATTCTCAGCAGAGGAGTAGAGTAGCAGAATCCTTTCCCTTGATCTGCTGGCCATGCTTTTGATGCACCTTGTCAGCTCATGTCCAGTCTCTCATCCACCAGCACACCCAAGTACTTCTTGTCAGGGCTGTTCTCAGTCTGTTAATAGTAGCAGTCCAGACTAATCCTATATGTATTCTAGTAACAGTGTAGAGATGTAGCATAATATATTACCCCCTACTTCGTACTATCAGAAGTTGTTCTCTTTAAGGAGTTTTCTCCCAGTACTTGAAAAAATCTAATACCTGAATCTAGCTGGAATTATAAGGTTGTACAAATCATTAAGTGAGCATTTTCTGTTCTGGATGATTCTGGCTGCTTATACAGGCAAATCTAAAGTAGTATTATGTCTTTAGTTTATAGATACGTATATGTCTGGCCATTGAGATCTGAAGCAAAAGCTTAGGGAAAAAAAATATTTCTGCAACAGAAAGAAAGGCATGAACCTATATGAATGAATGTACAGAAAGGGATATGTTCTCTCAAATGAGGGCAGCAACACCTTTTTGACATTAGAGGACTAGATTCTTGACAAAAAACCAAGGAAGTTATGATGCAAAAGGCCTGTGGCATGCCAGGTTTTAGTTACAAATTAAGATAAGTGCACAATGAAAAGGGAGTTGAACAAGTTAGCTCTTCAAAAAGTTTAGATCAGTTTCTACTCAGAGAATGCTTTTGCTCATGTTGCTTTTGCATCAGGGCTCTGATCAAATAACTTGGTGCCATGAATAAATTTTAAAATGAACTTCACAGCAGATAGAACAGCAACCTATTTTTGAAGCTTCCTATAAGACTGATTTCTAATCTGTTAATACCTTCATTTCATTTCCATTAACCTATTAAATCACATTGTATGCTGTATAGGTTTTATGCACACATAGTTTAGCTTCATATTTATTTTTTCCTTATCTACCTTAAAGTAAAATAATCTAACTAATACATTATAATTTCTTTAGACTCACATTATTAAGCATGTGTATAAGATTTTAGTTTAGTTTAGTTTTCACTTATCAGTACTGAACTATGCACTAGGTCAAATAAAGTTATAATGCAATTTAATTGGAAAAAATCTTCCCTTACTCCTCCCATGACCTCAGATTAAGTTGATTTTTTTTATACTCATTAAAACCTGAGTACAAATTCATTTAAGATTATGAAACTATTGAAAATCCTGGATGAACATGGATGCACTTAAACACTTTTATGTTTGTTTGTTTGTTTGTTTTGTCTGGAAGAAAAGGAAAATTAGTTTCTCATTTTTTTTTCCTTTCATTTGCTCATCTTTGTTTTCTCTCTGTATAATGATCAAAACATGCAGTTGTCCTAGGAAAAGATACATTATATGTGTTGGAACACAGCCTTTCTTAAAATCCTAGCAGGGTTTCATAGACAAAAAACTCCAAGAAACACTCCTTTCTCACCCTTAATAACCCCAGCAGCCTTCCTCTTGCTAAGACTTCTTAGCAAGTCTTCAAAATTTTCTAGTTCTTACTGAGGGCATAAGCCAGATTCTGTGTAAAAACCTGTAATCTCATCACAGTAACACTATTATAAACTGCTTTAAATGTTTTTGGATTTGTTTCTGTCACACAGTAATGCATCTTCAAGTTCTCTTTAATTACCTGTGACTTCCCTGTGACATCTGCAGAGCAGGCCCTTGATCTAGTCTTTATCTGCAGCTCTAAGAAAGACTAGGGATCCACCCTCCTATCCTGAAAAGCCTACTAAAGCAGGCACCTGAAGGAAGCAGTTCCTTTCATCTCCTGCTCAAACAAGACAAAAATTAAATATAAAACTACTTAAATACAGAAAATCCGACAACAGGAAAAGACTCACAAGGAAAGCAAAGGGACATGGAAGGGGAGGTCTATAAAAAGCTTCAAGCAGACCCTAGAAGACTGGCAAAGCTCCAATCCTCTGAAATAGAAAAATCAATTAGATACACTAAGCAGAGATATGATGCACCAGGGGAAAAGGGAAAAAAATCCTGTTCTATGCAGAGGCAGAGACAGAGACAGAGACAGAGAAGTAAATATACACCCACATCTTTCTCATCAGAAGCAGGTTAAGGCAAATCCACGCTAATCACTCCAAAACCCACAATCAGATAGTTGTGGTGTCTGTGTGAGTCTCAGTAAAATCATAGTTCAATACTTCAAACCCTGAAATGAACATATTCTGCACACCCATCCAATGCCTGCATTCTCGATTCCACAAAAAGACAAGCTGAACTCTATTTGTGAAGGAGGTGGTAATAAAGGTAATTAGATCAAGCAGACTGAAAAATCACTCAGCTGGATAACTTGTATGCCATGCAGAATTGTTCTTAACTTTTTTCCCTAGTCAGAAGCTGTACAAAGCCATATTAGAGCCATCAACCCCTGAAACTTAGGCAATAACAAAAACTCAGTCAGGAAGTCAGAAAATAACAAAACTGTTACTGAAAATTGGCAGTTAAATGCCTCCCTGACATCCGATTCTGTCAGATCTTGGAAGCTAAGCAGGGTCAGCTCCGTTAGTACTTGAATGGGAGACCTCCTGGGAAATACCAGGTGCTGTAGGTTCTAGTCCTGAGGACTTCACTGGCACTGTCCAAGCTTGCTCGGCCATGGCAGATGGACCTCAGGACTTAAACGGTGGGGTCAGTTCTGCGCACGCTGTGCCTCACCTAAAATCCACTGCGCAGGCTGGAAGGGCACACCCACGTGGGGACAGCCCTTCCCAAATCTTCGTTCAAGAAGCCGAGCCACACACACACACTGACAATTGATCTTGTTCAATCAGGTATCCAAAAGAACTGAACAAAGAATTTTATATTAATAATTGACCCAGACCCAGTGAATTGACCCTTTTCTACATATTCAGAAGATCTCCAAAGAAAAGTTAATGGAACCTAAATGTGTAACCTTAGGAGGAGCTCAGGGATAGAGTAGTGCCTGCTTATGTTTGTGGGTAGTAAATTATCACAAGCTTGAGACATCTAACACATCCTGAAACTCCTTGGGATATAGTTAGAATTCATTCTTCATCTAGTATGAAATTCTGCATAGAGATGTCACTAGTTCTTTATTATGATTCTTTATGGAAGAAGCAAAAGCACAGATTCAGATGCAATCTCAGCAGCTAAGTTTCTTAGCAGAACATAGTTACCTACAATCTCCCATGGTGCTAAGCAGGTCAGATGTTCCTAAAAACCAATATCGTTAGGTGTGAAAGCTCTGCATCAGCATAAAACATTCTACACCAGTTGATGCAGCTGTCTTCTTCACAGAGCTGTTAGAGTTTCATGGTTTAGGCATTGTTAGCACTACGTTCCCTCATGGGCCCTGTTGACTAGGTATGCTCTGAGCAAAGCTAACATACACTGACAACACTGAGTTCAGCAGAAAACACAAGTCACAATCCATTTTATATAAAAGTAGAAACAGACATCCCTGTGGCATAGGTCTTCCTGCCCTGTGAGCAGAAGCAATTTCTGAAATAGGTTTAACAGAAGAGCAAGCCACAGTTAGTAACAGTACAATTTTGCAGTATAAGCAGTTTTTTGAGAAAGAGATAGTGCATCCCATGTCCACGCTATGGATTCTATCTGTTTTTATCTAATATTTGCCTAACTTTTATATCTTTGCCACACACACACAAAAAAAAATCACAATTTTTAATTAGGTACCTTATTATTTAGGTTTCTTTATCAAGTTTCCTCTCTCTGTGCATGGTGGGTTAACCTTGTTTGGCCACCAGCTGCTCACCAAACTGTTCTATCACTTCTCTCCTCGACTGGAAAGGGGGACAAACAACATGAAGAAAGGTTCATGGGTTGAGATAAGGGCAGGCACTCACCCAATACTGTCAGAGGCAAAAAGCCCTAGACTTGACTTGCTGTAGTAGTTTTGGCTTTAGTCAGCATAGGTCCCCATTTAGGCCTCAGTTTTTAGCAGGCCTCAAAGGTTGTGACACAGATTAGAGGGGACAGGCATCATCTGACTTAAGCAGCCATAGAGGTATTTCATATCATCTGTCATCATCAGGAAGTGTCGGGGAGTATAACAAGCAAGGTGGGAGGAGTCTCTGGGCTCTTCGGTCCATGCTTCTGACCAGGACGGTTCCCGCTCCCTGACTGCTGATATCAGGCCCTGCTGCCGGTTGGCACGTCTGCTTAGCCGGGGACGTGAGCACATTCCTGTTAATTCCTCTTTCCCTCTTGCTGGGAGGTTTCCTCTGGGGAGGGGGTTTGGTTGGTTTGGAGTTTCACCTGTTAGCTGGGGCGACCTCGGTGAGCCTGTTGTTGTTTCCTGTCACTATGTGCTATTTCATATTCTGTGTTAAGCTCTCCTCTTCTCTGTATAAATATAAAAACCTCACTGTGTTTAAAGCCTCGTTTCTGCTGTTTTCCCTCACTCTCCTGCTCTGGGAGTGGACTTTTTGACTGGGTACCAGGCAGTTGGCATTTTGCCAGCTCAAACTATAACACTTGCGAAAATTAATTTATTTTCAATTGAACACAATAGGATAGCAAGAAATAAATCCAAATCTTAAAAACACAGTCCCTCTACTTCTTCTTTCTCTCCAGGCTCAAGTGATCTTTCAATTTCTCTGTCTCCTCTCTTGAAGGGTACAAGTAGGGTCGTGGTCAGTTCATCATACATTGTATCTGCGGTTTCTTCCTCCTCACATTCTGCCCCTGCTCCACACCCTCCCCAGTCCTCCATGAACTGTCCCAATGAGAATCCTTCCTACAGGCTGCTGTTCTTCTTGACCTGCTCAGCATGGGTTTCTTCCATGGAGTACAGGCCTTCAGGAGCAGACTGCTCCAGCATGGGTCATCCATGGGATCACATGGAGCCTGCTTCAGTGTGGGTTCTCCACCAGATCATAGCCTCTTTCAGAGTATAACCATCTGCTGCTCTAGTGCAGAATACTCCATGGGCTGCAGGGGGATATTTGCTCCACTGTGGACCTCCATGGGCTGTGGGGGCACAGCCTGCCCCACCATGATTTTCACCACTATTTTCACCACAGTCTGCAGGGGAATCTTTGCATGTTAATGTCTTCAGATAAAATGGAATGGTAACAGGAGCGTGCTTTGCACTCAGTAGTATAATGAAACAAAAATCAGGAAACACATTAAGGAACACTCTACTCAATCTAACATTTCTAGTCCTCCTCATTTTCTGTTTGCATAATAATATCGTATACAAGATGTGAAAAAATATGTATTTTTGTCCACTTCCTGCTCTTGACTGCTGCTTAAGTGGTCTCTAGTGGTCACAAATGTGTGATTCTTAATCATGAGGATAATTTTAACATTGAATGTATGTATGATACAATATTTTGCAACATTTTACAAAAAATTAATAAATACTAAAGATTAAATTCATTGTATTAGAAAATGGAATACTCAGTTTTCTATTTTTCTTTGTTTTGCCTGTGTGGATTTCAGACTCATTTATTGTATTTATAACTGAATATCTATGCAACTATGTGTACAGTATTTGAATTCATTTAATTGGAATGTAAATTTTAAACCAAATATCAGTCAATTAACTCATCAAATATATTCCAGGATAAGGCCTGACTGGGCCATAATCCACTGCAATTTTTGTCTTCCACTTTTAATTTTTCCTCAAGAACATATACTGTTTCTTTGATTTGTTGTTGTTGTTGTTGTTGTTGTTGTTATTTTGTTTGGGGTTTTTTGGTGGTTTTTTTTTTATCTGTCTACAGTTTTTTGGTTGTTTGGTTGGGTTGGGTTTTCTCCTTTTTTTTTTTTTCTCCTCCTCAAAAAAATGGCTGAAGTGAACTTTTTTGCAGGTAATTTGAGTTCACCTGCCAGCTGCAAATAAATATTTACTGTCTGCTGCACAGTAATAGGTATATCTATACCTGTCCATCTGTAGTTTTGTAGAATAAGACCTTTTTCATAGATGTGGCAGCTGGCTAGAATGGTTAAGGTATGATTTTTTTATGACTTGCTAGGAAAGACAGAACATAAAACCTCCACACAACTCACCAAAAGATTAGTTACTTCAACTTCAGGCTGCAGCAACTTACGTTACTGACTTTTGTCAAATCTCTCCTTCCCCCTCTTTCCCACATACATACACACTTCATGTGGGAAAGAAAACTTAATCCATTTTTGATGTCTTCCAATTTTGAGCATTAAATCTGAGCAATGAATACATGATTTACCTGAGTGTTGAAGACAACTATTTTGTCAATTCTGATAAACGAGGGGATCAAAATATGGGCTTAATGAGTCAAAATTTAGACCTTGTTCAAGGCTAATTTACCAAAAACTCATAATTAAATTAAATGCTTACAAAGATACAGTGACACTGTATAGAGAGGTCCTCACAGTCTGTCTGCAATAGCCTCTTGCTTCATTTAGGATGAATTATATCTGTCAAAATAAAAATTGTTTGTCAAAATACATTTACCTTTGCCATAAAAAGAAAAACACAAAGTCATTGATGCCTAAGGACTTCAGTGTATATTTAGGATTTTTAGAATTATGTAGGTCTACCTGGATTCCTCACATATTAGAGATCATTGGGCACATTCTCACAGATTCTTGAATTATGCAAAGGGCACAGTGTTTTGGAAAAGCGACTGGCAACATAGCTTTGAGACAAAACAGTGGAGAGGGCTTAGAACCCTTGGAGCCTCTCCAAGGGGCATTCTCTATGGGTGGGCACCAAGGGATATCGGTACTCTGGGCTGGCTATATATATCATATATGCTAATAGCTGGAAGTTATTAAAACTGTAAGATCCCTGATCATGGGTGTGCATGTTCCATGGAGTGCACCCTGGAAGCTTTTGATAAAAGCTACCTGTTTGTCTTTCTCCACTAATGTTGTTTTGAGTGCCCTTTTTCAGGAATTTTAGGCATCACCATAATGCCATGTTATCAGTGCAAACACACACTTAAATTAAGGATACTACTTGCCCTTTAATAACCAATCAAAAGAAAAAATTCAGGTAATAGAAAGTGTTAAGTGGCAATTAGGAATTACACTGCTGAATTATTATCAGAAGTGACTTTTTTTCACTAAGGTTATGTTACTAATTTTTCCCTTGCTACTTCAGATTGAATGCTGAAGAGAGTGGAAAAATTACTTTTCTTTCACTATTACCTAGTTCCCATTTAATGTCATTTCACACTCTAATTTCAACTGCTCCCTATACAAGCTTAAAACTTTGTTTCTAGTGAGCAGTAGAATATTCTAGGTATCTTTTTAGGGAGAAGCTCCACAGAAAAGGAGGAAGTTAATCAGTTAATTTTTAACTTCTTTTTAGTTATATTGCCAGATAGATTAAAAAGCTATATCAGCAAAACCTTAGCAGTGGACAAATTTTAGTTGAGTCCAGGTTTCTACACCTTTGAATAAAAGGTGTAGGAAAATACATAGAAGTTCCTAGCAATCCATGCCTTTACTTCATAACAGAATATTACTTTAGCTTAGACTTCAGCACTTTTTTTCTACCTGCTGTATGATATAGCAAACTGTTACATGACAATATTTTAAATAAATCCATTCATAAGCTTATTTTCTGTATATACGTAGGAGAAACTATACAGATCCATATAGCACTTCACAAATCAGACATTAAAGCATTTATCTTCCTCATTAGCATTTGTTGAGGTTTTTTTCTAACCCTGTTCTCTTTTGGCACCCCTTTACAGCTTCTCTCCAAGTTTATAACTATTGTCTTCTTCATTGCAATACTTCTAAACAAAGACACATATATCTCCAACATTTCATTTCTCAGGTCTTGTGGTCATATTTAAAAGTAAAACAGCCCAAAATAAGCATCATACATCTCTTTAGTAATTTTTATCATCAGCAAACTTCTGTTGTACTTCACAGCACTGCATCACCTTTTTGCTCTTAAGAAGGGTCTTTCAGCTGGCAGGTCCAAATCCAGGTTTCCCTCTCTCACACCTCTTTCATTGCAGACACAATTTGTCTAAGGTCTCATTCATCTTTTCTCTCTGCCCTGCTTTGATTTGTTTTGGCTTTTTTCAGGCTCCATATCTACGGCAGATGGATCTGTCTCCTCCCTGTTTTTATTCAAATCCATGGTATATTATCTTTATGCACTGGGAGAAATTGTTCTATATAAATCACTCTAAATAAGCCAGCATACTTTTTTAAATCCATTCACTGACTCCTTCACTACAACTCATAATTTAGAGATTCCATTGATTAATTTTAAATATGTAACTCTATCTCCTTCTGTCCAAGCCACTTTGCCCTTTTCTCTTGCCTCTTGCATGTTATTTGCTCTTTAGGAAACATAGCACTAATATTCTGGTAAACCTTTTCTTTACCATAAATGCCAAAATTGCAGTCAGTATGGAACGGATATTTCTCCTGCTGAACACTAATGGGTTGCTGATCATCTAGGCCATTGTACGATGGGCTGATATTCTGAGCCTACATCTCTCCATCTCTCCCCAGAAAGCTATTTATTTGTTTTTCAGTTTCCCATCTACAAAAGAGAGATTACATTTGTCCTCTATTTCAAGAAACATATACAGAATAAATATATAGAGAGCTATATGTGCATGGTATAGATATACTAAAATGTATAGACATGATAAAAGAGGCCTTCTGGTTATATTAAAATTCAGTTAAAATTTTTCCTTAACACCACATCTGACCCATTTTTTGGTCGGTGTCATGGCAACAAAAAGATTAAATTCTATATTGCTGTATTTTGAAGTAGAAAATAGCAGCATGTCATCCATTAATCTTCAGTTCCATAGAGAAAGATGAGATGGGTAAAATAAAAAATATCCCACTTGAGATTTCACCTCCTTTCCCCTTGTTTCCTCTTTGGAAAAAAAAATTATTTACTAACTCTTGTCTCTTTATGAAAATATAGAAATTAATTTTTTCTCAAAATGCATTCTAGAAAGAGAAACTGATCAAGAAACTAGCAAATGGCCCTTTAGAGATCATTTGGATCACCCTGGACTAAGCAATAGTTTATTAATTAAACTACAGATGGAATGTCAGTCTCTTGTATCCTAATGAAATGGTCTAATAGATCTGCTGGGCTGGATTGTGTTAAAGGGACAAAGAAAGGAAGAGATCTGTTAATTACTTTGGAATTCTGCTCTGTCTATGTAGTGGGAGTTCCTGTCTTCTTGCCTTTACCAAGGAGCTTCTCAGCACTGTTTTTTTTTTATCTTCAAAATAGTATTTCTCCAAGGGTACCTGAGGGAAATGCCTCAAGAAGTTATTTCCCCTAGAATTTTCACTTCAATATTTAATATAATTATTTTGACATTTGGCCTTTACAGTTTGGCTGCATAAAAGGACCAAAGTATAAATTTCTACTTCCTCCTGTCCTTAGTCATCATTAAAGATGATAAGTTTAACCACTATATTCAAAAATTCAGATAATTTGATATAATATCCAACTAAGTCTGTAAGGAAAAACAATAAAATACATCCAATATGCTACTGGATGATGGAAAACTTTCCTGGAGTTACCAGCATATGACATAATGGGTACAATCTAACTGCTTTTCAATACTAGTATATCCATATAAATCACACAAGCACCAACAGCTCTAAGGAGAAACCTGAATTGCATTAGGAAAAAAGGAGGTCTTGGATTTTCCTGTGAGTATCATTTTCACGTTAAAATATCAGTTGTTTTATAAAAAGGGAAAAGGAAAAGAAAAAAGAAACATGTCTAGGTCTTTTCCTTTCTGCAGTAATGAACATCGGAGCATTAAAATTTCCCCTTTTCCATTTATTGCTAGGCCAATCAGTAATAATTTTTACTTCTCTTACCACTCTCCAAAATTTCCACCTTGTAACTCACTGAAGACTCTTTAGAGCTCAGAATTGGTTGTTTTCCAAGCAGTGTTTAGAAAAAGCAGGAAAAAACACACAAAAGAGAGAAAGAATGAGATTTATAATAGTCTCCTAGACTGAATCTAGAGAGTGAAACTACAATCATGTCCACCTGATTGATTGCAATTCAACAAAGAGCTGGTGGAAATGTTTTCTTAAATTGATTTATTTGAAGAATTGTGGTGTGCCATTAGATCACTCTGTAGTCTTTTTTCTTCTGTTTTTTAGGCTGTGACTGTCTTCAGTGAGGGTCTATGTATGTTTCTCCATCAGAGCATGTTTTCAGTCCTCAAAGACTTAAAACTGAAAGAGTTTTTTAACCCTTCAGTTCTGGCATCAAGATTTTTCATCTAAAATCCACTCCTGATAAGAATGTCTATATAAATGATAAATTTGTCTTAAGAACCCAAGAAACAAGTGAAAATAACCACTTTTCATAGGTCTTCATTTTGGTCAAACTATCAGAGGCTGTAGTATTTTAATAACTGAATGACATTTAGAGCACAAGTTTACTTTTGCAGGGATATATCTTGTGAAATATCTTCTCAGCGAACCACAGCAGCCTAATGGTTTCAGAAGCTTTATCAAAAATCTGTCTGTTAGTATTGCTACAATGTATGTTGAACATCAGGATGTGAAGCTTTTAAAAAATATTTTTATTCCCTCAGTAGTGAAAAGGAAGAAAAAAGGATAACACTTAGGTATGTCCAGAAAGATTCATGTCAACTGAAAGAAAAAAGAAAGCAAAAGAACAGTTTTTCATAAGACAGTACATTTTAGAATGTGGGTTTAAGTTCACTATAGTAAATCTATGCCTTTTATTAAGTAATACTGCAGAATGAAACTGAATTATTTTACTTAACCTCTATCGGTTTGTGGCCAGGGGACTTGGGGTTTGGGGTGTTTTTCTTTCCTCCCATTCTGTTATTCACTTTCACTCTTGTCTGTCATAGGGTGTCAGAATCCATTCTGATGACCTGTTTCCAGATGGTCCTTTCCTTGGCAGATTTGATATGCCACGTCACATAACAAGCTCATAAAACTGAAGTGGCATTCACTCCATACAATGCTTTGATTATCAGCATACAAACAGGGAATGGCACAGCATCTCATTGCCAAGCACTTAGTGCCCACTGTTCCATCATCCACGCTGAGCACAACACAGTTTAACATTTTCAATCTTCCTTGCATTTGCTTGGCTTGTTTTTTTTTTTGAGTCTAAGAACAGTCATGTGCAAATAAATACTTGACATGGGAAAAAAAAAGAGAAATATATATATATTCAAAAGAAATGTCAGTTTAAACAATGCCACTTAAAACATGAAAACTGAGAAATTTCAAATGCTATTTCCAGTTTGATTTTCTTTAATTGTTTGTTTATTGTTTGTTGTTTTTCTTGTATTGTTTGTTTATATCTACATACTCCAGTTTGGGCAGAACTGTACTGTGCAAACCTTGGTAAACAACAGAGCTATTTTCTGAAGAACTTATTATTTTTTCCATCTGTAATTTGAATTAACATTTCAACAAACATCAGTTAGACAGTTCATTTTGTTGACTTTAGTTAAGCACTGTCAGCTGTATGGTGGCTACTGGAGCCTGGAATTGCTTAAGTAGTATAATTCACTACAGATACTTTTAAAAAATGTAAGCCCATTTTTCATATGGAGAAGCTACATTCTGAACATTCTGCTGCTGGAACAACAGCAGGTTTACTGTTTTGTAGATTTAACACAGCCAATGCCATCTATACTGGCCTTGTCAAAGCAAACAAGAATTAAAACAACATTGCAGAGCTGGCTTTCCCACTAAGTATAATACATTCATAAGTTCAAATATATCTGGGCTGTCACTTTTTTTTTCCTCTTTGTGTGTGTGTGAGTGTTTTATAGGTCTGATTTAAAAAGGAAGAAGTTTAAGATATGACTGTCCCTTTCAAGAAACATAGATTAGTAGCCCTAAAAACCTGAATATCTGCCAGCTTCTTTCTCTTTCCACCTACCTCTTTAGGCCATGAGCAATAGCTCTAAAAATAACATCTCAGTTTAGTGGCTTTTTAGTGTTTCTGTCATTTTACCTTGGAAGCAGACATAAATGCCTAATCTGAGGAGATGGCCTACAGTTCCACTGGAATCAACAAAGAGCTCTCTTAAGTATTATTCAGCTCCGAGAAGGTCACCCACATCTTTCTGTGCTACCGGACACATTTAAAAAAAATGCCTAAAGTTAGAGGTAATAAATCCAAGACATGAAATGTGATAGTTTAAGCAAAATTCTATTCTTAATCCTATTGTAATGTGAAACAGCCAAAGAGGGAAAAATATTCAGTATCTTTAAATTATGCCAGATCCATGTTTATGTAACTAAGCAGATATATTTATTTAGTTATTTCTTCTATCTATTTTAAGAGGAACCTACAGAGAACAACTTCAGAGGTCAAAATTATTTAGTTGAGAATTATGGGAGAGAGAAATTTAGATTCTCAGAGTCCTGCCTATTATGAATATTTTCATACTCACTTTTCTAGTTCTGGGTTCTGAATTAATTTGTTTTCTCATCTATGAAAATATGAAGTTTATTTTTATTAAGACCAATTTCTATTTAAAAAATAGAAAAATAATAATTTTATGAATACTCAATGCCTTTTCATGCAGATGAATCTCAAATCATTACTCATACATTGTTAATTATTTTATTTATGTCATTAATGTTGTTATGATCAGTTTTTCTTTCTCCTTTAGCACCTCTTGCTATAGCATTCAAAATTCTATCAATGAAATTAAAACATATGGCATTTATAGGAACATATTCACCAACCATTGCTTCTATAGCTCAACTAGCAGTTTTGTGTATCGAGAGTCTCACAGACCCACAGTGAAACAGCACTATATTTTTGTCTAGGTGTAATAATGAGTGAGACAATAAGAAAAGAGAAAAAGTAGTGTCCTTAATGAAACTGTGAAATAATATTTGAGCAAGCAGTCAAATATTAGACTAAATCTCTGACTTTCCAGCTAAATATAAATTCTTTTACAATCACAGGAGAAATTTCTACTTCAGTTATTGCACTGAGTTGGATGAAAGAGTTTTGTTTTGTTAAAGTGGAGTTTGTGAGTTTTCATTTAAAGAATGGGTAGCTATAAAAGAAGTGTGGTCAGCAAAGTTAAGAGATCTACGCATGATGAAGGCACCATGTAAATAGAACATCAACATCACATCCTAACTCCTGTGTTGCTGTTATGACTATTTGAATTAACTTAAGTCCAAATTTCTGAAATTTATTTTGAAGTAACAAATTACATAATAAATTGCTGCAATTAATAATTAACTATCTATTTCTCCTCCTCTTCCTCTTACATAATTGGATGAACTTAAAAAGACCCATATTTGTTACAGGAACAAAAAAAGAAAAAAAATAAAACAATGCTTTGCTTATTATGGGTGTTCATCAATTTTAAGGTAATCCAGTCTTTTCCCCAAAAGTCTCTATTTGTGGAAAATAGAAGGCAATCTGATGGTAAGTCAGTCATAAGGAGTAAGAGCTGTGGCCTCATCTCGAGTGCTTAGGTTCTTATTAGGAGGAAATGCCTACAGCCATGACTTATTCTATTTCTGTCTGCATCAGTTCTCACTTAAAAATGCAGCTGTTTAAAAAAACTTAAATGGCTTTATACCAGGAAAGCACGACTATATGTGTGCCACTACTAATCTGTCTCCAGATCATGCCTAGTGCCAATAGCTTTTTCTAAGCTGGGTTTGGGATCAAGAGACATACTAGTAATATTCTAATGAACAATTCCCACAATTATTCCCCTTTGCTCATCTATAAATTCTTAGTTTGAAAGTGAATGTTTAGGCTTACTGATATGCTTTACTCCCTCTGCTGATAATTCCAGATGAAAGAAGTATCTGTGGTTAGTAGTAAACCATTATGCAATGGGAATTTTCCCTTCACCCTATCTCTTTCTTCTCATTTCCTACAAAAAACATTTAGAACTAATGATGGTTGCTCCCAGATTTTCTCCAAAGAACACCCCACTTTATCAATTGTGCATATAAGAAGAATCTTTTGTTCCTGCTTAAGCCTTTTATCAGCAAAATAAAAGGCTTAAGCAGGTCTACAGTAGTTTATTTGGTTGTTATTAGGCAGGCAGCCATGCTTTAACTCCGGTTCATTATAGTTCACACTTGACATTACCTGTCTTTAGTGTATCCTTTGTCTTGCATCAGTAATGACTGCCTTCAGATGCCTCAGGCTTTTCTTAGACTGCTTTCAACTCCTTTTTTTTCACTTCATTTTTATTTCTCTGTCTTCTAAATTTTTCATGGCTTTCAAATTATCTGTTGACTGTAATTACATGACTTCAGGCCTTTTAGTCTGCTTTACCTGGAAAGACTTTGTGAGTGTATACAACTACCTTATTTCATTATAAATTATAATGTAGTGTCAGATATACCTTTCAACACAACAGTTTTTATTAGCTTCAGAAACAGAAAAAAAAAATGCAGCAAGATCTAAGGCCCTGTATATAGTGAGTGACTTCTAGATACAGAACAAGGAATGTGAAAGCCAAATACCTGAAGATAAATGACATAAAAATACTTCCACGTTTGTCATACCTATCTAAGAAATAATAAAATGTGATTGTGTCAAGAGGCAATCAGTAATATTTGAAAACTACATTCAACATTTTTCTCCCAAAAAATAAGTGTGTGCGTGTGTATATATATATATGTATATAAAGCTGTGTATGTAATAAAAAGAATGAATGCAAAGACAGAAAGTATAGACTCATGCCTATGAAGTTTACTGCTTATAAAATGCTCATTCTGGCAACAGTGACTTTAACCAAGTCTTACAATTAAACTGTTGGGACACAATCACCAGTAGACGACTGTATTTTATGTATTGTCACAGATATCCTTTTGATTTTTTAAATCTGTGGAGATTTTATTTTTTTGTTTTGCTCAGGACCTGTGGAAAGTGCTTCAGATTTTGAAGTGATGAAGTCTTTGTCTGATTATTATTGCTATTAGCTAATATTATGGGAAGAATTAAAATATATAACAAGACATTAAAGTATGTTTGTTCTACACCTTGTATTTCTTTGTCGTTAAAATATATTGCTTGCCTCAAAAGACTATGAACTAAAACTGTAAAACAGGGTGGATACAAAAAACAGATGAAGACAGCACAAGGTAACAGCATGACAATTATAAGGAGCTTAAGAAGCAGAGATCAGAAAGCTCCAGCTGCCTAGACATAGTTATACATATGCTCTTTCCCCATGTTTATCTGATTTTTAATTAAAAATAAGTGGCCTGATTTTCAAAAATCTTGAGCACTCAAAACTTGCACTGATTTCACAGGCAGCTTTGGTTGTCACCACATTACAAAATTAGGCCAGAACTATTTTTATTTTTGGAAATTTCATAAAATTTATTCATTAATTGTGAGCGACTAAGGGAAAATCTTGATAGCTGTAACTAAAAGCAGTGGAATAGGGTAGGCTTTGAAAAGCATGGTAACTTCAGTGTGCTATACCTATCTTTTGTTTCAGACCTCTGGTTTTTTTCCTGGTGTTGTATCTCTTGCCTGACATATTTCTTACCCATCTTGATCGAGGTAAGGTCTAATAATCCTCAGTAAAGTTCATGTTCTTTTCAGGGTAGTGTGGTGCTAGGCTTGGAAATTTACTTCCAAGTTGGGAATTTCAAGTAAATATCAGGTAAACAACCTAGAAATATCTGTAATATCCTTAGATTTTTTTCTTGTTTGTAGCACATTTCTTTAATAAGAAGATATACAGGGGATCCCAACCATTACTATAGTCCACACTTACTTTTATTGGTTGGAATTCTTAACAAGAATTAAGGATCACAGGCTTTTGACAAAAGATATGTGAAATTTTCATTTCTAAATTATTTTTAGGAAAGAATTTTATAGGGTGTTAAAATTCATTGTCATTTAACTGAAGGGAAAACTACTACACCAGTGATAAAAAGATATTCAAAGAGATCTGTCAAGATGGGTAGAAATATAGTACCTGCACTCTAGTTATCAACACACCTGATAATGACAAGAAAACCTTTATATTTGAGCTGAAATTATTTGTCTGTTTTCACAAAAAGATTAAGTAAATGTAGCATTTCCTAGCTTCTTATAAGGTTCTTGCATACCTTCAGTATGTACTTACAGTTCATACCTTCAGTTCTGGTTTCTTTTAACAAATATGTTTAGAAATTTTCAGTCAATTCTATCATGAAGTCTTCGAAAAATGACCAATACTGTGATTTTTCATGTCTGACACTTCAGACCTGGGACCAGCTGAATTCCCTACTGGACTGTTTCATTGTTTCATTTTAGTATTACTTTGTGTCCTGGTGTCAGCCCAGGAAAGCTAGATTTTTTGCAGTAGCCAAGAGTGGGTTGTGGCTGAGGGCCAAGACCAAGATGGTGGAACAACTTAATTGGCAAGTATCATTCCAAAACCGTGATATTTCTTCACTCTAAGGGGAAAGAGCTATTACTGTAACAAATTAATTTAGTTTACTTCTTTCTGTTTTCTAGTGTTTTGTACTCAGGTGTGTATGATTTCTGGAGCCTCCGTGTCTTAACTGACTTTGGTATTGACACTTACAACACACTTCACTCATACACTATATAAGCTTAGTGACCACAGATTTTTAGGATGTCCCAGTAGCAAAACAGGCTGAGGGAAAACCAGATAAAGAACAGCCCTGCGAAGAAGGACTCGGGGGTGCTGGCAGAGGAGAGGTTGGACATGAGCTGGCAATGTGCACTTGCAGACCAAAAGGCAAAGGTATCCTGGGCTGCACAAAATGGCCAGCAGGTGGAACAAGGTAATTCTGCCACTCTGCTCTTGTGAGACCCCACCTGGAGCACTTTATCCAGCTCTGGGGTCCCCAGCACAGGACATTGAACTGTTAAAGTGAGTCCAGAGGAGGGACACCAAGATGACTAGAGGAATGGAGCACCCTTTCTGTGAGGAAAGGCTGGGAGGACTGGGTTTGTTCAGCCTGGAGAAGAGAAGGCTTCAGGGTGACTTAGTTGTCACCAGAGTACCTGAAGGAAGCCTTCAATAAAGATGTGGTATAAGCCATGCTCCAGTGCTGCATTTGACTGACAACTTCTCTGGGGTTACCCGATGCAGAGGCTCATGTGTGGGACAGCGCATTACCTCAACTCACCTCATTGAAAATTGACTATTTTCTCCTCTCTTTCCCTCCATTCCAACTTGAGTTGTTCAGAGTCAATAATTAATATAATAATCCAATGTCTCACAGCCCCATCCCTGAAGTGTTGAAGGCCAGATTGAATGGGGCTTGGACTGGTTCTACTGAAAGAATCTAAAGGCGATATAGATGATTTTTATTGTCCCTTTCAACTCAAGCTATTCCATAATTCAATGTTTCTATGACTTGTAAGCTTCAAATTCCTGTGGCTCATCTTGAAGCAACTCATCTGATGCTCTGCATTATGAACAAAGGTCCTTAAGGATCCTCCATACGCATTTCTTAATTAGTAGAATTCACTGAATGCTGTTAATCAATGTTTCTGAATACTCATGCAAGTAAAACAAATAAACTGATTTCACCTGCACATGCCTACCTTTCGTGTTCACCTTCTCCAAACATAAGTGTCTAGTCATCAATGAATTTTTGCTGGAAGAAAAGTTACTGATAACCTGTTTAAAACTAGAATGAGATGCATATTTATATTTCAGCATAATGCCATGTATTTTTTATGTTTTCATGTTCATTGATTATAAAGACTTTATTTTGCCTAATTTCAGATACATAACTGTTAATTAAGTGTTTTAAATAAATAATATTTTTTTGTTTATTGTCCTGGGAAATGCAAGTGTCTTGTTTCTTTGATATTTGTAATTAAGAAAAGAGCAGGTATTTCCCAGAACTGAAGATGACAAGCACAAATTTCTGACTACAAAGTCTAATTCTGTGATGTTATTCAAAGATATAAATATGATTATGTTTAATATGAATTCTCTTGGTCTAATGGGAAATATGTTTTGCAAAGAATTTTATCATTGACTTAAAAATCCATTGAACTCAGGAAAACCCCCAAAACTTTGGCTTTAATTATCATCAAACTTTTTACCTTGTTCTCTATTCAGTTATTAAACATCATTATATGCCAGTTCTCATTACAAACTTGAATTTTTCTTTTTTCATCTTAACTCCAGACAGGATATGTTGAAAGGTCATGGAAATCAGCTGATCAACATTACCAAAGGCCAATTTAATTCCTTTTACAGTCAAATAAACTTAGATGAGGATGGTATTTAAAGCAAAAATTTATGGTTCTCTGTCCATCCAAAATGAGCATTGACCACTTTCCAATCAAAAAATACAGAAGTCTAAACCACCATTTAAAAAATCTTTGTATGAGAGCTTATATAGTGCTTTGAACAAAATATTGGAAAACTAAGCATATTGATGGCATTTATATTTCTGTGTCATGACTCTTTTGAAAATAGAAATATAAGGATCATAAAGTTTATTTTGATTCATAAATCTTGTAGAATGACTTAATATTGGAATGCCAAAAGCAGGTGATTAATTCATGTCATTACTATTAAATTAATACTGGGTTTGCTGAATAGGAACTATTTAGATACTTTGGTTTTCTTTGCCTCTTAAGCCCTGCTCTGTCTGAAGTAAAAAATGGGAACTGCTGATGGATAATATTGCCTTGCACTTTGGGCATGTCCTCAAAGCAAAACATTAAATTAATTTAAATAAATTTTTTTTAAAATCATCGAATATACTGAGTTGGAAGGAATCCACAAGGATCACCCAGTCCAACCCCCAGACCTGCACAGTACCATCCCCAAGAGTCACACCATGTGCCTGAGAGTATCACCCAAATGATTCTTGAACACTGGCAGATTTGGTGCTGTGACCACTTTGCTGGGGAGCCTGTTCCAGTGCCCAGCCACCTGTTGGGTGAAGAACATTTTCTAATATCTAACCTAAACCTCCCCTGACATAACTTCATGCAGTTCCCTCAGGTCCTATTGCTGGTCACCTGAGATAAGAGATCCCCTCTGCTTTCCCTCATAAGAAAGCTGCAGACCATGGTAAGGCCTCCCCTCTGTCTCCTCCTCTTTAAGCTGAACAAGCCAAATGATCTCAGCTGCTCATTGTATAACTTCCCCTCTAGGCTCTTCATTATCTTCATTGCCCTTGTGGGGTGTTTTATGTTATATATTGTTCTTATATTGTGGTGCCCAAAACAGCACACAAGACTTTTAGCCATAGGTGCAATATCCTCAAAATAATGGGATTGGTCATATAAATATTAATAATTTACAACTGATGTGTATAATTAATTGTCTATGTTAGTGACTAACAGTCAAGCTGGGTGATTAAAATAATGATCTTCGCTGACCATGTTTTTTCTAAATGTATAATTTTTCAGTGGATATGATTGTCAGAACTCATTGTAAGTAGGTTTATTAAGTAAAGCATTAAATGTGCATTTTAATAGAAGACACAATTTTTTCAAGAGTAAATGAAATTCAACATATGTAACAGATATTTAGATCTATCCCTGAAACAAAGTTCAGGAAAATTAACTGATAGAAACTTGGACATTATGGGCCCACAGTAAAAATTATTCCATGCAAAAAAATAGGTATTTCCAAAGATCCAGATGATGCATAGCATATATCATGTATCTATTTAACAGGTACTCAGGGTTCAGCAGATCTTTTCTCTTTACAACTGATCACAAGCAAATAGCTCAGGTTTCCATCAAGATAGTGAAAATGTAAAAATATCTTTTGACAACACATAAGAAAAACATGTTTTCTCCTTAAAAATGAAAATAAACCAACAAACAAAAACCCACCAAACCCCACCAAACTGTATTTCTTGTATTATAAAAAATATTTAGAATAACAAAGTAAGCACTACAAAGCAGTCAGAACATGTCAGAAATAATTTGCATATTTTTCTAGCTAGTTCCTTCAGAGAATAATTTGTCAAATTCAAATCTTAATTTTCACTGCAACACAAAACAATCTGTGTTCCTGAGAATGGAATTTTTATTTTCTGCTAAGATGTAACAAAAAATGCAATAAAGAAAAGTAAAAAATAGAAAAAATATTCTGCAGGTATCTTCATTAACAAGTGTTCACAGAGCATTTATTTCAGACACATATTGAATTTAATTAGATTCCAATGTGCATTTTCAAATCCACTGTCACTTTATTCAGGAAAACTATCAGACAAAGTTCCACCAGGCCACATTCCTAAAATTTAAGTTTTAATATTTCGACATTAGTTTGATTGCACTCAAAGGCCTGGATAAATCCTGCTTAATTATTTGCACTGAACTTCTCAAAATAAATAAAGGACCACTAAGGAACAAAAGATTTTTTTTTCCTATCTCAAGCACCTTCGTAAACTACTTGAAGCAGAAGTAGGATAAATTGTCACCAGATGTCTTGTAGTACCTGAAATTCCTCCTCTTTAAGTCTTAGTGTTATTTTAAAATTCTGTGTTCCCCTCCTTTGATTTATTCCCCATTACATTCTGTCATTCTTGAATATAGCTTTCCAATATCATCTGCTCTATCACAGCTATACCAGTTTGTCTTCTCACATTTATTCACATGAATATTTCTTGAGTACTGTGTTAACAGAAAAAGACAAGCAGTAGATCTACTAAGTGCAGTAAGACATTTATTAAATTCAGGATATTATAAGAATGAAGGTAGTGATTTTTAATCTTCACAGTACTTCTCTTTTATGCCATAGGCTTGCACAAGTCATATACTTGGATAAAAGTTGGAGAATGTAGAAACTGTGTATTCTATGTCTGTTTTCATTTTTATACTAAGAGGATAGTGACAAAGTTACTGAGCAGCACCTATCTGCTGATGAGAGACAGAAAACAAAAAGGTAACATCTTGAACTGTCATAATTTTGATTAAGATAAGGCTGCAATAAAGTGTGATACAAAATCCAAAATACTCTGGAAACATATAAAGGGATCACTTTAGTGCTAACTCTTCTGATTAGATTTTTTCCTGGTTTTCTGTTACATTGGACTGAATGGCATTGTTCTGATATTTTGTTTCATTGCTGTCGCCTTCAATATCCAGATTACTTTCTCAAGAAGAATGATTCTCATTGCTATCTTTTAAATCAATGCAGGACTTCCAGAATACACTGGAATGGTGTGTATGTCATCAGCAATAGACACCTTTGGACTTCTATCCTCTGTCTTTAACTATGAGAATCAGAATAGTATTAAAAATGACATGGTGATTTATTAATGTTGCTCAATTAACTTTCTCCCATCAAACTTGTGACAACTAGAAAATGTTTCAGTTTTGATCGAAAAGATGATGAATCATTATGAGGTGACAGGGATCCAATAAATGTGATACTGTGAGTTTGTATTGATTTTTTACACTGGTTGTATTGCTCTACTTACTAATTTCTGTACTTTGATCTGTGTCAGTCTTCTACATTTTTATTTCTTCCCACATTCTTATTCTGCCCAGAAAAGATTTTTGTGAACTATTATCCTTAGATAATTCAGTAGCGTTCATATTCCTCCAGTATTTAGGGTTCCCAGTTCTCTGTAGGTGCTTGTCACATCTCTTACTATTTAAACTCTGCTCTTATTTCTCTCTAAGGCCTAGAGTCAGAAAATGTGATATTTGGCAACAAATACCATAGCCTCATTTCACAACAGACAAGAGTAGTAATCTGACCAGCACAATCAAGAAACAATCAGACATTTTACACGTTCAGACCTAGGATGACAATTAAAAATAGACATTGATAAAACTCATGTGGGTCTTCTTACTAAAACTTTCCCTGTGAGGTGGTCAGACTTCTGCTCTTGAAGTCTGTAAAAGAAAATATAAAATAACATGGCCTCCTGATACTTTTTATGATTATTTACCTTTTTTTATGCATATGTGTTGCAGAACCTATTTGCCTGAAAAAGTACATCTAGTAAACAATGTCCACATTGTATTCTGTATGCAGTAAATAATAAGAGTATATAAGTTAAGCATATATATGAAATAACTTATTAATTTGTTGCTGGTTTTGTTTGTTTGTTTATTTTCTTATTTTTCTACAGCAAAAGTTCTTGTAATATTATTGTTAAAAGTATGAGCTAGCAAATTCTAAGAATCCATGTTGATGAAGTTTGGTTGATATCCCAAGCAGACAAGCCTCACCTCACTACACAATCTGCATGTATATGTATTTCTGATGAGAACTCAGGGTTTAGATTTATACAGACAAATCAAGTTATATCATAGGCATTGGCCCTGAGATTAGCTCTGTTGTTTAGCTCATGGTCCTAATAACACAAAGGTTGGAGGTTCGAGTCCTGTTCAGGCCATTCACTTAAGAGCTGGACTCTGTGATCCATGTGGGTGCCTCCCATTTCAGAATATTATGCAGAATTTTGTGTTGTGTTGTGTTGTGTTGTGTATCTGGACATCTCTTACTGTCAGGCCTGCATGTAAGTATTCACTGCAATTACAGATATGTTTTTTTTTATCAAAGATATACATGTAGGATAGCGTGATACAAGGAAAGACCTGTGCCATTCCAGTCACAGCTGGAGACTAAGCTGGGTGTTCTGTGGCCATTTAAGTGTCACTAGACCCCCAGTGGTGAACAGCTGCATATAACACAGGAGCCCTAGTCAGCACAAATCAGCAAGTCAAGAAGTCTGGAAATTTATTCCACTGTGTTCTCTGTAGATGCTTGGTTCAATTGCTCATGCAGTGAAGTTTAATGCCATTTTTGCTGTCCTAGACTGCCTGAGTTACCACATAGGACAGTCAGATATGACACAGGGCCTGTGAGAGACTCATGCCCTTCTAAGGATCTACCAAAACCTGGGCAACATGCCTAAAGAACCACGGTGGTTACTGACACCTACGCATGGGCAAATAAATCCCTGTGTTCTTGAGGCTCAGCTGAAATACTGTCTGGATTCCACAGAGTTCATTAACTAGATCTCTCTTGACTATGGTAGTAAATTAGACTCCTATGCATCTGTAAGCCTTTACACAGAATTGAAACCTACTTTATACATGTGCCTGCATTTCAGATATCATCCTAGTAACATTTTAACCTCTTTAGGTTATTTTAATAGCTAGACACATATTAAATTCTTGAAAATTTAGGAAAAAAAATAAGTAGTTGGCTGAAAGTCCCTGCTACTTAAATTCTGAAAAAAATACTTCTGTGTACTTTCAAATCTTATTTGAAATCAGAGCTTCCTCAAAGTAAAACACAAATCCATAGGAAACTGAGCTTTACTGGTTCTGGTACTCATGGTCGTTCTTACTTTCTACATGGTTCTGGAAGCACTTTAGCGCACCTTGTGCAGTATATACTTGTTCTGTGTTACTTGTTCTGTGTTACTTCTGTGTCTGCTTTATCACCACTTCTTTAATGCTAGCTTCCATAGTGCACCATATAATGAGTGGCCTCCACAAGGCTTGGTGCCTTATTTGCAAAATGTTTGCAACTGTTGAAAATTCTTTGGAATTGTATGGTTTCCATGATAACAGTCTTACTTTAAATAAGAACAAGAGCAAGAATTTTTGTGCTGAATAGAAAATAAAAACAGTGGTGGTTTAATACTCCTTGTGTTTCTTGAAGTGTCCATTCAATATGATGAAATCTTGTAAAACTTTTAAAATATCAAGATGTGTGTATTATTGAATCATAGAGCTAAAATATATTTCCGAATTTTCCTGTATGAAAAGTATTGAAGTGTTTTCTTCTCCATTGTCTCATTTTCTTTTCAGATTACAAACCTCTATTAACTGATTTTGCCATTTCACAGTGAATTAATATGTGGATATTGAAAATCCTAATCAACCCAATAAAACACTAAGGATTTTGAATTACATCTGACATTAATGCACACTGTAAGATACAACTAAATATTCTAAACTGTGTATTGTCAGTGAATAATTGTTTTCATAGATCTGGTTACAGTAATTATTAGAGTGATTCTCACTAGTGCTGTTATGAAAGGTCAGTTTCCTATTCCCACTATGACGAGAGTCTTTCCTTCTTTTATGACCTAACTATTTTCCCCTGGTTTCACAAATAGTGTCAGCTCCTTTCAAAACTAGGTGATAATCAGTGCAGTAATTCCATAGTCAGAACATACTAAAATACCTTTTCTATTGGTTTAAAAGGTCTACAAATAAAAGATTATTTTCAAATTTCTTCTGAACCTCCAATTTTTACAGGTGAAAAGAATTAAGATGAGTGTTATTTACTGTTGAAAAACAGCTCCTGGGCATATGAAGCAGATACCTTTATTAAACTTTAACTTCTGCTTTAATGACTATAATAAATCAGGATGGAACTGATATAATTCCATTCACATTTGATTATCCTAAAATCACCCATTCATTCTAAATCTCAATGGAAAAAATATGTTTTCACTTTAAATTGTCATTATACAACTAGATGTACAAGAAATAATGGCACTGACTTGTCAATTATTCTGACAGTAAAGGAACACTATAGTGACTTTTTGTTGAAAGGGGGATCATTATAATAACAGCAGGAGAAAGTAGTTTGTCAATTGACATGTGAGACCTATCACTTCAAGAGCTTTATTCTGAGACAGTCTTTTTACTTCCTGTGTGTTTCATGCTCTAGTATCATTAAGACGTAAGAAATTGAATACTAAATATTACTTTGCAAAACATGGTTGAGGATGATTTAGAGTAAAAGAAAGGAAATCCCTCAGTATAAAACTCTTCACATGCTTTGTACATGATGCATTCTTGCCCAAAACATACCTGTGCTCATGATGACTGGCTACTGGGAAAAAAAATTCTGAAGTAGTTTAATGTATTATTCAAGATGTGAGGTGGTAGATGGGGTGTCATTTTTTTCAGTGTTTTCCCACAGGTCTTTTCTGTCAATTGGAAATAAAAGAAAAAGCATATGCCTTTTTGGGGATAAGCCATATACTATTCTCAGCTCATTATAGTGCTCATTCTGCTTATTTTTGCAGCAGAGATGTCAAACTGTGCAGATATTTTTACCTCAACAATTGCTTTTGGCTCCCTGAAAGAATTCTCAAGCATCTGGGCTGGCAGCTTTGGTGTTGCCACTTGTATTGTCATGTAGATATGTTTCTGATTAGCTTCTCTTGCTGCTGTATTTACTTTATTGTCATTTTTTCTGTTGATATAATTTTTTGTTTTACTAAGACATGTGCTCCTCCATTTTTTTAATGGGGGCTTCCTTGCAACTAACCTCTCATAAGATCTATGTGTGAAGTGTTTATCTGAGCTTTTTAATAGACTCATGGCAACAAAACACAGGTGAAAGGATCATTTGCTTACCCATTTTTCTCGAGAGTCAGGAATGCTGTCTTCCTCTGTTCAGTGAAATGCCTCTGTAGTCATGTACTGTAAAAGAAAAACACATTTTGCTGTGAATAACGGCTCAGATTTTAAAATATGTATTGTATTAATATTCACAATTGTGACTGGACAATTAGTTAGATGTGTCCTGAAATTCTCTGAATTAAAAAACATTATTTAGAATGATCATTTGCATGAAAAGACTCAGATAATACTGGAAGTAAGGTAAGTTCCCTGGTATGGCTGCATCAGTTAAGGGAAATCATACATATCTATGTAGTAGAGACATGACAAAAGGAAGAAGCCTAAGGAAAATACAGAAAACTGTAGCTCTTTTTTTTTACTAACACATAGGTACTTCAGTAATCTTCATTATCTTCTCCAGATTGTGTTCTTAAAGATGTAAACTATGTTGCTCTCTGCTTTAATAAATATATCTAATTGCAACTTCAATTACATTGTGGATCCACTAGATTGTTATTTACAGTTAAACTTGGTAAGAGAAGGTAAATCAAATACAGGAGAAGAATGGTGAATAAAACAATAAGCAGCTCACAATCCTTTCTGCATCTTCTTTCAAGAAAACTCTTGATAAAGGTTCAAGTTGTGTTGTCAAAATCTTTCAGAAGACAGAAAAGCATGTTAAAAGGATGGAGATGATTAAACTTGTTACTCAAAGCATTGTGATAAAGACAGGGAGGTAAAACAGACTTTTGTTCTTCTGCTAAAGCCTGTTCTTACTGTTTTCTGTGATATACATAAATAAAATTGTACTGCAAATGACAAGCCAGTTAGTCAGTGAAAATTTGGTGGTAAATTCTGATACTTTGATATGAATCAGTATTTGGCTGAAGGGAAAGGTCTGTGACTATAGCTCATGAGAAAGGCAAAAAATGGTAAGGTCTTCCTAGGAGAATCATTGCAACATATTAGAAAGGATTTTAGCCAGCTGGTCCGCAGGATTAGAGCAAAATAAATATAACATTAAAAAAATAAGACAGAAAAAAATTCTATGACCTCTTAGAGACTAAGTGAAAAGGTGTAACAAGGATAGCAGATCTAAAATTCTATGGAGGAATTAATAAAAGGCATAAGGAGATTCTGACTATAGGTCACATATGGCTTACTTGCGAAAAATCCACCAAAAGAGTTTTGGCAGTGGTTTCTAACAGAAGTTTAAAAATGTGTATTCCTGTAACAAAATGGAAGGATTTCTTGGTACAAGAAAAAGATTTTAAAAATAATTTGGAAATCTAATAAGGGGGGGAAAGGCAGAGAAGAGAGGACAAACTAAAAGACAACACTTAGTACTAAGCTCCAAAATTAACATCCACAACATCTCTAGGCAGTCTGTTCCTGTGCTGATGACTTGTACTGTAACAAAGTTCTTTCTCATATTCAGGTGGAACTTCCTGTGCATCAGTATCTGCCTGTTGCCTCTTGTCCTATTGCTTGGCACCACCAAGAAGAGCCTGGATCCATCCTTTTGACATCCTCGCTTTAGATACTTATACACATTGATAAGGTCCCCTCTCAGTCCACTCTTCTGGAGGCTGAGCAGGCCCAGCTCCATCAGTCTTTCCTCATAAGAGAGATGGAGTCCCTTGATCATCTTTGCAGCCCTCTGCTGGACTCACTCCAGGACCTCCATATCTCTCTTGTACTGAGAAGTCCAGAACTAGATACAGTACTCCATATGCTGTCTCACTAGGGCTGAGTAGAGAGGCAGGATTAACTCTTTTGTTGTTGATGAGAAAGAAGTGTTTAGAAAGTGAGCCTTTATGCCAATGCACAGCACTTTTAAAGTGCCTTTAAAAATTAGTAAAAAAAAATTTTAATAACCCATGCTGCCACTAAGCAGGTCAATGAATAAAAAGAATTACAGATACATTTCAGGAAGTGGAGGGGAAAAAACTTAAGGTTGAGAGAACTAGAAAAGCTCGGTTTTGTTTAATGAACAGAAGATTTAGAAGCATCATGATAACATTAATAAAAAATCTAAAAAAATCCAGCTGTCAAAAATCTACACAAAATATTTCAATATTGTTTCTTACATTATGAAGTACAATTATACTTGGATTTGGTCTACATTTCAGACTCTTTAATGAAATTATTCTCTTGAATTTTTCAAAATGACAAAAAACTTTTATAAGATAAGAAAACAATATCTCTCCTAAGTTAGTGCACAAGTATTTTCATGAGTAGAAAGCACTAAAGCTCTTATTAATGAAACAGAAAACAAGTGTACCAAGAACCAAGGGTTGGAAACTGAAGCCAGACAAATTCAAATACATGAGAAAATACAGGTTATAAAAGTGATACTAATTAACAGCTTAAATAAACAACCAACAGAAGCAGGAGATTTTCCATCACTGAACATTTTTAAAAAATCATAATTGAGTGTCCAATTCAGACTGTGTGGGTAGGAAGAGTTTGAAAACAGAAGATTGGTGAGCAGAAAGGGTCATTCTTAGTCATTTTTTGTTTGGAAAATGGTAAATTGTTGGAAAATTTCACTTATTCTGTTTTCTTTTGGGTTGTTTTCTGTCTGTTGAAAAAAATTGAATTCTCTCAAAGAAGATAATGAAATGCTGTTAAAGACTTGAAAGCATTCTTTCCCACAGGCTTGAGGGGAATGGAGCTAAGAAAATTTAGAATTGTAAAAACACAACCTGGGATGAATTTGAGAATGTCAGGCCTTTGATACGCAAGGTAAAGCCCAGACTGGGTTGGCCTTTTTGCTGTTAAGTTTGGACTTGGCAGTGTATGGATGCCCCTGCAATGACGGAATAAATCTATTCTTCACACTTCAGCTGGAAGTCATAGCCGTCTTGGTGTTACCTGAGTGTAGCCAATTTGCACAGACTGCTTGCCTTAGTTTTTAAGCCAGTGAAGATGCTTGCCTCATGCACATACCAGAACACTCAATCGATTGTGTTATTTATAAAGAACATAACAGCAGAATTATTACAGCTTTAGATATAATTCCATGGGGTTGACACAGGCCTTCACATGTTATCCTCATGAACTAGTGTGATAATTAACATGAATAAGTAGCATGTTGCATGACTTACTTAAAACAGTAGTGATGTGAAAGGTTCATTTCACAATACTGGGAGGAACTAGTTGGACAAAATCAACAGAAAACCCAGAAGTGCTTGTCAACATCTTGCCAAACTTCATGATATTACATCCAGTTCAGATTCAGAAGACCAAAACCTGTCCTGTGTGTGGCCACTTAAATGGTCATTATTTGATTGTGGAGAATATTGCTGTGCTGTGATATTCTCCATCAAGAAGAGCAGTACCCCAGAATGTGGGAAACTTGTGCTATGCATATGCTCTGCTTGATGATTTTGTTGATTATTTTTTAAAGTCAAATGTCTTATATAATATGCAAAAATAACTCTGCAAAACAGAGAGCTAGAGGTAACTTTCTGAGTTTTTTCAGCATGAAAGTACAGCATTTTCCTCTTGGCCTCCTGCCTGAACACATTTCCCTCCTGCTCGAAGTAATTGATAGGCCACCTACTGAACAACCTTTAAGTCTGACTGTTTTGATATTATTTCCTCTTGAGGCTTCTGTTTTGTTTAGGAATTGGTTCACTGGCTATATCACATCTTGATGTAGCTGAGGCCATGTCAGCCTTCACCATCCCTTAAACTACCTGACCTTTCCACTCCAAATCATTGTCAGCTAAGTATAGTGAACTAGTATAGGAAGCCCCAATAAAGAAGAGATGGTTAAATATTCCTTTTCTGTTTTGATAAATAATTGATGTTTAAAAAATGCCAAACATAACCGTGTTGAAAAGTAGAGGTGTTTAAATCATTGAAATGAGCCCCTTTGGCACCCAAAAGCTCAAAAACTATTCCATATCTATAAAGAAAAACTACCTTCAACAGAAAGGATAGCTCAGAGGCCCATGCCTGACCTGCATGTGCACTCCTTTAAATTTTTAAGCATAGCTTGTCTTTGTTCTTCCTAATGAACATGATTAGGAATGGTAGGATGGTTGCACCCAAAGGCCTCAGTGGGGATAGTGCTGCGTGCTGTACAAACACAGATAAATAGCATGTCCAGCAGAGCTTATGATCTGAAAGTCACAAAGAGTTTGAGGAGTGGCAATGGAAGTACAGTTTAAGAGCAAATGAAGACAGTGATGATTAGAAGAGCTCTGGTAACTGAATCCTTTCTTGCTCATTTGTCTTTCCTAATAAGGGTAGAGGACAATTAGTGGAAATGGCAAGACCATAGATGTTAATGAAAAAATAAATGAGAGTATAAGTAGTATCAGAAGAAATAGTCACAGCTTGCTGTCTCTGGTTTTGTTCTACCTGCAGGGGCAAGCAGGCATGATATTAAAGGGAGTTTTAAGAGATTTAAAAAATAATTTATCAAGCTGCTTTTCAGGTGTGAGCATGTTCTTTCTTTGAAATTGTGCAGGAAATGTGGGAACAGGTTATCCTGAGCCTCCAAGCCTCTATGCAAATATTTCCTTAAATATATAACTTAGTAAAACAATAGGGTAAAAAGCTGCATCTAGTCAAACCCTCAAACTCTAGATATGAATTTGCCATACAGTTGAATAATACACTTCTTCTCTTCAAGTATTCATATACTCCAACCTAGTCTATGACTAAACTCAAAAATAACAATTAGAACAAATAATGTTTAATATGCTTGAAAAGGCAGAAACTATAAGCTTAAATACACTAAACAAGGTAGAAATCATCTAGAGTTAATTTAGAAACCTCTGGATGCCAGGAGACATTGCCATCTCTTCTGTCTTACCATCTGGGGTCTATTACAACTCCCCTAAAGATTCCCCTTCTGGCAAATTTGTAAAACAAGTACAGCAGAAAAAGGAGGGCATGGTGCACTACAACCCACCTGGCACTAAGAGGAGAAAGCTAGTTAGAGGTTTCCAGCAGAAAAAGCTTAAAGAACACTTCTTTTCTGCAGATAGGTTCCTCAGTCTATTCAAGTGACAGGAATAATCTTGTCCTTGGTAAAGGTCTTTAATCCCTTAAGTGGAGTTAATAATATTTCTAAAACTATCTATGCCTATCCTTTTTACTTGGCAATGGCCACAATACACTCTTCCCCAGTGGTTAGAATGCCTGTTTGGAATTCAGTGCACAAGAGCTCAAGCCCCTCTTTTGCCTGAAGGGATTCAAACCCACTACCCTTTTTTCTCTAATGGAAATCTTGTAAATTTTCATAAAATCAGTTAGGCTGATGTGATGTAAAGGTGATCTCACTACTTACTGGCAAACCTTTTTTGCCATGCATAAAATACAAAGACAATATCACTGTTTAGTGGGACTGAAACTAGTACCTCGTGCAACATCTCAAGTATCATTTCAATAGGTATGCTATTCAAAAATGGAGGATGTAGATATTGAAAAATTGTCTATATCTTTCTCATATCTTAATACAAATTATAATAGCATATTAGCTATCTTGCATAAAGTTCTGAATTTATTTGTTAGTACAAAAATATGCAGTATACTAAAGTATGCCAGTGTCTGAAGTGTAAGCAGTTGCTCAATTACTCTTGCAGAGCTGAAGTCCACTGAATTCCTAATCAATTCACCAAACAAATAACTTTTAAAAAATTCCCATTTAAGCGTGAGGTAACATGCATTTGTATATTTTTCAGCTTCAGTACATGAATAATGATAGTAGAGGAATGAGTTAACCATTCCACACTAGACTAAAATTGTCTTTAAAAGAGATCCATTTACAGAACAAATAAACAAAGGAAGAATTCTACTTTCTTTTGTGCACACTCCTGTGAAAATATATAGAATGTTCTGACACTTTTGAAACCTTTGTTGTCATAAGTGGGTATCTAAGGTATTTCCTTTTAATCTACCTCTCTCCATAGACACCACAGGCAGCTAACCATACATAGGTCAACCATTAAAAATTATGTTACAGATACAGGGAATGAGGATTAGAGACAATAAAAAAGTTAAGAGACTTGGGCATATATCATGTTAAGTACTGGAAAGTCTGAAAGTTAGACATTCAGCTTAGGAAGTGAAAACCATAAACCTGAATTAAGAGCCTAAGGGTGGTGTTCATCGATACTTTCCTCTAGTGGCAAAACCTGTAAGAACTTTCTGTTCCCTTCTCTCTCCCAGTTATTTATTCTTAGCCTACACAGCAATATGCAGTTTCCTCAGTCTGCTCTGATGCAGCTGTGCAAGGAATATTGTAAATGGGCTCACTGGATCTATAAAAAAAAAAGAGCTTAACTACAGCAAAAACAGTAAAGAGGATTTTTTTTTAAATTTTTTTTTACCTAATCCAGGTCACTTCAATATTCTCATTTGTAATCTAGCCCTAGTAACTTTACCTCTTCTGACAAGACAGTGCACTATGGTGTCAAGATGTATGGTGTTTTTACTTTCTGACCTGCCAGAGAAAATTTGCTCCTGATCCCACACCTGAGAATATGATTTAAAAGAGGTGGATCTATGAAATTGTGGTCCATTAGTCATCTGTGTTATGTCATTTCATAATAATTTCATACTACATCTATTGCTGGATCACAAAGCACTGCAGATCATCTTGGAGCACAGGACTGCATTTCTGTCCAGGTAATCAGAGCAGATGATGTGAATTTTATGCTGACTTTATGCTTTTAACCAAGGTTTATGCTTGCTGTGAGTTTGTAGATGACACCTGAAACAGCATAAAAACAGAGTGGTATAGACAGGTGATATTTCATCCAGAATAAGGCCGGTAGAGAAAAAAGTTATTCCTTCAAAGGCTTGTAAGCCTGCTTGGTAAAACAGTCATGTGGCTGAAGTCTTTTGATTCAGTAGTAGATACTCTGAAACCACTTTTATCATCACATCTAAACATAACATGTAATGGCTTGAGTCAGCATTTAGCACAACCAGTCCAAAGTGTTAAATAGGAATCTGGTGACTTTTCCATGCATAACAAGCTAAGCCTGGCCTTTGACCATGAAGAACTTTCTTACTGTTTTATTTATAAAAATATACGTTGATGATATGCTGTCTCTGTGCTTTGTGTATTAGCCTAGCTGTTAAATTATTTGATTAGCAACTTGAAACTGTATGCTCCACACTTATGCTGGCCCTAAAGTACTAAAACTCTTCAGCTTCATGCTCACCTATGGCCCTAACCAAGACACTACTGAAAATTCCAAGTGGATTATTTTCAGAGTGGGACAACTGGGTTACCAGAAATGATTCATTCAGCCAGAGAGGAAAGCAGATGAGATAGCATGTGTCCATAGCTTAAAGATTAAAAAGGTCTTAGGGGCCACTTGGGAGTTCTTGTTGCTCCTGACAGACTTTGTGACTTTTAATCCAGTGACTTTTAGAAGCACAAAGCAGCATCTGAATTCTTATCTTTCTTTTTCTGCACTATGCAAACTGTTGGTATGCTGATATTCTCTGTACAGGAATCAGGAACACATATTTTGCTTGCTCACTCCAGAAAATAAAAAAGAAAACAAAATCCCTTCCCACTGCACCAAACAAACATTTAAACAAAGAGGTACAAAACATAAAGTAAACCAAATTAAACAAACAGAAAATTCCAACCCAAACCAATTTTTTATTACTGTTGCTGTTATTATTGTTCTTGTTCTTATTGTTATTATTATTACTATTATTGTTATTATTATTATTATTTACCACAGGACAACCAGAAACAAAAAATTATTTCTTCTTTGTACAAAGAAAATTGCTTTCACAAGTTGTATTCAGTGTTCCTCTGAACACGGTAAGTGTGGATACTACCCTACATACTTCTTTTTACTGCCTAATATCTTTCACAGAAGAACCAACTAGCAGATATAATTTAGCTAAAGCCAGAGGTGATTTCTTCCAGGCCTCATTAGGGCTGTTCGTATGTTGAATAGGGATGATCAACAGCAATACAT
Source organism: Pithys albifrons albifrons (assembly GCF_047495875.1). Classification (NCBI taxonomy): domain Eukaryota; kingdom Metazoa; phylum Chordata; class Aves; order Passeriformes; family Thamnophilidae; genus Pithys; species Pithys albifrons. The sequence continues at coordinate 26,738,675 of NC_092459.1, forward strand.
AGTGCTTATTTCTCAAACAGTTCATGGAGAGATCACCATTTTCTTCAACAGGTGATTTATGACTGCTTAGAGTCATTATCTTAGACAGTATACCAAGGTATTTGTAAAAGGATATGAAAGTTCTTTATTGACAGAATAATAAAAACTTTGTTCTACCTAAAGTACTTACCTAGTACTTACTAGAGCAGTACATGGATCTCACTCAACCTCACAAAATGTTTACCTACCCAGTTTCTGGAGCAAGCAAATCCAATTAGCCTTGAGGAATTCATATTCATCTCTGTTCTTGCTACACTGAAATCCACAGCCTTGAGTCAAGTACCTAAACTCTCTGTTCTGATAATTGAGTACTAGAGAATAAATTTGAATATTAGTGTTTCATCCTGGACAGTAAACAGGAAGATATGCAGGATGAGGATGGGTCAGACAAGTTTTTCTTTTGTTTTGTTTTGTTTTTCTGTATAATAACTTTAGAGCAGTTATTCACTACCTGAGAATGTATATGTAACACTATAATAACTGCCTGTGTTGATATCCTATGGTTGTTCTAAATTGACTTGCTAAATCACTTAAACCCCTTTAGCTAAACAAGAGAATATGAAAAGTGTTGTGAGTTGTAAGACACATGATCAGGGCTGTAGAGTTTTCCTAGACCCTAGACCCCCTTGTCAGAGTCAATGGCTATTTCTAGACTTCCCCAGTAGATATACACATTTCTTTCTGCTGTGGGTCACAGTCTGCCCTCCAAAGACAAAATGCTGCAACTGAGTCCAAAATGCAACATATCAGTCAGTTTTTAGGACTGCAGTTAGAACCTTTTTGGTAAAAGGCACCCTAAAGAGACAGAATTAGTGAAAAGAGATGGAAAATCTCTTGTCTCTTCTTGGGTGCAAAGAATAGCTCAGGTAAAAAATAAAAAAGCTAATCCACAGTTGTTTACCTACATGGATGACTTACCAGACACTTCTGGAGGAGCAACATCAGGCATGGGATGTATATTACCATTCCATATTCTTTTAAAATACTTTCCAAAATTAAATACTTATGTTTTTTGTCTAATGATTTAATGATTAAATATTCTTGCAAGCAGCATGTTGTGACAATGCTTTTTCTGATGGAAAAGTACGCTTCAGGTTATGCCCACATGAAAGAGTGCATGTTCCATGTCCAGTGCTAATTTTCACATACTGTAAAATTTATTGCACAACGTTTAGGTCTTGGAAATTAAACATAGCCACTGGGTAAAAATCGTATTTAATTTTCACTAATTATTTTGTTAATTATTTGTTTGGTTTACAATTTCTCAGTGAATAGATGGTAACTTGACCTTGTAGAAATAAAACTGTCAGACTGCTGTTCTTCTGACATCCATGTTCCAGATGACCTTTCCTTAATGTTTTCTTTTAGAAAACATTGAGAACAATACAAAAAGTACAGGTGACTTTCCCTTTATGAAAAGGATTCACTATTTCAGAGGTAAAATTATAGTAGTTTAGAGTTCCTGAATTCATCTACAAAAGCTAAGGACCAGTAAAATCCATGTCACAAGGACTTCTTTACATTTGGGGATAATTTGGCTTCTACTGCCCTGCATCCTGTAGTCCTGTGACTAGAGGTTGTTGTAGTTTTATTTTCCATCTAATTTCCTAATTCTCAAATGTAATAGTTCAATTTTTTTTCAGGGTCTGTTATGAAACTTAGAAGGCCTGTATGACACTGCATTTATAAGCTGGACATCAAAACACATTTGAGTTCTCATATGTGTTTGAAATACATAAGTAAATGCATTCGTTTTAGATTCTATTCTCAATATGACTTTTATGTGCAATGAGAATATTGGTTAAATAAAAAAATTTTGTATTTATGTGATGTCAATAATTAGTGCTTGTTATCATTATGGTTTCTTGATGCTAATTTTATTGATATATGTATTAATTGATTCCAGTAAAACAAAAGTAGGTATAATCTGAAGCAAAAACCTAAAAAACCTAAGATTATGTCTAAAATGCAAACAACAAAATCCACAGAATGTGAAACTTTTCTGGGCAAAAGTAGATTCCTGTGTTTGAGGTAGTTACACATTATTTGTAGACAGCGAGAAGAAATTAGTACTTTCAAGTAATTTTCTTATAATTATGACAAGTATGTAAAGTATCTTAGGTGATTCAGGTGTTTACAGTGAGTCAAGGGTGATCAGATCAGATGTAGATGTCATGACTGTAGACATTTAAATTTATCTGGTAGGAATCACATCCAAAATGAACTGAAAAAGAACCATATCTTCTATTATCTCTGGTATAAATTATATTATGTTCACATAACAGGCCCTGAAAAGACTTGCTATTCACTTAGTCTTTAAGGGAGAATAATTAGTAAGGAAAACACAGGAGCTCTAGAGAGAAGATGGTATTGGAAAAATGTAATACCTGGGATTACTTTGGTAAAAAAAATGTGGGCACTACTAAATACTGAATCAGCAAAAAATATTTACTTTGAGACATTTTCATTCATTTCTAATCATGAAGTTGATGCAATTAATGAATCAGTCAGCACTGCTGATGCTGATAAATCACCTCTTTAGCTAACAATCATCCTTTTAAGTGCCTATGGGTTGCTGACTTGGCAGGATCCCAATGTAGAATAACACTTGACAACTTTCATTGAAAAGTTCCCAGAAAGTTTGTGCATCTGAGGAATGTAAATATAGATAATTCTTTTGTTTGTCACAAAAATGTATTCAGAAAATTCTGGGAAAAAAATCCCCAAGTTGGAATTTCATTACCTAATCAAAAAATCATAGACTTGCACTAGCAAGCTGAAAAAACGCATTTCTCAGCACTTGGATTTCATAGCGTAGAGCCACCTTCCATAAGTAGGTGCTTTTGACATTTCATTCAAATAATATTTGCTGTTGAAGTAGAATGGCAGGTGAAGCTAACATTTTCCACACATGGCATCTGAAGAGTAAATGTTCTGTTTTAGCCCATGGAAATGCTGACTTAATACCTATTTTTATCTTATTGGGTTAAAACCCAATAACTCAAAAGTACTTTTCCACCAACTTTGTCTGGTGCACTTCTTTATGCTTCATTTGGAATTTATCTAAATCAGTTTTAAGGAGAAGTTTACTTTCTGGTTCTGACTTTAAGGGTTGTTTACACATTTTACCATATAAAAGCACTAATATAATACCAAACTTGTGTAATAAACTGGAACCCATTAGTCCTCAGACGAACATACTGAACAACCATTAGACTTGACAGTCAGGCTTATGTACATATCTCTGCTTTCAGTGCACTCCTCTTTATCACATACAAAGGAGCACACATTTAGGCTTTTTTTAATGTTGACTTAATAGTACTACCACCTTAGAATAAGACATTTGGAGATGTGGAACATGAAGATTTGAACTGCTATTCACAGACATAAATTGAGCTCATGTTTCTTGCCTGATGACAGAGCCTTAGTAAAAAAGGTGATCTCTGTATCTTTCCTTTGAAAAGACAGGTTTACACTTCAATCAGAAGGAAAAATATTTGCTTATCCTTCAGGAAAGAAAGATAAATGCTTAGCTTAAAAGAATCTGGCAGAACTTACTTTTGATACAGGCAAGTTGCTCTGTAGTGTCAAGACCAAGGTATTTATATATGTAGAAGCAGTATTTCTGGAACCTAAGCAACTTCAATGTTAAACTGTAAGAACATGCACCTACCCTATCTCTAGACATCTATGTAAATACTCTTAACATAGTTTGAAATGCTTTGGCATCTTTAAATCAGTAAATTGAAACTTGAAAATCCTATGATTGTCTGTTGTTGCACTGAATGTCTGAGTTTTTATTACTGCTCTCCACCCACATTTTCCACTCTTCTCTTGGGACAGTTCACTTGGGCATCTTTAGGCAGGTATGAGCACACTCTGTGAGTAGAAAATATACAATCTACAATAAGGAAGCAATTAGATCTCTTGGTTAACACACAAAATACAAATAGGATCTAATAGGCTATGATGCCCCACTCTGGCTTGATGCTCAATAAGCTTTCACCTGCTGGACACGCATCAGTGAGGAGGGAAGTTGCCACTACTTCTAGGGATATGAAGCTGCCATCTTCCTCCCATTGATGACTTCAGTGGTTTGACCTCAATCTGGTAATTTCTGACTGACTAATAGTGTGAGCCACTCCAGCCACTACAAGTTAATAGTTTGTTTTTTTTTTTTTAAAAAAAAAGAGGGCTAGGGACTAACAGGGAAAGTCTACAAGTTGTACTTTTTACTCTTAAACAAAGTGCCACTTAATAGGTAGAAAAGCAGCAATGCTGATCATATTGGGAGAGTTAGTATGTCCAGAGCTTAGAAGTGGCTCATCGATATGACATGAAATGAACAGAAATAAAAAATGGATAGTCAGACAGTAATTCAAGTGCTAAATGTCGAGGCCAAAAGGGATAGAGATTGGAAATACCACATTTGTGATGAGCCACAACTGTGACTCTGTTTGCAAACGTATGATTAATGTAACTACTTACTGCACTGGGAATTTTACTTATGAGCTTTCCTTGAAGAGAAATGCTACTGTAGCAATGTCATTGCTCTAAAAGGTGAGAGATCATCACCCTGTGTGTACAGCACAGTTTGTGAAGCCATATGTCATGTCAGGATACAGCAATGAATCTCTCACAGCCTTGCAAGGGATTTGTTGACCGACTAGAGCAGCTCCCAGCTGAAATGCTCTCAAACTGTATTTGTTAACAGCATGTGAAGAAGGTCCAATAAAATAGTCCTCATACTCATTCCCTCTTGTTTGCTCATAAGTCTTTTTCTCTTCCAATGATAACAAGTCACTTCAAAAATGACAGTGGGATAGGCTAAGGATAGGGGTGGTCTTCCACTTCTCCTGCAAGAAAGCTATATCTGCAGTCTACAAAACTTCTTTTTTTTACCCACCTAATTTAATTTATATGGTGCTCCATTAATTTTTCCACATCACATACACTTCAATAAGTCCCTTAGACCCAGAGTATTTCTAATCCCAGATCTGTGGCATTTAATGGGAAATAATTAATTTAATTCCAGACAGCAAGACCAAATGGAAGTAAAATACCCAACATGCTTCCTACTGTGTCTTTCGTCTCAGTGTATTGATTTTAAAGCTTGTACTGATTTCTCTCAAATTAACTTTTTATTATTTTTAGTTATATAAATAAATAATGTGAAAGAAAGCAAGGGTAACTGGAGAGAAAACTGTATAGCACAACTATGAGATCCTGAGCAAACCGCTCTGAGCTTTCTTCAAGGAAAAATATTTCTCTTATCTGACTTTGCTATTAGATGTGTCACTTTTACTGATTTCAGTAGTATTAGCCTGATCAAAATTTAACAAAGACAAATAGAGAAATCAAATACATAATATATAAAATAAAAATACACCCACTACTCTCCAATGGAAATCTTTTATTTTTACATGATTCTCTGATGTTATTTGAGATGCTCATTTCAAATGTGAAACAGATAAAGAATTTATGATCAAAACTCTAAACCTCGCCTCATGTGTCTCCTGATTTGCCCTTAAAAATCTGATCAGCAACACTTTATCTTGAAATAGACACTGAAATGTAAACAATCTACTCAGTAATAGGTGGTGCTGTAAATTCCAGCTAGGAAAGAAATGAAAATGTTCTATGTCATGCCTGGCAAAAAAAAAAAAAATTGTCAAGTACTCTGGTAAAATTAGTCTAACCTCTTACATTTAACCTACTGATGGCTCAAAAGTTTCTGCCATTTCTTATAGAACTCCAAGGTCCCTTATATTGCCTTTTCCCATAAAAGAGCCACAGTGTCAACTGTCAGCATCCTTTTTCTCTTTCTTTGAAGTGAGTTTTGTTACTGCAGGGCAGTATGGTGCCTGACCTGAGATGGCCTGTATTGCCCTATGAAATCATGGCTAAGTAGAGAAGTGGGTAGGCAGTTTAATAGCTGTCAGTGTCTCAGCAGAAGACACTGGACTGCTTGAAAGGCAAGTTCCCTCCCACACCATCCAACCTTGTTTTTCTTCACAAAGGTATGGAGAAAAGCTGCAACCTGAGAGGGCAGAGAAGAACATTTGAAAGCTTGAAGCACTCAGTGACAATTTTAAGAGAGAGCAAGAGTTCAAGAAGAAAGTGGAGGTTAAAAAAAAAAAAAGGTTTTACTTCACTTGGCCAAGAATCTCTCACTTTTTATTATTTTTGTTCTTTGAATTACCTCCTTTTTACCCTCTATATCATCTCTCAGTTCTGTCTTGTTCTGATAATTATTCCCCTGTACAGTCCACACAACTGCATGATAGGGTTGGATACATATTACTTTACCCTTTGGCTAATGTTCTGAAAACTTTTCTGTTTCTGGCTCCACTTCAGGGCTTACAGTCCCCTTTTCTATTCTCATTTCTGGGATCATTTCCAGACTTGCAACCACATTTCTGTTTACATGGTTATACCCATTACCCTAAGTGGAATCCTGGAGTTTAAGAAACCTTGTTCTAGGGTACTACTGCAATTTAAAGGAAAATGATATTAAGGTGAAAAAAGACAATGATAAAAATCTAAGCAAAGTCATATCAGAAAGGAGAGAAGGAAACTATCAAAGGAACAGAAAATATAAGGAAGATGAACAAAAAAGAAAAATGAGATAGAAATCATATGGATGAAACTACATAACATTTTTAAAACAGTGCTTTGAAAATGTATCTTATAGTGTAAAATCCTTTATAATTAGCTTCCAAAACAAAAAATTGCATATTCACATCTATTTCAATACAATTTCTTTCATAATGTTTTCATATAAGTAAACTGCATAACCTTGAATGAGTTGAAGAAAACAATATTTTTAATTTTATTCATCTGACACATATTTTATAAACATGATTTCAGTATGTTGCTGAATCTGATCAATGTCAAAAATACACCCCCCAAAATGGGAGCCCCTACTGAATACCTCCCAGTTTTCAATCACCTTTAAGTACTGTTAAATCTTAGCTATAATTGAAAAAACAAGCTGTATCAGATTTCAAAAGTTTTATTTGTTAGTATGCAGAGTCAAAATATCACATTAGTGCAAAACAATCTGAGGTACTTCCAAAGCAAAAGCTTACTTCAGGTTATCAGGATTGAATGTGGTGAATAATCAGAAAAAAAGAAGCCCACACATTAATTATTTGTGCCATTGTAGGTTTTAATTGGCTTCTTAGCAACACAAATACTAATTCAAAGTAGTAGATAGTGGCTGTATAAAGGAAAGTAATAATGATAAAAGAGGTCATTTGCTCTGACCAGCTCTGGTGACACAATCACTAATAACTGAATGAGATCTTTAAAATACTGCCTATTCAATCACTTTTTGAAAGGGAAAAGTTTTTAATTTCCTCAGATATCCTGAAAGAAATAGTCAATCAGCATCTTAATCTTAAAATTTATGCTGATTCCCTTGTCTTCTTTATATGCATCTCATGCTGGGCAGTGTGTTAGTTCTAACTGTTGACGTTCAGTATCTTAGACTGACTTTCTCTCAGAATCAGAGTCCTCAAAGACCATGAAAAAGACAAAAAGTATCCCATTAACGGTGTGTAGTAGAATTGCTAAGTGAACTGCTATGACTGTTCTCCTGGCAGTACTAAATAATTCTCCAAAAGTGCATATGGGTGAGATTTTAAACCTCTGCTTTTCACAAAGGAACAGCTAGTTAAGGCATTATAAAGAAATGCTAACTGAAGGAAATCTTGCTACACCTTCCAAGTCAGCTGAGTCTGTGTGATCCCACTAAGTAGCCCCAAGCTTTTTTAAGCAAGGCAGAAGTGAAACAGCAGGGTAGCAGAAGCTGATACTATGAATAAATTCATCATTCCTGAAAACAGCTTACAAGAAAGTGATATTCCATCCTTTGCTAATCCTGTCAACAGCTACCAGCCACCTCATGAGTCTGGCCCCATTCTCTATTTAAGTCTTGCAAGGAAAATCTGCCTGTCCCTGTTGCACGCTGACCTGCAGAGTTAGATCCCAAATTCTAAGACTCTACAATGGTAGTAAACGGTTGAGATAATACACAAAGGTAATGAATTCTGTTTGTGCTGAGAAAAGCTGGTTCTATTATACATGCTGTTTCAGTTAGCAAAGAAATTGAGATCATGGTAAAAATTCTGTCTAGTCTGCAAAGGAGACTTCTCAGACTAAGAGATGAAAAATACTTTGTGCAAGCCAAAAATGATATTTAACAATTCTAGTCAAAGTATTGCAATAAGCATTATTTAAAATATTCTGTGCAGGTTCCTTCACTTTCAGGTATTCAGATACTAAATAATTAATTCTCCTGTCAATCCTTCACACTCCACAAACATCTCCATGCTACATATAGGGAAAATGGTGAATGGAGAAATAGGGTATGATCAGCTAGGCATAAGAGGCTGGGCTTTTTTTAGTCCAAAATGTTACTGGCCACCTCATCTCAGAAGATGTTATTTTCTTCAAGTACATTTATCCTTCATTACAAATCATATGATTTAGCTCAAAGATTCATGGAGTTAGCATACTGAAAATGGTGGGTTATTCACAATGCCAGTGAGCATATCTTACCTGCAGAGGAATTGCATCCATTTGAGGTAAAATTAACTCTTGTAATACTTTTAACCATTAAATTAATTCTGTATAATCTATATCAAACCTCAGTGGTAAAAATGAGAAATAATTTCTAATATCTTTCCCTTTAATTATTAGACCACTAAGACCTCAAATGCCTCAAATGTAGTGATGAGGTTATTTATAAATGAGTATAAACATATATATATGTATATAAATAAAACCACAATCATCAACAAAATACTATTAGCACATATAATCTGAATACAGAACAAACCAATTCAGAGCTAAAAGCTGTTCATTTGCATGCATATCATATGCTAAGAAATTTTCCAGAAAATCTTGGAAATTATGAGTTGTTCAAGGGTGTGGAGTATGCAGTATGAAATTAAAAATCAAGCAATTTCTATCACATTGTATGTACCTCCAAATTTACAAAAGGGTACTGTGCTTTGAAAGCAAGTATATACAAAGCCAACTGTTTAATTCAGAGTTAAGCACTGTTGATTTGAAACTAAGAATGTGTTGAAGTACAAAGCGGAAATACAATGTCTTTGTTATGTCAGCCTACAAGTGCAAAATCTCATGCGTGGTAATCTAAATCTAATCTGTTATTTTGTTCTACCCTTCAAAACAAAATTAAAAAATTCCCAGAGTTGTTCAGTGGCTAAAAAAGGCAAAGGCACTTTGGGCATTATTTTGGGATGTGTTACTAATACACAAAAGTAATATGGACCTATGCTATGATCTGAATCAATATCTGTAAAAATCTCAGCATTGTGGTTTTGGTGATTATTCCCCTGCAGATAATTTATAATCACAAAGAGAAGCTTGGCATTCCTTGGTGTTTTGCCTAAGATATAATGTATTATTCATCTGTTTTAAGAATGTTCTTGATCAGAATAATACCAAATATATTCTCGATAATATGTCCTCTGATTCAGCTGAGCAGAAGAAATCTGCCACATTTATCCTACACTTGGCTAGACTTCAACTGAAAGTGAAGGGAAATTTAAGTATTCTTTATCCAGCCCACAGGGGTACTTTAAGTCTCAGTTAACAGATGCTAATACATGACTTTGAGAACATTAAAAACTATTATCCTATAGATGAAGAGATAATGGCTAATTTTGGGTAACAACTTTAAATACAAAGGAATAATACATTAAATGCATAGTTTTGATCCATATATCAAGAAACTTGCAAGTTATGTATTTGAAGATACAAGTAATTTTGTAATATGTGTTCTCTTATATTTTTTAGTTATATATTAAAAAAAAACAACACAAAAGCAAAACCCAAAAACCCGCAGTTGCTTGGACAAATTAAAAATTGCATTAATAAGTGCAGAATATGCAAACCTTTATTTCCACTATAATATTTGAATGCTTTATACTAATGAACTAATGCCTTCTAATATGTCTTTAAGGAATGAATGCCTTGTTCTCAGTATTATAGTCATGAGAGGCCGATATTCTGAAAGAAATTTAAGAATGTCTAAATCTAACCATGGAGAAAAGTCATGTTGACTGCAATTGACTATATAGATTTGCAGAGAATGGATGATCAAGATTACTGAGTGAGAAGATGAATGAGATGCCTATTTGCTTTAGATACTTCTGTGATCCATCACCATTTTTTCTGAGCACCTCAGAAAACTTGAAAACTCAGATTTGAGATACTCCAGCCACTTCCATTCAACATTGTGAGAAGAGCATAACGGTGTAGGGTCTGCAATGGAACTATATTGTTCCAGAGTTATTGCTGTTCGACTGATTTAATTGCACTAGTGACTTTGCCATCCAGTAACAGAAAAAAAGATTCTATACATGTACTGCCTTTGGTAGATTTTCTACTGCTAAAATCTTGTGATCTCTTTCTGTCTACTTGTAGACTTGATCTTCTTGTAAAATTACCACTACAGTGCTTTTTGGTACTTTAATTAATACTGCCTATCTGCCTATCATGTGGTGAACCAACGATGAGTTTTGCTCTCTACTTGATGGACAAATGTTACCTAATGAAGATAGAGTAAATTGTTCTAATGTTGCTCTGTATCAGCACTATTTGATTAATTAAAATTATTTGAAGGGGGATGACAATGTCCTGATGCCTAGACAGCTATAATTTTTGCTTTAAAATTTTTTCTGCTATGAATAGGTGAAATGAGGGACTCATTAAATTAAAAACCTGCCGAATGACATCCAGCATTCCAGACACTGGCAAATATAATAAGTTTCGTGGAGTAATTATAGATTCTTCAGCTTCTGTAACAGTAGGTCCTGATTCTCTTTTCACTTGTGCTGATATATTTAAGAAACAGTCTAATTATAAGGGAAGCTAATTAAGCAGTAATAAAATGAGAGGACATTCCAGCACAAGTTTTTCAGTTTCTTCTCTAGCATATATACTTTCCTCTTGACTTTAAGACACATAATACAGCTTACAACATTATGATTTATAAGACCTAAGGCCACCTGGAAAACAAACATTTCATTTCTTGACTAATTTTGTAGTTTGCTTTCATTCTGCTTCAAACACAGTGAAAGCCCTTTTCTAATTTTCCAGTAAGAAGTCACAGAATGTGTAAAATGGATATGCATACAGCAGCTCAGCCAACGTATTATTGCAAGATAAAAAGGAGCCTTTCACTGAAAACACCTCTTCTGAAGCAAGTGGTATGGGTTAATTTCATCAGTTTATTGAACAAGTCTTTGTCTCTCCATGAACATTTTAATTCTATACCTATAGCTGGTTTTGGTTCATCATCATTTGCTAGCACATGTTTGTCAAAGAAGACTCAGTGAGTTTCTCTTCAAACTCTTCAAACTTCCTTCATAGGTAAAAGAATTTAATCACATTAAAAAACCTTTATGTAAGTATAATAATAGCTTGTTATTTAAATATCTGGTCTCTATAGAATTATGAGAACATAATGGTTTATTCTGATTAGCATATTTACATAATTTGCATATATTATATATATTCCCATATATTTACAATACATATATTAGAGTATATTTACATATTATAGTGTAATGCTTTCATAATGCTTTTCACAGCATTCATGGCTTTTTTGTTGGGTTTTGGTTGGGTTTTTTTTTTGTTTGGTTGGGGTTTTTTGGGTTTTTTGTTGTGTTTTTTTTTTGCTATTCTACATATAATTCCTCAGATATTTTGTTATACCTCACCCTGGTTTCTTCTGCAAATATATTCCTTGGATGTTTTGAAACATTTTGCTAAAGCAAACTAATATTGTCTTACCTCACTTCATGAATCAGTAATATTAAGAGACCTGAAAACTAATTTCATGGAGGAAAAGTATGCTGTTCAGAGATGTTTTCTTTATAAAAGCTTTGTAGCAAGCACATCTAGAAGAGCTATCTCTTTTGCTGGGAGTCAGTGTAAAGCCAGCACGCAGTGTTTGCTTGTGCTGCTCTGGCTCTCCTGCAATAGCCTTGGGCAGGTTTGTTGCATGCAGCCAAAGGATACTCGAGGACTGAAAAAGAAAATTCAGAAAACATGTAGTCACTGTGTATTAGCCTGGTCATTTCAGAATTGTAGCAATCAGGCAAAAAGTATTTACAAAACACACCAAATTGAATTCAGAATACCAATATTTAAAGTTGAGTAGTTGCGTTCATTGAAGTCAACACCTGGCGAAGATTTTTTAAGGCTTTTTTTATAGCTACACAAGAGAAGGTCTCCATACAGGGAGAAAGGTACAGTATATTACAGTTAACAGTGACTCAGCAGCCACTTATTAAATAAATTATTCACATATAAAAATATAATTTTCTAAATGGCATGTAAGATATATAGAATAAGATAAGGTCCATTTATTCTCTCTGCAGGAGCACTGTTCATTTGTTGACTTTTTACATGATGAATGCAAAACATTTTTAAGGATTTACTTGTTTTATAAGCAATTAAGTGAAAAAGAATTAATTATCTCTTTTCCCAATTCAATTTTTTTCTAAATGAACCTGCCAGCTTTGCCTATGACTGTCTCAAAAGTTTGCTAAGAAAAAAAATCTCATCTTAATGTATAGAGCTTTCCTTTTTGATTCTTATTTACGATCAGTTGCAGCAAGACCAGAAAAAACAGAACACAGAGAAAATAGAAAGGGACGTATTGTTTCAATGTTTTTGTTACACTTTTTAATTCACATTGAAGTGAAAGTGCCACGGGGCTCCCAAGAGATAATATTACTCTTCATTTTGGTAGAAAAACAATAATCATATTGCCATTTTAAAGATGGATGAATGCCTAAACTGGAAGATAAATACATTGGAGCCTTTATATTGGAGAAAGCAATGGCCTAGAGGTAAATGCACACCCACCCTAAATCATATAATTTGAACAGTACATGTTGTAACTCACAGACAGCAGGATGCAGGCCCTTAAGTGCATACAGCTTTTAGAATTTCAACGAGACACATAAAAGGGGAGAGAGCGGGGGAGTGCAGTTTAAACCAGTGTACAGTGTGATGTTTGATGCTGTGCCGTAGTCCTGTTTGGGGTAAATCAGTGATTCAGTGACAGTAAAGCAACTAGGAAAGTAACAGTCAAACCTATAATTCTACTTATGAAAAAGAGGGGAGAGAAAGAATAAAAAGAGGAGATATGCACCTGCATGATGATAAGAATCTAGTTAAAAATTTCCCATGACAAGATGAATGGGTTTTTTTATATTCTTCTACATATGCATCTTTATTCATATTTTGACAACAACTTAAAAGCCACAAAATTACCCAGCTCTAACTCTTGCTCCAGTTTGAATCAAACACTATGATCAGAAAATACTTTTAAAATCTTACATACTCTTTTGCTGATGTTTATAGGTTAATCTGCTAGTTTAGACACAAATCTTACAGTCTATGTTTTGTTTGGGGGATGAACATAATATTTGGAGGGGAAGAATGAGTGTTGGCAATCTTATTTAAAGAGCATAATTTATATATTTTATCAAATCCATATAGTAATTGATCACTTGCGACACAACCTTTTTCATAAAGTGTTATGATGCCTCTTAACCTTTCAATCTAGAATGGCTTTCAGGACAATATGGAAAAATAAACACATCTACTGAAGCAATTCTTTTGAATAAAAAAAAAATCTGGAATATTACGGAATCTAAAGGGCAAACAAATCAAAGGAAAAAAACTTCTGATAGATTCACAATAACTTTTATTTGTTTGGGGAGTAAGTTATTTGAGGATATTATTAAGCTTCACAAGCAAGCAAACAAGCTCTCTCTATTCCATTGACTTAGAAACAAAACCAACAAAACAAGCAGAACAAACAAGCTAATACAAACATGCAAATAAGAATCCTGGTGTTGAAAATTGAGATTTACCAAAATATTTATTGTTTCCAATTTTCCAACAGTAGAGACAATAATTTATACATGTTCTTTATATCTCCATGGCTTCTCTTTGGCTATCCAAATGGACATGGCAGAAGTGGATGATCTCCTTTCCAACCATCTGCAGCCACAACCATGTTCACTTCTGGAGGAGTATAGAGATGTGTCTCCATTGTGTAACAATGATTACATCCATTAACCTCCTCTTTTTGTACTTTTGCTGCATCTGCTTATCAGTATGGCATACTATGAGATTGGCATTAGGCCATCAGACAAAGAATGCTGTATGAACTGAAGTTTTCTGCCAACTAGTTTGTAAACAAATTTAATATTAATCGTCAGTGATCCTACAGCCAATTCTTTTGGCATTGTGGTGAATATTGAGCATCTCACTTCTGAGAATAATCATCTAGGTAGTTCCATACATTTGTCCTTGTAGTTCACAGATCATTAAATAAAATAAAATCAAGATTACCAATTGATGAACTTACACTTGAAAATCTGTCTCCTATCTAAATAAATATATGGAAATTATTAAGACATACTTGACTATACCGATTTTTATAGGTCTTTTTATATACACTAATATTAATATCTCACTGGAATAAAGTGAGAGAGATATCCATTGTTTAAGTTGAGATGAATGGAAGTTTTAAAATTGAAGGATTAATATGACTCTTCACACTGAAATACAACAGATGGTTTTCTTTTATTGCTTGTAATTCCAATCAAAGTCACTGGCATAAGAACCTGAAAAAACTACACTAGATCAAGACCATTAAAATTATCATTTTGTAATGGGAAAATTCCCTAAACAAATATTTATCATGTGTGGTCATTGGGAACACAAACAAAATAACAAAAGGAAAAAAAAAGTGCAACCTCTGTGTAAGTTTAGTAGAATAACATCTTTGGTATTATAAATTATTTCTTCATAAAGGGCAAAGATTTTTAATTTAATTGTAAAATCATATCTGTGAAAGCAACTTTTTTTCTGATAAAAACCTGAACTTACAGTTCAGCCTTGAAAATATCTACACACTCAAAAAACTTTATTCCGTTGTTCATACTGCTGAAGTTTGTATGATTGACCATGTTTATATATCTTTGTTCCTGAGTGAAAATTTGTTATAATTAAGCTTCTGTGAGTGGGTTTTTTTTTTTTTAATTAATTAATTCAGTATCCTAACTTGGGTAGATAGCTTAAAAGTATAGCAAATTCTAATAAGCAATTTTGTTACAGGCACAAGTTATATTTTTCAGTAAAAAAATATCCTCGGGTATAAATCTAAGAAACAAAACAGAACTAGATGATAAAAACAGGCACATATTTCTAAGGTTAATAGTTATTTTAAAGAAATGACCTTCATATTATTCCTGAGCCTTTGAAGTTGTCTTAGGCAGCATCTGAGTCTCAGAGTGAT
Source organism: Pithys albifrons albifrons (assembly GCF_047495875.1). Classification (NCBI taxonomy): domain Eukaryota; kingdom Metazoa; phylum Chordata; class Aves; order Passeriformes; family Thamnophilidae; genus Pithys; species Pithys albifrons. The sequence goes on from NC_092459.1 coordinate 26,754,075, forward strand.
AATACAAGTGATTCTGCTGTACTAGAATTTTGAACACTGGAATCTACCACTGCAATTATAACCAAACTGCATTTTAATACCCTTTAGCCAACCAGTGTACTAGGAGGCTACTTGAAAGCAATGACAATGGGGATTTTAGAAAAGGCATAAATGTCCATACTCCTATCAACAAACAAAAAGAACAGCTATAAAGGTGTTTTTACATTCTGATTTTGTCAATTTTCACTCTTATTACTGTTAAATATTTGTTAATGGGGGAAATAATAATTTTACCTTATTGAGAATAAATTTTTCATGATAGAAAGTGGACTTATTTTTTACTTTGTATAATATCCTATTTCTGGATTAATAATTTTACCAATTTGTCATAGTTGATCTTTGTTTTCATTTCATTTTAGAGAAGACCTCAACAAGCTAAATCCTAATTTACATTGCTTAGTATATAATTAATTTTTCAAAGCTGTGAGGTGCATTGACTTGTAATAGGATGCTACTTATTGACACTTTTTGAATCGTTGTTATCACAAATATGGTTTGGTAAATATACTTTACAGTGTCGCTATGTCCTACATAAACCCATAAAATAGTTCTGTGAAAGCCAGAATTACTGCTGTACTTTGTTCATCCTCTTTGTTACTTAGTAATGCAGAAGCTTCCTCGCTCTTTTAACAAATTAACATGTCAGTTGTTTTACTGTATGCAAATATAGCAGAGAAAAGGAGAAGGAAAACAGTCAATGTGTATGAATGTGTAGGAGACAAGAATGATAATACCATTGAAATTGGCTGCATGTTGGTATCAAGTTACATGGAGAAAAGACCAGAAAGCCTAACCTCTTTAACCTCTGGTGCTTGGAGACTGATGTGAAACAAGTACTACATCTCTGTAGACCTGGGGACATCTGCTCTCTACATTCCCTCATTGTATCCCTCTCTCTCTGAAAAGGCAGCTGGATCTGGCTACAGTGCTGTGGTTTTCAGTCTATATGATATTCAACAGTAGGCAAGAGTTCAAAATCACTTCATTTGACTGCATTTGTATTGCATTGCCATGGCACAGGAACCACAGGCCCAACAGAACTGTCTGAGAGTTTTATATCAGCTCAGATATTTCTAAGGGAAAAAAAAAGACAAAAATGAAAACTTATAACCAAAAATTATTAGAATGTGAAAATAAAACAAATATGCAACAATATACTGCATTTTATTATTCGGAGGGGAAAAAGTGTATGTGGCACTGAAACCAAACTGCATCAATTCATCAGTGTTATCCAATGTGAAGAGGTTAGAAAATTGCCTCAAACTATCTTTACTTTTAGCAGATTTAAAGCGCTAAACTGACATTTCAGGTATTTAGTATCATCTGGATTTAAGTACAAATAAAGCCACAGCTGTTAGTGTGTCAGCTGGGCATGTGTTTAGGTGTTTTATCGGATCAAAGCCATGTGTTCTGTGGCTCAGCAGAGAAACTGCATCGGTTTCCTTTGAAGCACATTCAACAGTGTTATCGAGTGAGAGACCTTCTTGCTATAAGACCTATCAAAATCTTTCTTTGTGAATTGCCATGAAGATGAGTTATTTTCTGTCAGTATAAGTGTTCAGTTACTCACTGCACAGTTATGCTTCCCAAACAGCCAACATGGGACATGCAGCATTTTGATCTGTTCATAAGGATCCCTTTCAGAATGCAGAGCTTTAAATTGATGGTAATTTTGTTCATATAGGGCCTCTGCTCCAAAAGCTATTTTTGTTTCTACAATACTCCAGACCCTTATACCTGAGGAGTATTGACAAAAGCAAACACTGACCTCTTAAGGCTAATTTCCCTGGATTTCTTCAATAAGCAAGGGGAAAAGATACTTTGTTCAGACAATTCACAGTGGTTGATTTAGACACCTCCTCTGAATCACTCTTCCAAGGACCTATCCTTGTCCATGGATTACTGAGGAAGTCACGGGAAATTAGCCTCATGAGTCCAGTTAGTCTTTATGATTGCTGCTTGTAGCCTTATATTTTATCTATATATCATGAATCACAGCTGAGCCAGTGTTGCCAGGTGATAAGGCTTGGACCATTAATTTGGAAGGCAGTAAAATACTTCTACTTCAGATCACTTTCTTTGCAATGTTTTATGAATGACTGCCAAATAAACAAATACACATTTCCTTTATTAAAATAAATATAATTGTGTTAGTTTAGTCACAAATTATAGTAATATGCATTCTAAGTCATCTATTTTCAGTCCTGTACAACCCTCAAAGTATGTTAATAAAATACCAAAGCATATAATTTTGAATCAGAGCTACAATCATGTAAAAAAAAATCATAAAAATTTGGATCAGAGTCTAAAGCTCCAAGAGGCTTATAATCTTCAAAATGTGAGAAGAAAATGTTTCCACTAATGACAAGTGATATTGTGGGTCTGGAATAAGGAATGCTATAGCAGGATAACAGCAGTCATTTTGTTGTTTTAAACCTAGACAGCGTACTAAAATTATACATATATTAAAATGCAGTATTTTCCCTAAGATTCATCTTTAAACATGCAAAAAAATTTACTCATTTCAAAGGAGAAATTCATAGTTATTAAACCAAATATCCTATCTGAAACAATCTTCCCCCCAAAAATTTATTACTGGATAAATTCATGCATGGTAATTACACATGTATTATATGAGCAGCACTTTCTGTTTTCAGGGAGGTGTTTAATATGATCCAATGATAAAGACCTACCACCACATACTTTTGAATATAATTTATTAGACTACATTTTTCAAAACAAAAGCAATATACAAATATACAAACAGTAATTTATATACAAAATAATCTACTTTCTATTAGTTAGAAAAAATAACAATAGATAATTCCATTCTCATGTGTATAAGAGCATGATTCTGAAACACATTTCTAATGTCAAGGTGGAGAGCAATCACCAGAAGCTTTATTGATTATTTAATTTTACCGTTGATTGACAGGCCTTCACTGTGATATGAAACAAAGCAGAGCCAATCACAAGAAATCAAAACACAAAAAACACAGTGTTTTCTTCCTTAGTCTCTGCACACCTGCACCAGCTAGCAGTATGAACTAATTGCCCAAACACATATCAAGCTTTATCTATCTAGTTTAAGCACCATTATTGGCTTGGTCAAGGGCTCTTATGTTCCAGTATGGGTCAGAAAACTGATTAGGTGTCTTTGACCCTTTTACTAAACTACATGTTTTTCTTAAGGGTTGCCAAATAAGATAGTTTCACTTGAAACCAAAAAATATCCTGTCCTTAAATCTACAATGTGCTGAGAACCTCACAGCACCTGAAGAATATAAGAAATGGGCATTCAACCAGAATACCTATATTGCATACCAGTTTCAATCTAAGTATATAAACATTAAATAAAAAAAAATTCTCTGCTATTTGTCACTAGCCTGACAAAAATAAACTAATAAGCTTACTAGAATCCTGCCAACCTACAGAACTAATGGAAAGGAAATAATAATAAAAAAAGCTAAACAAAATTAGCCAACAAACCTGCCTTTGGTTTTAACAAATTTTTTGAAAATACAAAACTGACTTAATTCAGGCAATGTTGTCAATCAGAGTCATGGTGCCCAGGCAGCTGATCTCTTTCTTACCCTTATAAACTCAAGAACCAGTACACATCACACTCTATGGTGATGAAAATAATTCTAATGAACTGTAGCTACAAGACACTGGAGAAATATGTACATTGCACACCACTAGAAATAAGGTGGGTTTTTGTTTTGGTTTTTGTATCCATAAAGCAAACTGTGCTCTTTAATAAGAATGGAATGGACATATTCACCTTGATCTCACCATACTCCATACATCACACTGCTGCGATATTATTTTAATACCAGAACGTATCAGCACATTAAAAAAACAATGTCTTAAAATGACCAGAGAAAATCACATTATCTGAAGGAAAGAACAAATGCCATAGTTCATCCTTTGCATATGAGATTTTCATGAAAAGAAAGATTGCTGGTTAATTTTTATTTTTATACAAGGCAAATACAAAAAACACTCCACCACGTTCTATACAAATTGAACTAATACAAAAAACTGGCTAGAAGTACATTTGCAAATCATCCAGCCAAAATGTTTGCTTTGTCACATTGATTAATATCCAACACCTGTGCCAAGCAGGCTGTAAAACTGTCTTTTGTTCCAGTCCAGTTGATATGCTGATGTTTAGGATAGGACAATAGGTGCCATCATATTCCCTGAAGAATAGATTTATCCATGGTCACTTGGATTGGAGTTTTTTGCTTTGTGTAGTGCAAAAGTTGATGATAATGTTCTGTTATAATTCCACATGTAACTTCACAGGTGGGAGTAGTAAAAATAATTTTTCTTCAAAATAATCTAATATCTAGACCTTTGTATAAGATGAAATTTACATAAATGACCTTGGACTTTTGGGGTTACCTTCTATCTCCATAGTTTTTGTACATCTTTTAAATTCTAACCAACTAATTTTCTGTTTCAAGTTATTTTGCAATAGCTTGAAACTCAATAGGAAAATTGATTTACTTATCCATAAGCAAAAGGTAAACAAGTTCTGTGAAGGAATTACAATAATAAGAATTTTAAATCACAGATGATAAAGATTGTCATTAAATTTAAGGGTCAGCTGTGTTCATTAAGTTATACAACTTTGTAATAAGTTTCAGAAGTTTATAAGTGATTTAAAACTAAATGAACTAGAATAAATAATTACCTCTACGATTGGTAGTGGTAATATTAAACACTAATATTCTTTGCAATTAATGTAAGTATAATATTAATCTTGCTTTTAAATTATCAGATTTATTGTCTAGTTACATGATTAACCATTTTATATTAAATTATAAGTATTTCAGAAATATATAAGTTCCACTGGTGCATACAAAGAAATACACTGACTATAAGAGAAAATTTAATTAAAAATAAGAGAGGGATTTTGCTTTTAAGTCCTCTTTTGCAAATAAAGACTGAATGTTCCTAGGATCTGCCAAGTACTTGGAGATCTAGTTTATTTGCACTTGAATTTTTATTAATAGCAATGAGAGAAACCTGCTGAGTTATGTCCTGTTCTGTTTGCATTTGGATTTCTGCAGAATTGAATCCTGACCCTGTGAAAAATGTCTAAGCTTAACAGAAATTGTCACACCGACATCAGTGGGACCATTCATTTAGAAATCCAAACATCTGCATAAACACCTGTAGTTTCAAGTCCATAAAATGTCAAAATCAATCCCTCTCTAAATCATCAGCATTTTGCCCAAGACCATCAAATACCAAGGCAAAACAACATACAAAGTGCGATGCTGAATAAAACCAGAAAGGTGAGATTACAGAATGTTTTAAAATCCCATACTACAATAAATTTATATTCAGAGAACCAGCAAATTACTTGAGAATAAAGAATTTAGGCAGTAATATGCCTTACAAGTCAAAAAGGAAGGTTTTATTTAGGCATCATCATGAATTTTACAGGAGTGTTGAAGCTTTTCTTTCTTCATCATAGGAAGATCTTCCATGCTGGATGATATGAATTTACCTGTTAGCTGCTAATGACCACATCAAAGAAAAATACTTCTGAAAAGCACACTTTTTTTCTCCTTTGTGCTAGGTTGCACAGGAGTGAAACATTTTTAAAAAACAGTGTGCTCTGATTTTCACTGCTTCAATATCATATTTACAGTGTGCATGAAATAGCTCTGAGCAATAAAATTTGAAATTTTCTGTAAATGGTCTTCATAGCACTTTATCTGGCATATGGTTTGATTCGCTGCTCACCTTGAAAACAAACCCAAACTTGTAAATTTATTTGCAAAAGGGTAACATTCACTTCAGTCTTATAACGCTTGTTTGCCTAAATTTCCATCAATAACATACAAAACCATTACCAAATATTATATTTTACTTATTTATTATGTTTATGACACTCTGCTGCATTTTAAATGCAGTCAGACCTCAAAGGTGGAACTTTAAGCCAAACACAGACATTTCAATTATTTTCCATTAACAATAGTTAAATACACAACATTGCAGGATATCAGGGTCATTAATTTTACATGACCAATTCTGGAACTGTTACCCCTGTACAATTAATTGTTGATGTCATTTTCTTAAATATTTTCAACTATGCTGTCAGATATTGGCAGCTTCACTTGGCTGCTACACCATTCTACATCAAGAACTGACCGCTTGTATGTACAGCTCTGAGACCTCTGGCACCATCCTTTACCTGTGTACTTGCAATGCCTCTGCTATTTACATGCTGAATCCTCCACTACAGTCTTGATAGGGTTCATTTTTGCATACATTCTTATTCTGGAGTCTGATTCAAGTTTCATTCTAGACACTAGGGATTTCTAAACTAGCTTACATACACAGATGTAGGCCTTTCTCAACTAGTTATTATTGATATATAATTACAGCAATATTAATGGCAATCATCAAAGCCATTCACTTAAATTTATTTGATTCTCTTCAAGTAGCAACAGCCTTTATTAAAACACTGAATACACAGTACCCGCAAAAGAATTTATAATAAACCCATAAGTGGGAGCAATATACAAGGAACACTGAAGCAGATGGCATTTATAATGTTATACAACTAATGTCCAAAAGCCACTGTTTCTCTATTCTCAACTGATTATACTTATGCTCATTTCAAGCTGAAGAAACAAGAAGTAATTGATAAGCTAATGACACTTAAAGCTTCATCTTTTAGTGCTTTAAGAAGCATCATCTCTGGAGAAAAAGAAAAAAAAGAAAAAAGAGAAGGAAGGAAAAAAAAGAAAAATAAATAATAGGTTGATTTTATTTCACTTTTCTTACAGTACTACTCTGAAACATCGAAGTTAGACATTTGTGCTGCCTGACCAGTCAAAAATGCATTTAAAGAAATATGTGCAATAAAATTACCTAAGCTCACAGTTTTTGGGTTTTTTTCATGTCTATATCACTTGTTTTGTGAAATAAGTGATCATAAACTGCATGAGCCATTAATTCTATTTAAAAATCTGATCCAGTACCTCCAAGGTTAGAAAAAACTACAGATGTTTGCACAAATTTCTCACTCTCTGCAAGATGAAGCAACCTTAAGGTCAATTAGTTTCTGACTTTCATTTTATAGGACCACTATATAGTGTATATTAGAAAATACAACCTGCTTATCATATGTCTAGTACTACTCCCACTGAAGGAGCTAGGCATTTACCCATCAACTCTAGTGGGAGTTCAATGAGACTCTTAAAATAAATTGTATTACATTTTCTTAATATTTCTGTCCTCTCCTTAGGTCAGATCATCCTGTCTGAATAATAAGGAACTGAAATAGTTACAGAAGTGTAGGAGAGACACTATTGATATTGAATAATTTAAATACAACAGTTCTTTAATTTTACACTAAAATTTAAGACAATGTCAAGTACTTCTCCAAAAAAAGCAATTTTAACTCATGTTTGTTTGAAGACATTAAGTTGACTAACTAAAGATTTTGCCATGCCTTTTTGCTGCTTTCCTGTTCTATAAAAAATCATTCTTTTTGAGTTTGAAATTATTTTAATATTAACATACTTGTAATATTTTCTGTTCACATTAATAATTTTTACTTACAGTACTGATGTAGAGAATACACTGACTATCATTACTCTTAGTTCATTTACTCTGATTATGAACTCATAAAGCACAGAAAGAAATGGCCTTTCCGTCTTTCCTGTCTACCAGTTTTTGTCCAGCACACCCCATTCTTATTCTAGTTCTGCAGAAGGTAGCCAGTGCAATTTTCTTCTGTTTGCACAATTATATAAAATCAGGCTTTTACATTTTCCTCTAGCTACAAAGCAGAAAATAGCCTAGGAAACAGTCTGAGACCAACTACCACTCCTACAGGAGGATCTAGACATGGTGGGATGGGTAGTGCAGACCCAGTTGTGAGCTGGATGCAGCTGCCCTGTTTTGAAGTACTGTCTGTAAATAGTGTTTTTCCACTTGGATTCATCATCAGTGAGCAGCACTGAATCTATTTACACAGAATCAGAATGGGGAAAGTTGGAAGGGACCACAGATCACCTAATCCGATTTCCCATCCTAAACAGTGTCATCCTAAAACCTGTTGCACAGTACTGCATCCAGACGATTCTTGAATATCTTCAGAGAAGCAGAATCTACAATATTTCTGGCCACGCCTTCCAGCACTCAGTTACCCACACAGTAAAGAAGTTATTCCTGATGTTCAGATGGATCTTCCAGCTTCTGTCAGTTGCCTCTCATCCCATTGCTTGGAACTACCAAGAAGAGCTTGTACTTCTTCCCTCTGCTGGACCCACTCTAGAAGGTCCATGTCTCTCTGGTACTCCACAGAGCTGTTTTCCAGCAGGTCAGCTCCTAGCTTGTATATGGGGTTATTATTCTCTAAGTGCAGGACCTTGAAATTACTTTTGTTGAATTTCAGACAGTTCTCTTTCCATCTTTCCAATCTGTTGAGGTCCTTCTGAAGGGCTGCAAAGCATTCTAGGCTATCAGCCACTCCTCTCAGCTTTATGTCATCAGTAAACTTCCTGAGGGGCCAGCTACCCCTGCATCCAAGTAACTGATGAATAAATTAAATAGTAGTGAGCCCAGTATTGAACCTTGGGGGACCCCACTAGTAACAGGTCTCCAACTAAATACTGTGCCACTGATCACAACCTTCTGAGTTCTGTCATTCAGCCAGTTCTTAATCTATGTCACTGTCCACTCATTCGGGCCACACTTCCTGAGTTTGTCTATGAGGTTATCATGGGGCAGAGTGTCAAAATTTTTGCTGAAGTCGGTGTAAACAATAGCCACTGCTCTCCTCTCATCCATCCAGCTAGTTATCACATCACAGAAAACAAAGAGATTGGTTAGGCATGATTTCCCATTGGTGAATCTATGTTGATTACTCCTGAACTGTATTTTTTAGTACAATCTTTATACAAGACACAAAAAACACCCCAAAGAGAGTTAAAAATAAATCCAAAAAGTATTCCAAAACATATTTGAGATTTTCAAACATAGAAGGATGTCTCCAAGACTCAAACCTGGTTCAATAAGTTTTCTGACAATAGGTCTGAATAAGCTGTCTTGCTCACTGAAGACATCATGTATCAGACACATCATCTTCAGAATGTTTGGGGGTATTTTTAGCTGAATTAAGAAAATGCTGCTTGGACAAGATTCTAGAAATTCTTGGGAAAAGCTATTGAAAATTCTGCCTCTTTAATAGGAGTCATTGTACTTCAGATCTGCAGTGCAGTTATTGCATTTGAGTGTTGATTCTGGGCTCCATCCATAGTCGGAGAGACACTCTATGAGGCAAGACATCCAATGCCTAGTTTTGGGTGTGTTTAATTGTATCCTAGTAATTCTACTTTTTCTTCACTGGTTATAAATGGCACTCGGGTTATCAGATCAGGTATTAGTATCTACATCAATTATAGTTTAAGGTTTTCAAGCTAAGAACACATGTTCTAAATTTTGCATCCCCTTGGCTTTGTTCCCCAGAGCTGACAAGAATCAACAACAAGGTCACAGAACTTGGCTGTGATTATGCCCACATACTGCAAGTTATGAAAAAGTTAAAAAGCTAATGGATTTCTAGAACTTGAAAGAGTTTGCCATTTAAGTTGAAATAATGTGCTTAATAACTAAATTGGAATTTTGGGATATTGAAACTTCATTGAAAATGAGAGTAACCAAGTTACATCTTTCATTGCTGTAGCTTGGGATTATTATGTAAATTCTCTCCTCTGCCACTTAACTGCCCAGGCCAGCAGTTAACAAAAGAAGTAGTTAACTGTTGATCACTTGGGTGGGGGCAGGTTTGTCTCTTTGGGGTTTTTTTGCATATTCTTTCCAGTCTTGGCTTGGCGGAACACGGCAGTGGGGGCTTCGAGGTGGCAGGCTGCCCTGCTGGTTACTGCTGGGGCTTTCCTGGCTGTCTTGCTGCCGCTGTGCCCGGATTGCTTTCTGGCCACGCCGCTGCTGCTGCCTGCCCCTGACTGCTTCTTGCCGTGTTGCTGCTGCTGCCTGCCCTGGAATTGCTTCTGGCTGCTCGTGCTTTTCTGCTTCTTGGACGGGGAACACAGGGGGAAGAGATGGAGTCCATCTGAAAAGCTCACTGCTCCTCTGTCTCACTGGAAAGGGACTGAAGCTCACTCTGCAGCCAGCCAGGCTGTGACATTGACACTTAAGTATAACGTTTCCTCCCGGAGGAAAACCCGCTGGGTTTTGCTGTTGTTTGGTTTTTTTTTCTTTCTCTTGTGGTGTTGGGGAAGTGGGTTGCACTAGTTTGTTTACATATATATATATATATATATATATCAGTTATCCTTCTTGTATTAAAATTCCTTTTCTTAAATTTGATAAAGAGTGGTGTGATTATCGTGGAGGAGGCCCCTCCCCTGCTTGTGGGTAAACATTTTGGTTTTTTCCCCTCAAACCAAGACATTCATTTACTGTCAAAACCAGAGTTGCTTAAAAAAAATATTTTGATGAAAGTGACAAATAACATTACAAATTTTTACCAAAGGAGGAGAAGAATCTATCTTGTGAATATGAATTTTTAAAAAACCTGTCCTGTTGGAGGTATAAGCTGGTTTTAGTCAGAGAAGTAAGATCTAATCTTGCTATTTGTGTGATGATTCAGTAAAAGCAGTAAAAAAAATTTACACTCTTCATATTTGAATTATGGGTGCTTTTTCTACTGAATCAATAATAGTATAAGTATTTTCAATTGTTCGGAACAGTATTTTAATTTTTCAGATAACTGTGTTTTGCATTGTACAGGTTATTTCATATTTGAAAGATCTGTTTCTGAGAATTATAGTTACTCATAAAGCCAATATCCATAAAGCACTGGTGCCAGTCCTTCCATTTTCTTCCAGAAGAATACTTTCTTTACAAAGCAGAAGAAAAAGAGGAAATATTCCTTCATATTACTTTTTTCTAGCAACCTGTGGAGTATCACTCCAGAAGAATTACGTGAACAGGCTTCAGATAGTTTGTGGAGAGTCATCACCTCTTTCCATTTGTGATGCAGTTTTTATACACAAAGTAAGTCACTCCCGTGGGGCATACATCAACTTTGATTCTTTCTAATGAGATTAATGTAAATGGGCTCATGCACAATTTGTCAATCTCCTGTCTCTTGTCCATCATCCAAATAGTAGCTAAACCTTTCCATACATTTTATATTTTGATTGAAGTGGCAACATTATTGAGAATTCAGATTTAATCCTTAGCAAGTTATGTGTTTCTTTGGAACACTAAATGGACTGATAATTGCCCTATAAACTCTCATTAGACCACCTCACAGTTTCCAGAAGATTGGAGATTTACCGTTGCTTTCACTAATGAACATCTTTGAAGCAGGCACATATATGCACCAATGCTGATTTATGAGGAAAACAATTGATTTAAGAGGAAAAAGAACCTCTTTGCTCATACAAGAAATTCCCAGACAAGCTGGAGTTGTTTTTTAAAAATATATTCAGTGAGACACAGCTATGAAAGACAGACAGAACACCACAACTCTCCAGGAAGAATAGAGAAAGGAATTTTGGAAACAGTAAAGTTTTGGATGTGTTTCCAAAATGTAATCACTTAGACTTCTGCAGCTTTCTGTCATCTTATGGAATGGTGACATTATTAAATACAGGCAGTACTAAATACACATAATTTTTATCTTCATTGCCCTACCTATGTTTGTTGGATTGACTAGCAAGTAAAAATTTAGTCCTTTGCAGTCCCAGATCCAGTTTAAATACTGTCTGCATAGTTATGCTGCATGCAAAAATGCAGAGGAAATAAATGTATCCACATAAGGGAAATTGCCAATACAGTAGAACTATAGCAATATCAATGCAGTAAATGGTGTTATTAATAATGACACATTAAAGCCAGTTGTTAGCTTTGCTTATAAACTCTTCCAGTTAACTCCCATTTTTTTTATGAGCAATACCTAAAAACTATTGTCTTCTTCTTGTTAGGCATTTAACACTTCTAACCCAATGCTTGTTACATGTTACTTTGATAACACAATTCTCATGTGAATACAAAGAAGAGAAAAGGGAATGCAAAACATGGTAGTGTCTCATGCTGTTTTCAATCCTTCCCAAACTGTTTCTAAGCTCAAAACTTTGATTTTATGTTCATGAATATTAGCTCTGATGGAGTTAGCGAGTCATATATCTGCTTATGTAACTGTACTGAAATCAATGGAATTAAATCAAGAAAAGAAACCCCAGAAGCATCAGTATGTGTCTTGAAGCAGAATATTCATATTCTAGTGAATCCCTGGTTTTGAATTTGACCCAAGCATTTATTTTATGAATGTACATATGCGTGAAAAATTTGAATTGCACTCATAAGTCATTTTATATTTTAGTTAGTGATTTGCAGGTGCTGTGTACTTATTTTGCCAGGCAGAAATACATATGCATCAATAAGGAACACAAAAATGGGAAAAAATGCTTATAATCAATGACTTTGTATGAGGGTCAAGGCTAAGTCCTCAGTGGTATACTTTATCTTCACATACCCCAAGTAACTCCCTTTGCTTACTGTCTTGTCTTCTTCAAGTTTTTTCCTTTGTATAACTGGGCCTTTTTCACACTTTTTTCAATATTCATTTTTCTATTCCTGAAACAGAAATTCCACTTTAATATTATTTAAAATAACACAACTTAAATACTGCAGGTATCGTAGTACAATTCCTCTGGAAGATCCTTAATGTTCCTGTCCATAGCTGTGGTTGCAAAGAGTCTGAAACTAGAGAGGAATTCTGGGGCTTGTGGCCTCCTGATACACAAGAGTCAGAACTAGGGAGTCCTGGCCTCCAGAGGTCAGTAACTGGCAGTGTGGAGGGATCTACACTGCAAATGTGGACATGCATTTCCCACAAAGGGATCTTATTTCTGATCAGCTGGAGAGAGCAACAGGATGAGGGCATAGATGCCATTTGTGTCTATGTGAGTGCTGGGTGTGTCACCTGTGTTAATATGTGCACCCAGCTGTATGAGTAATGTGCATATACACACATGTGTGCCTACCGGCTTGACCTGGGGACAGGGAGCAGTGGCAGCCTCAGCTGTGTCACACTGCTGGATTCAGCAGCTCCTGATGCTTTTATTTTGTGCTATTTCTGTATAAGCACCTGTAACAACCATATTCCATTTTTTTATGCATTCATCTTTCAAAGAAATGCTGCAATTTTTGCATCTGATACCAAGCACTTTTCGGAAATATACGTAAAGTATACCAAGAAAATTGCTTTTCATTAAATTATTTTTCCTTTAAGTAACAGATTTAAATTGATCTCATAACTCTGGACCTACTGTAGCTATTTACTTCAATAAACCCTGAATGGATGTGGATTATACATGGTGCTAGATCAGAATAGTGTCAGTCTTCACTTACTTTGCACAGCAGATGCAGAAACCCAAAAAACATTATCTATGTGTTCATAATTTTTTCAATAATTATGAATCATATTTAGCACTTATTTTAGTAATAGCAGACAGTTTATGTAGCTGTTGTAGCCTAATGATTTTATAAAAGAGACTTCTAACAGCATCTGTAAATATTTATGCATCAAATATGCACCTCAGTTTGGCATCAACAGGTATATCTTAAGCCTGAAGGAATATTTGCTTCTAAAATAACATATTATTTTTCTAGTGTTTATAGTACTCTGGCAGTGGAAGCAGGAGTTCTTCTGAAGATACATTAAATCATAAGTATTTCCAGGGATGAAGGGCATGGTCACTCCCTACATAAATTCTTCGATGTGGTCAATTCTCTAGGGATGGCCGCTGGGGCAGAAAAAAAAAAAAAAAAGAAGAAGAAACCATGCTGCCATAGCTGCTTAAATTATATGTATGTCTGCCAACACAGTCTTTCTTGCATCCCTACTCATGTCTGCAGAGTACCAGCTTTTATACCTAGCAGGTAAGAAATTGTGAGAAATCATTCTAACTTTTCACAGTGTTCCAGAAACATGAAAGAAGATAAAGTCTCTCTACAGCAGTGAGGGTGTGCTAAGCAAGAAGACTGATCTCAGAAACCCTAATGACATAGACTGTAATTTTTTGTGGTCAAATAGTGTGTGCTGATAGCAAGAGCAAGTAGACATCTCAGGTTCATACTGCTTGTTTTTCAGAACAATAGGAAAATGTATTCAGCTTGTTGTGACTTTAGACAGTTGACGAAAATTCTGATTTCTTCCCAGTCCTGGAAAGCATTTGATTAAAAGACTGTATACCTGGACAACATTACTTATTGTGAAAAATTCTACTACAGAAAATCAGTTTCAATTGGTTCCTGAAAAATACCAAATCTTTAGGAAGAGCCATTTATTTTATTTAAAAGTCTTGAAATGAAAAGCAGATACCTTTTCAATTACCTATCTGTGTGTTTGTCTATTTTTTTTTTTCAACTGAAATATGTGGCTTTTTTCTGAGAGATTGGCAAAACCCTTAGCTCACAGGTCTGTCCTGTGCCCTCTTACAGTGTCAAAGTGTCTAGAAGACTCTTATCTACTTAGACAACAATTGCAGAACTATGGAGATGTAGTTTCCTTGGACTAACCCGAACACCCATTCCTCATCCCCCTGTGCTACTCCAGGAGGTGGTAAGAAGTGGAAAAATGGAAGGAGGAGTGAAGTCAAGCCTGAAAAAAGGAGGGTTGAGAGAAAGGAAGAGGGGATATTCTTCAGCAGATCAGGCACAGCCCTTTCCCCTTGAAGGCCCTGAAGTCTGTGAACTCACACCAGAGAACAATAGGACATGAAGAATGGAGCACCAGAGGGAAACTGTATGTCCCGGCTGCAACCAGCCACCACACTGCCTGTTGTTTCCTTGAAAGAAAGCACTGAGTGTATCTTGTGGCAATAACAAGCAGGAAGAGGGGGTGTCTGGACTGAAGCTAGGCCTGGGAAAAGAGGAGGAAAAGCTGTTTGCCCAAGTGTATAAGTGTTTGCTTCTGGTTTTTTTTGTTTTGTTTTGTTTTTGTTTTGTTTTTTTATTTTGTTTGGTTTCTCACTACTTGAATCAGCAATTTAACATTTATTTTAATTGGCAATAAGTTAACTAAATAGTTACAAGTCCAATCTGGTTTGCCTACAACAGCGACTGTAATCTTCCCAATATCCCCTTCTTTATCTCGTTCCCATTGTTCCTGTTTTCTATCACTATCCTGATTACGGGGATGTAAGTGAGCACCTGGATGGGGCTTTGGATGCCTGTCAATGTTAACACACCAGAGAGTAAAATTCTACTTTAGAGGAGTTATCATTTAAAAAGCAGCTGTGAAAAACTTTTTTTTTTTCATACTAGCTAAGCAAACAGGACTCTGAGTGAGGGGAAAATATTTTTCCTTGGCTACTTGAGTACTTGAGTACTCTTACTAAGGATGGAAAAAAAATGAATCAATCTAATTAAAAAAATCCTTACATGATAGAGGAGAAGTGATACGAAACACAAATGAAACTTATCGAGATACAGTTTCTGATTAGCAAGCAGATATAAGACTGCCAAAAACATTTATGAAGCCCCAGTATAGCCTATGAGAAAGCCCTCAGGTTCAGTAACATACTAATGGCATACAGGAAAAAATGAGAACAGAAAGCATTAAAAATGCATTACAAATTACTACTTTAATTATTACTGCCTGGAAGACACACCCTACCATAAGCAGCCACAACATAAACATTGTATATTCACACCAGTGACTAGAGAAAGTGCAGCAGCACTTTGCTGCCCAGCTTAAGCCTACTGTTAGTCTTCACTGCTTCAAATAAAAGAAACCTGGTTTAACTATGAAGATTATTGTCCATGTACCTTTTATAAATAATTCTTGTCATAAATTAGTCTGCCATGTTATATCACTCACTGAGGACCTGGCTGACTCAAGCTACAAGAAGAAAGATTGTCATCAGAAAGACCAAAAGAACAGCACACAAGACCAGGGAGGACAGCACTTCCCTTAGGATGCTGACATTTTTCATTTTCCTTAGGTATTCAGGGCCGAGCTTCTTGATTCTTGTTGGTACACTAGAATAGTTAAGTTCTGAAGCTAAATGTGTAGGTTTTTATTCTCATTGTACCTTCACTGGAAATGAAACTAAATCCTCAAATCAAAGATGTAGCCATTTCCTAGGATTTTACTTCATCTATCTCGACTTCTGAAAGGTCTTTGACATAGTCATTCTGCATCACCTTCTGTCTAGATTGGAGAGATATGGATTTAATGCACAGAATATTTGTTGAGTAAGGAATTGGCTATATGGTTTTATCAGAGGGTAGTTGTCTGTGGCTCCTCAAGGGTCTCTACTGGGACTAGTGTTATTTAATATCCCTCATTAATGACCGAGACAAAAGGATCCTCAGCAAGTTTTCAGATGACACCAAGCTGAGTGGTGCAGTTGACACACCTGAAGGGTCGGATGCCATCCAGAGGGACCTGGCCAAGCTCCAGAGTAGGTTCCTGGGCCTCATGAGTTTCAAGGCCAAATGCAATGTGCTGCACCTGGGTTGGTTTACTCCTTGGTATTGATACAGGCTTATGGATAAAGAGATTGTTAGCAGTTCTGCTGAGAAGGACTTGAGAATACAGAAGGATGAAAAGTTGGCAGTGAACTGGTTATGTGTGCTCCCAGTCCAGAAGCCAACCATATCCTAGGCTGCACCACAGCAAGTGTGGCCAGCAGGTAAATGGAGGTGATTCTGTCTCTGTGCTCCATTTTTTGAGACCCACCTGGACTGCTCTTCCAGTTCTGAGGTCCTCGGTACAAGAAAGACGTGGACCTGTTGGAGTGGGTCCATAGAAGGACCACAAAAAAGATCAGAGTGATGGAGCACCTCCCCTGTGAGAAAGACTGAGGTTGTTGAGGTTTTTCAGCTTGGAGAAGAGAAAACTCTGGGAAGACCTTATCATGCCCTTTCAGTACTTAAAAGGGGTTTATAAGATCGGGACAGACTATTTAGTAAGGCATGTAGCAACAGGACAACAGGCAATGATTGTAAACTAAAAGAGGGTAGATTTAGACTGGATGTAAAGAGGAAATTCTTTACAATGTGGATGATGAAACACTGAAACATTTCCTAGAGACCTGGTAGATGTTGCATCCCTGGAAACACTCAAGGTCAGACTGGATGGGGCTTTGAGCAACCTGATCTAGGTGAAGATATTGCAGGTGTACTAGAATTACATGACCTTTATAAGTCGCTTCTAACCCAAACCATTTTATGACTCTATGAAATCTCTCTGGAAATCCTTACTTTCCCTCACTGTACTGTTCCCACTAGCTGTGTGTTCACTACTCTGCTCCCTGTATTACTGCTCATGTTCACAGCGTCATGATACAGACTGAAAGTAGAAGTACTTCTCTGGGCTGCAAGCATATATAACCAGCTGTGATTGGAAGACAGCCTTCATAGATTGAGATTCTGAAGACAAAAGCAAAGCACACAGATGATCTTGTCAAAAAGCATGCCTTTTTAATTTGCAAAGCAGAAATTATTTCCACTGTCTATTTTCCAAGATCCAAAACAGCAAGCTACAAATTTTAAGAAAATATGAAACATATGCCTAGACTCTGATCCTGCCAGCAGTTCTGTATCAACCTAATGCTAAAATCATGCATAGTCCTATGTATTGATGGATACATTTTTTAACAGAACCAAGACCTTATGTTCCACTGCCTACATTATTTTCACACAGTGCTTTCCCTCCAATAATTATTCCATTTTTAAATATTTACTATCTACCATTTGTCAAAACTAAGAATTAGTCTGCTTGCATTTTTACATTACAACTATTTACAGCACCAGGCCTGTTGCCAACAGCTAAAGTGATCTTTAAAGATAAGGTTTGTGGAAGAAAAGGTCTTCAAGGTTATTCTTTTTACTCAGTAGAGAAATCAAACTGTCCTCCCACTTAATATTCTTTTCAATACCCCAATGAGAGAATTACTATCTATTATGGGGTGCAGTGATAGAAACAATGAAAAATGTAAATGTGTAATACAAATCATTATTATCCATAGATCAAACTGTTAGTTGAGATTTATGTTAATCAATAGATGTGCTTTATATAGTACTTCCCAATGTAAAATTGAGCATATTGCAATATATCACACTCTTTGCTAATTACAGGGTTTTAAAGTTTTCTTCTAAGGAATTCATCTCCTCAAAATGCTATCTTTATCACTTTGGTATCCATTAGTGCTGCCATTTCCCATGTGTCATGATGCCGTCCTAAGCAAAAATTCTTTGCAGTGCTTATGAGTGAGATAGACAAAATCAATTCAAATTAAAACTTATCATCAGTTATTTGCCTGAAATATTATCTATTGTCCTTGTTGATTTTTACTCAAAGTAGCTAAAATGTACATCTTAGGGGACAATCCTGATTACATTTACCTTAGTGTTGTATGTAAGTTTCAACTTACATTTTGAAACACTAGAATTAATTCACTCCCTTCTGATGCTTTTCAAATTTGAAAAGGATGGACATGAAACATGGCATATTCTTGGACTTTTTATAACATCAGCATTAACAGGTTCTTACTTGGGGATTTTTCCTTCTTGTCTTCTGTAAGATAGGATTTTTGTGGTAAACAAAAAATACATGTCATTAGAAGCTTGTGAAACAGACTAAAAAATCTGTATAAAGAACCAAAAGGAGATGATATACAAGTGATATATTAAAAGTCTACAAACCTGTGAGTGGCACAGTGGACATGGAGGAACTGTTCAGGTGTTCACTCTCTATTCCACCGCTCAAGCTTGTGACCTCCATTTGAAGTTACTAGAATCCAGATTCAGACTATTCAAGTGTAACTGATTCTTCACATCACAGCAAGCAGAACTGCAGTGCTCCCTGTGAATACTGTGTAAAAATCTCCTGTATATAAATTTAAGGGGAGACTGTACAAGTGTTTGAGATAAACAAAAGGCAAATTTAGTATGGCAAAATGTAATGTGTTCCATTACAACTGTACCTTTTCCAAATTTATGAGACAAACACAATGCAAAGTTAATTGTCTAGGTTTAAGTTCATTTCAAAAACATGTTCTTTATTATATCAGAACTTCACTAGCAATACTTGTTATATAATTTAAATATGGCATTTACTAGTTCTTTTCACTCTGAAATATAGTAAGTAGATACATATCACCTTTAAAAACATTAATGTTCTCAGGCTGTGACATATGGCTTATCTTAAAAAAAAATTACAATTGCCATGTTTAACATACTGACACTACCACCACAATTTGTAGTTGACTACTTCTTTCCCTTTGAAACATTTCACTGATTTGCTATCTGATAGTTCTAAAGTAAACTCTCACCAAAGGTTAAAAAGAGTAACCTTTCAAATCTATAATTTTAAAGTTTTATTTTCAAATGTGAATCACCCATTTCTGCATCATCATCCTTTGAATCACTTCCAAGTGCAACAATTTTCATGTAGTTGTGTTAACGAATTAGGAGGGCAAATTTGGTTTCCCTTTCTGCCTTCCAATTTTCTGCTATCCATTATTAACTGGATTTTTTTTCCTCTATTGTGTTTTCTAAAAGAGAAAAATATAACACTCATTTATTTTTTTTCATTTTGGCAATATGTATTTGAAATATTTATGCTAATTAATTCAGATTCATGCTCAGATTCCTTAATTTCTGGTTGTTTAACTACTTCCTTGTCACCAGTTCTGATTCTGCCTTTCATCTGTAATATTCTGTAGAATGGCCAGATGTGAATTTTTATACTGTTGATCAACGACCTCTTTTTACAGACTCTGACCTTGTTTGACTCAGAATAGGGCTAACTTATGTAATCATATACCCAGCACAAAATAAGTGTTCTCTACAGCTACACCCTAAATCAGTTTTAGTTTCCTCTTTATATATTTGTGATCAAGTTCATACCTGTTCTATTACCTTTTTAAGTTTATTCTGTGTCCCATATCCAGATTCAAACACTACTGAATTCCTTCTGTTTCTTAGTATGCAAAATATTGTGTCCTGGGTTTCCTTTTCCTCTGGATTCCATAAACTGTAAAATTCTTAAACAAACCACGAAAACCCAACCAACCAAACAAACAAAAGCAACAACAACAACAACAACAACAACAACAACAACCAAAACAAAAGAAAAAAAAACAACTCCAGGCATGGCAAAGGGCACAGTAATATCTTTCCTGACACTTTTTATTCATGATTACTAAGGCATAATTGCCACATAATTAGTGTCATAAAATTATGGAGATAGCTATGATCAGAATAAGTTGGGTATTTAATACATCCTAAATCTAATTTTCAGGGGCTTGAAATAGCAAGAGCTAGGGTTTCTGCTAACCATGCCAAAGGCAAGGAACAGATTTCCTTCTATTATCTACAAATCCTAGCCTGCATTAGAATATAAAAGTGTACTAACAGAATACATGCTTGCTATTTACTGAAGTATTCTTGATCACAAGAAATTTTTATTATACAGTTCTCCAAATCATTTTATGAGTGGCACCTTCTAAGCTCAGAGTTCTTATTATTGTATTTTGTGACCGGACTGTGATTGGCAGAAAAATGTAGACCATCAAACATTGTCACATGTATCAAAAAATTGATTTCCTGAAATTTCCTGGTCTACTTGTGTTGTGTTAAATTCTGCAACTGCTGTTAGGAGCCTGGAAAAGATGAGAATTACATGAGATAAAGCAAAAAACACTAATTAAAGCCAGTAAACATTTCACAAGATTTTGCATTAAAGTGAGGAAAGGTGTAGAATACGTGGTTGTTGGCTGCAGATTAAGGAAAAAAATCTGGGTGACTAACTCATAAGGAAAGAATCAATAAAGATGGAGATGCGAATCCCAGGCTTTGGTGCACTCAAGGTACTAAACCAAAATTAAAAATCCTCGTGGAAAAAATTATTTCTATCCGTCTTACTATATTATCTTTGACATGTTTGACATCATTGCAATAAAGCATTGGGGATGTATTTTGACAGCTTAAAAAAAAAGATATTTTATTATTTCAGAGTAACTATATACAGAAAACTAAATAAAAGCCTCAAAACAATACTTACAAGCAGAAAGCTCTTTTACCAAGAGGAAAAAACTCTAGCATTCTATTTATTTGTTTGTTTGTTTGTTTATTTAATTATTTTTTTCTATTTTACCTACACACTTTCACAATTTCATCTGATACTGATAGAGAATATTTAGACCTCTGTCTTTATTGTCAACTTATGAGTGATTATCGAAATCACATCAGGTTTTCCCCCATGTGAAATATTGATAATGATATTTCAGTCTTCTGGGAATTGTCACCTTTTCATTCCCTAGTAAAATATCAGTCCACTGACTACTTTGAAAGACATAGAGGCAGTGTCCCGCCCCCAACATAGACTCACACATTCATCTTGTGTCAATCCCTTTTGTTAGGGTTCAGAATAAATCACTTGATGGCTGATCCATTCCCAGTGAGTAACTCCATACAGCTCCAAACATCTTATGAGAATATTTTGCAGCTGCTTTCAATGGCTGTGTTTGTGGCAAGCTGTCAAACTTCACTTTCTGTACAGGCACTAAGGTAAGCTAAAACACATGTTTTCTTCTGTTCTCCAAGTTCTTTTTAGGAGGCCAAAGTGAACAGGGTTAGATATGGATATCAAAGCATTATAAGTGATCTGTTGATGTACCATGATACAGTATGATATTACATGCATATATAACCTCAGAATGCCATTACAGTAACAACTGAAATTTGTGTATATGTCATCTATGATTCATTGCAAAGAAAATGTATGTCACAACCCTATAAGGATAAAAGGATGAAAAATAGATACTAGTCATATTTACTGGACAGTCTGTTTATTTGGATTATCATTTTTAGCTGCAAAAATTTTCTGAGCAATGGGAGGGATGACACTTACAGACACTGGAAAAGATTTTCTCTTTTCACTGGCTGCTCTTTCTAAGCAGTCTCTTTTGCTCCATAGCTGTTAGGGGTAAATCACAAAACAACCCAACCAAGAGATTTTATACACCATACAATTCTGTATGATACATCAGCCTGCCTCTGTCTTTATTTATGTACTCAGTAGACAGCAAACTACCAGAATTTCTACAGCAAACCTAAGGATGTCCTTCTAATTATCTGGTTTTAAGAGAGTAATAAGGAGTTTATATATTTTGGACATGATTCTGATTTTTTTTCTCCCAACAATATATTCTGTAGTAACCTAAATTACAACAGACAGGAACATAAATTGAAGTAAGAATGAGGACAACGGGCAATATCTTTTTTTCTCAGAGTATACACACCATGTAGTGTAGCTGACAAGTAACTCAAGTTACAGTACTGCAAGTAGACATCTGAGCTTTAACTGGCAAAATGGTTCATGATTAAAAATGAGCCATGTTACTTAGTTGCTAATATAAGAAATGAATTTGTTAAGTGAAACTTTGCACCAATGAAGCATATGGCTTCAAGTGTACATATATATATACCTACATATAATCACAAAAATATGTGTGTCCAAAAGAGTCAGTAGGTCAGCTAGTTCACCCCAACAGCATGGAAAGATTTGCCAGTCTATTCCTATTTTCTTCAAAAATTTTAGTAGTGGATGGAGTTACTCACTTCCTTTTAATATATTAACTAATTATTAATAAAAAAGCAGAACTTTAAGAAATATTAATAGTAAATGAAACAGTGGTTTAATAAGACTTGACGGCAAGATACACTTGGTTATTTACCACACAGAGGACAGGATAAGGTAAAACTGTCAGAGACATCCCCCCCACACACTGAACCATGAGATTCAGAAACATCCCTTTGCATTCTAAATTCCATCTTAGAGAAAAGTCTATGTATGGCTTAGTCCCAGAGCTGTTCAACATTTATGTCTAAAAGAATACATGCACAATCAATCCCCCACATCATTCACCTAAGACCTCGAAGTTTAATATGTTATTAACCACTTAGCAAAAAATCTTTCAGCTTCAAGGAGTCACATTGAGAGGTGTCCCTGGGAGAGAGATTCAGGCACGTAACCTGCTGCCATGCAGGAGAGCTCAAGGGGCCTGTGTGCGGTACACTGTTTATAAAGGAAGATGAAGCCTTTTCCTAGGCACTGGAACAGTTTGGCCAGAGTAGTTGTGGATGCTCCATCCCTGGAAGTGTTCAAGGCAGGGCTGGATGGGGCATTGAGCAACCTCATCTAAGTAGGAGGTGTCCCCCCCCCCCATGACAAGTGGTTTTTTAAGGTCCTTTACAACCCAAACTATTATATGGTTCTATGATTAACTTGTACTCATATTTGTCTATGAGCAAGACATCTGGATCTCCATTCCAAACAGCTCTTGACCACCACATTGCCATTCATCTCCCAAAGTTCAGAGGGACCTAGAGGCAGCATCACAATTCCACTGGTGGTATGGCATAAAGGAGGAGGTGGAGAGGCAGTGCACAACACCACAGTGTGATACTGGTCATACAGCTTCTCTGGGAAATGTGTTCTAATGCTTAACTATTCTTACAGCTTGGAAAAAAAATCCTGACATAAGCAGTGCTCCCTTCTTAGCCGTTTTGCAGGTGACTTAGAAAAAACATCTTATTACTTTTATCTTGGCAGGTATAGTCTATATATAAAGGCTGTTATTTTATCTTTCTTCCTCCTTTTTGTGTAGATAAAGTAAGCCAATTTCTTCAATAACCTAGTTAGTTATTCTCTGCTCTCATTTCATGTCTCTATTTCCACCTTGCAAATGTCCTTGTAGAAGTGTATCTCTTTTTCTGATGGTTCCTCCATTTTCACAAAATTATTCTGAATTCAACTTCCATGTGCTTACAGATTCTAGAAGGTTGATGTCATCTGTAAATTTAATCAGAGTACTTGCCATTTCATCAGACAGGCTCTTAATAAAACTACTGAACATTACTAGAGCCCTCACAGGCTCCCTTAGAATTCTGCTCAGTCCATTCCTCAAGTTTTACAGTAAACCTTTAATAAGACTTCTTTTTGTACAGCTTTACAATCAAGTTTTTGCTCACCTGATAGGAATCCTATGGGGAAAATATTGTAGGCAGTATCAAAAGAATTGCAAAAGTTAAGCTATATGGTGTCTCTGACTTCTCACCTGTGATTGCTACTCTTTCAACCCTTGAAAGAAAACAGTCAATGTGAATAGTTCTTGATTTACCTCATCATCCTTGGAATGATTAAAAATTGTGATTATTTTTTGCAGTCGTAGACACAATACAATGAACCAAAATATTCTTATAATAGAGATATTCTTAAAACTTAACATTGTAATTTATAACATTTTTCTAACAAATATACAGCTTCCAAATATATATTTCAGTAATGTTTCCAGTAAGACAAACCTCTCACTTCTTTTTTTTTTTAAATCTATTTCTTTTAATGATATGCATTATAAATACCTTTTCCAGTTTCTGCAACCTTGCTAATTTTCCACATTTCCACAGGTAACTGTTAAGTATCATCTTATGAAGTAGCCTGTCAACACCAAATGTCATATTTGACTCTTAATAGCATGTTGTTATAATTCTGTAATTAGAATTTCTACTGTCAGAATTATGAATGGAGGAAATTCACTTAGCTAACATATTATGTCATTATATTCTCTTTGTTGGTCTGCGTACAAATCAAAGAAATAATAATAATTAAAAAACAGTCAAATACATTTAATGTAGACATAATATTTAGTTGCTCTTTTCAAAATGTGTCCTAGCAAAATTAAAACCTCTTTTGGAAAATCCTAAGATTTCTCAAGTGCATGGTACCACAGACAAAATTAAGGTGGTTTTTAGTCCTTTAAAAACACATTCTTTTTTCTTTTTTTTTTTTTAAGAGATAAGTTTAGGTTTATTTATGTATAATTTCTGAAGAATCGATGTAAAAAATACATAAAAATACATTATAATGTAATTATTAGACAAAGCCATTAGAAAAAAAGTAATTGCTGAAAGCCGATGCATTGTTTACAAGACAAGAATAGCTGCGTTTCTTTAGGAATTTCTTTTTCTTGCTTAATTGTTTTTCACTTTAATATTGTATCTTCTTTAAACTGGACTGAAGTTGCTAAATCAATCTGATTAAGCCTTTCATTTGGGATGGAGCAGGGAGGAGAGGGGTAAGACTAATATGGGAGTTCTTTATATTATGGTTTAATAAGTCTATTTGGTGCAATACATAACTAAGCAAGCAAACGGTAGATATTTTACATAAATGGGCATTTGCTGAACATCCTTTACAAAAAGGGAGAAAATTAAAATATTTTCAAATTTATACCAAACAGTCATGCTGCATAAAACAATAAATCTCAATATTTGATAAGAAAAATGTCATTCATCAGTTTTCAAAGCTTTTTCAATAGATTTCACCACTGTAGGGAGAAAATTTTTGTGGCCAGAGCTCAATTATACTTCAAACTGGTCAGCATTGTGAAGGACAACAGAAAGGGCTTTTGAAAAAATATGCTAACAGCAAAGGAAAGATCAGAGATAACATTGATCTACTATTTGATGAGGTCAGTTACCTCACAAATAAGGACATAGGCAAAGTAGAGAAGGTTAATACCTTCTTCACCTCTATCTTAACACCAGTCATGGGCCCTGGGACCCTGGAAACCCTGTGTTGGATGACTATGACTGACTGCATGAGAAACTCCCAGTACACTCTAACATTGTTTGAGACTTTCTGCTCCAGCTGGATGCATATAAATCTATGGGGTCTGATCGGATTAACCCCAGGGTACCAAAAGAGCTGGCTGATGTCATCAGGGAACCTCTTGCAATTATTTTTCAATAGTCTTGGGACTCTGGAGAAGTCCCATTTGACTGGAACCTAGGAAATGTGGTCCCAGTTTTAAGAAAGAAGACCATGGCAATTATATGCCTATCAATCTCACTTCAGGAGCTGGTAAAATTATGGTTATTTTGAGAATTCTTGAAAAACATTTGAGAAACAACACAGTCATTGGTCATAGATTTCATGGGTTCATGAGAAGAAAGTCCTGCTTAACCTAAATTCCTTTTAGAACAAAGTCACCCATTTAGTTGACCAAGGGAAACCAATAGGTGTGTTTTGCTTCTCTTTCTAATTTTAGCAAAGATTTTGATACTGTCTTTGGTAATATGCTTCCAGGCAAAATTTCCAGCACACACCTAGACAAGTCCATAATATGCTGGGTGAGCAACTGATGGACAGGTCAGGCTCAAAGGGTTATAATAAATGGCGTTACATCAGTCTGGCAGCCAGTCACCAGAGAAGTTCCACAGGGCTCAGTTTTAGGGCCAATGCCCTTCAAAGTTTTTGTAAGACCTGGGCACAGGAATTGAACCTGCAGTATATAAGTTTGCTGATTATAAAAATTTGAAGGAGCTGTAGAATCCCTGAGGGTTAGACAAGTCTTATAGGGAGGCCTAGGTAGACTAGAGACCTGGGCAACTACCAACCATATGAAATTTAATAAAAGCAAGTACTGCATTTTCCCCCTGGGACTGGGTGATTTAAATTTGACATACACATTTAGGAATTAGAGTCCGAAGAGCAGCCCCATAGAAAATAATCTAGGATTTTCAGTGGATGACAAGTTCAGTAAGAGTCAATAGTGTGTTCTGTTACCCAAAAAGGCCAATCATATCCAGGAATGCATCAAGCACAACATTGCCACCCAGCTGAGGGAGGTGATTGTCACACTCCACTCTGCACCAGTGCAGCCTCAGCTGGAGTACTGAGTGCAGTTTTGAGGTACCTCCGTATGGGAAGGACACTATTAGAGTATGTCCGGAGGAGGGAGATCAAGATGATGAAAGATCTCAAAGGCAAGACTTATGAGGAAAGGATGAATTCACTAGTGTTTTTTCAGCTTGGATAAGAGAAAACTGAGAGGGCACCTCATTGCAGTTCACAGTTTCCTTAAGGAGGGAAACAGAGGGGAAGATGCTGATGTCCTTTGTTTGGTGACCAGCAATACTATTTGGGGAAATGAACTGCAGCTACCTCAGGGGAAGTTCAGACTGGACATTAGGGAAAGGATCTTCAAATCAGTCACTGAAACAGCATCCCCAGGAAAGTGATTATAGTTCAGGGAGCAGCTCAGTGGTGCTTTTAGTCATGCGGTTCATTTTTAGGCAGTTCTGCAAGGAGCAGGGAGTTGGATTTGATGATCCTTATGGGACTCTTTCAGATTGGGATAATACAGTCTAATACAATTTGCAAAATTTTAGCCACTGGGATCAGAGTATCACTCAGTAATAAAAGAAAATGAAAAATTCACTATATAAAATGTATATTCCATAACTCAACTCATTCCATTACATGTAGCACTACTTTCACCCCTGAAGTCTAGCACAACTCTGCTTTTCTTGTGTTTCAGCTCTCAAGAATTTGTAACATTATATCATAGCCTTCCAAATTTGCCTTTCAGTATTTTCTGTCTTCATCTGAACTCTACACCAAAATGAGTTCTGCAACTGGATTTCCACTGGGGTCTTCATTTCCTTTCCTTTCCCTATTATAAAATCTTGGCATGGTTTTTTGATCAGTGCAATTCTTTCTAATTTACTTGTATTGATAATTTTTATGGAACAGGTCTTTGTGAAACATCTTTTATTGCTCAAGCAGGTTATATAAATCCATTCTGAATGATCTGAAAACTATCTTCTAAACTGACACAAACAAAAATTCAAAGTCTTACTTTCTCATTTTCTTGAATAATACTAATGCAGCCTTGGTAACATAATTCATGTTCAATGTTCATCAACTGAATCATCAAGATTTTCTTTCTTCTTCCTATTTTTTTTTTGCCACCAGTCCCTTTTAACAATATATTGCTTATAATAGCAACACAAAGATTTATGAAAAAAATAACTAAAATCCATGCAAGTCTGAGACACTAAGTGCCTAAGATTTCCAATACATGCTAAACTCTTTAAAACCAGCAGACATTAATAAAACTGTTCAATCTACCGAACGTCTTCTTGTTTTCTGACATGCTCTAAAATTAAAGATATGGAGAAGATAAAGAAAGACTGAGGACTATAAAGACTGGAATAGACTGTGATGAAAGGCATTTTGCAAATGAGCTGACTCAGTCAGACAACTCTCATTATATAAGATTATTCATTGTGAGCCAAAGTATCACAATGTGTTCAAAAAATAATGCACTGTATTTAAAAAGTAACATTTTAACCACTTTAATAGCTAAATTTAGGGAATAGATTGTTGATACTACATCATAAAGGACCAATTTTGTCATGCCTCACAGGGCACCTATTTGAGGCATTAAATACATTCTTTAACACACTCTTCAGAAGCCAGTACAAAAAAAAAAGAAGCCTGGAGTCACAAGACAATCTCTTCACTTCCTTCCCACTGATCAATACATCACTGTCTGAACATCAATTCCAGCATTCCTATGCACTTGACAGAGCAACTACCTGAAAATTAAAGTGTGCGCCATCTACACACAGATATTTGATATTTCCAAAACTGAGTAATCCTTTTCATAATTTCCTAAAATTTCTAATATTAAAAAACAATAAAAATAAGCAATTATTAAAAGAGGGGAAAAAAAGAAAAATTTGTCTGGTATTATTTTTTCAAAATAACTAATATTTTAATGTATGTATTTATACTTGTCTGCTGCTTAGATTGCAGTCTTGATATAACTTTATTACATTAAAGTTAAATATCACTGCATAAAATTTATTCCACACACTTGCACAATCACAGAAGTTCTGAGATTCCAAGGAAACTGGAGATTCTGTAATCCAAAACCACTGCTTAAACACAGTCAGGTACAGCAGGTTACCTAGGGCTGTGTCATCATGATTTTAGTATCTCATAAGTGTAGAGACTCCACAACATCTCTTGGTCATCTGTCCCAGAATTTAACCACTTCTACAGTAAAAACAAAAAAGTGTTTTCTTGTCCTGGTTCCAGCCCAGATCTGCCAGAGAAGGTGTGGCCAAGGCATTGCATTATTGCAAACCCTCTTATGTCCAAGCTGGGGGCAGGACAAAGGGACTCCTGTTTTCTTGAAAGGAAGGCACTTATTTCTGGTGGAGCAACTATGGCAGACAGAGTGGCACGGCAGCGCTTGTCCTGACTAGAGGGAGCAGTTTTATGTCATGGCTGTAGTCAAGTGAGTTTCCACACTCTCTTTTTGAACTTTTTTGTTACTAATATTGTTTCAGTTACTGTTTCTTTTCTTATCTCATTGCTGTTTCTAGTACATTGTCCTTATCTCAACCTGTAATTTTCACTTATTGTACCTCCAGTTCTCAACTCCATCCTCAGAGTGGGAAGAGGGAGGGGAAAAGAGTGGGACTTTCAGGGTGGGGTTAGGGGGGTGGGGACACTAATAGGGCAGCGCCATTCCAAAACCATGGCACTTGTGTTCAGTCTGAATTCCATGTGTTTTAATTTGTGCCCACTGATGAGATCCCATCAAGCTTTCTCCTGGCTGAGCAGTTCCAGCTCTCTCAGCCTCTCTTCAAAGTTATGATGTGTCAGTCTCTTATCATTTTAGTAGCCATTTGATGGACTTATTGCAGTCCATCAACATATCTCTTGCACTGGGGAGTCCAGACCTGAACCAAGACCTCCAGATGTGTCTCAACAATGCTGAGCAGATGAGGAGGATCACATCACTCACCCTTCAGGCACAGCTTACCCTTTTGCAAGCCAGAAATCTTTTGACCTTTTTTGCTATGTAAGGCACAATCCTGGGCCATGATCAGCTTGTTGTTTACCAGGACCCCCAAGACCTTTCCTGGAGAGGTACTTTCCAGCCCGTTGGCCTCTAATCTGTACTCATGCCTGGGGTTATTCTCTGCAGATTTAGAACTTTTCATTTTTCTTTGTGGAATTTTTTGAGATTGCTGTCAGCTCAATTGCCCAGCCTGCCAAGGCAGATCTGCCTGCTACATTCATCACAGTTCCCAATTTTTTATCATCTGCAAACCTGCTGAGGGTGCACTTGGTCAAAACATCCAGGTCAGTAAGCAAAATGTTAAACAGTTTTTCACTCACTATCAACTGATGGGGTATGACACTGATGACTGGCTTCCAAATGGAGTTTTTGCAACCAATCACAAACCTCTGGACCCAACTGTTCAGCTAGTTTTCAGTCCACTCTCTAATGGGGACAGTGCCAAAAGCCTTACTAAAGTCAAAGTGAAGAACACACACTGCTCTCTCCTCATCCACCAAAACAGCAACCAAGGCTATTAGGTTGGTCAAAGGTTTCCCCTTTGTAAACTCATTATGACTATTTCAGATCATCTTCTTGTCCTTCATGGGTTTGGAAATTATTTCCAGGATTAGCTGCTCCATCACCTTTCCAGGCTGACAGACCTGTATTTCTGTAGGTCCTTTTTGTCTTTCTTGAAGAGTGACAGGAGTGACATTTTCTTTCTTCTTGTCTTCAAGAAACCTATCCCAGTCATCAGGACCTTTCAAAGATTAAGGGTTGCCTCACATTAGCATCAGCCAACTTTCTCTTTGGTTGTGGTTGCATCCCATTAGGCACCATTGATTTATATATGTCCATTTATTTTGAATTGCTTCATACCCTGATCCTCTTCTGTCAAAAGTCTTCATACCCATTGGCATCATTATGTAAAAGAAATAATTAAGTTTCTTCTATAAATAATTAGTTTTGAATTATTTATGCAAACGTAACAATAACCATGGATTTATAAAAACCCAGTTTAACAGTTCTACAAAAAATGTACATAGGGTTGAAATTCCAATTACAGAAAACAAGATATTATTTTCTTCTTGGTAACAGATTATTTTAATTCTTAGTAGTTATATTTGGAAATAAATACTATTTTTAGATAGTTGTTTGGGGTTATTTATTTATATATTTATTATAAACAAAATTAGATTATACTGTAATTCTTGGTTACATGAAAACCTGTGATTATAAAGATAATTGTGCTATGCGATCATGTCATCCAAAGTCATCTTGTAAAAGGAAAAAAGAAACAAAACGACAAAGCTATGCTTCAACCAGCTCTGAATAACTTATTTGACAAACACTTTAAAACCAATTCTAAAAAAAAAAAAAGATTTTATCAAGCTAAATTTTGTCCCATTTATATGAATTAGAAGTGACTGATAAGTACTGCTACTCACCTGGCAGTGATAATCACTCATCTGAGCTTATCTTACAACTTGTGTGATAAAGTCTCTTAATATCTCATTCAAAACAAAAATGTTCTATGATACTTTCTTTTTAAAAATCAGAACACTAGGTTTAGAGCATTTTTAATGTACGAATTTGGGGAAACATTTCCACCCAGTATTTCATATTCTTACCAAATCAGATTTTATTATAGATCTTGTTTAAATTCTGAAAAGGTATACTCTCACTTTGGTGTGCCAGAAGTCTAAAAAATACATTGAAATTAATCTTTGGGGCACAATTTTCTGAGACACCATCTGTCAGTGAAGGTAGTCCTTCAGTGTGAATGTTTTGGGGATTCTTGGAGGTTGTTTTGTTTTCCTTTGTTATGGTTGTTGTTTCAGTACACCTTAAATTAAATAGTTCATTTAAAGATAAATGTTGGGCTCACCTAAGTTTTTACAAACTATGTATCATGGAATACACAGATTTTTGATTCAACATTTCTTCTCTTTTGGCAGTCTCTGTTAGCATGGGATTATACTTTCAGCAATCTACTGCAACAATATTTAAGGGACAAAAATCTTCCCCTTCAAGAAGAATTGAAAAACTCTCAAAAACCTCAACACAGCCCTCTTCAAAACAGCTTACTAAAATCATTATTTTTCTACCTGCTGCATGTGCAGAGAAGTTCATGCAGGAGCAGATTTTCTCATAGGAACTGTGTTGCATGGGAAGGATATGCATTGGAGCAGTTCATGAAGGACAACACCCTGTTGGAGGAACCTGATGCTGGAGCAGGGGAAGGGTGTGAGCAGGGAGAAGTTGCAGAGAGGAAGTGTTATGAACTGACTGCAACTCCATTTTCCATTTCCCTGGGCTGCTTGATTGGGTACAGGTAGAATAGTCAGGAGTGGAGTTGAACTTGGGAAAAACAGGGGGAAAGGTGGGGAGTAGGAGGAGGATGATTTATTTCTCACCATCTTACTCTGTTACAAACCGCTGTCAATAAATTAAACCTTTTTCCCTGAGTCTGTTTTGCCTATGACAGTAACTGGCAAGTGATCTCCCTGTCTCTATCCAAATTTATGAGCTTTTCCACCTTTTTTTTCGCTATATCCTGTTGAGGGTGGGGTCAGCCAGCCAAGGTCAGCCCACCATACACACTAAGGATCTATCTAGCTCTTAGTTTTGACCAGCAACATAGATATTTCCCAATTACAGATCTAGAGGGGAAAAAAAGAATGTTGTTAATCTGTGCTAATAAAAGGCCTTCCCTATTACAACTAGCATGATGAACAACAAAGATACATGTAGACCAGTCTGGGTAAGTTCCTCATTTATACAGGTGTTCTGCATTCAGAACCATGTTGAAGGTTTCCTTAAATATCATATACAGAAACTCTGACAGATAACACTAAGATGGAACCTTTTCCCATGTTCATGTTTTCTGCCTCCCAAATGTATAGGTAGCAGTGTTCAATACACCATCTTCTATTAAAATGGATGATAAACTAAAGATAAACACAGGACTGTATTTATGTCAGACACTGTATTAAATCTAATTTAGCTTAATTCAGTACTGTCTTCTTGCTGCTCACTATGAATCTATGGTTTTCTTCAGTTTATTTTTCTTCCAAAATTTATCTCATGTTATCTTCACAATCTACCAGAAGGAATACTTAATAAAGAAACTCTGAAGATATTGCTGGAATAATTTCATTTCAGTTCAAGAAGAAAGTTCTCATTTTTTTCCACTTTTGGTTGTTATCAGTTGTCCAAAAATATTGTCCCCTCAGTTATGTGCAAATGTTTTGGTCATGCTCCAAGAATTATGCAAAGAACATTTTATAATTGAATAACAGTGATACTTTTAATGATGTATTCAAGTGGAAAACACTGAATCAAGACAATTTTACCTCCTCAGGTCACAGGATTCTCAGTAATGGCTTCAATCATCAGGAAGTGTAAGCAAAATAAAATTTGGTCTCACTAGGTGTTATCAGTGATACTGACAAATGAACTCAAACAAAGATAATGCAAGAAAAAGCAAAACAAAAGACAAACAACAAAACATGGAAAAAATCAGAAAGTCAACACTTTTAGACTTGTGCAAAAGTAGGCATAACACACAGACAAAAAAATCAAAATGGAACAGATCTACCTCATTTACCTTAGATATCAATTGTACATGGAAGAACAGGCATTTTCTCATAGAAGTAAAGTCCCATAGTGATTTTTCCTAGATTTTAGTTCTAAGTATAAATTACTATCTTTAATGGGAAAGCCTACTTTTGTCTTTGAAGATAGGCTCCCTGTCTTCATCTCTGGAGGTTTACTGTCAACTTGTAATAGTTTCTCAGGAATATAATTTCCTCTTATTTTGGTTCATTTGTAAACCAATTCAACCCAAAGAGCACCATGACCAAGCAAAACCAGAGATATATGAGAAGTCAGCTGATGAATCTGAGTAGTAAAACTGGTAATAAAAGAGAAGCAAAATCCATACTGCTTGTGGGTGTTCACAAATGGTCATCCTTTTCTGAATTTTTATTTTCACTTGAGGAAATAGGACATATTGGACAAGTGCCTGTCATTATTGGTTTTGTCAGCTTTTCATCTGGTACCTCATGTTGGTGTCAAAGCTCTGTTCTTGTCTCTGCTCCACTGAGTATCCAGTATAGCACACTGGAGTCACTTTCTAGCAGATAGGCAGGTAGCCATCAGATGCATTCTCTGTTCAAATGGCCATCTGGCTTCTCTGTTTCCAGATTCTGGAAAACATTTAACCTTATACTTTCCTGCAGAAAACAGAAACAATAGAATTAGGAAGCCATGGCAGCTATATTTGTCTAAAAAAAAAAAAAAGTCATGGAGAAAACAGAAGGATAGAAAGAGATACAGAAGACGAGAGAGGGACAAACATGAAAGACAAAATGACTATCCCAATAAGAAGGGGGTCCAAGACCTCATTGGAACAGTAACATAATGTTTCTTCACATATTGTTTCTTCTCTGCTACTGAACAATTATAATGCAGATATCAATCAAGTTTTCAGATGTAAAAGTCCTTAAAGTTTTTTATATGATACATGTAAAACATTTGAAAGACAACAATGCCCACAGGCAGAGCAGGCAACAGAAAGGATGAAGATGAAAAAAAAAAATCAACAGTTTTGCTGTCCAGTACTGAGCTCTTTGTTCCTGTGTGAGCTACATTGATTCACTGCTGTCTCTGCCCAATTTCATGGTTCATTGTTCTTGCTAAAAGAAGACCAGTTCCAGCTTCACTGTCCTATACAAAAGAACAGTCCATCCTTCCAAAGATAACAAATGGCTATTAGGCCTTACTGCGAGTACAAACACTACAGACACTGGCAGGTGCACTGTTGTGGAGCAATTCAAATCTGTTACAATTGTCCTCTAACAGGGTAGTTGTTAAATGTATATTTACAATCTTAGCTCTCTTCAGCAAATGATGAGCATACAATCTAAAAGCAAGACAACATTTTTCATATTTTCTTCTCTGTTTCTATTCTGCCATTACATCTGCTACACAGTCCATATTTTGGGAAAAAGATAATGGTTGGTTTAGAGGTAGTACAACATTTGGTTTTTTGAGACTGGGACACCAAGACACAACCATTATTATCATCATAAAACAGAGCAGTGTCAAGGACAGAGTGCTTGAAACACTTCCAGATATACTAGGAATAATTGAATATCTTGGATTATTTTAAGAAATGCAAGAAAATTGAGAGACTACTGTTGCCTGGAAAATCCGTTTTTCTCTCTCATCCACAAAAAAGAAAAAAAATAGAATTGCATCATGGTTGGAAAGAATAAATTAAAGCAGAACCTACACTGTATGAAAGTGTACCTGTATAACAGGTACAGGAACATGTCCCCACAAAAATGTGTTTTTTCATTGAATAATCTGTTCCTTTCTGTGCAATTTGTGTAGGACTGTCCCGCATGACTGATCCCCTTTCAGAAGATGCTGTGGTAGCTTCCTGTATCCTAAGCCAATTCTCAGGCAGTAGAAGATAGTATCATGCCTCCCAACTTTTCATCTGTCGTCTAATATAATTAAATATATTTTAACAAAATAAGTATCATATTATTTCATGAAAAGCAGAAAATTAAAAAGAAAATAGAACAGTAATGTCAGAATTGATTTTCTGTAGAGAGAGAAAAATTAAAGTGTTTATCAGTAAAAATGGAAGTTTTTCAATACCAGATTCTTACACTGAAGTGTCATTTTTTATTGGCTTCAAACATTTGGTATGCTAAACACAGTTACTCCACTGTAAAAACATTTAGAAAATACAGAGTAACATGGAGATTGTTTCTTCATTTGGATTAGTAGAATCTTATTTTGGAAAAAATTTAAAAAAAAAAGTGTTCCTGATACTTGTTTCTGGACAGGTATGATTTCTGAAAGAAAATCCAGTCCATGGTATCTGAAAGTTGAATCTCTGGTTTCAAGCAAAAACCAAACCCTAATTTAATCATTTATTGTGTAAACCGGGAAAAGAAAGATGACTCCACAGCCCATTTTAGAAATACCAGTCTCAAGAGAGTGATGCCGTGAATGACCCTTCCCCCAAAAACAGGACTTCGAGCCACGTTAGTGTAGGGTAAGATAAAAAGTAAAGGTCCTTTAATAACACAGGGCCTACAGCCCACAGGAATACAGGATGACATGCATGTGTCTCAGTTCTTGTTTCCATGGCTTTTATAATAAGATCCCTCCAATCATTGCTTTACACATTTCTCAGTCCAGCCCCAGTCCCACCCCTGGTCCAACCCCCTGGAATTGGGTCTGGGGTCGTCAGGACCCTCTGTCTTCATCAGCTCTTCTTCCTCAGGCACACAAAGGTCTCTTGGAGTTCATCCAATTTTGGCTTTTGGGTCACTCTGACCTATGTTTATGTTTCATTCTGTAGGCCTTCTGATATCCTTCAGCTCTTTACCTTGGAAAGGAGTCTAAACAAGATTAATTAACTAAAGGAATTTGAGCTCCCTGTTCTGGGACAGGGGTAGTGATAACAAGGCATTAAACTTAGACTGTTAGAAATATTAACCCTCTAAAAATCTACAACTACTGTGTTCCTAAAATCTACAAAATGTAAAAATCAGAACAAAAACCCTTTCGGCATCAAGAGAAACACTGTATAGCAGTACTTATTCCATTGAATGCTTCGTAATACCAGTAAAACCAGAAGACATTCATTCTTCATTTGGGGAGAGGCAATAACCAACTAATGGGATTTGAGGTGGAACTTCTTGGACATGTGGATTTGCTTGCTTAGGAAATGAAATGATATTATATGTCACCCAGGAAAATGTTCACATGATAATTTAGTGAAAGTACTTGACCTGGGAGAGAGAAAGAATCACATTAATGTACCCCTGTATTGTGTGTGATTAGGTAGGATGTGGTAAGACTTCACAGGTAAAATAAAAGGAATGTACATACCTTTCAGAGAAACTTGGATGTTCCTGAAACAAGAGGGGCGGATTTTGAGGAAGTATCTTTGAGATGTATGCTGTAGTTTGAAGGGGCCAGTGGTGGATGGGGTAAAAATCTGTACCCATAAACAGTGCCAAGACTATATTCTTACTTACAAGGCCAGAAACATCTTGAACCCCTACTGTTAAACTTCTTTACCCTCCAAATTGAGATGGCCATATGAAAATTATCTTTGGGAATGATTTGTAGACCCAGCCTACTCCCAAACAATATACAGAATCCTTTAGGAGAGTGCAAGTCACCCAAGGCTGAAAGTGCATAAGAAACCAGCCTAAAACCTGATCTCTTAGATGATTAAGATGTAGCCCTGTCCCAAGTCTTTGCTCTGCTTAATTAATAAAGATGAAGACTAAACACCAACTTACCCCTCATCAATATGTCTTTTTAAAATGTAACACCAGAGACAGATGAGTTGAAACAAAAATAATGCAACAATGAGATTACTTTGAAAATTTTATTTTAAGCAAAGAAAATACTTTAAACAGAAAGATATGATTAAGAAAGAAATGATAGATGAGCCACAGCACAGATGAAAAGTCTCAGACTTACTGTTTCCATTAACCTTAAAAAACCTCTATGTGATAGTTCTAAAAATCTTTTTTTTTTCTCATCTCTAAGGATATATCAGAGAAATTATTCTAAAGAGTGAGATGTATAATGTATTGACTTGCTATTGCATAGTACTACAACTTAATATATTTCTTCTAAAAGCAAGACGTGCACCTAAACAAATGAAACAGAATTAAAAATAATTCAGCCCACCTGAGGTAGTTTTGGACCCTGAACAGACTGAGGACTTATCTAACAATAGAAATGAAGACTGTATAAGGAATTCTGGAACAACAATCTGATTCTGTAAGGTATATACAGCATGAGGAAAAGGAGCAATGACAGCAGTTGGCACAGTACTGAAAACAATCTGGAAAAATGATCCAATACTGTAATCACTTTGAGTTTGTAATTCAAGTACTCATTCTGAATTTGTCCTCTTTTATGTTAATTCTTTTGCAAATCCTTAAAGAAACCATAATTTTCTCCATGTATCTAGATAAAGAGTCCTCTAATATTAAATTAACACTACTTTTTATTGGAGTGCACCAATTGCTTGCCTTAGAATCATTAATATATTAGTATACCATCAATAAAATAAAACTTAAAATTACAACTATTTTCAGCTTAGGTTTCCATTTTCTGGTCCAAAAAAGCAAAGAGGCATTCCAGCCCATAAGGTGGTGTGGTCAAACATGAAGTATAGGAATAAAGTTGTCCTGTTGCTGTTATTTTTCAGGATATAATGCATACATTACTACTGAGATATTTACATCATTAAAAGACATTAGCTGTAGGTATATCTTCAATCTATTATCATTTTAATTTGATGTATCTAGTAGAGGGACCATTGTTAAAATATAGGATTGAATAGTAAATAAATAAAAATTTCTCTAGGTTTACAGTTTCTGTAGTGGTTAGAACTGCATGTGCATGTTAACTGTTGATCTACTAAGGTAGTTACACAAACTTGCAAGTAGGTCTAAATTACACTGACTTGCACAAGAGGAAGAAATGGTTCACTTCTCTGTGGGTAAGGTAAAGGGTAATTTAATCTACCTTACAGAGAGTTTTAAGTTTCTCTAACAGGTGACATAGTGAACCATAGAACTTCCAGTGGGTGGAGGGACTAGTGACCTGTGGAGAAGACTAGGATGGGTTACTTTTTGAGAACAGATTATCAGGAGGGAGTTTATAATGCTTTTGAATGAAGAAAAACAATTATTAAGAGCACTCAAAGATCAAGTGATCAATCAGCTCTTATTGGAAATATTTTGCACAAATTTGATAACCCAGGTTCATGGAACATGCATGAAAAATTTCCACTGGGAAGATATAGTGAATAGACTATTTCTTTTAAGAAGACATATTAAAATATCTTTGCTTGTTCCACGCAAAAAACCCCCCAAATTCTTAGATCAGACAAATCTCTACAAGGTCTGGTTAGATAAATAAATTTCTCACTAGAGAAAGAGACGATCTTACCGATGCACGTAAATACCTACAGGGAGGGAGTAAGAAGATGGAGTTCAGTGGTGCTCAGTGACAGTAGGCAATGGGTTTAAAGTGAAATGTGGAAGGTCCTGTCTGAACACAAGGAAATGGTTTTTGACTGTAATGATGACTGTGGACTGGAATAGGTTGCCCAGAGAGGTTGAGGACTCTTCATCCCTGGAAATATTAAAAAAACATATTCCCAGGTAACCGGCTCTTGGTGGCCCTACTGGAGCAGAGGGATTGGATGAGATGACCTTCAGAGGTTCTTTTCAACATCAACCATTTTGTGATTCTGTGATATATTACTAGGATGGAAAGCAAAAAATGACTATAAGAAAATGCAGACTGAAAATAAAAAAAAAGAAAAAAGAAGAAAAAGGTAAAAGTAAGTTCTGTAATGATCTTCAATACTAATAAGTACAAGCAAGTTACTTACATTAATTTAAAATTAGGTTTAACAAGCTTAGGAAAGATTACCTATGTGTGTGTGTGTATATACAAATACATATATATGTGTATATGCATATACATATACATATACCTATACATATACATATATATATATATAAAGAATATTCTTTCATTTAGGAATTATGATATCTTATATGGCAGCAGAATCAAAGGAATCTTTTGGTTTTAGTTATACTCTGTTAAACCATGATTCGGGATTATAAAAGAGCAGTCATCGGTCACAGCTACCATAGGTTCCAAAGGTGAAAGTCCTGCTTAAAAATCTCAATTTCATTTCATAACCAGGACAAGGAAATATAATAGAAAAACACAAAGCATTCCTCTGTAGTATGCTGTCCAAACAAAATACCTACATTAATTTAAAACAGCATTTAACAAGCTAAGGAAAGAAACGATACATTAAAAAAGGAGTATTTTTTGGTTTGGAAATTAGGATATCCAATATATCACTACAGGGTGCTGCTTTGTGCTCTTCTGTCATATTTTCTTGAGGATTAAAGACCCAGGACAATCCATCATCTTACAAAAAATTAGATATGTTCATTAAAAAAAAGTATCTGTATCTAGTCTTGAAACTCATACATACGTTTCTGTTGCACCAAAGTCTACTGATATTACACCATCCACATACACAGTCCTGTCTGATTAAGTGAAATACTGAGCAATCAACATTAAAATAGTGCCATATAGTCTTATGTCTGTGCACATTTTACTGGGATTCAGTAACACAAAACTTAGTTGGTGTCTGTGATGTTAACAAAGTACAACCAAGCTCAATTTTAAATGGGAGCTATGTCATATAATCTTTAAGTATAAGCCATTAAAGTTATTCAGAAAGTATCACAGTTTAGTGCTCACCACAATGTCTGTAAAATGCTATTATCTAATGAATATAAAGCCAATATTGACTTACAGCTCATTGAGCTTATTGGTATTTGTCCATGGGTCATTGATGGCAAACATTTTACATCTACTATGATTGTGTTTAGATACATATTTATATCCAACAGTTTATTGTTGCAATCATATAAAGGATTTAAAATTGCACTGACTTTAAAGCAGTCATGTTAAGGAAATTCAGTTTAAAGGTAAACTGATATCTTCATCCAGATCTTACAGCAGGAACCAGTTATTATCCAATTACACATTGTTCCACAAAATACAAGATGCATCTTTTAATCAATGCTTTGTTTATTGACTAAACAAAGCTTAAAACTACCTGGACTGCTGTTGAAACCCCTGGATGATAGAGCATATTTTACTGGACCAGCCTTTCACATATGTTAAAGCAACTCAGTAAAAGGCTGAAGGTTTTCATTGGTTTCTCAAAGCCCTTTTATAAGCCAAATCAATGCCCTAAAATATTAGGCATTGGTGCTATGTTCCTAGTTGAAAAAAAACCCTGTAAATAAAACTCTAAATATTTATTTATTTACTTATTTAATGGGATTTTATTTACTTAATCCTACTTAATAGGATTTATTTACTTATTTAATAGGACTTTATATCACTGCATCAGAAAAAGCTACTAGTTAAAATACAGTTACACACAAAACATACCCCAAACTTCAATAAGGTACAGAAACAAAGTATCTTCAAAGACTAATCCAAAGTGTAATGGCCTTAGGAACTGAAATTCACTTAGATATGTAGAAAGAAATAATAAGGTTATCTAAACAGTGAAAATATTTTTTTCAGTTTCATTATATATTTTATGAATCAACAATACTCTGATTTGCAAAGAGAAGTAAATCTAACATCAATACCAAACCACAGCATGACAACTATTTTTATCTCGAAAGCTGTGTTTTCAAACTTTGGAAGGGTACAAGAGGTAAATCTTTAGTAGTGAAGAGTCTCACTTTATTACAGGAAAGTGACTTAGTACAAATGAAATTGGATGAAGAAACTTGGCCAATACATTCATCTCCACAAAAAAAGAAACAAAACACAAAAGACTGAAACAGCCTCACAATACTTACCACAAAATTAATACAGAAATTTTGTTGCTTGAAATAAAGAAAAAATTGCTTGTCCTTTCTCTAGGTGAATAATGTTATTGTGAAAGTTACATATTCTCATAATTTAAAACTATGGGACCTGAATTCAATTCTTCTAAATTTAATTGCTCTAGACATTTAAGTAAAATCCCTAATCTTACCTGCATTGAACCTAAGTTAGGTATACATTGTTGTGTAACTTGTTCCTTCTCCTGAGGTTTATAGATAAAAGTAACATCAACATTCTTCACAGAACCCTCTTTTCAAAGGCTTATTCTTGTAGCAAAAATAACACTAAACTAAAACTTGCTTCATAGGTTTCTAGACCAGATAGGAAATTATTCTTTACAATCTAAACTATCATTGCTATCACTCCATTGAGTTTAGAGAAGAAAAGATTGACAGGGGATGTCATCAATACATATAAATATCTCATGGGCGAGTGCCAAGAGGATGGTGACAGACTCTTTTCAGTGGTGCCCAGTAACAGGATAAGG
This sequence comes from Pithys albifrons albifrons, assembly GCF_047495875.1. Taxonomy (NCBI): domain Eukaryota; kingdom Metazoa; phylum Chordata; class Aves; order Passeriformes; family Thamnophilidae; genus Pithys; species Pithys albifrons. The sequence continues at coordinate 26,795,826 of NC_092459.1, forward strand.
AGTAATGGTCACAAACTGAAACACAAGAAGTTCCACCTCAATATGGCAACAGAGCACTGGAACAGGCTGCCTAGGGAGGTCATGAAGTCTCCCTCTGTGGAAGTGTCCCTGGGTAACCTGTGCTAGGTGTCCCTGCTTTGGCAGGGAGGTTGGACTAGATGAATTCTAGGGGTCCCTTTCAACCCTAACTATTCTGTGATTCTCTGACTACATTTTAGAAGTGAATCATTGCTTTTTAAATGTTTGATATCCACTTAGCAGGAGGAAATAGTTGTTTCAATAAAATATATATGCAAGGCCTCTTTCTATGCTCTTGCATTTTCAGTGTTATAAAATAAATTCTAACAATAAAAATAATCTAAAGTTGGCATAGTGGTCAATAAGTACAATCTGCAGTTACAAATTAGTTTCCTCTAGTCTATTTTAAAGTGCACTTATATTTGCTTTGAAAGTAGATCTTGAATACAATTAAACATTTAAATGAAAGTTGAAAACTGCATAAAACAATCCTGAGATTTTATTAAATTTGGTTCTATAGTGATTTTTATGTTTCTATTCTAAAAGATTTATAATTACAGATATAGATATATTTTACATTTATCTTCTTTATTACTGATATAATTAGAAAAATTATTATCATTTCTTCTCTACTGTAAATTAGATTACACACACAAATTCTGATGATTTGCAAATATTTAAAGATATAAATTGAGTGATATTATCCTAGTTTTGATCACAGATTACCAAATCCAGAACTGGATTACACAATCCTGAAAAACAAAAGAGTGAGTTAAGCAAGGACCATTTTTATATTTTTTGCCTAATAAGTAATTTGAAACAAGAGACATGACTGTGTGATAATAAGATAAACTGATAATCTTCAAATAAACCTTTTTGTGAAACAACCAATGATCTTACTAAATCTTTGAATGGTATGAGTTGCTATTTCTTGTCATTTTGATTTGTGTCTGGTTTGTAATAGGCAGAAGCATCTTAATCCAAATACAGTATTTTTAATTATTAAAATAAAGATTTCATCGGGGTTTTCCTTTTTCTTTTATTCAGGTAAAAGAAAGGAAGAATTTTGTCATATTATCTAAAAACTCTAATGCTTTTGAAGTGACATGGTGAATAATGAAGAATTCTCATACTTTGACCTCCCCAAAAGTAGGCAAAATGTAAAAGCTATTTTATAAATTTTGTGACACAAAGTGAAATGACTCATATAGAAAATGCACTCTAAAAATAGACTTTGCACTCCCACTCCTCCCTACTGTAACCCAGGGGACTTGTGCTAAATAATATCAAAATATCCAGTCAGCAAGATTGTTTTAACATAATTGAAATGGTAATGAGAAATATATTTAAACTGTGATGGGCAGCTAACTCTAAAAACAAAAGTCAAAACACTGAAATCAACAGAGAAGTGCAGGCATGATCAAACGTCACAGGAAGGACACAAGACATGTAAAACCAGAGGGTTTGGTTTGGTTTTGTTTGATTTGTGTGTTTGTTTTTTATTTGGATGTGGATTTTTTCTTTTCTTTCTTTCTTTCTTCTTTTTTTTTCATATGGACTTCAGTTCAGCCAAATGTATGGAAAGTGCGAAAATATGGAATTGTGGTGGAATGACTGAAATCAAGACTTTCTGATTTTTTTTTCCTCAGGAAATGGTTTAGCATTGGTATAGTGGCTATGACACAGCAACCTAGCAGCTGAGGTTCCTGTCCCATATATCAGGATTGGAACTAACCAAGTACTGTTTTCTGATCTCTAGTTATTTTCTACCATCTTTCTGCTATTACTGGTTTCCTTAAAGTGTGTGTTAGAAATGTTTTACTCAAGTTAGCTTTTATAAGCTCAAATATAGATTATGTGCTACCTGTCCATACAAGCTATTTTGCAGTCTGAAAGGCTGCCCTGTGTTCTGGAATGTTTCCTTATAATCAGTCTACACTTACCTTTGTTCAAGATTATCCAACTTACAACAAAACAATTTCTTCTCTTTCCTACTGTCATGTTTATACCCTTCAATTACATGCCAGTCTTGTTTCATCGATTATACAGAGGTTCCACAGTGCAGATGTTGTGTTATAATAATGTCAGAATGTGTATGTACCCTTCCAAACAAATCAGATTTCTAAACTTGAGCATGTGGAAGAGGGTTGTTTGTTTCTTTGTTTTCCTTTTTTGTTCCTATATATTCTCACTGCATTACAGAAAGAATAGCAAATGTAACTGAAATCATCTCTGGTTAGTCTGAAATATTTTATGGACTGACTCAAAGCAAGCCAAAAGATTAAGTAGCATGCTTATTCCTGCATAATCCCTTTATTTGCTTTTATTACATTTTTGATCACAAAAGAGGTCAAGCACTTCTGCCTTGAAGAATAATCATGTATCTAGCTGTGGCAACTCATTGTAATTTTATATTATGCGTATAGACAAGATCAGGAGTGGATTTGTCCAGATTAGCCTTTACAAACCAGAATGGAATTAATCATTTGTCTGCAAACTAAGGTGTTTCTGTTCAAGTTTGCATCCTTATAGCACTTCATAAAACTGGTTTGTAGTCCCTAAAAATGGAAGCTTATGTGCAGAGAAGTATTAAAGTAAAGGAAAAGGAAATGAAATAAGCACAATCATAATTAATTAATGTGTTACTTTTGCAAAATATGCAACAAAAGTACATAGAGTATTGGTACTTTTTATGTTTGGATTGAAATCATCTACTTGGACATAAAATAAAAACAAAGAAAAATACTAGAGATGACATGGCAAACCCAGCAGTTCTTATTCTAATAAAAACGAAGTCACTTTAATTAAAAAACATAAAAATAATAAAATTGTAAGGTAATGTATAAGCATCACAGTGGACACAGTTACTTTGTCATTCCATGAGCCTGATTGATGACTGTTGAAGTCTGTATTGGAGACAAAATTATTGATTGATTTCTTCTGAATTAGGACTCATACAGTTGCATGTTGAAACTTCGGTACCACTCTAAACTAGAAGAGCTTAACAATATCACAAATTCCTCTTCTGGACATTTTTATCCAAACAGAAGCAAATATTCTCCAAAGAAATTAGAAATATTTCAATTATACAGTTTCCTGTCACCAATGAGTCTGTTACTCCCACAGTCAGGATAATAAAGAGGGTTTTTTTCCTACGTAGTATGTATTTTATTTGAAAATGTTATGTAATATAAAAAGAAGTATTATGAAAGACAAGGAATGATGCCAGAAAACACAAATTGAGGACGAAGTCATCTGTGCTTGCTATAATGAAAAACACAGTAGTATTAGAAAATTTGTCGTTTCATTGTTATCAAGGGTCACAACAGCATATCTTGCACAGCTTGTTGTGGACCTCCTATGTGAACTCTCTCCACTATGAAAATTGATCATTTACCAATGCATTCTATTTTCTATCTCTTAATCATGCAAGGACTTTCATTCTTGTCTAAAGTTTTTCTAAGATTATTTCCCTGTCAAAAGCTTTTTGGTAATCTAACAAAACATTTCAATGGGATTGACCATATTTACAAACTTGTTGACTGTTTGACAGGGTATGTAAGGCAAGAATTAATTTTCTAAAAGCCATGTTGATTTTTTCCACTCTTCTATTATTTGCACACAGAATAACTACTTCTGTTCTTCATTTACCAAATTGCTTGTATGAATTTTTACAGACCTGTGCGTCATTGCATGTCTCATCAAACCTTTACTCAGAGGAGCTGCATTTGTATTTGCATAGTACGTTTCCTACATATAACAAAAGAAATATCTTAACTCCATAATTGGAGCAAGCAAGCTGCAAAAGAGTTACAATTAAAGTTTAATACATAACATGACATTATTAGGTGAAGTGGAACCTTAATGGAACCTTCAGGAGCCTCAGCACAGAAACATAATTTGAATCTCTGACTAGACAGAATCAGAGATACATTTAAAATTTTATTACACTTTCTAGTGGAGAATTGTTTCACAAATACCTGGTTGGGTTTCAGACTTCTAATAGTTTGCAATATGTAAGGGATTATTTATTTAAAGGTGAATGAATCATCACCAGTATATTTGCAAATGCACGTTTTCCTCTCTAATGATGAAGTAAATCACAGACCATCGCTCTCGATTAGTTTTGCTCCAGTCTTTTAAAGAGCAAAGCCAAGTTAATCTGTACTTTACAAGGCAGAAGAAGAACAAAAAAGACACCAGTTTTGACACACAGGGTGGAATATGCTAAGTGTGCTCTAATTCATTAGGAAAAAATACAGCTTCTCCAGGCATATGTTAAAATATACATATAATTAAATCTTTGCAGGTTCAATTTTTTACATAAATGACAGAAGACAATTCTGCTATCTGGTGTGTTTTTACATTTCTTGTTAATACAAACTTGCATTTGAAACATGCACTTTTTGGTGGGCTATTTGGTAATTCAAAAACTAAGATTTGTTGACATTCATTTACTTTCGGTTAATCAGTCTTTGAAATGTTATGCACCAAGGTCCTTACCAAGACTGAGACCTGATTCTTCCAGGTACTCTGTTAATATGCAATAAGATGAACTTTGCCTCAAACAGATGGTAATATAAAGACAAAAGGCAGTATAGAGTTGGAAAACTGAAGCTTAAATAAGTGGAGAATAAATTTCCTGTGTCTTCTACATACCATATAACCCCCTTAGCTTTAGTTCTATTGAAGTCATCTAAAGCAGTTGTCCAGAATTCATATAGAGCCAGTGAAGAAAGGCAAACTTACTATTTACACCACTGTTTGCCTCTGAATAGTTCTTGCCTGGTCATTCATTTCCAGGGATAAGCTGGATGTATCAGAACTGACTTTCTGTCAGACTTTTCCTTTCATAGGAATGTAGGTTTGCCCACATTGAAGAAGATGAAAATAAGTTTATTGATTATAGAGGATCATGACCTAGTTAGAGAATACTTTCAGATTTAGCTTGATAATATTCTATATTTTAACAGTTTATACAACCACTACAAATTTCACCTTCTGTACTTCAGTGATTTTTCTTTAAATGTTCAATCTTGCCTGTCCATAGCTTCTTAAAGTTACCATTTCCAACCAGGCAAATTCTTAACACAAATTTTCTGATTATTTGTTATGGGCTCATTTGGGTTTTGTTTTTTGTTGGTTTTCTTATTCATTCATTTATTTGGTTGGTTCATTAGTTTTTGAGATTTTTTGAAATCTTCTTGAACAGTTTAAGGATAAGATTTAGTTCCTGTTAGTTTGCTTGTCAGTCATTCAAAGTACCAATTGACCACTGGAAACAGGTGTAATAGTAGACTTTTTAAGTTTCACAGTAAAACTGAGATAAGTGCACCAAGTTCCTTAAGGAAAGAAAAATGCTAAAAGATAATTTCAGTTAAATTTAAGTTTTTTAAAAATCAGGAAGCTATTTAAATTTTTGGCACTTCTTGAATGAAGCTTTATTCGCATGTAAAAAAATCCCAAACTACCAGGTAAGTGCTCATTAAGTAAGCCTATCCTTAGAAATAAAGTTTTACACATCACAATAGAGCTATTGACTAGCATGATCATATGTACAAAAAGTCAAATATATTTCTATATGCCTGAGGAAAATTTACATTTCAGTTCACTATGAAGCCAGAGCATGTCAAGTGACAGTAGATCAGAAGTTGGCACTTAGTTTGGGCTTTTTCAACCCCTAATAGCATTTTTTTATTTTTCATTACAATTCTGATGAAAAATTTAATTTAGGAAAGTAATTAATTTGCTTGTTCTCTTGCCATCTGAATCTCTCATCTGACAATGGCTCAGCATATTCATCACAAGGGGTCAAGCATGGGTAATGAAGCAGTTATGAGCTCACTGCAACTACTATGCCATCATTGTTACTGAAATGCAGTCCAATCCTCTGATTACAGTTGTCTATATTAGGGCACTGAATTTGTGGAAAGCCTCTGTCTTATATGCATCATCATCATACTCAATACTACTATAAAGGTTTTTCTTCAAATCAAGTTATGAAACTTTACTTTGTTTACATGTCAAAAGAAGTTCTTTGCCTCAAAAAGTGTAGAGATAAAGAACAGAATGAAAAATTGTCAATCTATTCATAGAGTACTGAGGCATACTCAGCTTCAACTTTCTCTCATTTCAGAACCACTCCATCTCTTCATAATCAAAAGTATTTGTTTCTCATTTAGACTTATCTACCTAAATAAATTAGTTATACTTTCATTCTGCAAAAATATTAAACAGAGAAAAATAAAAGCAGAATATATTTTTCTTGTAGTTTGAGATACTCTGTGTAAGATATAGATTCAGCAATGATCTCCTCTGACCTGAGGACAGTATATAAAGGTAATCTTTTTACTATCTAATCCTAGCAATCTTCTGGATGCCGGTTTTTGGTTGAAACAGTTTTGAGGGATGTGCTACATTTACAGCCACTTTGTAGCCTAATGGTTATAATCCTGTGTATGTCGCTGTAAAACAGTAAAGATTCAAATTTTCATATGAACTTCTTCACAAATTTTGAAATTTTAAAATTAAGTTCTTGCATCCTCCTGTATTATCTTTGAGAAGAAAAGACCATTTGAAAAACAGATATCAAGTTTAGTGCCTCATCTGATATGGCATCTGACAACAATTTTACTTATCCATTTGTGAATAGATACTCGTGTAGGTACTACAATGTGACCATTCTACATTACTGATGGTTCTAATAATAATGGTTTTGTTTATCAAAGTAAAACCATATTTTATTTCATATGCATAAGGAAAGATGCCTTAATTTGGTTGCAACTGGTATTACATGCAGATGATCAAGATTCTTAAAGTGGCTTTTTAATGGTTTCACTATCTTCACCTTTGCATAATATAAATAAAATATGCCTCACAGAAAATTTAAAAAAAATACCCAATATAGTTTCTCACTACTCTATTAGCTTCCCCAGGGGACTGAGATAACTAGTCTTCTTCAGTGAAGGATTCCTAAAGGAGAGAGAATGTGAGTTTCTCTTCTTCTGGGAAACTGATTTTATAATGGTGAAGGTGTCAGACATAATTAAGATGAATGACTGTGTACCCAACTAAATGAATCTTATCGTTGTAAATTTGACATTTTTCCTATACTGTTCATGAGTCTAATAGGAAGAAATCAAATGCACATCTTCTTAGCAGGAGTCAGAGGCAGGATAAAGTACACAACATAGTTAACTAACTGCTGAAAATGCAGAAGTCTGAAGACCTCCTTCAGATATAATCCTTTCAGTTCTTTCAACACAAAAGTTGAAGGAACAAATTTTATGTTTTATGACTTAAATGTGATTCATATCACAATTTTTTTCAGATGTCCTCATTCAGCAAAGATAGATAGTAAAAGAAGTTAATCGACTCCTAGTCAAGCTAGCAATTAATTAAAAAGTCAAGAAAACATAATCTGTTATTTGGTTCATTTTAGAGATAAGTGAGTGAGACACAAATAATACCCACTACTATTCCTTATTTTGTCTATCACCTTGTCCCAGCAACCTTTTAAGTCTTTTCATGGAATTTTTAATGGTAATTTTTTGGGGGGTTTGTTTGTTTGTTTGTGCGGGGTTTTGGGTGGTGGGGTTGGTTGTTTTTTCTTTGTTTGGTTGTTTTAAGGACTAGCAGCTAATCCAATCCATTACAACAACTTTCTCAGTAAGTCAGTTTCCAAATGAATTTCAGATTCCAATGAAGATGATCACATACTTATTCTTTCAGGGAAAAAAAAATCATTTTACCATGTGCCACCAATTAGCTTGCCATCAATTATTTACAAGCACTACATAATCTATATGGCTCAGTGTACTGGAAACAGGGAAAACATTGAGCTCTTATTAACCACTTCCAAAATTACTGGTGAAATCTTTATATTATGCATGGCTATGACTAATCATTTCAAATTAAGGAGTGAATAGCAACTATCAGTCCACAATATGCAATTGTCCAAGACAAGATAGTGTTATGTTTTGATGGTCTGATTTTTGGCAAGCAAATAAAATCTGTTACATAGATAAGAAAGACAAAAATAACAAGTATCCAATGTATTTAAAGTACAACATACATAGTAAATTCAAATATGATATTGAATTGCAAACCAATGAAGAAAATAAGAAATTTTACTATCAGTATAATATAAAAATGATCTCAGCATGATCCAAATGAGGAAGAAGAAAGCACTAGCTTAAGCATAAGATTCTACTGGCAAAGTGTCTGGGGCAGTAATTCGCTATAATCTGTGTCTTCTTACTGAAGTAAATTGGTCTCATTAACCATAGGACTGAAGGAGATATCATATGTGATCCATATCCTCCTGCTCTCTACCTCTGGCAATGTGGTTAGCATAACTTACATTATTTTATAAAGTAAACAGGCATTCTCTGTGGCTTAGTGTGTCACGCATTCATTTCTTTTCCTCTCATTGTCACACCCCAAAGATCCTGTGAAACAACTCGAAAAATAAAACATACTTCTGTTTCTACTCCATACTGATTTCAAGATTTCTGAGTGGCAGTCCAATTACACCCTTCCTTACCAGCCTTGAAGGTCCCAAGGCACTTGATCAAACAGGTGTTGTTGATAACCACTGCAAAGAACAGAGAAGCATAACAGCACACTTATAACACACACTTATTAGTTAGTCCTAAGTGGTGATCTTGGAAGGACAGAGGATGTCTTGGGCATATCATTAATGAAATGTCAGAATTTTCAGTTGTTAAAGGAGGGCAGTGAGCAGAACTGCCACCTTGGATTTCTGGCTTGTTTAGGAGCCTGGTCAACAGATTATCTGGGAGGCAGTCCTGAAGGGCAGAGAGGTCCAGGAAGACTGGACATTCTTCAAGAAGAAAATCTTAAAAGTGCAGGAGCAGGCCATCTCCTGCATCACCTCCATCACCTGTTGTACCTGTTCAGTCTCAGGCTATGGTCTCAGGGAAGTAATGGAAGTGAACCTTTTTCTCAGTGTGAGATTCCATGATTCTGACTTTCCACAATGGATCATTAATTGATATAGACCACTATATGATACAAACGCATGTCTGGATCATAGAATTTTGCTGCCTGGGGGGATTTTTAAATATCTATCCTTAGGTTGAAGCAGTCATGCCAACACCATTTTGGACTTTGTCCAGTGATAAGGAAGAGAAGACACATACAGAGATTTCCCAAAGTAGAAATTTTTCAAGAGGATAAAGCTAAGAATGTGACTCAGCAACAGCCATTTCTGTTAAATTTGAGGGCTCTAGCTTCACTTCCTGCACATAATCAGCTAGGATGAGTGTTGTATTCATAAAAGTACCTCAGAATTACCATACTGCTCAATATTGAAAGATTTTACAGCTAAAAAGCATCAGTAAATGACAATATAAAATATTAATAATCAGCTGTCATCTTGATTTCAGTGGGACAACTCACATCAAATAGATCTTGTAATTGTTTAAGATCAGCCCCAGGCTCTGTCTCTAAACTTTTGTTAGGCATAATCAGTCTCACACACAGACACTAAAAGGTTTTTCAACTGCTGTAATGTGTGCAGTAGCATACATTATTTTTTATTCTTGTTTCTAAGAATTATTTAAAAAATATTAGGGCAATGTTTAAACCCCAAAGTTTAAATAATCATTGAACAGGTTGCTCAAGGTGGTTATGGGATCTCCTTAACTGAAGGTTGTTGAGAGTGAAAAACATTAAAAAAATGTTTTTGGGAGGAGAAGACAGACTATATAATTTCTTGAGGTCCTTTCAGGGGCTAATTGTAATGATTCTGACATGGCCATACAGAGAAGCAAAGAAATATTAAGTAGTTCTTGCTTCCCTGACAGGGTTGAAAACCTGCAGACTCCTCCTCATTGAGAACAATGTGACTGGATCAGCAAGTTGCCATGAAGGAGCAAATAGCTATCAGCTGTAATTCAATTGCAGGCTGCTTGCTCCCAAGAGCAGGAAAGAAACAAAAAATCAATTGAAATTCTGAATCAAAACTAATTCTTTAGCCCAGTCCTGAGCTCTGGACATATTCTCATTGTCGAAAGAAACTTTCATGTTGCAACCTAACCCCTAAAAAGAGTAGAAGGGGATTGAGCATACATGATATAGTGATTATATATGTGGCCTTGTGAAGGATAAGAGTAGGTATTTTAGTACATTTGAAATCATATTTATGGAGACAGATGATTAGGAATTAGCATATGTAAAGAATGTGTCAGGTACTGTTATTATAAGATGAAATGGCTTCTAAAATGACCAAACAGTGCAAGTCACAAAGGGTTAAGAAAATAAGGAGAGAAATTGAAGATGCTTTGGCAGACATTTTTATGTACTTCTGCTCTTCAAAATAGATCAAGTGAAATCTGAGATGAATGGAGAGTAGCCAACATAATGCCATTATTTTAAAAAGGCCTAAAGAGAGACAAGGGAGGGATAGACTTATTAACTCATTGGAATTCTCAGAGGATATGGCTGCCAACTTAGACCAAAGAAATATGCACATCATGGGAATTTTCAGAAAATGTTCAGCAAAATTCTGTGTTGTAGCTACTGTCTTGGTTGCACAGTCAAGAAATGAATTAAAAGCAGGCATATTAAGATCAATGGTGGAAATCACCTATAATAAAATGCATGTTGAAAATAGAAAATACAGTTAATGAGGATATTTTTTACCAAGTTGGCTGCTTAAAAAATGCATAAATGAGAAGTGACACATCTAGACTGTTAACTGCACTCCTCCTTTCAGAGACTCTCCCCAAAGGAGGTTACTTGCTTGAGACTGACTTGTTACTGTAGCTCCTTTCAAGTCTGACATATTTGTAATGTTATTGTTCTACCCTCTGCTGTCAGAGCTGCCTCCAACATACTGCCCTTCTTCACTTTAAAACAGGCAAATTTTCAGGTCCATGAAAACATTTTCCTGTCATCCTCAGAAAGGAATTATTTTCTATTTGCACCACGCTGCAGCATAAGGTTCCCACACTGTCCTGTGAGACTGATGGGAAAAAATCAGTTCTGTGTCTATAGCCATTCAATCCATGACAGCTTTATTGATAGTACTCACAATGGAACAATTTTATAGGTGAGGGCTGTGCCACAGGTTGAGATCACAAATAAGTTTAACAAATAAACATATTCCATTGAATTGTTGTCTAGTGTCAACCTTTGGTGGCAAGTCAAGAAAGATTTGTATTATTAGGAAAGAAAGAAAGGAAAATTATCCTGATTATCTTGAGCCATTCTGTCCTGTGATTGTTTTAAAGATGGAAGAGATGAGTGAAAAACTTCCAGAGGGATATATAAAAGACTTTTATACCTTGCATTGGTATCACCAGCCTTCCTTAGCAAATATACTAGCAAGAAAACAAGGAATTTGTTATTTATACAACATCTTCCATAACAATAATAAATGATTGTATTAAATATTCTTAATCAATTTGAGATTAACATGGGAATTAGTTTGGGATATTTTCTGAGGTTAGTACAGTCAAAAATAGTAAGAAATATTTTTAAATAATTAAGAATAATTACATTAAGTTTAACTCAGTAAGTGGAGGACATCTTAAGGAGTGTCTTCTTTCCCACAGATACTTTATACTTTTTACCTTATTTTAAATATTTTATCTGACTTTGTGTTCTGAGATGGATTTATACTGGAAACATCCTACTTGAAGATGTGCAGAAAGTAGTTAGATAATCATGTTTTCATGCAGGTCTTCAATGGACAACAGGCTACACCATAACTTTCAGGTACTAGTCACCAACTTTGGGAATTTTAACATTCTGTTTATATCAGAAACTCTTAAGAGGTCAAAGTACAGTATAATACATATCAATTATCTTTCTGGTGATAATTTGCACAATTTTTCATTCCACTTAAAGAAAGTGTATTAAGGGCACCAGCTTTGCTGATCTGCAGAGATCATGGAATCATAGGATGTTTTGAATTGAAAGGGACCTTAAAGATCAGAGGAAATGTCAAGTTGCACCAGGGGAGGTTTAGTTTAGCTATCATGAAAAAAATGTTCAAAAGGTATGTGGCTGTGGCAGCAAGGGATAGTGTTAAGCAGCGAACATAGCAGTGTTATGTTAATACTTGGACTCAATGATCTTAGAGGTCTTTTCAAGCCTTAATGATTGCATGATGTTATGATCTAGTTCCAACCTTCCTGCCATCATCAGGGACACCTTTCATTAGACCCAGTTGCTCAGAGCTCCATCCAGTCCAGCCGTGATCACTTCCACAACTTCTCTGAGAAACCTGTTCCAGTGCCACATCACTCTCATAATAAGGAATTTCTTCCTAATTTCTTTAACAATTTGACATACAAATAAATAAAGTCTCTATACTAAACTTTTGTCTGATGTCTATGTTCTGAGCCTTAACAGAGTTCTGAGCTCCTGAAACAGACTGTTAAAACAATCTTAGAACAAATAATTTAAGAAAAAAATCTGCAAATCACTAAATAATAATATTAAAAAAATAAAATACACATCTAACCTGACTGTGAATGACCTGCTACATGCAAATTAAATGTCTTGGCCAAAACTTTTAAATTGTGTTGAATAAGTTGCTTGGGGGGTTGTGTATGTCCTATACACATGTAAGTCCCATCTTCTACATTTTTAAGGATTCTATCTCTTAGAAATTTTTTCCTATTGCTAAACTTTAACCATCAAGATATTGTGTTGTACTGGGCATAGCTGGCAAGCAGTTGACAGCAAGTTCTGTGGGGGGACTATTTGAGAAGAGGCTAGAGCAACCCTGTGCTGGACACAGCTGGTGCTAGATGGCTCCGATCCACCCACCACAGGGCACAGGTGATGTGGGGGCTCTTTGGGGGACAATGGATTTAATAAACGGAATAAAACATCTGACAGAGGGGGGAAAGAACAAAAAGTGTGAGAAACTTTTTGTGCAAACACCAAAGTCAGAGAAGGAAAAAGGGAAGGAGGTACCTGCAGCCTGTGGGGAAGACTGTGGAGCAGACATCCACACATACAGAACACCCCACCCTAGAGAAGTTAGATATTCCTGAAGGACAGCTGTCAATGAAGAGCCCAGGCTACAGTCCTGGGGAAAGCATGAGGATGAAGAAGCAGCAGAGATGAGCTGTCATGAGTGGCTTGCTATGTGTCACTTGGTGTGGGAGAGGAAGTAGAAGAGCTGGGAATGAAGGAGTGAAGTTGATCATGAGAAAAATAAGGGGGATGAGGGGAATGTTTTTCTTTGCTTCTCACTATCAAAATCTATTTTAACTGAAAACAAATTAAATTAAATTTCCAAAATTTGAGTCTACTTTGCCTATGTCAGTAATTGGTAAGGAATCTCCCTATCCTTTCCACAAGTTTTTGCATCTTATTTTTTTCCCAGTCCTCTTTAAGACAGATGGGTGTAGCCAGGCAGCCAGCTGATGCACACATATGTATGTAGCTCTTCCTCTACTGATGAAAGAGAAGAAACTCTTAACTACATAAATAGCAAGAAGAAATTATTCTCTAAAGCATTTCTATCTTTTCATTGTCTCTAGATGGTGCTAAGATTAAACAATCAATTTAGAAGTCTAAGGTTAGGTTAGTTGAATTCTGTTGTGTTTGGCCTAATGAGAGTTAGAAAGGGAAAAGAAATTAGTAAAAAGTGTTTCAGATTTACCTGGTTAGATACAGTGCTATTTTTCTACATCTGACAAATATCATCAGATTAAACTATTAGGAAAAGCGTGACAGGTATTGCACTGAGAAGTATTAAAAGAAGCAATGAACAAATCATCAGATAAGACACCATCAGTTAGAAAACATATGCCATACAAGACTTTCAGTACCAAATGAAAGGCAGCAGGCCTCTGAGCTGCAAGCAACTGCACTGAAATAAGTGTAGCTTGTACTCTTTCCAATGGAGAGGTGCCAAATACTGGAGTTCATGTTGTAGTAAAACAGAAGATTCAGTTAAAACTAAAAATAATGAAACAAAACAAAAACCCACAAAAAAACAAACAACACCCCCCCCCCCCCAAAAAGCAACCAACCAAACAAAAAAAGTAAGCAAAATTCTATTTCAGTCTGTGTTTGTCATTCATTTGTCTCACTAAACACAGGTATTTTAGGAGTCTCATAGCACCACTCCTGCAGTTAAGATATTGTTCATCAGTGTTCCAACAGCTCAATCTAAATTAAAAAGGCCATAAAGAAATTTCTATTGTTTTCCTTTTTAGCTCTTTATTCATTTAAAAGGTTTTCTCAAGGGATCACTTTTAATACTTTCTGACCCACCATTATGTCTGCCTGCTTCCTCCTAATTAACAGAGTCCTGGTTTTGCACCCAGTTTTGCCCTAAAGATCAATTCTCCAAGCGTGAACTTGACTAACAGGAAATCCCAACTCAATAGTGTTACAAGACAAGAAAATTAATACAGTGGAAGAAGATGAAATTGTAAAGAAACCCGTATTTCCATAGTGTACTTCATCACTGTTATCCACAGCTTCTAAGGTCTATTTAAAATGCTGTTTCTCTTAAAAGGCTGTAGTTTGGGTATTCAGCCCCAAAGAGCCAGAATAACACAAAATTATCTCTTTTCAGTTTTTCTTCAATGTATTAGCAATATTCATTTAAAATTCATTCGTAAATAGGAACTGTACATATACAATACAGAAGAAAAAAACCAGCAATGAAAACCTTCTCTTCAGCCATAAATATATACATTGTAAACTATTAATTCCAAAATTATCTTTCAGTTTTTCTTCAATGTATTAACAATATTTGTTTAAAACTCATTCGTAAATATGAACTGTAAATATACAATAGAGAAGAAAAAAAAAACAGCAATGAAAACCTTCTCTTCAACCATAAATATATATATTGTAAATCATTAATTCCAAAATGGTAGTCTTCACTGCTATATGCTTAAAAATGTGCCTGAACTTCAGACATATACTCTACAGAATTGTAGCCCTTGGGAAAAATATACTAACTTTTCATTTTGATAAGATATTGAATATTATAATTAAAATAATGGCATAAAGATATCATCACTGAGTGCCATGATCTAGTAAATGGACCAGAGTTGGACCAAGGGTTGGACTCAATGATCTCGGTGGTCTTTTCCAACTCAATTAATTCTATGATTCTATGATCTTTAGTGAAATGGAAGTACTGGACTTAAAAAACAGGAATTAGAAGACCGTAATTAACATAGCGATTCATGTCAGGTATTCCTTTTGTTTTGTTTTACCTGTGAAAGAAAAGAAAATATAAATACTTGTGTTGTAAGAAGAACCAATCAAGGGACTGGGTATAACATGAAACAAACATTGCAAATATTTAATAACTTATAAATGACATTGAGATATATTATAAATAAAAGCACTTCAAAGTATTGCTTTCAGCAGTTCAGCATGCTGTCCTTTTGTTTTACATTGTGATGATTCTTAATATGCAGTAATCTTAGAATTTAAATGAAGCAGTAGATAACTAGATTCAAGGCTGTTTTGTTTTGTTTTTTCCCTTACCTTATTCAAGTAGAATTTGAAAGATACCCCTTCAGGTTATTCCTAACTTAGCTTTTTCATATTCCTTAAATGAACATTGAAAAAAATTCTAGTGTTCCTATTTACTTTCTTTGAATAATATTTATGAATTCTGGCATAGAATTGCCAAAAATTCTCCAGCCAGAAAGATTAGAAAGAATTAGGAATAATGATAATCTTCTAACATCACCTGTCATCCAGCCCTTCTCAGTCTGAAAGTACAGAATCAATACAATGTGATTGTGTCCCTGAATGCTGGAGTTTTTACTTCTTAGTTTTTTGAATGGCAAGTATAAGAGTTATTCTACAAAAAGTAAAAGGTCCATAAAGAACTTCTGCATCCTCATAATCTCCAGGACGTGTTAGAAGACAACAGACAACACCACATCAGGCAATTAGGATATCAAGATAAGTCAGCAGTCAGCTGAGCATTATGCTTTTGGGCTTGTTTTTCTTTTTTTCCAACAATTATAGTCAGAGAAATTGATATAATTGATCTAAGCCTTGTTTCAGGAAGCAACTAAAGCTCTATGTCACTCACATTGAAAACAAGAAAGCCTGTAAGCTGTTCCATGAGTCACTAAATATTTGTACTAAACTTGCCTCTAAAGAAGTGAACCATTTCCTCCATTATTTATATACTGAATACTTAACTTTAAGAAAAATAAAAATTTGAAAGCTCAAAAAGCTCAATACAAAAGACTGCATTAAAAAAAGACTATACTTTGGTTGAAACAACACATAGAAATTGATTTCTGTAGAGTATAGAACCCACTGTCTCATTTGTCCAAAATGCCTAATAAGACTAGTAGTAACGTATATTAAAAGTGTGATGTTCTTCCTAATATTCTTCCAAAATCATCATTTTTTACATAGCTATAAAGTACAAAAAAACAAACAACCCACTAAAAACCTAACCAACCCCCCCAAAATCCAAAGAGGCATAGATATTTCTAGCGCATATATAGATAGACTTAATTTTGTTCAGAGCTTTCTTAGTCTCCAATAGCTGAGTTTCAGAAAACTAAAAAAATTCATGCAGTCATGTCACTATGGAATGATTTTTTCCAAATACATTTGAGGTTTGATGAATTGCTTTTTTTGTTGTGTTCATCTGTGCTTATCATAAACTCTTTGAACATTTTGTAAAAAGTGAGTCACATATAGTTCATTGTAAGTGGCCATGTCAGTATTTTCCACAGGCTTCTCTGTAGGAAAAGTGATCTATTTACCAAAAAAATTGGGAAGAAACAAAATACATAATACTATGGAAGAGAAAGAAATCCATCTAGAAAACTGGGAAAAGATGGAGAGGTTTTCCTGTTAAGTTTAGTAAGTTGCTTTTAAACTTATTTCTAGTTTTAATTAAGCTTCAAATTGAGAAATATTTTCAATAGTTGCCCATACTTCACAGATAAAAGAATCTACACATTTCTTAAGCAAACCAAAAGAACCAAAACAACTGTCTTTATTTTAAGGGCAGTACAGAGTTGAAAGACTGATAAGTGAAAATGAACTTAATATTAAGAACACTGGAACAAATTAAAATAAAACCAAACCCAAAATGCTGAAACTTTAAAGAGAAAATTATAATTAAGATCTTTGAGGGTGTGGAGTAACAGATCTTGAGGTTTCAAGGATTCTTGGAGTTTCCTAAAGATAAAAGTAATATTATCAAGGTATTGCAGAGGAATGTATTTTTCTTATTTCTTTTATTATCTGTTCCTATGCTTAATGCTTTTAAAAGTGGAAGATACTAGACAAAGTGAAATTCTTCAGCAGCAAGGGCAGGTGATTCTGCTGGGAAAAAAAATTATGCCCTGGGAAAAAGTACCAGAACTACCCAGATTTTGCCAAGTAAGAGGATCACAATAATAGCACGAGCAAGTCACTGGAAAACACAGAATTTGCTGAGGTGGAATCTCCCTCTCAGGAGACATTAAAACCCACCTGGAGTCCTGTGTAACCTGCTCTAGGAGATTCTGCATCTCTAGAGGTGCCTTCCAACCCTAACTATTCTGTAATTCTGTGATTCAGTAAAATGTTTAATGTGGCACATTAGAAATAGTACATGGGGAAAAAGGCTTGGAAGAGACAGTAGGCAAATAAAAAAATACTGAAAAGTAACAGCCCAGAGATCACTGTTATTAAATAATTTCATTAGTGATCTTGGCATGGGTATTAGAAACATAAGGAAATTTGGAAAAAAACACTATGTTGGAAACTTCATCAAGCAGTGCTTAAGAATAATGTAGAAAGAACTTGATGATCTTGAGAATCACTGTAATAGAAATTAAATTAAATATGTGTAGTACAGATGTAAAGTCATACACTTTGTGATTTATAAACAAAGGTTTCTGTCAGCAGAATTTTCAGCTGAAAATTGAGAATGAAGAAGACAAGAGTTTGAATATAGGACGTCTATGAACTGCCAGCATTTTCTGTCTGTGAAAAAGTAATGCAAGTATAAGGTGTATCAGATGATACATTTTTCAGTATAATTAAGGAGATACTACTTCTATTAAGTACAGTCCTCAGGGCACAGTATTGGCCAATCAGGTTTGAGAAAAAGGAAGTCAGAAAGAATCAAGGAGAAAAAGAGATAATTTAAGAATTTAGAGAATTTAAGTAGAAGAGCAGAAATACACAGGACTGACAACTCTATACAATAAATTTCAATCAAACCAGGTGCACTAAATAAGCTTCAATTGGAAGAGCTTTTTTAGACTGCATTCTGTGAACAACTCAAAATTTTTCACTGAGGAAAACACCTTTTTAATTTACTTCATTTTACTTTATATTTACTATGAAAAGAAGACTAGAGAGATAAGTCAACAAGATATGTAATGCATTTATGAGCAGAGCCATGAAGAAGGTCTGTAGGGGAAACAGTTGTCTTAAGTAAGTTTATAGTGCTAAAATTATTCCTTTGCTAAAATTATTCAAAATGCTAAGCAATGCATTACCAACTGTATTCTGCTGGGTGCTACATAAAAACATTCTTCTTGTAGAAATAATGTTACCCACAACACAGCAGCCTATAAATTGTGACCAGCTTTGTGAATGGCTATATGATTTGGGAAACATGAATCCATGTTGCAGTGAGTGAGTTATTTTTTTTCTTTTTATGGGTTTGCTACAAAATCACTGCATGAAAAAAATAAAGGCGGAAATAAATTGAGTTGTGATGGCTTAATCTCATAGGAGTATCAAAACACCAAAATATGCTATGGGAGGAGAAAAGGGCCAGAATTTCACTGTTTTGCAAAATATTCAAAATGTTAGAAAAACTGAGGAAATCTCACTGTAGGTTTTATTGGGATACCAACTACTTTCAAGTGGTTGAAAGTATGGAGCATACTTAGCTCCTTTATGTACTGTTTTTTCTCCTCAGATCCTTAAAACAGAAGAGAAACTGCTGAGGAAATAAAGTATCCTTGTAGGAAATTTATTTCCTATGTGTTTTCATCCTGTCAAAATAGCTTTTTTCTATCACCTTCCAGAATCAGGACCTTTGATCTATTCTTCTGGTCTGTTTAGAATGTCTAAGAGGCCCTAGCCTGAAAGAGAGCAATGGACAAAGGAGTCAAGTTAAAGTTGACTATATTAATTACATTCATTATATTATAATATTAAAGGAAATAGTCTATGATTGGAAAAAAAAAAGGCATGACAGACTAGTCTTGTAAATGTTCCTAAGTAGTTTATATTACCAAGGAGATTTTAACACATATAATTAAAAAAAAAAAAAAAGCCAGGCAGAGGAAGTGTGGGGTGATGGGCTGATAAGCCTTGATGAATTGAGGGAAACGCCTCAGCCTCCCTGGAGGAGTGCTCCAGCAGAGAACAAAAGCTTTCAAAATTATGAGATTAACAAAGGATAGAGTGTTGTTAAGAATGACATGGCCCTCCTTTGTAATATCTTCTACGACCACTCAAGGAGCCACCACCCTCAAGCATCTGTATCACCCCACCAAAAGATTGACTTTTAGTCACACAAAACCACATGAAGGAAATAAGTGGTATAAAAAGTGGGGAGTTTAAACTCCAGCAGAGAGGGAAAAATGGCACAACTCTGTGAAGGTAGCTGCTGCAGCTTGTCCTGTCTCCTCCTACCTCCTGGAACAATGTAGAGGTTAGAAAACCTTTCAGCCTGTGTTATGTCCTAGTTGGGCAGGCAGTGCTCAGTTTCTAAGGCTCTACTTTTTCTGGAGACATTTATTGCTAATAATTTCTCCCTGGCTTAAGTGAGGTCCTCATAGGGAGTCAAAAATCTTTCCAATCTGTGTGTTGTCCATTAGTTGACAGACAGTTCTGGGTTCATAAATCTTTGATTATCCTGAGAGCGCTTATAGCTATTAACTTTATATTAATACAGGTAAGACTAGAAATCTTTGCATTTCTGTCTCCTTCCTTTAACGTGACAGGAAGAATGTGCACAGGATTCTGATTTAGCCCTTTGCTTTATGTGTTGTCCATCTTTCAAGTTAAGTAATAGACATAGATTTGTTTTGAAAATACTGATACACAATTTTTTATGTATAATCCTAGCAGGAGACAAGAACAGTACTTTGACCAAGAAATATCAGCTAGTCTGGGGGAAAAGCACTGCAAAGTAAAATCTGGGGCTAGGAATTTCCTGTGCCAGGGACTTCTGATACTGAGCTTGAGTTGTTGAAGGAGTGTAAGAAAAGAGGAACAGGATGTTAGAGGTTTGTTTTTTTTAAAACAATCAGTCTTACTGTCCAAGATTGAACCACCTCCAGTAGTTATTATCCTGCACCTTTATATAATAACACATGTATTTTAAACACATTCATCTGATTGAAACTACATAGTTCATCTCTGAAACAGTCAGGATAGTCTCCTTTCTGTATATATAGAGATACTTCAACCAAAAGTAGAGATGTAAATTCTATTAATCCAATCTTGAACACAACTACCTTTTACTTAACTACAAAAGGACTATAAAGTGATGGACATCAATATAAGTATTTATATTTAGTCATATCAGTCCCACAGATATAGACCTCTGTGTTCAGACAATGAAAAGTTCAATTCAAACCTTTATTCAATCTTATTTCTCAGCTAGTACTCTAAAGAGTTGTGCTCTCAATTCTAAGAATCCCTGCCTCAGCTCTTATTATATAAAAGTGCAATTGAGATTTTATTTAGTAATTACAGTGTAGCAATTAAAAAAAATAACTAGTAATATTTTTACTGTCAGTCAATATTAGAATGCAGTTAGCAATGCAGTGGTTATAACCTGGGAATAAGCATATGCATACTACTCTACTTAACACACTCATACAAATATAAATGGAAGTAGTAACAAAGCTTTCATATTTTTATGATATGCTGATGTTTTATGTACTTAAAACACTACAGAAACTTGAAAAATATTTCTGTGTGTTCTTTCTTTTTCAGTTCTTTCAATATACACTGTTTTTTCTTATAGCAGTACTTACTTAAAACAACTCATGGTATTGTTTTTTATCGTTTTGCTTGTTCACCTGAAACACTGCTGGTGCCAGTATTGCTTCAAGCTCTTTAAAAGTAATGGTTATGGGCCAGAAGAGCAAAGACAAGGACAAAACACCATTGCTTCAGGGCTCTATTCATTTCTCTTTAATCAGGCAGAGCTGCCATTGAAATCAGTGACAGCTTTGCTTGAATAAGGAGGGCTGGATAGGGATTTCAGTACTTCGAGTGTGTAACAATGATCTGCCCTACATAGCAGGAAAGGACTACCAAAGGAAGAACAAATAGTTTCTCTCACTTAAAAAATACTCTTTGTATCCCTTTTCTATGGAAATGAAATAAAGCTATGTAATTTTTTTTTTTTAGAACACGTTCTTTTCTCTGTTCTCTACAAACATATAAACATCTCACATAGTAGCCCATGTATTGCAATCAGCCAAAATCCCTCATCCCTAGCTCAGTAAATCTCTTTTCCAGTGTCACACCCACTTTTGTACAGGTCTGTTTTTTCCCCAACATTTCTATCATTGCCAAAAACAAAGCAAAGAAGAACCTAAGTGCACTAACAACATAACTTCATGTAACCTAAGTACTCTGATAGCATCCCACATTGTTGAAAAACCTTTCTTCTTAACAGAAAAGTTTAAAAAAAAGCCAAAAAAACTAAAATATATTTTGAAGTCTGTGGATATTCCATAGCAGACTGCTTTGATAGCCACTGAGTCATGATATTTGACTCACTTCTTTAGAATACTAGTAACTACTACCATAGGAATAAAATGCCACTGATTTATTGTCAGAAAATAAAGATAAATAGCAACTCGGTACTCCCCTGACTTTCATATAATATACACTTCTGGCATCCTTCTGTTTACTCAGAGATAACAGGTTTGTGTGAAAAATACAGTAACTGTAAAACACTGAGAAAGAGCCTCAAGTGTGAATTTCCATGTTGCTAAATATATTGTCCTCATTTACTGACATGAGGAGTCACTTGGCACTCCCTGGTGCAATGGAATTATAGATTATGCAATTCTTAATCAGCTATGTAATGCACAAGCCTTCCTCACCCAATTGTACCAGTTCAATTTAGGTCATTAAAACTGCCACAAGGAAGCTTTCCTCCTCTTGCACTGACTGCCTGGAAAGACATGATTTTCTAGCAGTACAAGTCAGCAGTCACCTGCTGAGAAAGCTGGTGAGGCTTTTAAAAGCTAGTTCAGCACAAGTAGAAAAAGAAAGCTGACACTAACTATAATTGTCAGAAACTCAAGCATTGTGCTTTTAAACATCTGAGAAAATCCAGCTGGAAAGGAGAAGAAAAAAAAACGAGAATGAGATTAATGGAAAAAAACAAGTATA
Organism: Pithys albifrons albifrons; assembly: GCF_047495875.1. NCBI lineage: Eukaryota > Metazoa > Chordata > Aves > Passeriformes > Thamnophilidae > Pithys > Pithys albifrons. The sequence goes on from NC_092459.1 coordinate 26,818,206, forward strand.
ACAAAGAAAACAGAAGGAAAAAAATAAAAATAAAACAAATTAAAAAGAAAGTTCAAACTTTAACTCCTTGATAGAAAGATATTGGAAAATAAAGCAACAACAACAACAACAAAAAAATACTGTTTACACTTTAAAAAGAGTTCCAAAACTTAAAGTAATGAGTAATACTTCTCAATTAAAATGGATGTTTTAACACTGTATGGAATTGATCTCTGTCCATTAAAATCATATTAATCTCTCCACTGATCTCAGTTCTGTATTTGCAGTATCCAGCAACCCAAGGGCCACAGCACCAGAAAAGTTTGACAAAAACCCTCTTGTTTAACCAACGTATGATGACAAAAAGTAATTTAACACTGTACAAATAGATAGAACTTATTTTACTGAAAAGCCTACACACAATATGCTAATGTTGTGCTTCAAAGCACATGTACAGAAACAAAGTGCATGATAACATCCATGAGTATTGGGCATGAATTTGACCTGATGTTTGCCAAGGAAAGCTAAAAATATTAGTAAATATGAACACCTTATGTGGGAGGACAACAAAGAGGAAGAAGTGGTTACCATGGAAGGCGGTATGAGGTAGAGGAAGAAAGATTTATGTTTTAAAATTCAACCTCTGAAGTTAAAGCAAAAATCCTACATATCAAAGGTAGTGGATGAGTTCATAAGTGGTCTGGATTTCTCGTTTTATTAACTATACCATAATAAGCATTGGAATAAAAAACTTGCAGATTGATCACCTAAAATTATTTTTCAAAACAGGAACTCGGTAAAATGTTTGCGGGACATTGGTTTTCAGTGTCTTGCCTCAAGGCCAATACCTTAATTGCATCTGAGTATTGTAGTAGTTTTCCAAGATGGTAAAAAGTATGAAGCTCTTGAGATCTCCTCTGAAACACAACAAACTAGAATACTGTTAATTATACTAAAGGTAAATTGGATTTGAAGAGAGAATGGAATGTTTTCACCTGATGATTTTTGATAAATAGAATTAGGTAAAGATGGAATGAAGGCAACAAAAATGAATTCAGCAGCTCCAGTAATAGCTGTTTAAGTGGAAGACCAGAAACGGTGAAAAAATCAGATGAATTTTCAGTTTCTCGGTCATTCTTGTGTACAGGTTTGAATATATAAATGAATTGATTATTCAGTACTCTAGCCTTAGCTCAAGGACTTTCAGAATAAGTATGGTATGGGTATAGAGTACAATATCTGTGAAGAAACTATTGCATTTACAAGTGGTCTACCGTAAGCTTAGATTTGAAGTTGGAAATACAGTGAAAGAGTAATAGTTAAAAGAGAAAATGTACCAAAGATAAATTGTTGATGGTAGAATTTCTGCTGGCAAGAGAAAGATGACAATATGAAGAATTTTCCAGTTTTCCACTTTTCAAAATGTGCAGAATTCTCAGTATTCTATATAATTTTCTTTTTCTTCCATTTTAGATAATGTGGATTTTTGGTTTGGATAGGAAAAGATAAGCAGTTCTGGTACCAAGATGCAATTTATCTCTTTTGGGTGGTTAAAGTTCCTGCCTCAATTGACCTATTTTCAGACTTTGTTTCACGCTGAGCATATCTAGTTCTAACAAAGAACTTCAGAGGATGGTGGCTTGTTACAGCAAAATGTTTATGTTCCAGACTCAAGTTTCACTATCCAAAGGGAGTCTCTAACTAGAATAGTCATGCTATGTCAGAACAAAGACACTTAATGACCCTGTCTTATGCACTGGCTGACAAATGGTCATACTAGGAATAGTCTATTTGGTGCCACATTTTAGTTTTCCTCTATTTGCCATCTTCAGCACTCACTCTCTTCCCTTTTTTTTTAGTTACTGTCCCTCGAGATTATTTGGTCTCTTCCTGAGTTCTTCATTTGGTGAGATGATCTGTTGTGTGTCGCTGATTGGCTTAAGTATCCTGGCCATTAGTAGTCAGACTGCCAAGAGTGATCTGCCTAGTCCCCTATAAGTTACGTTTCTTTTTGGTGGGGGGAGGGTAGATAATCTATGTCCTCTTGTACTAATTGTTTGCTCAGCTCTAAGAGGAAAACCGTAGGAACAGTGGTAGATGAAGGTGTCTAGGTGAATAAAACAGTGCTATTACTAGACAGATTGATCTGGTCCTGTCCTCCCTCTTTACACAGTTTGTGGGCCCACCACAATATCCACAATTTCTGTGTAATATCTTGTGGCAGACATCTCTTCTATCACCTTCCAAAAGTTTTAGATCTAGAGGGTGTTTGCATCCAACCTTTATAGGAGAAAACCTCTCAAAATCTACAGTAGCTTTTCCATTCAGGAATACTGAAGGCCAACATGCAAGTAAAACTGTAAAGTTACAATTCCCTAATCAGCCAACAGACTTGGAAACACACAGCACCTCTTTGATGTTTGCAGACAATGTGCTAAGCTGAAGAGACTGGACTGGGGTACCCAAAGGAATTCAGTGTATTTATAAACTGTTCTCTTTGCTCTCATATTTGTAATTCATCCTGCTTCATCTAGGGAATAAGCAAACAGATTTGCTGCAATGAAGAAAAAAGGAGCTTCCCAAAGATGATATCTTTTCTTCAGAATAAAGTGAAATTGTAAGATATGTGTACTGTAGCATCTCACAGAATCACACCATGATAGTATTTTAATTCCAATAGGAAAAACCCCTAATTACAGTGTAGAAAACATTAAACTCAAACTGATGAGTAACTGTGTTTAATGCAAGGTGATTCTCAGGAGATGCCATTTCTCAATACCTTCAACCATTTCAAGTTTATAAAATTACTGAGAAAGTTTCTTTACAATTAAGTATTAATAATGCATATATACAGAATAATTTATCCAAATAAGAATGCAACAATATCTTGTGTCACTATTACACTGCATTAAAATCTAAATGTTTCAAGTTGTGCCTCAGAAAACAACAATTTACATTTATTATAGTCAAATTTGTTGTTTCACAAGATGGACTGAATTTTACTTGCTAAAAATCCTTCAATAGCAGGAGTTTAACAGGTGAATTCTTCATTAGTCATCATCATCTTCATTAGATGGGTTGTGACATAATCAAGCAGAAATTTGGAGTGAAAGGGATTTGCTGAGATTCTAACAGCAATAAATTTACACTACTCAGGAGGTAAAAATCAGAAAGGTAAAAGTGAGAAAACTTGTGTGTTAAGATAAAGACAATTTAATAGTGAAAATAAAAGTTGTATACCCAAGCAAAGCAAAATAAGGAATTTATTCACCACTTCCCATGGGCAAGTGGGTGTTGCAGCCATCTCCATGAAAGCAGAGCTCCACCACATGCAATGGTGAATCGAGAAGCCAAATGCCATCATTCCAAGTGTTCACTGCTTCCTCCCATTCTAAGCATGACTCCACATGGTGTGGGATATCCCTTTGGTCAGCTGGGTTCAGCTGTTCTATCTGTCCCTTCCAACTTCTTGTGTACCCCGTTTGCTCACTGGCAGGGCCACATGAGAAGCAGAAAATATTTTGACACTGGGTAAAACATCAGTGTGTTATCAACAGTGCTTTGGTCACAAATCAAAAACATAGCAACCTGCAAACCACCTGAAGAAAATTAACTCTTTCCCAGCCAAAACCTGTAGACTAAAACTTCAGCCAAGTGCCTTTGTAGGACAGTATAAAAAAAGAGCGGTTTAGTAGTGATTTGCTGAACAAATAGTATGGAGTTTCTCGAGTTTGAGGCATAAAGTAACTAATTCTATCAGATCTTGAATAATAAATAAAAGTCTTTGAGACCTCTGAGACTGTATAGGAATTCTTAAAAATCCCCAACCAAACAACAAAAAATCCAACCTGCAAAAAATGCTTCAATTTAATGTTGTCATATAAAAAACAACAAACCCAAACCAAGAAAAAAATTCATGCCATTAGAAGACTTACCTGTCCCATACTTAATGGTGAAAAACAGAACCTTATCCTAGATAGACCAGGTATCCTACTGTGTTGAACAATTTTTGACTCTCTCTCACAGCTCAATTCATCATTGCATGAAGCAATCAACCATGAAAACAGTCTAAGAAAGTGCCAGATGGATGTAGCACCAACTTCTAAACTTGAGCGTGAATGCTCTGAAAACTGACATATTTTCTATTTAGACTATAATAGATGGATCTGTTTGATACCGACCACACAGTCACTGACATCTCCAGAAGCTTATTAAAAATTTCAGTCTTCAAAAACAAGTTAGAGACTTTGAATGGAAGAAGCAATTGTGATGACAACTTATAGAATACATAATCTATTTGGGGACTATAGACACTCTTTTGGTAACTGCAAAGTTTGACACCCTACATAACACATGAGTAAGCCAGACTAGAACAAGGCAGGCTTATCCAAAAACTGTAAACCATGTAGTTCTGACTGATTATATGTAAGAGTATTAAAAGCAAAAAGCAACGAGCAAGCCAAGAGAAGCAATATTTTCTGCAGTATGGACAAAAAGAAACAGTGACAAAGCTCCTTGGTAAATTTTCTAGTGAAGTACATTTGGAAATCATTAGGTAGGAATTGTTTGCTCTCTGTTCATGTTTTGTCCAAGAGATGAAAATCAGTTCTAGCCAGGTGGGGGCTGGTCTCTTCTTCCAGGCACTCAGCAATAGGACAAGGGGGCACGGGCTTAAGCTCTGCCAGGGGAAATTTAAGTTGGATATCAGAAAAAAATTATTTACAGAGAGAGTAATCAGGCATTGGAATGGGCTGCCCAGAGATTCACCATCCCTAGAGATTTTTAAACGTAGATTGGACGTGGCGCTGAGTGCCATGATCTAGTAAATGGACTAGAGTTGGACCAAGGGTTGGACTCGATGATCTTGGAGGTCTTTTCCAACCCAATCAATTCTATGATTCTATGATTGTAATACTGATCTCTCACAAAGAAGGTACAACAAAGAAATGGCCAGCTCAAACAACTTTTACTAACAGAAAAATGGCAGTGATTCAAATCAAGGTAAACACTCCAGCCATAAGGATCAATTGTTTTAATTACTCTTTTTTTTTTTAACTTAAACTCTCTAAAGTTCCAAGTAAGCACACAAGTTTATATATGCAATATATAACCATAAAACTTGCTTACGGTTGAAAAAGTTCATTAGGAATTTTAAGTTAGCAGCACTACTTTCAAAACAAGAAAATTGTGTAAATATGCAGACTTTAGCTGAAAAAAATAAATCAAATATTTAGCGTGATACATACAGACATTTTTCTATCTCTTCAATATATTTTTGGATCACAGCTACTTCGAATTTATTAATTATTTCAGTACATTCCTGTAGCATACAAGAGAAGCCAAAAATACGTTTCTCCATTGTTTTCTGCCTCTCAATACATCCTGCTAAAATCTCTGTCAGCTCTTCTGTGAAAGCTTTCTCAAGGAAACATTTCCTGCCAAAGATCCTGCTTTTGCCATCAGTTTCCGAACATCTGGATTTGACTACGTGCCAAAATTCACGTGCAGCTATCGAAAAAGCATTATAAAAACCTGAAGATGAACTCAGAAATTAGAGGAGCAAGAGAAAAGGAGAAACTAGGGAACCTTGCCTGGCTTCTTCTGATCTCTCCCCTCATCTCTTCTCACCTTTCTTCCAACACCACCAGCCTTCATCTGCCGAGAGAGAGAGAGAGAGAGAGAGAGAGAGAGAGAGAAAGAGAGTCTGCCAGCCTGGAGAAAGACTGAGACTGCATGGGTGAGGTATATCCTTTCACTGTATTTTTCTCTTAAAGGCCAAATAACGGCAGCCTTTTTTACAGCTGAACCAGAAGCCAGCTGGTCAGCGTGAGGGGTAATAACGTGCATCCTGCATTTCAAAAGACTTACCACTCTTCTGCAGCTAACAGATAACATCGAATTGTGGCAGAAACACAGAGAGAGAAACTGCGCTTTTCCTTTCCCTCCCCTCACTTACATCGATACGTCACAAAAGTAGTTTTTTCATGGTGGTAACTTTTCTCTGCTTCCATAAGTAATCTTAAGCATTTTTCCTAACTTTTCTTATTTTTCCTCTTTCCCTTTTGCATCTCTCAAGCAATCAATTAATAAAAATCAGTTTTTGGTATTTACAGATAACTTGTTTGAGTTTTCATTTTGCTCAAGAGAATATTTGAACCTATAGTTCAATCTGCATCAAAATTAAGCAGATCTGAATGTTACAATTCCCCAAATACCTTATGAAATTGTATATTATATAAAATACAAATAAAGAATCAGAAACCAGACATATCTAGTTCATGGCTGCTCCACATGTCTGAAATCTTTTCGTCAAGAAAGCTGCCTCAGCTCATTAATTCAAAAAGAGGTTCATGAGGAAAACATCATCAATAAGCCAGAAAAATTCCTTTTACACTTTCCTAGAATGATCAACACCTCTGAACAATGTAATTCACTGTGGACAAGACTGTCAGCCTACTCAAATTAAAGGCTATGCTAGTGGAGGAAAATACCCACAAAACAACCAATGGATTAGAAATTATATTAATTATATTAATAGAAATTATATTAATATCTGGACACACAGAGATAATCCAGTCAATTAGATTTAATAGTTTGCATTTAAATTGCTATACTGAAAATAATATAATTTAAAATAATATTAGAGACCTAGCAGCCAAGAAGAGAACAAAGTTACAACTCCTATCTGTGTAATTCATTTGCATTTACAAATTTCTCAGTCTGCACTGTACTTATAACTGGTCACTCACATTTGGTATCTGGGACACTTTCCACACGCTTCCTGTAAAATTATCTACTGATAAGTCAAGCATTCAGAAGCTTAATTCTGTGACAGCCAGGCTCATATTTTCAGTTTTGCATAAGGCACTGCAGACTTCTGTCTTCAAATATTTCTTACTTTTGAGTAGACCAAAATTCAAAGTGAAGGGAAGTAATTTAAAATTGTAGAAAAAACACATAGGTAAATTTAACCTTGTGCAAACTACACTTAAGTATCAAGCAACAACAGGTTGCCCCATCATGATACCCAGTTTGAAGCAGGGCTCTTTGTCAAGTTATTTCATTGGGATGTTCAAGCAGTGCTGAACATTCAAGGTGGTCTCAAGCATGGAAGTTCAAGATTTTTACACAAAGTGTTTGTAATGCAATTTCATTATTTCCATGTAAAATAACTAATGTTAATGAATTAAGGAATGTGCTGCAGTCTCCTTCTGCACTTCCCCATGTAGCTACAATATGATGAGTTAAACTTCTGTAGCAACATTAGGTTTCATGATAGATCAAGATCTTTCACAGAAACTGGATTCTTAAACTGTAAAGATTCAGTTACTCAATCACCACGCCCCCCCCCCCCAAATTATTTCCAGCATATCATCCTCTACCTAAGCTGATCAATTTTGACGCCTTTTCTTATTACTAATCTGCATTTGTGTTTTCTCGACACCTGGTAAAATGTAAATTAACCCATAAAAAGGGAGAACAGAGACCGGAAACAGGGTGGATCAGAAACAAAAGACCTCTCCTACTTACATCGCTTTGATAAATGGTTGGTACTTAAAGCTATTTGTTTAATCTTTAATAATCTTCTGTTTTCTTTTAGTAAAGAAAATTTTAATTACTGTGCCTTGTCTACTCATCGAATGCAGACTTACTGTTCTCTAACACTTAAGAGGACATAAGAGAATGCTGAACAATTACAGATGATTCTTAATTCCATAATGCTAATTTTGCACAAGAACATTATTCTTACCAGACATTAGTACAAATATGAAGACACTTTTAGGCTACATTAAAATGTTAAATGTTTATCTATTTCATTGGTAAGAGAGAAAGCTGTTTATGAACAGATTGCATTTCACTAATTAAAGCATTTGTAGATAATACAGAAAACACCTCCTTTCTGGTAAAAAAAAAAGAAGTTATCTTCCTAAAAAGTTGCCACTATTTACTGAAAAAAAAAATCTCAAAATATTATTGAAAAGGAACAAAGCCAAAATTTCTGTCTATGGACATTGTAATGTACTATGCATAAACTGCAACAAAAGGATATTTTGTACAGATCATCTTGTTGGTGCACTGAAACAAATCAAAAGGAGCTCTAAACAATACTTTTCAAATGGAAACAGACAGTGTTTGTGTAAAGAAACAATGACAATTAAAATACAGATTAAACAAAAGAAATAAGCTGTGACACTTCCAAAATGCTCCCCAGGTGAAGGTTCTTCACTATAAACTCTATAGCCATCCTATGTTTTGGGGAGGACCCTTGATTCAGAGAAATTACTTAGAATACTGGGGATGAGACAACATCTAATGAGATTTCAAGGTCTACATTTTAAATACTTTTCACGTTTATTTTAACTACAACTGTGACTGGCTGTCCTGGAGTTAAAAATACAGATCTAGAACCAAAGAGTCCCTTTCCAGCACTGAGACAGAATTTGAATTAAAACTATTGATAGCACAGACAATCTGGGACATGGAAGCACTCTCAGAACATCCTGTACCAAGCACTTCTGGAATTATTTCAGGAAGAAATACTAACCCCTTCTTTTCACGTGGACATGTTTGAGTCATCCTCGATATATTTTGTGATACATCATGGACCGTATTTTGTCAGAAGAGTAAGTTTAAAAACACCTCTGAAAGAGAAATCTCTTTCACAGACCATAACCATGTGCTTTAACTGCCTTGTTTTTGTTTCCTGACTGCATGACTTGAACATACAACAACATTTCTGTTACACTCTACAGCCGCTTCACCAGAAGAGTTGAAAAGGGCAGAACCATGAGTAGACTTCCACGCTTAAATCAGGTATGTGTACATGGTTGCTATGTTGTCAGAACTTTCCAGTGGGTAAACAGACATACACAAAAATAATGAATTATATTTGATTCTGCAAATAATTTTGCCTGACTCTTTCTTACTCTGCTCTTTCATCTAAATTAGATCCTCCTGGTTTTTTGTGATCATTACATTTTCAAACTGAAATGCATATCTGTGCTTTAATAACAAAGTTAACATTTAAAGAGATTTAGCAACATTAAATTCCAAATGTGCACAACACTGCAATGCACCAAGTTTGAACAAGGAAAAAAAGAGGATGGTTCCAAATTAAAATATATTTATGTAATAATTTGAAACTGAAACATCCTTTAAAAAGAAATACTGCTTTCTGGTGCCTTTGTATTATTAAAAAAAAAAAAAAGGCAATTTAAAGGCATGTTACAGAGTATAAGTCCCAAGTTTCAGACTTACAATTTTTCATTTCATCCTTTTTTTGATTTTTAGAAAATACTAGAACAGCAACAGTAAGAGAGCTTTGTGAGCAGCTCTTCTTCAGTGCCTATTAAAAATATTTGCAAGATCAGGAACCCTCAGATATTATCAGCTTTACAGTCTGGAATCAAATGAGCCTCAACTAATCTTTTATGAAGGATCCTCCTCCATGATGCTAAGTCTCTCATGATTTCAGGAGCTTCTGAAACATATGCTACTAGTCCAAAAGGCATCACAGCCACAAATCTAAAAACAAGGACCTTAAGACCCCCCTTGGGATTCTCAGCCTTATTGACTGTATTATAGGGATCAAGAGGCTTCTCTCGTATCCATGACTTTCCTCGGTGCTTTTGTGCTGTTATAATCCAAAGCCTTTTAACTGACTCTTTTCCACTTAACAATTACAAAAGTTTGACAATAAAAAAACTCAAAACCTTTGGAAATATGGTGAGAAAAGCACCATTCTCTTCTGTCCCTTATGTGTTGGATTAGACTCAAACTAAGTCAAACAGTAGTTGGCAAATCAGTTTCTATTAAAAACTGCAACGCAGCCATTAAAAGCATTTAACATATACTCATTAAGTTTCCATTGTATATAATCCTCAACCCTATGGTCCAGACTGTTAAAAGATTGTTAAACTCAAGTATGCGTGGTTAAGAAACAATCCAAGACTGTAATCTTGGAAGCAATGCATACAGTTGTTTATTTAGTCTTGCAGAATCTTCTTTTTTTTCCCCCAAGGATTATAACAGGGCTTTTATTTGCTTAAATTTAACTGATTGCAGTAATGAAGATCCAGTAGTGCAATAATGTTTTTTTCTATATGATCCTTTTTCTTGTCTATTCTTCCATTTCATGCCTTTTTGTTGTCTATTTCTTTCCTGTGACTTGTGAGAGTCAGAGTACAACTGGTTGATTAAAGAAAATACAAAAGTTTCCAACAACAAGCACAGAACCTTGGAACTGCAAAATGGTTGCCTAAACACTTGTGTGGATCTTAGTTTTAATATTTACACAGCACTCTAAGAATTTAAAAAGCACCTCAGAATTTTCTCTGAATTAATCCACAAAACACATGTACAATTCCCACTTGATACACAGGTAAACTGTAAGACAAAAAAAAGTCCTTGCAATATACACAGGTAGGTAGCAGGTGCAGAATAGCGACTCAAGACTCCTTTATGCTTCACCAAGTCCATCTTTTCCCATGCAATCCAAATTTCTTGTAACTGAAAGATAAACTTACAAAAAACATGTTGGCATCTGCCCTGCTTCAACCAGTATCTAAGCACAGCAGATTTCCATGTTAACATATTTCATAATATGTTTAATTACATGAGTTAGAAGACATATGGAGTGCTTCATTCATAACTGGATTACCTTGGGTTTGGTTTTTGTTTTGCAGTGCTTTTCTGGCAGTTAGCTTTAACTCTTCCCCTGTGGGTTTGGTTGGTTGGGTTGGTTTTTTTTTGTTTGGCTTTTTTGTTTGTTTGTTTTTGGGTTTGTTTTTTTTTTTTGTGTGTGTGTGCGCTAATATAATTAAAGCCAGGTTTTGTTTTCTGGAACTTTATATTTCATATTCTGCATTGTAATTCAATTTAGAGTTTCTAACAGCAAGGGATGAGATTTCACAGTGACTAAATAAAGTGGCTGATAGATATGATTACTTCTGAAAAAAAGGAAAGAGAAAAACATTTCTAAGAGTGTAGTCCTGTTTGTTCCTAAACAAGGGGAATTATGATCAATAAAGCTCATCAAATGAACTATAGCTACAAATAAAATAGTTTTGAACATGTTTATGAAGAGTTTTCTCTTAGATTTAGAGCACAAACAGAGACAATTTCATAAATTAGGAAACCAAATTAATTGCAGCAAAGAGAATAACAGTCTTCCTTGAAAAACAAACACTAGGAACTGAAGGTGGCATTTCCAGACACCAGATTTACGTGTCATGCTGTTCAAAGCAGAAAGCTAGTAGACTACCTAGCACAGATATCAGGGTTACTACAACTGTAACTGAACTGAGGACAGTACAGGGTTCAAAACCTGACTGAACAGTAAATAAATCATGCCTTGTCCCCTAATGCTACATCTGTATTTTTAGATGTCACCAAGACAGGTGGCTTCAGTTCAGCACTCTTAAGTGGTGTTTCACTGATTTCATTGCTATGACAATAGTATGTGTGTGCATGACAATTGCTGTAATATGAACATTCATTTTTGTCTGGTAGTTGACTTGCAGGGTTCAAATTATACAGTACACATAGTTAAATGACTGAGCAAAACATACTGAGAAGCTATCAGTCAAATCATCCACACTTCTTAGACACTTCTAAATATTGCATCAATTTTACTGAAAATTTAGAATTGCAGTATTTTGTTTGATTTTTTCACAACCATAACAGTAATATTGATCTAAAGAAGGATAAGGGGTGATCTGTGTGTGACACAGCTAAGCTGACAGAAACTTTTAGGAAGGATAAAGTAGTATCACAAAGTTGCATTTGGAAAGACAGCTTGTTTTATTCAAAGTGGTAAAATTAAAAATTACAGGGCAAAGTGCGGACTTCCTGACATGAGTTTTATCTACCTATTTATATTAAAAGAGTCCTTTGCCTGTATCACACACTAGTGTCTTACAGTATATTTCTAGTATAGAACTGTCCAACAACAGCAGAGATTCTGAAGGATGAAGAGACAGCAAGGAGGAAGTGTCAGAGCAGGGGTAGTCTACACAAACTCGTGTAATTATTGAGCAGTAACTATGAACTTATTTAAAAAGTTATAAATGTAATCCAGTATTTATTGTAAATGGGATTAATAGTAATTTAAACACTTCATCAATGCTTATGAAAAGTATGCTTATCCAAAGTCTTCTCTCTGACAGTGATAAGTAACAGATGCCAGGGGAAGAAAAATTATACAGGAAAAGTGTAAACAAATTAGTTTTCCACAAAATTCCCTCAATTTTAAGCTGTCAGTCACAACTGCAATATGGACCTCATAAAAGCCTGTGGTTAGAAAAGCCATTAACTAATTAAATTTTGAACTGCAAAGCTCTCTGAGCTCCTAGTCTGTATAGGTAACAACCTTAACTTGTAGGACTGGTCACCTACTCATCTAGTGCTTGCCAAAATTCCATTACAGTTAAAATACAACATTGTGGAACACACAAAGCACCCAAATCTCAATGGCAGACAAGTTGATACATAGTCTTAGATCATATCAAACCCACTCCAGAGGACAGAGCACTTCACAGAGCAAACTGTTGCCAGGCACTGCTTTTAAAAGCACATTGCCTCTGATGTCACCAAGAGTTTTGGAAGGTAGGAGAAATTTTGCAATATTTATGTAGTGTATTTTGAAGTTGTAACAGATTGAAGTGCTGCAGAACAGTACTTTTCCTCATCACATATACACATACACAGATTTGTTGGTTTTTTTCTTTAACTTGTCAGCTAAATAAACCAAACTAGACAAAGAGCATATTTATTGCATGCCAGTAATAGGAATGGGGTTTTTCTGTATGTTAGTTATACTTCATACCAACACCGATGTTAGAACATTGATCTGCATGTGCCTGTGAGTACTTTAGGTTTATTCCTTCTCATTTTACCAAATGCGCCAATAAACACTTTATAATGTTAAAAGTGCAAGACACTGAACACCTGTGTAAAGAGCTTGTCTATCCATCTGCAATTCTTAAGTGAAGATAAAAGCTCTATCTTATAAGATTCTGTAAAATAGTTATTAAATTATGAACCACCTGTCTTTTTGTCAGTGTTTACGACTATTTACTTTAAAAATTAAAGTCTTTAGTGCTAATTTTTCATATTATTCAAAAAATAATATAAAATATGATGTGTTCAGAACAAGATGCATATTGTATATCGATGTCTGTTTTATACTCATACAGGAATGATTAGCTCAAAGAACCAAAAATGGTTGATAAGGTGACCTTTCAGTCATTTGTACTACTGTCTTTCTGCCACAAAAGCTAGTATTTCTTACATTGGAAATTAATGGTGGAAATAGATGATCAACCCACCTCTACTGATGTGTACTGCAGTTCAGAAAGAACCCAGTGTTCCCTGGGGCAAATTAGTTGTTGTTGGCAATATCGTGCTGCTGTTGGTACAAAGGGCAAGGTAATGTAGTAATATTTTACGAGAGTCAGAGAGTGTTATGCAGTAAGAGGCTAGGGCAATTTAATGCAATGCCATTTATTTATAATGGAAGCCTGAATCTCCATCCACTGAGCTATAAACTTGCATTTTGTTGAATATAGTCTATTTCACTAGATCACTGAAGCTATTAAAATCTGAAGACTAAGTTATTGATATGAAAACGTGTGGCTGAGCTTTTTCGATCTATCCAGTTTTCTAGCACATATATTTTGGAGGTCTTAGATGTTTGTTTCTTTTTCAGGCTTTATGGTATACTTAAGCCTGTCACATAGTCACTATTTATCTTATTGATGATGAAATAGAAAATATAACTTTAATGGCCAAATGGGACAGAAGTTCTTACATGGTATAAACTGATTTATCTTCAAAATCAGCATATTGTCACTGATCCTTCATATTTTAAGAAAATGGTCAGATATAATTTTATAAGAAAAATCTTCACTGTCAAACTCATACTTGTATTCTACAATGGACATTGACATATAATTGACAGCACTGAATTGAAGAGGTTCATATAAATTTGTATCTAGAAACAATTAAGAAAGACAGTAAAATTTTTTTCTTGCATTTTATAATAATTGAAGCTATGTAACATGTGTATTACAGTGTTATTTCTCTCATCGACACACACTGTTACAGAGCATTATCCAACTACTGTAGAGGAAAGAAGATGAATTCAGATTACTGCTTTTGATAGGTCTAATATACTCATGGCCATTGTACAATAAACTATGGTTACAATAAATTATATCCTGATATGGCTGACTTACAGAGTTCTTTAATATCTTACCACAACCTTAACAATACCTACTGCTTTAATAATTTTCTTTTTCACTGCCAGTGGTATTCCTCTATCAGGTCAATTTTTTAGGTTTGTTTTATTGTTGTTTTTTTTTTTTTTTAATTCAAGGCAAGATACAGTTATTTAAAAACTGCCTATATGAAACAGAATCTGTATCATGCTGTCTAATAGGTAATGCTTGTTTACTCAAGTGGGTTTAATTCACAAAGATACTAAATGTACTAAGGACACAGAGTTTCAAAGAATGGCAGTAGTAACACATGAATGTATCATGGAAGAACAGAACAGTCCAAGATCCTTTTATTAAAGGATACTACAAAGTTTCTTCCCACAGTCCCAGATATGTCACAGACAATGTTATTTTGATTTTTCTCCCACTAGTTCTGCTAACAGCTAGATATGATTCATTGAAAATCTGCCCACATGCTTAAATTTTTAAAATCTGGCTCAAATTTCATCTTGGCAAGATTGAAGAATATCCTGAAAACTAAGAAAAAAATATCATTTATGACTATCTCAGATGTCAGACATTTCTCAGATCCTAGTGGACTCCATATTAGCTTTCTTCATGGAGAAATTGTAGATAAGAGTAAAAAAATACAGGCAGTGTATATGCATGCTCGTTTTTTCTCGAGTTACAAACCTGTTTTAAATGAAGAAATTAAACTTGTTGAATCAAATTAATTTTTGGTCTAGGACCATTAAAATCAATATAACAAAAAAAATTAATCTGATGAAAGTTTGGAAGCCTTAGTTATGCCTAAGGCTAAAACACAGTTATTTATTACAAGAGAAAAAAGAGCTCCTGCATTTATCATCAGGAGTCCTTAGCTTTCAGACAAAATTAAACAGAACCCTCTGCTCCCTTAAATATTTGTTAATGGGCTTTTGTTTTCACCAGGTCTTTCATGTCTGCATATCATGTGTTGATAGCTACAGCTCAGACATGTTGCCTAGATGAAAGCAACATATATTCCTAAGCAATATGAGCCTACGGAAATCATGGGAAAGAGCATTACGAAAAAAATGTATCTGTGGAACTCCATCTGTTTATATCAGATAAGACCTAGTCTAATGTGCAGTGATATTTCCAAGAGTGATTACCAACTGTGAGTTAAGAATGCATATTCCCTTCATGAAGCACTTTTCTTCTGCAAGCAGAATTTGAGGCAACTACGCTTTAAATACCTTTTTAATTGTTCATGGCAGTTACAGTAATAGTGGTATTGACAAAAAAAAATCAAATGGAAATGTTATTATACCCAACAGGGAAGTAAAAGGGCTGGAGAGACTTTTCCTCTACCAGTTAGTAACAATCAATTCAAAATTAGTGGTCCCTGAAAAATATTGTGTCTGTACTCAAGTTTTTGAGCTTTCATCTTCTTTTCTCATATATATTATAGCTTCATGTGCCCTACTATAAATCACAAAAATAAAAAGTCACAGTGATGCTACCTATTGGGTACACGGACTTCAATAACATCCAAGCTGTGAACCGCACTGGGTGGTCATCATGCCCTGCAGTTTACCAATACTAACAAACTTACAGAGTTTCTGTTGTTAGCCTTGCAGTTTCCTTAGTGTCTGAAGCTAAACTCAATCCTTCAAAAGTGATAATGATGAAAATCCTGTGTTTTGTACTTGATTGTATGTATGGCTAGGCTTCCAAAATGAATATTTGGGAAGGGCTTTCCCCACGTGGGTGTGTCCTTCGAGCCTGCACAGTGGATTTTTCAGGTGAGGCACAGCGTGCATGGAACTGGCCCCACCCTTTAACTCCTAAGGTTCATCTGCCATGGCCGAGCGAGCTTGGACGTTGACAGTGAAGCCCTCAGGACTAGAACCTACAGCCTCCAGTATTCCCAGGAGGTCTCCCATTCAAGTACTAACTGGGCCTGACCCTGCTTATCTTCCGAGATCAGACAGAATCAGGCGTCAGGGTGGCTGAAACAAAAAGTGCTGACATCTCCCTATCAACGGAGTTGAGAAAACAGATCCCATACCTTGACAGCAGGAATAAGTCAGCATCATTAAGGGTCTTTTAAATGAAGTGATTACAATTACTTTACATTAGGCCATTAGGTGGTCATATATGCAGAGAGCATAGGGCAGGATGCAGAAAAGGCACAATGGAGCAGGGACTCATCCTGTGAGTTAACTCCTTCAGCTGAATCATGAAGGCTCCAGTTAAGAGAAGAACAAATAGACTGTTGTGGATATTGAAAGATATGACTTAGAATGAATATTGTATCACATAGGGCAGACTTACTTTGTATCAAGACCTCTAAAAACCAAAGGACCTTTATTTCTGCAATGAAGACTGTAGGGTAAGACATAAATGACACAAGTAAGAATTACTCAGCATTACACATTCATTGAGAAAAATAAAAAACCCAGTCATGTTCAGACATGTTTATTTTAGACACTTCTAAAAGATGAAGGCCTTTGGGTAGCATATTCTCACAGGATCAAGAAGTTAAAACCATTTCTATTCATGCTTAACTGAAAATTAATCAGTACATACATTCTTAATTTTATTGGCAGAATGTATCAACTTTGTAATCTTAAAATTTACAACACGTAATAATGCCAACTACTTAATAATAAACATCTCAATAGGCATTATAATTTTAAAGACCAGAGACAAATGTATTCCACAAAATTTCCCTTAATATACAAAGAAAGATATTAATAAAGAGGGGGGAAAAAGCCACCCAGTTTAAAATCAATGCCTGTCTAATTTTGTGAAACCATTGAGAGCTCTCAGTGCTTTGTTACCTGATGCATTAACTCATTCTGAAAGATTGCAATGCTTTTTGAGAAGTTTCAAGGGCACAGTGAAGAAGAATTAAATTACTGAGTAATGCTACTGCTTGTTTGTGTATTTACATTTATCCTGGATGAAGTTAATTTATTGGGGGGGAGAGGGTAAAGAGAACCATACATCACACTAATGCAAAGTCCATGAAAAATTTGTCCTTCATGCTGTGACTGGACACTGTCAAGCAAAGTTTACAACCTTTTTATCTGTATCTATGCAAAGCTGCAGGATTTAGTAACCTCAGTTGTCACTAGTTACAATATTTTCCCTGATTACATTTATGAGAAAAAGAAGGAAAACAATTCATTTTCAAGAAATTACCTCTAAAGCATAACCTCCACAATCTGATGTACTGATTCTTTTATGTTTCCCCAGATGGCAAAGTGGTGAAACAGAACCAAGAACACCCAGAGGCAGTTTCTGAGACTTTTCTGTATAGGACTTTCAGAAGATGAAGCTTATGCTTCTATTGTCCGTAATACTGCTTTGGTTCCTTTTACATTACATGCACACAAATTGTCATGTGAAATCTGTGAAAAATGAGATTTAAAATAGACTGTAGTCATGACATAAGAGCTGTCAGTGAAACCCCTGGTCTTAGTGCAATGCTGAGATTGAAATCGCACTGCTATGGAACAGAACAACACTGTAGAACAGAATACTGGACAATAAGATTATGAAAAACCCACAAGGGTTGGTTTTTTTTTCAAGAAGGAGTTAATTTAAATCCAATTTTAAGGTAATTTAAATTCAATTTCAAGTACATTTCCTGTGCAAAAACTTAATCTTGTTTTCACTGATATTCTATCTATCATAGAAAAGGCCTAGAGTAGCAGCTTTGTTCCAGAGAATTTACATTGTATTCTAAAGCACGTGAATAATCACCATTCTTTGTCTTTTTGAAATTAAAGAAATATTTTAAAAATAGAGTTTACACAATCCACTATTCTAAATTGTGAAAAGAAACAAATTACAAGGAAACTAGAGAAAACAAAATAAAACAAAAAAAAAAAACAAACCAAAACCAAAATGAACCCTTTGCAAAGACAGCAAAGGGTATAGTTATAGCTAACTCTGCCTCTAGACACATTATTTCGCACTGTTTTTTTCCAGCAGTATTTCCATCTCTGTCATTTCATCTCAATAGCTCTGCCTGTTTCAAAGACAGGGATGATGTTTTATTCCTGCTGCAACACAGAACTCTCAGCCATTTGGATTGTCCCACAGAGACCCCTATGGGCTCCTAGAAAGGCTTTGCAGTTCACATGGTCCTTTTAAAGGTATTCTGCTCCTTTCTAGACACATAAACCTCATAGACCCATAAACCTCATATAAAAACATAAAAAAGTCCCAGTGCTGCTACAGATCATACATGAATATAAACAGACTGACTTCAGGAACAATCTGTTTATTAAGAGATACAGAATCAGTAGGATGAGTGCACCTGCTAATGAGTCTGGAAGCTCTAACAGGGCACAGAGGATAGTAGCAGTAGTGGAAACATTAAGACATAATGCATTAGATAATTTTTTCTGGCCAGAATTATTACATGGCTCCAAGAAAAACCTATTAATATGTGGGAAAAGGACCAATACTATACAATATATCTTGTGTTAACACTCTGGGGAATTTATACTTTTAAAAGGTTTTTTCATTTAGATAGGATCAACTTTTACTGAAGTATCGATGTTTTTATATTTAAGTTTTATTATGGAATATCACTTTTCAAAATGCAGCATGCAGGCAAATATTGAAATGGGCAATACAGGGAACTGCTCAGAAAGTTGGCAATTAGATATAGAACTTAACAGAACCTGGCACCTCTGAAGTTTAGCTGGTTCTCTCTTACCTCTGCCGGTCTACTGGTGAGACAGAATTGCTATCATCTTTTCCAGGGATCACATACTTATTTTGCTAAATTTTTTCAGCTTGCTTCTCAATTCAGCATTTAGCTTCCTACTCCCTGATGTATGCAATACCTTTTACCCCTCTTTAATAAACTTTCATAACAGAGTGTAGATATTCTGTATGCAATTATGCCTTTCAAAACCAAAACCAATTGAAATTGTACCACTGCATTTCATGGTGCAAAAGCTTTCACAAGTATCTCAGTAAACTATACAAAATAATACAATATTGATCTTTTATCAGTTTAAATAATAATTATCTACCTTTAGATTACAAGTAACACAGCTAAAGTCAAATAACAATGTCAGATAAGAGTCAAATAAAAGTCAAAATAACAATGTTATTGTCTCGAACGACTCATGTGTAAGAGGTGCTGGAGCAATTCTGTGGGACACAACAGTAATCATCAATTGCCATTCTGGACAGACATAGCACACACATGCAAATGTACATCACAGCCTCATAGTCTTTCTCATCCTGCAGCAGTAGAAAAACCATGGGAATATTATAGCAGTACAGACTTTGCAAGGAACAGTCACTCCCTGATTCTTCCTTGACTAAATTTCTTAGTCTAAGAAAGTTTCACCTCAGAAGTGGCATCAAGAAATTCTGTTGCTATAAAAGTAAATTCACTAAACCTTGAAACCTTTTTATGGATTTAGACCTACTATAAATTCAGAACATTCAGTCCAAATTCTGCATTTGCTTTTAATGTAACTGTACCACTGAAATTTTAGCTTGCTTTTTTTGCTGTCAAAAACCTTCTAACAAAGTCTTGATTTTCTCTGCATCACTTTATGCAGAGCACCATTTCTTTACAGCCCATGTGCAAAGTTATGTTAGTGGACTGTATTTAGTACTATCAAGAGAATGTCCTCTTATAGAAGTGAATGATTAGAGTTTTGTCATCAAAATAGTGGATAGGTCATACAACAGTGCACAGTAATAATACAAATACTATGTATTATATAAGCAGTGTTTTGTATACTTAGCTATCATAAAATCTGCATGTTTACATGTAATTTTCTTGCTGTCTTTGTTTGAAACTTATGCTCTTCTGTGGTCTTCTTCAGACACATGTTGAGAAGAGAATAGACAGTAGATATTATTTCACACTGTGGAAATAGTTTTAAACCTCCAACAAGGAAGATATTTTAGTTCTTCATTCTATAACATCAAATTATTCTCCATCTCTCTAATTTGAAACCTCAAATTTCAGGTAGAATCTGTGCTAATTTATTAGCTGAAAAATTGTCTCTGAATCTCACTTTGTGGTTTGAATTCTTCTCTACCCTTCAGAAAGAGGTATATTCAGATTAAATTTGCATTTTTTGAAAGATTGTTTTGGTCTGGTTAATAACACAACAATGGTCACTGAAATGAAAACATAAATGATTATTGCATTGCAATACAATTATAAAAACCATGTACATATACTGCATGATTTCCAAAGTATAACAAGAAGATCATATAGGGATTCAAAATAAGATTTCAGACACTGTATCAGCAACTGAAACAAAAATAGGTACTTCTTTTCCTCATAAACATATGGTCGAATCCCATCTGGCATATCTAACTAGTCTGAGAAGTATAACATGACCTGGAGTGTTTCCCAAATTTGTTAAGTCTTCACTAGTAGCAGTGGTAAAACTATTCACAATGCAGTAGGTAAGTCTGAACTTATATGGAAATCATGTGAAGAGTCGTACAAGTGATCTTTACAGAGGTATGTAGGTAATGGTTTCAAAATATAGTATTTTTCTGTAAAATATAAAAATAGATGTTGATGATACAAATCCATGTGTGCTTTTAAAGTCAAGATGAATGCTTATGTATGATATAAAATGCCAAAGTAACTGCAGATTTTTTCTCTTGTTCATTCTTTATGGAGAATGGTTAACTACAGCCAGCAGGATATGTTCTTCAGTTTGGCACATCATGCATTTCCAGCAGAAATGAGAAAGCACATTTTAGTGTATGTTTCAGAGCAGCATCACTGGGTCTTTCACTGAGCAAAAAATTGTTCCACCTATATCTCTCTTCCCTTCTAAATTAAAGCACCTTTTCCTCATTAAATTGCCTAAAGAAAGAGATTTCTGGATTTCCACCAGCCATACTGACATTAAATACTGCCAGGGCAATAACATCATAATTCTCTATTTGTTTATGCTGCACATAATGCCACCTATAGAAAAGTTGCACTAATTCGATCAAGAAAATGTAAGAAAACTTCAGAACTGTCAGCTTAACCTCGTCATCTCTTCTTTTTATAGTTAGTTACAACTGGGAGGGAACTAAATTCCAGTGATGAATATTCATTCCATTACATCATCTGAATCATAATGGGGCCGCCTCCTTCTCCTGAGCCGGATCGGGAAAAAGCTTTTCCAAGGTCTTTGGGACCTGACGGGAAAGGGGATCCTTGCAGAGGCGCATCCCGGGAGCCGAGGGACAGGAAATAAGAATTTGAGGATGGCTTGAAACTCTCTCTTTTCCTGGCTTTGACCGCCAGAGCATCGCGGACTCTTCCGGGTCTTTGCCGGGGCATCCAGTCGTCCCCTCGCTGTTCAGGCGAGCCCAGACACACACCATCGGACAGCTGGTTTGCTGTTTACCTCCTCCCGTAGCCGAGGAACTGCTGCAGCATCGCTCTCGGAGCACTTCGGGGGTCATCCCGGCCCCCGCGCGGCACCGCCTCCGAAAAACTGGGCATCTCGCCCGCGGAGCCGCACCATCTCCCGCGCTGCTGCCTGCGCGGAGAGCACCCGCCAGAGCTCAAACCCCGGCAAAGCCCCGCCGTGTCTGCAAGCAGCCTTACCCCCCGTGCAGGACTCCCCTTGCCCACTGTCCAGCCCACCCAGGCTTCAGGGAACAAAGAGTCTTCTGCACCCACGCCATCACCTCGGCAACATAAAAGCTTTTCTGACGAAATAGCCTTCCAGGTTTTGCTTTTGCCCCTATTTCCCCTTTTGGTTCTGAGCGGTGGGGATACCACTTGGGTTTGGGGGATCTTTGTTTTTCTGGTTAAACTTTTTTCTTTTCCTCGTATTTTTGTAGTTATTGCTATTTTCTGCTAGTAAACACTTATTTTTTCACTTACACCTTATTGCATTCTTGGTCTTTCTTGTATTGAGGGGAGAGCAATAAAAAGGGGAGGAATTTCATCTCACTGGAATTTCTCCCAAATATATTGTTTTTAAACCAACACACTTCTGAATTTTTGTATTCTCATTATTTTCTACATCTGAATAGGACTCACACCATATACCTAAGTTCTTTGATATATAATCCCAATATATTGTTCAGGAATATACATACCTAAATAATTTCTACTGTTCCTATTTGATGAGCATGTAAGTCAAGTAGAGCAAACCCATCCTCACTTGTTTACCGTTCTACATAATATAATGATGATGAATTTAATAAAAAGTATGGAAATTTTTATTAAAAACCTACTATGAGGAGAGATCATTTTAGCTATGAGTGCTATACTTTGTGACTGTTACAGCCCCACAGCTGTACTGAGAATGTTAAAATCCCCTGGACTCCATTGTGACAAATATACAAGCTACAATACAGGATATATTTGTAAAAGATAGATGCCTAAAGCTAAAAGGAAGCCCCCAGATAACCAAAGTATCCATATTGATACAATAACGGATACAATACGGAGCTGTGGATGACCCATACCTTTCTAAGAGTGGCTGCTAGAAGTGACCTGAGCTGCCCTAGGCATTGGACATCCACATGTAGGCACCTGAATTATGCATAAGGAGCATGCAATGCTTGGAAAAGTTCCTCTACTAATAAATTCCATTATGCATATACTGATTTCCAAATTTGAAAAATTTCTATGCAGTTGCCTGAAATGTATCTTTACAGGCTATAGACATCATTACACAAATAAATGTATTCTACCATTCCTGTAGGTAAATATTTGCCACCTTTGTTTACTTTTGTAGCAGTTTGACTAATGAAAGTGAATGCTAGATTTGAAAAGCTAGACAATCCCAAATTTCTCACTGAAAATAAAAAGCAGGGCAGAGGCTTTATGGGATTTCTGCTTGACATAATTTCCTTGATGGTTCCGCTTTTTGCACAACAATGTAACTATTGTTTTTGTGCACAGTGTACAGAGAGCCTGGATATATTTCATCTCTGCTATGGAAGAAAGGAGTTCTTAACACACTCCATTTGTCTTGCCAACCCTAAACCACTTAACTATAAAATATTCTGTCAAATATTTAGCATTTATTCTCCAGTTTGGTATCTATACACCAATTCTAATTTTATTCAGAATGTTATACCTTTTGAAAGGTATTGACTTAAAAAAAAAGCAGCAATCTCTTAGTTTCAGACTGAAATAAGTTTTTTAGCTCTCCTAATGGTGCACAGACTCATCCTGAACCTTATTTTATTTTCTTTTTTGTGGGGCAGGGGGTGAGGAAGAGGCAGGCGGTGAAGAATGATAAAATTCACAGCATGAGAACTGAGAATTAATGGTGCATCTACTAGCCAAGTTCCAAGTCTAGGTCTTGCATTTATCTTAGACATATTTAATTGCTGAGCTCATTATGAAGACCTATATAAAACTGTTTCACTGCATATATAAGGACTGAGTTTTCTTTCTGTATTATCTTAGTGTTACAGTAAAGAAAGAAATTAGTTATTTGCCATGGTGTGCCCTATTAAATTTATGCCCATTATTAAATATATCTTAATTAATATACAATTATTAGGCAACATTTTCTGTTTCTCCAGCATAAATTTAGTTTAACTCCTCTTACTTTAATAGATTTTTGCTGCACATACCGTGATGGCACAAAGAACAGCATTTTGCTTGGTGACACTCTGCAGATGCTTTCAAATCTCTTCCTGTGCAAAACCAGGACACAGACAGAATGTGCAGCCTACATTTGGAGATGGAAAGATCTTGTGGTTTCTCCGGAGAAAAAACTTGAGTGGTCCAGTTGTACCCATACTCCTGACTTGCTTTGAGAGTAGCACAGACCTCAGAAGTAAGGAGACTTGATACACTAAAAATATCTAAAATATTACATGGAATATGATATGTACAAAGACTAAGATTTCTTCAGAAAAGTGTCAGACGTGGTTTTATTTCAAAAGAGATGTAATTTTCCAATTGGCCATTTTTAGTGATATAAAATGAAGTTCAAATCTTACAGGAACATCAAAGCTTATTTCAAAATTGGAAAGGAACAAGTTATCGGAAGAGAGTAAAAGGCCCTTGCATAATTGAAAAACAGCTACCTGCTCCATAGGGACCTGCCCTTTTGAGGTTTTAAATGGTTGTATGAAATGCAGCTCGTGCCAAAGGAAGTGCAAGACTACACACTTGAATTGAAATATTAATACTAATATAACTTAGTTACTGCAAACTTCTGTATTAGCTTTTGGATTATTCTAGTTTTATTGCTTATTCTGCTTATGCTCATGTAATGGTGAGAAACAAGACAAAAACTATAACACTTTAACCCCACTTTCCTTGAAGCATTGGCTTCACTCACTTCACACCTTCTCTTCTCCCCTGAGCAGTGCAGGGGGATGGGGAATGGGGTAGCGGTCACTCCGTAACAGCTCCCTCTGCTGCTCCTTCTGTCTCACACTTTCCCCCAGCTCTGACATGGACTCTCCATGGGCCACAGCTCCTTCAGGAGATCTCCATGTGCTCCAACATGGGGTCCTTCATAGGCTGCAGTGTGGAAATCTGTTCCCTGTGATTTTCTTACAGAGCTTCAGGGGAATCTCTTCTCTGATGTCTGGAGCACCGCTTCCCCCTGATTCTTCAGTGACCTCAGTGTCTGCAGTTATTTTTCTCAGATATTCTCATTCCTCTCTTACAACATTCAGCACAGCATTTTTTGGCTCTTTCTTCACTACCTTTCCATTGAGATGCTCCTGCCTTGGCTGTGGGTTCAGCTGTGTCCTGCAGTGCTTGGGTTGGAACTGCCAGCTGTGTCCAGCACCAGGGAACCTGTACCCAGTATGGCCCTTAAAAACTTGCACAATTTCCTCTAATATAAAGTGTTTTTTCAACAGTATCCTACTTAATAAGATTCAGCTTTAGATCTGTCCCTACCATCAATGGACCTGCCAGCCATATCACTGAAATTAAGAAGGACGTAAGCACCTAAATCTAGATATAAAGCCGCTTCATAAAAACTGCTTAGGTTTTGGCTACCATAAAAAAATATTACATCCATTACAGTCAGCAAAGAAATAAGATGAAACCATGCATGTTTCCTGCAAGTATCTCAATGGACACCTTATTTATCAAGGTCCTTCATCCCATCAGCCAAGTCATAAATGTGATTGAGAAGATGGAGTCAGGGAATGGTGTGAATCCCTTAGATACCTGGGCTAATTGGAAAGTTCTTGTCTTTGCTGTTTAATTCCAGAAATGTATCATTACAGGCCATTCTTTTATTACAACCATAAAGCATAATGTTGACCTGTCATCAGAGATGAAGAAATATTTTAAGTACAACTGGACAATCCTACTCTCCCTAGAAGTATCTTGTTCTTCTGACAAGTCTCCATTATGCTTTATAGCATTAATTAGAGACACAATATAGAAAAATATTTCAACTGTCTCAGATACTAGACAAAAGCAATATACTTTTCCCACCAACATGAGCTAAGCTCTATATTGAAAGTGCCACTAGAGTATATGAGAATCCTCCTTGGATTGTCCATACTTCTATTTAAACAATAATAGTAAGGATTGTCACTATTTTCCTGAATGGATGTCTTGTACTACGGAGCAATAACAGGGAATATTTTGTATAGTACATTACAAAAGTCTGAATTGTTTTAGGTGAACTTAGTGTCTTTTATAACAATAGAAATCTCAAAACACTTATTAACAATAAATTGATTAAAAGTACTTTGAGACCTTGTTTTCTTAAGGAAGTACCTCCAGCTTGTGGAGACAGGCAGTTGCAGGTAGTTTTCAGTTAGAACAAGAAAGAGTACCATTACCTACATGAGCTAATTAAACCTTCAGATACAAGACTCTTTTCCTTTAAAAAAAAAGTTGGTCACTTAATGTGCATCACATTGTTAATTGTCTGGCAGCTAAAGGTGAAAACATCCACACAGCCAAGAACTCTCTAATGAACACTTTAGCCTTTTGCAGCTCTCCCCAGGCTGTACCTGCAGAATAACACAACAAACTGCTAAAGTCTAAGTGACCTTGATGCTGGATAGGCTCAGCCAGCCATAATTGCTCTTTTTTGCAGCTGGAAGGCTTGGCTCATTATTTGCTAGGAAACATTTAGTTATTTGTGCAGCAGATTTAATGTGAAAATTAGCCATCGGATGATCTGGACTGTGTGTTGCAGACATACAGAGACAGAATGGATCTTTTAAAAAAAAACAACAGTTTTTGTGATCTTGGCACTGGGCAACTTTTTCATGGAGAATGAGTCACAAACAGGACAGTCAGTTGCTCTATAGATGGAAACAGGAATCTCTGTTGCATGCATCCTTGCAATAGTGTATTCATCTGGGTCACATAAGTCTTCCAAAATCCCTATTCTGCTCAGTTTGTAAATCCCATCTGGTCTGTGGTCCTACACGGCCACTCCACTTATTGGTTGTCTTAACCACACATAGCAATCTCCCTTCACTGTCTTCCCCATGGACCAAAGGCTGGCCCACACAACTATTTCTACACCTGTTGAAACAGCCTCTATTCACCATTTACAAGGGCCTTATCTAGGTACAGTTTTGATAATTCTGCAGCAGGAAACACCCAACGAAATGTCTGGAAGGACCAGATCCTTCACTTGGGATTTTAATTAACGTGTTTGAGCAGATGAAATTAGTATAGTCAGAGCAGAATCTGCCTGGGAGAAATACTCTGAAAACCTTCTTGAAACCACTTTGAAACCTTATGCAACAATTGCTCAAATACTTGTTTGTGACGGATATGGGGATTTCAATCAATCAACCTGCCTCATATTCAGTGTGTTAACTGCAGAAGACTGGCTGGGGAAATTTCTCACTCCCCATGGAATTAACAATCCAGGTTAACTGGATGTGTAAGAGGTACCACTGACACCAGTTATGCAGCATCTATAGCAACACATAAACTGTATTTTATACTTTTAACTTAAATTCCATAGTGTTGCCATATTTGCAACACCTCATAAAAAAAGAATTGAAGTACAACATGTACTTTCAGTTGGTTGATAAACTAGATTATAATTACTTCTCAAGCAGAATTGAAATAAGGATGTTCAGAATTATTTCTCCATTCCATCTCCTAGAAGAATTTAGCTTCCAATTGTAGCAGATTCCCAAGTACCTCAATCTAGTACCTCCACAGACGCTATACACAGACTCTCTGCATAAAAATAGACATGTAGGAAACTTTGTGGAAGATAGTGGACATGAAAACAGTTTTTGCTCATACTTTACTCTCAGCAAGCTTGGTACATGCACACATTTCTACGGGAACATGGTCACATCTCTGCACGTCTTGTACTTCATGTATTTTACTTTGGGTTAGTTCTTTGATCTAACAGAACTGCTGCATACTGACAAAAATTTTTAGAAATTTTAGTCCCAGTGTTAGTCAGGTACATAAATAACTATCTAAAAGTTTTAAAGCTATATAAAGTATGGAACTCTTAGATTATGTCTAAGAAATTCTTTTCCCTTCTGTTTTTTGGTGGTTTTTTGTTTTTTTTTTCCCAGCCAGGAAATAGTTTGTAATCCTAAAACCAAATGCCTCTCCGCACAGTGATCTCTGTTGTCTGTCTCCACAGAAAAGGTAGATTCAATCTGACTATTGATAACAACCTTTCACATACCGTATCACTAGTGAGAATTAATATAACAGAACAGTCGCGGAGACCGTTTAACAGCTGAACATACACAGAAGGAACAATTAAAGAGAGTCAGTTTTCAGAAGATTGATAAATTAGTCCAGTTTTAAACTTTCCTGGACTAGAAGTCATTACCCTTCCTGCTAATGGTTAATTCTTAGTCATTATAATTATCCTTATGTACTCAAAGTAGTCAGTCCTTAGCAATCACAGATAACACTAGCTGCCAAAATGCAATACCAAGGATTTGATGCCACCTGATTAGCACTGATGGCTGCAGTACTGAATGTTCTTAGTGTTCTCGATGAAGGTGATATGGATCTTCAGTGAATGTCTCCTTCCCACCTGTTAGATACCAGATCAGTGATGACTGGGTCAGAACCACCTCATGGGGTGTGTGTGTGGGCGGGGCGGGGTGGGATGGGGGGGGGGGGAGATGGGAGTCTGTGTGTGTGTATGTGTGTATGTGTGCGGGTGTCTGTGGGTGTCTGTGGGTGTGTCAGGGGAGGGCTCCAGGCCTCCAGCAGGTGCCCCATGCTCAGCCACACCAGCTGTGGGGTCTGTGGCCATGTGGCCAGGGCCTGTGGCCAGGGCCTGTGTGGAGCACCTGTCAGTCAATGAGGGCTGTCTGGTGACCTGCCCACATTGCACCCCAGATACTCTGATTGGCTGTAACATCCATCACTCTGGCTAAAGGAGACAGTGATTGGTGAGTGAACCAAAGGTCCCGCCTGGAGGAGGGGCCACAGTAGATAAAGAGGCAGCACAAGGTCTCCACCTTACTCTGGTGTGGTCCCTATCAGAGGTGGAAGTATATGATTTCCTAGTGATAACTATATTTTTCTTATTTTTTTCTTTATTCCTCTCTTAATCGCTCTTTGTTCTTTTCTAATGCTGTCAGTAACATAAACACCTATTTTCTGTAAGTTATAGGTGTCTCACTTAAGTTGTATAAAGTTTTGTGTTTGCTGGGTATAACAAAAGTTCCGTACTCTGTAGCAATGCTTTCTAGTTTCTGCAGCCTATTGTAATGATTTGTGAAGTTGCATGTTATTTCTGCATGTCATTTTTACATGTCACTTTTTTCAAAATGCCTATTTTCTCATCACATTAGAAGAAATCTTTTTGAGAAAAGTGTGTAATTTTTCTCTATATATGAACTCAAGGTATCAAAGAACCACGGATTTTGCAAGAGTCCATGTGGACAAAATCTGTTGAAGTCTAGAATTAAAGTGTACACCCAGTAAAGCTACAGCAGGTTGTAACACCACCCACCAAATTTTATAAGGCTGTTCAATTCCCAACTCAGCCTCAGCTCCAGGCTACATCCTGCCTGATTCTGGGGGGAATATTACTTTTTGAAGTTAGGACAGTTGCCTTCCTTTTGCTCACCTTCTGCTTTTCCTAAAGCAAATGAAATATTTTCCCAGTTCACTAGGCTGCATTTTTACGATGATCACTAAGTGGGGGGTTTTAATGGTTCTGGGGATTTTGCCCTCAACCAGTGTTCATATTTTTGAGGTATTTGCTATTAATTCACACTTAAACTGTGCATCATAACAAGAGAACCCTGGCATCATGCCATCATAATTTGATAACCAGCCTAACAGGTCAGGACTGAAACTTCACACAATAAGCATAAGATGCATTGTGAGCAACGCAATATCATTTTTAATGGAATATTAGGTAAAAACATTTCTACACATATTCTATTTATTCCTGTTTGGGTTCAAAAGAAGCTACAATTAAAGTCTGCTTTGTGTGCTTCTGCATTTATAGGTGTGATGTGTATGTGCTTCAGCTCCAACTGTTTTATTAACTAGTATAACTGTAGCATCAGGGACTGAAAACTACGTAAGGCCAGGCAGTTTTGTTAAATTTATTGCTAGATAAGTTCCTTTGGAAAAAGGAGCAGTTTCTCAGGCTGAGTTTACCAGCAGGCAATCCCTTGCAAATATTGGCGCTGTATTCTCAGTGTTGACTACGTCAGCTTGGGAAATAAAGCTGATCTAATTTATGCATCTATAGAAAATCCTTCAAAAACCAACACTCTTTCCTAGATCCTGCTACACTTTTATTAAGCAGCTAAAACTGACTTCTGCCTCTCCTGTCAATCCCTATTAGGCAGAAGAGCCATGTCAATCATCTTTGTACCTGTTAGTTGACTTCAAGGGACATTTCCAACTCCTCTGCCGTGTTTCAGTGCCACACCCAGAGTTCATACTATACATACTCTTTCTGACTGAGATTGTGAATAGCTACAGAAGAGTAATAAGCTTCTATTCCTGGGGTTTGAGCTACATATACTGCATGAGAGTTATGTCTCTTAATTTTCAATATTCACTTCCTGAATCCAAGCTTTTTTCAGACTCATACATCTGAAACTCTCTGGAATAGCTTAACAGCATGCAGCTGCTTAGGATGAAATCCAAAATATCTATTTAGGGTTCTAAAAATAGAGACTTAAATTTACCTAATTACAAAGTACTGGAAACCGCACAGTACTGGAGCTATGTAACTCCGAAGGCAACAGAAATTCCCCTCTGCCAGTTAATTTAAATTCCCTCATCAGATCAGTCAGGCACAAAGTATGTAGAGGAACCAGGATTTTGAACTCTTTCCTTTTGCTTACTTTCAGACTCTCTTTCTCTCTTGTCTGATTTCTGCATTCCAAGAAAATTATGTCTTGTCTCTCATACCCAAGTTTGAGAACATTTCTACACACAGATTGTTCTATTGCATTATCACTGAATTACTATGTGTAGGATGATACTCTGAGAAAAACAGGAGTTGTAACTCTTGCGGATGGTCCTGTGCAGGGCTAAGAGGACTTGATGATCCTTGTGGGTCCCTTCCAATTCGGTATATTCCATGATTTTGTGACATAGGAGTTTATCTAGTTAAGGATTTATCCTCAGGAGAAGACCTCCCCCATGCTGATTTCCCAATAGACATAAGTTATCTCCTGAGAGTTTTTAAGGCTAGGGTTCAAGATCCAGTGTTCAGTTCCTCTGAAATTCAATCACATCCTCCTCTTAGTGTTCTTGGCTCCTCTGGCAAGCTTATGTATCAAGCAGGATAATTAATCTCTTGGAATTATCTAAATGTCTCCATCCACTTCAGGAGGAACTTAGACACCTTATTCTGTCATTTTACCTAGCCAAGCTGGTGGGATAATATTAAATACTAAATAAAGGAGGAGAGGTTACTCATGAGTTATATCATTAAAGAAAATGCATGATCCCAGTAAAGGCAAGAACAGCTGTGAGAAGGAACATGCTGCAAGTATGGTTTGTTGCACATTTTCCTCTGCTGATCAATGGATAGTCCATCATTATTGCCTCCTAATGCGTGCTAGTAGGGATATCTTACTATCTGATCTGTACTTTCCATTAAATAACATACCTTGGAAAACAATTAGTCTTTTTTTGTTAGCCTCATGTATATAAAAAATATCTTGACTTAGTGTTGCAGTTCAGGAGAGATGTCAGAAGTTTAAGAGGAAGAATGATGGTCCTTAGCAAAGATAATCCTACTCTGGTATTCTCCTGGCATTAAATCTTTTCCCTTGTAATCAGGATTGTATCAGAATCCTTTTTGTCTGGTTTTGTTAAGACTCAACTGCATCATGCAGTCTTTTTAATATTCACAGAGATCTAATGTCAATATTTAGTTCACACCAAATAAAAATAAATGGATGTGGGTTAAATTCTTGAATGACAATCTAATTAAACACTTAATGTTGAAAATACAAGTGACATATGTAGCAGAGCATAGAGGTGTTTATGTAGTTTAAGTAGCAATTTCAGGTGTAAAACATCAATGATTAAACCACTACAATTTTGCTTTACTCATTATAAATCAACTGGGCTCAGTTCCATGCACAGCACAGGCAGACTTTCTTTTTAAATTACCCTTATGGGACTTAAGTATCACTCAGTAATGACAATAAGGCAAAAAACAGCTAAAACAATCCAGCTGCAATTAAACAATTTAATTATCCTTTACAATAGCTAAGACAAGACCAAGTGTTAATGGACACTAAATGAGAAGGTGTCTTTTTGTTGGCTTGTATTCTGTTGGTCTTGCATTTTGTCACTGTAAAGGGAGACTGAGGTTGAGTGATAGAAAGTGGTTACGAGTAAGGCAGAATGAAGAGCATCTAGTCTCAGACTGAGGTCATAAGCTGCCTGTCATGTCAAGTGACCTTGGAAGATCTAGCCATTACTGCTTTTATTTGAGTTGAACTATGTACACAGCCACCAAATCTGGGCTCTGAAGCCCTGCATTCACAGGTGGTTATCTTCATTGCCTGGTGAGTCTATTATTTTCTCCAGACCATCTTCAGTTTGACTAATAAATGTATTAAATAGAGAAAAGTCAAGAATCATTTTCCAGACATTTCTATTTACTAATGGCGTTTTATTGTGAACTGTCTAGCATAGCTCAGACTTGCCTTTTTTAGCATAAAATACAAATATCATTTTTGTTCCTCTTTATGTCAATGTAAATTTAATATAGTCTGTTCTCTTGAAGCACATCTTCCAAATGTTTAAGATGCTTCTTTTAGGTGGTGCTAGATAAAGATGAATAGCTAAAAAAAGGCAACTTTGTACCTTTAATATCTCTACATAGAATATCTATTGATCAGTGAAACACTATTGAAGTGCCTTGTAATCCAAATGTGTGTGTGTGGCTCGGCTTCGCGAACGAAGATTTGGGAAGGGCTGTCCCCACATGGGACAGCCTGCACAGTGGATTTTTTTTTTTTAGGTGAGGCTCAGCATGCGCAGAACTGGCCCCACTGTTTAAGTCCTGAGGTTCATCTGCCACGGCCAAGCAAGCTTGGACAGTGACATTGAAGTCATGAGGAAAAGAACCTACAGCACCCGGCATTTCCCAGGAGGTCTCCCATCCAAGTACTAATCCGGGACTGACCCTGCTTAGCTTCTGAGATCTGACGGGATCAGATGTCAGGGAGGCATTTAACTGCCTAATCCAAATGAGAGGACAGTAAATAAATAGTGCCCTTTTTAGCTCTCCAAATTCAAAATGCTGCATTAACTTGAAACCTGAGAGAAACGAATCTAGAAATAATCTATTTCTAAATGCTAAGTTGAGATTCTCCAATCTGTTCAACTGTCTGTATAACTTGGACATTCTATTTGAGGATCACTCCATTTTCATAGTATACTTACATGTAAGCTATGCCATTTTTTTGAACACAGCGCTCTCATATTTCAGTTCTCCATATCTCTCCAGGTTTTCATAATGTTTAAGTTTATTTCTTAGTATGGTATGGCATCATGTCAGGTCAGCAAATTCTTCAAAATAATTTTTGATCCTTCAGGAGTTTTCCCTACAATTTTTGAGCTATGACTTTTTACTCCCTTCTCCTTAAAATGGTATTTTATCCGATACAGGTATAGATGCATAATTCTTAGCTGTATCTTCTTTGTGACTTCTACTACACTCTACAGTCTCCTGAAGCTTTCATTCCCTGGGCAGAAGGCTACACCTAGCCCTGTCATTATTAAGGAACATAGTCTACTAGTAAAACAAATTCTATATACTAGTAGTAATGGGCACTGAACACAAATGTTTGTTCTACTTATTTGCCCTTAGTCTCTAAATTTTTCAGAACTGTTTTTTTTCCTTTTCTTTTTAATGATACAAAATAGTTTTGACACATATTGGCCAAAGATAAGTTCAAATAATGAAAAATAAGCATGTTTACACCTATTATTATATATAAAAGCCAGAAATAGCTTCTGCTTGTGTAAGTTGATCCTGTGTTCAGGGGAAAAGTTCAGTGATTTTGATTTAGTTACTTTCCTATATATGTTTTTGCTTGAAGAAAAAGTGGATTATCTTTATGGGGTTTTGTGAAAGAAGGAGGCTCAGAATGGGAGGAGGAGTGTAGATTGCCAAAATGGCTATGCCATGGAAATTTTCCATCTGCTTACTTAGAGCGTTCTCTGGTGCTCCAACCCAGTTAAGACTACCTCAACCTATTGGTGACCTGTGTCTCTCATAGCATACTCTTCTTACTATCAAATAATACAGAATCAGGAATCAAATGGATAGGAGGGCCTTTCACATTAGTTTTTAGCCATATTTGCTTACAGATTCTACTCTATTTTCATGGCAGTTAAATGCCTCCCTGACATCTGATCCTGTCAGATCTCGGAAGTTAAGCAGGGTCAGCCCCAGTTAGTACTTGGATGGGAGACCTCCTGGCAATACCAGGGGCTGTAGGTTTTCTAGTCCTGAGGACTTCACTGGCACCATCCAATCTCGCTCGGCCGTGGCAGGTGAACCGAACCTCAGAAGTTAAAGGGTGGGGACAGTTCCACGCACACTGTGCCTCACCTAAAAAATCCACTGCGCAGGCTCAAAGGGCACACCCATGTGGGGAGAGCCCCTCCCAAATCTTCATTCACAAAGCCTAGCCATACATACATACATACTCTATTTTTCATACTGCAATAGCAGCTCTGTCTGCAACTGCTGAGGGAAGAGCAGGGGAATGTTTTGCTTTCTGGAGTTCTTTCCCAGAGTTAAAATTAATTTCAAAATATCAGTGCAAGTATGTGGTAGATGATGAAATCTTACGTTTGAAGCAGTTTCCTTTTTTCCTCTTGTATTTAAAACAAAGAAGTGTATGCCCTCCTGCAGAGATTGTTTCCTTATGTATTTTTTTTATGTTACCATTGTAATGTTCTACTTTAAGTCGCTCTACTTGTAGAACGGATTCCTCATTTATAGTCCCATTTTTTGTAGTTTTTATTCATGGTATGAATATTTGGACTTTCATAATTTTGAACTGTCATATTTTGAAGGGAATAATCTTCATCTTAAACTCCTTCTGCTTGTCATATGTGATTCCACAGAAATTCTACTTCTAATTTTTTCTACCTTAAAAGGTTTTTATTTGTCCTTACCCCTGTATCTTACTCTTTCCCAGTTGTTCCCATATTCCCTCAAAAGATTCTGGTTTAATTTGATTTGAGCTTTATTTTAGTTCACTGTACAAAGCAATTTCTCTACTAACGGCAGGAAAATAATGTCCTAAAAAGCAAGTCCTATGGGAGATCTGTAAATGACAATCTTCTGCTTAAAATAGCACAGACTTATTATGCTAAATATTTCAGTAGTGAATAATGTACTCCAATCTTTAAGCTTGCAACTCAATTTCTTATTTCTCCCTTGTTTTAAGTCATTCACAGGAATTCACTGACTGAATTATATTTTTGCTAACTTGCCATTCAGTTTTTAGAGAGAAGTGTGATGATCGTATTTGTGCAAACCAATTTCTTCCTTGGTTGCACAATATAACTTTTCATTTTTTAATAAAAACATAATTGTCTATGTACAGCAGAAGCAGATAAACAGTGCAATAAAAATTAGATGCTCCAGTATTTTGTGGTGTTAGCAGTGGTACCAAATATTCAAGGGAAACATTATAGGGACTCAGTTTCAATTTAAAGAGCGGCTTCTTGTGGAAAAGTGACAGACGAGTATTATATAGATGGGCTACTACAAAGCAAAGCTGGTCAGATACATGTCTATAGTCTGGCTTTCTGATGGTGTCCACAACATAATTAAAGAATTGTGATAGTGTCTCGTTACTGACAGCTGCTTTCTCTTCCTTCCTTTTCTCCTTTGTTCTCTCTGACTTACCCCAAGGCTGTACAATTACTGATCTATTATTCCATTGCCAATCATTAGCTAGGTCTTATTAACAATTTTTTGCCCGTTATGATACTGTAGATGTCACAGTGTTACACAATCTTTATTACTGCATTTCTCCCTGCAGATTTCTTAGATTGAAATGGGTGTTGAAGTAATTTAGACTAAGGCAGTAATAAAATGGAAGGGATGATTGTGAAGAGGTAAGTGAGTAACCTAAGGTCAGACTTACTAAATCTTAACCAATATTATCCAAATAGCAAAGAAACTTAGGCACAACAAAGCTTGTATTTGTGTTCTTTCTTAATTATCCTTGTACTGAATATTAACATTTTCATAACATAAAACCTAAAAAGAACTTAATTAAATATACACACACATGCATCTTTATTTGTGTGTGTTTGTATCCACCTTATTGCTAAGGAAATCTCTCTGCTTCAAAATATATGTCTGGTTTACTCTGTCAAGTTTTATTCCTCTTGTCTTGAGTGAGATATTCAGTATTCTCATCAGTAATCTAGTTAAGCAAGTACAGGCTGTTTTTACTAACCCATCTACAAAGTTTAAGCCAACAGGGGTAGCCAATATGCTACTGAATTGAAAGAAAATTAAAAAAAAAATTGAGAATTTGAAGAAATAATTGCATGAAATGCAACACAAGCAACTTCCTAGTGCTTAATCATCTGCAGAAACTTCTTTCAAAGGCATCTGAGTAGCTAATAGTTCTGTCTAAAAAATATGTAGAGGTTGTAATAGATCATGAACAGAACATGAGTCAAAATGTTGCCAATGAAACTCCAGCCAAATCAAACCACAACAAAAAAAAAAACAGAGATTGCCATAAGATATAGAGTGACATTGCCTGTAAGATGCATTTTGTAATTTTTTTCCATCTCCTTGTTACTTGTGGGGCCTTAAGGCTGAAACATTGGGTCCAGAGGGTATAGCAAAGAGCAATGAAAATGATTAGAGGTCTAGAAAACATGACCTATGAGAAAAAATTGAAATTGTTTAGCCTGAGGAAGACTGAGGTAGATTAAGATGGTCTTCAAAAACGTAAGAGACTGCTGTTGGAAAGAATGGAATACTCTATTTATGACCACAGTGGATAAAATAAATAATAATGGGCTTCAGTCTCCAAAAACGTATAAATTACATTTAGGAAAAAAATGTTTCATGGTAATATTAGTGAAGTTTCTTGTGATACTGTGGCATCCCATCCCTTTTGTTTGTTTGTTTTTGTTGTGAGCTGTAAAAAATAACTTATGGAAAGTTACTCCTGTTTGGGATATTTGACATATTAGGTGACCTACTGAAGTTTCTTCCAGCACTATGAGTACTTGACTACAAGATTATTACTTTTCTTTTTACACACTGGTTGTTATTTCTGTTAGTATAGCAATATGACTTGCAGAGATGTTTTTAGTATAACAGCAAAGCCTTTAAAAAGTGCTCCTGCTGTGGGAGAGGTAAATGACAGCAGTACTTAAATGTTTTTGCCAGATCCAGATGTGTAAGATTTACTTTTTGTCATACCTCCTAAAAATCAGAAACTTCAGGTTACATCCAGAAGGCTGGATAGTTCACAGATTGATACATGGCACTAGAACATGTAAAACTTTAAACAAAATAGAATTTACAGGAAAGAAGCATCAAGACAATCCTTCTCTATCTTATGAATTCTCAAGCATTTTTGAATTTCTTGAAAACTCCACAAGCCTTTGAGCCAGGCTTACATGTCTCAAGTTAAGTCCTTGCTGTGTTGAGCATGTCAAAATCCATTGAACTGGTTACTGCAACTGGCTTGATAAACTGAGCTGTTTATTTCTGGGAATTTTATGCGTTTGACCAGTTTTGCTTTTTTAATGAAATGCATATGGCTTAACACAGGAGAAAACAATAAAGCAAATGGTGCTGATTCTCATACTACTTACATCACTTTGTGTTTGAATTAACTTCACAAGTGTCAGCGGAATTTTTCCTGGATTACGCTTATGAAATCAACTCAGAATCAGGTATGCTTTTTATAAAAAAATAAATGTGTGTTTCTTTTTAAAAAGTCTGCATCTCCAAATGCATCCAATACATAGTTAAACACCAAGTTAATAGCACACAGCATTGTTCTCCCAAGCTGTGGCTCAGTTTTCTCACTCTGATTAGCTAGCAATTTGTACAATTACACCTAAATGGATGCAATGCTGATTTCACTGCTTATTTTATTATAGCACTAAAGCAGGTACAGAACTATCTGCTTTGCTTGTTTACAGTATTACTCATAAACAATTTTTTTACACACTCTATTAAAATTTCTCAGCTTGATTAGCTACCAATCTACACTAAAACACTCAAGTTAAAATGAAAAGCTAATTGCTCTGAGTTTTTCAGATCATTTACATGCAACAGGATTTATTGGTGCTAACGAAGCTCCAGAACAGGCTTCTATCTTACAGCCTTTTTCTGCCTTTCTATTTAATAATAAAATTTTAAAAAAAATATTGTCAATATGGGAAAGTTCTTTTAGACCTGTAGGGTAACCAGTCAATCTGATGATCCCCTTAAGTCTGCAAAAAATCCACTAAAATCACTGGAACCCTAGGAAGTCTAGCTGAAAATTATATTTTGAGACTAATTATTTAAAGAAAAAAAATCCGAGTTCCAGCATATGAGATTGCTTGTCCTAGCAAAATTAATCTTATTTTGATGTAAATCAAACTTATTAATTTGAGAGCTTCCTGAGTCATAGTTCATTTTTACAGTGGTATCAACAAGTTTGGGGAGTCCATTGCTTTTTCCTTATCTTTTAATTTTTTTTCTGTACACAAGGGCAAGCAAATTTGGGAATTCAAGAACACGATTAATGTAATTTCTAAATATTATAGTTGCTGTAGGTTGAGATATTGCCTGATAATACTTTTTTCACTTCAACACAAGCTTATTTTAACCACCTAATGGTTAATTTCCTTCACAGAAGCCCTTATGGTGCCATGGTTTGGATCTGTGACCAAAAAGGTGTTAACACAGTAGTGTTTTGACTATTGGTGAGGAGCTGTACAGCATCAAGGATGTTTTTGCTTCTCACACTGGCCCCATCTGCCTAAGAAAACCCACTCTGGTTATTGTAAGAGACTTAAAGATAACAATTGCCTTAAACACTGTCAAGGTCACAGAAGGATGTTGTCCACTAGGGCAAACTGTATAAAGAAACAATTGTTTCTCTGCGAACACTGAAGGTGCCCCTGCCATCCTACCCTTGCCCCCCAAATATGCTCCCATGAATTCTTGGAAATTTGGACACTAATAAGCCACCCAATGGGAATGTGAGGTAAGACAAAGGCAGTACTATTATCTAATTATCTCAGGTCTAAGGAGAGGTAAACAAGGTTGGGGGAGAAGAATGTATCCAGAAGGAAAGCCAACTCAGCAGCTGTGTTGAAAATCACCTCTGGCAGGGGGCAGCCATAATCCGCAGACTCATTTCTGAGGTTTTCCATCAGAGAACTGCTCATTATTCACAGTGTTGCAAAAGACAGTGTAAAATATCCCTCCTGCAGGATGATGCTTGGGTGATCCCAGGTATACCTGAATATATATTAACCCATTGAACTCTGTTTTCCATGAAACTCCCCACTGCTGAGAAGACCAGAAGACCAACAGGACGTGATCTGGAATCCCGAGGGTGATGACATCTTTATACTTAATCTGTCTCTCTCTTTCTCTCCACTGTTACAATCTGCTTAAATGTGGCAGAACTTTAGATTCAAATATTCCCCTGAGTAAAATTAAAACTCACACACATTATCTGTTAATACCAAAACCTAATTTTATTAATTACTAGAGATGCAGAGAAGAAATAAGAGGTTGGAAAAGGCTAAGATTACTTCCAGAAGCAGAAAAAAGATACCACTAAAACTACCTTTTTTCTGAGTTGGTGTATGTGGGGGAGAGAAGGTGTTTCTGCCTTTTATCTTCTATCTCTTATGCTTTTGATGTTATCCCTTTAGCTACGGAGGTCTTATAAGCTTTACTTCTCTGGAACACAGCCAGAATGTGTGGTTTTGTTGCTTATGTGGAGTGTCATAGGCCATGCAGCGTCCTGATTCAGAAGGACCTTTTGGCCCTCAAAAGTATAGTAAGGATAGAAGGATAAGATGCAATTCATACATGTGACATAGTGAGTCTCAGTTCTCTCCAGGCCAACAGAGTTTCAGTCTCTGGTTGCAGGAAAGCAGCATGTGGTGGCATAAGAAAAGGTAAGGGGAAGGTGGGGAGAGATTCCTGGCTAGGATAGCCAGTTCTCTTTTTCCTCTCCTCCTGATTTTCCAAAATTTTTCTTCAACTTTTATTCTGTTCAGAGGAGGTTGTACATGATTTCTTGGCACGTAGGCCTATTCAGATGTTCAAAGAGATATGATAACTGTACACAGTAGCAGGACCTTCTGGCAGGAAAACTCCAGCAGGAAGCTGTAGTGAGAACTTCTGGCAGGAAGCTGATGGAGAATTTTTGGTAGGAAGTTTTGACAGGCAGAAACAATGGTGAAACAATATTTCTATATTATCTGTGTGTTACATTCCCCTCTCTCCACTCCCCTGTCCCGCCTCACTTCTTTCTCCCACTCTCTACCTCATATTTACTGTGAAATAAAATCCATACTATTGTCTTTGGCATATAGACTCCTTTGCACCTTCGTTTGGGTAGAGGCATCTCTCTTAATTTAATCATCAGATCATAACAGTAATCTTTTTTCTTACTTTTTCCCACTCTTTGTGAGTTAGTGGACTGAGGAAGAGGGACTAGGATATTGGGGGGAGGGGGGGCACAGATGGGACAGCTGACCCCAAATAACCAAAGTTATATCCCATATCATATGACATCATGGTCAGCAATGAAAGCTGAGGAAAGAGGAAAGAAGGGGGTGGTTTTTTGAGTGATGGTATTTGTGTTCCCAAGTAACTGTTACGTGTGATGAAGCTCTGCTTTCCTGGAGATGGCTGAACAGCTGCCTCCCATGGTATTGAATTCATTCTTTACTTTGTTTTGCTTGCACATGAAGCTTTTGCTTTCCTTATTAAACTGTCTT
Source organism: Pithys albifrons albifrons (assembly GCF_047495875.1). Lineage (NCBI taxonomy): Eukaryota > Metazoa > Chordata > Aves > Passeriformes > Thamnophilidae > Pithys > Pithys albifrons. The sequence continues at coordinate 26,858,808 of NC_092459.1, forward strand.
TACCTCAGTACACAAAATTTTTCTCTTTTGCTTTTATGATTTCATTCCCCATCCTGCTGGGGCAGAGGTGCATGGACAGCTGTGTGGGATCTAAACAGCCAACTAGGATCAAAACACCACAACTTTGTAGCTAACTCATTAGGACTGAGTTGAATATGAAAAGCTGAAGATACTCCTCCATACTGATGTGAAAAATAGATAAATTCTGTAAGGATCGCACAGATCACTGATGGTGTTCTAAGTCCAAAAAAAAGAAAACAAGATAATTGTAACAACTTTAAGAGTTTTGGGCTACAGGCTAGGTATTAAGTGGCTCTTTAAAACACTTTCACTCAGCAAGCAAAAGTTTTTCTTCAAATAGAGAGGCTTGAGGGTTTTTTTTCACTGATTTATTCATAAGTAGAATATGTCCCTGACATGTCAAAGTCACTGAAGAACAGCAAATAGAAATTCACAAGAGAAGATTTTTAGGATTAGAATTCAGAAGTTATCCTCTTAAAATTATCAGAGATATTTCTTAGCAAATGTATGAGATGGAATGTATGTATGAGGAAAGAAGCATCCTTTGATAAGTAGGTGGTAACAAATGTTCATTAAGAGTTCATTGAACTCAGTAGTGTTACTTTTACATTGGCAGGAATAATACTATCAGTAACTGAATATATGTTATGATAACTGAACCCCAGAAAAAAATACCACAGATGAAACTACTGCCAGCTTACAGTTTATTTTGAATTCAGAAACATCTCACTTCACTCAGAGCAAATGTCATTGGTTTTCCAAAGTGTTAAAACTTTCAAAAGAAATATTGTGATGACATTAGAAATTAATGTGATAAGCAGGTTTCAGTAAATACCATCTTGTTAAATGTCAATAGCTAGGCAGGGAAGACAAACTATTCATGTTCTAATGTGAATTTGTACCCAGAAGGAAGCTTTAGAGTGTAAAAATATTGCAGAATAAATATTTTCAAGCAAATTAAACTACGTTCTATTTGGAACCTTTACTTTTTCTCTGACAGTTTTTTTTAGTTATGTTAAAAGATGATTACCCTTTTAAAACTTCACAATCAAACTAATAATTATAGATAAGCAAAAACTAGTTAGACACTGTGATAAAGAATATTACAAGAAATAGGCTATTGACTCTATTACAGAAGATATCAAACTATTCATTGTGATTGTCCCTCCAACTTTAAAAACGCCCATGATTTTATAAATCCTGTAGAAAGTGTAAAAGAAGGTTAAAGATCCCACATGTTACAAAGCTGAGGTTGTTTCAGGAGGTGCACACACAATAAAACAATGGAAGCTGATGCTCTTTGTCAAGCAGTTCATCACAAATTGTGCAAAGCAACAAACTCCATCTGCCAGTTTTATGAAAAGTTGAGTCTGTGTAAGCACAATTCAATAATACTAAGACTCTAAGTGTCAATAAGAAAAGCTGAAGAGAAGAAAAGAATCTAAATAGAGAACTTTACTCTGTCTGATACTAATGTTAGTCATATAAGGATTTGAACTCCCTGGCATCTGAGTTTTGTTCAAGAAATGTTTAATTAGGACTTGGAAAGTAAATGCATGAAACATCCCCCTCCATACCTTAACAACAAGGAGTTTTTTGATGTTAAAAAAAAAAGTAAATATAATGACAATAAGTAATAACATTTAAGGATTTTTACTTTTTCATTTCCAAATAGAAAGTGACTCTGTGAAAGTACATTTATAACAGGGAATATTAGCAGAAGTCCTGTGTATCAAAAGCAAGCTCAGTCAAACAACACACCTTCAAAATCAGAATTTTATTTGTAGACAAGCCTCTTAATTGTGGTATATTCTGCAAATGAAGTCAAATTTTGTAAATGAGGAATAAATATCACTTTTTCTATTAATAAAAAAAATAGTGTAGAAGACTGCTAAAGCTTGCTATTGGGCTATTTCAGCACTGCAGGACAGAAACAGTTTTATTCTAGAATCTTCAGGGCCTTTGTTTCAAGATCCAATTTATTCTTCAAACAGAACAAATCCAGAAGGAATAAAAATCAATGCAGTTTCCTTATTACCAAAAAAAAAAAAAAGTCCCTGCAAGGTCTTTTCCACTTATTTGTTTTTCATATGCCCTCTCAGAATAATGCCTCTTACTTTAATAGTTTATAGCATATACAGAGACAGAAAGTACCTAATCTTCTTCTGGCCTATTTCACCTCGCCTGAGAGGGAGGCCACACTGCAAACAAATGAAAAGATGTGGTTTTAACTTTCGCTGTCTTTTCTGCATTACGTATATTAAGCTAAATTAAAAACTATTACTTCAAGCTTATAGTATCCTTGAGTATTAATGAAAAATCTAAATATAGAAAAGATATTTTAAATTAACTCTAGCCCTCAACTCCAGTGGGTCATTCCTTAGTGAACATTTTCTCATTGTTTGTCCATTTTAATTCAAACAGTCCAAAACAGAATGGGTTTCAATATACTATAAAAATGTAGAGTTCTCCTTTCTTACTATACACTACATGATACAATAAATCTCCATCTATTTCTGAGACAGTTGTCTACTACAGTAATGTGGTGACTAGATTTTTTCAAAATGAAATGAAATAATATGGAAAAGCATATTCATGTACAGAATTTGATACCACTGAGAGGCCCACTTGATCAAAATGGCTCTTATGATAGTTGATTCTCTTGCCCTTATTTGAACTTGAGTGATAACTTTTCCCAACTTTACAAAGAAATTCTGTGATTTTCTCTCAGAATGTGTCCACCATTTACTTAGCACAAAATCAGCAGAATCTGTCTGTGCATTTGTACCTAGACACTGATGTGGAGCTATGTTATATTCTGACTGAAGTACATCTTTTTGGGAAATGGTATGCCAATTCATAAAATTATAGTGTGGAGTAGGTTCTTGACCTGTCACTAAACATGTGACCTGTTGCTTAGCAACAGGTCACTGAAAAATAGAATTAACTCCATTGTGTTTGGCAATAAGCTATCAGAGACTCCTTGAGGTGATTCAGTGCCTTGTGGACATGGAGCCTGGTGATGCTTTTCTAGTGTTAGATGTCAATGAATATGATTGAGATACTAGAACCTTAAAAATGGCTATGGAAATGAACCCTTATGGAAGATCTTCTCAAATTCGCAGAATCACAGATGGAAAAGGTTGGAAGGGACCATAGTGAGTCATTTAGTCCAGCCTTCCTCCCTGTTCAAGCAGGGTCATCCTGGAGGACTTGGCACAGGATTATGTCTGGATGGTTCTTCAATATCTCCAGTGAGGGAGACTCCACTCTGAACAATCTGCTCCGGTGAGTGGTCACTGGCAGAGTAAAGTTCTTCCTCATATTCACATGGAACTTCCTCTGCATAAGTTTCTACCCATTGTCTCTTTTCCTATTTCTTGGCACACCAAGAAGAGCCTGTCTTTATCCTCTTGACATCATTCCTCAGATACTTATATATAGTGATGAGGTCCCCTCAGTTATTTCTTTTTGACTCTGAACAGGCCCAGCTCCCTCAGCCTTTCCTCATAAGAGAAATGCTCCAGTTCCTTAATCACCTCTGTCGCTCCTCCCTGGACCTGCTCCAGGAGCTCCATGTCTCTCTTTTACTAAGGAGCCCAGAACTGGGCACAGCACTCCAGATGTGTCCCCACTAGGGCTGAGCAGAGTGGCAGGATCACCTCCCTTGACCTGCTTACAATGCTCTTCTTAAGGAACCCCAGAATACCATTGCCCTTCTTGGCTACAAGGACACACTGCTGGCTCCTGATGAGCTTTTCCTCCACCAGGACCTCCAGATCCTTTTTTGCAGAGCTGCTTTCCATCAGGTCACCTCCCACTCTGTGTTGGTGAATATTCTTGCCCAAGGTGCAGGACCCTGCATTTGCCTTTGTTGAACTTTAGACAGTTCTTCTCTGCCCATCTCTCCAAACTGCTGAGGTTCTTCTGATGGGATTCAAAGCACTCTAGGGTATCAGCTGCTCCTCCCAGCTTTGTGTCAGTGAACTCACTGAGGAGGCATCTGTCTGTTCATCAAAGTCGTTGAGGAGTAAGTTAAACAATATTGGGCCCAATATTAACCTTGGGGGATACCCCCAGTGATAGGCCTGCAACTAGACCCCGTGCCACTGGTCACAACCCTCTGGCATCTGCTGTTCAGCCAGTTCTCAATCCATCTCACTGTCCACTCATCTAGTCCATACCTCCTGTATTTGTCTATAAAGATATTGTAAGAGACATCATCAAAAGCCTTGCAGAAGTTGAGGTAGATGATATTCACTGCTCTCCCCTCATCCATCCAAGTAGTTTTTTCATCATAGAAGACAATTAGGTTAGTCAAGCATGACTTCCTTTTAGTGAATCCATGCTGACTACTTTTTGTCATTCATGTGGATAGAGAAGACCTTCAGAATAAGGCACACCATCACTTTTCCAAGGACTGAGGTAAAGCTGACTGGCCGGTAGTTCTCTGAGTCCTCCTTCTTAGCCTTTTTGAAGACCAGGGTGATGTAACGTTCAAATCTGCTTAACCATTGCAGACAGAACTACTGATTTGAATATTCCCTTGAACAAATTTAAAACTCACACAAGTTATCTGTTAATACCAAAAACTGATTTTATTAATTGGTAAAGAGATGCAAAGGAAAAGAGGAAAAATAAGAAAAGGTTAGAAAGTGCAAAGATTAATTTTTAGAAGCAGAGAAAAGTTGCCACCAAGAAAAACTACCTTTCTGCCATTCTCTGACAACCTCTCTATGTTCATTTCAAGTGGCCTGACACTGCTTCCATCTCCCATGTGTTTCCTGCTTATACGTGAGCAATGGCAGGAGTTCTTTTTTCATCCATACAGGTCTCTTGCCCCCTTTTCCCTATCTCTTGCTGTTTGGGATGCATCATTCTTGAATTTGGAGGAAGAGATCTTTGAATGTCAACCAACTCTCTTGGAATCCTCTTCCCTGCAGGACCTCTTCCCATTGGATTCTTCAAGAAGATCCCTGAAGAGGCTAAAGTGAGCTCTCATGAAGTCTGTGATTGTAATGTTATTTCCTGCCCTGCTTCCTCCTCACCTGATACTGAGCTTCATAATCTCACTCTCACTGCAGCCAAGGCTGCTTCCAACAGTCAAATCTCCAAGGCCATCCCTGTTTGTTAGTGTGAGAACAGAGCAGACCATTTCTTAACGGAATCCTCCTCTACCTGTGACAGGAAGTTGTCACCAATGTGTTCCAGGAACTCCCTGAACTGTTCGTACTTCTCTGTGTTACTTCTCCAGCAGATGTCAGGGTAAAGTTTCCCAAAGAACCAGTGCCTGTGACTTTGAGGCTGCTTCATGCTGCCTCTAGAAGGTCTCATCCACTTCCTCCTGCTGATCAGGCAGACTGTAGCAAACATCCACAACAGTGTCACCCTTGGTAGTCTGTGCTTTTATTCTGACTCGTGAACTCATAGCTCACTCATCATCCACCCCAAGACAGAGCTCAATACATTCCAAGAGTTGTCTCACATATAGAGCAGCTCCATCCTCATTCATTGATACTTGGTTGGTTAGCTCACTGGTAAGGAAGTAGCTGAAGAGGGAAAAAGACAGAATAAATGTGCAGAAGTTCTGTTACATTCTTTGCGTGTTTAATTGGAAAAAAAGAAAGGTTTCTGTGCATAATGAATATTAGGCTACAGAAACAGGGCAGTTGTTCAACAGAAACATAACAAATTTCTTTTTTGATCTTTGAGTGAAGGAGGTGTAGCAAAGGAGTTTGAAGTTTTCAGTTGTTTAAAAATAATTGCTTTAAATCATATTTTTAAATACTGAAATTTTAAATGATCTTGAAAAATAATGATTTAGAAAAGAGACACAATGTACATTGGGAAATAATCTAGAAAAAAATTTTTTACTGTTTTGTCAAGAAAATCAGTCAAGCCATCATAATCAGGAAAGTAATATAAGCTATAAGGCTGTGGTAATATTTTTTCTCCCATTAAGACATGAAATTTAAGTTTTGCATCCTCTGGAACAAGGTGGACCTGCATTATTTGGCCTAATTATAGATTCAACACCACTTTCCTATAAAAAAAAATTGAAAATTATATATTTGAAACTGAAACTAAATAATGTAAATTAGAATCATAGAATCATAGAATCGATTGGGTTGGAAAAGACCTCCAAGATCATCAAGTCCAACCCTTGGTCCAACTCTAGTCCACTTACTAGATCATGGCAGTCAGCGCCACGTCTAAGCTGTGTTTAAAAATCTCTAGGGATGGTGAATCCACCACCTCTCTGGGCAGCCCATTCCAACGCCTGATTACTCTCTCTGGAAAGAATTTTTTTCTGATCTCCAACTTAAATTTCCCCTGGCAGAGCTTAAGCCCGTGCCCCCTTGTCCTATTGCTGAGTGCCTGGGAGAAGAGACCAGCCCCCACCTGGCTAGAACTTCCCTTCAGGTAGTTCTAGACAGTGATGAGGTCACCTCTGAGCCTCCTCTTCTCCAGGCTAAACAACCCCAGCTCCCTCAGCCTCTCCCCATAGGACTTGTGCTCCAGTCCCTTCACCAGCCTTGTTGCTCTTCTCTGGACTCGCTCCAGAACCTCAATATCCTTTCTGAACTGAGGGGCCCAGAACTGAACACAGTACTCAAGGTGTGGCCTCACCAATGCAGAGAACAGGGGAAGGATCACTTCCCTGGTCCTGCTGGCCACGCTATTTTTGATACAGGCCAGGATCCCATTGGGCTTCTTGGCCACCTGGGCACACTGTTGGCTCATGTTGAGCTTCCTGTCAATTAGTACTCCAAGGTCCCTTTCTGCCTGGCTGCTCTCCAGCCACTCTGGGCCCAGCCTGTAGCGCTGCAGGGGGTTGTTGTGGCCAAAGTGCAGGACCCAGCACTTGGCCTTATTGAACGTCATCCCATTGGAATCAGCCCATCTCTCAAGTCTATCCAGATCCCTCTGCAGAGCCCTCCTGCCTTCCAGCAGATCGACACTCCCTCCCAACTTGGTGTCATCAGCAAATTTGCTGATGATGGACTCAATCCCCTCATCTAAATCATCAATAAAGATGTTAAACAGGACTGCACCCAACACAGACCCCTGGGAAACACCACTAGTGACCAGCTGCCAGCTGGATGCAGCTCCGTTCACCAGCACTCTCTGGGCCCGACCCTCCAGCCAGCTCCTAATCCAGGAGAGGGTACACTTGTCCAGGCCATGGGCTACCAGCTTTTCCAGGTGTCTTGGTTTGAGATAAGCAACTGCCAACCCCCCCAAGCACAGAGAGAAAAGCCTCCCTCCTAACACCAGGGAAAGGGAGGAAAAGAGAGGGGAAAGAAAAAAAAACACTTCAAACTGCATTTATACTAAATCTACATATATTTTCACAGAAAGAAAGAGACAATTAGAAGAGAGTACAAATATTCACTCACACAAGTCTACAACAACAAGTTCCCCACGTCAACTTCTTAACAAACACACAAATTCTACTGTCTTAACTACACATTACTTAAGAAGAAGCTTATTCCCCAGGGAGACAAATCCAAGCAGAAAGGAGAGACCCAGAACAACGCATTTTACTTTCCTGAGGTACCCTGTGAGCCAGTGGTGGGCCTGGTCCTCTCCATCCCCCCTGGGACAGCATCGTGCGTCCTCCCAAGAGGAGGGCTGAGAAGCGACTGCCTTAACCACTCCCACACTGGTTCCTACTTCCCTGGAGATGATGTCATAATGTGGTATGGAATACAAACTTACTGGCTAGAAGAGGTCAGCTGTTAGCTCAGCCCAGCTCGAGTCAACTGATAGCTTCGGCCTAGTCCACACTTCAGAGCCCAAATCTAGGCCCACCTAGGTGAACCCATAACACCAGGAGTATATTATTTTCTTTTAAAAAGAAAGCAGGAGTTTGGAAGTGGTCTTGTGTTTTAATAAATATTCTGTGTAAAGGATTGATGCAACTACTATAGAAACCAAGCCATTTCTTTTGACATTCAATTCACTATATTTGTATTCATTTCATATTTACAATTTTCTGATTATGATTCGTACTTGCAGTCCACTAATATGAAGGTTTTATACTGGCAATAAAGAATTTCATAAGAAAGCTTTTTGAAAACTGGACAGCTGAAAATATGACAACGGAACAGACTGGTGACGGAGTTAATGAAATTATGACTGTGTTATCCAAACGGTATTCTCACAACAACCAGCAGTAATTTACAGTATTGGCTTGCTTGCTAAGGTTCTTAATGGTAGCACTGGGATTAGGCTCTAAATTATCATTGATATCCACATGCCAAAATTTTTCACTCTGTTAAAAGTATTTTATAATTTGTAATCAACATTATACAAAAAATAACTGAAATAAATGAAGCATTCTGTGAGTAAGTCAGAGGTAGGTGGTATTCCATTGGTTTTGGGTTTTTTTTATTTTTTTAATTATCTTTTTCAGTATTTTCTGTACAAATAGAAAGAATTATAATTTCCTCAGTCACAGGATTTGTGATGAACAGCTTTCTCAGCAGTACAATATGTAGAAACACTTTTTCAGAATTAGAAAACTTTCTTTCCTGCTTAGGCTAATTGTTAACAGAACAAGACCAATACACTTGGGCAAGTCAGCAGAAGTAGTTCTTGAACACAACAGTTTTATAACCAGAGATGCAAACCAGATATTGAAGAACAGTTTGGTGGCTATTTACCATTCCTAGAGCTCAAATTCATATGAATCTTCTACCTTCTAATGGTGTTGCCCTCTCTTTTGCCAGAGACATTATGAATGGAGTGTCTCTCACCTAACTGTAGATATTTATGCTGTATGATCATATTTCAGAATTAACCATTTTAGAATTCCTCCACAGTTAGTAGACAAAAAAGAGTAGTTGTGACAAAATACTAATCTCTGAATAACATGAATTTTTCCTTATTTTTTTTCTGTTGGTTCTCTCCACTGATATAACAGGAGTTTTATGTGACTAGTTTATACACAAAAATGTCTGTATTTGGTCAGAACAGTATTTGATCCTAAGGGACTATAGTTTCTACATACCTAGATCCAATAGTGCTTTCAGAAATCAGTTGAAAATATATGACCGTCCTTCCTCTCCAGGTGCAAAAGGTCATTCTCCCTGATCCTATTAGATGCTTCTGGGTGCACCTTTCTACAGCATTGTGCTGCTGATCTCTGTTGAGGATATGGGACACACTGAGAAAGACCCTCTAAAGCAGGTCATATGCTGTGTGAATACAAAGAATGGAACCTGAGTAGATGGAAGAGTAAGGAAAATGTTTATCTTATTCATAAATAATAAGTAAGTAAATTGTCTTTGTTTCAAAAAATAAATGATTGGTTCTGAACAATTTTTTACAGTTATTTGTGTTTCTTGTTGGATAGCAAATGTTCTGGAAGCTCCAAGCAATTCCTAGTGAGAATAATACATTGTGTACAATAATTTCAATAATTGCAATATGATAGAATCACAGAATAGTTTGGGTTGGAAGGGACTTTCAAAGACCATCTAGTCCAACCCTTCTGTCATGGACAGGGACATCTTGCACTAGACGACATCGCTCAAAGTCCCATCCAACCTGACTCTGAATACTTGAAAGGTTGGGGCATCCCCAACTTCTCTGGGAAATGTGTTCTAGTACCTCACTGTACCATGAAAAATGTCTTCCTTTGTCCATTATAAATATATATATATATAAATATATCCTCCTTCAATTTAAAATCATTGCCCTTGTCCTGTCACTACAGTCCTTGTTAAAAAAGTCTCTCTTATTCTTTCCTAAAATCCTCTGTTATTATTACATACCAGGTCAGTGGTTACAGGGTCAGAACCACCTCATGGGACGTGAGTGAGTGAGTGAGTGAGTGAGTGAGTGAGTGAGTGAGTGAGTGAGTGAGTGTGTGTGTGGGGGGTGGGGGGGGGAAAGGGATGGGTCAAACCTCATGGAGGTGGGGTGGCATTGTATCCCCATGGCAACCCCTGGATCTCACGCAGGAAAGATCTGGAGCAGCTGCCAGTCACAAACAGCCCAGGAAAACTCTTAACACCGCACAGCTCTTGGAGCTTCTGACCTAGGCTTGGATTGGCAGAGACAGTGAGAACATGGCCCCTCACCCTGGCCTGAAACCCCAGAATGGCCTGGATTTTGGCTGTAGAGACAGCAGCAGATAAAACCAGAGGTACAGGTGTGCCTGACATCTTGACACGTGAAAGCTGGTCTTCCACAAAGTCTCATTGGTAGCTATATGATCTGTCTCTTCCTCCTTCTCCTTCTCTCTTATCTTGCTCCCTCTATTTCTCTTTCTTTGCTCCTTTTTTGGTGCTTTGGGTGGCTTGGAGCTGGAGGTATTGGATTTAAGTGTTGTAGATTAATTGAATATTAACTTGGGTACTGTGTATTAATGTGTGCTGAGTTGGATTTTTGGTGGAACATTTTGTCTAGCTTGTGTAATGCCCTTATTGAACCTTTACCAAGTTCCCTTATTTTCTCCCCTAAATTAATAAAGAAACCCCTTGGGAACTTTTTCTCTTGATGTTCTCTCAAGGTATTAAAGAACCCTATATATATATTAAAGTAAATCTAGCTGAGCCCATAAGCCAGCAGCTCTGGGGCTGGACTGTTATATATTGGAAGATCCCAGTAAGGTGTCCCCAGAACTTTCTCTTCTGGAGTCGGAACAACCTCAGCTGTCATACTTCCTTATATGTTCCAATCTGACTGTTTTTGTGGCCCTCCTTTGGACCCACTCTGACAGGTTCATGTCTTTCTTCTACTGGGGACTCCCAGTCCCCAGAGAGAAAGAATTCCCTCCCTCAATCTAAGGGCCACACTTCCTTTGATGCAGCCCCTGATATGGTTGGCTTTCTGGGCTGCATCACATGTTGTTGGTTCATGGCCAGATCTTCAAACATCAACATTCCCAGGTCCTCCCCAGGGCTATTTTCAGTCTATTGGGCACCCAGTCTGTATTGATACTGGAGGTTGCCCCAGCCCAGATGCAGGTTACCCTGAGAGTAGCTCAGCTGGTTAAAACTTGGATGTAATAATGCCAAGGTCATGGGTACGATCCCCTGTATGGGCCATTGGCTTAAGAGTTGAAACTCAATGATCCTTGTGGGTCCCTTTCAACTCAGAATAGTGTGTGATTCTGTGAAAGGTCTTTGCACTTGGCTATGTCAAAATTAGTGAGGTTACATGGGCCCATGCCTCAATCCTGTAGAGGTCTCTTCACATTTCAGCTTTCAAACTCAAGAAACCTTGAGACAAATTTTTGAATATAACAATATATTCTCAAAACACAAAACTAACTGATAATAAATTTCAAATACTTTTAGTTGTTTGGTATGTTTTTCTCACTTTCTTCCTATCCACGAGGCCAAGAAAGTATTTCCTATTTGTTTTTACATAAAGTTCAGCTTTTAAATAATTTGCACTCTGGAATGGCTGTCAAAATGACTATCAGCAAAAAAATAAATTTAACAATATGATAAATTATGAGCAGAAGGATCATCAGATTAGGCATACTGGAGAATGAGCAATGCAAACCATTTTGTTATTTAAATAGCTGCATGATCCGGTAATGACTGATGGTTTGGAAAGAAGAAAAATATGAACAGAAAATCATCGAGATACTGCTTAATTGCCAAAGTTTTCATTTCCCAATCAGTTGCATACCCAAGTAAGTCAGCTCACTTACATAGTTTAAATGAAATTAATGGCAATGTTAGTGGAAGACACAGCTGTTTGCAAGACCAAGGCCATAGAGGGCAGTTGTATTTTCTCTAAAAGACAAGTGGAGAACTGTTTTATTACACAAGCAGGAACTGGTTCAGAAAAGAAGTGGGGCAAACTAATTTTCAGTTGCCACAATTAACATATTATAAACAGATTGTAGGACTGGTTTTATTTCACTTTTTCCTTTTTGCAAATATTCTTTAGTTATTGTTTAAGTTTTTTAAAGGCAAAACTCAGAAGTTGCAGTCATGATAACTGTTGCAGAAAGGCATAAGAAGATTCAGTTCAAAGAGCATACAATCCTATAAATCAGAGAATGAAACAGAAGGAAAAAATGTACAAACATATGGGGTGATATACAAGTTCCACAGCCTGCACTTAATAGAATAAAAACAGTAAATGACTAAATGAGTCTGATTGAACAAAATACTTCTACTGGAATGAATATTTCTTAAAAATACTCAAAATTTTGGAATTGATGCTAGAAATGGTTTGTTGCAGAATAAGCTGTAGGAAAATATGATTCATTTACAGTAAATACTTTTTCCACGAAAATTTATGAAGAAAAACTTTAGAAGAGCCTTTATAAACAGTTTCCCTACTGGTCAATAAAGTTAATTCTAGCAATATCTTCTCGTTTCACTTTCCAAAAGGAAAACTGAATGCATCTCACTTAACTTCTTTATTTTGAGTGATGAATGTAAAAACATAAGGTTTGGAGGTAGAAAGCCAAGCCTCAAGGAGCTAGTGTCATCTTTACCAAATTCCTAGGATTTCACAAGCACAACAGTGATAATGTCCAAGAAAAATCCAATTTTGCTGGGAGGAGTAAAATATTTTTCTAAATTAAGAATCATGGAAAGGTTTAGTGTTATAACTGCAGTTTCATAGTGCTGTCCTGGAGAAAGCAATTTTATTGTAGAAAGGGTAGCACTTTGGGAAGTCCCTGAGCTTGCTCCTTTTGGGTGTGAAGCCTGGAAAACTAAAAGGTTGTGTCATGGAGATGAAGTCAAGCAGTGTACATAACTTCACCAGTGCAGGGATACTGCACAAGGACACATTATTGCCGCTTAAGTGCTTTACTGCTGTGAATGTGTTTTGTGGGAGCTCAGGAGTGTTTCTCATGGTGGAGGATTCCCCAAGCGTGCACAGGTATCCAGGATGAGCACCCCTCTGGTGTTACTCCCTGACATCGCAGTGACAGTGCTTATATACTCACCCAGCAAACTTAAAATTTGTCTCCAGACCAAGAAAGCACTTTTGAAATAGCTCCTGTAGGACAGATGGGCACAACCCTTAGACCCAAGTTCCAAAACCAGAAGATGCACCAGCTGGAAAAATGTATTTTTGAGATTTTTTGAAAGTAAAAGATCCCATAGAGCTACAAATCATTTGAGAAAATATGAATCCCAGGAAGCAGTATCCTGGGCTTTAACACACTTAAACTCTCTCTAATGCTCCCTGACTTTCAGGTCTCTCTTGGCCTTTCCAGCTGTTCACTGATTATTCTCAATGCTTGACTGCATCTCTCAACTGCTCACTCTCATCCTTTGTGACAGACCCTCTATCTTTGATGCTGTGATTTTCTGCCATGTCTTTTCTCACCTTTGTGCCTTTCTCACCACTCACAAGCTCAAGGACTAGACTTCTCTCTCATATTCTATCAGCAGGGATTTAAGATTTGGCTTCAAAGAAAATTATGCTCAGATGAAGCTGATGCATCACTTACTCTCTTAACGCAGACTAAAGCCCTCATATTTGTAAAAAGTCATTCTCTGATACCACCAGATGATGTTTTTAGTAAGCATTGAAATGGGTAAGTTTAATAGGTAATATATATAAAGCTCAGAAATTATGTGTTCCACACAGCAATGACAGGCTATCCTTTAATGTATTATGCAAAAAATATCAATCTCATAGAAGATACATCTTCCACTAGTTGCAAAATTCTTTTGTTTCATTTTTTTAAACACTTCTGCAAGCAAGGAAAGGAATTACTATCTCCCTCTCTTTACCCAGTCTTTCCAAATTCTCTACATTGTCATGATCAGGTTATTTCCTCCACTACAGCCTTCAAATACTGATAAGCGAAGGCTGCCCCACAAAGTGTTTATTACTGTGGAACAGTCTGGGCCTAAGGTTACCTTAAAAATACCACAGGGGATTTGGTTTGCTGTTTCAAGAAAAGATAAGTAATTGTAGCATTGTTTACTGTTCAAAGTGCCATGTCCAATCAGTGTCAAAGGGAATTTTAAGGTTGCTACAGGAAAGAAGGGTTGCTTTCACTTGTAGCTGCTAGCTACAAGTTCAATTTATTTCCCTTGTAAGTAAATACTGTATCTGTGCATGAAATTTCTTCAGAAAAAACATGGAAAGGGTTTTGTTTTTTTTTTCTCGACCTACTTTAGCTCCTGGGAAAAATGAGTAACTTCTCTAAACACCCTATTGTCTGTGTTCTGACAAACTGTTCTTGGATGTGCTAAACTTCATTCAAACTTTTCTGTACCCTGGACAGCTGCTAAAGTTTGTATTTATGAGATCAAAAGAAGTCCTGCACATTATTCTTTGCCTTTTTTTTTCTTTTTTTTTTTTTTTTAATTCGCAGGTGTTTAACTTCTAGTGTACATGGGAACAGAAAAGGTACCAGTGGTTCCCTTTTAGCCAGTTTTTTCTTTTTTTTTACCTATATACTCCTTCTTAAAAAGAAACACTGTTAAGAGGCATTTTTAGGTTTTGACATCAAAATGCTATGGATTTATCATCCCTGCATCCAAAATTTCCTGCAGCTGCCATGGGAATTGTTAATGTACCATATTAGCTAATGTCAACAGTAGTAAAGAAAGGACCCAACTCAAAACTGAAATTTAAATCTGTACTCTCTAGAGATTCAAGCTCTGCCAGACATCTTGAAAAAATAAACTATCCCTGACCTGGTTAGCAGGCAACAGGTTTTTCTCATCCTGGTGCCTTGCACCTCCTGCAGCACACAAGCCATTACCATCAGAGATTTACTTTTTAATGCAATGTAAATGGGTTTTTTCTCTCTTCTTGTTTACTTGATTATTTTTTTAAGCTTCATTTCATTTATCCACCAATACATAATTAGACTTCAATTATAGACATGTCAGTTAGAGTGCAGTTCCTTTTTACTAGGGTTTGTAATATTTCAAGGTCTCTATAGTCAAATGTTACACTAATTTTAGCACAGATGTTCCTCCATATCCTGCTCTTTTAATTTAAAATGGTCAAGTTAACATATACTTATAGATTGCTTTATTCTATATGAATTTCAGGTCATAAGATTACACAAGGAACACAGGTTAAGCCACAAAGTTATCCCAGATATACCAAGAAAAAAGTGTAATTAGTATAATGGTAGAGGAACATGTTATTTTTAAAACTGAAAAGTTCTGTAATTGCTAAAAAAGTTGATAAGATGTTAAGTGCAAAAACAGAGCAAAACTTTTGATCCAGAATAATTTAGTTCACTTTATCTCACTGTCTTGGGCCTACAAAAATAACATCACACGTTGTTCAGATTGGCTATTTAAAGATAGTTCCATTTTGGGAGAACTCTTGGCAAAGCAAAGGCTATGTAAACAACAGCCATTGCTAAGTTATCTAAAAAAACCTAATGAAGATATGGTTTTTTTCCTGAGCTGCAGTTTCTGTCTTTGCTGCTCACAGAAGAGATTTAGTCTAAAGGTTCAATTTCCTTTCTCAGCTTCTCCTCAACTTTTGTCTCAGAAGATCATGAATGAGCTATCCTCAAAACTCATTCTTGTTTTTCCTGTCTTATGTCAGCTTCCATTTGTCCACAAACAGTACTATAGTTCTGGACCTTAGTATTCTTTCTAATTCATACACTTGAAATTTCTCCTCTGTTCTCAAATCCCATCTCTGTCAAAAGAAGTATTTTCAATTTCCTTTGATAATTTGATTCTATCTTCTTGTGTGTACTGAAAATAATTTATTCACCTCAGATTTTCCTGTGTGATATTCTTCCTCAGTTATTTGGCTATGTTGTAAACCTTGAATCTAATTATGAAACAATATTTATCTGTGCATCCAGTCATCCCTATTTATGCAAAGATTCCACTCATTATTCTAAACATTTAAACCTAACAGGGTAAAAAACCCCAAAAATCAAACCCTAAGAAAAGTCCAGAGTTTATGACCTTTACTTGAATTGTATATAAATAAGCATTAAGTGTCTGTCTTCAGTAGTTGGGATTTTTTCCATTTAATAGCACAATAGTACCAGAATGGAGAAGCAAGCAAGGTATAAACAAAGCAGGAAAGCACTAAAACTCCCAACTCTGATGCCCAAGGAAAAGAAAAACAAAATGCGTGTAAGTTTCCTCAGATAACTGTGAACTGTTACCTCATTATGGAAGAAGAAAGTAGACCGAATGTAGACAGGATTTATTTCTATGTTTATGGGCTTGAACAAAGTATGACAGGTTTTGTGTACAGCTTTGATTAGAAATTAAATACAAGAATGTAATCAGAAGTTGAATAGGAAGCAGGCAAATCTTCAGTCCCCTTTTACACATGCTTCTCTTACCATAAGCTCATATCCTCAGACATTACTCTTGCTGCCCTGCTACATTGCAATAGGCTACAGGTGACCAGTGTCCTGCGAAGGTGAAGACCTTGCTGACTATGGGAATTCTTTACAGAAATCCAGTTGTAAGATAGTGCTTTGGTTTCCTCTTGAAAATACAAAAGAAAAAAAGAGAGTTTTTCAGAAAGACTGAAATACATACACCAAATTATTTCAAAATGAAGAATAAGTACCATCATTAATTATGATTTGTAAAAATTGTGTATGTGACAGATTGTGATGTCAGCACAATAACTTAGTGGTACGAACATGGCTTACACCATTATCAAAGTTCAGTTCCTCAGATGTAAGTGTTTACTGCAGAGTTGAAAGTAATTGAAATCTCATACACATGTTCCCGCACAGTCACAAACATGCACACGTATGTATATACCCTTTCCTTTCATTTCCCTGTTGTAACGCTCTGGTCTGGAAGTCTCACACGTGGCTGGGCATTTTACTTTCATTTAAGACTCCAAGAGATTTCACTCATGCAAACACTTGAAAAGCCTTAGTTCTTTGATACCTCCAATCATGTAAAGAAAACATACTACAAGAGTTTCCCAAAATATCTAATTTTTTGAGAAAATAGGTGTTTTGGCAAAAGCTTCACAAAAGTAATATACAACGAAGGAGAGGATTCCACAAAAGCATTACACTAAATGACAGGCTACTCAGAACAAAAGGACATCTGTACTTCCGTTCAGACAGCTTTCTGAGCTCTGCCTCTATACCCCTTAGGGGTTTTACCAGCCAGCTGGCATTGCTGTCAGGTTGGGAACCTTCGCTGCACCCACCGAACACCAGCCCACAACTTAAGTGAAATACCACCAAACTGGTTTTAATTTACCGACAAGAGGAAGAAAAGAGTAAAGGAAGAAAAGAGAGACTGAGAAAATAAAGAAGTAAAAAAAGATAGGAGAGAAAAATAATTACCGCCAAAACGTCACATGTTGGCAAGTTCCAGGAGAGAAGGCTGGACCAAAAATGGAGCAATAATGCACCTATTTTATGTGGTTGGGCTACTTTGGACACTCCCCTCAGGCGGGACATCTGATTCACTGAGCACTCATTGCCCTTCTGTAAGGGATGCTGCAGCCAACCAGAGGCTCCAGGGGATGTGGTGAGGGCAGGTTACCAGGAAGCTCTTTTCGACTGACAAACCAACCTCATGGCTCCCAAGCCGTGTGCAGTCCATGGACTCAGCCATGTTGGCTGCAAACCACTTACTTGCCTTCTGATCCTACCATGAAGCTGCAGCCCAACCATGGCCCCTGACACAATCACAGACAAGATGGTTGATCTGACACAATAATTAAACAACTGGTGAGATACTCATCCAGTCCCTCACACCTGTCTATTCCTGTTTTCTGAAGAAACACTGACTTACATTTTGTCATGGGAAGAAGAAAACACTTCTAGAGGCAGACCTGAGTCTTAAGTGATTTATCAACAGTGACAGCAGTTTGTGTAAAGGAGACTGTGAGCTTGAGAACAAGGCAAGTATAGGTTTAGCTGGTGGCTGAGTGAAAAGGAAATAGGGAAGCTGTGGCTCAGTGGACTGCCAAATACAAGGCATGTGTACAACTAGGAAAAGAGAGCAAAATGCAGTTGACCTACTTATATCTGATCTGCTTTAATACTCTCTTATATCCAGTTCTTGAAAGTGTTAGATGTTTTCAGGGCCCTGAATGCTTTCTCTGCAGCCCCCAGGGCTCAGCTGCCTGGGCTCAGGGATAACTTTGAAGATGCTTCTCTCTGGCTATGAGAAGCCCCAGCAGTGACTTGTTCCCCTGCATCTGGGAGATTCTTTCAAGATCAGGCGCTGTCCCTTGATCTCAGAAAAATTCTGCAGGTATCCCAATCCTGTGACTCCTCGTCTCTGACCCAGAGCCTAACTTGCAGGTGTGATTTTGTGACTTTTAACTTGACATTGGACCTGCCACATTACTATGGACCTACCTGATGTTTTGAACTTTTGGCTGAACTAAATGACCACTGCGAGAGCGAGAACTGTTTAGCTGTGTCCATCCCATGTGGCCCCTGCACTGCTGCCACTGCCTGCATCCCTGTCACCTGCCCTTGCAAAAGCTTTCTGCTATTGCTGCTTCCTGGCAGCTGTAAGAGCTGATTAGCAAGTGCAACCACTTACAGAGCATAAGTGTCCTATAAATGCCAGGTGTATGGTTAATAATAAATAAGCACAATAAAAATAACCCTCTCTAATATAAGGTGAGCACTAGATGACTTAAGCTCCTCTGTGCCTACTCTGTAATGGATGGCTACCTGGTCAGTAGGAAGGACATTGGATTGGTTTTGCCTGATGTTGCTTCATTTTGTACTTGTCACACTGCCTAAATAAAAGAATCTGAGTGATGAGCCCAGCATGGTAGTGATCTGGTGACTGAATACTTTGGGGTCCCTGAAAGAGATAGGAGGACTCCAGAGCCATTTGCCATTGGCTGGTATGTGAACAGCTGTGTTCTGGAGAAGTCTGCAAACAGGGTCCCTGCAAGATGCTGAAAGGAGCAGCAACAGCTTTCATATTAGAAAAGCCATATGTTTCTATGTGTGACACATTCTGCATCATGCGCTTATATTGCATTTAGAAAAAAACCCTGAGATTCTGGCAGCCACAACATTTGCAGTATTGAAGGGCTTATGACTAGAAAATTTAAATGAAAACAGAAAAAGAAAAAAAAAATTTTTTGAGAAGAATAAAAAGGTGTAAGTGTAGAGCACTCAGTGGCTGAATTGTCTTTATATGGTTGTATCCTTGATCCAGCTGTATAAAACTATTTGATTCTCAGGGAATTCCCTGCAGTTCTCTGCAGGCTCAGTCTTTCAACTTGTAGGTCTTCTGCCAGCATACTGACCTGAGTTGTCTAGCCTGAATCTGGGCATTAGTTTCCATTTAGCTGAGATCACCGGCTGTGATCTCTGCTGCCGCACAGCCACAGTAACGAGTTCAGTGAGAGTGACAATCAGCACTATGTTCAGCCTAAAAAACTGAAAATACGAAAGAATTATAATAATGGTAAAAGAGTAGAGAAATACAGATAGGTGAAGCCTAAAGGAAAGGCTTTTTACTTTCTTATTGTGTTCAGGGCTATTGTTTGTGAGAGAAGACATTTTTTTTCTACCTTTGGACAATGTTGCAGTGCTGACTTATTAAAAAGAAAACATAATCATTCTCATGGTAGTGATTCTGCCTAGCAAGCTGACAGGTTGAGCACACATGTATAATAGAGTCTCTGAAAAACAATCCATCTGATGTCAGGTCACATGAATGAGTCATGAGTATTTATCAGTGTGTCTGAATATTTAGAGTAGAAAAACAAGGTTTGTTTTATATGGTACCATGCTCTGTGTCAAATAAACTTAAGAACCTAGTAGACAGTCTAATTCTGTCATTGCTGTAGAGACCTAATTTTACACACCATGTACATATTATATGTTATACATTACAAATAGCGCTCTGTTGCCTTGCTTTATAGATACAAGTTCTGCTGTAGCCTCTAACAGATCTGAAGGAAATCTGAATGTCACTTTCTTTACTCCAGCAGTAATCATAAATTACTTCATGTCAAGTATCTTGAGAGTCCTCTATGGGTTTCATTTCATTATTTGGCTGTGTATATACCTGCTGCACAAGCAGTGTTCAGTTACCTGGGGTCATTTTCATTCATAGGTATTCTGTAGACCTGTCATTTATAAGCACCTGGGGTCCTTGTACACTCAAGCATAAACTGTTCATTATGGTTTCAATCATTTCACACTTACTGAAGTCAATAAACACTGTATTGAAGATATTTTCTAAGAAAAATGTACACCACTAAACTACTTAAACTTACTTATAACCTCTTTTTTAAACATTCAAATAAGCACTCAGTGACTGAATTAAATGTAGGTCTTCTATAGTTTCACAGACTTTTAAATGTTTTTATATGAAAACCAGAAAATTCATAGTTTAAATTTATTTATGCAGTTTCTCTAGGCTTGCCTTTGAGATTTAAAATCATAATCTACTAAATTATGTTCAGAAAATTCCACTCAAAGAGAAGACTAAAGAAGTCAGCTCTAACAAAAATTCCACAAGATCTTGCCATTTTTCCAATGCTAAAAGAAAAAAAAATCTGAAAATCAAATATCAGAGGGAAATAATTTAACAGAATCAGGGGAGAAATGTTCAGCTCTTGTTTGTTAACACTATCCAAAACTCTCATATTTTATATCACTGATGCAGCTTTTATTATTTGCCTTAAAAAAAAGAAGAAAATCTGCATCTTAAAGCAAAATAACATTTAAGTAGAAAAATGTCTGAACAGCTTTATTTATTAAACATTAGACATACTGACTGCAAGACATCTTGAAACACATGCTCTTACAGACTTCCTACAAATGTCTGAACAGATTATTTTAAAAGTTCTCCATACTTTTATATTATATTATTTTCCTTTGGTGTAAGATAAACATTTCACACTACACAGGTTTTACCCATGACCAACTGTTGATAACAGCCTGAGCAACCTCCCCATGTATTTATCCTTACTTTCTTTCTTACATGAAGACTTATCTGACACATAAAATAATCAGAGTTTCTGTTTTGGCCTTAGTTTTCTCATTTAGGTTTATAGTGAATTACCATGGTAAAGACATATGATCACTTATGATTGCAAAGGTTTACCTGGTAAATAATAATCTAGTTGATATACGGAACATTTTAGGTCATCTCATTCCTTCATAATAACAGAATTTTTTTATTTTGCTAACTACTGCTTTCTTACTGCTATAAACGAGATGCTTATCTTCTTCAAATATCAAACTTAATGCTGCCAAACCTCGTGTTTGGATGGGAAATGATAAATTAAAATCTGGATTTCTAAACATGATGTTTAGAATATTTTTGTTCCATCTGCAAAAAACCATGTTACAGTTCATGCCACTACATTTTATTTGCTTGGTTTGGGGGGATTTTTATGGGTTTTTTTTATTATGCCTGTCAGAAAAGAGAAAAATTCTGTGTAAAATGGAGCATATTTTTTGAATTATCATATTAATCAAAAGGAAGACCATATATCTTAACTTTTTCTGTGGTGGTGGTCAGTCACAGGCTGCCTTTTAGAATCAACAGGCAGATGATTTTTTTGTTGTTTTTTTTTTTTAAGAACTGTATGGAACATCATAATAACAAAGGAGGTTGTTGCAAAGTCTTTAACACCTATTGCAAAAATACACAATAGTATAGCCTCTTTTGGGTTTCCAGAAATCCAAATAGGAAAGGAAAGAAGTTGAGAGGAGTGAAAAATTCTGTTTAAAGACAACTCATGAGAAAAAAAAGATCTGTAAACCACAAAGGCTGTGTCTACTATGTGTCTAGAAGCAACTGCTAAATGGTGAAAAATTTGTTTACGTTCTTAGGCAAGATATCAGATGTGTTTGTCTGACAAAATGTGTATGTTCCACTTTCAGGCTTGGTCTCCCTCACTGATGTGAAATAAAATGAAATATTCTTGCTGTTTGTTGAGAACGTCTCAAGGCATTTCTTAACACTGTGTATTATAATTTGATGAATCTTGCCACGATTTCTTATTTTTGCTCTATGATTTTTCCTCTGCCTGCATCTCTTCTGATGCTATTTATCTCATTCTGTCCACATTTTAATTTTAAAAACAGTTGTCACCATTAGTTTAAGAGTGGGGGCCAAAATACAGTAAAACCTGTAATGATTACATTAATACTGTGAACAATATCTGTGATTTGAACAATAAAGGCTGAGTATAAATAATAACTAATGCATTTTCCTCTGGCACTACATACTGTGAAACAGTAGAATTATATATGTGATATATGTGCAGGGCAGAGAATAGGTTATTGAGGCTGGAAATTATTAAATTCTCTTTCATTCACACAAGGTCATTTTTTATTTTGAACACACAAAGGAAACAAGTATGTTTAAACACCTGTGAACCCTCCCACACTTACACGCACATACAGGTACATTCCAAAATGCACCCATCTCCAGTCACAGCCTTCTCTTTCTCTTCTGAATCACTGAGTTTGCCTCTAGGACCACTTTAATCCTTCTTTGTTCTTCTTCTTGGTCAAAAGCATAAATTCTTTTGCCCAAGGACCATTACTGTCCAAATTCACTGTAAAACCACGTTATTTTTAGGTGAGTCCCATCACTGTTAAAAACAAGGACTGAAGCTCCTTTCAGATACTCCTCTGATAAGAAACAAACAGCAAGACCAAGAAATCTTCTGTCTGGAGAGTCCCAAAAGAAAATTAGGTAGGAAAATGCATTAGTTGTGTTTAGCTGCCTGTCAAAGGCAGGGCTTTGTCGTAATTATCCTTTGATTTTAAACCACAATTAATAAACATTTCATTTATCCTGTTGTTCACCCTATATATTTATACCTGGACAGAAAGATGATTCAGGGAACTTGTGACATCATATCAAGAGCAGTAAATTGGATTCCAATTAACAAAGAAAATAGCATTTTTCTTTCTTAATTAGATTAATGTGAAACTGAAATTCCAATTACTTCTGTTCGCCAGTGTTCTGGAGCTCAGCTGAGAGCTTGCATCTGGCTAATACTTGTTCCTTGACTGGTAGTCTTCACTAGACAGTGTTGTGGCCAGGGGAACAGCAATTCCTTGGAGTGCAGCAATGGATCAAGTTCAAGACCATATAAGGATTATTATGGTTTTCCTGACTGCATCACTACTGCTAGAGTCTTCCACATAGTGTTCACTTTGTTGCATTGTCCAATAAAGTAAAAGAGAATAAGATATCAGCTCAAGAACTAAACTGTCAATAATTTTTGTTGGCAGAGGTGTTAGTTTGTGTTTATTATTGTTGCTGTTGTTGTAGGAGGGGTTGTTGCTGTTGTTGTTATTATTATTATGCTTTTTAAAATTTATTATCTTTGATATTGTGATTTTAAGTATGTCAGTAAGAAACCTGAAGAAAGAAAAGCCGCTGCAAAGACATCTGTTAGATACTGGTGGTCATACTACGTTCATGTAAGACCTAGGCACTAAAATTAAACATTCCACTTGAAAGTTGCATCATCTAAAACACCAGACTGAAGAAGCAGGTATTTCTGAATTTGTATGCTACTGAGAGGATCATTCCATTCGCTGTCACTTCTTGTGACTTTACATGTTGCTACAACAATGTGAAACCTGGTTTAGGAAAGGTTGTTCAATACCCTTCAGAAAAATATCTCATTGAAAGACAGAGTGAATTGAGAAATAGGCTTAGATTGTACCCATAGGAGCATCTGATTAACAGCTGTTTACCAACTGATCTTCATCTCTGTTCTTTATATGGGTTTCTAGCCATACTCCACCTTAAGTTTGTTTCCAAGTATAATCATTTAGGAGTTTGTATTACAACTGTTCCTGAAGATTGTTTTCAGAAAGACAACTTTGCACTTCCTCTTCCTATAGTTTCTTATTCATTCAAGAAAATTCATATTTTCAGGAAATGTTTGCAATTTGTCTTTCAGTTGACTGCAGAATCATTACCTTGAGTTTCAGTATATCTCTTTTAACTAAAAGAGTGCAGTTATTGTTTTTGGCATTATCCTTCTTGTTCTGCTAAATATATGACCATTTATCACAAATTCTTGTTACTATTCTCCCCTTAGAAAATAACCTATGCACACAAGTGTAGTTTCTTTCTTTAATCCTTGAAACTGGGTTTTATACGTCTTGAAATGGTGAGAGTACGGACTGCCTGTTGCTGAGGCTAAAGGCAGAGGGGAAAACTTATGGAAATGGTGGTTAGCTTCAAAATGCTGAATGTTATCTGCTGGAGCTGTTCCTGTTTATAAAAATAATAAGTGCTGGCTAGAACATGTCTTGGAATCTGAGTAAAGAAATGGTCTCCAGCTATTTGAGTCTTGTTATGTAGAAAGAAACAGGATTTTGTTGATATTATTTGTAAATATAATAAGCATCAAAGACCTACCTACTTTTAGTCATTTCTTCCCAAAACAGGAGCAGCAGGAAGAACCAAACACAGTTGCAGTTTACCCCCTGAATGCAGACATAAGAATTTTTGAGCATAAATGCCATGTGTTCTTGTTTGGAGGGTTTTTTGTTGTTGTTTTGATTTGGGGGTTTGTGGGGGTTTGTTTTTGTTTTTTTTTTTTTTTTATTCGGGATTACTTTAAACTATATGATTAGCTATTTGGTAGCTAATCATATTTACCAAAGACAAATTTAAGTACTGATTAAACTCAGCTATACAGAAAATACGGTGATGATAGGTTGCCATATGTCCTCCTGTAATGTCTACAGGAACTACAAGTGCAAAGGCTCTATCAATTTTAGTTTACCTTCAACCCCAAACCTGATTGTTTGTACAAGATCAAAATAGCAAACAAGGGAAAAAGCTGCAATAAAAATTCAGGAATTCTTGTTATTTTTATTCTTGAGCAAAGTACAATAAGCATGGGGAAAAAACTAACAGTCTAGACCACATTTTAGATTGTACAGCTTCACAGGGCAATGCCAAAATCTTATTTATGATTAAGTAAACAGATTGCCAGCTTTGTATGATACAGAAATAATTTTTTTTAAGTGTATCTTGTGTGTTTGACTATTCAGGACATCTAGTGTCTGTTGGGCTGATTTGACCTGCAAATCTGGTACTTTTAAATTGTTTACAACTGGCATAAAAAGTATCAATACTTCACAGATGCCTTGTTGTTGCCCTTTGGGTGGTCTGACTTCACAGGTGATTTTTGCTGCCTCAGAAAAAAACAGGGAATTATAGGGACTTTGAAGCAAGTGGTCAGAAGTTAATAGAATATTTTAGACCAGGGAAAACATATTTCCTGTTAGAAACATGTTCAGGTCAGATAGCTGAACACCAGAACAATACTACTGATTTCTTTGGGTATGCATTTCATCCCTGTGCTATTTAAGAGCACCATGGTGTATCACAGAGTTGCAACAAAAAAATCTTCTGAGTTTGTTCTAATAAATCTTTCTAGAAGAACATTTCTGAATCCTAACCATATGTTGTGAAACATGTGATATGAAAGAAAAAAGTAGTATTTAAGTAGAATTATTGTGTGAGTCTATTATCAAACTACTTTCATCTAAAATTTTCTGTCAAGACTGTGATGACTGGGCATTAAGGGAGGCATTAAGGAAATTAAAGGTGCAAGGTTGCATTTTGAAAGGCAAAGGCTTAATCTGGCATATCAGAAGTGGGACTAGTTATTATGTATCTTTTTTAATATATGACATCAGAACAAACAAGTTCAAGATAGATGTATTAAGAAATGTTTAGTAGGTGATGTGTTCAAGTATGTATAATAGAAGAGAAAAACTGAGAAATACAGAAAGTAAATTTGTGAATCTTAAATAATATTATTGCATGTGTTACAATTTGCCAGCTATCTCCTGTATATTTTTCAGTTCTCCACCTGATACTAACTTTTAGGAAAATCTGGAACGTATGGTTCGACAGAATAAATGAAAGTTCTTGAACACCTTTTGTTGTCCTTTCCCTCAGCTCCTTCTTCGCTTCTGCTCTATCCTTTGTATCAAGCTCAGTTTTCTCTCCCCTTCATTCAGATCACCCCACGGGGCTACCCCAGGCTGTCTGTCTGATGTGTTTCACTGTGTTGTTCTCCTCCTTTTTTTCCATGAAGCCAGGCCTGACTTCTCCTCCATTTCTTTTATGTTAATAAGCTCACTGTGGTTTTTAGGTCATGGTTCTAATTTTGTGGCTCACAGTTCCTAAATTTTTGTCCCCCCAGCCAGCATATTTTCTTGATAAAAATGCACCCTAAAAATGGCTTTCTAAATACTTTTTCAGTTAAGTAACCATAAAATAATATAATTCATTTTAATGGTATGCCCAAGTTGGGTGCATATTATAAATGTGACATTGTCCTCTTATGGATGCTGCTTGTCCTTTTCCTGTGGTTCTAAATCCCCTGAAAAGCATTGATTCTTCCTCTGGACAGACTGGGATCTTCCTACATGTGGCACTGACACTATTCGCATCTTCTTCTTTTGAACCTATTTTAATTTCAGGAGTGCAGATGTTTTCTAATGAAACAAAATTTGATCAAAAATTAATAATTTATTACTATGTTACAGTAAGAATACCTCAGGCCCAGAAACTATCCCCACCTTAATTTCAGAGTTTAGTATAACAGGTGAGAATAATTCAAAATGGAGATCTCCCTCACCACCTCAGCTAAACATATATTTTCAGCTGGTTAAATTTCACTTTCCCTAGCTCATGATGATATGCTGTATCAAGTTATGTGCTGAGGAAGCAATGAGAGTACCAGATGATGTAGCACAACTGGAGAGCCACATGGGGTTACATGATGAGAGGTTTTTAAAAGACACATGGCAACAGAATAATATGTCGTCTACAGGGATCATTTCAGCATAAACCCTTCCCTGAAAAGCATTGACCCAGCTGACATTCAAAGCCCTTGTTTCTTGCCCATCCCTTGACCCAAGTGCAAGAAGCAGCTGGTTACCCGATTAACAAACCACCAACTAACTGTCTGGCATGTAAAGTCATAAAAACAGAGTAAGGCCAAGGCACAATGATAGAAATACATGAGGCAATTATGAGGAGGGAGTCAACACTGTGCATCTTACAATCAGTGCATGCAGCTTGACAGGTTTTGCATTTCTGCCAGTATCATAGCCCAGAGCTCATTTCTCTGAGCAGCTGCAAAGTTTGGGAAGCTTCCAGCTCACAGGAAATTCTAAATTTTTTTTGTTTGTTCATGTTGGGCTGATTCATAACAAAAAACCTTTTTTAAAAAAAGAAATTTTCTGGAAACCATAATGCTGTTTTGTTTTTTAGCCAGCTCTGCTTCACGAACTACTGCATGGCAGCATGGTACACCAATTACTGAAACTCTCAGTTTGGCTGGAAAGTGTAATCTAAGTGCTGATGGCTATAAATGTCACTCTAGGGAAACACTGCCCAGATAAACTTGTCTAAATGTGAACTTTCTAAGCTGTCCCCTCAGTGTTCATAATTTTTAACAGGTCAAGTGCCAAAATGGAAAAATAAAAAATTCTTATCTTTGAAATAATGCTCCTAATCTCTTTATGAAAAAAGACAGTTGTCTACACTTGAAAATTTAGCTTTACTGTAAATTGAGTAGATATTTATAAGAAAAATAAAATATCATAATTAGCACAGATTCACTCTTCAACAATTTTGTTCTGGCCATACAGAAGTCCAAAGCAGAACTAGAAAACTTTCTAGCATTTCACCTTAAAATCTGGCAGGATTTTCACTGGAGCTTTTTATAGTCATCATGCTTGAACACCTGTAGAGTAGAAATGCTCATCAATGCTTCTCATTATACAGGATAAATTCAGTGTGTTTCATCATAATTTTAAACCAGTTTAGTTTACCTTTCTTCTGAAAAGTCAGTCATGCTTGTTGCACCTATGTCATATATTAACATGAAAAATATTTAAACATGTATTATAGCCCAAAACAATCACAACTACCATAGCACTTCTTTAAAACATTGAGATTGTTGAGAGATTTTGACATGTTCACAAGAATTGAAGGAGCTAGTCATTTTTAACACAGCCTAGATAAGCACAATTGAAGCAACATTTCTGAGGGTATGTCCTACAAGTGGGAAGGAGAATCACAGAATAGTTGAGGTTAGGCAGCAGCTCTAGAGGTCATCTAATCCAACCCTTTTGCTTAAGTATGGTCATGTACAGCAGGTTGCCCAGGACCATGTCTAGTTGGGTATTGAGAATGTGCACAGACAGTGGCTCAGCCTCTCAGAACAGCCTGTTCTAGTGTTCAGCCACACTCATGGGGAAGAAGTTTTTTCTTATGTTTAACATAATTTTCCGTATTTCAGTTTGCATCCATTGCCTCTTGTCCTATCACTGGCCACCTGCAGGCACAGTTTATCTCCATCTTTATTCCTCCCATCAGTTACTTTTACACGTTGATAAGGTTGCCCTGAGCCTCTCTTCTCCAGGATGAATAGTCCCATCTCTACCCTCCTATAAAAAGCACTCCAGTCCTTCAATATCTTAGCTCCCATTTGCTGGACTCTTTCTACTCTCTTGGACTCTCCACTGTTCATACATCCCTTGTATTGGTGAGCTCAGAACTGGACATAGTACTCCATGCGTGTCAAAGGATCACCTTAAATATATAGGCAACACTCTTTCGATAGGTGTCACAGTAGCATGTGTACCTCAGTATGGAAAACTCTACTGCTTTCTTTAGTATAAAGTTGTCCCTATAGCAGAAGATTTCAGCATCAACTGATATTTAGTTTGGATTTTTTTCTTGAACTGTAAAGGGAATTCGATGCCTATGAAAAGTAGGACTAAATACATTGCAAATAAATATGAGGTTGTTGGAGTCAGGACTGACACATAGAAAACTCAGGACTCTGAGCACACCTTCCCAGTCCTCTAAACTTTGCCTGCAGGATTTTAGCTTTAAAAAATAGGAGTTAGCTTTGAGCTTGCTTAATCTAGAAAACTTTCAAAATTACGTTAAAAGTTCATAATTTTCTTCTCATCAACTGAAGACTTTTATGGGCTGATCAACCCCAACTCTCTCAGCTTGTGTTCATAGAAGCTCATCATGTGTCTGTTCAGATTTCAGGTACTTCCCAGTGCTTTTTTTTCCCTTCTTTCAAAATTATCTTCTTAAGTAAAAGCAAAGTTTTTCAGTCTCTGTAAAATCTTTTTTGTTATTGTGCTTTTTTGTTTTCTCTTAACAGGTACAGGTTTAGTAAGGAATGTCAATATTTCAAATATTGGCTTACCAACTGCATGTGATAGGATGTGTCTGGTAGCTTCTTCAAATGTCATTTATGAAGGCAAAAGTTTTGTGGCCAGAGAAAAAGTAATGAGATGAAAATATGTGTGTTGTGTCAGTGAAAAACAGGCACGGTAGAATGATCATAAGAAAACATTTCTTCCCCTTTTCTGGCATGTGCTATCATTCTCTGACCTAAATTGTAGCATTGTGGAATACTTGAAAACCAAATACTCAAATCTGTTGGTACCAAAGGATCAGTCTTGAAATCTACTTTATTTGCTTAAATTGTTACAGTGAAATAAATCTTGATTTTTAAAGTATGGACATTGCATTGGTAATGCTAAAAAAATTTAAAATGCAACCAACACTTACTTTATCAAAGCACAGCATTTGGGTTTCAGTTATATAACTGAAAGCAGAAATTACACTCAAAAAGTAGAAATTAAGAAAATAGGTACTGAAGATATGTCTGAGACCCAGCTTATGTGCAAAGCTTTGAGGTTTTTATCAGCTATGGAAGCCAAGGAACCAGCTGACTAGTATTTAAGTGTCAAAGTACTGCCTTTCAGAGTGGAATATGTTTGGGATTTAATAGCTAAGACTATTGAGCAGCACTTCAGACTAGACACATAAAACTGGCTGTGAGCCCAGCTAAGCTCACTACTCCAAAACCTACTAGAATAGTTTGTCTGAAAAAGCCATGACTGTCCATGAATGAAGCTTTTAATGACTATACGATAAGAAAAATTATCTATAACTTGTATTATGATGAGAGGAGAGACTGTATAGAAACTTAGAATGCGTTCTAAACCTATTTTTCTAGGAACTAGTCTTTTATCTGTGCTTTGCTGACATCCATGAGTAACCTTTCGTAAGACCCAGGTGAGGAAAAGGGAAATCATTCTCCACGTTTACAGCTTTTATCACCAGAAATAGAAAAGAGGTTAGCAATTCCTCTGGAATATCTAAGAAATGTTTGGACCATGACAAGTACAGTGGAAAATAATTTCTTGACTGAAATTCAAAAAATTCACACCATGATCGTAAATACATTTTTCTGTGTGTCAATGTGACTTGCCCGCAATGAAAAAGCCAAATCCCACAAATTATGTCCGATAAGCTTGGTGTATAAATCATATTGTTGAATATTCTTCTTTGGATTCTTTTGATCAATTACAGTGTTTTTATTTCAAAATAATTACAGAATCTACAAAGTGAAACAAAATAGAAATTATTAAAAATTATAGATCTGAATGATTTGCTCTGGAATAATTTTTTAAAGCAAAGTGCAGAAATAGGTCCTTTTTGTTTGTTAGTTTTGTTTCTCTAATGAATATGCAGATTTTGCTTTTCCTAATATATATTTCACTACTAAAATCCTAGGGATTTGGAAAGGTCAGTTTTATTTAGTGGAAGGAATGAGACCATTTTGATTTAATTTACTTGCATTCCCATTGATTCCAGACTACACTCAAAGTATTTCAATAAACTTTTGTGCTGCATTCCAGAAATAGAATGTTTAAGAGAAAAGGAAAACAAGATCTTTTTTCTAAAGCTGTAAGAAAAAATGTACAAGACAAGAAAAAAGACCAACTAATCTAGTTGCCTTTTTATACATGATGTAAATCTCCCCTGTATTTTAAGCCCTAAAAGCAAGAAAACCCAAACAACAAAACAACAAAACAAAACACCAAACTAGAAATTTCTCTATGTAGTGCAAAACTAGTACTTTTTTAATGTTTTACTGCAAGAAAAGTAGCAGCAAAAATTTATCTCAGAAGTTTCAATACTGTTATTCATTTTTTTAAAAAAGACACTGATAGTGGTTTACTTGATCTAGTGACTTAAAATTCTGACAGACATTTTGTGCAAAACAAGAAACAAGCAAAAATCCTGTTTCATTTTATAAATTTTGCATTTATTGCTCTTCATTTCTTGTGAGAATATTCCTTTGTTCCCACTCTACAAAAATAAATATCCAATTTGCCTCTCTGTATTTTTATTATTTGGTGTAGCAGTACTGTCATCTCCCATTGTATACATAAAATAAACAATCTCAACTTTTATGAGTTGTAGAGTAATAACATTAAAATATTATTTGTTTTTATTTTCAAATGCCACAGAATTATTTCTATTTACCGGTTTAGGACAACTTAGATTTGCTTTAGTACAAGATCACAATTTTTTCATTTCCTTGTCTTAAAGCAGCTTTTCATAACTGTGGTGTTACAACTCAAAATGCATTAAATTGGGTAAAGAGATAGAGGAAAAAAATCAGCTCTGAAACTGAGTATTTAACACAATGAACCAAACTGGTGGAATTTAATTGAACACTATTCTTGTCTTTGGTTAGTAGCAGGATTTGCTTCTTTAGAATTCTGCTAGTATTTAATTTGCTAGTGTTTCAAAATCTGGGTGAACAAGCATTTGCTCTAGACATGACTTTACCTAGTATGGAAAGCAGCCCCTCTTTGCCTTAAAATAGATTTGTTCTATCATATGTTTCTCCTAAAAAAAAAAAAAGTGTGTCTGTATTAAAAAAAAATCCTGATAAAACCCTTCAAGTATTCACGTTTTCAGTGCACTATAATTAAGTGTCCAAGTTCTCTTTTTTCATTTTTCAAATAAAAGCATATTTCGGCTTTTTTCGTGCTTGCAGTAAAACAATAATTGAATAGCTGAAGGGCTTTCTGGGGCATATTATACATTTGACAAAGTCTAAGTAAGCAGAAGAAAAAACCACAAAGGTTATTGATTTTCTGTGAAAGGGCAAGACTGATACTTCTTCATTTGAAGGTTTTGCTTTTTCACTGAATATCACAAAAGAAATCCAGCTTAAAAGGAAAGAGCATAAGAAAACAATATATCATAAAAAATTAATTATTTCAGAAATAAACCGCTTCATTTGCTATCCTATTGTCCAAAATGGGAAGAAAAATAAAAGAAAAGACAAATAAAGACATTTCACATATGTGAAATTGTTAATCCATTCTTCTCTGCTGCATATCCTTTCTCTGCTTGTGTTTGAATTGAGAACCAAGAAGATGATCCCAAAGGGTCAAGAAGTGTTTGTTTTCCTTAATGAACCAAACACCAGAATTCACCAGAAGATCTATGTTGAATAGCAACTTTAACATCTCTAGTGTATTTCCCATGGAAAAGTTTTCACAGCTAAGATACAGTGTCACTGCAAAAAGACAAGACTTCTCACGTCTCTCGACTAAGATATAAACACATGGAAGGCTGAGGATCAAGTATTTATCCTGCTTAATTCGAAACAATCCAAAACCCCTCAGACACAAGGGTACAAGAGCACTCATCCCACACTGAAAGTCCTGGATTTGCCCTGAATATCAATCTAATGTTGTGCTCTACAAAGACTTCTGTTTTCCTTCTAGCAGAGAACAAAAGCAAATTTCAGAATCTCAGAAGTCCCCATGTAACAGAATAGTCACCCTGCCATCAGCTGCATAGGGAACAGATTTTCAAAGTCAAAAAGTGGGACACCTTATGCCATCTCCTTTTACAGTCATGAAAGACTTATGTGCTTGGTCTTCTGGCTCTGCTCTTTGAGTTGGTTTAGGAAATCTCCTTCAGAGCAGTAAAGGCATCAAAGAAGTCCCAGCTCTACTACTTTTCCGTAATGGGAATATTCCTTTATAAAAACATACAAGGTATTTCTATACTATAGCAAAAGAGTTTAGGAAACCAGTTTGCAAGTTAAACTTCGTTCTCTGCTTGGTTGCTCTGTCATAATTTCTGCAGAACAGCATCATTTTGTCATATCACTTTTTTTCATAAACCCCCAAACATAATTTGAAACTTTATTATAGTGGAATTTCTGCATTATATCAATTTTAATAAATTTAAGAAAATGACGATCTGTATCACTTTAAAGCTGTACATTTGTAGGAAAATAGAAGAAAAGAAAAAGAAAAAAGTCATTGAAATGCCTTGCTTTAACTTGTTTTCAGAACTGGAAAACATACTGCAGTTCATTCTGATATGTTTACAGACTTTTTTTAAAAAATCAGTATCATCCATTAGGTTCTTGTAAGGTTTTTCAAATCTACACTCAGCAATATAAATTAAATACTGCAAATTTTGTCTTTAATAGTACATTTTTCACACAGATTCTATATATACCTCTGTCATGTATACATACAGTTTCACATACATATAGAACATGAATTTATTTTTTACAAAGCATTTCGAAAAATTCCATAATTTCAGTTGGAAAGGAGGTATCTATTCCACCTCAGGGATAATGGAATTGGAGAGAAAAAAAGTTTGAAAAAAAAATTAATATTTTCCTGCCTTTTCTATGTAAGTACTAAAGGTTAACTACATTTTTAAAAAGTATTTTGCATCTCAACCTTCTTTTGGACAGTTTTGAATATGAATTCATTTTTACTTAAAATTTAATGAGCTACATATGTAGAAAGCAACTTCATGACCTTTCACTGCTCTAACAGCTAGCTTCAGTACTTCATTCTCATAATTGTTTATTAATATTACACTTATTTAACCTAAGTGCTCATCTCACTGCTCGTGCCATACGCACACAACTGAGATAAGGACCTTTGAGTCACCATCCCTGGAGGTATTTAAAATATGTGTAGACATGGCACTTAGATACATGGTTTAGTGGTGGAGTTGGCAGTGTTAGTATAATGGTTGGACTTGGTAACCTTAAGGGTGTTTTTCAACCTTAATGATTCTACAATTCCCTGATTCTAGAGGAATGTCACCTCAAAACGGGAAAGAAGGGGAAGGAAATATTTGTGAAGTCTTCAGGATTCTACAACTATTGCTTTACTTCCTTTAAGAGATTTGATGAGTTTTCTAAGAGGACCCAGAAAAGTCTAAGGCTGTGGCACCTTAATTACTGTGTAAAATTATTTTGGTGCTGTTGCTATCATTTAACCCTATTATTGAATTTATTACATGCAGAGTTATACCACCATGTAAACATGTACTTTGTACAGAGAAGTAATTGTGCTGATCTTCAACAAGTCTCTTAACACTGCTTCTAGCTCTGGAAAGGGTGAAGATAACCTTACCTTTGCCTACAGAAGTTGAGGAAATCTTCTGAATGGAGACAAATTTCCACTATTGTTATAATTATAAAATTTAAGTGAAACAGAAGTCCAGATCAGAAGTGATTCACACTCACAGAAATTCTATACCCACATCCAGAAATGTACTGACTTGTTTTTAACCTGACTCCAAAGAAAATAAATTTCAGCTAAGTATGTAAGAATGGTACCAGGATAGGAGAGAGATGGACTAAAAAGAAACTCAATCAAAGCAGCAAAAACTAAGTGAAATTTCACGGTAGTATAATATCAGACACCTGGAAAAGAAATAGACCTGAAAATCTACCTCTTCTACAGAAATGACAGGAGTTTCTTACAGAAATATAGAAATGAATAGTACTACATTTTAGGTTAGCACAAGACTGGATATAAAACGTGTAGAGTGACTGAATAGTAAGATTCACAAGTCTAGCTGATAAACTTGTGCAAAGCAGAGGCATTCATTTGAACTCACTGGGTTTATGACAAATTGTCTCAAGTGTTATCTTTGCTATATTTGGTTGGTATTGTTTAGACAGAATTTTTTTTCTTTTCAATACAGAATAGTGATAAATTTAGGGCAGAGGACACATAGCTACTGTTTTTGCTTAGTTTAATGCATTTCCATCACTTGATGGATAGATGCTTGATATATAAATTTATTTCATAGGTAGTCAGATGGATGGGTAGATGTATATTTCTGTGCACATGAGGGTTTTCATAAAGTAGAACCTAGGCAGATCTACTTAACATGTTACATGTGAAAGTTATATATGAAAGTGGATATTATCTAAGAATTTTATTCAACTCACTAAGTGGGGCACTGACATAAAAGTATGTCCTTTTAAAATTTACCACTCACTCATGTTGTGATATTTTTAGTTTTTAGCCAAGCTTTGGAAATATGTGGTTATATTTGAAAACACATTCTTTTCCTTAGATTTTAAGTATTAAGAATTTCTGTGTTTTTTTTCATATTTAGTAAAAAACTAGTAAATTTTAAGAATAAATAATTCATTAAAATGAATACCTCTTTAATCCAAATGTAGAGGAATTCATTATTTAGGGAGAATGCTAGTATTTGGTATTATGTATTTTTTAAAAATTTTTAAATAAATTTTTATTTTTTACCAAGTCATATCTGAATTAAAAAATACTTAGGTCTGAAGAACCTACAGTACATTGATCTTACCTTTCCCTTTTTATGTATTATGGATAAAAAATTCAGCATCATAGCTGACAGAAGTTCATTTTAAGTCAAGTACTTCATTGAAACTGTCAACCTGTTCAGGAATGAGTAATAGTTTACTTTGACTCCAGATTCAAGTAAACAGACATCAGACAATTTATGAGTTGGAATAATTTTTATATACCTGTCAGTTCTCTCTGTGTAACACCTCCATATACAATTTCTGGAGCTTAAAGACATAGTTAAATAAGTATATTTCTAAGGAATTATGGACTGTTTATTTATAAAGAATTATAGAGTGTTACCTTGCTTACTGCAGCTATGTATGTTGGGAGTTTAAGTTAATGGTTTTGTTTTCTGGGGGTTTTTTTGTGTTAGTTTGTTTTCAAATTTGAAATATGTGTGTGTGGCTCAGCTTCACTGAACGAAGATTTGGGAAGAGCTGTCTCCACGTGGGTGGGCCCTTCCAGCCTGCGCAGTGGATTTTAGGTGAGGCTCAGCGTGTGCAGAACTGGCCCCACCATTTAAGTCCTGAGGTTCATCTGCCACGGCCGAGCGAGCTTGGACAGTGCCAGTGAAGTCCTCAGGACTAGAACCTACAGCACCCGGCATTTCCCAGGAGGTCTCCCATCCAAGTACTAATCCGGGGCTGACCCTGCTTAGCTTCCGAGATCTGACGGGATCGGATGTCAGGGAGGCATTTAACTGCCTTAATTTGAAATATAAAGACTAGAAAAATACTAGGATAGTGGCATTAATTCTTCCATAACTGTATTGCTTAGCTGGTAACTTTTTTCTGCTTATTAAATAGTGTGCTTTGTCCTAAGAATTTATCAATTTCCTGTTTTAATTTCCTATCTGTTCATTGTCCTCCAAGCACCTGTGAATTCTAAAATCATAGAGTTGCAAAACAGTTTTGGTTTGAAGGGACCTCCAGAGATCATCTAGTTCAACCCTAAGACTCAAAGCTCATCCTGACTTTAAAGACCTCATTTTGACATTATTTCTCAGTATTACTCAGTATTTCACTATGTTTATGTACATACTGTGTATCCTGATGTTTTCTTGTATAATAATATTATTACTTTTACTAGGTCTAGAAAACTTACCTTATGAGGAGCAGCTGAAGGAGCTGGGGTTGTTCAGTCTCAAGAACTGGCTTCAGGGGGACCTCATCACTCTCTACAACTCCATGAAAGGTGGTTGTAGAGAGGTGGAGGCTGGTCTGTTCTACCATGCCTGCAGTGAGAAGACAAGAGGAAGTGGCCTGAGGCTGAGACAGGGAAGATTCAGATAAGATATTAGAAAAATCTTTTCACTGTTAGGGTGATCATGCATTGAAATAGGTTGTCCAGAAATGTGGTGGAGTCACCATCCCTGGCAGTGTTTGAGAGGTACCTGGATCTGGCGCTGGGTGATGTGGTTTAGGGGTTACTGTGGTAGTGTTGGGTGGATAGCAGGACTTCATGAACTTAAAGGTCTCTTCCAGCCTTGATGATTGTATCATCCTATAATTCTGTTATTTTTATCAAGTACTTATAGGAAGAATGAATGTTTTCTGATAATTATTATGTAATATTTTGTCAACATTCATATGTTTGTGGAGATTATGCAACTATCAGACAAGTAATTTTTGTTAAAGTTAAGTGATTCAGCCTTTTTTTCCCCTCCTAAATACATATATACAGTTCTTCACACTGTACAGGCCAGAACCCCCTTGACAAACAGTAGAACTCAGATCTAAAATGCATTGTATCATTTTATTATAACTGTACTAATAAATTGTCCTATTATACAGTTAAAAAATGCATTGGTATGGAAAATACCCAGAAAAATAATCTTAGGCACTTCAGGTATTTTAGGTGTAACATCTACATGTAATCAAGTAAAATTAGGCATTTAGATTAGTCACCCTGTCACCTCTAGGTAATAGGAATTCCATCTACAGGTTAATACTTTTCACAAAACTTGGCATTCTTTGAGGTTGTTACTATTCAGTCAGTGAACTCTTAATAATGAACAGTGATATCATACCTGTTTATTTTAGAAAATTCATAGTGTGGCATGCCAGTAAAACAAAAAGGAAGAGAGATGCATTATTGTACAAAAAAGTCTATTGTTGTCCATTTATATGGAGTATATTGGCTTCCCAGGGATTTTCCACAGGATTGTTTTCAGTTAAGTTCTAAATAAAAATATCTCTGACACTTACTACTGTCTCTTATTTATGTATCAAAGAAATTTTTTTCTGCCCTGTTAGTAAATCCACTTTCTTGAAAAGGAAGCCAAAGTACTAGGTAAAGTAGATAACTAGTCCAAAGCTGCTTTCATGTCTGTGCTTTAGCTAGATATGAAAACTCATTTTCCTAGAGTTGCTAGTAAATACATGTACTGGTTTTGGCTGGAATAGAGTTAATTTTCTTCATAGTGGATTTGTGCTGGAAACAATTTTGATAGCACAGGGATGTTTTTCCTATTGCTGGACAGTGCTTGCACAGAGTTTAGGCTTTTCCCCTCTTTATCCCACCCCAACAGGGAGGAGGCTGGGGGTGCACAAGGAGTTTGGAGGGAACATA
Source organism: Pithys albifrons albifrons (assembly GCF_047495875.1). Lineage (NCBI taxonomy): Eukaryota > Metazoa > Chordata > Aves > Passeriformes > Thamnophilidae > Pithys > Pithys albifrons. Next base: position 26,896,807 of record NC_092459.1, read on the forward strand.
GCCAGGACAGCTGACCCCAACCGATCAAAGGGTTATTCCATACCATGTGGCATCATGCTCTGCATACAAAATTGGGGGAAGAAGAAGGAAATGGGAGATGGCAATTGGAGTGATGATGTTTGTCATCCCAAGTCACCATTATATGTGATTGAGCCCTGTTTTCCTCAAGATGCCTGAATACCTGCCTGTCCATGGGAAGTGGTGAATGAATTCCTTGTTTTATTTTGCTTCCATGCACAGCTCTTGCATTACCTATTAAACTGTCAACCCACTGAGTTTTCTCACTTTTATCCTTCTGATTCTCTGCCCATCCCATCAGGGGAATGTGAGTGAGCAGTTGTGTGGGGCTTAGTTGCAGACTGGGGTTCAACCGTGACAATATATTGACTTTCAAATGTTTCACTCTTCTTCCCAGCAGTTGAAAATAGCATTGACAGTAATATCAAAGCAGACTAAAAAATTTTCTCATTTTCAGTCCTTCAAATACTTCAGAAGACAGAGTAGAGAGAACTACAAGGGTAAAACAGAATATAGGTGCATTACCTGTGAGTAAAGGAGGAAATTTCTGTGTGGATCAGCAGAGCATAGGACAGTTTGTTTGTTTATTTTTTAACATGTTAGAAGGTATTGGTTTCAAATTGAGTAAATCTTTCTTTGTTCATGGATCATTGACTGGGTAGATTGTAACAGCTCCTTTGGAGCCATTATGGTATGTCATTTCAATCTAACCACTGAAAGTGTATATTCAGCCTCTCTGTTCCAGCTCCACCAAAAATGTCATTGAAATCATTGCCTGTGTGCTCAGCATATTGTTTTTAAACTTTCACCTAATTGTTATTTATTTTTTTAAATATCATGAGCAGTTAGGCTGTGCTGTAAATGAACTGTTAAAAATGTATGCTTTAAAAGCTAAAGTAATGGTTTAAGAAAAAAAGTCTCTACAATTCAAACAGAAATCATCTAGAAATCTTTTCAAAATGCTGCTTAATAAAGAAAAAAATATTGCCAAAGTATAACCATGTTCTCAGACTAAAGCACTTTTCCAGGCTGTGTGGGTATGGAGCTGGTTGTCATTATCACTCTAAGCAGGCCATAGCTCTATACTGTTTGCTAAACCTGCAAATAAAGTCACGATCACATTCAACAGAGGAAGCTTAAAGTACGTGAGAGAGGCCTTAGAGTTCATGAGCTCTTGGGAAATCTTAAAAAAAAGAACTGAACAGTGTTTCAGGTAGAAACAATGCCCCACTTGCAAGCAGTGAAAGCTGTCCTTGGAAGAATGTATTTCAGTCTAAACTAGGGAAAAAATATGTATAAAGTATTTGCACATAATGATCATTTCCAATTTCAGATTTCTCTTCTAAAACTTTTGTCTCAGGGAAACTTTCTGTGGACCAAGCCATATCACAGTATAGTAATTTTCCTGTTATGTCAAAAAATCAATTACAGTCCAGAATTTAAATTAATATTTAGAAAATATAGCATATATTATCATAGGTTCCTTTCATGGCCGTTGGGCTCAATCCTTTTCCCCTCTTAATAAAAAGGAAATGAAGGAAACAGTATTAAACACCAGGAAATATGTGATCAATATGGTCCTTATGTTATGTTGATTCTTCGGACACAGGTGGATTCTGGTTTCTAACTGAAGAATATATCCAGTACCAAAAGAAACTATGAAACTATGATTTATAATGTGAATGAATGTTTCCTCATAACATCTTACAGTAAATCATGGAATCACAGAATTGCTTGGATTGGAAGGGACATTGAAGATCATCTACTTCCAAAGCCCCTGCCATGGACAGGGACACCTTGTGCTAGACCAGGTTGTTCAAAGCCTCATTCAACCTGCTTGAAAACTTCCGGTGATGGGGCAGCCATATTGTCTCTGGGCAATCTGTTACAGTGCCTCACCACCCTAAAAGAAAAGAATTTCTTCCTAATAGCTAATCTAAACCAACCGGGTTTCAGTTTAAAGCCATTCCCCTTTTCCTATCACTACATGCCCTTGTAAAAAGTCCCTCTCCAGCTTTCTTGTAGGCCCCGTTTAGATAGTGGGATGCTGCAATTAGGTCACGCCTTCCCTTCTCCAGGCTGAACTGTTGCCTAAAATCAAGGAAAAACTTTTCGAGACATTAGTTTGGGAAAAGTAAAGAGCAGTTCTTTAATGAGGATTTTCAGGTTCGCAGAATATAGAGAGACAGCCTTGTGTTTCTTTAGGCAGGACGTGAGGCTCTTCATGGCTTGCCTGGAGGGGAAGGGCAGGGAGCAGGAAGGTCCTGCTCTGGCTGCGTTGCCCCACTGTGTATAGAGACATGCACTGCATAGGGTGCTTACTAATTTTATAACAGTACTTAAGTACCATAACTAAAGGTTACATGCAACCCTAGAACCTCCCCTAGATCTGCCACTTTGCACGTCACCCCTGGATTGAGTTGGAGGTCTCAAGACACCTTAGTTCTTCACCCTCATTAGCTTCAGATCAGGTTGCCTTCTTTGGAACTGTTCCAAGGTATGTGGGCCTTCCATTGCTTTGACTAAAATGGTATGTTATTTTTGCTGTAATATGTACTGCTACTCTAGTCCTGATACATGTGTCCCAGTCATGGTGTTCCAGTTGCTATCTTACCCCTAACACAGAGATTCAGGAATATGCCATAAAGGTAGAAACTGCTAGTTGCTACATCAAATATGAGAAGCTACACAGCTATATAAAAATTTACAAATATACAAATATATAAAAATATACACCTATATATACAAATATATAAAGTCCTATGGCATCAGAACAACCCCAACACTCTCAGCCTGCTTTCATAGGAGAGGCACTTCAGCCCTCTGGTTGTCTGTGTTGTTCTGACCTGGAGTTGCTTCAATAGGTCTCCGTGTCCTTCTTATGTTGGGGACACCAAAGATGGACACAGCACTCCAGACGGGGTCTCACCAAAGTGGAGCAAAGGTACACTCCCATTGACCTGTTGGCTACACTTCTTTAGATGCAGCCCAGGATACAGTTTGTTTTCTGGACAGCAAGCGTACATTTGCCAGCTCATGTTGAGGTTCCCATAAACCAACACCCCTAAGTTCTTCTCCTCAGGGCTGCTCTAAATCTATTTCCTGCCCAGCCTGCAGTGGTGCTTGTTCAGGACCTTGACTTTGGCTTTGTTGAACTTCATGAGGTTCCATCAGGCCCACCTCTCAAGGCTGTCAAGGTCCTTCTGGACGGTGTCCCTTTCCTCCAGCATGTCAACCACACCACTCAGCTCGGTATTACTGGCAAAATTGCTGAGGGTGCACTCAATCCTACTGTATGTGCCACCAACAAAGGTGTTAGAAAGTGCCAGTCCCAAAGCTGATTCTTGAGGGATGTAACTTTTCACTGGTTCCACTTGGACATAAAGCCATTGACTACAACTCTTTCAGCATGACCATCCAGCCAGTTCCTTATTACAGAATGTACTGTCTTCCATGAGGCTGAAATAAAGAGATTTAGGGGGAAAAAACTGTTTCAAATTTCACAGATTTTGAAAAACAAAGTACCTCACCCAAAACAAAATTCAAATTCAACTTAGAAATAGTTTGTAAATTCCATTAGCTGTGTCCTCTTTTTATAACCTATAAGAACTGACTTTGTGGTGTGGTTCTAAACTGTGTGTTTTCAAAAGAACTGTGTATTTTTATACTGATTAGAGAAAAAGTTCATAATAGAACATAAGCTAGGGAACAAACCAGCATTTGGCATAACTGGTGTATATTACCTGTTTGCTTCCTCTGTTCCTTCTGAACTTCCAGCCCCTGCAGTCATTCACTGAACAAAGGCAACCCCATTAGATTCATATTCAAAAGGGTTAACAGTGTACAAAATGTTATGTTTTTCTTGTCTAGAATTTAGAATGACATTATAAATCTGGCTGCTTTTCTGAAGCTGTTACAGATAAAACTTCCAATATTCCTTTGAGACTACTGCATTGTTTCTGCTAGGTCTTAGAGCAGAAACCCAGTCATTCATCATCTCTCAATATGACATCTCTTTGACCGGCAAGTCACTTAGTAAAATATCCCAGCTGGTTGGCAGTATTATATGCAAAGAGAGCAGAAAATCTCAAGGGGGGCAAACAGATCCTTTCCTCACCCTTTTCTCTTGTCTAAGGCACATAGATTGCCTGAAAAACAGGTTTTAGGCATCTGTAATTGAATGTGAGATGAACTTCCACAAGCTTTAATGAGGAGTAATATTACTGACCAGGCAGCATAAGTTAGTGCTCTGCTCCATGTCCCAAATTATTTCATTAATATTAACCAAGGTTTCCAACTCTCCCCAGGCAACAATGCTGTAGCAGGGAAGAAAGATGAAATTAACTCTCACAGTCACCCAACTAATCACTGGAACGTGCAGGAATAACAAGTATATGGAAGTGATGTTTGTCAGGTGAGGAAAATAGGTCTTTTCCACTGGGAAAACAGCTTTTGTTACTGTATTTACATATGAAATACTATGCATTTTAGCATTAAAAGTGTACTTTTCTGTTGTTGCCTTTCACACTTTTAAGAAGAAAAATAATAACAAATAGCAAGTACACATTAATATTACCTACTTTGCATTAGGAAGTGTAAGCAATAATAAAATCCTTTGTCATGGCCTGCAAAAGTATTCTGTTCAGTGATAGACTGTAACAATTTCAAAATTAAATTTGAATGTAAAGATAAATATATATAAAGACAGAAGTGTCATGAAGACTGTTGTGAAGGACAGACAAGCGAGCTCTCAAGGGCAGTGGAAGACCATAATATCTGAAGTAGCTGTGCAAGTTGTTCAGCATGAGGCTGAGACATCCTTAATGTTGTGAGGATCTAAATATACATTAGTACCATATCTTATTCATGTTATCTTTTGAATAGCTCCATTCTAATATTTGTATGGAACAAAGAAGATCTAGAGACTCCCAGTAACAGTATTCCTCTCTTATCATATTACCTAAAACAGGTGTTTGATTTGAGTGAAAACACTGTACATTTTAGAACCACTAAACATTTGACACTTCTGGTCACCAGCCATCATATATTTGTAATGAAATGGCCCAGCATGACAGGTGACATGTATCTATCCATAGCACTTGGTTATATGCAAAGTATATATTGTTTGTATGTTGAATGTATGCAGACATTACCAAAATCTGAGTCTAACAGACTAATTCTTGTTTCATACTAGTCATAGAGGGCTTATTGTCTTTGGAATTGTTACCTAATAACTTACACCACTCCAGAAGACTTAAAAAAGTTTTCTGAAGTCCTATATATGTATGGATTTTTAAAATTCTTTTATTTTACCCAGTTTGCCTTGGAGGAAGAAAGTGATGACCTTGCTGTACTGATTCATAGGATATTTCCAAAACATGAGGGCTTATTATTTATTGTGAAGTTTGGCAATACTTTATAAGTATTTATAAGTAGTAAACTATACATTCCTACCCACAATTCCCATTTCCAGGAGAACAGACTGGGTTTGGCAGTAAGGAGAAAGAAAATAATTTACTATGAAAATGATTTTTAAAATGGATTATCAGGTGTGTTAGATATGCTGCCAGTTACTGTGGGGCCAGAGTATAAGAGTTAAAGACTTGAGTAGAGCAGGAGCAGCAGGAGGCTCTGCTAATTTTGCACCTCATCCAGGGACATTTGTGTGTCTCCCAATTTCCATTTGACCCTCTGATTCCTACTTCCTTCTGAACACCCCTTCACTTTCCTTTCTTCATCCTATCCTAGCCACATTTTCATCATTGCATATCCAGTTGATTTCTGGGTGCTCCCTGGCAGCATGTCACCCTTGAAAAATTAATTTCCTGCCTCCTCCAGTCTTTGAGGTGTACATCTGAAACTTTTCTTACTGGAATATATATATAATAAAATAATTTCTCAAAAGACTGACACATTAGAAAGGATAAATATATGAACATTAAAGGACGTAATTTTTACCTTAAACCTATATATATTAGTGACTTGGTCACTGAAATGCTGTCATAACAGCCAACTGCGAAAATCTTCCCTCAGCATGAGTCACCAACCTTGAGTTGGGTGTGGAGATATGAAGAATTTAAAGCACGTAGGAAAAAAAAAACACTGCTATGCTGGAAGTCAAGAGCAAGGAAAAGTGTAAAGGAAAACCCTCTCGTCTCTGTGCCATTGGGGAATATTCTTTCAATGATGGGCTCCCGACTTCCCCCACTGATGCTTCTTTCTCTGTCACCCTATATTTTTAACATAGTACCAAATAAGTTGTCTGGATTATTCTTGTAAAGAGCCTCTAACTTGGGGAGAGAACTAGAAGGTTGGGCCACAACTGTCTTCTCCGTATGAAACTCTGAACAAAGTTCAGTATGATAGAACTTGCTGAGGCAAGGCAAAAGTGCTCAGCTTTCAGAAGGCCTGAAGATGTTCCCAATTCCTAAGTAGGCTGTTATCTGGTGGTTGAACTGCTCTCCAGAGAGTGAAGAAAAATAGATTTATTTGCATATAAGACTTCAGCCAGGAAAATTCTTTTTTTTTTCTCTTGTACTTTCACTCAGATTTTGGGTTGAGTATTTCTTCGTCTATGATTAAACTAGCACCCTTGCCCTGTTTCATCCCATAAATTCTTTGCTTCATTCTGAACATAAGATGAAACTGTTACTTCAACACCCTTAACAACTTTTAATCTATTATTTATTATTCAACCACATAATTTTATAATTTATAGCTTTTCTTGTAAAGTATCTTGGGGATGCATTTGTATGAAGTGCTATTCAAAATAAAATTGTATTGCTCTGAAGAACAGTTCTCATTTATTTTTTTAATAATTATTTGATCTTGCCTTGATTTACTGAGTCACTGAGGCATCTTATTCCTGGTGATTTAAGGGATGCTGTGAAGTTAAAGCTCATATAAACTCAGATCAGCTAATGTAATCGGCAAAGTTCCAATGCAACCAGTGGAGGTCTGCCAATTCTGGGCAAGACACTAGTTCTGTCCTACTGTAGTTTTTAAAAATCTTTCCTCATCTATGTTTTAAATGACACTTTAGATGCCAAATAATTTCTTTTAATCTACATTGCTTGCCACTATATAGAGTTTATTTTTTCCACTTCATCTTTCTTAGACAGGTAAATCAGTCTAGTTTATTTCTAAAAGCCTTTCAGTTTTGCCTCTGATATAATGCTACAATTTTGAAATGTTTTCACAGCTAACTCTGCCGGGAAATGTAATAAAATTGAAGCTATATGTTTTGCAAGTTTTATGGATATGCTTTTGTCAACTTGTAGTCACTGAGAACTTCCTTATTAATGTAACATTATAGTGATCATTCTCAAACACTATAAGAAGAATATAAAATACTATGCACAGAAGATAACATGAATTTTTGAGTGAATGAGTGATTTTTGGTGCCTCCATTTTCAAGCACACTGAGAAATCATGGAGACCCCTGATTCATCAAGATTCTGAAAAGTGGCATAAATTGTGCATGATAAGAGAAACTCTAAGGCTGAGAAAAAATACAGTGAAAAAGCCCTTTTTCTGTATATGACATAAAATAGGTACTATTTTACATTTATCCACCTAACCTATTTTTACATGTCAAACAGAAATCCTAACTATCTAGTGAAATATAGTTTTGCTTCTTGAGTAGCTACATAACTACTTCAGCAGCACTCTTCATATCTCTTACTTCAGTATTAAGCCTTGACCTTCAGTACCATACCAAATTTCATCCTCTCTCTCCAATGCGACTACCTATTTAAAATTTTATATCATATTATTTTGATAGTTTCCATTGACCACAAATATACAATTTACTTCTGGTACAGAATACACATGTGGTGGTTTGCCTCTGGCTGGATACCAGGTGCCCATCAAAGCTGCTCTATCACTCCCCTTCTCAGCTGGACAGAGGAGAGAAAATATAATGAAAGGCTTGTGAGTCAAGAGAAGGGTGGGAAGAGATCACTCACCTGTTACCATCAAGGGTAAAACAGGCACAACTTGGGGAAAATTACTTCTGACCAATCAAATGAGATTACGACAATGAAAAAGAAAACCAAATCTTAAAAACACCTTCCCCTACCCCTTCCCTTTCTTAGGTTCTTCATGATTTATTCTACCTCCTCCCCTCCTCCATCAGCATAGGGGACAATGTAGAAGTCCAGAACATAAGGGGCTAATGAGTATGTCTCAAAGACTGAGATAGCCACAGAGCCACTGGAGCCAACCAAGGATCACTGGTAATAACATGCTGTGAGAAAGAACTGTATGTGTCTGAAGAAAGGGGCCATAGAGAGATAGGGCAGAACTTTTTTGGGACAAATGTCCTTGTTTTGGCTCCTGGAGATAAGCACAACACAGTATAGCTCAAGAACAAGAATGAGGTTGAGAAGCAGACATGGACTGTCAAGTAAAGATAAACTTGGTAGGAAGGGGGAGAGAATCAAGACCTCCAAAGATCCCCAAAGTCCTCCAACTCATTTCCAGAAAGGTCAAGAACAAACCTGCACATCATAGCTAATTTGCATAGAAAATAAGAAATGTAGCTCCAGGACAGAGGAACTTATCTACATAAAGGTACCCCCATAAAACCCAGGCAGCACCCCGAGGACCCTGGACCGCTATCAACTGGATTGATGTTGGAGCCAGGACTGATCTTTCTTTCTTTCTTCCTTTCTTCCTTTCTTTCTCTCTTTGATCTCTATCTTCTCTTTCACCCTAGCCCTTATTTAAAACCCACCACTGTGTATTTATGCTATCATCATCATCATCATCATCATCATCATCATCATCATCATCATCATGGCTACACTTTGCAAACGAAGATTTGGGAAGGGCTCTCCCCACAAGGGTCCGTCCTTCAAGCCTGTGCAGTGGATTTTTTAGGTGAGGCACAGGGTGTGTGGAACTGGCCCCACCCTTTAACTCCTAAGGTTTATCTGCCACGGCCGAGCGAGCTTGGACAGTGACAGTGCAGTCCTCAGGACTAGAACCTACAGCCCCTGGTATTCCCAGGAGTTCTCCCATCCAAGTACTAACTTGAGCTGACCCTGCTTGGCTTCTGAGATCTGACAGGATCGGGTGTCAGGTGGCATTTAACTGCCCTATTTATGTTATAAGGAACTAACATATCAATTTAACATTCCATGCAGAGTGTATAATTTACTAATAAAATTTTGTCACTCTTTTGCAAACCTTCTGACTTTTGTTGTTCTCTTTTGAACATAAGCATCGCCAAAAATGGATATTCTCTTGTCCTTAAGGGTGAGATGCCATAGAAAGGGAATGGGAATTTCAGCCAGTTCATCATATGTCTCTGTCATTCCTTCCTCCTCAAAGAGAGGATTTCTCACACTCTGCCAGTGTGGAGTGTCTCCAATGGGAGACAGTTCTTCATGAACATCTTCAACACGAGTCCTTCCCAAAGGCTCCAGTTCTTCACAAACTGCTTCAGCATATGTCTCTTCCACTGGGTGCAGTCCTTCAGTTCAGGACCCTGCCCTGTCATGGGTCCCCCACAGGATCACAAGGCTGCAGAAGAATGTCTGCTCTGGTGCCTGGAACACCTCCTCCCCCTTCTTCACTGACCTCAGTGTCTTCAGAGCCATTTTTCTCATATATTCTCACTCCTCACTCCTATCAGTTGCACAGATGTTTCTTCCCCCTTCCTAATTACTTTATCCCAGATGTGCTACCACTGTCACTGGCTAGCTTGGCTTTGGCCAGCAGTGAGTCTGTCTTAGAGTCAGCTGACATCAGCTCTATCAGACATAGGGAAAGACCCCAGAAGCCTCTCACATAAGCCAGCCCTGTAGCCCCTTCAATACTAAAAACCTTGCCTTGCAAATGTAAGTAAAAATTTCTTATTAATTATTTTCTGGCTAGCATTATTTTCAGACTTTTTACTACATTTAATCAGTACCACAATCAGGTATAGTGGAATTTAGTGTTTCAATTTAATATAAGGTAGGAAAGAATCTACATTGCACCATGTATCTTCAGTCTAACACCCATACACAGATATAAGAGCTGCTTACTTCATTGAAGGCATATTGTTGCCTTAAATTTTGCCATGATTTAGCCCCAGCTGGTAACTAAACTCCACACAGCTGCTTGTTCATGTCCCTCTGGTGGGATGAGAGAGAGATCAGATTGGTAAAAGTGATAAAACTCCTGAGTTGAGATAAAGACAGTTTAACAGGTAAAGCTAAAGCCATGCCTGCAAGCAAAGCAAAACCAGGAATTCATTTACCATTTCCCACGGGCAGGCAGGTGTTCAGCCATCTCCAGGAAAACAGGACTTCATCACACGTAACAGTGACTTGGGAAGACAAATATCATCACTCCGAGTGTCCTCTCTTTCCCTCTTCTTCCCCCAAATTTCTATGCGAAGCACGATGCCACATGGTATGGAATGTCCCTTTGGTGATTTGGAGTTGTCTGTCCTGGCTATGTCCCCTCCAAATGTCTTGCACACCCCCAGCCTTCTGGCTGCTGGGGTGGGGCGAGGAGCAGAAAAGGCCTTGACTCTGTGCAAGCACTGTCCAGCAACAGGAAAAACATCCCTGTGTTATCAACATTGTTTGCAGCATAAATCCAAAACATAGCTCCCTACTGGCTACTGTGAAGAAAATTATCACAGCTAAAACCAGCACAAATCATTGTTAGTTTTTCTATAGGACTGGAAATTGATTAAAAAAATATTTTGACAATTTTAACCCATTGCTTCTGTGGTTTGGGTTTTTTTTTAAATAAGGCAAATCTTCAGTTGTAAATGTTATCAATGCTGCATTTCTTATTGCTTTTCAGAAGGAACTTATTTGCTAGTACTGGTTATTTGCTAGTACTATTTTGACAAGCTTTTTTAATGGTTAACAAAAAATGTAAAAATGTGGTGTGAATCTCAGGACATCATTTTTGAGTAAGAAAACCAGTAGATAGCAGAAACATGCATGAACCCAGGAGCTCCTTTTGGTCTTGCCAATTCAGCAGCAAGAAAGAAATATATTAATTTTTCACATATGTCCTCATTTCAGCTGGGATAGAGATAATTTTCCTCCTAGTAACTGGTACAGTGCTGTATTGTGGATTCAGTGTGAGAATATTGTTGATAACACACTGATGTTTGGGATTTTGCAGAATACTACCTGCCATGAAGCAAGGACCATGCACTGTCTCATGCTCTGCCAGAGATGTGGTACAGATGAAGCCAGAAAGGAACATAGCCAGGACCTGGACAAGCCAAAGGGCTATTCCATACCATGTAACATCATGCTCAGTATATAAACTGGATGAGTTGGCCAGGAGAGGCCAGTCACTGTTCATGGACAAGCAGGGCATCAGTCAGTGGGTAGTGAGCAATTGTATCGTGCATCACTTGTTTCTTGTGGGGTTTATTTCTCTTTTTCTTTTTTTTTCCCTAACTGTTCTTTGCTTAGCTCACAGGTTTTACTTTTTTCCTTTTCTCCTGCCCAGCCCACTGAGATAGGCGGAGTGAGCAAGTGGCTCCATACGTACATACCTAAAGATGGATGCTTCATATCATGTAAGTCCCATCAAATATACATGTTGCTGCTGCTGCTGAGCTGCAAGATGTAAAATGGGACATGTGGGTGCCTGTGTCCTTTGGGAGCAACAGCTGGAAGCCAAGGAGGCACCCAGTGGCATCTCAAATTACACTAGAAATTTGTGTTTAGACAAACTCTTTGGGTCTTTCACTTAATCACACGATAAATCTCTCTTTGTTATCGATACCCATACATTGTTGGATGAGAATCATATTACAGGATGACAATCCCACTTTTGAAATAGTATGGCTGCCCTGTGAGAAATCTGAGTCTCAGTGGGTCTATCCTGTATGGAAAGAGTTGAGCTGTATATCTCACAACCAACCTTTCAGTACTATAAAAATGGTTTTGTGTATATATATTTATATGTGTGTGTGTGTGTGTGTGTGTGTAAATTCTTTTCCAGTAAATGGCAGCTAAGCTTCTGCTGTCTGTATATACAAGACTAAAGAAAATGAGTAACTGTAAATTAGAGCTGTATGAGGCAGCCACATACACAAACCTCAGCATAATAGGGTGTTTTTTTCCTTATATATATCATGGCATATTATTTCCATATTTGAAATAAGTTTATAGCTTATCAACAACGCCAAATATATTTTAGATCTTCTGCCTCTAAAGACACAGCTAATTATCATTTCTAGAGTGTCTCAATAATGGAAAATCAAAAACTTGCACTGCTAGTACATTTCAAAATTTCATATACAAAATTCATAGTGGACTGGCACAGAGTCAGTTATTGGGCTGCACAAGTAAAGTCTCTAGTTCAGTTGCCTACTAGACAGGAACTTTTCTCTCTAGGCTATGTTTTTGCCTTTTCCTAAAGTGGTGAACAAGGATTAACAGATTTACAAGGATTTTGAGGGTCTTCTGTACAGTGACATAACTTCCAGAGTAATTTTGAATCATGTGTACATACGTACATACATACATGCATGCATACATACACACACACACACACATATATATATATATATATATAAATATGGCCAAAGTTACTTAGCAGCTTACAAGTGACTTGTTGTCAGCTTACAGCTAAGCATACTCTATTATGGCATCTAAAACTGTGATCTAGAAAAATGCGTTTCCTGATAATAGAGTTGTGAATCTGTAGAAAATACAGATGAGAAAGAGTGTTTCTTGTCAAGTTTTGACTTTACCTGTTCTGTTTGCCATGGACCAAATAATTCTGTTTCAGTATTCTCTACAAAAGGTGCAACATGGAGCCCTTGCAAACATGCCTGCTAACTTTCAATCAGCTAATCCAGATATCAATTAGTGTGAATATAGCATAGTAAAATGAAATTTGACAAGCTTTTAGTGGGACTCATTTGCTTTTAGGTAACTATGTTATGATGAGTTCTTTGCTACTACACCTGACTATAGCTAGTTCATGGACCAATTAAAACAACTAACTCAAGATAGTTACACAAGATTCAGTAGCAAATTTGACTAGCTCATATAATCATAGAATAGTTTGGATTGGAAGGGACCTATAAAGGTCATCTAATCCAACAATATACTTTTAATTTTGCCCACTAAATGTGCTCCATTTTGCATGAAGTAATTAAATAATTTTTCACCCACAGAAGAGAGCAACTGTGAATTATTTCTCATTTCTTTAGAGCAACCAGCTGGCAGGCAGAGCATGGATCCCAGCCCCTGCCATACAGGCTGGCTAGGGCAGTGGGAAGACTGCTTTGAGAACAGAATAAACATTTGGATGCTCAAAATTCAGCATCTAGCTATTCAGTTTGGCATAAACTATGGAGCATAACGTTAGGGCCCATAAAAACTTTCCTTTCTAAGCAAAAGAGAGTAGCACATAACGTGTTTAGATCTGGAGAGTACCTCAGTGATGATTTCAAAGCTCTAAATTTTGGACTTAGAAGTAGAATCTGTACCACATAGATTCATCCTCTTCCTTCTTTCACCCTCTGTCTATACTATTTAAAAAGTAAAATCTCTCATTTAGTCAATCTTCATCACATTGATAGATATTACCACAGTAGCTAATAACAGTAAGAGTTCCATTTATCTCTGGTAAAGCTCTAAGCACAAAGACATAGATTTGACCCAAAGTGACCCCAAGGATGTCTGCAGTCTGAAATGCTAAAACAATGTTGTAAAAACTAACTAATCTTTGATTAAAGCAGAAGATCTAAAGAGGTACATGTGGGAGCAGCATCAATACAAAGTTAGTTCTGTCAATCAGTTACTTTGCTGCGATGCATGTAAAATAAATTCATCATGACGGGACATCTGTTAGGCAAATATTTCTGAAACGGACTAAAAAGATCAAGTAAGCAAACAAAGCCACTTGTAAGGAGTAATTTAAAGTTTACCACTTAAATGGAGAAAATGTAAAGAGCAAGGGGCTATGTTCTACATTCAGTGATATCCAAATTAAGCCAACGTAATTATACCAACTTTATGGGTGCTATAACTCTATTGCACTAATAGTTATAGTATTAATTTTCTTATTTCAGAAAGGCAAGCAATGCTTTATTGTATACCACTTGAAGCACTGAAGCACTCCCACTCTTTCAAAAGCCCTTTCCAGGTATACTCCTTTCCAGCCCGAAAGACTGAACTACTTCAAGAGAACAGGTGGCAGGATGAAGAGCATATATATGTGTGTATATATATATATATATACATATATATATATATATATACACACACACACACACACACACTCACATATGTAGATATATATATACATGCATATATACACACACACACACATATGTATATATATGTATTGTAGACAGGACATGATATTTTTTGTCCCTCTGAAAAAAGAAACCATATATGCTCCAACAATAATTTTTCCAGCTATTTTCCAAAGTTTTAGTAGAAAGGGGACATTACCTTTCCCACTTACTCTCCTGAAAAGACGTTTCCAGGGAAAAAAGTCTGAAATTTCTTTTTCCAAGTCATTTTTCTATCAAACAGCTGAGTGGATACAGTTTTATTAGTTTACCTGAGAACAAAATAGTTTATGAATCAAAAGAAAGCCTGTTCAGAAATTTCTCAGTCTTCACTGTAGAGTTATAATCCTCTGATAACAAGCTAACTTAGACAAAATTTTAATTACAACAACACTGCAAACCCAACACATTCCACTAATGATAGTAATTGAAACAGTGTTTACTTTTCTCTCACTATAATTGCACTTCTAAATCCCAAGGAGCCACAGTCATTTGGTTTCTGAAGATGTCCTTTAATACCAAGAGAATGCAATGTCAGAAAATGGAATAACAAATTTGAGTTTAGATAGATAAGCTATGTCCAAAGACCTACCCAAACTTAAGTTTAGCCTGGACAGTACTGATAAAAATATGTGGACACTAAAAGAAGTATAGCTTTCTCAGTGATCTTATTGTAATGCAACTGACTCCACGAGCAGCTTGTTCTACGGACATGTTATGTACTTTAGTATGACAGTAGAGCATATCCTTTGCAATTTTGCCATAAAGTTAGTAATATGTTTCACACAATTTTGTTCTCCTAAAACCTTTGGGTTCCAACACCACTATTAAATTGCAAGACATTTGTAGATAAATACATTTGCCAATGTGAATTTAAGGGTTTTTCTATTAAGATGATAATAAAAAACATATGTAGACAAAATTTACAGTCAAAAAAAGTCCATGTCCTATTCGCAGAGGCTTTGAGGAGGTAGTATTAAGTACACAAATACAAAAATCAAAACTCTGTGTGGTTTTGGCTCCTCCAGTCTATTATATTTTTGGTGCTTTGGGTCCTTATTGGTCCTTCAGTCTGTAATTCAACAAGACATGGTGGAAAGAGCTTCATACCCAAAAGTTCATTGGAACTTTCCTAAATACTGAAGTATACCTTAAAGGTTGGCTTTTGAAAAATGAAATGGCTAGTTATGAAATGGTAACTACCAAAAACTGATGACGATAATACTCAGTGGAAAGCTGGTTTTCAAGACCTCTTAATCATAATTACCATGGGATTAGAGACCTAGTCCTGCTCTCATCTGGAGTGTTAAAATTTTGTTGACAGGTAATGGGAATCTAATCAGGCCCTAAAGGTGCTACTTGGGAGATTGACTGTGTCCTAGAAAGAATTTTATTGAAGATCCAATAGAGCAAAGGGATTTTCAGAGACTTCAGAAAATGTTGCCTTTTGTCACGGAACATTTTGTACTGGTTTTTGAAGGGGATCAGGTCTCTAGTAAATAAAACAGGTAATTCCGAAAACCAAATGAGTGACAAATTCATGCATGGATGGAACTTAAAGGGAGGGTACTAGAGTTCTTTCCTCAGTAACTTGGGGAATGTCTCCTGGATGGTCCTAATCATGCTCATTCCCTTTTTCTTTCTTTTCAATTCTGCTAGAAGACAAACTCTCAAACAAAACTCATTCTGTTCAGATTTTCTAGTTAGTCATTTCCATCTCTCTTTTTGTTTTGATTTGTTTTAAGAAAGTATTATATTACAGGCATTCTGACTTTTGAAGAAGCCAAAATACCATTGAACATATGTAATGCAGTACATTTAAGTCAGTGTTTCTTAAAATAAATTGAAGCTTCTGCTTTTTCCTCTCTAGAAAAGCTTTCAAATGTTCAGTGTTTCCAGCTTTTTTGATTCTGTAAAAAGCAAATAATTTACCCCATGGAAGAGACTTGCTCTAGAGCAGCTGGTGAAAAACCTGGAAAGTACTTACATTGGAGAAGTTCATGGAGGACTGTCTCCCACTGTGGAGAGCACACTGGAGCAGCGGGAGAGTATGAGGAATCCTTCCCCTGAGGAGGAGCAACAGAGACAATGTGTGATCTCCTCCGTCACTGGGGCGGGGGAGGAGGTAGAGAAAATCAGGAGTAAAGTTGAGTCCAGAAGAAGGGAGAGTGGGGGAAAGATGATTTTAGGATTTCAGATTTTTTGTGTTTTAAAATAAATTAAATTATTTTCTCCAAGTTGTATCTGGTTTGCCCATGATGTTAACTGTTGACTGATCTTTCCCTCTTCTTATCTCAACCCATGAGCCTTATTATATTTTTTTTTCTCTGTCCAGCTGAGATGGGAAATGATAGAGAAGCTTTGGTGGGCACCTGGCATCCCGCCAGAGTGAACCCAGCACATAGGTTCTTGATCACCTGATAATAAGTCTTTATTAGTAGTGGCTCAAAATTTGCAGAAATGTGATTCTTTATGCTCAATGACAATACTTCCTGAATACAAGTTTCAGATGACAGTATTTTTAATTCCTAATTAATTGTCATTTAATTAAATCCATAATGGAATGGAATATGAGCTATGTCACCAAATCAAAGTACAAAGGGCCCAGGAAACAAGAAAGTATGAAAATGGAAGACTGATTTTTTTTATTTTGAACATACTGCTTGCAATATCTCCCAGAAGTAATAGAAAATGATACTCAAAATAGGAAGTGCAAATAGTATAGATCAGTACAAATTTTGTGGTTTCATTACATTGCCCTATACTTCAGAAACTGTTCTAGTGAAATGAATGGAACTATTTGCTTAATCAAAGAGGTGTAGCTTAGATCATAATACACACTCTTATGGCAGTTTCAGCTCTCAAGCAGCTTTAAAAAGAACGAAGCTAGGGAAAAAATATAACTTATCCATATTCTCTATATATCTAATACACTGTTATCCAAGAAGCCATCACAAAGTACTTTGAAATGGCTGCTTCTCTACAAAACAACAGTCCAAGGGTTTATAAAAAATATGAAGTATTGATTTCATTCACTTTCCCCTGACCTTGAGAGAAGTGTTTGAATTCTTATTTAATAGGGTCATAATTCTGCATCCTTGTGCAACATTAAAAAAATAGATTACAAAAATAGAGTCATGTTACAGACAAGGAGATTGTAACAAATCTCAGAAAGTTCTGGGGTTTAGTTAAAAATGTTGAGTTTTGCAAAGTTTCCATTTCCACACTCCCATCTGACAGGTAGCACATAACTGACTATCGCTCTCTGTGGCTACATGTAGAAAGAATATCAGGCTGCAGGAGGAATATCAATAACTGTTATTTAACCTCATAATTCATCTTTCAAAATAATCTTCAGAGCTGAAGTTGACCATATAGCTGCAACACAGATTAAAGGGTGCAAATTAAGAAAGTATATTAAGAAAGTAAGCAGCTACTCTATCACTGCTTCAAGGCCATTATCTCTGCCATATCAGTGAGAAATATTGTGTTTTCCAAAACCTTTTTTGAGAAGCTCAGTCAGTTGTGTAAGATGTGCCACCACCACTGTGATGCTCCAGACTGTACCATGCTTAACAGACATATCTCAGAACAGAGAGGACAGAGAGTATAGGAAAAATATAAACTAAAAAATGCCTGTTACGATGGCCACTTAAATCTGCTGTTGGTCAGAACAATGTTGAGAGATTGTGAGACTAAATATAGAAGCTGTTCTCACTCCTTCCCTAGCAACTTCCCCTGCTCATGCCTCTTTAGTAAAGGACTTGTGAAATCAAGCAATAACAGGGAGAGTTCTATAGGAACATAAATGACTAATGAAGTAAAATGTTTTTTCAGTTGAGCATTTAGAATGAGAAATTGATACACAGATACAGTGAAAAAGGAGAAAAAGCTTTTTTTCTTTCATCAGTGAGAAGATGTTTACTATAGAGATTTGTTTGCTTAACCTGCTAAGTGACTCATTGCAGCAGAGTTGAGCCCTTCACTTTAAATCATCTGCAGTGTAATAGAGTGTAAGAATTAATAGCGTGGTGCTGTGACCCAAAGTGATACTTTTCTCTATAGTGCCTATATATAGGACAGTTTTTTTATGAGAATAGATTTTCAAATAGCTGAAATTTTCACTTCACAAAGTCTCTATATAAATTTACTGAGTATCCTAGACAAAATAGATAAAAAATGTTCAAGTTTTGTTTGAATAACAGCTCTTTGCAAAAAAAATTTAAGAAAAAAAGAAAAAGAAAAAGAAAAAAGAAAGAATGTAGAGGAATGTAAGGTAAAAGCAACACTTAATCATAATCTATATGTTCTAAACAACTGATCAAGAAATTTCCTTTTGTAAGACTGTGTCTATTTACAAAAACAACAAATGAGCAAAATGGAAAGCTTAATTTTAAGGTTATTTTTAATTTCTCTGTTGTTTCCAGGAATTATGAACTTCATACAGAAAATATCACTCCAGAAACAAATATACATATATCCTAGTTCAGCAGCTGGGACCAGTTTATCACTTTGTGTGGGTGTAACCAAAACTGTGTGTTCTACACCCTCCTTATCATTTCTTATGAACTGTTAATGATGGATTATTGCAGCAGCTGCCCAGGGCACACCTGACACCTCTGGCTACAAACTGGGTGTTAAAGGACCCTGTGAGATAGGAGGGTGTTCCTGTCTTCACATCAATGACTCCCCTCTGGGGAGACACTAGCACTTTCGCACCTAGCCTGAGTGGTCATGTCTGCTACTGGGCTATCAAGGATTCAAAAAATACTCCATGACTCACAGAGTTCCCCAGTGTGAAACTCCTGGCCCTGGAGGAAGTACTGGGAATTTCCATCTGAACCTAATCATATATAATCTTGGGGTCTGGGGACTTCTAATACCACTTGTTGGATCCAGAGTATTACCAGAACCTCAACAGGAATGTGACTGCCAATCTTGACCAGGCTGTGACTATCATCCTCACCAACAGGTTTTCTCCTTTCCTTTTACTTTGTACTAGAGGGGACCACATGGCTCTCAGCACAGAGCTAATGAACACCATTCTGTTTGTTCCCCAGGTTGCTGGGTTATACATCTTGGTTCTGTGGGTTAAAACCAATTCTTTCTCTGTATCATTGTATTTATTGTAATATTTTTATTGAATTGTAAATTAAATTGTAACTCTGACTTGTAATCTCTTTCTGTGGTGGGTTCATTTCTGCTGACAGTTTACCTTTAAATCAGCACAACACATTACAGGGAAAAACCAAATTTCATGTAATTTCATGGAAAGTGAGAAGAGTTATTGATGGTTTATAGACACATCTCTAGCATACATATACCTAAGTTATCAAAAAACAGTGTGTTTATCATGAAAATCTGACACAGATCTTGCAGAAATATCACAATCAGGAACTGAACTGCCATGGTGAAAAATCCAAAATTTGTTTCCCTAGATATCTGAGACATCTTAAATTTCCATACCTGCTCAACAGGAATTAACCATTGTTTTCATTATCTGTGATTTCTAAAATGGGTCAATAATTTAAAATGTTTATCTCATTACCTGATTTTGTCTAACTGAGATAGGCCTTTCTGCTGGAAGACATGGATTTGCTGAACAGCCCTTGGAAAACTGGACGGATATGCTATGAGAACAGATGTGGTTAATAAACAAACAAAAAGGAAGATTCTAGTGGTGTATTAATTAACTATTTAGAGAGAGCAACAGACTTACAGAGATGTACCTGTATAGTTGTAATTTAGAGTTCCTGGCTCACACCAAAACTGAACAACTCTTTTTCCTCTCCAGGAGCAGCTGGCAGTGTTATTTCACCTTATTATTGCAGAATGATGCACATTACTGATAACCTGGAGCTATATTGCTCTTAAGATACTACAAAACTGGCAGCTATTACAGTTCAGGACTGTCTTGTATACTGTACTGGGCCTCCATGTCAAAGTTCTGGCAGTGGTGAGGCTGAAGAGCCCATGCTGGAGCAGGGGAAAAGCATAAAGAGGAAGAATGGTGGAAAGGAGCGATTATGAACTGACCGCAACTCCCAATCCCAATCCTCCTGTGCTGCTTGTTGGAGAAAGGAGCTAGAGTAGCTAGAAACAAGAGCGAATTTGAGCCTGGGAAGAGGGGAATGGGAACAAGGCATTGAGATTTTTGTCTGTTCAGATTTTCATAACTGTCTAATCGCTGATATATATCTGAGTCTGCAATAAATGAAATTAATTTTCCCCAAGTCAGGTATGCTTTGCTCATGACTGTAACTGGTAAGTAATCTCTCTGGCCTTAGGCTGACGCAGGAACTTTTCCTACTTGTTTTCTCCTTCTGTCCTCTTTGGGGGGGGTGGGCGGGGGGGGAGTGAGCAAGCAGCTGGGTGGGCATCTGATAGTCACAGTTAACCCACCAAAACTGTACAGATGTAAGAAGCTGTGGAGAGTTGATGCAGGTGCCTAGTCAGTTGGGTGATGCTATGGCAATCACAGGAACTTTCTGGAATTACACTGTGATGACAGAGACACATCACAGACCCACAGGATGCTTGACAAATGTACAGCTCCAAGGAAAATGCTCTAATTTTCTGTGATGTGTGATTTCACTTGGATTGAAGCTCCCCTATATTACTCCTGAATCCTATCTCTTAGCATTGAGATCCTACAACCTCCACAGGTAGTCATCAAGATACTTCATAAATTCATGTTTATACTAAAAATATTTTTTTCTCAAAATAAGTGTATTATTTCCTTTTCTACCATTAGAAGATATAAAGTTTACTTCATCACCCTCTTGTTTCCTTCACATTTAATTTTCCAATCCAGATATCATGGTGGTACCTCAGTTTCTTCTTTTCCTTGATGCTTTCATTTCACATCCCTAGTAATTGAAATTCCTGTCCTCTAAATTCTCTTGTATTAGTCTTTTTTTTTCAAGTCTACTGCCCAGTCCTAGAGGCATTATGCCAGATGTCTCCCATGCCAAACAAAGCATCATAATTACCTTCTATGTCTTACATGCATTATTCCGCTTAATGAAGCAGAGGTTGTAGGGAAAGGTGAGATGCTTTATTAGCCCCATGAATGTAATTTGGATTATCACAGCTGCAATAGTACCATTATGCACTTTTATAACACACTGCAGCATTTTCCTTTATAAAGGAATTATCTCTGATTTATTTATGCAGCGCATAAATAATACTGCTAATGTACAGTAAGTTTGCAATCCATCGAAACACACAGTTTTTTCTGCCATAATACCATCTGCCTAGTTAGTCCTCACTTTTTATTTTACCATTGTATTGTGCATTTTTCCCTTTCATTGCTTTTTATGTCTTTGGTTTTCATGTGTCTTTTTAGTCTTCCCCTTTCACCTCTAGCTGCATTACTCTTTCATACTAATCCTTGCTTTCTCTTTATTTACAGATCATTAAGAGGTCCTAATGTACCATTTAGTTTCTCATTATCCTTCTTCCATGTCAACATCCTTTTGTCAATTTTCAAGTTTCTGAAACTTTTTATTTCATTAATCTGCAGCATTTCCTGATGTATTTCTTCTGTATCACTTCCAGGCAAAATATCTTCAGATTATAATTTAATCTGTACTGCCTTTCATGTCAGGCAATTATTCTACTTTCTGAAGCATAGTGATCTTAAATATAGTGTAAGACCTCATTGGACAAACTTTTATTATTCATATTGTCAAATTTTAGGAAACCAGCGTCCTTTGTTGCGTCCTTTGTTGCGAAGAATGAAATGGACATCACACAAAGATAAATATGATCAGGTAAATGCTGTTTATTCAGCTTGCTCAAGCGCCTATTATAACCCAAAGCATCGTTCACGCACCCCATTTCTTATGCAGATTGGCTAAATGAGTGTATTCACGCGACAAGATAACACTTCTTATTGGTTTCACCAAAAGTCCACGAGTACAATGTTTTTGTTAAACCCCCAAAAGTTCCTGCTTCAGCAATCGGGAGTTATTTATTTCAATTTTATATACGTTCTTTCCCATCGCCAACCGCAAGTGTCCTTCTTCAGCTTATCTCTCCTCCAGCTTCACAGAATCCAAACAGGCTGGATTGCTCACATGTCTATTCTCTGTAAGAAATTCTCCCACAGTCCTTGAGTTGCCTTCTATAGCTAATACAGGGGGTTGAGCTGATGCTATGCCTTCTGATTCATCTCTATGGAGCACAACTATAGTGGCCTAAAATATGTTCAATTCCATTCCTTCTGGAACATAGTATTTTCCTAACAAATATTCATAAGTATCAGATCCTGTAGTTTGGAGTCTACAGTAGAAAACAAATTAAAAAAAACTCTCAGCAACAACAAAAAGCCACCTTTGTAAACATTTTAGAATATCAATTCCTGCGTAGTTTTGTATGAAGAGCATTTTGCTACTGGCAGGTTTGAGGTTTTAGGGGGAAGAAAGAATGAAAAGCAAGCTTTAAATGAAAATTCAGATGAAACTTTTACTATGCAACCATCATGCCATCTTCCATAAAAGTAGAGTTTTTACTATTTATATTGTTTCCTAATTATGCTACCCCATTATATTCCTTCTATTTTATAATTCTATTGCCATTTATTCTAATATAAATGATGGGGGACGAGACATATTTTTACAGCAGTCTGAATATTGGTGGAATCCACTGTGACTTTACTTTGGCCCCAAGATGACAGGGATAATTTGTGGTAGTTTTCAAACTATCAATGAAATTTCACAGAACTATATTCAGAGATTCCTACTGTAAACAGTCAAAGGCTCCTTTGACTTTAGTTATTCAAGTGCCAAAAGAAGATATTTGCTTTTCGCATTGAATCTAGTATTTACCAAACAGTTTTTTATGATCTCTTGTATTCGCTTTCACTCCTCTAGTCTCTGTTGGAATGTCTTTCAATATTTGTATATCAGTGCTGAGTTAAAAACTCGGTAGGTCTGACAAGCTTTCCAAGAACAGATAAGACATTGCAAACTTCATCAAAATTACAACAGCTGTTTATCTTTTGCCAACTTCGAAAGAGACTCCTTTGTGTCCTAGAGATATAGATAGTCACAATCAATTCATTGATTATTTGGATGTTAGCTTCCCTCAGTAAAACATGAGTTTCTATTTTCAATCTTAGCAAGAAAAAAACCAAACAAACAAAAAAACAAACCCTACAACTCCACACAGTTATATTGCTTCAACATGAGGAACATTATTTTCAGGTTAAAGAACACTAATTCTGACAGTTGTCTGCAGATGTCTTACCAGACCTTAAGTCTGTTCAAAGCTTTTTATATTTCTTGGTGTAGATACTGTTTTTCCTTGCAGATACATAAAGCATCTAGATCTGCAACTTTAGGATCTAGTGGTTTTGCTCTGGAAGCACACTGTAAACTTTTAGAGTCAGCTATAAATGTACTTGGAGAAAATAATTAAATATATTTTCAAATTGTTTTGAATTACTCATAATCTGGACTTATATTATTTTTTTCCTGTTGGAATAATTTAGTTTTAATCATATAGCAACCAATCTATTTTGATTGTTTCTCTTTTTTAATATATATCTTATATCTGTAGGATAATTAGTGTTGTGCATTTGCAATGTTCAATCTGTTATGGATTATTCCTAGTCTAGGAACATTTTGTCCTACTTGAAGCTTCTGTTAGAGTCTCTTATTTTTAATTTGAGATTTTTCATTAATAAAATTATGTTTATAGTGATGCTTTCATAGAAGTACCTCTTACTACATTTACCATATTGACATTAACTTTATATTAGGTAACACAAAGTTCAAGTAATATATTTATGATCATTTATTTAAAAGTACCGCTAAATAATGTATTTACATATTATATAATATAAATATAGCACATAATCTTTAAGAGAATGAAAGTGCACCCTGCCATCTTGTTGAGCTGCGACTTCTCTGCTGTTCCATTCAAAATAGCAGCTACATGGATATATTAAGGGGATTTATATGAGCTTATTTCTTTTAAATATGTGTATTTTGAAGAAATGCACTTTTAAAGTTTTTTAGTCTCTATCTCAACAGATTAAAGATTTCTGGATGCTTCACTTGCATGATTTTAAAGGCAAATATTTAATTTGTTGATAAAACTCCCTATTTTCTTTTGGCTTAGTTTTCATTTTTTTTATTTCCCTTCTAATATATGAATTGTGATGTCAATCCAGTTTTCATTTTTAATTGTTAACCTAAACCAAAAAGCATCCACAGAATCACAGACTATGTTGAGTTGAAAGGGACAAACAAGGATCATCAATTCCAGCCTTAGCCCTGCGGAGGACCATTCCCAAGGTCACACCATGAGCAAAAGAGTATCATCCAAATGCTTCTTGAACTCTGTCAGACTTGGTGCTGTGACCACTTCCTTGGGGAGTCTGTTCCAGTGCCCAGTCACCCTCCGGATGAAGGAATTTTTTCCAGTATCCAACCTAATCCTTCCCTGACACAACATCAGACCATTCCCTCAGGTCCTGTCACTGGTCATCACAGAGAAGAGATCAGTGCCTGCCCCTCCTCTTCCCCCCATGAGGAAGTTGTAACCACAGTGAGGTCTCCCTTCAGTCTCCTCTTCTCCAGGCTGAACAGACCAACTGCCCTCAGCCACTCCTCATGCGGCTTCCCCTCAGGGCCTTCACCATCTTCACTGGCCTTCTATGGACGCTTTTTAATGGCTTAATATCTTATATTGTGACACGCAAAACTGCACACAATATTCAAGGTGAAGCCACATCAGTGCAGAGCAGAGTGGGACAATCTTCTCCGTCACCTGGCTGGTGATGCTGTGCCTGATGCCCCTTAGGACACACAGTTGGCCCTCCTGGCTGCCAGGGCACTGCTGACTCATATTCAGTTTGGCATCGACCAGGTACCTTTCCACAGCACAGCTTTTCAGCATCTCATTCCCCAGTCTGTACAAACATCCAGGGTTGTCCCATCCCAGGTGCAGGACCCAGATCTTTCCCTTGCTGGACTTCATAGTTCTCTTGTTGAACTTCATAGTTGGAGATTGCCCAGTCCTCTAATTTGTCAAGGTGTCTCTTCAGAGCTTCCCTGCCTCTGAGGGAGTCAACAGCTCCTCCCACTTTTATGTCATCTGCAGACTTGCTCAGTATCCCTTCCAGTCCTGCATCCAAGTCATTTATGAAGATGTTGAAGAGCACAAGGCCCAAAATGGAGCCCTGTGGAGCTCACTAGTGACAGGTCTCCAGTCTGATGTTACCCCATTCATTACTCTCTGTGCTCAACCTGTGAACCAATTGCTCAACCACCACATGATGTGTTTATCCTGCTGTGCACTGGCCATTTTGTCCAGAAGGATCCTGTGAGAGGCAGTGTTGAGAGCTTTCCTGCAATCCAGAAGAATTACTTCAAATGGCTGCCCTTGATCAACTATGTGAGTTACCTTGCCATAAAAGGAAATCAGGTTTGATAAACAGGACTTTCCTCTCATGAAGCTGTGCTAGCTGTGACCAGTGATTGTCTTGTCTTTGAGGTGGTTTTCAGTATCTCCCAGAATAATCTTCATAACTTTTCCAGGCATTGAAGTGAGACTGACAGGCCTGTCGTTTCCAGGGTCCTCCTTCTTGCCCTTCTTGAAAATCGGATCAACATTTGCCAGCTTCCAGTCAGCTGAAACCTCTCCAGATTCCCAAGACCACTCCAAAATCATCCAGAGATATTTTGATATTTTGATATCAGCCAGCTCTTTGAGGAGTGAGTGTCTGGGATGAATCCCATCAGGCCCCATAGATTTGTAAGGATCCAGCTGGAGTAGCAAATCCTGCACAATTTCAAGGTCGACTGGGAGTTGATTATTCTTGCAGTCATGGTCCTCCACCTCAGGGCACTGAGACCCCCTTGGTCCATCATCTGTGTTGAAGACAGAGGAAAATAATGTGTTAAACACCTCTGCCTTGTCTCTGTCCCTGTTTCATATTTGAAAATACTCTTTTTATTTCCCCCCACATTTCTGGAAGCTTCAACTCCAGCTGAGCTTTGACTATGTGAATTTTCTCCCTACAGCAGCAACTAGCATCTCTGACTTCTTCCCATGTCACTTAACCTTGCTTCCCCTGGGCATACAATTGAAATCCTCAGTCCTCATCTTGCTACACAAAAATGAGGATATGTAACATGGCAGTTGTTTTTTTTGCAATTGCAACACATTTACCTTAGAAATCTCTATTTACCTCTTCCTTTCTTTTTGTTCTTTTAAAAGTTTCAGTACACAGAAAGCTTGCTTGATCAAGACATCCACTATCTAGGCCCTTTTCAAATTTCCTTTTTAGGAAACTTCTTATATTACAAAATTATCCTCATTATTATGCTGTCTCAGCATACCTCAGTGTCCTGTCCCTTTAATAATGAGTCAAGTCCATCTGTTTTGATTACCTGCTTTTATATTAGCAGATATTTTACTGAGGCCAGCAGAGGCATCACTATTCACTAGATTTAGATCAAACACACATCTATGTTTGAAAAATTAATTCCATAAAATAGTATCTTATGCAAGTAGCGCTTCAAACCACTTTTCCTCTATTTGGTATCTTGTTCTGCTCTTATTGATAAATGTTCTGTACTTCTCTCATTTTATTTACTTTTTTGTTTATTTGGTTCCATTTTCTGAAGACATCTTTAGGACCTGGAATATTTATCTCTGCCCACCACTTTGCGGCTGTTGGCTATTTTCTCCAAAATATGGGAAAGAGCAGGTTGGGAGCTCTTAGTGATACAAACATATCTATTCTCTGCTGAAAATTCTGAATCATGGCACTCTCTAAAAGACTGCAAATTAATAAATTACCTTGATAAAGGGCTAGGTTACAACTATTATAGTCTGAATTTTATCTGACCAGAAAGTGAAATTTGATTCAAGGAATAACAAAGTAATCCTTAATTTCACTTTACTCCAGGTTAGAGAATAATGGGAGCTGGGCATTTATCTGGCAGAGTTTGTTTTTCTACCTTTTCTACTCTCTGAGGTGTCTGGGATGCCCACAGCAGAGTGAAAACTAAGGCTAACTTTGCTCATTTCTTTCTCTGCAGAAGAGGAACCCCATCATCACAGAAGCTGTAACTCACTGCAAAGGTAACAGCAGGGGCTATGCTGACAGCACCACGACACTTCAGCATCTCTTGCATGCATGATCCACTCAAGGAGTGCTTCTTATGCAAACTTTCTGGTAACACATACAATCCTTCTGCAATGACAAGTAAGCACGGCTCAGTAATACAGTTGTAAATTCAGAATGATGCTAGTAAAATGAGGATAATAATTCCATTTCCATGGAATTTATATTATTAGCATGATCTGTTTGTATTTAAAACAAAATTGTATTAACCTCAGAAAACACAGGATTATGTTAACAACAGCAGCTGCAAATTTTTATTGGCAAAATACAAGAAAATCTTTAGAAAATTTGCCATAAAGCTAAATAGATTTTATATAAACAAAATATCTGTTTTGACACAAAAATTCTGTCATTAATACATTTTGAAGTGAAAAAAATGCAAAAGTGTGACTTTTCATAACATATTTTAAATCCATAAAATTTGGGACGCATGAGAAATAAGACATAAATAAACAGTCATGTCAAGGAACGGAGATTTATATGCATAATCACAATGAGAAATAACACAATTAGAGTTAAAACTGTAACTCTGACCCACTAAACTTAGACCAATCCATGTAAAAGATTTATTTATGCTAATTGTTTTTTAAAGATATTTATAAAATATGCTACAAATATGCAATCATACTTTTCTGTCTTCTTACTTTAGAGGTGCCATATTGCCTAAATGAAGAGATCTATCCTTTCCTTTTTCAGAGATCTTGTGAGTGCTCTTCTCTTTTACCTTAGCTAGTTACAGAAAACAAATTCTGTCCTCCTATACAATTGCCATAAAATTATGTTTTTATATTTCACCAAAACAAAAACAAAAAGCCACAAATCCCACATTGAACGTGTAAGACAAATCAGACATAAAATATCGCAACTGGGTTTTCTTCCGCTGAATAACTCAGGTAGTAATGCCTGCATTTTATATAAATGTTATCTGCAGTGAAAGCAGACCACCTAGCATGTGCACCTGGGCTTCAGTAGACTCAAATAGATACTTTTATTTTTGCACAAGTAATTTTCAGCCACAGGATAACTCCATGTTTTCTGTTTCTCCACTGGGGCATCAGTCCTCTCCCTCTTGCTTAGTTGTTAGATTACTTAGCTGACAATACAAATCTCTTGATTGAGAGGATTTCTCATTACACAGCAAACTTTTCCTTTAAGTAGTTGCAGGACAGGACGTAAGAACTCTCACTGGACTACAGTGCCAGGTTCAACATTGCTGTGACTTTCTCAGTCCTAAAACACTTCCTGCAGTATAAAACTATGCAGCCATAGGAAATGTTCTTCAAATATTCAGAATGACATTGTCCTTTCTGTCTAAACTGGTATAAACTAATTGGTAGTCTACAAATCTTTCTCTTATGTTTCTTCTCTGATGAAATGTACTTGTATTTCCTGCTGCATAGTGACATAGCTTCATATTCAGTTGGAGTAAATGGAGTTTATTCCACATTATATGTATAAGAAAGACAGTGGTTAGGAGAGGATGTTTTGGACATGAAATACATTAGTTTTCTTGCTTTTCAATAAGAGAAATGTTTGACTTCTGAGTAAAGGTTTTTACAAGTAGATCATATGTTGTAGTTTGGGATTATTATGTAAATTCTCTCCCCTGCCACTTAACTGCCCAGGCCAGCGGTTAACAAAAGAAGCAGTTAACTGTGATCGCTGGGGTGGGGGCAGGTTTGTCTCTTTTGGTTTTTTTTTTGGATATTCTCCTCAGTCTTGGCTCGGCGGAAGGGGGGAGTGGGGACTCCAAGGAGACAGGCTGCCCTGCTGGTTACTGCTGGGGTTTTTCCCTGGCTGTCTTGCCGCTGCCTACTTCGGACCACCTTTTCCTGCTGTGCTGCTGCCTGCCTTGGATTTGCTGCTGGTTGCTCGTACCTTTTCTGCTTCTTGGACGGGGAACACAGGGGGAAGAGACTGAGTCCATCTGAAAGCCCACTGCTCGTCTGTTTCGCTGGAGAGGGACTGAAACTCACTCTGCAGCCAGCCGAGCTGTGACAAGGACACTTAAGTATAACCTTTTCTCCCGGAGGAAAACCTGCTGGGTTTTGTTGTTGTTTTTTTTTTTTTTTTTTCTCTTATGGTGTTGGGGAAGTGGGTTGCACTAGTCTGTTTACATATATATATATATATATATATAGCAGTTATCCTTCTTGTATTAAAATTCCTTTTCTTAAATTTGATAAAGAGTGGTGTGATTATTGTGGAGGAGGCCCCTCCCCTGCTTGTGGGTAAAACATTTTGGTTTTTCCCCTCAAACCGAGACATTTCTTGGCGCCCAACGTGTGGGGCTTGTAAACAAAGAAGGATAACTGCTATTTAGTGGCACCATGTGGGTCTTGAGCTTAGGGTTCATCAGGACCATCCTGTATAATATATTGGCTTTTTGTTGGTACAAATTCATGCCAAAAGGAGCGGCAGGTTTAAGTCTTATCAACAAATCAATGAGCAAAACTCAAATAGCCGCAATTATTATTGAGTTCTTACTCTGGATTTATGGTGCCATGAATTCGATGCCTTTGGATGTCATGTGGGTGGTGCTCTCCAGGCTGTTTTCCTGCCGCAACCTAAGCTGCTACCTCTGGGGATTCAGTGATAATAGTACGGACCCTTGGGAAGGAACAAAGGGGAATCTCTTCTCCCAACCCTTTGTCCATTCCCCATTCAAGTCTGCTACAACAGCTTTTGAGATGTTTAAATTCTCCCTGGATGCCAGAGATATCTTGCTCTTTATGGTTTTTCTGCAGGGTTGTATCCCTGCAGCTTACAGAATGTTTGAAGGTAGGGCCAGAGTTTTTCCAGAATGCATTCAGAAACCTAGCCCAGTGAAGGGGGAAAAGCGAGAGAATAAAACCCCTGATGCCACAGTGAAGGGAGAAAAGGATGAGGCTAAACCAGGAGGACAGGCCAAGCCTATGGAAGTTGCCCCTATTCAGAAAAGGAAATATAAGACCAAATTAGACCATCCAGCAGACGATGAGGGGGCTGCTGCACCTCCACAGCAAGCAGACCCAGAGCCTGAGATCATCACTGAGTCATTGTCATTTGATAATCTCCGTAGTTTGCGGAAAGACATTGCTCGACACCCGGGTGAGCCCATCCTGACTTGGTTGATCCGAGTTTGGGACCTTATGGGTGAAACCTTACAACTGGATGGTGCTGAAGCCAGGTTTTTGGGGGCTCTGGCCCAGGACGTGGCTATTGAACAGGTGTTCGTGAGGGAATCAAAGCCCCTTTCACTCTGGGCACGACTTCTAACGAGTGTAAGAGAGAAGTTTGTTTATAGAGAAATCCTGCAGGAACATCATATTAGGAAGACTTGGAAGACGATGGAAGAAGGAATTTTACGTCTGAGGGAGATGGCAATGATGGACGTGCTTTTTGGAAGAGGTGGGCAAGCCAATAATGACCCTGACAAGGTCAGATGCACACCACATATGTGGTGGGACCTTTCACGCTCGGGGCCAGCTGAATACACCGATTTCCTGGCATCCATGTATAGGGAAGAGAACCATGAAACAGTGGGCGCAGTAGCAAATAAGCTCCGGATATATGAAAGCATGACCCACAGCCCAATGCAGGCCCGTATTTCTGCTGTAGAGACATTGGTTGAGAGTCTCAAGACGCTGCCTGCAGAGGTAAAAGCGATCAGAGAGGAAATTAGGGAAAGTCTCCAAGTGGCACCAGTGCGAATGAGAACCTCTGAAGTCAGAGCCAGACGCCCCCCAGCCAGAGGAAGTGGACAGACCTCACGAACTGAGATGTGGTACTTCCTGGCCAAACATGGAGAAGACATGGGACGGTGGGATGGGAAACCCACCCGTGCCCTTGCAGCCCGAGTACAAGAACTGAAGGAGAATGGAAGAAGGTCAGTGAGAGTAAGTGCAGTCCCAGTTTCCCACGGGCAAGAATCTGACCCACAGGAGGGCACCTCCCAGGTGTACTCATCGAGAAAAGGTTCTGACCGCTATGACCAGGATCAGTGTTAGAGGGGCCCTGCCTCTAGCCAGGTAGAGGCACGGGACAACCGTGTCTATTGGACTGTGTGGATTCGATGGCCTGGTACATCAGACCCACAAAAGTATAAGGCTTTGGTTGATACTGGCGCTCAATGCACATTAATGCCATCAGGACATGTGGGCTCAGAAACTATTTCTATTTCTGGGGTGACAGGGGGATCTCAAGAGTTGACTGTGCTAGAAGCTGAAGTGAGCTTGACAGGGAGAGATTGGCAGAAACACCCCATTGTGACTGGTCCAGCCGCCCCATGTATCCTGGGCATTGACTACCTCAGGAATGGATATTTTAAGGACCCAAAGGGGCATAGGTGGGCTTTTGGAATAGCCACTGTACAGACAGAAGGGATTGAACAATTGAACTCATTGCCAGGTCTCTCAGAAAGTCCTTCTGCTGTTGGACTGTTGAAAGTTGAGGAACAGCAAGTGCCAATTGCCACCACGACAGTGCACCGTCGGCAATACCGAACGAACCGTGATGCTGTGATCCCCATCCATAAGATGATCCGTGAACTGGAGAGCCAAGGGGTGGTCAGCAAAACCCACTCACCCTTCAACAGCCCCATCTGGCCTGTGCATAAGTCTGATGGAGAATGGAGATTGACTGTGGACTATCGTGGCTTGAATGAAGTTACCCCACCGCTGAGTGCCGCTGTGCCGGACATGCTGGAGCTCCAGTATGAACTGGAGTCCAGGGCAGCAAAGTGGTATGCCACTATTGACATTGCTAATGCGTTCTTCTCCATTCCTCTGGCACCAGAGTGCAGGCCACAGTTTGCTTTTACCTGGAGGGGCGTGCAGTACACCTGGAACCGACTACCCCAGGGGTGGAAACAGTCCCACCATCTGTCATGGACTGATCCAGACTGCACTGGAGAAGGGTGAGGCTCCAGAACACCTGCAATACATTGATGACATCATTGTGTGGGGGGACACAGCAGAAGAGGTTTTTCAGAAAGGAGAGAAAATCATCCAGATCCTTTTGGGAGCTGGCTTTGCCATCAAACGGAGTAAGGTTAAGGGACCAGCCCAAGAGATCCAGTTCCTGGGAGTGAAGTGGCAGGATGGACGCCGTCAGATTCCAACAGAAGTCATCAATAAGATCACAGCAATGTCTCCACCCACCAGCAAAAAGGAAACACAAGCCTTCCTGGGTGCCATAGGGTTCTGGAGGATGCATATCCCAGCATACAGTCAGATCGTAAGCCCTCTCTACTTGGTAACCCGTAAGAAGAATGATTTCCACTGGGGCCCTGAGCAGCAACAAGCCTTTGACCAGATTAAGCATGAGATTGCTCAGGCTGTAGCCCTTGGACCAGTCAGGACAGGACCAGACATACAGAACATGCTCTACTCCGCTGCCGGGAATAATGGCCTGTCTTGGAGCCTTTGGCAGAAGGTGCCTGGTGAGACTCGAGGCCGACCACTTGGATTCTGGAGCCGAGGCTACAGAGGATCTGAAGCCAACTATACCCCCACAGAGAAAGAGATCCTAGCCGCCTATGAAGGAGTTCAAGCCGCCTCAGAGGTGATTGGCACAGAAGCACAGCTGTTTCTGGCACCTCGACTACCAGTGCTGAAGTGGATGTTGTCAGGACAGGCTGCCTCTACACATCACGCCACTGATGCTACCTGGAGCAAGTGGATTGCCCTGATTACGCAGCGCGCCCGTATAGGAAAATCAAATCGCCCTGGGATCCTGGAAATCATCACAAACTGGCCTGAAGGTGAAAATTTTGGTCTAGCAGATGAAGAGGAAGAGCAGGTGACACGTGCGGAAGAAGCTCCACCATACAATCAATTGCCAAAAGAGGAAATACGCTACGCCCTCTTCACCGATGGCTCCTGTCGCATTGTAGGGACTAATCGCAAATGGAAAGCAGCTGTATGGAGTCCCACACGACAAGTTGCAGAAGCTACTGAAGGAGAAGGTGGGTCGAGTCAGTTTGCAGAGCTTAAAGCCGTGCAGTTGGCCCTGGACATTGCTGAACGAGAGAAATGGCCAAAGCTTTACCTCTACACCGACTCATGGATGGTGGCCAATGCTCTCTGGGGATGGTTAGACCGATGGAAGAAAACCAATTGGAAACGCAGAGGGAAACCCATCTGGGCTGCCGATATATGGCAAGATATTGCCACCCGAGTAGAGAAGCTGATTGTGAGAGTCCGCCACGTAGACGCACACGTGCCCAAAAATCGGGCCAATGAGGAACATCTCAACAACCAACAGGCAGACCGAGCTGCGCAAGTGAAAGTATCACAGACAGATCTGGACTGGCAGCACAAGGGAGAGCTGTTCTTGGCTCGATGGGCCCATGATGCCTCGGGCCATCAGGGCAGAGATGCCACTTATAAATGGGCACGAGACCGAGGGGTGGATTTAACCATGGACATTATCTCTCAGGTTATCCACGACTGCGAGACATGTGCTGCCATTAAGCAGGCTAAGAGAGTGAAGCCCCTGTGGTATGGTGGGCGCTGGGATAAGTATAAGTACGGGGAGGCATGGCAGGTTGACTACATCACACTGCCACAGACCCGCCAAGGCAAGCGCTATGTGCTCACCATGGTGGAAGCAACCACAGGATGGCTGGAGACACACCCAGTGCCTCACGCCACTGCTCGGAACACCATCCTAGGCCTGGAAAAACAAGTGCTGTGGCGACATGGCACCCCAGAACGAATTGAGTCAGATAATGGAACTCATTTCAAAAACAGCTTAGTTGCTACCTGGGCGAGAGAACATGGCATTGAGTGGGTGTATCATATCCCCTACCATGCACCAGCTGCCGGGAAAGTTGAGCGGTGTAATGGACTGTTGAAAACCACTTTGAAGGCGTTGGGTGGAGGGACTTTCAAACACTGGGATCAACACTTAGCAAAGGCTACATGGCTAGTCAACACTAGAGGCTCTGTCAATCGAGCCGGCCCTGCCCAATCAGAACCCCTTCACACTGTAGATGGAGACAAAGTCCCTGTAATACACCTGAGAGGTATGCTAGGGAAAACAGTCTGGATCAACCCTGCCTCAGGCAAAGGCAAACCCATTCGTGGGGTTGTCTTTGCTCAAGGATCTGGTTCCACCTGGTGGGTGATGCAGGAAGATGGAGAGACACGATGTGTACCTCAAGGGGAACTTATCTCTGGGTAAACGACTCATATTACTGTATTTGTAAACACTTAATTATTTGAAAGAAAATTTAAGTTTAATGTAGAGTATCGGCATGGAAGAGAATTTAGGGGTGGATAATGTTGTAGTTTGGGATTATTATGTAAATTCTCTCCCCTGCCACTTAACTGCCCAGGCCAGCGGTTAACAAAAGAAGCAGTTAACTGTGATCGCTGGGGTGGGGGCAGGTTTGTCTCTTTTGGGTTTTTTTTTGGATATTCTCCTCAGTCTTGGCTCGGCGGAAGGGGGGAGTGGGGACTCCAAGGAGGCAGGCTGCCCTGCTGGTTACTGCTGGGGTTTTTCCCTGGCTGTCTTGCCGCTGCCTACTTCGGACCACCTTTTCCTGCTGTGCTGCTGCCTGCCTTGGATTTGCTGCTGGTTGCTCGTACCTTTTCTGCTTCTTGGACGGGGAACACAGGGGGAAGAGACTGAGTCCATCTGAAAGCCCACTGCTCGTCTGTTTCGCTGGAGAGGGACTGAAACTCACTCTGCAGCCAGCCGAGCTGTGACAAGGACACTTAAGTATAACCTTTTCTCCCGGAGGAAAACCTGCTGGGTTTTGTTGTTGTTTTTTTTTTTTTTTTTCTCTTATGGTGTTGGGGAAGTGGGTTGCACTAGTCTGTTTACATATATATATATATATATATATAGCAGTTATCCTTCTTGTATTAAAATTCCTTTTCTTAAATTTGATAAAGAGTGGTGTGATTATTGTGGAGGAGGCCCCTCCCCTGCTTGTGGGTAAAACATTTTGGTTTTTCCCCTCAAACCGAGACATCATAATATAAAAATACATATTCATGGAGCAATTTTGTTATTGACAAAAGATTATAGTAGCACTGTAGTATTAAACCTAAGTTTGCCAATATATGTAAGACAGATGGTTTATTTGATTTGCAGAGTTAAAAATAAATAATTCACCCATTGATAACTGTGCTATGTGATGAATATCTGCAGCACCTATAATGAGGATGAATTAAAGATTCTTCAATTTACATATATTTGGATCTTGCAGGAGGAAGCAAGGTGTAAACTAAGCAGCAGTGATATTCTTGCTGGAATGAGAGAGCATATAGGCACTGGAAACATGCTTCAAGCAGCACAGTATGGGTTCTGGAGTTCTTCTGCACTAGTTGAACTGCAGAAAATAAATCAACTGCAATATAGTTACAAAACTCTAGAATATGAACTCACACCATGAGTCTTTTGCCATGCACAGCTGATCTGGGAGTACTGTGATTTCTCTGATATACAAGAGGCAACTATAGAGCTGTGGCTCCTAAGTGCACCAGAGATGCATCTAGAATGCCTTTTGGACCATCTCAGTCACCTGCCCCATTCCCCCCATCTTCCCCCGGCCACTGAAATTAAACTCACAATCATTCCTATATAAGCTTATACTCTCTGGTATGAGTAACAGGAATGGTAAAATGAATGCCAAAAGAAAAGAGGAAAATACAAGAGGACTTCAAAAATCAAAGAGTCAAGACCTAGTAAACACAAGCATAATTAGAGTGTTATACAGAATACTGTTTTCAGAACAGGATCACTTAATTGTAGCACAGGTACTT
Organism: Pithys albifrons albifrons; assembly: GCF_047495875.1. Lineage (NCBI taxonomy): Eukaryota > Metazoa > Chordata > Aves > Passeriformes > Thamnophilidae > Pithys > Pithys albifrons. Next base: position 26,933,003 of record NC_092459.1, read on the forward strand.
CTGTACATTTAAAGAAATACTACCATGTGCTAACAAACTCTGCATAATATTATTTATATCCTGACAATGTGAAAAAATATCAGTATTTTTCTGTAGAACACTTGGTATATCAAGAATATATTAATTGCACTTTTCAGAAAATAGAAGCATTTGCATATCTATGGAAAGGTGTCAGTTTTAGACATATCAAGTCAAGCTGTGTGAGTCATAGCATGTCAGAATACAAAGCACAATGTAACTTTAAGTAAATGCTGCAACCTGACATTCTGTGTCAGAAGCAGATACATCATTACCAAAGTAATCCAATCTATGACAACTTCATTATCTAAAATTTTCAATGCTAAAAAGCTATGCTAGCTATGGATTGCAAAGTTCTCATCTAGTCTGAAAGCCTGTTTCCTTAGTGCAATATTATAAGTGATTTACATATCATGCTCAGAGCTACCCTTGCATGGACAGAATTTTCTTTTCACAGAGAAACTGGCTACAACAAAACAGTAAGTTGTAACATTGAGGTATCATAATATTTGTCATACATGAAAAATCTTCAGAATCAACAATGCAATGGTGGGAAAGAAAAAATGGTGAACATAGTGAAATATAGACTTGTGTTAATAAACAAAGAAAATATTCACCCAGCCTTAGGGCATTTAACATTGCTATTTTAGGTTACCTATAGCCTGTTTAAAGAGTTTCTAAAGCATCCAAAATTAATTTAGAAATATAAAATCTTAGTAACTTACTGTCTTTCTTAGGCCTTGTTGCGTTTATAGGAAAAAAGACCACTAATTCAGTCACCTAGATAGATGTTTAAGCATTTCTTAATACCGCTTGTGACTTTTTATTTCCCCTGAAAGAAGGTATTTGTCTTTCTAATAGCAGTCATTGGACTTTACTAAGGTGAAATACTGTAGTATATAGGAGCAATCTTTTTCAAACACATCATATTTGGCATGCTTCCAACAAAAATCCTTTTCTGTGTGACTTTAAAGACCAAATTTTGAGACAGTGGGTGCAGACTACATTACAAATTTTAGATTTTGCATTTCTTGTAGTAAAAATCTATACACTTTAAAAAAAAACCCAAACAAAAACAAACAAAAAACCCAACGACAAATTAAAAATTAAACAAAAACTGAAAAAGCCCAACTGTGCCTGCTAAGATCATGGAACAGATTCTCCTAGAAGCTAATCTAAGGCGTATGGAAGACAGGGAGATGGTTCAAGACAACCAGCACAACTTCAGCATGGGCAAGTACTGCCTGACCATCCTAGTGGTCTTCTGTGATGGAGTGACTTTGTCAGAGAACAAGGGAAGGGCCACAGATGTAATATATCTGGAATTTTGCAATGCCTTTGACGTGGGCCCCCACGACATTCTTCTCTCTAAATTGTAGAGGGATGGATTTGATGTGTGGACTATTAGATGGATGAGGAATTGGTTGGATGGTCACATCCTGAGGGCAGTGATCAACTCCTCAGAGGCCCAGTGGATATCAGTGACAAGAAATATCCCTCAGGGAATCTGTATTGGGACAAGTGTTATTTAATATCTTCATTAATTACATAGACAAAGAGATCAAGCGCACCCTCATAAGGTTTACAGATGACACCAGTTGACACACCTGAAAAATGGGCTTCCATCCAGAGGGATCTGGATGAACTTGAGAATTGAGCCCATGGGAACCTCATGAGGTTTAGCAAGACCAAGTAAGAACAAGGTGCTACACCTTGGCTGGGGAAAATGCAAATCAATATAGCCTGAGGGAGGAACAGATCTAGAGGATGCCTGAGGAGAAGGTTTGGGGGGTTTGGGGATGAGAGACTGGACCTGAGCCAGCAATGTGTGTGTGAAGCCCAGAAAGCTAGTTGTATCCTGGGCTGCATCAAAAGAAGTGTGACCAGCATGTTAATACATGTAATTCTGCCTCTCTGCTCTTCTCTGGTGAAATCCCACCTGAAATTCTGCATCCAGCTCTGGGGTCCCAGCACAGGAAGGACATGGACCTGTTGAAGTAAATCCAGAGGAGGAATGCCAAAATGATTAAAGCAATGGAACACCTCTCCTATGAGGAATGGCTGAGAGAATGAACACTGTTCAGCCTGGAAAAAGGAAGGCTTTGGGGTGACCCAATTGATGGAGAGAGACTATTTACATGTACTGACAGTACAAGGAAAAACGCCTTCAAACTGAAAGAGAGTAGGTTTAGACCATAGGTTAGCAAGAAAATGTTTACTATGAGGGTGGTGAGGGACCGCAACATACTGCCCAGAGAAATGCTCCATCCCTGGAAGAATTCAAGGGCATGTTGAATAAGGCTTTGAGCAACCTAGTGTGGTGAAAGGTCTCCCTGCCCTTTGGAAGGGGATTGGAAGTAGATGATCTTTACCATCCCTTCCAACCCAAACCATTCTATGATTCTATGATGATCCTATAATAATATCTGATCATGGTTTTTACCTGCTTGCTTCGGACAATTCTTACAAAACCATCCGTTTCAGAAAGAAAACTCCTGGGAAACCTTCCCAAAGTCTCTCTTATAAAGTAAAATTTAAAAACAGTTGCCCTCATAGAATAACCTTGACTTCAGAGAGAAAAAGAGACAACAGTCTTCCCAAACTCTGCTTGCTTGCTTGTGGTTTAGTTGGTTCCACAGATTGTATGGATTTTGTTTGATTTTTTTTCTTTTGCCCATTTTATTGTAAGTTACCAGAAATTTTGTTTTGGTGGTGGTCTGAAGATATGTATGAATCCAACAATACAAATCAATCTAAAGGACAGTCCACACAGTTAAGTGTACATCTTGGGAAATATCCAGTCTATGAGCACAAAAAGTTTACAGTTGCAGCATGGACAAACTCCTTGAAAGTTAAACTGTTTGAGTGTGGTGCTTCCCAAGTTAACATTAGGTAGAGAATGCAGTAATCAAGGTACTGCTCGTGGCATCTGCAGTGACTGGCTTAACAATGCTGGAGTTCCTGGGAAAAGGGAAAGAATCATAATGGTCTAAGAACAATACTTAGAGTTGACAATGGTAATTGATTTCTCTTGTTCATTATTTAGGCTATTGTCGGGTTCTTGATCCCCTTATTGTGGCTACCAATTCACATGTCTCATATCCCACAGCAGACTGCACTGTTGTATTCCTGTTTCTTTTTAGCAGTTTAAAAATTAACTGACTCTTTTATCTGGGTACACTTGGTACATGTGCCTATATATTGTACAAACTGGTTGTCCTGTTGAGTGATGCTTACTCCCACTGACGTCTGCTGTGATAAGATGGAATGAGTCACGCTAGGTGTTTGTAAAGGTTAACAAGTAATATATTCAGAGCTGCAGATAAATCACGATGCCCTTCTACATGGCAGATGCTGCAGAGCAAATTGCTGAGAAATGCCTGAAAGTAGGTAAATAAATAGGTAGAATCAGCAACTTTAAAATAATTTAAAGATGCACATTCAGAAAACTGAGCATTATCTCCACGAAATAGTGACACTGAATGACCACCAAATATTACTTCATTGTTAAGAATCTGGATACACGATAGAGAAAAACATTTTTTTAGCATCTTGTCACTGTGCACTGCCAGTGTTAAACACAGTTCACATCCTGATTTTGCAGCTTTTACACCGTGCCAAGTCTACAGCCTCCCTAGAGGATTTGCTAGCCAAGACAAAACAGCATAATGGTTCTGCTGTAGCTCCCTGCCCCTCTGCTAGTAGAGTCAAAAAGACAGTCAAAATACACTGAGGGGTTTTCTTTCTTTTTTCCTTCTACCTCTCTTTCTTTCTACATCAAAGGAGCCAAGAAAATATTGATAATCCCACAAAGGATTTGGTAACTCAGTATGTGGTATCTGTCCTCTGAAATACTACTGTAAAAAGGGTTTAGCATAATTTGGATATGTTTAGCTAGGCCAGTTTTAAGAAACTCTGGAAGAGTGATGATCTTGCTGCAATCACTACAGATGACTGCACAGAATCAAACTAAAGGTATCATGAAGTCAAATTCTAGTTCTTACAATTTTATCCTGTTAATGAGGTGTTTTCTTCAGATTTCCCAAAGTATGTTGCCATTCTCCTTCCTGCAAGAAATCATATAGTTTTGCCACTAGAGTAGAGGTTGATTTGTTCTGTCCTTGTGTTGGCTATATTCATTAATGAAGTACTAGCTCTAACTCTCCTCCATCCTTTCTTGACATGGGAGTAAAAGATAAATAGTCAAAGCTCTGGATTTTCTATGCTGATGTAATGGCCCATAGAAAATTATTGCTAACTACTAGGCATCTGTTCTGCAAAGCAAGGTCATCAGTAAATTCTGAAGGAGGAATATTTACTCCACAATCCCATATGTTAATTCTGATATGCTCAATAGCTTGTATTTCTTATTTGCTGTGTCTAGACAAGTCCCTGTGCAGCCTATGAAAGTATTATATCATTGTATGGATGTTTCTATCACTGAAAAAGTCTAAAATTGTTTTTCAGAGGCACCTATTTTCTCTACTGATTGGACAGGGAGTCCATCTGTTTAGCTAAGGTGCTATGAATCAGTATGCCAAGCCATCAGTCCATCCATCAGCCACTGCAGTATTTGCTTCACGTGAAAATTTTATATTTCAAAATGCTGATTACTTATACTGAATAAAAAAGTTTTTACCTGTATAATTATAGTATTGTAACAACTCATTCTAGCTCAATCAGTTGTTATAAATCTGACATGAACGACAGTGACCCATCTGATAAATATATTTGTGAGACGTGTTGAAGACATAAATGGGCACCAGTGTTTAACTTGAAATGAGTTTCAGATTATCAGGATAAAAGGCTACAAATACAATAGTCATCCTTTGGACAGTTTTGTTACTAGATACTCTTGGTGTTGTTACTTCTGTGCAGTCTGTCTTTATAACTTTAACCAGCATATGCTGTGCTTTAGTTCCTCATCAATAACTTATAAACAATGTGATTTTTTTTAATAGAACACAAATGAATTGATATAATAGAAGGTATAAAAGCAACAAGGATATGTCTAGATTCAAACTGTCTTTTACTAACTGTTTATTACATAATATTACAGAATGCAACTGAGCTAAGATTGCAATAATAGTTTAATGTAACTGTTGTGTTGTTTTATGTGGTTCTTGCAGAATACAAATAATGTTTCCACAAATGTATTCATGTGTAATATTTTACTATTCCAAATAGATATCTAAGAAATTTCATCCTGAAAATGCAACTCAGTAATCTATGGCAAGTATAAATTAAATAAATAATTGTATAATTATTCTTAATAAGACAACTGTAACTGAGTTGCTGCCTCATTGTAATCTCTTATAAGTCACTGACATAGTCCCTTCTCCTTCCATGGAATTATCCAATCTCTTCTCTTTGTGAGCACTTTCTTGTTGTCAAATGCACCTTATGCTGTTCCCCTAGAGCTCTTATTCTGAGAAAGATAACTGTTCTACGTGACTTGAATTGTTCCAGTACAGTTAAAAGTGTCATCTTTAGGCATATTTTTGATGAGGTACAGATTGCTGAAACCATGCAGAATATGCTAGAAAAGCACTTTTGAAGGCCTGTTCCAGTCATATTCTTCCTGACTCATCATACACAAGATCCTTGAATAGATGGTTCGTTATCATTCTAAAAGTAAACCTTTCAAACTTGCCTCTTTTCAAGAAACTTGGGGTTTGCACATTTGTTTAACAATTTTTTAGAAGTACCTAAACCCTATTTTCAAATGTGACATATATATTAGTCTTCAGCGACATGCAGCTGTCTAGGTGTTTCAACACACATTAAACATTTTAGATTTTTGAGAAAACAAGAATCTTAAAAAAATGTTGCAAGTGCTGTCCATGGGCAGAAATGTACCAAGAAGGGGAAAAATGAGCAAAGGGAAGGAAATCTTCTACAGTTGACTAATTTAGTGTTTCACTAGAAAAGCAATAGTTTGTAAAAGAGGTTCATTTTCATGCTTTTTTTATATGAGGAGAAAAAAAAGCAAGCTTGTTTAGATATGTCGTGTTTAAATTACTTTCTAAAGTTGAGCTGTGTCACTGAAAATACAGTGAGTTTGTTGTTTATTTGTTTGGGGTTTTTAATCACCTCATTCTAAATCCCATTTGCCATGAAAATAAATATATGCCAGCCAGGTAAATTTGTTAATTGCTCACTTAAGGCAAAAAAAGAATTACCAGCCTTTACCAAGATCTGTATTCTAGAGCTAGGCATGAGCTTGCTCACACAGCATGTCTAGCAGTTCTTCACATTATGCCAGAAAAGGCACTATCTTGGCCACTGTCATGACCCATTTAAAGTAATGGTGTGATGCTTCTCAGGTTTACATTTCTTCTTCAGTATGTTCATTCAGTGTTGCCAACACAGAGGTCACAATATCTGCTAGAAATAATGTATGTGTGGGGGTGTGCCCTTCCAGCCTGCGCAGTGGATTTTTTAGGTGAGGCACAGTGTGCGCAGAACTGGCCCCACCGTTTCAGTCCCGAGGTCCATTTGCCACAGCCGAGCGAGCTTGGACACTGACAGTGAAATCCTCAGAACTGTCTACAGCACCCGGTACTAACCAGGGCTGACCCAGCACCTGGTACTAACTAATCGGGGCTGACCCTGCTGAGCATCCGAGATCTGATGGGATCCACTGGCAGGGAGGCATTGAACTGCCCGGTACAGTCTCCACTGAGACTTGAACTCATGACCTTGTGATCCAGAGTCTGGAGTGCTTACCATTACACCACGGGACTGCTAGAGATAATCACCTGAGTTAAACAGCAAGCTCAGCCAGGAGAGCTAAACAGATCCACTTTTCAGGGAAGCTTCATAGATCTAGAGTGTACTTCATCTCAATTCTCCTTCCTTCTTACTGTTCACCATCAAGTCACATTTAATCCCTTGTGCCTACTTAACACCCATTTATGAAAGCAATGTTGTGTCAAAGAATACAGTTAAAACTGCCTTGGTCCCTAAAATCAGGATTAGAATAGAGAATCCTCCACAGTTAGAGAGGATGATGAACTCTTGCAACACAAGCTAATAACCAAAATACTTGCATCAGCTCATGGAACTGGATCTAAATCTATCATCAAGGGCAGCCAGAAAATCAAGTTTCTCCAGCATTAGCAGTGTTTGCCCCTTCAGAGCAGACACCATCACAGAGCAATCTGGTTCTAATTAAAGGTTCAACGCAAAAAGTCATCAAGGAGAACAAAGAAAGAAAGAAAAATCTATGTTATTTGAGAAACCTGACTTCACTTGATGTTGGGGTGAGAAAAGAGAACCTCAAATTTTCCTGCCTGGGAGAAGAGTGAGACTCAATATACAAACACCTCCACCCCTAAATAGTTCCAGCTTGCTGAAGAGGCAGCACTATTTAAGTCATTAAAAGTCCTTAGCAGCATAGGCATAGATAAGTAATGAAGGCAAAACCAGACCAGAGCATTGTGACAGGGTGATTTTTGACTTTTGTAGACACACAAGTATGGAGGAAGTGAACTAAAAGAAATTTTATATCTTTAAAAAAAACACTCTCTCTCATTCTCACCCCCATCAGAGTTGCTTTGAGCAGGTCATCTTAGACTGCGCCTTACTCCTTTTGACCCAGGATATCTTTGGTGTTTCATAGGATTTTTGGCATTTTTGAGCTTGTGCCCTGGAACTACTAGCCACACAGCTTAACCCATTACCTTGATTCTGCAGATAAATGAACAGGATGAAAAAAAAAAATAAAACAAGATCATTCTGTAAATTAAATATTTGCCTGACTGTCTGACTCTAAGCTCTAAAACAAAATTAACAGTAATTTTTTTTTTCTTTTTGGAGCATCTAGGGGTCTCATTCAAGGGCTAGGTCCCATGATTCAAACATACATAAAAATATTTTAATCTCAATAAACTAAAAGATTTCTAAATCTATGATTTTCACAAAAATGATTAAAAAAGAAAGAAAAGAAAATATATGGAATAGAAAAAAGTAGTTTCAGTGGTCTAACTCCATCATCACCTTTTACCCTATTGCAACTTTTGGTCTTGGGGTTTTTTGTACCTCTATTTCAAGGTTCAATTCTCAATAAGCATCCCTACCATTATTGCTAATTTTAGCATTATCATCTGCTCATCCCTCTGTGTTTTTTTCTTCAGTCCCTAAACATACATCTGTAGGAGATAGGGCAATGGAATGCCTCACTGCTTTGCCTCCAAGAGTCAAGTTCGGAGCAGACATAAAAGCTAAATCAAATATAGTTTTTAATTTGCAACAGTTTCCTGTAAAGAAGAGTAGATATGAATGTATCTATTTTAAAAATATTCGGTTCTTATTTGAGCTTTTGGTGAGGCAATCTTTCTCTTTACTTAAAACTAACAAATACATTTTAAATTCTTAACACTATTTTCTCTATGTGCCCATAATAATAAAATAAAAATTAAAATCAAATCCTACCAAAATTCGTAGTCTTTCAAATACCTGATGTACCTTGTGGCAAGGAAACATTTGTTTTAGACTGATTTGTATGAATATTCATAAACAAAATACAATAACTTTCAAAAATTATCATGAGGCTTTGGCCTTTCTTTTATGTAAGGCAATGACCATACTTCCATATAATTTAATTACTCCATTTTAAAACCTTTCTAAAAAGTATATTCTCTGCTTTGAGTAATGGTATACAAAAGCAATCCACCTCAGCAGTTTAACATTTTAAGTGAAACAATCAATTTGAATGACAATCTGTTATTCATCCATAAAATGTATTAACTAATGAAAAATGGACATTTCTCCACAATATTGCAGTCACACATTTCAATGAGAGACTTAAAACAACTGGGACTGCACAACCTTTAGATACAATTAAATATGTGTATGGCTAAATCAGCAGTAAGTGAAGTGTTTGAAGTCTATCCGGGTTGAGTGAAACAGCACCGTAACTAGAAGCTATGAATAAAATGAAAGAAGACAAAGACTTAATCACTAGTCAATTCCTTTGTGGGTAGAGAGAAAAGAGCCTAGTTATTTGACAGCTTTTATTTGTCCAAAGGCCAGAATTAAGAAACACACAATTTTAGAAGCATTCTTTCAATAGATCAAGGAACCTATTCCTCCATAAATATGTGTCATAAAGCAGTATTCATAAACCGTGGCCCATGATAATGAAAATGGAGAAGAAAATATTTTATATAAAGGCAGATTCAGAGTCAATTTCCTGTTCCAGGAAAGAATTTTACCCTATTTGATTTAGAACTGGATAAAAAAATTCCATCCTCACTGCACCAGGGAGTGTACATGGCTATTCTACAAGTTACAAGACCTTAAAATGTTGTGGTAAAAATAAAAATATCCAGATATATTTTATGTAATAAAAAGCTTTCAGTCTCATGATGTTTTGAAACTATGCTGACAGACAAGTAAAGTATTGAAGGAAGAAACAAGTAGCATGAACTTATGTGAAATAACATGTCATGCCCATAAAAGATGTGGCACGGTAGAACAGCACACCTGTAAAAACACTTGTGCACCAAACAGCTTAGCTAGCCATGCACTGATGGGCCATTACTCTTCATAGAAAAAAGCACCTGTGAAGACTGCTTCTGCCTTATGAAAAGGAGCAACAGCCAAGCAACAGGATAAGGCATCTGCTGCAGACTGGAAAATAATTTTTCCCCAGATCCCAGCTCAAGAAAATTAGCTCAAGGTGGGAGCCAAGGGCTGGGAAATGCCTTGAAAATCAACTGCCTCATAAAAGGAACTTTCCTGCTGAACTTGGAGATGGGTAAGAGTGAGGAAATGTTTACTTCAACTCTGGGTCTTTTTTTTGAAGAGCTCTTGGGCCTGATCATCTGCACTGTGATGACTGAGGACATGAAGGACTGTTGTCATCACTGATAATTACACAGGTCAACTCTGTGTGATTAAGTACTCACAGCTAATGTTGAGTACGATTACTAAGTAGGTGATGGCTTTGAGTATGTAAGGATAATGATTGATAATGAGAACTAACCATTTGCATGAAATGCATTCTTAATTAGTACCAGTCTAGAAAAGCTTTGTTTTACTGTTACAGGCATGATTTATATTTTTATAAATATGCCCATTACAATGAAATCTGATTACTAACTTAATTTTTTGTTTACAGTACATGTATTTGTGTGTGTACATAGATGCATACATACTGAGGTACAACAAATGGTTTCACCCCTAAAAAAGTAAGAGATATTGATAGGGAAATGAAGGAAAGTGGGTCTGTGTAATGTTCCTAAATGAGAACTAGTGAGTGAGCGCTAAGAAAAACTCTCATTTGCCGTATGTGAAAGAACAGGTCTTGTAATCCTCACGGATGTCTTTGATTTCAATAACACTTGGATCAGTCATGAAATCAGTTGTGTAACTCTTCTACAGAACAAGATTCATCATTTCAAAGTATTTCTAACTGAGTTTTGTTCTAAGAAGCCAGAAGCTTGTTAAATATTTGAAGGATAATGTGCATACGCACTGTATCTATCATTAAAGAACAGAATCATTATTGGACAGACTTCAGCATGTTCACTGATTTCAAAGGAGCTATGCCTGTTTACCATGTTTATGGATAGGGTCTAATGTTTATAGGATTAAGCCTAGGCTGAGAATTTGACAAGGAGTTTCAGGAAAAGAAAAAGGTATGCTGGTAAACACAAATGGTATAACAAAATCAAAATGCTTATATTTTGCACTACACTTTCTAGGGCATTTTGTGTGAAGTTTTATGATTATCATTTGTAACTGACCTTACCTAAGAAGTAGTTCCTACCAATTCTCCTAATATTATCCTGAAACAAATTATACTGAAGACCTTCAGATCAGAATTGGGTTTATGTTTGTAAGGAAAGAATTTAGTACAGTCACAAAATATAAAAATAATATATAACATATAAGGATAGCAGACTTCAGATCTCTTCCCCTGCCACATCAAGGTCAGTATGATGCTGATGACATGACATACAGCTGTGAAGTGAAGAAAGCAGGTGAGGAGGGAGGAGACAACATGAAGAGAAGCACACAAACTACAGCTCAGACTTACTGCTATTCCTCCATATGGGGAAGATGGAAAATTCTAGAGTTATTCATGCCTTATTTATGTCTGCCACCACAAGTGGGTAGATAGTCCCACAGAGGTATATGCCTCTTAGAATGGTAGAAAACTTGATTACTTCTATAGGCTACAGGTACAAACCAAAAACCCAACAAAGTAGTGTATACATTGCAATTTGTGGAATTTCATGAAGAAGTATCCCACATGTATAGGCACTGACTCTTCAATGCATGGAGAGACTGAGGTGCTCAGACCATCACTACAGCTAAATGCAAGAAACAACACAGAATATAGACCCCCAAATTACTGCAGAAATGAAAACCTCTTATTCCCTCTATTGCACTACCTGTCACAACCCCCCAAGAGGTTTTCCACTCTGTAAACCCCCATAATAACAACAACATCAAAATGATCTGACTAGTTCTATGTCTTTGACACACTAATATTTTCCTATAGTTAACCACTTCCAGTACTTCATAGAAATATAAATCTTCCACTTCTCTCATATCCAGAAAATCAATTATTCTATCAAATAAAGATACCAAGTTATCTTGGTATTATCTATCTTTTTTAAAAAGTCATGCTTTGATTTTCCATTAATTTCTATTTCCATAACTATTTTCTTCCTAATTTCTTCTGAAGGTTTCTACTCTATTGAAATTAAGACATAAGTTTCTCTTTCTCAGGGTTATGTTTTTCTTACTGTTAATTACAGTACAATATTTGTTATTTTGCATGTACACTTATATTTCAGATTTGATAAATCAGCTACTCATCAAAATTTAAAAGTGTGACAGTTTTCATTATTCTGCAATGATAAGCATTAACTCTCTTGATCTGAGTACATTAAACTCTGAGTTCCGTTTGCTCCTCAGATGTCGTAATTTCCATTTCTATTCTGTCATTGTCATTAGCCCTCCTATCTCTGTTCCTGGATATACTTTGGTCTTAATGAAAGTGATGCAAAGTATTATTAACTTCGATTATTAATAACTTGAATAATTTTAATCTCCTTCCAAAATTCTCTTGGTCTCAAGCTTGTGTCTTCCCTTTTTATATCCATGTCTAAAAGAACTTCAAGACTAAGTGGAGATCAACAACATCTCACCCCTGCTAAGATCACATGATGTGCTTTTGGAGAAACATACTTTTGTCTATATTATTTGGACAACATGATTGCTGCTTAATTTAACTGTTAGTTGACATAAATTTGTCTATAAGGATTGAAAGTTGAATAAAGAAGTACGAACATGGAGAATGACAACTTAAAAATTTCCAGTTCTTGTTACTACATTTCAGTTCCAGATGTCATGTACTCTGTTCAGTTACCACTGGACTCAGTGACAAATTTTTTTAATGCACTTCACTAGGTAGCAAAGCAAGATGGAAAATAGGAGTAAATTTCCTGCTCTTTCAAGTAGAATGATACACATTCAAGAAACTAAATGGCAGAAAAATCCATTCAGAGTGGGATATAATTCATCACTTGAAACAACTATTCCCTGCTGAATTTCACATGGTGCTACATAGGTACTTAGAAGATTGAATCATACATTTTGAACAAAGAATATTAATTTCTCTATTGTCATTCATGTATTATATAATAGCTTAGTTGCTGACAGAAAAGAAAAGGGGTTTTGGGAGTAGTATAGGAACAGCAGGAACAATAAAAGGGTTTAGAGTTATTAGCCATATGAATTGTGTTTCTAGGGTTGGTATCACGAAAAATTGGCAGTGAAAGTGGTATTAAGAAAATTTGACTTTTCACAGAATATATTGATCACAATATACAATGATGGAAGTATTTGAGTAGAAGTTGAGATTGCTTATGCTATGGTTTGATTAGTATTTGAAACCGAATCAGAAGAGTTCAGACTAAGGGAAAGAATCAATATGATGGAAATTAGGACAGCATTTCTTCCAACATTTTTACACAAAATTGCAGAAGGAAGCAAATGAGACAAGTTCTGGTCAACACATTGTAATTCTGACAAAAGGAGGTCTCATAAGTTCAACTTTCTCTAAAAACAGCCACCACTGTAAGACAAAATTTTGTTATCATCTGATCATTCTGTTCTACTGGATAATTATGTTATGGCTTCATTAATGAATATTTGTATACATTCCACTTGGAGCAGTGCTCAAGGAAAACTCAGTGCTCAAGTGATCAGAATTAAAGGAGCTTAACACATCATCTTTTCAGCTGCTAAAGTACCACTTGCACAGTCCTAGGTTTTCAGCTCAACTAATTACACTACAGAGGTAGGCAATAAGATCAATGGAAGAAGACACAAAATAAGCCAACTAAACCACTAAACCAACCCTTTGCTATGTTCCTTCTTATCTGCCCAAACGGAAAGTTTTAACAGATTCCCAGCTGGTGGAGAAAGAAGGAACTGTTTGAGTGTTATGTCTATTAGATCCATGTCACACTATTGTTAGAGGTATATTGCATTCATCCTACTTGCCCTTAGGGAAAATGGAGTGACATTGGAATAAAGAAGTGCAAATAGGACATTTTTGATCCTGCTGTTATTTTCAGCACCTTTACACATACAGATAGGATCTGTTTTGTTCATTAATGCTCTTTTTTTTCCATTAATGTTTACAACTCTGTCTTGAAAAATCTTGTTCATTGATATATTTCCTCCTAAGTTTGTGCCAAATGTTTGACTGTAACATCTGGATCTCAGGTAACTGCTGTTTGAAAACAATTAAGTGTGTTAATGGGCAGAGGTAAAAATAATAAATTGACTGGAGAGTAATGTGTACCTCCCACTCTGTGCATCATATTCTTCTGTGTATGCTTTAATTGAAAAAAAAAATGAGAATTTAAACCATGAAAATTAAAAAGCACTGAAAGATAAAATTTACAGTTGGATAAGTAACTTAGTAGGAGATAATCCTATAGTTGATGCTAAAAATAAAGATGAGATATCAGAATGTTGACACAGCAAATAGATCCTAAAAATAAATTTTATTTTATTATTGTCATTTATTCAGCAGCCTCTCAAGAAGTTATCTTGCTTGTGCTGATGTAAAAACATTGTGTTGTAGTCATGACTGTACAAACTGTAAGTGTAATCAAACAAAAATAAGAATAGCAAATTGAAAAGAAAACACAAACAAAACCCCATAATATTATAGGAGTGTTATAAAGAACATATGGTATATATGCAAGCAGTCATTGCAACATACCGCCTGTGGCTAAGTCTATACACCTATACATGTTTATAACTATTCAAACAGTAAGACAACTACTAAAATTCTTAAAAAATTCTTAAGCAAACATATGACCTCAACAGAAAACAAAAGGATAAAATGAATTTTCTTTGGCTTCAGAAGACCTAGAGCTTCATCTAAAAGCAAATAAGTTAGTTATATTTTTATTATTAATAATTATTGCACATTTCATACATACTGCAGTAGACATGCTGATTATTTTTCTTGAATCCACATGCCTACTGACAGAAAAATATTATAGGAAATAAAGTAAAAAAAGTAGTCTCATCATCTGGGAAGTAAGACACAGATTAAGACAATGTTAAAGTGAAGCTAAATTAACTCTACTGTCCAGTAAGGACTAGATAACATTAAAAGTTTTCTGACAGGTCTTTGCCAAATAGAAGAGCATCTCTTGTCCCTTGCAGTGCATTTCAACAACTTAGTTATTGTAGAAAATATTAGTCCTCATATACTTTATTCAGATACCACATGGTTAAGGACAAGATACAACTTGTCTTTAAGGATGGAAAAAAAAGATTTTTTTTCTTTTATATATATAGATAGATAGATAGATAGATAGATAGATAGATAGATAGAAATATATACATGTATATATATTTATATATATATGAAATTGTGCTGTTGGGCACAATTTAAAGCACATATGCAGATATGGACACACACAAATACCTTGGCACATTTTGCTAGCCAGAAATTACTCTTGCAAGCAAATTCTGGTGAATCCATGTTATGCAACTAATTGAGGTAATCAAGGTATTCAACATCATAAAATTGTGCCTATTGCTTCCAGAAATAATCTACTGATTTCATTAGCTTTTTAGAATCAGTACTTATCTTTGACTTTAATTAGACCACAAGCTCCTTACCTTGCATATAAAGTTTAGTCTGTCTGTTTAGTCATTCAGTTTCAGTATTTTGTATGATGCCATATGTTCCTGTGACTAAACAGTCTGCAGTTGCTATTCAGCTGGTTTTATTTTTGAGATCTCTGGGATTTAAAATTTCTCTACCAGAAGTGCCATTCCCTCCATTCTCTGATCTCCCTCTCAGCTACACAATCAACAATCCATTTTTATATTCCCTGAAAGAGAACATGGATGGCGTCATTTCTTCACACGATGATGTTAATTACTGTCATCCCATCAGACTCATTTTTTCATAACAGCAACTGCAGGGATACATCAAATTAACTTCCTCTTCTGTATGCCTATTCCAAAGCCAAGAAGCTTTATTTCTAAATGATCTCATCTTTGTGTAAATATATTTTGAGTATTTCAAAGAGAACAATTGAAATTTAGAGTGTCCTTCTTGTCCTCATAAAACTGACATCTATTTAGCTTTCTCCTATTTTTTAAATCAAAATTGTATGATGCATTGTATTGACCCTGGGTGGATGCTATGTGCTCACCAAGGCAGCTCTATCACTCCCCTTGTCAGTTGGACAGGGGAGAGAAAACAAAACAGAAGGCTCACAGATCAAAATAAGGACAGGAAGGGATCACTCACCAGCCACTGTCACCAGGAAAACAGACTCGACTTAGGGAAATTAGTTCCGTTTATTGCCAATGAAATCATACTAAAGTAATGAAAAACAAAAACCAAATCCTAAAACAACTTCCCCTACTCCTCCATTCTTCTGAGGCTCAGCTTCACTCCTGAATTCTCTACCTCCTTCCCCAGAGGCACAGCAGACAGGGTATGGAGACTGTGGTCAATTTGTCACAAATTGCCTCTGTTACTCCTTCATCTGCAGGAAGAGAACCCTACACACTCTTCCCCTGTTCCAGCTTAAGTCCTTACCACAGGAAACAGTCCTCCACAAACTTCCCCAATGTGAGTCCTTCCCATGGGCTACAGTTCTTCACCAGCTGCTCTACCATGCGTCCTTCCCATGGGCTGCATTCCCTCTGGAACAGACTGCTCCAGCTTGGGTCCCTCACAGGGCCATGACTTCTCACCATCATGAGCTTCTCTCTCCACAGGTCCACAGGTTCTGTCAGTGTCTTGGGTTGAGCTGGCAAAACACCAAGTGTCCAAGACAGAGAGAAAGAGTTCCTCCTCCCCCAACCAGCTAAGGGAAAAAAAAGAAGAGGGAGAGGAAAAAAAAAACCCCTGTAAACCAGGTTTAAGCTGAAACTAACTACATCTATTCATTCAGAAAAGAGTAAATTAAGAGAAAACTACAATATAACACACACACAAGTTATATATAACAAGAAATAACTTCCCACTTCCCTGTAAACACAAATTCTACCATTTTAACTACAAATCATTCTAGAGAAGTCAATTCCCTAGAGACAGACTTAAGCAGAGAGAAAACCTAAGAACAAACATTTAATTCCCTAAGATAACATGATGGTAAGCCGTTTCTCTGGGCTTGGACCTCCCCATCCCTCCTGGGACGGCAGAGTGTCTTGCTGTGACCACAGCTGTGAAGCAACTGCCCAAGCCACTTCCACACACTGGATTTTACCCCTTTTGAGATGATGTAATATGGTATGGAATACAATATTATTGGCTAGAAGAAGTCAGCTGTTAGCTAGCCCAGCTCAGCTCAAGTCAGCTGACAATCCCAGGTCTGGTCTGACCTTTAAAGCCTACATTTAGGCCTGCTTTGCTAACCAATAACACTCAGGAACCTGCTTCAGCGTGGTCTTCACATGGGGTCACAGTGTCCTTCAGGCATCCACCTTCTCTGGTATGGGATTCTGCAGGTGCTGTAGGCAGACATCTGCTCCACTGTGGTCCTCCATGGGCTGCAGGTGGGCAGCCTGCCTCACCATGGTCCTCACCATGGTCCTCACCATGGGCTGCAGGGGAATCTCTACTCCGGTGCCTGAAAAATCTCTTTCCCCTCCCTTCACTGACCTTGGGACCTAAAAGCTGTTTTCTCATATATTCTCACTCCTTTCTTTGACTGAAGTTGCCCAGTTGAGTTTTTCTCCTCCTTCCTATGTTATCCCAGAGGTGCTACCACCATTGCTGATGGACTTAACCTTGGCCAGCAATGGGTCTGTCTTGTAGCCAGCTGTAATTGTCCCCATCACACACAGGGGATGCTTCTAGCAGCTTCTCAGAGGAACCACCCATACAGCCCACTCACTACCTAAACATTGCCATAAAAACCCAATACATATAATCACTTTAAGGAATTACAGAATCACTCAACTGTAGACAGATTACAATAAAATATTAATTATGTCAGAAATACACCTCCCATCACTTCAAAAATCATAGAAAATAACCCACTAACAATAAGTCTGTACAACAGCAACTGAGACGTCAGTTTTTCTTCATGCTATGCTTGAAATGAATAATAATTGAATGAAATTGGACACCACTGTCTTACTGCTGTTAAAGACATCATTATTAATTCAAGGCACCCATAGGTTAATGACAGATTATAGAAGTTTTCACCTCCTCAAATCTTGATTCAGGAAGGAAATCAGAAAAAGAGAGAGGCAGGGGAAGAGATATGTAAAGAAGCAGACAGCCTTGCACCGTTTTAGGTAGCATTCCAAAAGCAAAATGAACTGTACCTGAACCATGTTTTGTGCTATAGCGGATTTAAGGCAGCAACTGTTGACATGTCATTATCACAGCAACTAGTAAGCACCCACACTTCTTAAAATAAAATGTGTCTTAATGATGAAGTCACTTGTCAAGGTGAAAAACTCTGCTTCAGGAGCATTTCACGGTGAAATGGGGGATCACAGCATACAGGGGTGGGTCCTGAGTAGGGAAAGCCCTGGGGAAGTACAAAGAGCTGCCAGGAGATGGTAGCTCACACAAAAGATGATGAGAGATAGCAGCAGGCAGGTCTCTTCTGAGAGGTATGGAGGCACATATCTGTGGACCTGACACACTCTCTAGAGGGGTGTGCTGCTTACCAGGGCTCATATCAGGGATGTCACTGAGAGAATACCAAGTCTTGTACAGTCCACGGACTATTGCCTCCTACTGTTCTTTGTGGGCAGCATTGTGACAGCCAGGAGCAGTCTGAAGAAGATGAAGAGGCATGAGAGAGTCCTTGGACAGATGGCAAGAGACCCTTGGACACAGTTTGTTTTTTCATCAATCCTACTAATCAAATGGAAAGTGTTTGAAAGAGACAGTCAAAGCTGGCAAATCAACAAATTGTTATGGGATTGTTGACAAAGCCAAGGGTTCAGCTACTTAGACTTGGGACTTGCTTTGAGAAACCCGACCTCCTGGTGTTTGATGGGGTCTATCTGTCAGACAAGGAGAAGAGCATCTTCAGTCATAGGCTTGCCAAGCTGGTGAAGAGGGCTTTAAACCAAAGCTCTGGGGTGGGAAACCTCAATCCACCCCACTCCTAAGAGTTTGATAGCAGTGTCAGCAATAGATGCCCATAGCCTGGAGAGAGGGTCACAGGTCAGCAGGAGACCATCTGATAAGCAGGTAAGAGGCATTCCAGGCACTTCAGTTTGTGAGTCAGGTTCACTGGGGGCCCAGCTTAAATGGGTAGAAGCCCAGATGACAAGGGGCTAAGGTGTATATCTCAAACACCAACAGCCATCCAAATAGCCATGGAGCCAAACAAGAATTGCTGGTAAAAAACATGCCATGAGAAAGAACAAGATGTGTCTGGAGAAAGGGAAGAGGTGATATTATAGTGCAGGTCAGTATTGTATGCCTTCCACTTACCAGGAAGACCAACTGAAGTAGTCCTTCTGACAAAGCAGTCTCACATTCACAAGCCTTGGGTCTCATGGGGTACTTCAACCATTCTGACATCTGTTGGAGGGAACAAAAATCAGGATATAAGCAATCTAGGAGATTCCTGGGATGTGTTAAGGATAAATTCATTCTTCAACTGAATGAAGAGCTAAGAAGGAGAGGTGCTATGCTGGACTTTGTTCTCAGCATCAAGGAATGTGAAGTACAAGAGCAGCCTGAGCTGCAGTAATCATTAAAAGATGGAGCTGAAGATCCTTGGGGCATCAAAGAGTGCACAACAAGATTTCTACCTGGACTTCAGGAGAGCAAACTTCAGGGTTCTGTTTGATAGAGCATCATTGGATAAAGCCTTGGAGAGAAGGGAAACCCAAAAAACCTAGTCAGGATCACCTCCTCCAAGTGCAGAAGCCATACATCCCAAGAAGTAAGGAAAAAATTCCAGGAGACTTGCATGGATGAACTAAAGAGCCTCTGGACAAACTCAAACATAAAAAGGAAGCCCACAGAGGGTGAAAACAAGCACAGGTAGCCTGGGAAGAATACAGAGAGATTGTCCAAGCAGCTGGGTACCAGCGGATTGTAAAAGGCCGACTGATACAGTGGAGAGGTTTCAGCTTCCAGGAGCAAGGCTAGGAAAGCGGCCAGCGGGGCTCCCTAGGAACAGGCCCCTAAGAAGCGAGGTCGGCTCCTCCCGCCCCCGGCCCGTCGACCGCCCCGAACGGAATAAGTCCACACCAGCCGGAGGTCCACGAGGAAAAGCCAAGTTTAATGCTGCGCACTAGCTTATAAGGAGAGCATGGAAATTCCCCGGATGTAGGCGAGGAAGAGGGGCGGAGACGGGGTGGAGTAATGCACTTCATTGGATGCATGCAAACGAAGGGAAGGAGGGAGGGGAGGAGCAACAAAAGGACCAATAGGAGAATGAGATGGGCGGGGAAATTCTACCGTAGGGCTTCTGGCACTCCGAGGCAGGGACAGCCCCCGCCCGGGCTCCAGCAGTGCCTCATGGGTGGCCCCGCCGGCAACCGCCCTCATGGCCGGGGCGGGCCAGGACAGGGGGCTGCGACCCGGAGGGTTTTGTGGGAAGAGGAAACTTGGATAAGGAACGACTAAGGGAAAGTGACTAGGGTAGACATATTGGGATGTATAACATTCAAACTGGGGAAACATCAATATAGGGTGTGAACTTATTAGAGTCCTTATAAATCTCTCGCAGAGCTTCCATATTCAGGGAGCCAGGTTCCTGGACTTCGGTGTCCTTGTCTATCCATCTCTTGTAGTACTTTTGCCACTGTATAAACCCTGGGTCTCCTCCAACATCTGGGGATCATGTTGGGAAAGTCCTGATATAATTAAATCCGGACAGTGACTTCAAAGGCAACAAGAAAAGCTTCCATAGGTACACTGCTGACAGAAAGAAGACTAGAGAAATTGTGGACTCTCTCTGGAAGGAAACAGGAGACCAGGATAGATGGGATATGGAAAAGGCTGAGGTACTCAACAAAGTTTTTGCTTCAGTCTTCACTGGCTACAACCACACCACCCAGTTCATAGAAGGCAATGACAGGACTAGGAGAATGAAAAACTGCCAATGTAGGAGAAGATCAGTTTCAAGGACATCTGAGGACCCTGAAGGTGCACAAGTCCATGGGACCTGATGAGATACATATGTGGGTGCTGAGAGTTGATAAAGTGATTCAGCCACTGTGCATCACATGTGAGAGGTCATGGCAGTCTGGTGAACTTCTCAGGGATTGAAAAAAGGGAAATGGAACCCCCATTTTTAAAAAGGAGAAAAAAGGAAGACCATGGGCACTAAAGGTCAATTAGTCTGACCTTGATGCTGGGCAAGATCATAGAGCAGATTCTCCTGGAAATTATGTTAAAATGTGTGGGAAAGGATGTGGTTGGTGTAAACTAACATGATTTCAATAAGTGCAAATCATATCTGACAAATGTGGTGGCCTTGTGCAATGTGATTACAACTTTGGTGGGTAAAGGAAGAGTGACAGCATCTACCTGGACTTGTCCAAAGCGTTTGACACTGTCCCATGTGACATGATTGTCTCTAAACTGGTGTATTGGTTTGAGTTAGCTAACTGCCAACCCCCCCAAGTACAGAGAGAAAAGCTGTCTTCTGCCTGATGGAGAAAAAAAAAAGAGGGAAGCGAAAACAAAAACCAAACTACATTTATGCTAAAACTACATATATTTTACAGAAAAGAAAGAGAGGACTAGAAAGAAATACAGATACACCCTTACACAAGTTAAAAACGACAAGGCACACAATCGTTCATCTTCCAATGAACTACAGATCATACAATTTTAACCTCAAATCACCTTTGAAGACTTAATCTCCAGAAAGACAGACCCAAGAACAAACATTTTACTTCCCTAGGGTTGTATGGTCATGAGCCCGTGCTGTGGGCCCGGGCCTCCCCCATCTCTCTCTCAGCACAGCACAGCACACCGTCTCAGGAACCACAGCCATGAAGCAACTGCCCCAAGCCACTCTTACACTGGTTCTTATTCTCTTTGGAAAGGATGTCGTAATATGGTATTGAATACAATACTACTCGCTAGAAGCTGTCAGCTGCTAGCCCAGCATGACTCCAGTCAGCTGACAGCTCCAGGCCCACTTCTAGATTTAAACCCAAATTTAGGCCCACTTATGTAAACCTATGACAACTGGAAAGAAATTGATTTGACAGATGAACCACTCACTGGATAAGGAATTGGCTGGATGGTTACACTCAGAAAGCTGCAGTCAACAGCTCAATGTCCAAGTGGAGATCAATGATGAGTGATGTTCTGCAGGGGTCAGTACTGGGACTGGTGCTGTTTAATATCTTTGTCAGTGACATGGGCAGTGGGATTGAGTGCAGCCTCAGCAAGTTTTCCAATGACACCAAAATGAGTGGTAAGTCATGCTGTAGGAATGGGATGCCATCCAGAGCAGCCTTGACAAACTTGAGAATTGGGCCCTGTGTGAACCTCAGGAAGTTCAGCAAAGGGCGAGGACCTGCACATTGCTCAGGGAAATCCCAAGCACAAGTACAGGCTGGGCATAGAATGGATTGAGAGCAGGTGTGAGGAGATAGTTGATAAAAAGCTCAACATGAGCTGGCAATATGAACTTGCAGCACAGACAGCCAACCATATCCTGGGCTGCATCCAAAGAAGTGTGGCACGGAGGTCAAGGAAAATGATTATGCCCCTCTACTCTGCTCTCATGAGTATGCACCTGGAGAACTGCATGCAGCTCTGGGCCCCCCGGCGAGAAGGGCATGGACCTGTTGGACTGAATCTGGACAAGGGCCACAAAGACGATCAAAGGGCTGGAACACCTCAAGAGAGAGCTGGGACTATTTGGCTTGGAGAAGAGAAGGCTCCAGTGAGACCTTATTGTGGCCTTCCAGTACCTAACTACAGGAAAGCTGGAGAGGGATTTTTTTACAAGAGCACACAGTGACAGGACAAAGGGCAAAGGTTTTAAACTGAAAGAGGGTAGTTTTAGATATTAGGAGGAAATTCTTTGCTCTGAGGATGGCAAGACACTAGAACAGGTTGCCCAGAGTTGTTGATGTCTCCCTGAAGTGTTCAAGGCCAGGTTGGATGATTGGATGGGGCTTGGAGCAACCTGGTCTAGTGGAAGGTGTCCCTGCCCACAGCAGGGAGGTTGGAACTAGATAATTGTCATAGTTAAAGTAGATTTCTGTATTTTATTGCCTTTTTTCGTCATTGTTTCAGAGAGACTGTCTCTTTAATAATGAATTCCACTCCTTCCCTGATGGGCCTGGGTGGGAGGGGAAGAACAAAAAAGTGCTGGGCAGAAAACCAAACTTTCTGTTCTCTAGACGCCATGTTTTTGTGGTCAGCAAAGTCCATGAGCCTCTGTCTCCCACAGATGCTGAGCAGACCTGAGCCATGCAAGGATCAGAGCAGCCTGGAATAGCCCCTATGCACACCACTGGAGCCACTGTTTCCTCTGCCAACCCCATCTGGATCGCTCGCTGCTGGATTGCAGCACAGACTGCCACTGGAGTCACCATTTTCTTTGGCGGCATAACTTACCTCGGACAAGATAGTTTCCCAGGTTTTGCTTTGCCCCCTCTTTCCTGTGGTTTTATTTTTTGTTCTTTGTTCTCCCAGGGAGAAAAGGGGGAAGGGACACACGTGTTGATAATTGTTTTTGTCTGTATACAAATGTTGTAGTTTGGGATTATTATGTAAATTCTCTCCCCTGCCACTAACTGCCCATGCCAGTAGTTAACAAAAAGAAGTAGTTAACTGCTGATCACTTGGGTGGGGGCAGGTTTGTCTCTTTTGTTTTTGGGGACATTTTTTCCATTCTTAGCTCTGCGGAATGCAGGAGCGGTGTGTGTGGTGCGGCCGAGGAGGGAGGCTGCTCTGCTGGCTGCTACTGGGGCTTCTTGTTGGGACACTGTTTTTTCTCCTCGCCGCGGCTGTTTCTCCTGGTTCCTGCGTCTGGGATCCCAGCCTCTGCTCCGGTCTCGCCGTCGCCTGCACTGTCGTGGCCTGCCTGCCCCGGGACTGCTTCTAGCCGGCTCGATGCTGATGCCTGTCCCCGGGACTGCTTCTAGCTGGCTTGCTGCTGCTGCCTGCCCCAGGACTGTTTCTGGTCGCTGCTGCTGCTGCCTGCACCGGGACTGCTTCTGGCTGCTCGTGTTTTCTGCGTCTTGGACAAGGAACACAGGGGGAAGACACAGAGTTCATCTGAGAGCTCACCAGTCGTCTATCTCACTGGAGAGGGACTGGAAACTCACTCCCCAGCCAGCCGGATCGTGACATGACTTTTGACACTGCCTAAGTATAACTTTCTTCCCGGAGGAAAACCTGCTGGGTTTTGTTGTTGTTTTTTCTTTTCTTTCTCTTGTGGTGTTGGGGAAGCTGTTTGCACTAGTCTGTTTATATATAGCAGTTAAGAACAGTTATCCTTCTTGTATTAAAATTCCTTTTCTTAAATTTGACAAAGAGTGGCGTGATTATTGTGGAGAAGGCCCCTCCCCCCCCGCTTGTGGATAAACATTTTGGTTTTTCCCCTCAAACCAAGACAACAAAAGAGAGTTTGAGGGGGCGGGGGAGCTGGTGAAGAGACTAGGAGTGATTTTTCTCTATGTTGTTGGTTTGAACCATTCTGTTGGTATTGTTGTTTTTACTGCTATATTCTTTGTCAGTACGCTGTTATTTTTTTCATTTATACCTCCTCACATCTTGTCTCTCTGTATCAGTGGGAAATAAAAAGGGAGGAGAGTTTCCACCTCAATATTCGTCATTAAACCAAGACAATGATCTTTAAGGTCCCTTCCAACTCAGACTATTCTATGATTCTATAATTATTGAACACACATCCAAAAATATCTCCCCCAAAATTTGACTCTTTATGATTTACAGTTTTATGCAGATAGAATGAGCCCTAGAAGAAAACAGTTTCATCATGTTCAAAGGTAGTTTACTTACCAAAGGCAAAATTTGCACATTTTGTTTTATGGTAGAAATCAAGAACACATTATACTGGCAGTTTCTAAGGCTCATTAGACCAACTAATCTCATGACTTTCTAAATTAACACTGATTATATCTTAATATCTTTTTTAAACTTCTTTTAAAAACTTTTTCAGTTTTCATTGCCCTATGAAATCCGCTTCTGGTTTCTGGCAGTCTTTAATTCAACAGCAATGTTTTCTGAAGTGTATCTTTAGTCCTTGTGTCAGATTTAACAGCTTCACTTACTGTTTTAGTTAACTTCTATGCTCAACTACTTTTCTGTTTATAGTTTCATCTGCTCTGAATAAAGTTGCAGTAAATCTGGCCTCTTGCCTTTTCTGTCACTTTTTAAATGGAAAGAAAGTTTAGAGGGCAGCAGCAGCCCCAGGCTTGGAAGGGTTAGTGGAAATCCTTACTTGCTCACAGACCCACATCATGTTGAATAAAACACAAACAGTCCATTAAGGATGTAGGATCCTTAAGCTTTATGATATCTGGTGAGGGCCTGGGGAAGGGAAAAAAGGACTTATAAAAGAAATTCTAGAAGAATAGTAAATTATTTTCTACCTATGATTACAAAATGATTCATTCATTTTAGATACCTTAACCTTTCTCTAGTTGGCTTCAGTTATAGTAAGAGGTGTTCCTCTCTTTGATTTATCACATACTAAAAGTTTTGACCTGACTGCTAGAACTAGCTTCTGAAAAATTAAATGGAATTTTTCTAAAAATTAAAAAAAATATTATTAAGGAAACCTTTATTATAGATTTCTGTAAGAACGTATATAGAACACTCTTGTCTTGACCTACAGAGAGAATAATGAAAGAAAGTAAATGTTCATTTAATTAAAATATTGGTTTCTTTAATCAAGAATGGGAATCACTAAGATCTGAGGATGAAAGAGAGAAAGAGGAAAAGGTATTTGTCTGCCTTCACTGTGAAACTTGTTTTTATGGAATGCCTGTACCACTTCTCATTTGCTCCCACACTGCATTGAGGGGGTGTGATAAAACAGCTCTGTGGTGTTTAGCTGCCTAACCACAGCAACATTAGGGGAAAAAATGGTCCACAGACTGAACAGATCTATTCAACAGAGAAAATATCAGAGAACAGACAATTAAAAATCACGTCTTCTTGGTTTAATATAGTAGTGGGAAACAAAGAATAATAATGTATTTGTCTTACTAATCATTACATGACACAAGGTCAGGCAGCATTAATACTAACTGTGAGATAATTCTTTCATTTAGTTGTAAGCTCCTGAATTTTCCCTCATCCAGTAGAGATCTGTTACAAGCCAGAATTAGTTTTATATTAGAAAGCTGGATGAGTCATTAAAGTGATACCATGAAAAGCTACACTATGCCTTCAAAGCTTTACATAGTCTCTTTAAGGAGGCTGTTTAAGCAGTTAACAAACAAGGTAGCAATCTACCAGTGGAAGACTCACCTAGCATTTCATAATGGAGGAGTGGCTTCCATTGGTGAAAGTTGGCAAGAGGAACTGGACGTGAGACACTGTGATTCAAGTTAGCATTCAGCCTGAGAGGGGTGTGTCTGCTAATGAGCCAGCAACAATTCCAAAAATACCCCATAACTCACAGAGTCAGATCACCCATTGTGTAACTCCCTGCCCTGGGGGAAGTGTACTGGGTATTCCCACCTGGATCTGAGGGTATATAATTGTGGGGTTTGAAGACCTTGGGGACCACTTTTCAGATACAGAGGAGGAACAGAATCTCAACAGGACTGCAACCACCACTCTTCACCTGACTGTGACCATCATCTGCACCAACAGGTTTTTCCCTTCCTCTTACTTTGGAATCAGGGGGAACCACATGGGTGTCAGCACAGGGGCTAACAAACCCCTTTGTGTTTGTGCCCCAGGGTGCTGGGTTATGCTTCTGGGTTTTGTGGATTAAAATCAATTTCTCTTTGCGTCATTGCATTTATTGTAATATTTTTTTATTAAATTGTAACTCTGGTTTATAATCTCTCTTGAGCTGGGTTCATTTCTCCTGCCAGTTTACCTTTAAACCAGTACACTTATATTAAAAACTTACAAGAGTTTCCCTGTCCAAACTTTTGCAGAGCCTTTAGTTCTTTAATACCTTGAATTCACATAAAAAGTCACAGACCTTTTCCCAGGAGACTTCTTTTAATTTAGTGAGAAAAAGAGGCATTTTGGCACAAAAGTTTACAGGAGTAATATACAACTGTAAAGGTCTAAAAACTAACTGATCCCAGTACGGGGACAGAAACTGGATCACTTGAACACACGAAATACAATTTAAGGGTCGTGGAAGCAGGATGTGTTAATAAGGAGAACCGGTTATGGCAACTTATATTAACTAGGGGATTACATAACCTTCTGCTACAGTCGCACAAGTGGTTAATATTTTCTACAACAAGGATTTACAAGGGGGGAAGAGAACAAAGGGTTTCAACATGGTCTGATAATATTATCTCAAGGGTCCTTCCTTATCCTGCTGCAGGAGACAGGCTAATCAACATGGCTGAACATCAACAGATCTTGTTAGGTCCTTCAGGTGATAGGATTTCTCTCAGTCTCTGTCACCCGAGGTTTTCTGCTTAAGCCTTTTAAGCTCTTCACTGCTGTAAGCTAAGTTTCAGCCCTCACATATAACCAAGAAGAAGATTCCACAAAGGTATCCAGCACACAACAACCATAACTTAAGTAAAATCAACCGATCAGTTTTAAGTTACCCAAAAATGCTTAAGAACAGAATAAAGAAAGAAGACAGATTAAGAGAAGAAACACAAGTAAAGAGAGAGAGAGAGACAGGAAAGAAAGAGATTAGAGTAAGAAGAAAGTACTTACAGCCATAGTCACATAGTGATGACAGGTCCAGAAAAGAAATGCAAAAACAGAATCCAGTGTTCCTTTATTTATGTGCCTTGTCCACTGTGGCCACCCCTCCCAGGCAGGATGTCCATCTTACTGACCCTTCAGTGCCCCCAAGGCCAGAGTGAGGGGTGGAACAGACAATTGGAAAGCCCAGGAGGCATGTCATGGGTGGGATACCAGACAGGCCTTTTGATTGACAGCTGCCCTGCCACATGGCTTCTGATGCTGTGTGCCTTCTGTACAGCTATTAGTCTCCTGATATGGAGGCCTGGCCCCCTCTTGTCGCACACATACAGGTTCACTGATTTGACCCAATTTAACAATCTAGTGAGATACAAAACTGATCTCTCACACCACTAGAAAAAAAAATTGTATTAGAAACCTGAATCCTGCTGGAAAGACATTTGATCCATTAGAGACTTGGAATAGGTGGAAACGGGATATTCCTCCCTATCCCTCTCCTGTGCATCCAAAAGATGGAATTTGGGAGAATAAAACTGTTTCAATGCTCCATTATAATGTAATAAAGCAACATATGTAACTGAAACAGATCAAATAAGTCATAGCACATTTCTTATAGAAAGGTAAATGCACTGAAGGTTATATAGACTTATTTTTAATAGATGAATGGGAGAATTTAAATGCTACAACCACATTATTATTTAGTATACACTAGTCCAATTTTTGAGGAATCTTCCATACTGCAAACTACAGAACAGATTTGAGCCACTTTTGTGTCCCTCAGAAGCCTCATCTGTATCCTGGTGAAATCATTCAAAGATGCAATAAGGAAAGCACTTCTGTCTGGCCAAGAAGTTGAGTACTCCAAACAGGTGGACAGTATGTTTCCCAAGTCTTAGCATTCTAAAATTTCTAATGGAAACATAATGCAAACTAGTATACAGAAAAGTTTCTGCAAAGTTTCACCCTCCAGAGACATTTTCAACCACATGGAAGCTCTGCTAGCACCACTTTGATGAATCCTCCCTAGCAATGTTCTGGGGCTTTCTTTCACAGCTGAAGACACTGGGGCTTTGTATATATCTCATCTATGTGAGGTCAGGATAGAGTTCAGCACCCTGCAAACGAAACATTTGGATAAACCTTTGAGGAGGCTATTTTTTATGATGATTTTCTTCTTAGACCTGTCATTTAGTTTTCTCGTGATCTTACTTGTGCAGCGTTGGAGGGAAGGAAGAGGTCTCTGCTTTCCCCTTGTCTGATGGGGTGCAGAGATGGGAGACAAGACCAGGAGTTCAGGCAGGAGAGAGTTTATTAAGACAATCCCCAAGGTTTTATAAGATCTCTGGGGCAAAATACTAGGTCTGGAACTGTATTGGTGAAAACTTAGGAAGGGAAAGGGTCTAAGGTCCATTAACTAATGGAATTGGGACAAAGGACTGGCTGGAGCCCTCGCCCTGCCCCCCTCAGCCATGAGGCATAGGGGTCTTACACACGGGGCTTCCCACCTTGGAATAGCAGGGCAGAGAGGGAAGGAGGGCCTGGGGGCCCCTCTGAACCCTAGGGCTCCTGAGTGGGGGCGAGCACCACCTGACCCAGGACAGGCAAACTAGCTTAATAGCTCATCAAGAGAACAAAGAAAGCTCAAGGGATACAATAAACAGGATGTGGTGGTTGTCAGCACAACATAGACAAGGTAACAGAACCGGGTGGGGATTGCAACAAAAAAAGACCCTATTACAAGTAAAACGACAACTTTAAAACTTCCACAGCAAATCTCTTAGTTGTTCAAGGTGTTTCTCCAGCGCTGTCCATCTTGGGGTTCATTTCACCATTTTCCTACACTTACTCACAGCTTGTAAAAGTGCAAGAAGTCACCTAAATGTTTATTCATAGAACCAGCGTGGGATTATTTTTACCTCAGTAGGCACATCATAAGCTCAGAAGTAAAGTATGTACTTATAAATTGGATAACACTGAGGAAATAAAGTTCAGGGAGCATGAAGATACCAAACAACAAAGACTATTTCTTCCAAAAAATGGGTAGCTAGTGGGAGAAAGAAAAAAAAACAACATGAAAGCAAACTTTATAGATAATAGTTACATTGAGTAAGTTTTCTTAAGGAAAATTGTACATTTTATTTAAAAAACTGATGTAAAAAGAGTTAGTAAGCAAGGTCAGATCTCTGCATGGTCACATCTTTGAAAATAATAAAAGGTAAATTGGTTTACCTGTGATAAGCACAACTCCAAGAAGGGGACAAAACATGTAATCTTCAATTAGTGTAACATTTTACATGTTTGTATATGTAGTGGTAGGCAGCTAAATGTCACCCTGACGCCCAATCCCATCTGATTGTGGAAGTTAAGCAGGGTCAGCCCCAGTTAGTACTTGGATGGGAGACCTCCTGGGAATACCGGGGCATGTAGGTTCTGGTCTTGAGGACTTCACTGTCACTGTTCAAACTTGCTCAGCTGTGACAGATGAACCTTAGGAGTTAAAGGGTGAGACCAGTTTCATGCACGCTGTGCCTCATCTAAAAAATCTACTGCACAGGCTTGAAGGACACACCCACGTGGGTAGAACCCTTCCCAAATCTTTGTTTGCAAAGTCTGGCCATCATCATCATGATGTTTAGTGGTGGTTATCAGAAGAGATGGTGACATTATACTACAACTCTTCTTTTTTCACATCTAGCTGCATCACTGTCTCCAGGCTATTACTAGCCTTTAAATGACCCAAGACTGAGAGGTGTTTTCAGTTAGTATTTATTCATTCTATTAAATTTGATAAATTTGTGCATATAGCCTGTTTCTTGCTGTTGAATATCAAGCATGCAAAATTTAAGTCATGATTCTTTGCTGTAACCATCCACAGCAATTAAATTCAAAGGAAAATGAATGGGGACAGAACTAATTATCACTTACAGTGAATTGAACATTACTGGAGTTTTTTCTCATTTGATTTGTTTAGTTTTCTGTTGGCATCACTAAGTAAGATTTATCCATAGCAAAAGACAAAGCTCATGATCCAAAAAAAATTTTCACAAGCTTTGACATGCTTTTTAAAGTGAAATGTACACACCTGATGAAAAATATACATACTGGCAACTGAATAGTTGAAACCGAGGAAAGTAAATCCAGGTATCTTGATGGATCACTGCAAACAAATGCACATATTTGTTTTGACAGAAAAGAATGTGTCTCAGAATACTGAACAAATTGGGGGAGGTTTAGTCTCCTTTCAACATATATGTAGATATAGCTATGTGTTAAAGCTGCCAAATATTTGCTGTAATGATGGATGGCACAGATTTAGTTAGTTGTGTTAGATGGTTAGTCCCAGTGAAAAAAGAAAAAAAGGGGAAACAAAAAAAACCCAACAGTTTTTATGTAACATTTCTACAGATAAAGCACAACAAAATCTCAGAGGAGGCAAGGTTGAAGATAAGGTTTAAGAAGTAGAAAATTATTCAATGTCTTGTGGTAGAAAAGGAAGAATTTCAGAGAAATTGGACAGTAGAACTGAAACGATTATACCGATGAGTAAGACACCAAGAATGCATAAACAAGGTAAGTAGTTATGGGACAAAGTTTATTATGTGAAATCATAAAAATTGATAGCAATTCTGGAAAGAAATTATATACTTTTTCTTGAGGGATTAGGAAGGATAAGAACCCTGAAAAAATGGGCAGAAAACAGCACTGCTGCAGTTTCAGCCTTTAAGTGATCAATCAGTCTGGACTTGGTGTAAGAAACTGAAATAATTTGTTAAGAACACCAAAGTCTATTCCCCACCCAAATATTCCTCCTGGATTTCAGGGAATTAGACTGTAAGTAAAGCCTCCTGATGGGAACTTGAGATAAGATAAAGGTGCTACTATTGTCTAATAATTCCAGTTTTAAGGAGAAATAAACAAGGCTGGGAGGAGGCCACAGCCCACACACTTATTCCCACACTCTCCCTGTGGGAGACTGTACTGGACTGTTAATGCTGATGGCTCAATCCATCAGCAGGGTGCTTTGCTAACAGTGTGCAGAGCGGCCTCTCAGATGCTGAAGGCCTGCCTACACCACATCTGGGGCTACAGGCTGGGTGTTAAACAAGTCAAGAGGCAAACGCAAACACTGCAAAGTGGGTTTATTTTTCCTTACACAATTGACTCAGCCTTGATAACTCTCCTCCACGGGACCACCAACAGGTATTCATCTCTGATGATGGGCCATAATGAGCGTGAGGGACTCACCTCCACTGACAATATGCAGGTGTCAAAGACTCATAACATGTCTCTGATTCAGTATTGCATCATCCATTGTAAAACTCTCCACCCAAGGGGAGGTACTGGGGGCGTTGCTACCCAGCCTAAGCATAATAAATACTCCTATGGACTTCTCTCAAGACATAGAGGCTTTTCTCCTCACCATGTGGGCTTCTTCCTTCACTGCCTTGGGATTTTGTCCATCTCCAGCAGATCAAGACCATCACTTGAGCTAACAGACATTGAAATTAAAACTACCAAATCTCATTGCTAGATCCAATGTGTGGCAGCTGTATATCTTTCTACTTTTATGCTTGCTTTCTTTTTCCTTTCCATATACCTTTCCTTAAGTGTTATTTTTATGCTTTTATATTGCCATATTACTATAGATAATAAGAAGTGAAATGCCTATACACCTGTTTTACTTTGCAATAAAATTGTTCTAAATTAAACCCTACATGTATATGTATTTACAAACACCAATCATTCAGTGTCATTTCACCCTAAGCCAGATGAAGGGATCTGTTGACAAGAACCTGGGTTACCTTTGCCTTCAGGACAGGGTTGTAACACTTGGAAAGCTAGATTAGCTAAAATTTCTTTAAAAGTGTGTTTCAGGAAATGGTACATTGGTACACTTCTCCGGGGACACCCCCTTGTCGCGGTGGAGAAGCTTGCGTGCCCTCATGAGGTTGAGAGCTATGCTGGAGGTGGTTTGTGCCACCGGTAGGGTCTCCCATGCCAGACAGGTCTCAGCTGAAGGGTCAGACAAAGTGTGTCCACGGGCAGGATGGGTTCGCTAGCCATCTGGCAACCATCCTAGGAGAAGGACAACTCCAACCCCAAACCCGGGCAGATGGAGCTTGTTTAGCCCTGTAAGGCCATCCATCTAAGAGAAGGATACTCTAACCAAACCTATGTCCTGAGGTATTCGCTGTCACCGTCCAAGGTCGCTTGGCCATGGCAGATGAACCTTAGGAGTAAAGGGTGGGGCCAGTTCTGTGCACGCTGTGCCTCACCTAATAATCCATTGCGCAGGCTCGAAGGGTTCACCCACATTGCAAAGCCCTGTAGCGACAGGTGAGGGTCGAAAACGGCAGGTGATGGGAAGCAACTGGAAGCCGCAGACCCAACCCTGCATGAAGGTGGTTCAGGATATTGGTCATTAGAGACTTGACCCCGGAGATGTCTCTTGCAGCTGCATCCTGAATGACCAAGCAGCCTTTTCTAGGGACAGCACTGCTTGCTCCACATGGAGAGGGGCCTAGCAAAGGTGGCCTAAACAAAGCTCATCTCCACACCTGGTTGGATAACCGCGGCCAACCGGCATCTTCCATGCGGTCAAACAAAAACAAAGAGATTTCAAAGGCATACACCTGCCTGCAAAGGTGTGCTCAAACTAACACTCGCATGTTGGAACATCAGAACCATGCTTGATACTGGGGATAGTGGACGTCCTGAGCGTCATTTTGCTCTAATTGCCCATGAACTGTCATGGCTCAACATTGACATTGCTGCTCTCAGTGAAGTTCGTCTTCATAAGGAAGGCAGCCTTAAAGAACATGGTGCTGGCTACACACTCTACTGGTCAGGCAAACCCAAAACCGAAAGACACCTTTCAGGAGTTGGCTTCATGATTAAAAACTCCATTGCCTCCAAACTTGAAAATCTGCCGACAGCTCATTCCGATGGCATTATGTCCTTACGCTTCCCTCTATACAACAAGCAACATATTGTTCTTTTTAGTGTATATGCCCCAACTCTCCAAGCTGACCCAGCGGAAAAAGACAAATTCTACACAGACCTGTGCCGCCTCACCCAAAATGTTCCTGCAGATGATAAGATCATAATCCTTGGTGACTTCAATGCCAGAGTAGGTAAGAATTCTGAAGCCTGGAAAGGAGTCCTGGGCAAGCATGGCGTTGGAAACTGCAACAACAACGGACGCCTCCTGCTAGAGTTTTGCACAGAACGGCAGCTCACCATCACCAACACTGTCTTTCAACAGAAAGACAGCCTGAAGACAACCTGGATGCATCCTTGATCCAAGCACTGGCACCTCTTTGACTATATCTTAGTACAACAGAGAAATGTCAGTGATGTCCGTCATACCCGAGTGATGCCGAGTGCAGAATGTCAAACAGACCACTGCCTTGTGCGCTGCAAACTTAACCTCCACTTCAAGCCCAAACCTAAGAGAGGCGGCATTCCAAGGAGGAGGCTCCAAGTCAGCAATCTTCAAACAGCCACAGTGAGAGACAGCTTCCAGATAAACCTTCAAACTAGACTTAAAGATAATCCCATAGATCCCTCTCCTGAAGCGCTTTGGCAACATATTAAAAGTTGCATCCTGTAGTCCTCTGAAGAGTCCCTAGGGTTCTCCTCCAAGAAAAACAAAGACTGGTTTGATGAAAACAATCAAGAGATCCAGGAATTGCTGAAGAAGAAGAGAACTGCTCACCAAGCACACCTTGCTCAGCCATCTTGCCATATAAAAAAAAGCCGCCTTTCGTCTTGCATGCAGTAAGCTCGGTGGCTCGACCTAGCAGAAAAGACACAACTATGCGCAGATTTGGGTGACCAAAGAGGATTCTATGAGACCCTGAAAGCAGTGTACGGACCCACACACCAGGTTCAAAGCCCCCTACTCAGTGCAGATGGTCAACTGCTTCTAACAGATAAAACCTCCATCCTGAACCGATGGTCTGAGCACTTTCAGACTCTCTTCAGTGCCAACTGTGTAGTCCAAGGCTCAGCAATTCAGCACATTACACAACAACCGGTGAAACATGAATTGGATGCAGCCCCTACTATGGGAGAGATACTCAAGGCCATACAACAGGTGAAAATTGGCAAGGCAGCTGGGGTTGATGGAATTCCACCTGAAATCTGGAAGCATGGAGGTCAAGCACTCCATGCCAAATTCCATGAGCTTGTTGTGCGTTGCTGGGAACAAGGGGAACTACCACCAGGTCTCCGTGATGCAGTTATTATCACCCTGTACAAGAAGAAAGGAGAAAAATCAGACTGCTCAAATTACCGAAGTATTACTTTGCTCTCCATTGCTGGTAAAATCCTTACAAGAATACTTCTGAACAGATTAGTACCCACTATTGCAGAAGATCTTCTACCTGAAAGCCAGTGTGGTTCCAGAGCCAATAGGAGCACCACAGACATGGTGTTTGTTCTCAGACAACTGCAAGAGAAGTGTAGGGAACAGAACAAAGGTCTCTATGTAACCTTTGTTGACTTCACCAAAGCTTTCGACACTGTGAGCAGAAAAGGCCTGTGACAGATCTTGGAATGTTTAGGATGTCCCCCCAAGTTCCTCAAAATGATCATCCTGCTACATGAGGATCAGCGTGGACAAGTCAGATATGGCGATGCACTCTCTGAGCCCTTTCCAATAACCAATGGTGTGAAACAAGGTTGCATTCTTGCACCAACTCTATTCACAATCTTTTTCAGCATGATGCTCCAAAGAGCCACAGCAGACCTCGATGAAGAAAACAGCATCTACATCTGATATCGTACCGATGGAAGCCTCTTCAACCTAAGGCGACTGAAGGCCCACACCAAGACCCTGAATCACCTTGTCCGTGAGCTGCTTTTTGCTGATGATGCCACCCTCGTTGCTCACACAGAAGCAGCTCTGCAGTGCTTATCATCCTGCTTTGCAGAGGCTGCTGAGCTTTTTGAGCTGGAAGTCAGCCTGAAGAAGACAGAAGTTCTCTACCAACCTGCACCTCAAGAAGTCTTCCATCATCCTCACATCACCATAGGCAATTCAGAGCTTAAGTCAGTAGTTCACCTATCTGGGAAGTATCATTTCCTCAGACGGTAAGATTGACAAACAGATAGACAACAGGCTAGCAAAGGCATACAGAGCCTTCGGAAAACTCCATCAAAGAGTCTGGTCCAATAAACACCTGAAGAAAAGTACAAAGATTAGTGTCTACAGAGCCATTGTACTGTCTACTCTTTTATATGGGTCTGAATCATGGATCATCTACCGCCACCACCTGCAGCTTCTCGAACGCTTCCATCAGCGCTGCCTCCGTTCAATCCTAAACATCCACTGGTCTGATTACGTGACCAATTGTGTCTGTTCTTGAACAGGCAGGGGTCAGCAGTATCGAGGCCATGCTGATGAGAACGCCGCTGCGCTGGGCAGAGCACGTCTCCAGGATGGAGGATCACCGCCTTCTGAAGATTGTGCTCTATGGTGAACTCGCCACCAGCTGCCGCAAGAGAGGAGCCCCGAAGAAGAGATACAAGGACTCCCTGAAACAACACCTCAGCCTTGGCCATATTGACTGCCACCAATGGTCCACTCTGACCTCCAATCAGGATTTGTGGAGACACACCATTCACGATGCTGCTGCTTCCTTTGAGAATGCAGGGAGAGTCAGTCTTGAGGAGAAAAGACAATGCAGACAGAACCATTCCTTGCCAGTGTCACCTATGGAGACGTTCCGCTGTGCCTTTTGTGACCGGACCTGCCTATCCCGTATCGGCCTTTTTAGCCACCAGCACGCTTGCAGCAAGCGTGGGTAGTGCCCTTCTCAAATCTTCGTTCGCGAAGCCTAGCCATAATGATGACGACATTGATACATTCAGAAAGAAGGACTATAGTAATGGATGGTACTGCACTGATAGTTGTGTGCATATTTCTCTGATATTTTACTATCTTAAAAAATGAAAGGAGAGGAATGGGAAATATGTACTAGATAATGATCTAAACTCTAAGGGTGCACTGAAACTACTCATCATTATCTACAAGCTAAAGTATTCTGTGTTTCTACAGATAGAGGTAAGGTTACTTCTACTGGAGGAAAAAAAGAAAGTAATGACACTGAGCAGCAATAATGAATGAAGGAATAGAAGAGAGAGAGTTTGACACCATAAATATTACTTTGCAACAGCACTACCTGTTAGAAACACTTTTAGAAGGGAAAAATAAATGCTACATTTTAGAGACATAGAGATATCTCTACAGTTGTGACCTTCAAACTGTGTTGTTTGCCACTTCCTGCTCTTTCTCTTTAAATATAAATTGAAGAACTGATCATTGTTTAATTAAATATTGCTTTAATTTAACTGCTCTTGTCTCCAAATTAATATTATTTTATCGTAATATCCTTACAAGCACACATATGAAAGCAAATATTCATATAAATGGCATATAATTTTCTGGTGTTATTTGTATCATAACAGCCATTGTTAAGACTCTTCTTAACACAGATACACCACTTGATTGTTCTGTTAAATTTTTGAAGATTTTTGACACTGTTTCATGAGGTTTCAAAGACACCCAAAATGAACGGTTTGTGGTCCACTTACTACTTGTGTTAGCTTTCACTTGTTCTTTCTTGTACAAAGCAAAACACTCTATGAACGTTTTCTTATTATATATTCAAATAAAAATTAAACCCTTCCACTATATACCAACCAAGGATGCCAGTAAGCCGTCTAGGCTGTCATTCTGAGCATTCAAATTTCAAAATATGTGTTTTTAGGAAACTCTGTTGTTGGTTTTGCAATCATGTTGGTTTCCCAAATGCTTATATGCATGGGTAAAGATAAAATCAGCTTCTAAGCTTCTAGCAAAAGATTAAAAGCCATCCATGCCTCCCAAATAATGTAAATTTAAATTACTTAGGAGTTGACATTTTTTTATTCAAGCAGAAAATCAAGGGGTTAGAGTTCAAGTTATCTCAAATATGGCTCAGGCATACTTTTCAATGGGCCTTGTATAGAAATGTTTCTCTATATTCATTGTGAGACATAAAGCCAAATTAGGGACTTTGTTCCACAGAGGCTACACCTCTGTGTAGGGTGTGCAGCCTGGCAAAAGTGGATTAGCAGAGTGGAAATAGTGGTACCAAGAACCACATTTGCTTTGTGGTACTGACTTCTGATGAACCATACTGTGTTCCCACTGACTTGTACCTTTGTCACCTAAGCTGGAGTACCTTTGGTGTGCTCCTGCAATACATTGTCCATTTTAGTTTTGTTTAAGAGGGATTTAACATGTGTTCTCTAGGAGTGGTGTAGAAAGTGTAGTGTCAGTTGATACAAATCAGGAAATTCAAGTCAGTAGTTTTCTCCCAATCCAAACTGAAGAAAGAATGTTGATAGCCCATGACTTTGAATGTATTCAGGTTTTGCATTGAAATTAGGAATGTCCAAAAATTTAAAGAACATAATTTTTATGACACTAAAATCACTAGCTTTCCAGTCATGACAATATGTTAATACTTCTAAAATTCTTGAATTGTCTTTGTGTCTTCTTTTTTAAGGATGCTGTTTAAATGTGTAGGTATATATCTGGCGGCATAAGTAAGTCATAAACATGCATCTATAAATTTATAACTGTGATAAGAGAAATGTCTCATATGCTCTTTCTATTTAATCTGTGGGAGAAAAGCTTTAAGATGTGAATATTGCTTTATGGAGGGGAACAGCTGTCTCTGAAAGTTTTCCCTGCGGATTGTACCACTCAACTAAAGAAATCACTGTAAAAGATGGAGTTATTTATGCTGCATGGAAGTAACATTATATTAAAAAACCACAACACACACACAAGCATATTATGTTTAAGTATGGGGAGCTCTCCATCTCTTTCTTTCTGTGGAATAATAGAATGGAAACAAGAAAAATTTGGAGGAAACTGTGATATGATATTCATTCCTTTTCAAGACATTTTTCATATTCAACATAGCTCCAAAGACATTGGAAAAATGAATAAATCTGGAACAAGATGATATTTAAGGTCCCAACCTAAACCATTTTATGATTTCATGGTTGCACAAACTTAAATATTCCAGTATGCCATATTAATATATCAATTATATTTTTTCAGTGACTGATTATAAACATGAGCTACATGCAACATAAGGTTTCTTTTCCAGATACTATAAACACCACTGGATATGACACATTTGTGTTTAAGCTGGGAATCATCAAATTTTGGTCGTATTCCTATGTTACTAAATTTCTACTAGGACTAGGACAACTCAATTAACTTCTCATTTGCTTTGTCACCCAATCTAAGAAATCAGGACAATATACTTGACTCTCTTTATAATGCACTTTGACATCAATAAGAGAAAAAAGCTGGGTAGGTGCAAGGCTGTTCTGTGTCACAGAACTATCATAAATGCATACAGCTCCAGGGACACACAATGGAAAATGTGTCACTGCTCTTTTAACTTAAGCTTTTAAAAAAAAAATATTTGCCAATTTTTAATTATGTACTCATATAAAATATAACTGTGAGGAACCTTGTAGGGTTATTTAGTCAAACAGTTCTGCCTGAAGTCAGGATCAGCTGACATTTGTAGCTTGTTACTTTCTTTTTTCTTTTTTTTTTTTTGGTAGACACAGAGAATTTAATACCTTTTTTTTTTTGGAGAATTATCAATAAAAGTACCAGCATCAAAACAGCTTTTTGCTAATGATCTTTTGCAATTACTAAAAATATTAGGTTGCTGGAAAAAATGACAGATCATATTTCCCGTGTATCTTACATCATCTCTTGCAAATCCTGTGAAATTCTTAAACAAGATACTTAATTTACATGAACAACTAAATAGTTGTGATTTATGTAAAATGTTCTTACCTATTGTTTAGCATTACTTTCACTTTTAATAATTTTTTGTTAATAATAGATAATATGACCATGAACTCAGACAGTAAATGCTAAATAAGGCAAAGCAATTAATTTATTTATCACTTTGTCTCTTCCTTTTTTTTAAATCATGATTTATTATGAAAACAAAGCATTATATTTTGGCATATTTTTTCAAGTACTAGGTGCATTATGGTACTGTATAACGCCTTTAGAGCACCTAGATTTCAGGCCATCCTTTGTACAAAAAAACCAAAAACCCTACCTGATCACAGTAGTATATTTATGCATAAAACAACCATGGTATTTAGCTAACACTACTTCAGTATTTTTTTAACTCAAGAATTACTCAAGCATTGTATCTTAAAAAGATGCACTTGTTCTGAACTTTCACGATGGATTTACTATTTATTTCATAACATATCCTGTCCTTTCTATAACTTGATGCTGAATGATTTTCCAGGAGAAAGGAATGACAATAAGAATTAACAGTCACTTTATTGCATACTCTGGATTCTTGTAATATTTTAGATTATAACAAAACATTAAATGATACTATCTAGGAAGTTGAACTGAAAGTTTATTAATCAGTTCTCTACAGTCTGTTAAAATTTCTAGAGAGAACATTCAGTGACAGCCTAGCACAGGTGAGAGATCTCTTGCTGACTGTAGTAACATTCATGAAATTCATAGCCATTTTTGAGAATATGTATATAAAAATCCACAACTATGTTGGTACTTGTTATGTTCTTTTAAGTGGATCAGTACAAATCTCAAACAGTTGGAACAGATTTCACAAAGATAATAAAAAGTAATTTGTCTCTATTAAAAATAAAGCACTTACTAAACAGTACACACCATGAGACAATCTCAAAGTACTACATAAAAATTAAATAATTTTGCTACACACCAACACTGATAAATATTAATATATTTGCATCATATATAGGGAATGTGAAGCAAATGCTCTAATGTGATTCATCTTGAGAATTCAGAAATTAAATCAATGATCTCAGAGGATTCCAAAGTTACATCCTAACTCTTAGGTCATCCTCAAACCATAATATTTCTGTTTCATATGCATCACAATTATGTAACAATTAAAATTCCAAATGAGTGTTACATCTAACCAAATAAAGACAATTTACAGGGAAGATTATTCTTTTCTTATAACTATGTATAGTGCAAAATACTATGCAAATGTGTACTGTGTTGTTATTTCCACTTCCACTAGAAAAAAACTTATTCCATTATACTGCTGATAAGGATATTTCTCTTAGCATTTTTAGGGGTTACCCTGGTGTCTTCTGTTAATGTCATACTTAATGCATATTTTGTTTGCACTACTAAAAGGCTGAATAACCTAATGAGAATTATTTCATTGGATTTCTTTCCATGGAGTTGGAAAATGTAGTATTTGGACAAATTGCTATTACTATGAACAGACTATTAACTGGGTAAGTATTGTTTATATAAACAGAAATTTTACAACGAACTGTCTGTTCAATGAGCTGAAAAGTAGCACTAAGCTATAGAAGAAAACTTATGTGCTGACATTAGTAACTACAAGGAATTGGTCTTTGAAAGTTTCCGTCATAGTATATAACCTGAAAGAATCTTGGAAGTCTAGGAATTAACACTGCTGAAATCCACTAAAGTTCTATCTTACAAAATTTCTGAACATGTAATAGAGTTAGTGCCACCAACATTTTTTCTTCTTTCAGCTGATTGCTAGTCAATGGTTCATATTCAGGAAGAATCCCAAGCATTTTACTCTTTAATGTAGTTAGTATTCCATTGAATATTCTAGGCTTTGCTTGCAATCTGAAAATTCCTGTGGCCACTTGTTCCTTACTCTTCTGGAAACGTTTTCACCGATGGGAGACGTGTTAAGACTGTGACTGTTATAACTGTGTCATGAAACAGAAAAATATGGAAAATCCAGGCTAGTCATTCAGAAACTAGGCAATCAAAAAGACAATCTGGTCTCTCCAGCCCAGTTGCTGGCACCCAGGCACATGCACCCACCAACCATGCTGGCATTCAGACTCCCTTCCCCTGCATCCCATTATGTGTCCCATGCTCCAGCACTGACTCACTGTGATGGATGTCATATGTGGACTGGTCACAGTGAACACTTGATGGACCATATTTTGAACTGAGAGAGGTGAGTACCTAGGGGCATGGGAGAAATTATGTGATGCAGGGGAGGAGTATTTGGGGATTGTTCAAGTCTCATTGTGGGATGTTTAGGGAAACACCAAAAGGGTTGAAGATAATCTAGATGATCTGAGTAGAAGCAAGTTGGAGAAAATTTAGGGATAAGGAGGAGAAAAGGGTTGGTTGCATGTAAATAGCTTGCTGGCCAGAATACTCTCTCTGACCCTACCCTGCAGTTGATTAGCACAATTACTAACCATTTTTATGTGTGAGGGACTCCCTCTTTTGCATGTGTGCCTGCCTGTAGGAGCAGGTCTGAGCGCCATCAAAAAGCATGGGACCACAGTTCAGAGGGTGCATGTGCCTGGGTTCCAGCAACTGCACTGGAGGGACCAGAGTGAGTGAAACCCAAGTGCCAGCCCTGGGGTGCGACCAGGGTCAGAAGCCCATGTGTCCATGGTGCAGCACCTAGAGTGAGTCTTGGTAAGGGAAGGTGTGTGATCACTAGTGAAGAGCCAGCTGGATGAGCAAGTGAGCAGGTGGCATAGTCTGGGATGTGGAGGGAAGATGTGTCTCAAAGGGTGAGACCACAGGAGAGGATCTCTGGGAAACCAGGAAAGTGTCAGCAGTGGCTGGAGAGACCACCTGTAGTCTTTACGGGCAAGATGTGATGGTGTGTGTGTTTGTAAGGGTGACAACCAGGGGAGCTTGACTAGGCACCAGGGAAGTCCCAGCTAGCTCTGGGTGTTCATGTGTGACTGTGCCTGAGTGAGGCAGTCTGCACCAGAAACTGGAGAGGGTCAGTAGTTCCAGGGGCTTGTATACCCAGGTACTAGGAATACTGTGATACAGGCATAGCTGCTGGGCACACCAGCCATCTAAGCCTAGCTTTTGAGGAAGGTCCATGTTATGCATAAGTAAATAAATACTTATATATGTGTACATACATATATTCTAACTAGCAAACCTTCACTCTGTTCAGTTAGAGATGAGGGCAGGATAAGGCTGTTGCTGTCTGTGTTTGTGAGGTTCTCCATGTGTCTGAGCTCTGTGTGACCAGCTGTGTGTGTCTGTGAGGTGTATTCATGTGTCCTGTGTCCATATGACTGATGGGAACACAAGCTCAGCTTTGCTACTGGATGCACCTAGGACATGTAGCTGTAAGAGCTGCAATGGTCTCTTGGGCTGTTGCACCAAGCAGCAGAATATATTTTCCTGTAACAATAATCTTTTTAAAAAGGAGAATTTTTTGGCACAGTCCCCATAGTAGCCTTTTCACTATACTTAGTTTATCCAATGCTTCCTTTTAGATCCCATTTTATAGACCTCCAGGTCTGCATCTGGCACTGCATTAATTTGAAATGCCTCTCTTTGGCAGATGTACTTTTTGAAGGTGACCTGTCCAGACAGTGCTCCACCTGTTGACCCACCTGTAAATAGTTTTAATACATCTTACAGACTTAAATTCTTGACTATACTTTGAATATGATGTTTGACTTTTTTCATGATAGGATGATGTTACAGATTCAAGTTCAGTTTATGATCCACTATAATCCCTGGAAAAGTGGGAAATTAATTTCTTCACAGTCATTTATTTTTCTTCTGACTTATGATGTTAATTATATCTCTCTAAATGTAGCTCCTTACACTTGTCTATGTTGAACTGTACTGTTTTTTCCTCCAGACCATTTCTTCAATTTGTCAAGATCATTTTGGATTCTCAACCTATCCTCGAGTATACCCACAGTCCTACCCAGCTATGTGTTGTCTGAAAATTTAATCATATGCTCTTGATTCCATCATCCCAGTTGCTAATGAAAAAACAAATGAAGCTTTACTCTGTACATCTTTTCATTCAGGCAGTGAACCACAAATAATTCTCTGGGCACAGTTTTCCAAACACTGTTTAAGGCGTCTGTAGAAGAGTCAACAAAAATCTATTTCTTTACCTGGATTATTAAAAATAAAACAAATCAAAACAAAACAAAAAAAAAACCCAAAAACCAAA
This sequence comes from Pithys albifrons albifrons, assembly GCF_047495875.1. NCBI lineage: Eukaryota > Metazoa > Chordata > Aves > Passeriformes > Thamnophilidae > Pithys > Pithys albifrons. The sequence goes on from NC_092459.1 coordinate 26,976,425, forward strand.
ACCAGGAAAAGTCATAACAGTTGAAAGCACACTGAATTCCCAGGGCCTCTGATGATGTAAAAAACTTAGGTAAGTTGGACCAGACTTTGGGGTTTTTTTCCAACTCACATTAATTCATCTACCCTTTACACTTTAAAAGCTTGACATAGTATATTAATTCAGACTTTTTTGTCTGTATAATTTTATATCACTCTCCTCTACACCCCTCTTCCCCACAAATTCTATGAACACTACTGTACAGTTTTTCCTTGTACTTCAGGGTGAGATATATGTCAAATATATATATATTTGCTAAATTTGTAAGGATATATTAGCATATCTTCATATCTACATATAAATTTCCACAAGTTTTGAAGGTGTCTAAGGTCTCAGTACAAAGAAAATAGATCCCCAATTTGATTAAATTACACACATAATTGTCTAGTATAATTTGTGGTCATTCAGGGTCTCCAAGGCAGCCACTGGGGATATAATACCAGGTCAATGTGAGACCCACGTCCTCATTAGCTAACCTGAAGCAACTGAAATGCATTTTAGGTTACAATGATGACAGTGGGAATTTAGGACTAGTAATATCTATTGCTATCTGAGATGTCGCAGGGTATTGTCACCCTGACTCAAGTTCCTGCTTCAAAAGGACATTTGGTGTGGGTACAAGTGAGTATTTTAATCTAATACCTGCACACCTTCAAGTGCCTACATAAAAAAAATCTGAATTTAAGGGTTCTATCTTAAATTTAATCCCACACACAGTCATAGATTCTCCTTGATACCATGAGTTGCCCTGAGATGTTTACAGGGCTTCTGAGTTATGTAAACCATCACTAGTTTAAATTTCTTCTTGCAGGCCAATGCCTTGACCTAGATTCAGTTGAAAAACACAGTTTTTGCTCAGATTAAGGTCAAAGTATCTACTTCTGCTAAGATACTTCTAGGTGTGCTGACTGATCTCCAGTTGTTTCTCCAGGAGGACTTGTGTCATAACTGCTAGGTCCATGAAGATATTGCAGATATACAACCTAAAGCTGATCAAAAATCATTGTATTCTGTATTAGGGTGATGGAAATAATTCTCTTATTCTGCCTTCACTGGCATTGACTTCTCTAGCCAGTAGCTCAAGCTAAATGTTTGGGGAAGACAGAAGGAAAAAAGATCCATTAAACATTTCATCCTCCTTAGTGTCTTCTGTTTACAATTCACCCTCCCCAGTGAACAATTTCATACTAATCCACTTACAAAGTTATGGCTACTTTTTGATGTCTCATACTACTTGCATCTTCTTTTCTGTCTTAACCTTTCTAACCCAAATCCCTACATGCTTGTGCTACATTTTTGTAAACCTCATGGATACTCAACCAGTTTCTACTTCCTGTAAGATTTCTTAGGTTTGATTTTTAATGAAGAAATGATGACTCAGTCACATTGTTCTCTTACCTGTGCTTCTTTGTCTTCCATTTTGGTATAGTTAGTGCTTGTACATTTTGTTGTTGCTTTACACTTTTTACCCTTAATTCTTTTAGCAAGACATTTTTATCTAACAATTTCTTTTATTGATTTGTTAAAGTGTGCCTTTTAATTTTTTTTTCTTTAAATTAGGTCAAAATAAACCAAGGAATTAGAAGCAACAGAACACTTTCAGGGGTGGTGACTCTAACACTTCCCTGGGCAAAGGGAAGCAGTGTTCAATATGCAGATATGGGTTAAGACATTAATTACAAGCTCTTCTCAGAAATAATACTCTCCAATGACTGAAAGCCAAACTCCTTCAGTAAACAGGAAACAAATAATGTCTTGAATGATTGGTCTCATGACACCTTCAAGAGGACTTTCTCTGTCTCCATGAAAAGATATTTACAAAGGGTTGTTGAATTTAGTCACACCGATCAACAATTTTAAAGTGCCTAAGGAGACCTGGCAGATAGCAAACCATTATTGGCTTCATCGTTTGAAGTCCAAGCCTACTTTATTTGCTGAATTATCTTTACATGTTTCTTTCCAGTCATATCTTCCTCTTTTAGGAAGTTAATCCAAAATCATTGGTCAAGGTAGGGTTCAATATGACATTAATATACAAATTGCCCCAGTTACAGGTTTATCTGCATGTACACTGTACCCAAGCTCTTACTATACCCAACTGAGATATAGGGCTTAAGTTATTCTCTACAGGTAGGTCTCTACTGTAATTAGAGATACTATAGGATATGCTGCCTAGCATTCATCTATTATGTCAGTGAGATCTTCTATCCATAACCTTTTGGAGGCACGTTTACTTAACTGCCAACACATGCAGATACTGGGATCCTTTCGGCCCTCTCAAGTAGCAATATTTAGGCAACTGAACTGATCTCCTACTGGCTGTAACTTGCATAAAGAACAGGTCAAGCAAGTATATTACATTAATGCAATATTGGGGTAAAAAAGAGTATCACGATTTTTCCATAAGATGGTTTACTCCTGTATTACTAGTTTCAATTTCTAGAGAAAAACTATTTATTCTTTCTACATCACTTTTAGAACACTTTAATCTTGATATAAGTTTAACTTAGGAAACCATAAAATATCTCTTATGGATATTTTTTAAATTCTATTGCTTTCCAACACCTCTCAGCTCTTATGCTGCATTGATCTGTTCATTGTAGCCCTTTTTCAGAAACAATGTTTTCTTATTTTCTCTTCTTGAAATGAACTACTAAATAATACAGCACCCTATATCTTCCCATCAAGAAAGTATCTCAATGGCAAGTGGTCAAGCTGAATTAAATGTATATGTAGACTGAATTAATTACATGTATTTTGAGGTCACATTTTAAGAGATTCTGTTATTTCACAGTTCATAGAAATGCATCAAGTAACTTTATCAGTAAACACGAATAATTTTAGCACTGAGCAATAAAATGCATGATAGCAGACTTGCAAATCTCTCCCCATACATAGCAAAACATCTCAATATACTGGGAAAAATGAGTATTTATTTATCTGACTGCATGTACCTGTTTATGTTTAATAATTAACCAGAAAACGTAAGAAGCCATTAGCTCTTTTGCAAGGTTGGTTGTCTGGTTGCTCATAAAATCCAAACACTTTTATTTTTCATTCTTGCCTCCAAAATGTCTCTGTTGGCTTATCAGCCAGTACAGCATTTTTGTCTTTTGAGATTTTGTGCTCAGAGTGGTTTGCCTAATATGAGATGATATGCTGTTTAGATATCCTTCATCAAGCCATGTGTTATGTATCCTTTCTGCTATTGCTTCTTCCAACTTTGTTTCAGAACAGTGTTAATCTTTCACTGCTGATGGGGTTTCTTTCTGAGTATCTTCTACCACTTCCTCATTTGAGCACAAAACACCTTCACTGACTTTCCCCTTTATCATTTTTGTTGTTTCATCAGCTACAGCAACAATGTTCCAGTAATCCATTTCCATAAGTCAAATCTCTAATCTCAAACTACATGACAACTAGATAACATGGAAATTTTGATGAATAGGACTGGAAATCTGTAAATTAGTGAGCCTTACTGAAATAAAACCACTTTAATTTGCTAGCTATTCTTATTATTAATAGGAATTCATATGAATGTAGTCTAATTTAGTCTCTGGCTAAATTTATAACTCCCCCATTCTTAAATTATTTGGAAGATTTAAAATGTTTCTTCATAGCAAGAATGACTCCCAAATACATTTCATGAATACTTATTTTCAGTTTTGGTGCCACCCCTGCTTGAATCAAGGACATTGGATAGTGATGATGGATATTTTAAAACAGTATATTTAGAAGTATTTTAATTCTTGTAAATAGATATTTAAGCTTGGTTTGAATGCGTTTGACTGGTTGATGGAACCAAGATGCAAAAATGGTCATTTTGGGGAAAATACTGTTTCCTGACAAGGAGAAGCGTAAATTTGCAATCCTAAATCAATGAAATCATATCTCTGTTCTCCTCTGCAAAGACAAGGCCTTAGCATCCTCTTCTTATCCTTCCCATGCTGAACTTCCACCCCTTAGCCTTTCTCCACCATCACCAGCTCTCTCACACCTCAAAACACTGACAACCAGGATCTTTCTCCCTTTCATCTCCTGCCTATACTTCCCTCAGCGAGAAGCATCACTCTCCACACTTTTTAGTTTACCGAACAGATTCTCTCCAGAAACACCTTGGGTCAAACACTAACCCCTGCTCTCTGAATAATCCTGATACTTCATTGCGGCACATAGTCAGGTAGCAGAGACTGAAAGGAAACTGAAAGCACCTGAGGTATAATTCAGGCTACCAAATACAAACTTGAATCTCTAGGGCCCCTTCAAAAATCTTAGGGGGTCTGAGTTATCTGTGAGGGACTTCATCATATGAAGTACAATCTGTGGGAGACATGTGAGGCTAGGAGGAATTTTATATTGAAAAAAAAAAGCTCCTAGAAGTCTATATTTAAGGTACAAAATCTTCTTTTCCTTTCCAATATGTTTCAACCTGGACATCAACTAATCCCAGCCAGGCATATCTAAATTCATACCTACTTTCTTCAGGATATCCTTTGTGACTCTGCAGTCCTTTCCATCCCCCTTGAGAACTGCTCACCTTTGCAGTAGTAAGAGAAGCTTAGAAGAGGTTTTAACTTATTATTCCTCAGTTTGTTGACAGATGGACCATTGCAAATATATTAAAAATGGTATAGGAAATAGAAGAAGTAGGTGGCAAAACAATTAGCAATATTCAGCAAAGAAATGGAAGTATAAATTTGCCATTTATAAAACCAGAACCACATAATAGTGATCTGTTGATATTCCAATCTTCTTACATGTAAAATATATATGTATCTATGCTGCCCATAATGTTATAAAATGTCAGATTGTTTGGAAATACAGGGAAGTTTTGCTTCTCACAAGCATTCAGGGTCTGCCTGATCCTAGAACAGCTCAGTACACCAAAACATAGGGTGTAATTCTGCATAATATGATTTAGTGTCACACTAGCGGTATCTAAGCTGAAGCTCCAGGCTAAGTAACCTACTTCCTACTGAAAGATGGATAACCTTTTTTTTTGTGAGTGGTGTGTAATCCTAGTGAGGCAATGCATCAATAACAGATACTGTACAGGTACACTAGCAAAGTGACAGAGTATGTTTTGTTTACGGTATTGGGCTAGAAGTCTGAAGTGCTCAATTTAATTTTTTACTCTAATATTTGTGTGACTTCCAATAAGTTATTCAGTGATTTTCCTGTCACTGCTGTTTATATACAAAATGATAAACTAGTTATTTGTAGCCATAGTTATCTCTAATTATAGACAATGCTCTCCTTCTGTACGCCCTATAACTGTACTTTCTGTATTTTCTACAAATTAATGAAATCTCTAGAACACATAGTGCTTCAGCTTTACCTGAGTACCCCTTATGAAAGAATGAGCAGGGAAAGGGGGCTTGTGGTCAATCCATAATAGCTCCTCTGCTGTTTTTCAGCTTTTGTTGTTCATGCTTTCCCCCTTCCCCAGTATGGTCTCTCCATGGGCCACAGTTCCTTCAACAGATACCCACATACTGCAGTGTGGGATCCTCCACAGGCTGAAGAGTGGCTATCTGCTCTCCCTGGGCCACAAGGGAGTCTCTTCTCTAGCACCTGAAGCACCTACTCGCCTCCTTTTCTCACCTTTGTATTCCCTCTGCTGTTTCTCACTCTTTTTGTTCCCTCCTTATCCCCTTTCTTCAATACATTTTCTCCAAGGCTCCCCAACCTTGATGGCAGGGCTCAGTTCTGCCCTGCGGTGGGCAATTTGGAGCCAGCTGTAAAACAGCTTTGTGGATATCTGCTGAAAAAACTGTGGCCATACTGGAGAAAGGGAAAGGCATTACCATCCCAAGCCTGTACTCCCTTATGCTACATCCTTTATTCCCACTTCTCTGGGGCTCTACTGTCATAAGAGGCATATATTTCTCCCCACTACATTATTAAGTTACAGTCATAAATTTTTCAGTTTACACAGAATAATGGCTTGTTACTGTAAGCTGTTAAAAAACTGTGATACTACTATATAAAGATAAGCAAAAGTAAACCCACTTAGACATAGACTCCTCATAACAAAAGTTGCTGCTGTTACAGTAAAAACTCCAAACAAGTTCAGAGTGAGCCTGACAAGCCTCATTCATAAGGTCTTCAAATTCAGCACAAAATGTGTTCCTTAACTTCACTCCCAAACTCTGCCTCCTCCTTCACGTCAGCACAGGGGGTGGAAAACGGATGTTGCGATCAGTGCTTCACACGCTGTTTCTGCTTCTCCTTCCCACGTAGGGGAAGGACTCTTCACATTCCTCCGCTGCTCCAGTGTGGAGTCCCTCCCACAGGAGACAGTCCTCCATAAACTTCTCCAACATAAGTCTTTCCCACATGCTCCATCATGTGTTCTTTTCATGGGGAGTAGCAGTTCAGGAGCAGAGTGGTCCAGCGTGAGTCCCCCATGGGGTCACAAGTCCTGTCATGAAACCTGCTCTAGTGTGGGATTCCCATGGGGTCACAGCCTTCCTTGGGTATCCCCCTTCTCTGGTGAGGGGTCCTCCAGGGGCTGCAGGTCAATCTCTGCTTCACCATGAACCTCCACAGGCTGCAGGGGTACAGCTTGTCTCACCATAGTCTGCACCCCAGGCTGCAGGGGAATCTCTGCTCTGGGGCCTGGAGCACCTTTTCCCCCTCCTTCTTCACTGACCTTGGTGTCTACAGAGTTGTTTTTCTCACATTTTCTCAATTCTTCCTGACTTCTGTTGGTGTTGCTGCAGGGTGTTTTTCTCTTCTTAACTACATGATCCCATAGGTGCTACTACTGTCACTGATGAGCTTGGCTTTGGCCAGCAGTGGAGCTGCTCAGCATTGGCTCTGCTGGACATGGGGGAAGCTTCTAGCAGCTTCTCACAGCAACCACCCGTATATTCCCCTCACTACCAAAACCCTATCATGAAAACCCTATAAATGTTATTAGCAATGCCATTTACTGGTCTGCAGGGCTACACTCCAGAGAGATATCATGATAGATCTTGGAACAGAAAATGAATTTTTCTATGATTCTGAAGTTATTTATATTCATTGAGGCCTTTATGTTAGATACCCATTCTCTATTTACTAAATAAGCAAGTACAAGGTACTTGCAGTCTATATACGTCCCCTCCTCTCCACTTTGCCATTCTCACACATGGGGTTATGGTAGAGACACAATTGTTGTGCTTTATCTGCTTTGCCCCAACAGGCAATTTCTTGCCCAGACAGGAAATTTCATTGACTAAATCTGTTCCAGGTGCTAATGTGTCAGTGAAAAGAATAGATTCTCAGAAACACTAGTCTAAACTCAAGTAGCATATACGTTGCCTCACAATCAGGACTACGGCCCAAATGGTGATTAGCTTTCTGAAAGCTTTTCATTGTCCCAACTGAAATAAAGGTATTTATTTCTAAGGACTTAAAGAGCACAGTTGCCTGTGTCGAACATAGCTAAGGCCACAGAAAGACTTTGCAATGAGATAAGCACAAAATGGAGCGACAAGATGATGCTAACTCCAGGCCTGGCTGAGGTGAGATTTGGTTAGCACATCCTGAGTAACATCCAGACAAAAATTCCCACTGTGACAAACTGTGTAAAGAAGAAATTGCTCATATGCATGTCACCAGTCAAACAAAGATTACCCTCAAGTTACAGGACAAATGACATCTGAGACCACCACCAAGCATGAAAGCCCTCTCCAAATATGCATCTGTGGGTACCTGGAAATTGGACTGTAAGTTAAGCCACCACAACAGGAACTTGATTTAAGATAAAGGCGGTATTATTGTCTGGATGTTATCTCAAACCTAGAGGAAGGTTAATAAAGCTTGGGGAGAAGAATTTATCACAAATAATGGACACAAAGAATGCAGAAGGAACACCAGCTCAGCAACTGTGTGAAAATCAGCTCCAACTCAGTAAAAGCTAATTCTGGCAGAGGGAGATCGTGACCACTGACTCACAGACCACCAACCCAGGAAACGCACCAACTTAAAAGAAGAGAAAGACTAGTCATGCAGAATAATTAGCAATAGAAGTAAGGAAATCATGTAAGCAATAGAATAAAAGAATGAACTGTGCAGCCAATGAGCATTAATTCCTTTGTTTGTTAAGATACATACATAGTGAAAAGTTTTGAATGACCTCAGGAATCCCACCAATGAGAAGCCTGGGGTAAAGATGGACCAACAGGATGCTATTAGATCCATGGGTGGAGCCTATCTGCTGTTTGATCTTTCCATCTCTCTCTGTGTCTCTCCTCTCTTATGAAATTAGCTCAGTTAGTTAGGACATGGTGCTAATAATGCTGAAGTCATAGGTTCAATCCTTGTACAGGTCATTCACTTAAGAGCTGGAATCGATGATACGTGTGGGTCCCTTCCAATTCAGAATATTCTATGAATTTCTACTTATTTCTATCTCTCTACCACACATTCATTGTTAAATAAACCTCGTATTATTGACTTTGGTATATGATCTTGTTTTCACCTTAATTTGAGCAGGGGAATCTCTCACGGATCCTAACATTAAATTCACATCATGGACAGGATACCCTTAGATGTGGTAGAGTGATTGATGTGATCCAAAGTTGTTCTTGAGTTTTCTGGTGTGACATGTTGTAAGGTAGTCTGGAGGAAGTCTGACCAAAAGCCAGGGGGTAGCGGGCAGAAAGAGATTGACCCCTGGGGATTAATGTCAGATTCATATAATGGTAATTTTTGTCCTTTCACTATTGACCTGGGAACATCAGACATGTTGAAAGGTTTTATGATGTAACCCAGACCCATTGTAAGGTTTGCTCCAGGAGAAAATCAAGCTGACCCTCAGAGATTTAACAGGGAGAAAGACAATAATCCTCAAAGGACTAATGACAGATTCAAAAGGAATTACTACCCAGGGTGATTCAAATGGGGACCGTAGCCTTCTGATAAAATTAAAGAGATAATGCTAACCCTTCTTCTCCTGGCATGACCTGGGCTCATAAAGGCTGGCATGACCTACAGACAATGATGGGTCAAATTACAATTCTTGCAAAAGAAAGTGTACTAAAACCTGACAGAGGAAAGTTTTGTTATGTGCTTGGAAAGGTATGTGTTTAGAAAGGAATGATAGGTGCCATTTTGGGTGCTGCCCTTAAAGCATCACAAAAGGAGCTATCTGAGGGTGAAATGGTAAGATAGATAATAACCAAAAAGGCTACACACCTTCTTTCCATTACAACCAAGTTGTTCTAAAATACATATATAATAACACCAGTCACTCAGTGTCACTTCACTCCAATCCACCCCCAGGGATCTATTACCAAAACACTCAGTTAACTGGGGTGGGGCACAACATTATAACAGTGTTTTCACCAAGACAAAAAACTTGTGAAAAGAGGCAAAACAAACATATCAGAGCTATGCAACTGAAACACTCCTCCTTATATCATTAGAATAATCTTTGTCAGACAATGGATGTTTATCACTTTGGCACATGTGACCACCGATTAGTCCAAAAGTCCCACATAATTATGAAAAAGAACATACTTATTTCTCAATAAAGCAACTTTTAGTTTTTGTTCTAGAGGAGTTTTACCTACCTTTTGTTAGTTATACAAGCCAATAAAATGGCTAGGCTTTTTATCTCATTAATGAGAGAGGACATGAGTGAAGAAAATAAAGCTTTTATTACCAAATGAATAGCACAGCAGGGTATGATTTGATAAATAGAACATTTCATTATACCACATGGGTCTTCCTACTGCAGTCCACTTCTCCTGAGTAATTTAATGAACTATGGTGGTTGAAGCAGAGCCAGTTTTAATACTCAACATTTTAATCAGCTATCAAAATAAGTTATAACTGAGCAACATTTGAATAGCTCTTCAGTGTGTAAAGGAGTATGTTGCAGAAAATGATGCCTGTGACTCTGGATGAATTAGAGAAATTATTACCTCTGCTGGATGTAACTAGCTGGACATTTGGGGGTTTTATTATTTCCCATGCACCAATCATTTGGATTTGTCTCTTTACAATATAATCAGGTTTAGTCTTCTGTTCACCTGGTCTTCTTTCATCTGTATTCTCTTTCCAGTATTTTCTTACTAAATGTTGACTGTATTGCTGGAATCCAGTTTAGGTCTGGAATTGCAAGCATCACATTCATGCACACATGTGTAAATTTGTCCATTGGTGTGCATGTTTATTACTTGCAATAATTCAGGCTTGTAACTGCCACAATATCAGAAGCAAAAGCACAGTCTAAGAATGCCACCACAGCAGATGTTCTTCTGAAGGGATAGGGGTTTTTTCTTATGTTTTGTTCATATTTTTAGTTTCCTATGACTTGTGCTCACAATGTCCTCCATCCTTGTATTGAGAAAATTGCAACATGCTTTAGCATTGCATTGAGAAAAACATATCTTGCATCCTGGAGATGTGCTCTTTAATTTCCTAAACTGTCAGTATGGGTGTTTTCTTTTGAAAAGCCATCCTTCTAAAGATTGACATTAGAAATACAGAAGGTGCCTTAATTTTCTCTTGCAATGATGAATACATATTTTTAAGCTAGATCTCTGCTTCTGTTTAGATTTCAGTTTAGATCAAACAACAAATATTCACCTGTTTCCATAGCTGGCTTTTTTTAAATTATTATTTAGCAGTGCTGTTGGGCCACTCTCCCACTTGTACTGGCCTTTTTGGTTTTTTTGAGAACAGTTTCAGAGAGATTCATGCTACATCTCAGTCATTTCTGAAAGTCACTTGAGGGATTTTTATCTATAAAGCCACATCCTTAATGTTAGTGTCCCATTGTAAAGGTAAGGCTCTCTCCTCACCTCCATTTTGCTTAGGTTGAAGTGATGCCTAAGGATTTAATGTATTTTTGGTAGATTTAGAATCACGTAAGTTCTTCTGGCTTACTCAAATCCTAAGTGCAGTTATTAACTGTCTTTCTCACAAGATTGAGGCCTTTCTCAGGCTTTGCCAAGGCCATGGTGTTTGTGAGAAGCCACCTGCAGATAACAGAAGACAAAACATAAGAGAAAGGCCTAAATGCCCTTCCATGAAAGGGGTTGCAGTTCGGAAGCCTGTATGGGTGGACCCTCAAGGAAAATGAGAATAGTGATTGGATGTTAATATCTGGTATAAAAGGTGTAAGTTTCCTGGTCACAGGGTCAGACCTGCTTGGTTTGCACCTTAGAAGCTTCTAATAAAGGTAACCTGTACGTCTTTCTCCACTAATCTGTTTCCAAAGTGTCTGTGTTCACAGAGCATAGGCATCAGAAGAAAGGTGGTTTCATTTTGTTCCGTTGAACATCTCTAGTTCTCACAGTAAACCAAGCTGCTGCACAGAGGCTGGGGTTGGTAGATCTTTTCCTAATTACAAGAAGTGGAAAGAGCAACAGAACTAAGAGGCCCAAAGTCAGTGGGTTTCTAGAAAAATACAGAGTAGATTTTGGTTTCCTTCTCTCATCCATTTATTCAGTCCAATAATGGAAATTGTCATCAAAGTGGCATAGACCCTGTGTAATTTGGCATAAGCATTTTACAAAAGACTGTCCTACCTTTCCTCCTACTTGTTTTAGAGAATGAGAGAAAGGGAAAGGAAAGTTTGGAAGGTTTGGGAAGGGAAGAGAAGGTTTGGGAAGGTTTAGGAAGGTAGGATGAGAAGGGAAGGGAAGGAAGGAAGGAGGGAAAGAAAGGGAAGGAAAGGAAGGAAAGGAAGAGGAGGGAGGGAGGGAGGGAGGGAGGGAGGGAGGGAGGGAGGGAGGGAGGGAGGGAGGGAGGGAGGGAGGGAGGGAGGGAGAAAGGAAGGGAGGGAGAAAGGAAGGGAGGGAGAAAGGAAGGGAGGGAGAAAGGAAGGGAGGAAGGCAGGCAGGAACGCAAGGAAGAAAGGCAGGAAGGCAGGCAGGGGGAGGGGAGGGAGGGGAGGGGAGGGGAGGGAGGGGAGGGGAGGGGAAGGGAAGGGAAGGGAAGGGAAGGGAAGGGAAGGGAAGGGAAGGGAAGGAAGGGAAGGGAAGGGAAGGGAAGGAAGGGAAGGGAAGGGAAGGGAAGGGAAGGGAAGGGAAGGGAAGGGAAGGGAAGGGAAGGGAAGGGAAGGGAAGGGAAGGGAAGGGAAGGGAAGGGAAGGGAAGGGAAGGGAAGGGAAGGGAAGGGAAGGGAAGGGAAGGGAAGGGAAGGAAGGGAAGGGGAAGGGAAGGGAAGGGAAGGGAAGGAAGGGAAGGGAAGGGAAGGAAGGGGAAGGGAAGGGAAGGGAAGGGAAGGGAAGGAAGGGAAGGGAAGGAAGGGAAGGGAAGGGAAGGAAGGGAAGGGAAGGGAAGGGAAGGGAAGGGAAGGGAAGGGAAGGGAAGGGAAGGAAGGAAGGAAGGAAGGAAGGAAGGAAGGAAGGAAGGAAGGAAGGAAGGAAGGAAGGAAGGAAGGAAGGAAGGAAGGAAGGAAGAAGGAAGAGAAAGAAAGAAAGAAGAAAGAAAGAAAGAAAGAAAGAAAGAAAGAAAGAAAGAAAGAAAGAAAGAAAGAAAGAAAGAAAGAAAGAAAGAAAGAAAGAAAGAAAGAAAGAAAGAAAGAAAGAAAGAAAGAAAGAAAGAAAGAAAGAAAGAAAGAAAGAAAGAAAGAAAGAAAGAAAGAAAGAAAGAAAGAAAGAAAGAACGTTGATAGGATAATCTTATTCAAAAGAAATGATATATTTTGCCACATTATTTTACAAACCTGGCAGTGCAAAGTAAAGGTATCATTTTCTGAAGTGAGAAAACATTGTGGCAAGCACTGTAAGTGAAGTATCCGGAGACAGAAAGCATGGAAGACAGATCAACAGAGAGTATTGTAAAATTCCTTGCAGATTCTTTGTCTGATATAATTTATAAGCTGTTTACTAAAATATTAAACCTTTTTATCTTGGAAGATTAAAGACAGCCAAATTAGATTCTGGCACATAGACTTATAGAAGAATTAGATAGCTTTGTTATTGTAATGAGGTCAGAGATAATTTTTCTTGGGTTTTGTGAATTGCTAATTTAATTCTTGAAAGCAATTTATATTCAAGGATATTCTGCAGTTCCATTTTTAGTGAAAAAAAAATCAATATTTTATTCTCTTTGCTTAAAATATTGCTTGCAAAACATACAACTAGTTGGCTTACAAACAGCAGTCTTCACTGGGGTTACCTACCAGCTGTCAGGTTTGGATGAGGAAACTTGATTAGTAATTTAGAAATGAAACACCATAATGTTGCTATGAGAACTTATTATAAAGCCTAATTTTGAAAGCTTTTTTGCTATAAAACTGACTGAACTTGCTAGACAAGTAAAACATAAGCCAGTCATTGTAACATGATCTCTGCAATATTTCTTCCATGATGTAAGCAATGTTTACTTTGCTATCAAAATTTGCTTTTGAAATTAACATATATCCACTTGTTCCAGATGTTTTCTTCAGATGCATTAAAGTGAAAAATTTCTTGGCTGTTTCCTCCTGTAAGACCCCAGTACCAGTGCTATGAGCTTAACGAGAAGTTTTACTTAAAAATCATACAGTGCACCAAAAATGCACTCTTTGAATTTTGAAATGGACTTTCAGTTCTCTAATACCTTGAGGTAGTGCAAGGAGAAGACATTGCACACGTTTTCTCAGGAGGTACTTTTAAGGATAAACTTTAGAAAATAAGGGCAGAAATAAGAAAAAAAAAATAAGAGATCTCTGTTAAAGTTAAAGGGTTACATACAACCACAAAAAGGCATTCCACAAAGCTATGACTTAGCATGTGCTAACACATACAACTTAGCAAAATCCAACCCATTTGGTCCCAAGATACCCAAAATATCAAGAAAAGTGATTAAGAGAAGAAAAAGGAGTAAAGAAAGAGAAAAGAGATTAAGAGAAGATCACAGCTACCACCGGAGTCCTGTGAGAGTCCAGTTTCCATGGGGCCAGGCAGTAGGTCTTGAGCAAAGATGGACCCAGCGTGTTGCTGGTTTTGTATGCTTTGTCCCTCTGTGGCAAGCCCTTGCAGGCAGGACTTGTAACCCGATGGCTACTCTGGAGCTCTAGGGCAGGATGAGGAGCGGTGTTCCCGCTGTGCCAGCCAGTCTGATGCTCGGTTAGGGGCTCCAGAGGGTGTAGTGGGTTGAAGCACTCCCCAGCTGCTTTTGACTGATAGCTGCTCCCCAGCTGCTCAAGCAGACTCCAAGGAGCTGGAACGTAGGCATGCTCCCAGTGTCCAGTGACTGACAGCTGCTCCAGCACTGACCCAGGAGGCTCACAGGGGCTGCAGCGTAGAATAGGAAATTACCTTACTTTTGTGAAATTAGACCTATTCCCTCGCACACATGCACACCTTTGAGTTGTTCTGACCTAATAATTCATATAATAATCCAGTGTTTCACACCACCAAAAAAACTCAGAGCTAGTAACCATCATGAAAATATGAGCTAAGATATTCAAAATATTTATCCAGAATGACAAAATTCATGCTACTTTTTGCAACTAAAGTCTAAGTAAGATATTTAGACTGTGTTTTATGGCATAAAACACTTGAGTGTGGACAATTTAATCAAGACTTTTCAGGTGCTAAATCCTGAGAAATTACTGAGAATAAGAAGGATCAATAAATAAGCATTTATTTTCCTTTTCTCTCTCTCTGTGTATATATGTTGAATAATTAATCGAAGTCAGTACAGCCTAAATTAGTGGATGACAATAGAAAATATAATACAAAAGATACAAAAATACTTCAAGCAAATAAGCTTTTCTATACTGTATGGAATGGCATCTCAACTTATATGGATACAGACCACCTGAAATTCACTTCTTTTTTTTAATAAAAGGTTAAATGAAATATCCGATCCATGAATCACAAGTGAGAAAGTCACTTTAAAATGCTTATTTTACTGGCAATACAGTCTTACTCTCTAAATTTTATCTCCCAGGCAGAGATTGAGCTGTGTAAATACCTAGTAACAAGTACTTAGCAGACATTGAGGCATCTGAAACATTCAGGTGTTTTACTCTGGAAGAGGCTGGAAGGTGTGACACAAGTTCTGCAGGAAGACCCCTGCCCTTCTGAGGTGGCAGCTGGGGATCTGTGTCAGGATAGTCCACCCTGATAAGACCTAAAATCCAACCAAAGAATGCATGCTATATAAGCCATCTTGCAAACCGTCATGCAAGCTCAACTGCTAGCATCACAGTGCTGTCTTGGTGTCAAATTATTCTAAAACATAATCCTGAAAGAGGATTTGACAGATAAATTAGTCTACTGGGCTGTAGATCTGTGACTACCAGTCAATTATGTTATCCTATAAAAGTCCAGTCCCCTTCCATGGTGAGGTTTTTCCAACATAACTCTTCTTGGGGCAT
Source organism: Pithys albifrons albifrons (assembly GCF_047495875.1). Lineage (NCBI taxonomy): Eukaryota > Metazoa > Chordata > Aves > Passeriformes > Thamnophilidae > Pithys > Pithys albifrons. The sequence continues at coordinate 26,991,776 of NC_092459.1, forward strand.
ATGTGTGGAGATTCCTGTCTTGGCTGGGGATGCCCTCCAAGGATAATCCTCGAGGTTGAGAGAAAGAGATCTCCAAACAAGCAATTGTATGGCTGAGTTACATCAAATCTCTATTTAATAATGATTTTCTTTTTGCTAGCTTAAATATAATTGCTTTAATACTTGTTTCAATATAGTGCATTATCCTACCTTATAAAATACAAATTTATGTTATACTCTACTAGTAGACTTTCAGCTTTTTATATTGTGTGGTAAACAATTCTACTTAAGCTATTTGTCTGATAATGATGATGATGATGATGATGATGATGATGATTATCATTATCATTATCATTATCATTAATAATAATTAATTTTATATAAATATTTTCATTTTTCTAATCATTAAAACCTGCTGGACAAAAGTGGTTCAATCACACCTCTGTAATTCCCTAAATTCAAATAATTGCCATAATCTGAAGCTAAGATTGAATTTAGCTGCACTGAGACTCCTCTCTGAGATGGAATTTAGAAAGCAAACGAGCTCTTTCTGCACTCCATGACTCAACGACAGGGCTTCTTTAATAAATTTTGTCTAAGCCTTCTGCTCCCATCCACAACAGGGTCAGGCAGGATACAGTCAATGTTTACATACCTCGGTGTTTCCTGTAGTGTTTTGCTCAATCTTATTTAAGCATCTCAAATGATGATTTCTCATCTTGGATTATCAACTAATATAGAACTTGCGCAATTCAGTTTGATTTTACAAACTCTGTGTTATTGTTATTTTCCTGTACTCTTACATCTTATCTTTTCAGGAAAGTTTGATCCTGTTGTCTGCCTTAGACTGGAATAGATGCAAAAGACCATAAGCAGCTGAGCAGACCTTTCATAACAGCTCAAGAAGCCAGACAAAGTCTGGAAAATATAAGTATTCCTTAACCACATTAACCCCTGCACCTTGCAGGAAGAATTTTTACATCCTGTTCTCAGCATGTTTTCACATTGTTATTTGTCTTACATAGTCTGTGTCACAGTCTCATTCTGATGAAATCTACTTTAACCTTTTCCTTCAGGTGTGTATCATCAAGGTTATAATATTCTCTCTGACATCAAATTTTGGTTAAAGAACAATGTACCCAACCAGGGCAACTGGGACCATGCTGGGATATTTCCCTCAATTAGTCATTTCACCTTTTGTTTCCTCAAAAGACTTTTGGTATGCTTTAGCACAGCTTTTCATTATCTTATTTTGTTTTCTTCTGCTGCCTACTTTACAGTGCATTTTCATTTATTCAAAGTGTTCAAACAATTCTCACATAGATAACCTAAACAGCATGTGGCATTTATCTAATTTCTACAGAACAATTCTTCATTTTTCATGTATTCTAACTGAATTGTTGTTTCCATAATGCAACCTCAGTAACTACATATATTGTCTAATAAAATGTCTTTACTGCCCACTTTTAATGCATACAATATGCTGTCTTTCTACAGCTAGAGGAATTATCTTGAGTTTGTGCAATTATTTTGGGACCAAAAAAGGTATATGAGGAATGGGAGATGTAGCTCTAGAGAAAAACAAAACAACCAAATAAGCAAACAACACAACCAAAAAACATGATACGTGCTGGTTTTGGCTTGTAAGGTGCTATGTTTTGAACTGGTGGTGAAAACAGTATTGATAACACAGGGATGTTTTACCTACTGCTGAGCAGTGCTCACACAGTATCAAGGCCAATTCGGCTCCTCACACCACCTTGTCAGTGAGGGGGCTGGGAGGCTGCATAAGATTTTGTGAGGGGACACTTATAGCTGGGATAGCTGATCCCAACTGACCGGAAGAATATTTCACACTATATGGCAATATGCTCAGCCTATAAAGGTGGAGGAAGAAAAGGAAGAGGGGACATTCAGAGTGATGGCATTCATCTTACCAAATAGCTGTTAATTATGATAAAATCCTGCTTTCCTGAAAAACATCTAAACACCTGCCTGGTGATGGGAAGCAGCAAAATAATTTCTTATTTTGCTATGCTTAAGCACAAAGTTTTGCTTTCCTTATTGTCTTCATCTTGACTCATAAATTTTCACACTTTTTTCTCGCTGTTGGGGAGTGAGCGAGCAGCTGTGTGGGTCTAAGTTGCCTACCAAAATTAACCCATAACTTGATCTTAAGAAGATAGTGTGGGGATCAGGCTAATCCAGTACTTTTGATTTATCTGTCAAGGGCTTTGATGAGAGTTTTACAGAGAGTGAGAACAGGATGAATAAACAGTTTCAGAATACCTCTGTGATGAATTTATTTCTATATGCCGTGATGCCACTGAGTGAGAGAAAAACCATCTTTAAGGAAAGGAGAAATCTATAAGAAATCTGCTCTTTTCTGGAAGTTAAAAATGAAGCTGTTTTATTTAATTTCTGAGAAAAAGACCATGCGGTAGTTTTGGCTTTAGTTTCAGTTTAGGCCTTATTTAGGCTTCAGTTTTAGCAGGCCTCAAAGGATGTGACATAGATTAGAAGGGACAAACATCACCTGACATAAGCAACCAAAGAGGTATTTCATATCATCTGACATCATCAAGAAGTGTCAAGGGGTATAAAAAGAGAGAGAGGAGGAGCTTCTGTCTCATTCGGTCTCTGCCCCAGCCCTGGGAGGATGTGCTGCCCTGACTCCTGAGATTAGGTGCTGTTGTTTATCTAGGGAGGTGAACATTTTCTTGTTAATTTCTCTTCTCTCTTGCCAGAAGGTTCTCCTGGGAGAGTTTTTGGGGGGTTGTCTGGGGTTTGGATGGTTGGAATCTATGTTATTAACTCAGGTACTCGGTGACGGTATTATTTCATTTCACATTTGTATATATATGTATTATATCATATTCTGTTTTAAATTTTTCTTTTCTTCTGTGTAAATATAAAACCTTGCCATTTCAAAGTTCCATTTCTAGGTTTTTTGTTTCCTCACTCCCTTTCCCTTTGACTCTGTATTGGGCAGTTGGCATTTTGCCAAGCTAAACCATAGCAGTCCATAAAATTTCTGAAAAACAACAAAAAAAAATTATACTTAATCTGCATTACCTCTTTCACAGAAGCACACCATGACTCTGCTCTAAGAAATTTTGTAAAATAAGTGGAGTGCATGATCTCATAGGTCTACTACAGTAATCTCCAGACTGCTGAATGAAAGTCTTCAAGTCAGTTCCTGGACCATAGGCCAAATGCCTTATACTAGATGCCATTCATGCTGTTTAGAATTAACCATGAAAACTGGGCTGCAGCATGGCAATTGGTTCTCTTCTGGATCCTTGTCAGAGAATCATTTTGGTTGAAAAAAACCTCAAAGATTATCAAGTCCAACTATTGACCTAACACTGTAATATCCACTGCTAAAACATGTCCTCACGGTGCCACATCTACAGATCTTTAAAATATCTCCAGGAATGGTGGTTCAACTACTTCCCTGGACAGCCTCTTCCACTGTTTGAAAAGCCATTCTGTGAAGACATTTTTTTCTAAAATCAATTTTAAACCTCCCCTAGTGCAACCTGAGGTCATTTTACCCTTCTCCTATCACTTGTTAAGAAGGGATAAGAAGCAAACTTCCTTCTGGCTACAAATTCCTTTCAACTAATTTTACAGAATAAGGGCACCCCTGAGCCTCCTTTTCTATAGGCTAAACAACCACAGTTCCTGCAGCAGCTCCTCATAAGACTTGTGCTCTGAACCTTCCCCAGCTTTGCTACTCTTCTCTGGACTTCCTCCAGCATCTTAATGTCTTTCTGGCAGCTTGGGGCCCAAAGCTGAATGCACGATTCTAGGTGCAGCCTCACTGGTGCTGAGTACAGAGGGATGATCATGCCCTGGTCCTGCTGGCCGCACTATTTCTGACACAAGCCAGGATTCCTTTGGCCTTCTTGGCCACTTGGGCACACTGCTTTTGGTGACTCCTAAAGTGTATTTTTTTTGACTCTGCTTTTTCAGTTGAAAGTGCTTGAAGCAATATGAAAGATGTATATATAACACTGGTCCCAAAGCCTCAAGCTTTACTGGGAATTTCACTTTTATTTAAGACTCCAAGAGATTTTGCTCAAATGAACTCTTGCAGAGCCTTTGGTTCTGCAATACCTTGAATTGCATAAAAAGAACATGCTACAAGCACTTCCCAATAGAACTTCCTTTAATTTAGTGAGAAAATATGTGTTTTGGCAAAAGGGTTCTACAAGAGTAACAACCAAGAAGAAGCATTCCACAAAGCACCCAGCACACAACAATCCACAAATTAGGGAAATACAACCCACTGGTTTTAAGTTACCCACAAGACAAAGAAAAGAGCAAGAGAAGAGAGATTAAGAGATGCAATAAGTAAAGAGAGAAAAGGGAAATAATTACTGCCAAGAGTCACATATTAGCAGCTTCCAGGAGAGGAGGCAAAACAAGATGGAGCCCTTCTGTGCCTACATTTATATGGTTTGTCTACCATTGCCACTCCTCCAAGGTGGGACATCTGGTTCTCTGACCACTTAGCACCTTCCTAGGCAGAGTGAGGGCTGCTGCACGCAATCAGATGCTCCGGGGAGGGTTGTGCTGTGGGTGTGCAACTGTGTGGGCCTTATTTGATTGACAGTCCAGCCACATGGCTCCTGATATTGCCATGTATGCTCCAGACTGCTGTGTTGGCTGCAGACCACGTGGTGTCTGATCCTGCCGTGAGGCTGCAGGCAAAGCCATGGCACCTCCCCCGACACAGACAACATAACTGATCCAACAATAATTAAGCAATCTAGTGAGATACAAATCTGATCTCTCACAGTGCGTTGCAGGCCACCAGAGCTATGGTTTTGTAGCACAATGCAACGCAGGGATAGTATAGCAGCACTATGAAATGAAAGAACAACCAAAACCAGTGCAAACACTTCTGTGCCTTTTCCTTTTCTTTTTTCTTTTTTTTTTTGTTTTGCCTTTTTTTTTATTATAAAGAACAAATACAGAAACATCACTAGCTCTCAGAAAGATAATTGTAGTGATCTGAATGACAGCTGGGAAGCAAAGTGACAAGCAGTCTGGACAGACAAAGGTTCAGTGCCTGAGTTTGCTCCCTGGTGAATGTAATTGTCACTGTAGACATCTACCATCTATCTCTAGATGATCTCTATAACGATCTTTTATCAAAATCAGCAATGTGGCATCTACCACCTAAATGGAACGTACCTGCAGGTGGGGAGAAATGCAGCCATGATTTCAAAAGTACATTTGCTATACTATTTTTTTTAATAAAGTCTAAACCTAGAAGACTGCTGTAATTTAATCTATACACACTCTATCTGTCATTCTTCAATAGTCTTGTACCTTTTCATGTAAATTATGCCAGATTTAATCATCTGGAACTGCTGGTGTCAAGGTATACTTTGTTTCCATGTGATTTCGGAAATGTAGAAACTTTCCATATGGCTATCACTTAGGAACTTGCTTTGAAGTCCTTTGTCCTGTTCTCATTAACCAAGAGGACAATAGTGGTAGGAAATATTTCATGAGTTTCATCCTTTTTTTCAGGTGGCTCTCAGTGACAGCTTTAGATGGATGAAATGTCCCCAAGAAAGTTTCTTCATTCACAATATGTTTGTTCTTCCCTTAACAAAAAAGCGCTCTGCAAGCCATGGGCGATGTTTATTTTGCTATGGCACCTCTAGGTTACACAGGGGTCAAACTTATGCCACATATATAAGCTCCTACAAGGATCTTCGCTGACATCATAATAAGGAAATTTAACTCTGAATGGCAAGCTTGATTAAAATGTGTACTATTCTTTTCACTGTTAGCCACTCATCTGTCATCACATTTCACACAAAAGGGTGGAGAATCAGAAAAACAGACTTAAACAGATTTGATCATGCAGACTTTTAATGAAAGGAGAGTCATCTGTAGCAAGTTTAAAGTGGTGAGGAAACAGTTCAGTTTTATTAAAGTAAAATTCAAATGCTTATCTGTGATGGTGAAGGCATAATAAGAAATTTTATATGGATCTACCCCATGCTGAAAGGACAAAATATATTTTGAAAAATCTGTTAATATTTATTCATCAGTGATTTTTAAAGTGTTAAATTGAAAAAAAAAAGTGTAGTTTATTCAGTGAAGCTCTTTTCTACTTACTGTAGAAGTTTTGCTGCATATTTTTGATAAATATGGGTATGATCATACAATTAAATGCTCTTGTATTTCCATGGCTTAACAAGCTAGTGCTTAGCAACTGAAAGAGTCGACCACATTCATGTTCCTAATCAGTGCCAATTATATGTATTGGCCTCCGTCATATTTCCTTATATAATGTAATGACAAAAGAAGTTTTCAGAATGAAAATGCTCACTCAATAAAATGAAGAAAGAGCCATTTACTTGGCTAAGTTGTATACCCAGTTTAATCCACATTATACACCTAATAATAGCTTTGTTTATTTAAACAGTTAAAAATATTTAAGCAACATGTCTTTCAAAAGCCTGGCAAAGTAGTGTGGTTTATTATTAGGTAAGATTCATATATGAAAGTCAGTCTAAACTTTGAAAAGGGTTATTTTACTTCCATGAGTAGTAGGTAATAGTTTTTAATAAGATTTTATAATTCCATGCATATAGGAAGAATTGCAGAAAAGCAAAACTAGTATGTGATTGTTGTATTATTTTCCCTTAGGCAACAAAACTATATAATGTAATGACTAATAATGAGGAAAAAAAATTCTCTCATATTTAAGCTTTGAAATTATTCTGTGGCAAGATACACAAAAACTAAAAAAAAGAATGCATATAAAAGTGTATCTTGACTATACTTCATGCCTAACTGAAACCAGTGAAACCCCCTGCCTGCCAGCTTCAAACGTCTACTCAGAGAAATATGATTTTCTCCAGTAAGTGGTGAATAACTACCAGAATTTTAAAAAGCAATATCTAAGGCAAATATGTAGTTCTATATATTATTTATGAAAACATTTTATCTGACATTTAGGGATCTGTTAGTACAATGATTGTAGAACACAGGAGGCAAGTAATAATTTCTCCTGGAGGTTTTTCTATGAGGAACACCAAAACTTTAAACACAATTTCAAAGATCTTTACTTTGCAGAAAAGATTCTCAAGTATTTTAATAAAAAGGGCCTTAGCCAAAGATTTTACAGCACTTACAGGATTATTATACCAGTGACTTGCACGAAAGGTTTATATTTTATTTGTACCTTAAAATTGTCTTTGATCAACAGTGTTTTCAGCATGCTGTAGCACATTTAACCTAAAGTCAGAGGCAAAAATGAGGTGAAGCAACAGGGCATATGTATTCTAAAGAAAAAGTTATCTATGTAAAAGGAAGTTCCTATCATATCAGGAGACTAAGGCCTCCTTGTGCCTGCACTAGCCCTTTCAGCTTCTGACATGCATCTTCAAATCACATTAATTTTTCTTTAAAGGGTGTAATGTGTAAGTTCGATTTTGCATCAGTCGCATCAGAATATCAGTCACCCTCTTATTCTTTTAACACAGCTTTTAAAATTATTCCTTTAACATAGGCTTTCTAATACAATTTCCTCCACAGTTCAAAATTATCTTCCTTCTGTACTAATGTCTTTTTTTTTAAGATTGTTTTTCTGTACAGGGGCACCAAATGTACCTTGCTCAGTATTTTGGTATTATGGTTTGGGGTTTTTTTTCTGCTCATTCCAGCTAGCAATTTGGCTGACTTAAATTTTGGAAGTTCCCCATGTCAAAACCAAGTTTTCATGAATATGCTCTGAAAGCAATTTCTGTGGTATGTGTAGGATCTCCACTCTGTTCTGTGGCACTCCCTCTGCAGCTTGGTGCTGACTGCTTTTCAGAACTTCAGGAGAATCGGTAAAGTCAGTTTACGTCATCTCATTTCTGTCACTTTATGTTACGGTAGGAAGATAGAAGTGGCAAAATAAAGCAATAATCTGTGCTATAACTTACAGCATCCAGATCATCAGGGCTTTGGCAGGTCTTTCACTTTCTATCTGAAAGGCAGTTTAAAGGTTTTAAATATATTTTTAAAAAAGATTACTTAGTGTTCAAGGAATTTTACCAGCATATTGTGGCCAGCCAAAGAAAATTAATGGTTTAAATATTCACTAACATGGTTAATTAATCAACTTTCCAGAGCCACAGTAACAACCAATTCCAACAAATGTAACAAGTTACCCTTTGCTGCTACTGCTAGCATAACTATCCACATATGTAAAAAACTCTGAGAGAAATAAATACAGGCAGCTTTTATGAAAAAATCTGTTAAAGATATTCCTAGAGAAATTTGACTTATTCAAGTACTGTCCATGAATACTTTTATATAATATCTCAGGTTGGTAAGTATTCTGATATTTGAAAATTACTCTCTAGGCGATAGATACTTTCCTGCCAACTCAAACAAGACAAAGTTCTACTAACTAAATATAATGGCATAATCTTGGAGGTCTTTGTTTAAAAGAGAATGAGAATTTTTTATTTATTTTTGGAGAACAACATTTTAATACAGCTTATGATTGCCATATAATTGATCAATACCTGTAAGCTATTTTGTAGGGAACTGCAACTAATATTTAAGGGACTTTTCTTATTAAGTAGTTTTAAAAATGCAATTATTCTTAACTGTACTTTTTTTTCTCTATTTTTGCTTTGCAGAGTCACAAAGAACAGATGACAGTGCAGTTCTGAGCACAATGGTCACTGTTTCTGCTTGTCCTTTATGGAATTCCCATGGTAAGGTTCATCATCAGAGAAGTTGAAAGGGAAACAGACAGCAAAATCTGGAGAATGTGAAGGATGGAAGATGGTAACTTCTGGTATCAAAAGAAAGGCTTGTGCCTCCTCCAAGAGTTTATGAATGCAAAATTGTTTCACTCCTCTCAAAGTTGAAGTGAATTCAGAAATGCCTACAGGCAAAGAACCTGGTTCACCTAACTCTTAACCAGGCAAAAACACCAGGAAAAAATGGTGAGTCATTGTAATAGGTGACTTCCTGCTTCAGGGGAAAGAGACACACAACTGTCAACCAAACAAATAATCTAGACAGGTTTTCTTCCTTCCAGGGGCCAGGATCCTAAATGCCTTGAAAGGACTGCCAAAACTTGTCTACCTTCCTGACTATCCCAGTAGTTCCCTGTCCAACAATGCAGCATGCTGTGTTACCTCTGTAAAATGGCTGTACAGTAATGCATGGAATTACAGGGAATGCACATGATGAATTAAAGATCTTTGTGTAGACCTTATTGGGATGAGGGAAACACAGTGGGATGGCACCCATGACTGGAATGTTGAAATGAAGGGATACAGCCTCTTTAGGAAGGACAAGACCTGGTCCTTGAGGGGAAAATTTGGCCACACTGGTATCTGCTACAGGGACAACACAGTTGGACACAAACAATCCAGAAGGTTCCTGAAATGTATCAATGAAAAATTCCTCCTGCAAGAGACGGATGAGTCAATGAGGAGAGGTGGTCTGCTGGACCTCATATTCATTGCCAAGGAGGAACTTTTTGGGGATGTGAATATCAAAAGCAACCTATCACTAGTGGGGTTCCATAGGGCTCCATCTTGGGCCCTGTGTTCTTCAACATTTTCAGAAATGACTTCGACGCAGGACTGGGAGGGATACTAAGCAAGTTTGCAGATGACACAAAACTGGAAGGAACTGTTGACTCCCTCAAAGGCAGGGACACCCTGCAGTGAGACCTGGACAAATCAGAGGACTGGGCAATCACTAACCATATGAAGTTCAACAAGGGTAAATGCCATATTCTGCACCTGGGATGGGGCAACCCTGTCTGTACAGACAGATTGAGAAATGAGATGCTTGAAAGCAGTGCCAGGGAAAGGGACCTGGGAGTCCTGGTTCATGGCAAGTTGAACATGAGTCAGCAGTGCCCTGACATCTAGGAGGGTCAACCAAGTCCGGGGGAGCATTAGGCACAGCATCGCCAGCTGGTCGAGGGAGGGAATTTTCTCACTCTGCTCTGCACTGGGGCAGCCTCAACTTGAATACTGGGTGCAGTTTCGGGCACTGAAATATAAGAAAGATATTAAGCTATTAGAGACTGTCCAAAGGAGGGCAACAAGATGTTGAAGGGACTTGATGGAAAGTTGAATGAGGAGTGGCTGAGGTAACTTGGTCTGTTTATTTTGGAAAAGAGAAGACTGAGGCGAGACCTCATTGCAGTTACAACTTCCTCACCAGGGGAAGAGCAGGGGCAGGCACTGATCTCTTCTCTGTGGTGACCAGGGATAGGACCTGAGGGAACAGCCTGAAGTTGTGTCAGGGGATGTTTAATTTGGAATTAGGTACAGGTTTTTTACCCAGAGGGTGGTTGGGAATTAAAACAAGGAATTGGTCACAGCACCAAGCCTGAGAGAGTTTAAGAAGAGTCAGGATGCTACTCTTTTGCACATGATGTGACTCTTGGGGATGGTCCTGTGCAACATTCAGGTTTGGACTGGATGTTCCCTATGGGTGCCTTCCAAATCAGCCTATTCTGTGATTCTAGGAACCTTAATTGCCAAGACCATAAGAAGGTTCCTCAAAGCAGATGAAAAGGGTGAAAATCAGACTGACAACCCTGGACTTCAGGAGGGCAGACTTTGGCTTTTTCAAAGATATGCTTGGAAGAGTGCTATAGGGTAAGGCTCTAGAGAGAAGGGAATCCCAAGAAAGCTAGTTCCTATTGTGAGATCATTTAATTGAAGCTCAAGTTTATTCTATTCCAAAAATCATGGTCAGGCAAAAATGTGAGAAGGCCTGCCTGGATGAACAGAGACCACAGGGAAAGGCAAGAAAGATGTCAGTGAATACGCAAGCAAACTAAATATACAGAAATTCATAGGCTCTTATGGGATGGACTAACAAGTACTGAGGGAACTGTCAGATGTCATTTCAAGGCCACTCTAATAGTCTTTTTTCAATTGTGGCAGCTGGGAGGAAAGGAAATGTCACCCCTAACTTTAAAAAGGGCAAAGAAGTCCAGGGAGCTACAAGTCATTCAGTTTTACCTCAATCTTTGTGAAGGTGGTGAAACAACTAATCCTGAAATAATTTCATAGGTACATCAAAGACAAAAAAATCATCAGGAGTAATCAGGAGTTCACTAAGAGGAAATTATGCTCGACCAACTTGTTAAACTTTTACAATGAAATGACTGGCCTGGTAGACAAGGAGAGAGCAGTAAATATTTTCTGCCTGGACTTCACTAAGGCCTTTGACACCATCTCCCATAGGATCTTTATATACTAGCTGTTGATACATGGGCTGAATAAGCAGCCTGTGAGGTGAGTTATTAACTTCTTGAGTGGCCAGGCTCAGAGGGTGGTGATCAGTGACACAAGGTCTTATTGGAGTTGAGTTAATAACAGTGTACCCCAGGGCTCAATACTGAGTCAAATTTTTTCAAAATCTTGATGAATGATCTAGACAAGGGAGCAGAGTGTGTATCCTCAGCAAGTCTGATGATGACACAAAAATGGGAGGAGTGGATGATATGCCAAAGGGTTCTGCTGCCATCCAGAGGAACCTCAATAGGCTGGAGAAATGGGCTGACAGGAACCTCATAAATTTTAACAAGAAGCATGAAATCGTGCTCCCAGGGATGAGCAATTTCCTGCCACCCAGTTGGAACGCAGCCTTCCAGTAAAGGACCCAGAGATCCTGACACACACCAAGCTGAGCATGAGCCAGCACTGTGCCCTTGAAGCAAAGAAGATTAATGGTATCCTAGTCTTCATTAGACAAACTATTGCCAGCAGGTCAAGGGAGTTGATCCTTCTGCTTATTCACTGCTAGTGAGGCTGCACCTGGAGTGCTGTGTCCAGTTCCAGGTTCCTCAGTGTAAGGCCCAACAAAGAGGTGCAAAGAAGACCAAAGGGCCACAGCCTGTCCCCAGTGACAAAAGACTGAGAGATCTGGCACTGTTCACCCTGGGGAGAGAATATTCAGAGGGATCTTATCAATGTGTATTAATGGCCAAAGGAAGGGTGCAAAGAGAAGAGAGACAGGCTCTTTCCAGTGGTGCCCAGTGACAGAACAAGAGACAATAGACACAACCTGAAATACAGAAGCTGGTGTCTGAATATCAGGGAACACTTTTTCACTGTGAAGACAGCTGAGAACTGACACAGGTTGCCCAGGCAAGTTGTGGAGTCTCCATCCTTAGAGATATTCAAAAGCCATGATTAAATGGTTCTGGGCAACTAGCCCTGGCCCCACTAGATTAATCTGAGGGGTTTGACCAGCTAACCTTCAGAGGTCCTTCCAATCCCAATCGTTTTGTGATTCTTTCACTCATTCTGCCTGTTTGGATAAGACTACTCTCTCATACCTGATAGACCCAAGCTGTGAACTTGGATCATGCCAAATGGTAGAATCCCTAGTGGCTTTTTGTAGGGGTGACAGTGAGTGCATCCCTTAAGGAAAGCTGTTTGGAGTGCACCTTTAAGAGAAGAGAGCTACCTGTGGTATGTGTGTGGTCTTGTGACCAGTGAAAGGCTTTGGTGTATGTGAGGTGAATTGGTTAACCAATAGTGTCATGACATGTTGGATGTGAGAGGATATAAAAGGTGTGGATGTTACTGAGTGAGATTAGAACTATTAGAGCTACTGAGAACTACTAGAACTATCTACTACTTCTACTACTACTGCTATGAGCTATGAGAAACTGTTAACCTATCTTGAATAAAGTCTTGTAAGCCTTCTGATCAAGCCTTCTGATGCCTGCTCTGCCTGAGCTCTTTGGACCATCATTCACGCTGCACCCTGCTTGGAACTAAGGGACTACCCCTATAGCTTTTCAAATAACTCTTAGGAGATGTTTTCCACAGAAAAAAATCTAGTTCACCAGACATCCATCATTTGTTAAGTTGAAGCTGCACATACTCTACTTTCTGAAATGCCTTGCCAGGTCCTAAGAATGGATAACACTTATGTCTATAAAGATGCTCTTGGCAGGACAAATCTGTATCTCCCTGCCAAGTACACAGTGATCCAGTGGCACCTGAGCTTCTCCAGCCAGTTTCCCTTTAATCTATCAATCAAAAAATTAAGATTGCTCTTAATGGGGGATCAGCCATTTCTTCTTAGAAAAATAACACATCTCTCATTTATTCAAGTTATAGCTTCATCATAAATTAGCCCCATTAAGGGACCTGTTTTGTACTTTTTGTTATTTAAAACAGAGGGACTTTTGCTGTAATGACTTCTGACATAGATTTGACAGTTGTCTTTCTTATTTTTTCTTTCTTTTCACTTCCATGGTACTCCTGGGTGCTGTTTCAACCTTGCAGGACTTCTGAAAACAATGTAGCAAAAAGGTAGCATGTGCAATCCCACAGGGCACCAGAGATTACAAAGTATTCCTGCTTTATACTACCACATAGAAAGCCAGTTTTATACTGGGAAAAAATATGAGATGGTTTTCCAACTTTGGAAGTATAAAGACATACTTGACAGTCACAATTTTACTCCATCATTAAGGTAAAGAAATGTTTACTAGTAACCATGGCAATGTATTACTATTTTTACATCTAACATTTGTAGTAGCTCTTAGTCTGTACCTTTGTAAATATTCTGGGAGATGAGCCTTACAATATCCTCATAAATCATGTAAGTATCTCATTTGAAAGATGAATGACCTTAGGCACAAAGCTATCAAATGATTTGCCTGAAGTCACATGACAAGTAAGTGCCAGAGAATAAAATCTAGGAGTATTGATTCTCAATTCTGTATTCTAGCTACTAAACTCTTTCATTCTGATGCACCCAAACTCAAACTCACTAAGACTCTTGATCCAATTAAATTTGAAAACATTCATGGTAGATTTATTTTCTTTTTTGATGTATGACTTTGTTCTTTCTATGTGCATGGGAAATATTTGCTACATTGCTGTTTATTAGCAATTTATTTATGCCCTCATATGCTATTTTTCAGAACAATTATGTTACATAAAAGTTGTGTCCAGAAGAGTCCTGTTCTGAAACACATATTATATTAAGTATGAAAGCAAGAGTGTGTTCAATTTTTTGAGGCAAATAAACTAGCCACAGATATAGCTCAGTTTTGAGGGCCATTTGCCCACCACAAAAAACTACTGTATTTAATACTTCTATTGTGTGGTATGTGAAGAACCATACTTGTCTCAGTAGTAATAGTGTATCATTGTGAATATTCAGATAATTATTATTTTGCAGGCATTTATTTTCTTCATATACAGTGGTTCTTTTTCTTTCTACATTATCTTTAGTATAGCAGGCTTTATTTTTACCTGGTATTACTGATGCTTGAGCCAAGAATTTTGAGGATTAAACTCACTCGAGACAGAACATTGTGAAAGCTCTTCTAGTTTAAAGGTAAACTGGCAGGAGAAATGAACCTGACTTAAGAGAGATTACAAGTCAGAGTTTCAATTTACAAAAAAGATTACAATAAATAAAATGATACAAAGAAAAATTGGTTTTAATACACAAAAATCAAAGGTATAACCCAGCACCCTGGGGCATGAACAGAATGGTGTTTTTCAGCCCCTGCGCTGAGCACCATGTGGTCCACCCCAGTACAAAGTAAAAGGAAAGGAAAACCTGTTGGTGAGAATGATGATTGCAGTCTGATCAAGAGTGGCAGTCGCAGTCCTGTTGAGGTTCTGGTCATACTCTGGATCTGAGAAGTGGTACCAGAAGTCCTCAAACCTCAAGATTATATATGCTCAGGTTCAGATGGGAATGCCCAGTACCTCCCTCCAGGGCAAGTAGTTTCACAGTGGCTGATCTATGTGAGTCATGGGCTATTTTTTGAATCTTTGGTGGTCCATTAGCAGACATGACTCCTCAGGCTGAGTGTGAAGGTGCTAATGACTCCCTGGAGGAGATTTATTATGTCTGAGTCATTGGCATGAAGACAGGAATACTTCCCTATCTCACAGGGTTCTCTAACACGCAGTTTGTAGCCTGTGTCAGGCGTGGCCTGGGTAGCTGCTGCAAATGATCCATTATTAACAGTTCATGAGAAATGACAAGGAGGGTGTGGAATACACAGTTTTGGTTACACCCACACAGTGATAAAGTGGTCCTGGTCACTGTAACTAGGACAAGGGCTTTAGCAAAATCCAAGTGTATTAACATACCTGAATAGAGAGACAGTCTTACCTTTTTTTCCTATGAGTTGAAGCCTAGGAATAGTTTGAACAAGATTTTCTGTGACTTTACTTTTTTTTCTGCTTGCTAAGCAGCTCTAACACAAAATAACTTGCTCACGTTACGCATGTCTGTGTTCTGTTTTCTACAGTGTCTCGCCCCTAGAAAAATCTAGGTTTCACATCAACTACAGCAGGAAAACCTGGTTACTCTGAAAAGCAGTAGAGATTATAGAAGTAACTAAATCACATCCTTTTTTTTCCTCCCACGGTGATTTTCAAATCAGATCGTGAGTGGCTCAGTCCTATGTAGTTTCTAACTTCTCTCAAGTATGGCACAATAATACATTGAATATGTCCCTTTTTCACATTAAAAATCTATGTTTTCTGACTACAAAAATGATACAAGAATAATAGTGGCGTGGTTTTTTTTTTTTTAGTTTTTCATTATATTGCTTTTCATTTAATTTCCATTTGCTCTATTCCCACACAGGTGAAAGGCAGGGAATAAGAAGGTAAGCATCTGCATAATTAAACATATTTTTATGCATAAATAGTATTTTCTTTAGCTTCCTTTTTCTGAGAATTTCATGTAAATGCTAACTAGTCTGTTCTTTGCTTGTTTTTACCATAAAACATAAGCACACATTTTATATCTCCATACTAGTTTTAATTACTTCCCTCCTTCTAATATCTAATTCTTTGTTTCCAGGCACTTGTGACTTATCACTCATAACCTCAGAAGGGTATTGTTCTTTCTTAATTCCAAGGGTATTGTTATCACAGAAAACATACAGGGGAGCATGGTTCCTGTATTTAGGGAACAGTGATCTTTAAACTCTTAATTTAACACCCATTTCACAGTAAAACCATCTTTCCAGACCTGCAAAGCTTTTGCACTCCTCATCAGTAGAAGTCAAGATGAGAATTTTTTTCCTTTTTTTTTTCCTTTTAAAATTTGACCTGGGATTAACTCTGATCTGGCTAGAGAAACCTGTTACATTTTCATTGGGCTGAGAGCTGTTTGGGTTAAATATCTCTTATCTTTCTGCCTCTCAGACATGTACTACAGCCATTGATGTATTTAGGGACAAATTCTGAGAAATCAGGTGTTGCAGTCATGTATGCCAACAAGTGCATTCTTTGTTCCACTAACATTGGCAATTACAGTAGAATTCCACCAAAGGGAACCTGGGGAATTTGCACTGATTCACACATAATTTAACCCTGCCACTGATTATTCATTATGTGTGTCAGTTCAGCATACAGGTCTTTGGGTAAGGGATTGTGAGATATGGGCCACTGTTAGAAACCAGAATCATTACCCCATAAGCACTATAGAAAGAGATTCATGGAACTTTTGCAAGATTCATAAACCTTCATTTGTCTTTGAACTCTCTTCCTAACACAATTAAGAGAGGATCTGTGGTTTTGTTTAGGGTCGTTATTTTGTCCTTCATTTCTGTAAAAATCCTGTTGCATCCAGCGAGAAATAAAATAAGAAATGTTTTGAATAAGATGTCCTGGTGTAAAATTCTGTTATTGCCCAGCGTAGCAGAAATATGTGTCTGTGTATTTTCTCCTTTCTTTCCTGGGTGCAGAGAACCCAAGGGAATAAAGTCTGAAGGAAGTCATAGAATCTGTCAGGTTGGAAGGGACCAGTCATGTGGTCCAACCTCCCTGCTCAAGCAGGGTCAACCTAGAGCACATGGCATATATAAATACATAAATATCTCTTGTGCGGGAGACTCCACAACCTTTTTTGGGTGATATGCTCAAGTGCTGATCACATGAAGAGTAAAAAAGTACTTCTTCATATTTAAGTGGAACTTCCTGTGCATCCATTTCTGCCTGTTGCCTTTAGTTTCTATTGGTTGGCACCACCGAGAAGAGCCCGGATCCATCCTCATGACACTCTTCCTTTAGATATTTATACACATTAGCAAGGTAATATAAATGGTGGTAGCTGGAAGATAAATGATGCATTTTCCACAGTACAGCCACTAGAGATCATTCTCAGTCATGCCTCCATCTTGTTGCTAAAACTCACTAAGATACATCCAATTCTTTTGATTCAGGAATAGTTGCTGCAGATGGCTGTACTCTCAGTGTCCTTTCATAAGGGCTTTAAGTCAGATGAAAAATAGGCTTCCAGGGCTATTTTGTGGAGTGATCAAAGTAAACAATCACAGTAGTATTTTTTGACTATAAAATCTATGAGGTTTTAAACTCTTTCTTAATGTTTCCCAGCAGTTCTGTTCTTCCTTGTCCCAGCATATCTCCACAGCATAGGGAGTGCTACAATGTTATGATCTCCCCGAGGAACGTAACAGTCTAATCATCAAAGGGTAAAATCAGAGGAAAATGTTAGAAACCATATGAAGAGTGTGAAAATGAGTTAAGAAGTATAAAATATTTAAAAGATTCCACTGCACTTGCACTCCTGTCATTTCTATGTTTTACTTTGTTAAAAAGCTATATTTCTGTGATCTGCCACAGGGAGTCATTGGGACACCACCAGAAAGTCTTTGACTTCCTACCTTCTCAAAGATAAATGCAATGGCTTTCTCTCCTTGTCTTTCTCTGAAGTTATCTATACAAGTTTGCTGACATATCCTGCAGGTAAATAACAAATTTCTAAATAGTGCTGGCAAAATCAGCATTACAGGTGCAACGATGTAAATCAACACAGGCATACAATAAGCAAAAAAAAAAAAAAATCCAACCCAACTGATCTTCTTACAGACGATACCTCAAAAAAATAAAAACACATAAAAAATGGCAAAGATATAGTTATGGAATTGCTATTATATTTTATATAATTTCACCTTTTATCTGTGAAACATTCAAATATGGCTCAAAGTCTAGTTTGATCAGATTTCTGCTACTCTGTAAGACTAAAATGGACTGACTAAAGATTTAAAGCTCCTAGATAACTAAAAATTAAAGTACCATCTCATGTTAACCATAGCAGCTATTTAAAGTCTTGTTAGAGGTGTTTATTTTTCACATTTTGCAGAACCAGAATGCAGAAGATAATTTATGTGCTACAGTGAATGTACAATTAAAATAAGGATCCTAATACAGCATCAATATAATTTTATTAGTGTTTTCCATATGTCTATAGAATAATAACCACAGATATTTTTCCTATATTTCCACTTCACTGTTTCCCTATTGACTACAATACTCCTCCACCCTGATGTTCTGGTTCTCTCCTGAGCTTGTCAGGTGGTTAGATCTAGTTACTGACTAAGTCATTTACCATTTAAATGCCAGTATACCATCCATATTGGAATGGTGTCTGTGCTCAAGAATTAGGCACCCAGACTCTTATCAGATGCAGGTCTTGTTGGAACCTGAGCCGTTGGGCAGAGTCAAAGGTGGCTAGAGCAGAGATAAGGTGGACAGAGGAGGAATTCTACTCTCCTGGTGGAGCACCAAAAGGTTTTCACATTTTTCAAAACCAAAACCAATGGGTTTTTTGAACACAAACCCAGAGAATACACCCATCTTCTAAAAATCATTGCTGTGAAAAACTCTTCATCAATTTACTATGGGGGATTTTCTAAGAGAAGATTTTCCATTTCCCCTTATTATGACATTACTATAAAAAGGCAGACTAAAAAAAAGAGAACAAAAACTAAAAATATTTAGGTTATATGACATATTATTTGTTACAATAGCCTTATCAAGAACAGTTTGCATTAAAAAAATGAGGAAGTTAGAGAAACTGTATGGATAATTAAGTCTATTTGAAGCATTCTGGACACTAGCCCTTTGAAAAACAACTCATCATAAAAGGCAGTTGTTGCTAGGATACCATAGCTACAATCATCAGGGTAATGTGGTGGGATTTTTAGATATATACATATATTAAACAAGAAATCTTGATTGATGAACACCACAGATTATAAGCATCATTACAAAAGCTACCTGGTATGTTAAAGATTGAATTGAACATTCGATTTCATGCTGAAAAGCCAAAGTGAAGTCAGTCTTCAAAGTGAAGCCCATCAAAGAATGTCCCAAGAAATTAACAGCCACAATGCTTGTTAGCTGTTTGACTAGAACACAGGCGCATAACTCAGAAGCAAGCTGAGAACATAAGCCAGAGAGACTAAAGAAAAAAAGTGAACAGATGTTGCCACTGAGGTAATTTTATTCTGCCATAGGGACCAAAAGTGACCATAAATGAGTGTTGAATTAATCTTATGATTGGGAATGGCTAGCTAGTTGAAATGATCAGGAGGATCAAAGGGGTATATGGAAAGTATACAGACCTGAAGTCTATGGGCTCTGTTAAGACACCAGTAAAACTCCCCTCAACTAGAAGAGACTGTTAGATACTCTTCTATGCATTTTCATGTCAAGGAAAGTGTCCAAGGTTCTCCAAGTTGTTCAGGTATCTATGCTATCTGTTTCAATGCAGTTTTGCCCTGCAGAGTCTGGGCCTGCAGTGAGAGTAGAACAGTTCTCAAAGAAAATCACTTTGCATGACAAATTTCCTACTCTGCCTGAGGAGGAGTGCAAAGGTATTCTCTCCTAATTAAAATATGAATGCTGTCATCTGATAATCTTCCTTGTGAGAAATAACAAGCTTACTAATTAAATGTGCAATTTCTTGACATTTAAACAGGTCAATTTTTTTTTCCATGTGTCTGATCATTTATTTGAGGTGCTTCTTCCAGGCATGTTTATTATACTAACCATAATTAATAACCAGCATAACAGACCCTTCAAAAACAGAAGGGTGAATAATGTAGTTTAGTCTTTTCACTCAACTGAAGTTATTTTAAAATAGACAATAAAAATAATTAAATAGAGGATAGAGGTTTCATATTTATTAAGTCCTCATCATCTTTCTAGGTTTCCCCTGTCTGTCTTCTGAAATCTATCTTTCATAAGGTCACCTCTTTATTCCATTTGCCTTTAATGAACAAAATTTTATTGCATAGACCTCCAAGAACACAGAAAGACAGTTCAGCTTTAATTTAGTGATATTATATGTGAGAAGGGTGCCGCTGTAGAACAATTGTAAATTCTGGTATGGATAGAGTGGAAGACCTGTGGGCATAGATTTTTACTTTTCAGAGTTTATGTAATTTCCACCATGGTAATAACTGAAAACTTATCTTGATTTTTAGCACAATAGTGAGAACATGATAAATCTTATTTTAACTATATGCTTCAATAAGTCAGTCCAAAATTACATTTTCTGTTTCACAGAAAACTCAAATCTTCTTGAAAGTTCCCTTAGTCTGCATGAGATTGAAAAGTACATGTTTCCAAAAATTCATCAAATCAAAATTGTAAAAGTATTTTTATCTGAAAAAAAGCAAGCCCAGCCCCTATGAATTTACCAAGTTATTAATGAAATATAAACTCCTCATTTCAGAAAGTTTTTAAGATGTACGATAAAGTTGTATGTTACAGATTTAATTTTTTTTAACTAGGGATTGGTCTATCTCACTAGATTTCTAAAGATAACTTGGCATTTATTACCACCTGCTTTGTTCTTTTTCAATATGAATTTATGTGATCTTTCTGTTAAAAAAGAAAAAACAAAAAAACCCCCAAACAAACAACCCCCTCCCCAAAAAAAACCCCGCCCCCACCCCCCTAAAAAAAATAACCACAACAAAAGAAACAACCCCATGCCCTTCATTGTTTTGGTATGTCTTGGATTTCTTTGGTTGTTATTTTTACCCTAAGTGAAATGTCTGCCAAAGGGTTGACCTGTTATCTTTATATTTAGGCTGCAATTTATGAAGAATTTATAATAGTTTGTTATTCCACTGCAGGGACACAGAGTAAGCAAGATTTCTATTTTGTAGCATTGCAGTTCTCAGACCAGGATGATAATTGCAATTAGTGATTGCTTGAGTTCATATACCAGGTTATTAACTGCAGCAGTGAGAAACAGATATACTGCCTACTTAGGACAGAGAGCTAGGGCAATAACCTCATACACTGCAGCAGTGGGAAATGGCAAAACATGTCAGAGCTCTCAGAAATTATCATTTTCTGAGTGTAGCTAAGGTTAACAGTTGACTTTAGTATAATGAAGAATGAATTGCTCAGAATAAAAATAATGCTTGATCCCTCTTATTTTAATGTGCGATAAGAGACTAACCACTTTAGCACCTGTGATGTATTTTCTCTTTTTATCTTATCTGTCTTAAACTATCCAAAATCTAAGTATTTTTCTTTAAACACTTAAACTTATCTTAAACATGTAAGGTTTGGAGAGGTCTCAATTTTATAGGCTTTCTGCATAGTTTGGTAACTCCAGAAAGAACTAATAACAGCCTAAAGCAGATACCAAAATTTGGCAGATTTAACCCAATAGGTAAATGAGCATTGACATGTACTGAATTGCACTTAAGTCTTGTATCAACTAGGCTTCAGTAAGAATCCTGACAACTGAATTGATGAGCTCAATTGCCAAAATGACAGCTGGTGCCATTTGAGATTTCCTAAATTGCCTGAGATATCTGCACAGAATTGACATATATGCCACATGACAGAGGTGGAGACCTAATTTATGTATCAACATTGAATTGAATTCGTCCCCTATCTTTCAAATGGCTGAAGTTTAATGTTATAAGATCTGTCTGAAAAAGACAATACAGTTGACTAAACACATTTTCTAATGCCACTTGCAATATCCTAGGGTCTCCAAGATATCTGCATCAGACGGTCAGGTATGCACAGGCCCTATAGGAGACCAACTCAAATTTTTGGGCCAGTAGCTGAAAATCTCAAAAGACATCTTTCATAAACAAGTCTTAAATATAATCTTGAACCACTCTAAACCACCTCAGAGGAAACTCTCTAAACTACCACATCAAAATTAGAATAAATATTGGTAAAAGGAGAAATGAAAACTGTGTGTTTACTATGCTGCAATTAATAAAATATTAAACTTCATTTTGTATCAATAAGATGCAAACCTGGAAGAACTGAAGATTCGGTAAAAAATATTTCTTCTTGGATACCCATGTTCAGTTTCAAATTTCCCTTTTTGACTTATTTACTTTAGAGTAAGGATTTATTGATATCTCAGGTTTTTGATAGATGGCAATTACTGCCCATGTTTTATACATTGGAAATCATGACAAGACAAGGTTTTGTATTTTCTTACATCCAAACTCATGTCTTTAAAAATTCACAAAAGGCAAAGTATGTTGTTAATCTATACATATCAGTTTACTATCCTTTATATCTAGGAACTCTTATCTTTTACAAGGTAAAACATATAAATATTTAAGAGTGTTTCATTCTGTATTGTTGGTCACTGATTCCACTGTTTAATTTGTTAATGATAGTGTTGTTATCCAATATTTCTCTTCACAGAACAAAATTACCAGAAAAAGAAGAGGCATAGAATCTGATTGAAACACATGGGTTGTTATTAGCTAAGAAGATACAGTCATAAAGTAGTTAATATGCCAGGGAATGCATAGGAATGCATTCTTCCTGGACTTTGTTGGTTACACTGCTGCTATAGAGCACAGCCAGTTTGACAGGTAATGAACAGAAATGTGGTCTTTAAGATAAGTATGATTCAGCACACTGAATATTTGAAAAAGAAATTGGATACAGAATTGACATGATTGCAATATACATTGCTCATTTGTTAGAATATGCAAAGGAACTGTATTAAGCTCCAAAATAAAACCAGAAATAGTGTCAAAATTAGAGCTACATCCTACATGCATAGAATCATAGAACAGTTTGTGTTAGAAGGGACCTTTTAAAGACAATCTAGTCTAACCCCTTACAATGAGCAGGGTCATCTTCAGCTAGATCAGGTTGTTCAAAGCCCTGTCCAACCTTGCCTTGAATGTGTCTAGGGATAGGGCATCCAGAACTTCTCTTGGCAATTTGCTCCAGAGTTTCACCACCCTCATTGAAAAAAACCTTCTTGCTTATATCTAATCTAAATCTACTCTCTCTTACTTCAAAACCATTACCCTTTGTCCTGTTGCAACAGGCCCTGCTAAAAAGTTTGTCTCCATCTTTCTTATAAGCCTCCTTCAAGTGCTGAAAAGCTATAACAAGGTCTCTGCAGAGCCTTCTCTTTTCCAGGCTGAACAACTTCAATTCATGTGAGAGACAGATGAGAAGGGGTCATAAACCCTCAAAAACTCCCAAAGTGCCCCCCTGACTCATTCCCAAGGCCTTCTACCACCAAAGGACTGCATGTGATCCAAGACAGGATCTGGAGTCTGTTACAAGAGGCTGCAAAACTTTCCCCCACGAGGGGAGGTGCCTGGCATCTCCTTAAGGTATATTAATCCACTGGACTCTGTTTTTTGAGAGACCCTCACCACTAAGAAAACCAGAAGAACTGGACCAACAGGACACCACCAGTTTACATGGAGTAGTGATACATTTTCTATTTTAATCACTCTCTGTCTCTCTTTACCTCTTCACTCCCTCCTCCTTTTTCCTATTTCTTCTATCTTTGTTTCTCTGACTCACATTTACGATTAAATAAACCCCATACTATTGACTTTGGCATCTGGTCTAATTTGCACTTTCATTTGGGCAGAGGCATTTCTAATAATTTTAATAACCGGATCATAACAATCCCCCAGTCTGGATTGATACTGGGAGTTGTCTTGACAAATGTGGATGAGATTTCCATGGGCACAGTTCTCAAGCTTGTCCAGTTCCCTCTGGATGGCATCCTGTCCTTCAGGTATGTCAACTGCACCACTCAGTTTGGTGTCATCTGCAAATTTGCTGAGAGTGCACTCAATCCCACTGTCCGTGTCATTAATGAAAACACTAAATAACACTGGCCCCAACAAGGACCCTGAAGTACACCACTTGTCATCAGTGTCCACTGGGAGCTATTGACCACTACCCTTGGAATGTGACCATCCAAATAATTCCTTATCCATCTAACAATCCACACATCAAATCCATCTCTCTCCAACTTAAAAAGAAGGATGTTGTGTGAGACCATGTCAAAGGTCTCACAGACATCCACATAAATGAAATCTGTAACAGTTTCCTTGTCCATTGATATAGTCACTCCATCACAGAATTCCATAAGTTTGGTAAGGCAGGACTTGCCCTTGGTGAAGCTGTGCTGGCTGTCTCAAATTGCCTTTCTGTCCTCCATTTCCCTTCTCACAGCTTCTAGGAGGATCTGTTCCATGATCTTTCCAGGCAGAGACATGAGGCTGATAGATCAGTAGTTCCCAGAGTCTTTTCTACCCTTTCAAAAGACGGGTACAATGTTTCCCTGCAGTAATCTACATAGAGCCATATATATACACACACATATACACATACATAAGTATTAAGAAAACTCCAAAAATCAGATTCATTGCTTCATGTCTGATTTCTGTTCTTATCTGAGAGGTAAAACATGTACTTCCAAACCAGACCTGTGATTTTTATTGCTAAAGTCCATTTGTTAATATTGCTTTGTAGTTATTGAACACAGCAACTACATGAACCCACCTTCAAAAGTGGATAGTTTTTATTTTTAATTTATCATCTTTTTTCCCATTCTTACTTTCTCTGATGATCAGCCAGGGCATAGTAATGATGAAAGTACATTTCAGTCACAACAATAATACAAAAAGTTATGAGACCTTTGGACCATGCAACACTGTGTGGAAGTGTACATCCATGGATGCATGCAACTGACAGGCTTTGCACACAAATCCTTCTAGAAAGGTAGCTCAAAATCTTCACTTATGAAGTGGCATTCATCTATGACACCCCAAAGAATGGGATTCAAATAACTTATTCTTGGAAAAGCAGCTACTGTCCCTATTTATTTCTCATTAAATAGAGAAATGGAAATGTAACTGAAAGTAATTTAACTATGTGAACAAGATTACACTCCATTGAGCTCCTAGCCATCAGATACTGCCAGACATAGCTTACTAACCAATACCCAAATTTAAATCAGTCACACTCACTAGAATGCTGATATGTAAAAAATATTAGTTATTTCCTGGCTGAGTTGTTTGTGCACTAGAGAGGAGGACAGGATTTGGGCAGTATAAATGCAAGTGTACGCAGCTGCAGTGATGCCCATCTCCCAGATGAAAAGGAGCATCCAATACACAAAAATACTGTATATGTGGATGCTTTCTTGAGCTTTCTAATGGAAGGGTGGAAGGTACTAGGGGCAAGGGGATTCCTTCTCTCAAAGGGTTACTGCATGAATGCAGAGTACTTCCTTTGGTGGTCTGCAGAGCTTGGGTTGGTGCTGGCTTTGCTGCTGCTACACTGAGTAAAGGGGAAGCATGACTCAAAGAGATTTTACCTAGTTACAAAATTCAGTGGGGGATGGACCCATGCACTCCACCGTCAGACTTGACCCTTTATGTGGCAGTTCTCTAAGTGTGTGTGAATGAACTGGAAAACTGTACAAAACTGTAAAATTCATGTATAAGGTCTGATGCAATAGGCAGATTTGCCAATGGATAAAAGATTTAAAAATAAAACATGTTTGGCAGGTTCCAGTTCCTACTTGCCAACTTGGAAAGGAGCAGGGTCATCAGGGTAAAGTGATTAAACATTTTTCGCCTTGCTTTTCCATGTTATTGTCTTCATTTTATTGCTCAGTGTTAAGCTAGACTAAATATTGCTTCAAAACATGAGCTCTGAGGTCCTCCCCTCCTTGCAATCACACCGAGGTTTCTCAGCCATAGTCTCTAGTCACCATTTGTGAGTAATCATGGACTGGCACAACTACCATTAAACATAGCAGAACACAAATCTGGTTAGCAGAAAAGACTGCACTTTATAGCCTTTAGCTCAGCAATAAGATGTTTTCGAGGTTTCTCCTTGTACAGTGCATTGTAATGGGTTGTGTGATTAACAAGCACCACTGCCAATGGAGTCAGACACTAGAGCAAAACATTTCTCTGCTCTTGCCAAGCAACAAATTTAGGGCCCAATTCAATCTGAATACATCCAGTTTCCTTGCTATAGAAGCTGGCCATGATTTTTACTGAAAAGTCCTGTGCTTTTAGAATGCAGATGAGAATTCAAGACAACCTAATTAAAAACATTCATGTTTTTTTCAATTGCTGTTTGCTCCTGCTTGATATGATTTAATGTCAGATATCTCTGAGCATCAGAGAACTTCTAGATGTATAGCTACAGCAAAGGATTCTTCATCTAACCCAGGAACCCTGTACCTTCCACTAGATTAATTTTTTTTTAATTCTAGAAATGTAAATCACCTCTTCCAAGATCATGCTCTTTTCCTATTAAGTTGCTAGTTTCTCAAATATTCATGTTGACTTTCCATCATAATAAAATCACCTCTTAACCTCTACAAAATATTTTTATAGTCAGTTTGCTGGGGCACCATTATCATGGAACAAAAACACTCTGCAAGCAGAATATGGGTACCTCATGGGTACTTCACAGTTCCCTCACTAGACCAGCCTCCATCTACCTTAATTTCTTTTCTTTAAGATATGAACATTTCATGGGATCCTGTCTGTAATTTTTATCTGTACAGACTGTACAGATGGTCTCACAGCTCTGTCTCAGCAGTCTGAGTCAAGGTTACACAGCTGGAGTGCATCAAAGGTGGACTCCTTACACCAGCAGCTAAAACCCCAGCAGTGGGATGTGAACTTACAGCAGGGGCTATAGAGAGATGGTTACAGTGTGTCATGACATCATATGTAATTCTTTCTTGGACACCATTTTATTCCACTCATGCCTTATTCCTGATTATTTCCCTGATCCTTCTGACTCCACTTCCTGTTTTTCTCCCTCACTATGGAGTTCTGAAAGAACAACTATAACTACTAGCTTCCTTCAAAAATTGTCTAGTTTGGTAACACTAGCTATCCAGAGTTTCTACCAACATTTGTGCGTCAGGTGTCCAGTAGCCACTTGCAATCTACTATTCGTAGAAACAGTGTTTGGCACAAGTTTCTCACTGTAGAGTTACAATACTCTGTCAGTAGGAAAAGGATATAATTCTGTACATTTTTCTCTATGAGTGAGCACAATTCTAGACAAAGAAATGTATTTTCTTCTCCTGTAATCCGCTTCACTACAAAACTCAGGAGAAACATCCACAAAGGACACCATATGGTTGAGAATATGCCATCATGTACTTTGTGAGCCCTGTAGTTGTTGCTGTCCTTTAGATATTAAAATTGCAAACAGCAGTGTATGTAGGTAGCCAGATCATGTTTATCACAGTACATAAATCCTGTGTGTCCAAACTGATCTCGAAACACAGCAGTCATTTCTTTGGGGCTTCCTGAAACTTTCAGCAAGTCATCAAATTCCTCTTTCCTTGGGCAAGAAAAAAAAAATAAAGGCATGATCATTTAAACCCAAATGATATATTTACCTACATGATAAATGGGGTTGGTTCTGTGCTTGAATCTAGTTTTAGGAGAGCTTCCAAACCGTGTTGTATAGTCAGCCAAGATACAACATATATTCAGACAGGGTAATATTGATCTTCTGTGCTACACTATGAATTCAGAAAATTGTGGCTTGCATCCAGCATTTCAAACATAGAACTACTTAGGAAAAATACAACTTATATTTAGATGCTTAACTCAAGAATTTAAAAATTTTCTTGATTGAAACTATAACAAAATCAACAAACTGTATTACTATTCTTCCTCAGTTTCACAGTATTGTCTCTGTGTAGTCTTTATACAGAATGAAAAAAAGAGCAGAAAAGATACATACAATGGAAATATTAAACTGAATTTATGCCAAAAATGAATGCATAGTGCATAAACATCAATTCCAATCTGACCGTTTTGCTCACCTAAGCAGAACAAAGCAGTCAGTAACACCTTTCAGGAACAACATCCATTGAGTAATATAGCACACAGTTATCCTCAGGGCCTAATCTGAAGGTCATCTTCACATGATTTAGTACACATAACCCCCATTTCCTCATCCATTTTTTTGGACCTACTCTACAGTGATCCACAATCTGCTCTTCAAAGTCATTTTAGGATCAGACCTTTTTCTCTTTCCCCACTTGATTTAATCACAACAAAAGGAAAAAGAAATAAAAATTTCTAGAAAGTTTGGAAAAGACAGATCAAGAAATGACAGTCACCATTGCTGGATTTACAGCAGTTACAGCTTTCAGTATATGGATAAATTTCATACTCAGCAGGAAGGACCAACAGACATCATTATGTTGCATTTGGACATTTCACATACTGCTGAAATTGAAGTATGGCCAGATGTTGGGGATTGATCTAAGGTGGTTTTTTTTACAGAAGATCAGCAGTTACAGGCTTTAAAATAAATTCACAATTAAACCTAACATTCAATATAGGTGTAAATAGACCCACATAGATAAGTATAGCCTAGTATTGGGGAAGAATTTCTTCTTCAGCAGCATAGCATTTAAACAATCTATGCTTTTCTCCCCAGACTACTTCAAAATTTAATCCAAATATCCCATATAATTTTAGGGGGAGGAAATGAGAAGTTATAAAATTCTGGAGGTCATAATGCTATTTTTTTATTCTGTGAGCAGAGCACATCTTGAAGAATATCAAAGAATTTCACTTCCTTTTTCCAACTGAGGGAGTCTGAAATCACATTTTATACTAGTTATATGAATTCCCTAAACATCAACTGATTGCTCAGTCACTGATCAGTGCAAGATGAACCACAAATTTCTACCACCATATTAAATGTGCTCACATTACTGGGTTTCCTCCAGCATCAAAATAAAAATCAGTCTTTAAAAAATACCTAAACATTTTTGAGGTAGATGATAAATTCCATATAGCTTGGATTTTAGAAAGTTCACCTTGAGCTCAATGTTGCATTAAATAGTTAAGTATTTCAGAAATACAAAGAAAACAAGTTCTTGTTTACAACTATTCACTGAAAGGAAAGAGATTCAAGAAACTGTTTTGTATAATTTGGCTCTACAGATCATTTTTGTTCCTTGATATCAGTGTAATTGAGGGCTGTCTGGAGTAATAATTTCAAAATACTAATCTAAACAATTCAAAATGAAATATTAAAAATGTGCATACTTGATTTTGTTCTTAAATAAGAGTTTGACATTTTATTTTTAGAATTCCAATAGAAATGAGAGAAATCTCTGGGCTTTTAAACACATATTCTAGCAAGATACTCCATGCATGCATGTATTCTAGGCTAATATACAACAATAAAATAAATCAAAATTTGAACAGTACCAGTTTGTGATTTCGTTTCCGTATGAAGAGCTGATGAAATTGAACTATTGTGTACCATGCCATTTTGCCTGCATAATGTAATAACCACTTTGTGGAAAATAAGTTGAGAATCTAATTACTTGACCAAGATTTATGATGGAACTTTTAAATGTATTTGCTTTCAATAAATTTGACAGAGATTGACCACCATCTTTGTCAACATTTTGATAGACATCCTCTTTTAATGGCACCTAATTACAAAACAGCCAGTGCAATATGCTACTGAGATCAAAACTCAGTCTAGAAAAAGCAATAACTGCTATATTTTACTCATACATTTCTTTTATGGAGATCAGAAGTAGCACTTCTCTTTTCTGACATGCATATTAGAAAAGCTACTCAAAAAAATCAGAAAATTTTTCTGAAAAAGGATAAAATCCAACTCATCAGTCTTTCTGAACTATTCCTAAAGCATCTACTTCCATGACGCCGGTGTGAAGAGCTCCCCTGCCTGTCTCCATAGGAAATCATACGCTTCATGTTACTGCGTGATGCAGATTGGTGTGATCTGTAAGAGAACCATCCCTGGAACAGGTAAAAGAAGTGCAGGTAATACTTTTTCTGTAATATAAGAAATTGCATTCAGTATTATACATTCTGTAGTTCAACCTGTTTTATTTCATTTCCTCTAAATCCTTTTCCTCAATTTGTTTAAAAGTAGAAAGGTGGAGTTGAAGCATACCCCATTCCTCATTGTGGCTGTTCTCTCTGTTATTTTCATTGGTGAACAAACACCAAAGTCATGAAATTGTCTTTAGAATTTAAGTTTTTTCCTAGAAATTCCCCAGTTTTATCAATACTTAGGATGAACACACAATAAAAATTTCAAACTAGTAAACCAGATAACAGATGTTGTATTATAAATTTATTTTGGCAAATGCCCAACAAACTGTGTTAAGAAAAAGTTAAATACATTTGAGGCTAGTACGAAAAGTTTTTGAAAAAAATCAGCCTTTAAAATGCACTTCAATGTGACACATTTAAAATTTCTTACTGCATCAATTCACCGGGGAAACAGACCAGTTCAATGTTTCTGAAAGAGGATATTTAATTCAGATGTTTCAATTTCTTTATTCAAATGATACAGTCACGTCTACTGCAGCTCATACAGACTGTATGATCAGGAGTAATGGAGTACTCCAGGTGAATATAGATGTAATAAAGAATGAGAAGTTTAAAAATGTGAAAAAACATAAAATAATCATGTTTTACTCAACATGTTATGAAATTTATATATAAAAAAAACCCACTTCTATATCTTGTACTGGTTAGGAGCTGTTTTTACGTTAGTCTGAAATTATTCATCTATGCCATCAAGTTGTACTGGACCGTCTTATCTTTTTATCTTAGTTGAACTAGCATGTTTAAATCTGGTTTCAGCAGGACAGATTCAGATTGTTTACTGAGCCAAGATTAATCTTATACTTAATTATATTGCTTTAGCCTTGTGAATAAATGAAGCCTGAGTTTTGGGACTTTATTCTCATCCCCCATAAGTTACTTTTCTGTTTTCTGCCTGACATCTTTTTTCCAGAGGGTCAGGTTCAGGAAAAAAAAAATCTTTATTATTTTGTGATAGGCTGACCATGGCTAGTTGCCAGATTCCCACATAGCTACTCTATCATACTCCCTCCTAATCAGGGCAGAAGGAGAAAATACAATGAAGAACACATGGTCTGAGATAAGGGAGATCACTTACCAGTTACTACCATGAGGAAAACAGGCTGGACTTGGGAAAAAAATAATTTAATTTATGTCCAACAAGCAGAGTACATTAATAAGAAATAAGAATAAATTAAAATCATCCAAAAAAAGGCAAGCAACAAAGTAAAACAAAATAAACCCTCAAAACTTCTCCCTGCCCTACCTTTCTTCCCAGATTCAACTTTGCTCCCAGTTCTTCTACCTCCTCTGCCTTAAGCAGTGCAGTGGGATGGGGAATAGGGTCAGCTACAGTCACTTCATCTCTGCTGCCCCTTCCTCCTTACACTTCTCACTTGCTCCATCAGAAGAGATTATCCGCTGTAGATGACCTTTCCTAAACTTCTCCAACATAAATCCTTCCCATGGGCTGACTGCTCCAGTGTGACTCCTTTCTATATGGTGTTGTCCTTCAGGAATAGACTACTCATGTATGAGTTCCTCATGGGGTCACAGGTCTGTCAACAAACTTGCTCCTGTGTCCTACTCTTTCCATGGGCTGCAGATTCCACCAGGATTTCCAGCAAGGGCCCTTTCTGAGGCACAGCTTCATTTAAGGGACAATCACCTGTTCCAGTGTGGGGTTATCTACAGGCTGCAGGTGTATATCTGCTCCACAGTGGATCTCCATATGATGCAAGGAACAAAATGTGTCACTGCAGCCCTCTTTGTAGGCTGCAGTTGAATCTCTGCTTTGGTACTTGGAGCACTTCCCCCCTCTTTCTGCAGTGACCTTGATGCCTGAAGAACTGTTTCTCTTGTATGTTCTCTCTCCCCTATCCAAACTTCTGTTGTGCAGCAATTTTTTCCCTTTCTTAAATATGCTATCACAGAGGTGTTCCCAATGTTTCTGACGGGCTCAGCTTTACCCATCAGTGTTGCCTTGGAGCCAGCTGGATCTGGCTCTGTCTGACATGGGGACAGCTAGTGCTCTCAAAGGCCACTTGTGCAGCCCCCAGCTACCAAAACTTTGCCATGTAAGCCAAATCTATTTCTTCAATTTGTTTCTCCTTAAATAAGGCTGTAGAATGAAATAAAAACATTTAGAAATGTCTAAAATACACATATTCATAGATGGTAAAACCAGACTATTATTTTTTCATACAGTCTGACTGCTAGTAAAAATGGTCATTTAGTTTCATCCCTTGCTGTGAGAACTCGCACTCAGATAATTCCTCAAAGTTAATCTGCTGCAACTCAAACTTACCATCTTTTTCATTATTCACTGTACTTAACCATACTGAACTATTCACAGTGACTTCTGACAGCAGCCAAAGCTCTCTGATTCCTCTGCAAGCATGAGGAACACATCCCAGCTTGAGGGATCTGTATCTCATCTGTAGCTGCCCTCTGTACTATGGACGAGATTCATCTCACTTAACTTCAGCTGACTAGTTTAGTCATGGACAGAGACACAAGATTTTGGCCAGGAGTTTATCTGTCTTAGACATCATGGGCTTTAGATACCTCTCCTTATCTTATGAAATATTCTTGGAGAATAAAATTGCTAAGATTAAATCCATACTGCGAATGGGGAAAAGGATTCCTGAGTGGTAAGGGAACACTAGCAAAGCAGTGGTACATAAAATACATTCATTTAAATCTCTCAAGAAATATAATATTACAAATGTATATAATTTCAAAAGTTATTATAACAGATTTCATGTTAATGTCCCATGGTGAAAGTGGAAACATTTTTAGCACACAAGGAATAAGTTATAACTTGCAAGTAGTAGTCTACTTACAGAGTAAGAGGCCTCACAGTATAGCAGCAAATTCACACAGCATACAGTCTGTGAACTACATAGGATCAGGACTGTTCAGAAACACCACTGGAGATACTGTTGACTATAGACAAACATGGGAATTTTCAGTCAACATTTTTACACTGTAGAAGTTTGAATATAAACCAGTAGAACTGTATGACTGTAGGACTCTGGATCTCTATTATGTATACCTTAGATGTGTTAGACCTAATGTCAGCATGGATCTATTGTGTGTTTGATCACTAAAACCCTTTAAGAGTATTAGGCATAATTCCACAATTCATCTAATCTTGCTGAAATTTAATGTAAAGCTTGTTGT
Organism: Pithys albifrons albifrons; assembly: GCF_047495875.1. NCBI lineage: Eukaryota > Metazoa > Chordata > Aves > Passeriformes > Thamnophilidae > Pithys > Pithys albifrons. The sequence continues at coordinate 27,024,930 of NC_092459.1, forward strand.
GTTCAAAACATCCATCATTTTTCCAGTGCTTTGCACATTAGGATGATTCATTTTAAAGTTAACACTTCTATCTAGCATGCAGTGTAAGTAAGAAAGTTGAAATATAAAAGTGCACAGGCCATTTACAGTGTTTATACTGGAAAGGAATGGAGGATAGGAAAGATAGAAACCTGCTTTCTGACACTTTACCCTTATTATGTTCACAGACATTACAAAGATTTTCTTGGTATTCTGTTTTTGTCATGTAGTCTAAAGGTTAAAGTCTAAAACCAACAAAACCATTTTAATAGCTAAATGAGCAGAATTTATGTGCTTCAGGGGTACTAGGTATTTAAATACCTTGCAGATGAGACTATGCCCACAAGTATAACAGAAAACAATTTTACTGGTTCCCTGAAGCTTAGAGTTGCTTTCAAAAAATGCAATTTTTATTCCTCCTTTCAGATAATCCATCTGCCTACTGAGAAGAGTATTAAGCATCTCAAGACAGTTCCATTTTCTTTAGCCCTCATTATCGCTTCCCATCTTCTTTATAGAATCAAACAAGCCAAAATAGCTCACATAGCAAAACACTGTGGAGACAAACTGTTTCAATGCTTTTAATGGTGGCTGCCGCACGATTGCCACTTTGCTGTGACAGCCAATATGGGAGGTGCTCCTGCAGCAGCCTGATGGGGTCTCTGCAGGGCTTCAGCTCTTTCAGTATGGAATCAGTCCCACATAGCACTCTTGCAAGTTATTGATAAAAACAGTAGACTTTTCAGAGAGGTTTTGCTTTTATTCAAAAGAACAACAGAAAACTAAGGACTTTTTAGCTTAGGCATGTTCAGTACCCCATGAGAGGCTGTAATGTGGGGTTAGTCATCCAGCATCCACAGTATGGAAAGGTGCTCTTGAAAGTTCTAGCGAAAAAAAAGAACGTGATCAGTGACAGATCTTGTTTCCCATTTTAATAGCTTTCCCAGAATCTTACTGATTTTTTGCATTTACCTAAAAAGAATTTAAATTAACTGATTTTTCATGCAGCTAATCTTCAGTTAAAAAAGAAAGAAAAAAATTAACAATTTTGAAAATATTTTGTTTGAAAGTAAGTTAAACACTGAAATTCCTCGGTCTATTTAAACTTGTCATTTTCAATTGTTCATAGTGACAGATTTCCTAATGCTCACCAGGCACTCACGCATTTTATGTTTGTTGGAGTGTGCATCTTGTAATGTTCACAGCTTCACTGATTCAATCATTCCTATTTTTGCTACTGATTCGGAAAGACTTCACAGTATGGGGGAGAACAAGGGGAGTGATTCAGTGATGTCGATTTCATCCAGGCATTCTTTCAGGATTCATAAATATACAGAGAACTTGTTCTCATCATTTTTCTGAAAGCGGCTTAATTTTGGTCATTCTCTTGTCTTTTAAAAGATTTCCTTTTATTATTATAGAACATTGAGTTAAAAAATAAGAAAGAAAAAGCAATAAAAAGAATACAGCAGCCTCTAAGCTCTAGATAAGCATCTGTTCAAGCTGTTCAACACTGCCTCAGTAGTTCCATACCTACATTTTGCAGACACTTCAAAGACAAGGGCATTATCAGCCTTTGCTCCACCCCTTCAGTGAATACGTAATCCCTCCTATGAAGGAAAACAATTTCATCCATGAAACACATGAGCTTCCAAACAGCATGAGAACTAAGACACTATTGAAAGTGACTATTTCAAATCTCTAGTCTAGAGTTTTTCAGTCTTTTTCCATTTGTTTACCAGCATACATTTCCCAAAGGAGCTATGGATTTTTTCAGAAATGTCACATGTCTGCAGAGTTCTACAGCATATGTGAACCCAGTTTTTTATTTGCTGTTTTGAAAACCACAGGGGTCTACAGAGCAAAGACTGAAAATCACTGTTCTGGTGTAAATCAGGCATAGCAGAGATATGAGTATGTGCTTCCCCATTTACACAGCAGGGCCTTCCTCATCAAATGTTCACACAGGAGATGGCTCATGAGGAAAGATTGTGAATTAAATACTCAATGGGCAGGGAGGAAACTGTGGCTTATGCAGCAACAAGGAGAGAAGCAAAATCTCCTTGCCCTTTTATTTTCCTACAGCCTCCAGAGGCTGTAATTTCATATGATTCATGACAGGAAAATGTTGGGGAAGGTGCGTTGCGAGAGGGGTCTTCGTGCCCCTGCCAGCCCACCTCGCCTGGTACCCCGGGTTTGGCTTCCAGTCGTACATGCGTATTCTCACAGAGCTCAGAGCCGTACACCAAGGGTACATCAGGAACGTTCCGAACTTTATTGGGGGGGTAAACAGGTTATATACATTTTCGAGGGGAACACGAGGACAATAACAAGTTCCCATAGGCTAAGGGTCTTTGTTCACGCGGCAGTGGTCTGCTTTAATTGGTTGAAGACTGGTGTTCACGAGGCAGCCACAGCCCTCCTGGCATCACGAGGTCTGTGTTTACCTGGGGTCTGAGGTTGTTTACCTGGCTCTCAGGCTGCTTCAAGGTCACAGTGATCTTGGCTAGCCTGTCAGCTCTTTGGCCAGTGTGTTGTGCAAGCGGGATCAGGCCAAACCTTCCCAACAGGAAAAGGCTTGTATCTTTTTCAGTCATTGATAGAATCCTGTTTATCATTCAGAATTAGTTAAGATTTGTCACACAATTTGATCTGGTGAGAGCTGAGAAACTCTGAGACCTCCAAGGACAAGAAATGCATGGGCCACACTGGGGTCACAAAGTAATTTAAAATATTCCTGGAATTTCTTTGAATTCTTCCATGTATTTTTTTTTTAATTATGTACTTGTTCCACTTACAGAATTTGGTTTGGGGGGGGAAAGGGAGAAAAATACAGATTAGGAACTGCATCCAAAAGTGATGGTGACTTCTAAAAACAGTGCAACTAAATAAAGATATCCAAGCCTCATCAGCACATTTGATCAATGCAGTGTTCAGGTCCTGACTTTATATTCAAACAAACTGAGTCTTTTTCACTGAAGATGCTTACACCTATCATTCTTTCAGCTGAAAACATCCATCTTCTTTCTTTACTTTGCCCCACAACACATGTATACACATGAGCCATGTCTTGGAATGGAGGTATGAAGAAAATATTTTGTTGCTATTACTAGGAATCCTACAGGATATTGTAAAGACAGCTGTGGCTGTATTACCTATTTAGAGGGCTCTCTGAAGTCTTTGTTTTTCACCATTGCACATTAAGGTGCTTTCAGAATTCAGGAGAAATATAAGATTATAGAGCTGTCTAACATGCACTAACCATCACAGAAGGTATTTTTTATTGAAGTGACTAATACAGGAGTAAGTTTCATTCACAGAAACAGCACTAACACATCTCCTACTTACTTGTACAAAACTCATAAATCTCATCAAGAGATCATATAGCTCAAATGCCCAAATATGCTTAAAATACCCTAACAATAAAAATGCATCAATAAAATTATAATAAGTAATGATAACAATGTACCATGGAAGGTCAAATAATCATAATGTAATATTTTTTCTCATGCACAAGGCAGTGCAAAAGTACATAATATATTAATAATTTTCAAATTAAACCCAATAGATTCTGTTCTCTGATTTAAGAAAGTTTAAGTGAAAGCTGAGAAATATATCTTAAATAAAAGTATGGTGTTTAAAATGTAAGCTTATTTCAAGGAAACTCTAACAATACTTTTTTCCCCCATATTCTTTTAGTGCATAAAATATTAGGAGAGTTAAATGCAAAACAGCCTTTAAGGGAGCAGGACTCAGCCAAGGAGTTAAAGAGGCAAGTAGCTTGCAAACAGGAGAGCAGTAAAAAGAAAAGATTCATTAGGGATCTTACCTAATGAAGATGGAAAAGACCTTGGAGTACCTGAATTAGCTGCTATTTGAGGCTTTCAAGGACAGATCAGTTAGTGTCAGCATTTGTCAACAATGACTGAGGTTCAAATTATTCTGCTTTCTACATGGAGCTTGCATAAGGTTGTTCCCCACAGCCCCTTCAAGAATTCTTTTTCTAGGAACCCCTGAATCCTAAAAACTGGAAAATTGTGTAAGAGTCTCCATGTGATAACAAATGCTGAAAACTGTTTCACTTATGTTCTTTCTGCATCTCTTCCTACATTGAACAAGGTATTGGAACATTTGAGAGCTTGATTTCTCATTCGCATCCAAGCAGGTCTCATGAGAAAAGGTCAGGAAACAATTGTGGTTCAGTGATCCCAGACTATCACCAATGCACAAGATGGGATACAACAGAGTTTCTAGATTCAAGTTATGGGTTGACCTTGAGGGAGTATGCACAGATAGAGTGATGTCAGAAAGTCTCTCCCCTGTGATGGTCCTTGCACAAGACAGTGCCTCTGCATTCTCTGTCCCTGGCAAAGGAGGGCAATAAGTAGGAGAAGGGAGCTACATGATCCTCTATTTGGATCTTTTCTATGAATGAATATAAACTCTTTCTATTTCTCCAAGTTTATTTTAATTTGTATTTACTTTAGAAAAACTCCCCCATTTCCAGCTCCATCCCATTTCCAGCCCCATTTTCCCCAGATACTCAAATGTTTATGAAACTGTATAAATAAGAATATATGGAGATTGGACATTCCTTTATAAAAACACAGTGGTAAGATTGACAGAATATTTGTACTTTTCAGTGAGTGATGTTGAGAATTGAAAATATCATTTTCCCAGAGGGTCCATGTGGTTTCTGAAAAAACCTGCTAGTGTAAAACTTTACATTGAGAAGAAAAGAAAAGGGTAAATAAATACATAAAGAAAAGCAAAGTGCAGGGGGAAAGGCACGAGGTACTTTGTGAGGCTGCAGTTAATCCTTGCCCTTTCCCAAGCACTTTTCCCGCTGTTGAGAGGCAGAGACTGCACTGCGTAACAAGTCACAGTGTACACAGTTACAACAGCTGCCATCAGTGTCAGGATTTTTAAGATGACAGCTTCACACATCCATTCATGTCATCCTTGTTAGTAATAATCCATCAGTACAGCACTGCATGGAACAGCTATGTGTGTGGCAACAAAACTATGACTTTTTTTTTCCCTTTGTGTTGCTCCTTTAAACATCTACAACTTCCTTGCAACTATCTTCCAGTTCGCTACAGTGCTATTTAAGCACTATGTAAACAATTCTGCTGCCATTTAATTCTCCGAGTTGCTGCTGCCAGAAATTAAAGGACGCAAATCATACTCTCTCTTGAGCTGCTAATTCAGTGATGATACAACGTTAATGCTGGGTTAGTTCCCCTGTAGTTAGAACTCAGGAATTTCTGCAGTGTGCTATGAAAACTCTTCTTTTTTCAGGGAGTGCTAGCACTTAGGCTTATGCTAATAACAGTGATGAAAATTTGGCATAAGATTTGTTCATGCAGATGCAGCCAGAAAGACCTTGCTTTTGTGCTTCATTATTGCTATTTTGCTTAATTCAAAAATAAGCCATTCTAGATTGAACATAAATGTTTTATTCTTTGACTATGGAAACAACGAGATGAGAATCCAAGACTAATCACATTTTCAGTAACAATAACTATAATGGTTTACTCAGCATGCATACATTTTAAAAGACAGTTTTGTAACTGCATTTTACTAGAGGGCAGTAAAACCTTCTGCTTCGCTGAGCAGATCCTGTGCCCAAATCTTCGTTTACATCCCTATGTGGGCTGTAACACTGCAAACTTGAATCTGAGTGCACTTTCCTCCCACCTTCTTCTTGCAGTCATTAAAAGTTTATCTGAAGAGTAACACTAGATCTACATTAAACTAGAAGCAGTATTGCCACTTGTCGGCATCTTCTGTGTTTCTTACAGTCTTAGTTAATCTGTGCATGTGAGGGCATTCATTTTTTATTTTACTTTTGGAGGATTACTTTTTGGAGCATCATTGTACTGAAGGACCATTCAAAGAAAAATATCTACAAGTCTGCTTTAAATATCATATGTTAAGCCAGGCATCAGTTCTTTTTTTTTTTTTTTTACCATATGATGTAGCTAAAGAAACGAGGAAGTCCCTTTTTACACAGGCAGCTTATTTCCATTTGCATTTTACTTCTAAAATGTTGGGCAGCTTTATTCAAATACATATTTTCTGATTAAGTGATTTGTAATAAGCTTCCCACAGGAATGAGACATCTTCAGTTATGCACGACAATCTTCTGTTGTTAGGATATTTTTCCCTTTATGCAATACCAGTGTTGAAATTCAAATGTAGAGACATTAATTAACACAAAAAGCAAACAGTTTTATTATCAAGAATGATATATTTTGGAAGCAGTTAGTTACTTAGCAACAGCTTCAGGTATTAAAGCTTCTTTTACTAACATTCAAAAAAAAAAGATACTGCTTACTACAGTACATTAGATCAGCATGCTTTGTGTAAAGGATTTTAACAGTCAAGAGATGTGACTGTGTTTAAGATTCCTTTTTCCAGTCACTAGTTCATTGTCAGCAGCAGCTACAGAGCAGCTTTATATGCATTCAGAGACAGCCAGGAAATTAGTTCTGCATGACTGACTCAGCACTGTAGCACTGAGAACAACTCTCACCCATTTCCTTAAACAATTGTTTATTTCTTAGTGTGATAACAATGTCAAATATCACATTTCTAAAGGAAAAACTCACATACTTAATTTGGATTCAAGGTAAAAAAGAATTAGCACTAAAAAACTGAAGTCCTAGCTTATTTCTGGTATTACACGACTTTTTTCTTTTTTTCAATTCTTATTGAAAATCCAAAGTAATTCCTGATAGCTTGTTTTGTGTTTTGCGTGATGCTAAATGGAACTGAGAAGCAAGAAGTCAACAAACCAAAATCAAATTAAATTAATAGTGCCTTTTCAAAGTAAAAGATCTGAAATCAAATAAAATCCTTGAATCAAAAATGTTTATTAGACTTTTCATGATAAGAAAACAAATCAGATCTATTTAAGGCCTGTATGCATTGAGAATTAAGATGATGCATGGTAAAGCAAAGACTTAGGGATCAGATGATAGATATTCAACTGATTCTTTTTGAGCTACCTTTGGCCCAACTCTGGCATTTAGCCACCTGTCCAAAGGTAAGCCCTGAAAATCCTAGGCAGGAATTTGATACATTTGAACAATGCAACTCCAAATGCAGTACGAAACAGACTGGTCTCTAAGAAAACATCGAGAACAGATTGCATCCAGCACCTCACTTCTCCACCCAGATGAATTTATGAAGACACATGAAGTACTCGACATTCACAGCATTGAGGTCTTCCCTGAAAATATGGGCTATAACCTTGATCCTTCAGCACTATCAGAGCTCACTCATTTCTTTCAAAACACATCCAGAAGAAACCTTTCATTTCCCACTATCAGAATAGTAGATACAGTACTCATGCAGGAAAGTGCAAAGGTCTGACTCTTTCGTATGAGAAACCTCAAACGGAAAAAAAAATAAGATGCACGCTTATGAAATTCCAGAGCTAAGCAGCAATTGAGCGGTTTTTCCGCAACACCATTTTAGATTTAGGCTATACATTCTCTCTAATGTCTGCTGAAGGGGCCTGAACCCTTTTATTGGATCCTAATAATTTCTGCTTCCTTTCTAGCCATAAAGTTAATGCAAAAATACTGTCTGTCAGTGTTTTGTGTTTCTCTTATCTAAAAACAGAGAGCTTTTCTACCAGGGGTTTGCTTTCTATTACAAGTTTCCACAGTGTATTAGTGGATAGTGCTAAAAGACCACTAAAAGGAGTATGTTTTCTAGTAAATCTCACTATTGCTAATATAGTTTTGGTTTCAGCCACATGCACAATATTTTTCAGGTTTTTTTCCTTATCTAAAGCAAAAAGTCTTTCCTTATTCATGGATTTATCTATTTAGTTGGGTACATTTGTTTCCTTTAGCTACATGCAGTGTTTATTATTAGCAAATGAAAGAATACTGCTTTCTGTTGTGATAATTTTGCATTTTCTTTGATGTCTGATAAGAGATTTTTTTTTTATTAACCTCTGGGACAGCAAGACAATTTCAAACTGTCGGTAAAATACAAGATTTGGCCCAGAGTTTCCTTTTTCCTATCCTCTTCTAAAAAGAATAAAAGCAAAATTAAATAAATCTCTGATCCATAAATAGAGATTTCATGAAACACAGAGAACATTCCATATTGGCTATATGCAGGGAATAAAGATAATGGCACTTTAGTTTGGCTTTCTTTTAATACATTTTACTAGTATGAGTAGCTGGGTAATTTCAGTTTTCAGTCTTGAATGGGTCAGTAAGGAAATCCCAAGTGATGAAATGAGTGATACGTGAAGGATAAAGAAATGTTTTACTGTAAGAAAAATGTGTTATGTGGCAGGAGTGAAGCTATCAATTTGAAATTTATATCACTCTGTCCAGTACAAAATGTCTCCTCTGAAATATATCTCTAACGTGCCTTTCTTCAGGAAGAAAGACATGGCATAACAATCAATGTGACCACCTTCACAGTTAGTGCAGGTAAATGTACCTATCCAGGAACACATCACTAAAAAGCCAGATGGAGTAATAAAAACTTTTTCAGATCATCGTACTAAAAATTAAAAATAAAACCTGCATGCCATGCATGGTTCCCCAAGAACATGTATGCTATTTAATTCCCCTGATGCTGACATATCCTTTAGAAAGTTCAAACCAGACAATCCTGGAATTAAATACAGCTGACTGTAAACAGCAATGCATACATGTCAGAGCTCTTATTGAAATTTTGAAGAAAAACACAAGGAGTTCATGAGTTTTATCACCAATTAATAAGACACCCTATTTAAATAAATTAAATTCTTAGCTAAGCATCCAAATGTAAAAAGAAATGAATGAGTTAGTAATGTGCTCTGAGAAAGAAAGGTCAACAGCATCTTGGGCTGCATTAGGAAGAACATTGCCAGCAGGATAAAGAAGGAGTTTAAGTACCTCATATCTGGAGTACTGGGTACAGTTCTGGACTTCCCAGTATAGAAGATATACAGGCATAATAAAGCAATTGAAGAGCCATGAAGAAGATTAAGGATTGGAACACCTGATGTACGAGGGGATACTCAAGGAGCTGGGATTGTTCAGCCTTCAGAAGAGAAGGTTCAGGGGAGATTTCATCAAATACATACCTGATGGGAGGAAGTAAAGATGAGAGAACCAGACTCTTTCCTGTGGTACCCAGTGACAGAACGAGAGGCACTGGGCACAAACTGAAATACAAGAAACTAATATTATTTTTTTTTTGAGAAGGTGATTGAATTCCAGAATAGGTTTCTGAGAGAGGTTGTGGGGTTGCCGTCCTTGAAATCTTTAGAACAACTGAACAACTTACTCTAGCTGACCTTGGGTGTAAGCAGAGTGGTTGGACTAGGTGATGGACCTGTTATTTGGTGAGCTGGTCACTCCATTAACAGGGACACAGACAAGTCAGAAATGTTTAATGTTTCCTTCACTTTTCATTACCAATGATGGGCTATGGAGGGTCCATAGAACCATGTTGTGGGAATGATAAACTCCCAGTCAATTCTGAACTTGTGCAGGATCTGCTACTCCAGATGGATTACTATAAGTCTATGGGACCTGATGAAATTAATTCAAAAGGACTCAAAGACTAGCTGATGTCCTTGTGAGGCCTCTATCAATGACTTTTGAACAGTGTTGGGAATCTGGAGAGGTCCTAGTTGACTGGAAGCTGGCTAACATTGTCCCAGTTTTCAAGAAGGACAAGAAGGAAGACCCTGGAAACTACAGGCCTGTCAGTCTAACTTCAGTGACTGGTAAAATTAAGAAGTTTATTCTGGGAAGTATTGAAAGGTCCTTAAGAACAACACATTCATAGGTCATAGCCAGCATGGCTTCATGAGATTGAAGTCCTGCTTGCCAAAACTAATTTCCTTTTATGACAAGGTAACCCACCTAGTTGATCAAGGGAAGCCAGCTGACGTAATCAATTTAGTTTAGAGTACAGCTTTCAATACTGTCTCTCACAGTATCCTGCTGGACTAAATGTCCAGCCCACAGCTGGATAAACACATCATGTGGTGGGTGAGCAATTGGCTCACAGGTCGAGCACAGAGTGAGTGGGGTAACCTCAGACTGGTGACCTGTCACTAGTGGGGTTCCTCAGGGCTTCATCTTAGGCTCTGTGCTCTTCAGCATCTCCATATATGACTTGGATGCAGGATTCAAAGGAACACTAAGTTTGCTGATGACACTAAATGGAGAGGAACTGTTAATTCACGCAAAGGCAGGAAGGCCTTGCAAAGAGACCTTGACAAATTAGAGGGATGGGCAATCACCAGCCATATGAAGGTCAACAAAGGAAAGGTCTGGGTTCTGCATCTGGGATGGGGCAACCCTGGATGGACAACAGACTGGGGGAATGAGATGCTGGAAAGTAGTGCCAGGGAAAGGGACCTGGGGATCCTGGTCTATGGCAAGTTGAATATGAGCCAGCAGTGCCCGGGCAGCCAGGAGGACCAACTGTGTCCTGGGGGGCATCAGGTACAGCACTGCCAGCCAGTAAGGGAGGGGATTGTCCTGCTCTGCTCTGCACTGGGGCAGCCTCACCTTGAATATTGTGTGCAGTTTTGGGTGCCACAATATAAGAATAATATTAAGGTATTAGAGAGTGCCCAAAGGAGGTCTACAAAATGGTGAAGGGTTTGGAAGGGAAGCTTTACAAGGAGTGGATGAGGTCACTTGGCTTTTACAGCCTAGAGAAGAGGAAGCTGAGTGGATACATCATTGCAGTCTACGGCTTCCTCACCAGAAGCTGCAGGGGGCAGGCACTGATCTCTTCTCTCTGGTGACCAGTGACAGGACCCAAGGAAAGGGCATGAAGCTGCATCAGGGAAGGTTTAAGTTAGATATGAGGCCTAGGTTCTTCACCCAGAGAGTGGGTGGGCACTGGAACAGGCTCCCTAGGAAAGCAGTCGTGGCACCAAGCCTGACAGAATTTAAGAAGTGTTTGGACAATGCTCTCATACACATGGTGTGACTCATGGAGTGTCCTGTGCTGGCCTAGGAGTTGGACTGGATGATCCCTGTTGTTCCCTTCCATCTTAGGATATTCTATGATACTCTGATCTCCAGAGATGCTGCAGAGCCCAGTGGAGACAGGCTTTTCATCATGGACTGTTGCAATAAGACAAGCGGTAATGGTTTTAAACCAAAAAAGGGTAGATTCAGACTAGATAGAAGGAAGAATTTTCTTATGATGAGGGTGGTACAACACTGGAACAGATTGCCCAGAGTAGTGGTACATGTCCTATCCCTGTAAATATTCAAAGTCAGGTTGGACAGGCCTCTGAGCAACCTGATGTAGTTGAAAATGTCCCTGCTCATTGCAGGGTCGTTGGACTAGATGGCCTTTAAAAGTCCTTTCCAAAACAAACTAAACCATTTTATGATTCTATGATTATGTGATTGTGTGAAAAAGAAACCTCAATTTAGGGTTATTCCTAGAATTCATCATCAATTTGAAAGTTAATAATTGATACAAACAAACATGCAAATGATATAACACATGACTGATTTCACTGAAGTAGCAAATGTACTAACCTAAGGAGTAGTTCTTTCCTACACAAATTACAGTAATTTATTGGTTAGCTGATATTTAAACCTCAGTCTTCCTGCTTTAATTTATATTAATAATTAATATTTTATATTATTTTCGATTAATATAAATACAGAATTATTATGCTTTTTAGTTTTCCCTAGTTCTGAGCTGATGTTGCACATGTCCTTTAATAATTCAGGGTGATCTGAAGTTACATTTGTATATGCCATTAAATAAAATTAGAGTAAGTCATAGATTTAAAAGCATTATTTAAAAAACTGTACTTATTTTGCAAGGTGCTGGGGATTCAATCTGGCTCTTCCTAGTCAGATTTAGGACATTTTGTAAAGGCATAGAGAATAAAACCACAGGCAGAGGAAGGCATCCCCTTAGGATGGTTGTCCTAGAGGAGATAAGCAAGAGGAGCCTTTCAGAAAGCAAGAAGAAAATCAAAGAGCTCAACAAGCTAGCAAAATTTAGTACTTATATCTTTGTCCAGTTGCATGGTAAGGGGTGATATAGGGCAGTAGCCTGAATCAAAGCCTCAGACCAGACCATGCTTCAATCTGTAGGTATAGGACCCCAGACTTTCATATAATATTATGACAATTTATGAGAAGACATTAGTTACTCAAAGACTAATACTCAGGTCACTTATTTCTAGGGGGTGCAGAAGTATAATTTATATGTAATGGTCCAAAGACCAGGCTTACCAGCTATCACAAGAATACTACTGTGGAAGCAGTTAATCAAGCAAAAATAGTAGATCTAATGGGAGGTAATAGGATTTGTAGTAACTCAGAGTGTGACCCAGATGGGAAGCTGAATGAATTCTAACCAAGGAAAAAAAAAACAAGCAGTTTGACTACACCACAAATAATGGTAGACAATGATCCTGAAATGCTTTTGAAGAATAAAATGCTTTAGGTTGCAAGGGTTTTTTCTAAGTCATTTTGTCTACATGCTTCTTAAAGCAGAATCAAGAACAAAGTTAGGTCAGGCAGTTCAGGGCTGTGTCGAGTCAAGCTTTGACTATCTCCAAGGACAGTTTTCACAGCCTCTCTGGGAAGCCTGTTCTAATGCTTAATAACACTCACTATGATTTTTTTTCTTTATGTATCCTGCTGGAAGGTCTTTTGCTGCAATGTCTATTGCCTCTTGTTATTTCACAGTGCATGGCTGTCAGAAGTTTGGTTATGTCTTTTCTATAAACCTCTTTAACATTTTGGAGACTGCAGCTGGATTTCCTTGATCTTCTCTTCTCCAACTCCTATTCAGTTTTCTTCACCTCCTACACCCTGTGCTCTAGTCCCTAGTCACCTTGTTAGCCAAATATTGGACTTTATGAAGCTTGAATATCTCTTTTGTACAGGAGGGAATGATACTGGGCAGAATATGACATATATGGCCTGAAAGTGACAAAGGGCAAGGAGTAATTAATTGACTCACTGACTACACTGCTACCAAGGCAGTGTGCAGTGAGCTTTCATTGATGAAACAGTGTTTTGTCCACCAGACCTGCACAATCCTTTCCCACGGTGCATCTTCCCAGCTGTCAGGCTATAATGTTCCATGAGTTTGTTCTATCTTGTATGGAAGGATTTTTTGGTTTTGCTGCATTACTGATTTTCTGTTGGACTCCAGCATAAAGTCTCTAGGAAAGCAAACCCTGCCATCCAGTGCATCAAGCAGTCATCCCAGTCTGAGGTCTCATATCAATTTAATGAAGAAATATTCCATCCTCTAACAAAGCTTTTGATTAAGAAGTTAAGTAGCATTAACCACCCAAGAAATACCACTGCTTGTCAGTTAGGTTTTGAACAATTAAGCCCAATGGTCCCGTCAATTTTTTTCCTATTTACAGGTTACCCATTCAGTCCATACCATACCTCCCCAGCTTGGATACAATGATGCTATGGGCAACATTGCCAAAAGACTAGATACTGCTAAAGCAAACGTCATTCACTGCTCTCTGTAGTGTCAGCCATCTTCTCAGAGAAGGCATACCCATGGGTACAGCACACTGTGCTCTTATTAGACCCATCCTAGTTATTCCAAACCACCTTCTTGACCTTTAGGTGTCTTGAACTGCCTTCTAAGAGAATTTGGTTTAGAGTGTCTCAGGGACTGAGGTGAGGCTGACTGCCTTCTTGTTCTCGAGGTCTTTCTTTTTGTTCTTTATGAAGATGTATTTTGCTAGTCAGTGGGAAAAATCTACTAGTCACTAAGACCTTTCAAAGGGCTCAGAGAAAGGCCTCAGAATTATATTTGCCAGCCCCCTCAGCATCCTCAGATTCATCCCCTCTGGTTTCATGGTTGCATGGAAGCATGGACTTGTGCATACCCAACTGGATTATGTAGTACATAAATCATTCTCTGCTAAGAGTAGTAACTCTCTCCTTCAAGCTAAATGACTAGGCAGGAAGATCTAGGATGTCCAAGACTAGTCTGTGCCAGAAAAGATAAGATAAAAAGATAGCAAGGACTTCAGACTTTTCTGTGTCTTTCATTAGTGACAGACCACCCCATCCAGCACACCACATTATTATTTGGCTTTTCTTTTGTTTCTGACATATCTTTAGCAGCCCTCTTTATTCTCATTCATAGTTTATTCTCCTTCCTCTCTCTCTGCATTTTGAACTCCATCTGAATTTTCATCTTTAAGTTTCATTTCAGCATGTTAGAGAGTGATTGTATATCCCTCCTGCTATCCCATCCATACTTCCATTTTCCATATCTACTTTCAACTCCTATGTACATCAGGAAGCTGTGGTTGACAATCAGATTCCTTCAGTCTGGCCTTAGGAGACCAAGATCTCCGATTATGCATCTTCTTTATAGCAGTCATGAGAAGTATGCTATCATACCGATCCCTCACTGTATTTGTGATTCTAGGTTGCTTTTGTAACGGTATGTCTCTAAAGAACTTCTAAATAAATGGAACAGAACATATAATTCTCTCTCAAAACATATAAACCTAGGATGAAGAATCTAACTTTACCTGCAGTCACTGCAAAATTAAAAGAACAGTCAGATTTTTCTCCTGGCAATTCTGACATAATATCCTTTTTAACTCTGTAACAGATGTGCTTTAAACATATCACAGGAGAAAAGAAACAAAATTTCCCAGATGAAGTTTCATTTTCCTTCATCCTCACTGAGAAACAGCTGGAATGCAGATAATGTACACTCCTCTAGTTTCTTATACACACTCATTATGGTTAATGACCTAGTCAGTATAATTTTTAACTTCACCTCTATTTTGCACTTATCTAGTCATGTCTTCATTTTCTCAGCATTGCCTAAAATATCTCTAGTCTCTTTCATTTGCAAAAAATCCTTATCTGGTAAAGGAAAGATAATTTAATGAAAACAGTCCTGTCTCGTTCCATTATAACAAAAACTGTTCAGGTTAAAGAAATTAGGATATTTCAAAAGAAGTAAGTTGAAGATTGTATGTACAAGATAGCTTAAATAACCTGTTTTCTTCACGTCATTAGTCTCACCTTGATATCATTGTCAGAGATCAATGATTCAAAGGGCAAGGAACTGAATCATGAGATGCATATTGAAATAGTGATGCTGGCCCAGACATAACACAGAGAAACTTTCAGGTTCACGATGTTTCCAACTTGGATTTCTGAACAAGCACGACCATTCATTCTATTGAATAAAGTTTTTCTGATTCCCTTCCAGGTCCTTTGAGACAATTTATAGCTGCAGGGTGTACTGAAGGGAAAATTCAGTGAACTCTCCAAATGCGTAATTGAAACTCCATAACCATAGGATTTTGTTCAGGGTCACAGTGGTGGTGAGAAATTTTACCCCTTGGATCTTAAGTGCTTCACTGGCTTAGATTTTATCGAATGCAAATGTGGAATAAATGGTAAAAAGCAGGAGTTACAATTACTGTGTCAGGAAGCTCAACGTTTTGACAGTGATCCAGAGGTGGCAAATTGGATGCACATATAAGCAAACCAAGAAGGTTCAAAATTAAATATCAGAAAGTTGATCTAGAAGCAATGTAGAGGTCAAGGAAAGTCCTAATGGAATTTCATACCCAGAAAGACTATCCTGAAGGAAAAAATAAGAATGTTAGGTTTAATCAAACAATGAAAGTGAATGAGGAACATTCCTGTGAAAATGGAAGAACAGACTAATTAGAATTGAGTGTAATGATGTTTGACTTCCATACAGAGTGGCTGTTCTCTGCCATAAACCAGCCAAGACTGCAATGAACAAATGAAGATGTTTTACAGTAGGAAGCATGGGGTAGTGTAGATTAGAAAATCTGTTAAGTCACAATCAAATTTTAATATAATAATTTAAAAAATCAGTATAAAATCAAAATTCAAAGTAGGAAATTAAATATTGTCATCTTTTAAAAACACAAATCAAGCATTCTAAATATCTGTCCAACAAAACCATAGGATTTATGTTTTAGTAAAATTCTTTAGTCATATTCAAAGTAGCCAAAAAGAGCATGTGAAGACAAGGAATGGCATTATCTCTGATGATTCTATAGCTAGTCTGAAAAAAGATAGTTTAGCAGTGGGATAATTTCATCTGAAAAATGAAGCAGATTAAAATTCTCTGTTCACAAGGAATTTGAATTAAGCTAATAGATAATGAGATACCTGTGATTATCATGGGGAAAAATGGGTAGAGACCAAACTATTGTGTGTGGGACCCTTGTCTGTCATTCAAAAGGGAATCAGTGATTCACTAAATACTATTAAGTGACCAGATGTCTAAGAAAGTGTGTGAATGATCAGACAGAAGCAGGAAATGGTTTAGTAAAAGTAAAGCTGAGTTACAGATGAGAACGATGATGATAACAAAGAATACGGACTGTGAGATACTGATGAATTCTTGCTATATCAGCTTACTGTCAGCTCAGCATTTTAACCATACACAACCCACACATTTTTAAATATTTTACTCACCCACCAAATTGCCTTTTTATGATAACAGTGATGTATTCTACTGGAGTATTGAATATAAACTTAAATTAAATGTTTTCCCTTGGAAAAATAATTAAAGTTCTTATTCATTTTGGAACATATAATGGTGCATTTTAATTTGGGAAGAAAAAAGGATAAAACCAAATTACACTAATAACCAAAGTAGTGCTAATAATTTTGAAATGAAAAAGATAAGAGTTCACTGATTGTGAGCAATTAGTCTGTAACAGCAGGTAGTGTGAGATTTCATTTCACAGAAGAATTTTTAATTTTTTGCCTTCAAGGGATTTAGTTTTTTATGTTTAAATGAATTTATAAAGTATCCCCAAGCATCATAACATGTACACACATAATGTCACAGTAAATATTTGTCCTTTCCTTATCTAGACTCCACTTCCTCTGTGACCTTGAATGCATACAGCACTCAGCTTGTATAGTTCCCAGGGAAGCCAACTCATTTTTCCTGAAACTTTTCATTCTCACTCACACTAAGGTAGTATTCCTGGACCCAAACTCCTAGATACATGTACCTGGATCATGTGTGAATACCTACAATGGCTGCTGGACCGTGGGTTCACCTTTGACGGCTGCAGACTCCCACCAGCTTCTCTGTCAATCACTCTCCTTCTGAGCAGGAGAGAGAGGAGAAAGTCTGATGGAAAGCTCATGGGTTAAGATAAGGATAGGAAGATCAGTCACCAATTGCCATCACAGGCAAAACAGATTCAGCCTGGGGAAAAGTAATTTAATTTCCTGCCAATCACAAAAGAGTAGAATAGTGAGAAACAAAGACAAAAACTAAACCACTTTCCACTTACTCTCACCTCATCTCCTCCTTCTCATTCTCTCACCTTTGCATTCACTCCACTCTTTCTCACTTGATTTGTTCCTTTCCCCTCCTTCTGTGGTGCTTTCTTCTCTTTCCTAAACACCTTTCCCCTGAGATGCCCCCACCTCAGCAGTGGGCTCAGCTGTGCCCTGTAGTGAGTGGGTTGGACTTGGGTGGAACTGGCTGTGTCCAGTACAGGGAAGCCCTGGTTTCTCTTAACAGAACTCTCACTGTCAGTTTTGGGGTACCTGCACCCTGTACAACTCCAGAATCAAGCGTGGTTGAAATGTACCTATTTTTTGATCTGGGATTTCTGAGATCCTAATGTAGAGCAGGAGTTTCCCAGTACTTCTCTGTCTGGCAACAACAAGCTTTGGTTAGTCAGTGCTTAGACTCAGGCAGCGATCACACACCCCTTGCTGGTTGTTTCTGCAATGCAAGACAGAGACGCTGTCTTGCTGAGATGGAGTGAATTTTCCCCATAGCAGCCCTCAGAGCACTGTGCTCTGCATTGGTAGCTAGAAAGGTCTTGATAACACACCAGTATTTTGGCTACTGCTGAGCAGTGCTCCCTCAGCATCAGCACTGTCCAACATTCCACCCCTCAATTAGTAGGCTGGGGATCAGCAAGATGCTGGGAAGGGACATAACTAGGGCAGCTGACCCAAATTAACCAAAGTGATATTCCATACCATATGATGTCATCTTAGATACAAAAGCTAAGAAAAGGAGGAGAAAGTGGGGACATTGATTGTTTACAATGTTTGCCTTCTGGAGCAACTGCTAAACGTGCTAAAGCCCTTCCTGCTGGGGAGTGGCCCAAAAAGGCTTGATGATGGGAAGTAGAGAATAAAATCTTGAGGTCTTTTGCTTATGTGCACACACCCTTTCTCTTTTATTTTAGTAAACTGCCTTGTCTTAACCTACTAGTTGTTCTCCATCTTATTTTCTCTCACCTGTCCAGCTGAGAAGAAGGACTGAGAAAACAGTTTGATGGGCACCTATGTAATGGATTGACCCTGGCTGGATGCCAGGGACCCACCAAAGTCACTCTATGATTCCTGTTCACAAGTGGACAGGAGAAAGAAAATATAACAAAAGGTTCATGGGTTGAGATAAGGACTGGGAGGGATCACTCACCAAATACGGTCATGGGAAAAACAGAGTTAGCTTGGGGATATTAATTGAATTTATTACTATCAAAATTAGAGTAGGATAATGAGAAGTAAAAACAAATCTTAAAAACACCTTCTTTCACCCCTTCCTCTTTCCCAACTTTGCCTTCTCTCCCAAGTGGCACAGGGAGATGGGCAATGGGGTTATGGCCAGTTCATCATGCATTGTTTCTGCTGCTGCTTAGGGAGAAGACTCTCCCCTGCTCCAGTGTGGGGTCCCTCCTGCAGGAGACAGTTCTCCACAAACTGCTCCTATGTCGGTCTGTAGGTCCCTGCCAGGACCCTGTTCCAACACGGGGTTCCTAAAAGTTCACACCCTTCTTTTAGGCATCTACCTGCTCTTATATGGGTCCCTTCCATGGACTGCAGGTGGATCTCTATACCCTCATTAACCTCCATGGGCTGCAGGGGCACAATCTGCTTCACAGTAGTCTGTACCATGAGCTGCAGGGGAATCTCAGCTCTGGTGCTTGGAGCACTTCTTTTCCCTCCTTCTTCACTGACCATACTGTGCAGAGCTGTTCCTCTCACATATTCTCACTCTGCTGTTCTCTGGCAGCAATTATATCTGTGCAAGAACTTTTTTTTCCTTCTTAAATATGTTATCACAAAGGTGTTACTATCATTCCTGATTGGCTCAGCCTTGCCCAGAAGCAGGTCCATCCTGGATCCAGCTGACATTGGCTCATCCAGACATGGAGGAATCTTCTAACACCTTTCCACAGAAGCCACCCCTGTAGTTCCTCCTGCTACAAAAACCTGACCTCACAAACAAAATTACAACCTGTCAAAGTCAACCCACAACAGATGAACCAGGACAGACTGGGAAACTGCTTTGGAATTCTGTTATTTTAACTAATCCAGTCACTTTGTAAGATGTTTTGACAAAATATATTTGTGTTTCCTAAGGCTTTCTGCAGCAATACTTTTAGTCTGTCCTCCTGCGACATATCGCTCTCTTCAGCTCCAGTCTGTACCAAGCAGCAGGATCATCACAACTGATGTGCTCTCTTCCTATGAGTGGTTTAGTAGCTATTTTAGAATGATGCAGGAAAATTCTGAGGAAGACACGGCATATCTATGCCTCCAGATCATTAAGAAGAATTCATTCATGCTTACAATAAGAACATGCCATGACTTGCCATATGCAAACTGGAACACTTGAAGCATGAACACTGAACAGATGGGGAAGATCGCATTGTCATAACCACTGCACTTATGTTAGAGGGGCATTTATTTGACACTCACCTCTACCAACATCCTCAGGATATTTTAATGCCTGAAGATTTCAAATGCTTCTGCCTAATCTATGCTGCTTGCAGAGTTTGCAAAGATAAATAAAATTCTTCCATGCTCTTCTGTATGGCAAGACAACATCTAATATTTGTGTGTCTCATCTCAGCAATCCAAATTATGGCTGCATTTTCACTACAAGTTGGACAGAAAAATAAGTCTTTTGTAAAGCGAAATCCTGAGTCTTTCCAAGTTGTCACCAATTATAATACTCTGTCGATATCTCATCCAGTTGAGTCTGGAGTCAAAGCACATACACATTGGTCATAAGGCTTTTACACGGAGGCAGTTAAGAGCAAGAAAAGAATAAAACACAGGTTAGAGCTGTCAATAAGGTTTCATGGGATATATGCCTGAGCATGACGACACTGTGTCAGCAGTGAGGAGAATTACAAATGCACTACAGTGGCTGGGAAAGAAAATTAGCTTCCTCAGGATCTAATTTCAGTATACTTGCTTGTTTTACCAGAGCTGTGTTATAAATATATTCTAAAGAGTGACAATCACTTGTAAAACAATCTCAGAATGATATGTATTCAATTACAAAGCAGTATCCTGGTGTGAAACCTGGAAGACTTTTTCTTAAGCCATTTTAAACTGGACTATATGATTACCTAGACAGCACATTGTAGAGAGAATCACACCCTGAGAAGAGCATTATCTTAACAACCCAATAGATGTTTTGACTTCCTAATTCATATGACAGTCATCTTATCAGTGTACATAACTAGAGGGCTGTAACAAATACATGCACTTTACTTACTATATTTAATAACAATGTCTCAGGAATATGCAAATGTTCATTTCCTTATTCTTTTGTGCTTATGAAATATTTTTCACAGTATTTCAAGGGCTGTATTTACAAATTAAATATTTAGATCTAATTGACATTATTCCAGTGAAAAATTAATTCCTTTTTTACCAATAGCAGCATTCAAACATTTATAGAACTTCTACTCTTTAGACAGTGATCATGATCCCTAAATTCTCATAGTAAAGACTGAGAAACATAGACCCATGTTTCAGGCAATAACCAGCCTATGGCCACAGTGACAAGCAATTTGCTGCCTCCTTTTGCACAGCAACACTGCTGACAAGTTCACCAGACTTGTATATTTTTCTAGTGTTACAACAGCCACTGCTGGATGCCAGTGCACTACATTTAGGACTACCAAGCAGTGGTACATAGTAGGAGTAAGTGGGTAGAGCTAAACAGTTGGGGCTATGGATCTGATGTCAATGCTCTACGTCTCAGAGATCATTGGTTTAAAACTACTTTGGCCCCATGAACCAGATGCCTCTAAACAGCCAGGGTACCTGAAGTAGGCAGGTCAGGTTAATTTCATCTAAAAGGAGTTTCACTTGTGTGCAGGATGACTGCTCTGTGACACCAACATGTGTCTCAAAGACACCAACAGTGATATAGAACAGGAACTAACTGGGAGATGGATCTCAAAAGTGCTCTTCTGATCTTAACCAAAATCCTGATGTGAACATGTCCTGTCAAAGGTCCCTCACAAAGAGTTTTGGACTTTGTTTGGTTTAATGTTACGATATTATATGGTCACCACTGAGTTCTGTATTTAGTTTCTTGGAAACATAACAATAGTTAGGCAGCAACAAGATTCTTCATATGAAAGAAGATATAAAAGTACTTTGCTAGAAGACCTTGCTGGAGTGAAAAGAAAATATGGAAAAAGCCATAAAAAAGACAGTGTTAGATAAGGTCAGGTCCATGCATATCTAAGCTCAGCACAACAAAATTCTTCATGGTCCCTAAGTCAAAATAACCCTCACTTTAAATTGCACTGCAAATGTTACAGAAACTCAAAGGCTGCAATAGTGTCAGCAACTGCTTGAGGGAAGCATTAACAAGTGGATTCTGCCTCTAATACTCCTTCAAAGGACACTTTTGATGGGATTTTCTGTGAGGTTGTGAGGCTGATCTGGAAGGGACAAGGAGATGAGCCATATATCCTTAATAACACTTAAACTAGACCTCTAGGTTGGCCAGTGTTTCCAGGTGGAAATGAAGGGTAAGAAATGCCCCTGAAGTAAAAAAAAATAATACGGCAAGTTACTTCAGTGTGTCAAAGACTAGATAATGAAAGTGAAGAAGAGAACAAAAGAGGGCGAGTGGGTTGGTTTCTTTATTTGCTTGTATTCTATGTAAACAGGAAAAAAAAAGATTTTTCATGTTCTTTGTAGCCAACACTTGGTAAGGCCTACAAATGTTGTCCAAACCAAGAACTTCCACAGGAATTATAAGCTCAGCATTTTGCCATTTTTCAGATTTAGAGTGAAAGCAATAGAACTTCCTTGCCTAAATCAGTAAATATAAAGAAATGTATGGCAAGTAAAGTGTTTTAAAATTTGACATATTAAGATACCTTTGACCTACTGGTATCCTACACTGTTATACATGTAGATATACATAGCTATTTAAATATAAAATCATGTAATACAGAATTATATATTTTTTTCCTGTATTACAGCTTAATGTATATAAGATGTGCCCATTCAAAAACATTTACGAATTCAAAAGTTTCAAACCCAGTCCACTATCCTCCAGCCTCTATTTTTCCTGTGTAATTCTTGTTCAGTTGTCATTCAATACAGGAATGACTTAGGGGAATAAGACCTTTCCTTGTCTTTGGTAAAGACTCTGATGAAGATATAATAAACACTTAACCCTTACCAGAGGTGGCACAAGATTGTGCCATGCTTGAAAGATAGATTCTGCATGGTTCTGCTTTCCCATTAGTCATAATCCTTATGTTTTCCGTGTCACACAGTAAAACTCTTGTCTAAAAATGAAACCTTCTAGTTCTTGTCCAGTGTAGAATTTTTGATTTGCATTATTAATTGTCATTTAAAAGATAATTTTAAGGTTCCAAACATGCCATTTACTCAGTAGATGGGAGGATTTGCAATATGTGTATAAATTCTTTAATGTTTGTGGTTGTTTATCTGGTTTATTCATTTAGCATAAGGGATATGGTTAATTGTGAAAAGGATTTAGTCAGCAGTGGGCTGAGAGGCTGTAAATATTTTGCCTACATTAACTCTATATCGAAAAAGATTGCCAAAAAGGAAGCATAATACTCAAGTATCTCTTTTTTTAACATGTAGTTACAAGATTTTGTTCTGAGTGGCACAGTATTTTTAAATTAACTATAATTCCTTTCCATTCTTATAGGAAAATGAAGAGCAATAGAAAGATAGTTCTGTGAAATATTTTAATTTATGCAAATTTTAGAAACTAATTTGGCAAATGAGAAATAGCAAGGCTTCTTTTTCAACATATTTGCCAACAAGTCCAGGGCAAGTCTGATGTTCTTCATACTTACCATTATGATTTAACACTTAATCTCTCCAACTTTCCCCACATTTTACTATTTTGTGCGTGTATGTAATCTAAGTAGTTCTTGCATTTCTTTTTCACTGATGTTACTAGTTATTGCACTGAACATATTCATGACAATAACTTCATAACATTTTTAGCCTAACCACATCTGGGTGGAAAGAATTAGAATTCAGAATAATAATGCTGTGTATCTTTAACAGCATATTTTAAAATATATGAAAAGAGGGAATGCAGAGAAACTATAATTTTCAGCACAGAAGTAAATGAGAAATTTGCCTTTGAGTGTCTGCCATTTAAGGCATGAATTCCAGAAAAAAATATTTAAGATAATTATCTTAAAAGAAGAAATATTTTTGAAAAACTAGATTTTAAGAAGTTGGAAACCCTGAGATAGAAGAAAAAAAAAGTAGAGGAATTGTGTTTCTTAAATGCAACAAAATGATGCTATGATAATTTGGATTGCCTCCTGAAATGTCTTCGCTCACAAATCACACAGAAGACCAAAGGTGCTCAAATCAGTTTTTGAAAGAGACATGGTACTTTACTCAGCCTTTGTTTTGTAAAAATTCAGGCAAAGACTGAAGTTCATTTAATCATCATCAAAGACAAAGAGAATCAGAAAACAGAATATGCAGCAAAAGAAAATAGGCACTATGACAGTTTGTCTTCCAATTTTATGCACACTGTCATTATACATTTGTCTTGCAGATAGGAAAGAAGTAAATTTCCCATGAGATATTATTTATTACAAGAATTAAATAATAAGTACTAATCTGGTCTGCTGGAATGTGTCCCTGTCTGTGGTGAGTAGGTCCTTTTCAACCTAAATCATTCTGATTCTATGATCTTTCAATGTCTAGAGCCTTAAAAATGAACATCTGTATTTCCGATCTTAATTCATTACATAATAAGAAAGGGGAATCCCTCCAAAACTGCATAAAATTGTACTCACTTTCAAAGGAAATTAATTTGATCTCAAAAAACCCCTCATTACGTTGTTTATATTACATTTGAAAAAATATATAATGCAGGATTACACTATTAAACCTTTCTGACCCTTCTCTACTTTGAAATTGCTCTACCATATATGCCCTTCTGTCCATTTCAGATTAGCACAGAGTAGCCCACCAACAACTACAGTAAATTTTCAAGTTACAGAAATTTTAGTCAGTTGCCAATTAAATAAAAAACTATGAAAAATGTGCTGTTTTGACTGAAATTTTATGAAAATTACCACAGTTAAAATTCTATCGTATACAATCCTTTTTAATGTTGATAGGTAGCTTTTAATAGGTAGTTTCTATGGTATCAATAATATGCTAAGTGTTTCCCAGTCAAGTAGCAATTGCTAATTCATCTCTCCATGATGTATCGCTATACATATTAAAATAAGTTGGCAGAACAAGGAAAAAATTATATCATGTATAATTGAATTGGTTCTATAAAATGTTTTTGAAATATATTTTTGCATGCCATTTGCCTACCCTTTATAATTCAAGAATCATTAAGAATTTTTTTTAAAAGAAAACCTCAAAGGTTTGGTTCTTATTTGAGTAGATGTTTAACTTTGTTTTTCCTTGATCAGACCAAACTTCTAATTATGCAGATTAATTGTTAAAAGAGGACAATGCTGACATAATACCCTCAAAAAATTGGTTATACACACTGCAGGTCCTACCAAGTAATTTCAAAGGTAGAACAGTTCTACAATCGTATTTGCAGCATATTGAAAATAGTATTAAAGGATTGTTAAATTGTACTCTTCATATATACTCTCTTTCACTGTAACTGTAGATTTACGGATGTGGGGGATGGAACTGCTTTGACTATACTCAAATCTTAAATTCATAAAAGACTTGATTTAAGAAAAATTACACAGCACTGTGCAGACTATTATTACTAAGAATTTTTGTTTCGTTTCATCTTTCAATGAAGGGATGATTTTTAAATTATTACTACTAATCCCATATTATCCTGTAGATCATTATTAATAATATTTGGTCAAAGGTGTATGTTGCAAGAGATTATATTACATGTAGATCTGACTAATTGGACTAATTTTCATCTCTTTTTAGAACACATCATATATTTTTCATCAACATAGCAAAATCTTCTGGATGCTATGATATATGGATATCTTTAACGCAAGGTTAACAAATGTGAGGTCCTTTTCATAAATCTTCTGATTTCCATTACGTGTAAAACCATAAAAAAATCATTGGGTCAGAAAAAAAGGTCCTTTTTGTTCCCGTTTATCTTAGATGGCCAATCGCTAAAATCCTTTTCAGAAAACCAATGATCCTGCAAATCCTGTTTGTTTTAAAAATCAGCTGTCATCCCAGACATTTTTCTATGAATAGTTTTCCTTTTTTGTTCAATAATGCACCAAAACTGCTTAAATGGTCATCTCCTTCTTTTGGTTGCTCTAGTGAAAGGATCAAGGCCTTCGTCAAAAAGGTGGTGACTCTATTGCCTGCAGTAGTTTTAAAACCTCAGCTGAGACATACAGTGCAGCTTCAAAGTTGCTCCCAAAATGGCACAGACTCACAGAATCATTTAGGTTGAAAAGTCTTCTGAGATCATTGAGTCTGACCTTTTTGACTCATGACCACTACCTCTTGAGTCATGACCACCTTGCCAACTAGATCATGGCTCTCAGTGCCACATCCAGTCTTTTCTTAAACACCTCCAGGGGTAGTGACTCCACCACTTCCCTGGGGAGCCCACTTCAATGTCCAATCAAACTTTTTGTGAAGAACTGTTTCCTAATGTCCGACTTAAACCTTCCTTGGAGCATCTTCAGGCTATGTCCTCTTGTGTCACTTATTGCCTGGGAGAAGAGACCAACCCCCATCTCGCTACAACAATCTCCTTTCAGGTAGTCAAAAAGGCTGATAAGGTCCCCACTAAGTCTCCTTTTCTCCAGGCTAAAGAACCCCAGCTGCTTAAACCACTCCTCATAGGATTTATCCTCTAGACCCTTCCCCAGCTTCATTGTCCTTCTCTGTACTCATTCCAGCATCTCAATGTCTTTTTCAAGTGGGGGACCCAGAACTGGTCACAGTACTTTGCAATCAATTCCCAGGTCCTGCTACTTAAAACAAGCCAGGATGCAATTTGCCTTCTTGGCTAACTGGGCACACTACTGGCTCATGTTCAGCACCCTCAGGTCCTTTTCTCCTGAGCTGTTTTCCAGCCACTCTTGACCCAGCCTATGGTGCTGCATGGGATTGTTGTGGCCAAAGTGCAGGACCTGTCAGTTGGCCTTGTTGAACCTCAGGTCCTCATATCGCCTCATTCTCCCAGGATGCAAAGAATTGGAACAAAAATGAGACTGGAGAATCAATGGCAGTGTCTGGATATGGAAATAGCAGGAAAGGGATGTGAAAAAACATTGTTTATGTCATCAAGATACGAAGGTCAAGAAGATTCCTGTGTTGGTACATGCAGTGTACTAAGGAGAAGGAAATTAAGGACAGCCCACACCCTGAACAGGCATCTTAAGACACAAAGGTACAAAGGAAAGTTAATCAATCCACATGATGCATAAAGGTTGACCAGGACTGAGAGAACAAAAAACTTAATTGAGGTCAGCTTCTAAGGGATATTAAAAGGGCATCCAAAACTATCATGGCTGCCGATCTAGGAAGAATCTGAGAGGCATAATAATGCCTCAATAGACAGTGCTCCTTGCCCTCCATCACAAGGAATCCTGGCCAGGCCACTTCAGTGCATGTTCTTTAATCCATGAATGTTTGACAGACTGTTTGCACAAGCACGAGTTCTACTTGTTTTGAGAATGTATGTATCACAGTGAATTAAGAATGTTTTGGTTTAGAATAAAGCATTTTAAAATCTTTAAATTAAAACCATGTTTCTCTCCTACAAGGCCTCATGATAAATTCTGTTACATTGTTGTTACCAGAAGTCAACATTATTTTCTAAAAAAGTCTAAGGAGGTGTAATGACCTTGTACTAGTGGCAATGCAGTGACATTTAATTAAACTGCCAGTATATTGTTCACAAGGTCATACTACAAGATTGCATAAATAAGTCTCTGTGATGGGTTGACCCTGGCTGGATTCCATGTACCCACCAAGTCACGCTTATTATTCCCCCTCTTAAGCTGGACAATGGGGAAAAAAATTAAAAGATGCTCATGGGCCAAAAAAAGGGCAGGGAGGAATCACTCAGAAGTTACTCTCATGGGCAAAACAGATTTGACTTGGGAAAATTAATTTATTGCCAGTCACATCAGAGTAGGGTAATTAGAAATAAAACCAAACCTTAAAACACCTTCTCCCCACCTGTCCCTTCTTCCCAAGCTCAGCTTCACCCCTGACTTCTTTCTATCCTCTCCCTGAGCAGCACAGGAGAACAGGGCATGGATCTTGGAGTCGGTTCATCACATGCCATCTCTGCCTCTCCTTCCTCTTCAGACTCCTCACACTCTTCTCCTGCTCCAGTGTGGGGTTCCTCCTATTTGAGTCAGTCCTCCATGAACTTCCCCAATGTGAATCCTGTAGGCTGCAGTTCATGAGCTGATCCAGCATGCAGTCTTTCAGGAACAGGCTCCTCCAGTGTGGGGTCCTCTCAGAGTCACAAGTCCTGCCAAAAAACTTGTGTCTGAATGAATTTGTATAAATTAGTTGTACAACAGAATAATTTAACATGATGCACCAGAAGTTTCATCAGGTGACCATATTTGCATGCTAATTTTTGAGCAGTTTCTTTCTCACTATTCAAAAGTTGCAGTATTTGGTTTTATTTCCTTATAAGTCTATATAAAATGTCTGGTACTTCAGAACAACAAGGGCACAAATCTATTACAATTTCCTTTGGGCAGCAAATGTTTCACTACTGGCTTAACATTTTGATTTAGGACTTCAGGATGTATATTATTTATGTATGTATGTATTTATTTATTTATTTAAAGCAAGAAATGCAACGAACATCTGCATTTAAATGCCTTTTTGACCAAGAAAAACTAATTTATTATTTTTGGAAAACATCTCAAATGAAAGTTAAGTTGGTACATTTAAATATTTTACACGAACACAGAATTGAGAATGTTTTACATTTGGACTGTTACTCCACATGATGTCTTCAGACAGCTATGGATAGCCTATATAAACATATAAAGAAACAGTAGAATCAATTTTGCTTCAGATGAAGAGGTCTTAGACACTGATCTATTTAACAGAATTGATGTAGTTCTGAGCAGCACCATAAAGCAACACTTCAGCAATTAAAGGTCTAGTTGCAATGCTGTGATATGACCAAAATGACAAATACATGCAAATAAATACTTCACAGGTGAATAAAAGGGGCAAGAATATTACATTAGCAAAAAAATTTTCTACAAACGTAATGTTTTCAGTAACTAGGAAAATCGTACAAAGTTCATTTGTATTTCCCTACATTAAGGAAATAGAGTCCATTTATACTGAGATCCATGAATATAGTTGGATCTTGAATATTAAACTTTTCTGAAACTAAATAAAGATAAAAAGTCAAAAGTGGAGGTATTACAGTCAGTTAAACTTACATTGGCACAGGAAAATCAGAATGTTCTCAAGTGGCTCAAAGCCATCAGAGAGAA
The DNA here is from genome assembly GCF_047495875.1 of Pithys albifrons albifrons. Classification (NCBI taxonomy): domain Eukaryota; kingdom Metazoa; phylum Chordata; class Aves; order Passeriformes; family Thamnophilidae; genus Pithys; species Pithys albifrons. The sequence continues at coordinate 27,053,713 of NC_092459.1, forward strand.
TAAAGACACTAGCTCCATCAGCCACGTGATGCTTTCATTTATACAAAGAGATAAGGGCAGAAGAGGTGTTTGCTGTTTCCAATGCTTAACTGATTTCAGCTCATGGACTATGCTTGTACCAATGCTACAAGATGTTGACCTCAACCTGCAACTGCAACTTAAACTGGAAACAAGCAATGTGTGTCTTTGGGCCTCTTTAACGCATTTTCGCTGAAAGTAATTTTTCTTTGAAACAAGAGAATGTATAGAGATATGAGCAACTTCACAGCAGCATTTTTCTCTCAGACACACAGAGGCAGCTACCTAGGTACCAATGTCTTCTGAACAAAGCACATTTTCCCTTCTTTCTTCTAAAATTACAGCCATTCACAATGACAGAGCTAGTAAGTTCAAAATATAAAAGAACTATTACATTATGTAAAATATCCTTTTCCCAGTGCTGGGCTGTAAATTTTTCCTTGTTTGTTTCAATAATTTTATTTTTTTTTAATTCTAAAGTTTCAAGTCTTATTGATATCACCATGTGAAAACTGTTTCTCTTCTTTCAGTCTGAATTTTCATTTTCTTAGTTTCACAGTGATATTAATTTATAATTTCTGTTGTTATTTTTGAACTACTATTTTCTATGAATTTACAACTTGCCGGTTGTCTCGGTTTGAGGGGAAAAACCAAAATGTTTTACCCACAAGCAGGGGAGGGGCCTCCTCCACAATAATCACACCACTCTTTATCAAATTTAAGAAAAGGAATTTTAATACAAGAAGGATAACTGATATATATATATATATATATATATATATATGTAAACAGACTAGTGCAACCCACTTCCCCAACACCATAAGAGAAAAAAAAAACAACAACAAAACCCAGCAGGTTTTCCTCCGGGAGAAAAGGTTATACTTAAGTGTCCTTGTCACAGCTCGGCTGGCTGCAGAGTGAGTTTCAGTCCCTCTCCAGCGAAACAGACGAGCAGTGGGCTTTCAGATGGACTCAGTCTCTTTCCCCTGTGTTCCCCGTCCAAGAAGCAGAAAAGGTACGAGCAACCAGCAGCAAATCCAAGGCAGGTAGCAGCACGACAGGAAAAAAGTGGTCCGAAGTAGGCAGCGGCAAGACAGCCAGGGAAAAACCCCAGCAGTAACCAGCAGGGCAGCCTGCCTCCTTGGAGCCCCCACTCCCCCCTTCCGCCGAGCCAAGACTGAGGAGAATATCCAAAAAAAAAAACCAAAAGAGACAAACCTGCCCCCACCCCAGCGATCACAGTTAACTGCTTCTTTTGTTAACCGCTGGCCTGGGCAGTTAAGTGGCAGGGGAGAGAATTTACATAATAATCCCAAACTACAACATTATCCACCCCTAAATTCTCTTCCATGCCGATACTCTACATTAAACTTAAATTTTCTTTCAAATAATTAAGTGTTTACAAATACAGTAATATGAGTCGTTTACCCAGAGATAAGTTCCCCTTGAGGTATACATCGTGTCTCTCCATCTTCCTGCATCACCCACCAGGTGGAACCAGATCCTTGAGCAAAGACAACCCCACGAATGGGTTTGCCTTTGCCTGAGGCAGGGTTGATCCAGACTGTTTTCCCTAGCATACCTCTCAGGTGTATTACAGGGACTTTGTCTCCATCTACAGTGTGAAGGGGTTCTGATTGGGCAGGGCCGGCTCGATTGACAGAGCCTCTAGTGTTGACTAGCCATGTAGCCTTTGCTAAGTGTTGATCCCAGTGTTTGAAAGTCCCTCCACCCAACGCCTTCAAAGTGGTTTTCAACAGTCCATTACACCGCTCAACTTTCCCGGCAGCTGGTGCATGGTAGGGGATATGATACACCCACTCAATGCCATGTTCTCTCGCCCAGGTAGCAACTAAGCTGTTTTTGAAATGAGTTCCATTATCTGACTCAATTCGTTCTGGGGTGCCATGTCGCCACAGCACTTGTTTTTCCAGGCCTAGGATGGTGTTCCGAGCAGTGGCGTGAGGCACTGGGTGTGTCTCCAGCCACCCTGTGGTTGCTTCCACCATGGTGAGCACATAGCGCTTGCCTTGGCGGGTCTGTGGCAGTGTGATGTAGTCAACCTGCCAGGCCTCCCCGTACTTATACTTATCCCAGCGCCCACCATACCACAGGGGCTTCACTCTCTTAGCCTGCTTAATGGCAGCACATGTCTCGCAGTCATGGATAACCTGAGAGATAATGTCCATGGTTAAATCCACCCCTCGGTCTTGTGCCCATTTATAAGTGGCATCTCTGCCCTGATGGCCCGAGGCATCATGGGCCCATCGAGCCAAGAACAGCTCTCCCTTGTGCTGCCAGTCCAGATCTGTCTGTGATACTTTCACTTGCGCAGCTCGGTCTGCCTGTTGGTTGTTGAGATGTTCCTCATTGGCCCAATTTTTGGGCACGTGTGCGTCTACGTGGCGGACTCTCACAATCAGCTTCTCTACTCGGGTGGCAATATCTTGCCATATATCGGCAGCCCAGATGGGTTTCCCTCTGCGTTTCCAATTGGTTTTCTTCCATCGGTCTAACCATCCCCAGAGAGCATTGGCCACCATCCATGAGTCGGTGTAGAGGTAAAGCTTTGGCCATTTCTCTCGTTCAGCAATGTCCAGGGCCAACTGCACGGCTTTAAGCTCTGCTAACTGACTCGACCCACCTTCTCCTTCAGTAGCTTCTGCAACTTGTCGTGTGGGACTCCATACAGCTGCTTTCCATTTGCGATTAGTCCCTACAATGCGACAGGAGCCATCGGTGAAGAGGGCGTAGCGTATTTCCTCTTTTGGCAATTGATTGTATGGTGGAGCTTCTTCCGCACGTGTCACCTGCTCTTCCTCTTCATCTGCTAGACCAAAATTTTCACCTTCAGGCCAGTTTGTGATGATTTCCAGGATCCCAGGGCGATTTGATTTTCCTATACGGGCGCGCTGCGTAATCAGGGCAATCCACTTGCTCCAGGTAGCATCAGTGGCGTGATGTGTAGAGGCAGCCTGTCCTGACAACATCCACTTCAGCACTGGTAGTCGAGGTGCCAGAAACAGCTGTGCTTCTGTGCCAATCACCTCTGAGGCGGCTTGAACTCCTTCATAGGCGGCTAGGATCTCTTTCTCTGTGGGGGTATAGTTGGCTTCAGATCCTCTGTAGCCTCGGCTCCAGAATCCAAGTGGTCGGCCTCGAGTCTCACCAGGCACCTTCTGCCAAAGGCTCCAAGACAGGCCATTATTCCCGGCAGCGGAGTAGAGCATGTTCTGTATGTCTGGTCCTGTCCTGACTGGTCCAAGGGCTACAGCCTGAGCAATCTCATGCTTAATCTGGTCAAAGGCTTGTTGCTGCTCAGGGCCCCAGTGGAAATCATTCTTCTTACGGGTTACCAAGTAGAGAGGGCTTACGATCTGACTGTATGCTGGGATATGCATCCTCCAGAACCCTATGGCACCCAGGAAGGCTTGTGTTTCCTTTTTGCTGGTGGGTGGAGACATTGCTGTGATCTTATTGATGACTTCTGTTGGAATCTGACGGCGTCCATCCTGCCACTTCACTCCCAGGAACTGGATCTCTTGGGCTGGTCCCTTAACCTTACTCCGTTTGATGGCAAAGCCAGCTCCCAAAAGGATCTGGATGATTTTCTCTCCTTTCTGAAAAACCTCTTCTGCTGTGTCCCCCCACACAATAATGTCATCAATGTATTGCAGGTGTTCTGGAGCCTCACCCTTCTCCAGTGCAGTCTGGATCAGTCCATGACAGATGGTGGGACTGTGTTTCCACCCCTGGGGTAGTCGGTTCCAGGTGTACTGCACGCCCCTCCAGGTGAAAGCAAACTGTGGCCTGCACTCTGGTGCCAGAGGAATGGAGAAGAACGCATTAGCAATGTCAATAGTGGCATACCACTTTGCTGCCCTGGACTCCAGTTCATACTGGAGCTCCAGCATGTCCGGCACAGCGGCACTCAGCGGTGGGGTAACTTCATTCAAGCCACGATAGTCCACAGTCAATCTCCATTCTCCATCAGACTTATGCACAGGCCAGATGGGGCTGTTGAAGGGTGAGTGGGTTTTGCTGACCACCCCTTGGCTCTCCAGTTCACGGATCATCTTATGGATGGGGATCACAGCATCACGGTTCGTTCGGTATTGCCGACGGTGCACTGTCGTGGTGGCAATTGGCACTTGCTGTTCCTCAACTTTCAACAGTCCAACAGCAGAAGGACTTTCTGAGAGACCTGGCAATGAGTTCAATTGTTCAATCCCTTCTGTCTGTACAGTGGCTATTCCAAAAGCCCATCTATGCCCCTTTGGGTCCTTAAAATATCCATTCCTGAGGTAGTCAATGCCCAGGATACATGGGGCGGCTGGACCAGTCACAATGGGGTGTTTCTGCCAATCTCTCCCTGTCAAGCTCACTTCAGCTTCTAGCACAGTCAACTCTTGAGATCCCCCTGTCACCCCAGAAATAGAAATAGTTTCTGAGCCCACATGTCCTGATGGCATTAATGTGCATTGAGCGCCAGTATCAACCAAAGCCTTATACTTTTGTGGGTCTGATGTACCAGGCCATCGAATCCACACAGTCCAATAGACACGGTTGTCCCGTGCCTCTACCTGGCTAGAGGCAGGGCCCCTCTAACACTGATCCTGGTCATAGCGGTCAGAACCTTTTCTCGATGAGTACACCTGGGAGGTGCCCTCCTGTGGGTCAGATTCTTGCCCGTGGGAAACTGGGACTGCACTTACTCTCACTGACCTTCTTCCATTCTCCTTCAGTTCTTGTACTCGGGCTGCAAGGGCACGGGTGGGTTTCCCATCCCACCGTCCCATGTCTTCTCCATGTTTGGCCAGGAAGTACCACATCTCAGTTCGTGAGGTCTGTCCACTTCCTCTGGCTGGGGGGCGTCTGGCTCTGACTTCAGAGGTTCTCATTCGCACTGGTGCCACTTGGAGACTTTCCCTAATTTCCTCTCTGATCGCTTTTACCTCTGCAGGCAGCGTCTTGAGACTCTCAACCAATGTCTCTACAGCAGAAATACGGGCCTGCATTGGGCTGTGGGTCATGCTTTCATATATCCGGAGCTTATTTGCTACTGCGCCCACTGTTTCATGGTTCTCTTCCCTATACATGGATGCCAGGAAATCGGTGTATTCAGCTGGCCCCGAGCGTGAAAGGTCCCACCACATATGTGGTGTGCATCTGACCTTGTCAGGGTCATTATTGGCTTGCCCACCTCTTCCAAAAAGCACGTCCATCATTGCCATCTCCCTCAGACGTAAAATTCCTTCTTCCATCGTCTTCCAAGTCTTCCTAATATGATGTTCCTGCAGGATTTCTCTATAAACAAACTTCTCTCTTACACTCGTTAGAAGTCGTGCCCAGAGTGAAAGGGGCTTTGATTCCCTCACGAACACCTGTTCAATAGCCACGTCCTGGGCCAGAGCCCCCAAAAACCTGGCTTCAGCACCATCCAGTTGTAAGGTTTCACCCATAAGGTCCCAAACTCGGATCAACCAAGTCAGGATGGGCTCACCCGGGTGTCGAGCAATGTCTTTCCGCAAGCTACGGAGATTATCAAATGACAATGACTCAGTGATGATCTCAGGCTCTGGGTCTGCTTGCTGTGGAGGTGCAGCAGCCCCCTCATCGTCTGCTGGATGGTCTAATTTGGTCTTATATTTCCTTTTCTGAATAGGGGCAACTTCCATAGGCTTGGCCTGTCCTCCTGGTTTAGCCTCATCCTTTTCTCCCTTCACTGTGGCATCAGGGGTTTTATTCTCTCGCTTTTCCCCCTTCACTGGGCTAGGTTTCTGAATGCATTCTGGAAAAACCCTGGCCCTACCTTCAAACATTCTGTAAGCTGCAGGGATACAACCCTGCAGAAAAACCATAAAGAGCAAGATATCTCTGGCATCCAGGGAGAATTTAAACATCTCAAAAGCTGTTGTAGCAGACTTGAATGGGGAATGGACAAAGGGTTGGGAGAAGAGATTCCCCTTTGTTCCTTCCCAAGGGTCCGTACTATTATCACTGAATCCCCAGAGGTAGCAGCTTAGGTTGCGGCAGGAAAACAGCCTGGAGAGCACCACCCACATGACATCCAAAGGCATCGAATTCATGGCACCATAAATCCAGAGTAAGAACTCAATAATAATTGCGGCTATTTGAGTTTTGCTCATTGATTTGTTGATAAGACTTAAACCTGCCGCTCCTTTTGGCATGAATTTGTACCAACAAAAAGCCAATATATTATACAGGATGGTCCTGATGAACCCTAAGCTCAAGACCCACATGGTGCCACAAAATAGCAGTTATCCTTCTTTGTTTACAAGCGCCCCACGTTGGGCGCCAAGAAATGTCTCGGTTTGAGGGGAAAAACCAAAATGTTTTACCCACAAGCAGGGGAGGGGCCTCCTCCTCAATAATCACACCACTCTTTATCAAATTTAAGAAAAGGAATTTTAATACAAGAAGGATAACTGCTATATATATATATATATATATGTAAACAGACTAGTGCAACCCACTTCCCCAACACCATAAGAGAAAAAAAAAACAACAACAAAACCCAGCAGGTTTTCCTCCGGGAGAAAAGGTTATACTTAAGTGTCCTTGTCACAGCTCGGCTGGCTGCAGAGTGAGTTTCAGTCCCTCTCCAGCGAAACAGACGAGCAGTGGGCTTTCAGATGGACTCAGTCTCTTCCCCCTGTGTTCCCCGTCCAAGAAGCAGAAAAGTACGAGCAACCAGCAGCAAATCCAAGGCAGGCAGCAGCACGGCAGGAAAAAAGTGGTCCGAAGTAGGCAGCGGCAAGACAGCCAGGGAAAAACCCCAGCAGTAACCAGCAGGGCAGCCTGCCTCCTTGGAGCCCCCACTCCCCCCTTCCGCCGAGCCAAGACTGAGGAGAATATCCAAAAAAAAAAAAAACCAAAAGAGACAAACCTGCCCCCACCCCAGCGATCACAGTTAACTGCTTCTTTTGTTAACCGCTGGCCTGGGCAGTTAAGTGGCAGGGGAGAGAATTTACATAATAATCCCAAACTACAACATTATCCACCCCTAAATTCTCTTCCATGCCGATACTCTACATTAAACTTAAATTTTCTTTCAAATAATTAAGTGTTTACAAATACAGTAATATGAGTCGTTTACCCAGAGATAAGTTCCCCTTGAGGTATACATCGTGTCTCTCCATCTTCCTGCATCACCCACCAGGTGGAACCAGATCCTTGAGCAAAGACAACCCCACGAATGGGTTTGCCTTTGCCTGAGGCAGGGTTGATCCAGACTGTTTTCCCTAGCATACCTCTCAGGTGTATTACAGGGACTTTGTCTCCATCTACAGTGTGAAGGGGTTCTGATTGGGCAGGGCCGGCTCGATTGACAGAGCCTCTAGTGTTGACTAGCCATGTAGCCTTTGCTAAGTGTTGATCCCAGTGTTTGAAAGTCCCTCCACCCAACGCCTTCAAAGTGGTTTTCAACAGTCCATTACACCGCTCAACTTTCCCGGCAGCTGGTGCATGGTAGGGGATATGATACACCCACTCAATGCCATGTTCTCTCGCCCAGGTAGCAACTAAGCTGTTTTTGAAATGAGTTCCATTATCTGACTCAATTCGTTCTGGGGTGCCATGTCGCCACAGCACTTGTTTTTCCAGGCCTAGGATGGTGTTCCGAGCAGTGGCGTGAGGCACTGGGTGTGTCTCCAGCCACCCTGTGGTTGCTTCCACCATGGTGAGCACATAGCGCTTGCCTTGGCGGGTCTGTGGCAGTGTGATGTAGTCAACCTGCCAGGCCTCCCCGTACTTATACTTATCCCAGCGCCCACCATACCACAGGGGCTTCACTCTCTTAGCCTGCTTAATGGCAGCACATGTCTCGCAGTCATGGATAACCTGAGAGATAATGTCCATGGTTAAATCCACCCCTCGGTCTTGTGCCCATTTATAAGTGGCATCTCTGCCCTGATGGCCCGAGGCATCATGGGCCCATCGAGCCAAGAACAGCTCTCCCTTGTGCTGCCAGTCCAGATCTGTCTGTGATACTTTCACTTGCGCAGCTCGGTCTGCCTGTTGGTTGTTGAGATGTTCCTCATTGGCCCAATTTTTGGGCACGTGTGCGTCTACGTGGCGGACTCTCACAATCAGCTTCTCTACTCGGGTGGCAATATCTTGCCATATATCGGCAGCCCAGATGGGTTTCCCTCTGCGTTTCCAATTGGTTTTCTTCCATCGGTCTAACCATCCCCAGAGAGCATTGGCCACCATCCATGAGTCGGTGTAGAGGTAAAGCTTTGGCCATTTCTCTCGTTCAGCAATGTCCAGGGCCAACTGCACGGCTTTAAGCTCTGCTAACTGACTCGACCCACCTTCTCCTTCAGTAGCTTCTGCAACTTGTCGTGTGGGACTCCATACAGCTGCTTTCCATTTGCGATTAGTCCCTACAATGCGACAGGAGCCATCGGTGAAGAGGGCGTAGCGTATTTCCTCTTTTGGCAATTGATTGTATGGTGGAGCTTCTTCCGCACGTGTCACCTGCTCTTCCTCTTCATCTGCTAGACCAAAATTTTCACCTTCAGGCCAGTTTGTGATGATTTCCAGGATCCCAGGGCGATTTGATTTTCCTATACGGGCGCGCTGCGTAATCAGGGCAATCCACTTGCTCCAGGTAGCATCAGTGGCGTGATGTGTAGAGGCAGCCTGTCCTGACAACATCCACTTCAGCACTGGTAGTCGAGGTGCCAGAAACAGCTGTGCTTCTGTGCCAATCACCTCTGAGGCGGCTTGAACTCCTTCATAGGCGGCTAGGATCTCTTTCTCTGTGGGGGTATAGTTGGCTTCAGATCCTCTGTAGCCTCGGCTCCAGAATCCAAGTGGTCGGCCTCGAGTCTCACCAGGCACCTTCTGCCAAAGGCTCCAAGACAGGCCATTATTCCCGGCAGCGGAGTAGAGCATGTTCTGTATGTCTGGTCCTGTCCTGACTGGTCCAAGGGCTACAGCCTGAGCAATCTCATGCTTAATCTGGTCAAAGGCTTGTTGCTGCTCAGGGCCCCAGTGGAAATCATTCTTCTTACGGGTTACCAAGTAGAGAGGGCTTACGATCTGACTGTATGCTGGGATATGCATCCTCCAGAACCCTATGGCACCCAGGAAGGCTTGTGTTTCCTTTTTGCTGGTGGGTGGAGACATTGCTGTGATCTTATTGATGACTTCTGTTGGAATCTGACGGCGTCCATCCTGCCACTTCACTCCCAGGAACTGGATCTCTTGGGCTGGTCCCTTAACCTTACTCCGTTTGATGGCAAAGCCAGCTCCCAAAAGGATCTGGATGATTTTCTCTCCTTTCTGAAAAACCTCTTCTGCTGTGTCCCCCCACACAATAATGTCATCAATGTATTGCAGGTGTTCTGGAGCCTCACCCTTCTCCAGTGCAGTCTGGATCAGTCCATGACAGATGGTGGGACTGTGTTTCCACCCCTGGGGTAGTCGGTTCCAGGTGTACTGCACGCCCCTCCAGGTGAAAGCAAACTGTGGCCTGCACTCTGGTGCCAGAGGAATGGAGAAGAACGCATTAGCAATGTCAATAGTGGCATACCACTTTGCTGCCCTGGACTCCAGTTCATACTGGAGCTCCAGCATGTCCGGCACAGCGGCACTCAGCGGTGGGGTAACTTCATTCAAGCCACGATAGTCCACAGTCAATCTCCATTCTCCATCAGACTTATGCACAGGCCAGATGGGGCTGTTGAAGGGTGAGTGGGTTTTGCTGACCACCCCTTGGCTCTCCAGTTCACGGATCATCTTATGGATGGGGATCACAGCATCACGGTTCGTTCGGTATTGCCGACGGTGCACTGTCGTGGTGGCAATTGGCACTTGCTGTTCCTCAACTTTCAACAGTCCAACAGCAGAAGGACTTTCTGAGAGACCTGGCAATGAGTTCAATTGTTCAATCCCTTCTGTCTGTACAGTGGCTATTCCAAAAGCCCATCTATGCCCCTTTGGGTCCTTAAAATATCCATTCCTGAGGTAGTCAATGCCCAGGATACATGGGGCGGCTGGACCAGTCACAATGGGGTGTTTCTGCCAATCTCTCCCTGTCAAGCTCACTTCAGCTTCTAGCACAGTCAACTCTTGAGATCCCCCTGTCACCCCAGAAATAGAAATAGTTTCTGAGCCCACATGTCCTGATGGCATTAATGTGCATTGAGCGCCAGTATCAACCAAAGCCTTATACTTTTGTGGGTCTGATGTACCAGGCCATCGAATCCACACAGTCCAATAGACACGGTTGTCCCGTGCCTCTACCTGGCTAGAGGCAGGGCCCCTCTAACACTGATCCTGGTCATAGCGGTCAGAACCTTTTCTCGATGAGTACACCTGGGAGGTGCCCTCCTGTGGGTCAGATTCTTGCCCGTGGGAAACTGGGACTGCACTTACTCTCACTGACCTTCTTCCATTCTCCTTCAGTTCTTGTACTCGGGCTGCAAGGGCACGGGTGGGTTTCCCATCCCACCGTCCCATGTCTTCTCCATGTTTGGCCAGGAAGTACCACATCTCAGTTCGTGAGGTCTGTCCACTTCCTCTGGCTGGGGGGCGTCTGGCTCTGACTTCAGAGGTTCTCATTCGCACTGGTGCCACTTGGAGACTTTCCCTAATTTCCTCTCTGATCGCTTTTACCTCTGCAGGCAGCGTCTTGAGACTCTCAACCAATGTCTCTACAGCAGAAATACGGGCCTGCATTGGGCTGTGGGTCATGCTTTCATATATCCGGAGCTTATTTGCTACTGCGCCCACTGTTTCATGGTTCTCTTCCCTATACATGGATGCCAGGAAATCGGTGTATTCAGCTGGCCCCGAGCGTGAAAGGTCCCACCACATATGTGGTGTGCATCTGACCTTGTCAGGGTCATTATTGGCTTGCCCACCTCTTCCAAAAAGCACGTCCATCATTGCCATCTCCCTCAGACGTAAAATTCCTTCTTCCATCGTCTTCCAAGTCTTCCTAATATGATGTTCCTGCAGGATTTCTCTATAAACAAACTTCTCTCTTACACTCGTTAGAAGTCGTGCCCAGAGTGAAAGGGGCTTTGATTCCCTCACGAACACCTGTTCAATAGCCACGTCCTGGGCCAGAGCCCCCAAAAACCTGGCTTCAGCACCATCCAGTTGTAAGGTTTCACCCATAAGGTCCCAAACTCGGATCAACCAAGTCAGGATGGGCTCACCCGGGTGTCGAGCAATGTCTTTCCGCAAACTACGGAGATTATCAAATGACAATGACTCAGTGATGATCTCAGGCTCTGGGTCTGCTTGCTGTGGAGGTGCAGCAGCCCCCTCATCGTCTGCTGGATGGTCTAATTTGGTCTTATATTTCCTTTTCTGAATAGGGGCAACTTCCATAGGCTTGGCCTGTCCTCCTGGTTTAGCCTCATCCTTTTCTCCCTTCACTGTGGCATCAGGGGTTTTATTCTCTCGCTTTTCCCCCTTCACTGGGCTAGGTTTCTGAATGCATTCTGGAAAAACCCTGGCCCTACCTTCAAACATTCTGTAAGCTGCAGGGATACAACCCTGCAGAAAAACCATAAAGAGCAAGATATCTCTGGCATCCAGGGAGAATTTAAACATCTCAAAAGCTGTTGTAGCAGACTTGAATGGGGAATGGACAAAGGGTTGGGAGAAGAGATTCCCCTTTGTTCCTTCCCAAGGGTCCGTACTATTATCACTGAATCCCCAGAGGTAGCAGCTTAGGTTGCGGCAGGAAAACAGCCTGGAGAGCACCACCCACATGACATCCAAAGGCATCGAATTCATGGCACCATAAATCCAGAGTAAGAACTCAATAATAATTGCGGCTATTTGAGTTTTGCTCATTGATTTGTTGATAAGACTTAAACCTGCCGCTCCTTTTGGCATGAATTTGTACCAACAAAAAGCCAATATATTATACAGGATGGTCCTGATGAACCCTAAGCTCAAGACCCACATGGTGCCACAAAATAGCAGTTATCCTTCTTTGTTTACAAGCGCCCCACGTTGGGCGCCAAGAAATGTCTCGGTTTGAGGGGAAAAACCAAAATGTTTTACCCACAAGCAGGGGAGGGGCCTCCTCCTCAATAATCACACCACTCTTTATCAAATTTAAGAAAAGGAATTTTAATACAAGAAGGATAACTGCTATATATATATATATATATATGTAAACAGACTAGTGCAACCCACTTCCCCAACACCATAAGAGAAAAAAAAAACAACAACAAAACCCAGCAGGTTTTCCTCCGGGAGAAAAGGTTATACTTAAGTGTCCTTGTCACAGCTCGGCTGGCTGCAGAGTGAGTTTCAGTCCCTCTCCAGCGAAACAGACGAGCAGTGGGCTTTCAGATGGACTCAGTCTCTTCCCCCTGTGTTCCCCGTCCAAGAAGCAGAAAAGTACGAGCAACCAGCAGCAAATCCAAGGCAGGCAGCAGCACGGCAGGAAAAAAGTGGTCCGAAGTAGGCAGCGGCAAGACAGCCAGGGAAAAACCCCAGCAGTAACCAGCAGGGCAGCCTGCCTCCTTGGAGCCCCCACTCCCCCCTTCCGCCGAGCCAAGACTGAGGAGAATATCCAAAAAAAAAAAAAACCAAAAGAGACAAACCTGCCCCCACCCCAGCGATCACAGTTAACTGCTTCTTTTGTTAACCGCTGGCCTGGGCAGTTAAGTGGCAGGGGAGAGAATTTACATAACAATCCCAAACTACAACACCGGTAGATAAGTCTTTTTTCACAGATGCCTTTCAAAAAAAATGCTGAACCAAATTCATCAATTTTGCAACAAACTATTATTTTGGCAAAGCTGTTAAACAGCAATGGGCTTTAAACCATACATAGGACTAGTTCTTCATAATCGAGGCCCGACTACTACAAGATTCAACTTTCACTTTTCTTTGGTCACAAATCCAAAACCACTGTACCTCTCTACAGAGATTTTGTGGTTTTTAGAAAATGGAGGCTTTATTAATGGATTGTGAATTATATATGTCATGACTTTTCCCTGAATCCAGAGCCCTCTTTTTCAAGAACTGGAAAAAAAAGGATGATTTGATTTGATCAGAACATGGCTTGTATATGAACTGTTGGTCTATCACATTCTTTCATGCTCTGGAGTGCAAGAGAGTCTCTTTATCATCTGCATTTACAATGGAAAATCTCTTAGAAAGCATACAGTTTGACAAAAGGTAAGGGAATCACACATAAAATCTTGTCCTTGTGATATTATCTGAAGCAGGCAGATCTGGAACCAATTTATTGAGTGTAAATTACTGCCAATTTTGCTTTGAATAACAAAATGCTTCAGAGATTTCTGAGATATGTAGCCATAGGGAGTTGTCTGAGGATTTTTGTACATGAGGATTTTTATGTTTCTTTAATACATCTTTCAACTTAATCAGATACACAAGTGCACAACCTAGCACTCAGGGAAATTAAGTGGATTTGTCATACTGCCTGAAGGACTCAGGATCCATGAATCAATGAATGGATTACAGTAAACCATGAACATAATTTGTCCATCAGTAACAGATAAAATACAGGTATTTCCCATATTAATATTTCAGAAAAATAAATAATTATAACAGAAATTTAGTTTAAGTTATTCATTAAAATTTAATAATATTCTTTTTATTTTCCCAAACAGAGCAGGACAGCATGACTTGTGTGCATATGAAAAGGAGTGTAACAGGCAGAGCTGGTCAACTGTATTGATGAATTATTATGCATCTCCCAACTGTAACAATTCAAAATCTTGGATGAAATATAAAGGCAAAAGCTTTATGTGTTAAAATGCCTGGTAAAAAATGCACTGAAGGACTTCTTTCATCCATGTAGTCCACACTTGGCATTGTTTATCACTGATGTAACATTAATCATAGCCATATGCAGATCTGTGGTATCAGGGATTTTAAAAAAAAGTCTATAAAGTCTGTTCTGTGTCACACAGAATAAGAGACCTAGTTGACTTTTAAAAAGCATAGAGAGGAGAGGAGAGGAGAGCAGAGAAGAGGAGAAGAGAGGATATGGAATGGCCCTTCCCTGCCCTGCCTTGCCCTCCCCTCCCCTCCAGTTCCCTTCAGCAGTAAACTTCACAAAGCCTAGAATTTATTTAAAAATAATTGACTCAGTTTTTCTGCTCTATGATCTAGGAATAATGTACATTAGAACCTAAACAACAACAAAAAAGAGTAAATAAGATTAGCCCTCACATGTGGCAAATAAGCAAACCTTGCTAAATAATGACCTGAATCATTAGTTTGTTGAAAAAACATAGCTCTTTTCAACATATAATACAACATCATCTCCCTTGGGCAGCCAGCAGGTCTTACCAGGTCAAAAGTACATCATGCAATAAATGAGACATTGTCCAAAATTTTGTAAAGCATACCAGATCCACTTGCTTATTTTGCCAAAGCTAATAGTCCGTGTATCAGGTTTGCATTGAGAAAGATGTTATTTAAGGGCTGATGCTAAAAGTTCACACATAATAATACATTAAATTGCATCCAGTGTATCCAATTTTAAAAGCGTAAGAGTGAAATGACCTCAAGGACTTAAACCTGTTATTCTTGGTACCTGAAGTATGAGACAGTTTCTTTAAGGAGCCCTCCAACCTCCTTAAAATACAATGATATTGTTCATTTTAACTTCTTCAGTGCTATGTAAAAGTCAAACTGACTCTGGGCAGCAAACACTGAACAGCATCAGATGAGCTGATCAAGCACTGAGACCATGTCCACGAAACTGAAGGAGACTAAGAGTAACCTCCTTAGAGATGAGTTGCTGAGAGAAAGGATTGTGGGAGCCTCAGGTAAAATTACAGCTCCAACACCACAGACAGGGAGAGGAACCTCAGCCAGTGCAGAAATGGGAATGAGGAGCTGATGGAGTGGGAAGGATTAACTGAACTTGATTTTTCCAGAAATCAAGGATTTCAAAAAGTAGGATATTTTGTGAATTCAGTTTCAAATCAATGAAACCTGAAATATAAAAATGTGTTATTTATGAATCCTTATACTAATTTTACAGGTGTTTTATAACACTCATTTGTCTTTTTATCTGGAACAATACTGAGTTCAGGATTTTTCCTTCTGCAGCCACCAGAAGGAAAGAATAATGAATCCTACAGAACTTAAATACATTTTGTTTCTGGAAGTTTCTGTGGAACTTAGAATTCAACAGGTGCCTGGACCCGGAAGCATTGACTCTCACAGGAGGAAGTGTGTCATTTCTGTAAGAGTAAGAAATTTGTCACCTCCAGCTACCATTGACTTCAGCACTTACAAACCCCACACCTCCCTCCTAGACTGGATTTTACCTATATGGAGGCAGATGTCTTGGCTGTCACCTCCTTCTGACTGCATTGGTAGCCAATTCCTGATGTGTTTGGAACAATACCTGCCTTTTTTTTTTTAACTTCAACCCCTGAAGATAATGCATAATTTGATTAAACCAAGACAAAATAGCTAGAAAAATACCCCCCAAAAATTATGGATCAGAGCATCTTTATTTTTTTTTCAGAGGGAGTAACTATACCATAACACTATTTCTTCTTTGATTTATGAGACTGAATTACAGAGGATGGGCTATGCAGTCTTGGATAATGTATTGCTCATCTTAATTGTGTAAACAATATTATCCAAGTGGTAAGTAGGAGGTCTCACTTCTGCTCTTAAACTTTTGTGTAATCATAATGGCAATGCAGCCACAAGGACACCCTAAAAATAGTGCTCACCTCATCAAAAGTGGTTAGGCAACCCTACCCCCAACTCCTCTCTAAGATAATTAAAGTAAGATAAAGGGAATGAGTTTTATTTTTTACCTGTGAGCTGAAAATACATTTTACCTACATATTTTACCTGTAAATTTAATTTAGGAATGAATATTTTTACCTGTGAGGAGGGCTGTGGGGAAAAAATAGTGTTTAACAGTCTCAGCTACTTACAGATCCAGTAAGCTCTTTGTGTGTTGATCTCAACACTTGCAACACTTTGGAGATAGGCTACAGATTTTTATTATAGCAGTTAGTAGCAGTTAACCATAGATACAACAGAGAGAAGACTACTTTTTGGGGAAATGCTAAAACATTTGCTGACAGAGTTCTTAAGTTGTTTGGAAAAGGATAGAGGTGATGCCTTATTTTTCAAGTTCTCATATATCCAGATGACACATACCATGTATAAGAGTTGCTTATAAAGATTGAATCACATTCTTAAAAGATCTGACAAATGTGTTTGTATATGTATTCATAAACACACACACATGTGTGCCGAGGTCTATGTTTTAAGTCTATATAGACATTATATATGCAGAGATAGCAAAACAGAGTGGAGAGAAGACTGTGGAAAGAGAATTGATGAACTTTCGGTGTGGTTTACCTCACCTCACCTCACCTCAGCCAAAAAAACATTGATTCAAACTAGTTGACTAGGCTTCCCCTGTGGTGAATGAACTGAAAAAAAGGAGGCCAAGGAAAGGAGACATCCCATACTAGGAGCTGTATCTAAGGGAGAGAGGGTGAAAAAATTAATGTAGGTATGTGAAACCAGAAACTCAATTTTTCTGGAGTTCTCCAGGGTGATTCCCACCCTCTTTGTTCACTCAATCACTAGCACTACTGTCGTGTTTTCTGAACACAACAAATTTTTACCCATTTATTAAAAGTTGCCTTGAAACTATTAACAGCTCTTTATCAGGGTTTTACATATACAGCATCACACTGACACTCTTGCAGGACATTCCAAAATGCTGAACCATCAAATAATGTCTGTGCTACAACAGAGGATTAGGCTGGCATGCAAGAAGAAAAAATTGTATTAGTTTTGTGAACATTGCCTTAGCAGACTCTTGTCTCGCATACACCTTTAGCCTCTCTACCAGAATGCGCTGCTCTGAAAATGGATGAAGGCCTCCATCTTTCAGCTCCTGGAGCACTCTTCCTTTATCTTCCTGTCAGCTTGTCTCCCTAAGCAGTTTGTAACAACTGACCTTCAATTTCCTAGAAATCAAAACATACAAAGGTATTTGCTAACTGTTGTATCGCTTTGAACACTATCTCTGTCAAACCAAAGTTTGCACCTTGTCAAAACCAGAATCGCTGACACAAAGAAATTGCAATATTGTCCTTCACTTAATGTCTTGGGAATGCTGACAGGGATGGATTGTGCACTTTGTTTAGTTATTTATTTAGTTTTGCTTATTTTGCACATAGCTTCCTATTAAGTTAATCAGTCGAATACTACAGGGACTGTTCATAACTCACCATAGATATAAAGAAATGGGATTTCAGTGACCAAGGCAACTTGATCAAACAGTGAAAAAATAATATGAAATGTCACAAAAAATGCAATGTCCAAGAAATTTTCATCAGTATTTTAGATTAATACATTAATGCATAGAAATTTCATATCTGTCATAACTTTCAGTGTACTTCTAAGTCACTCAGAAAAAGTGAGCTTATGAAAATCCCACTTAACCTCCTCAAAAATCCAATTTTGCAAATCTTTCATTATTATAGATGTTTATTAATAGGGTAACCTGATAGCCAAAATGCTGAGTGACTTCTATTGGTTCTTATCCCCTCAAGTACTACTAATCCCCTCAAATACTGCTATATTGTGTGTCCTAAAAAAAAATCCCTTTTACATCTCACCAGGGGTCATAATAGACATTCAAAATTATTCAGACTTACAGACAAAATGAATCATAATCAGCATTTTGAACTGACTTGTTAATTTAGATTTTTATGTTAATTTAATTGCCATGAATTTTGTAATGCAATATTTTCATAGGCTTTTTAAATAACCACATAACAGATGGTGTTCCCTTAAAACTACCCATTTTAAAGCATTTATTTCATCTTTTCAAAGGTAAATTTAGTTATATCAGTTTTTACCTTGAAAAATGGCTTGGAAAATATATTAAAGTAGTAAAAATAGACAAATTAGCAAAAAAACATAAGTGAGAGCTCTGTAAAAAAGCTGAGTATTTATGTACTTAAACTAAGACTTATTCTTTTTATAGAAGGCAGCAAAGACTTTGATGTTTTGTTTGTTTCAACTGTCAGCTATAACATTCCCATATTCATGGATTTTCATAGTGCTTGTTATTTTTTATCTCACTCACTGTTTTCATCTGATTCAGATCAAGTTGCAATCACCTAGTACAGAAGACAAGGACTAACTGTTCCCTTATCTTCGAACAGCTCTTTATGAAGGACAGCCAGTAACAACAACAAAAAAAACCCTCAAATGTCAAGAGTATATGCTCAGAAATAAAACAGAAAACAACTCTCTTAAGTTAATGTTATCCACAATGTTTACATCCTGAAGGCACTTAAATATCGGTTTATGTACCAAATTAATAATTCTATTGAGTTCTGAGAAATTACCACTATGAATAAAATTAAATGTGCATAAATATATAAGGTCAGGGCATTAATTTCCTTTCTATTACAGAAAATTTTAGTTTTCTTAAATGTCTTCTGTGAACACATCCCTGCTTTTCTGCATCCAGTGTCATGGTTCTGCACTAAGAGCACCACAGATTGTCTCTGAAGAATAGAGGAAGAAAAAGGTTCTCTGTTCTCATTTTTATTATGGTTGCCTCCTTAGTTACCCTGGCAAAGTAATTTAACATCTTTGTATCTATATAATATAGTTACTGTAATATCTTTTGAAACACTTCAAATCTACAGTTGAAAAATGCATGATTATTCAATGTGGTATCATAAATACATTACATGAGAGAAGAGTGAAATGGAAAAAAAGATAAAAACTATTTAAAAATAAACAGTTACAGTAAAAAAGGCTGGGGTGGGGGGGTGGGGAGGCAGAAATAAAATAATGCAAGTCTGCTACAGTCACAGTGTCTGGACATTTGCTCCCTCATGAAATCAAACTTTAGGAAATTTCTCCCACTCCCCATCCCTTATTCCTATGAAAGAGATGATCATAACACAAAACCAGAGAGAAAAGTGACATGTCTTACATTGGCAGTGGTAGAGATATGCCAAATAGTGAAAATATAAAGAACTCAATTCAAACTGAATGGAAGTTCTCACAGAGAAAGAATGTGGATACATCCATTACTCAAGCAACTTAGACCATTGTGTATTATCCCTAACTCTCCATAATCCCTGATTAGAGGTCTTCATACAGAACAGTACATTACCTGGCTTACCTGTGACTATGTCTATGCTATGCTTTAACCACTTCCAAAAATCAACCCCATAAGGTGCATTCTCTTCAGGCCTTCATGATCATTCAAGCAGATCCCAGACACAAACACAGAGCATAGTGACAAGAAGTCTTCAGACATCATACCCCTTTCACAAGCTCTCACAGCATGCCCGTAAAAACCTGCTCTGGGATACATCTGACAGATCTACCCTGTATAACTTAAAGGAGACACTATTTAATTTTGTACCAGCATCTTTGAAGCAATTTGGAAACAGAGGAAGAAACCTGGGATGGTGACTTTTTGCCTCCCCCTTCCCACTGTCTTCCAAAGGCCTGTTGGTGGTGATGCCAGAAACTGAAGACAGACTCTATCTACAGACTAAATTCATCTCCCCTGAACTCTTGAACACAGCATCTCAGCTTCCACTCTCCCATATTTCATGAATAAGACACACCAAAATGTCCTGTGGTTACCTTTACTGTCTCTTTTGAATCAAGACTAGAAAGCTGCTCAGTCTTCAGACACCCAGAGACACATTGGAGACCCTGAACAGGAAAGACTGGTGAGGAAGAATGCCTTCTTTAAGGTCATGGGAATGAAGTGTGTGGCCACATATGGTTCTGGGTATGTAGGAAGTAAAAGATTTCAATGAAGACATTCTTTCATGGTGTCAGTTAAGGAAACAGTACTGTGTACATTTTTTTACAAAGGATTTGAAATATAGCACAATGAAATACCTTCACTGTTTTTACTCATGGACCTCATGGACAAAGAACTGACAATGAGCTCCTGTGACCTAGTCTCCAGCTCCTCAGTGCCCTGTGGCTCTTCACAGCAGCTGCTCAAGGCATCATGCAGAGGACTGTATTGACTCATCCAGCTTCAGCTCCTAAGTGAGCACTGCTGAGTCAGCAGGGAAGATGAAGATTGGAAGAAAGTCCACATAATCAATGGACAGGTTTCTTGCTAGAAATCCCTTGAATTAATTTGTAGAAACACCATATGGCCCTACACTTAGAGAGAATCAGTCAAAGAATGTCATAACTAATCTGCTCCTCAAGGTAATGCTGCAAATCAAGGCAAGATTTGTCCACTCTGATTTTTACACAAAAAGAAAACTGAGGAGGGCAAATTTCTTTAATGAAATAAAAACAAGCAAACAAAGAGGTCTTTCCCTTGTGCTTAAAACTTCTTTTCCTACATTTGTGGTTTTTACCTCACAGTGTGTTCTGTAGCTTAACTCCTCACCCATCATAAGGATGGGCCACTCAGCAGTTCATTTGGACATTCAGCCAAGTGAAATCTGCAGAAGTGTGTATCTCAGATGTGTACCTGAGGCAGAATGCAATCCATAGACATCTTGGTTACCTACTGACTGGGTCAATACAGGTGGTTGCAGACTAACTGTGATACTCCTGAGTCCAAAGACAATTCTTGTCCATTCCCATTCCTTAGAGTCATCTTACATGAAAGACACATAGGGCTGAGGTAAAGCCAAGAATATTTAATTTTTTCCTCAATGCTATAGAAACATAAACAATGGAAACATCCAGAGTGGAACTGGAATCTGGCTGTTGTCCTGGAAGATGGCCTGGTTGATTGTTGATTGGGAAGGGAAAGAGTGGGTGGTCCTGCAGTACAGTGGCCAGTAACAAAAATCCTGCTCTTCCACAATTTTCTAAAAGATCATCTTTTCTCTGTACACAGGCCCAACACTCATATCTTTGACACTGCATTTGAAAATGCTAAAGAGAGGAACATTGCAATAAAACAGTCAAACATTGCTGCGAATCAGAGTAGGGTAAATATTAAGTAGTTGCCAAGACTGCTAATCCAGTGCTTTCCAAATAATTTAAAGGTACATAACAAATTCTTTAAAATGTTTGTGTCTTAGTTGGGGCATTGTAAACTGTTACTGTAAAATACACTAAAGCAATTTCCTTTACTTTTATTTCTGGTTAAAGACACCTGTGTTGATTGGCCTTGTATGTCTTTTACTACAGAAACTCCATTAATCCAATGGTAAACAAGTGGTTTTTCCACTGCTATGGTTTCATCAAGCAGCAACTGTCAAATCAACCAGTGAAGGACAATACTTTTGAATTTTGTTGCATGAGCTGAATGTGCAATGTTCTTTTCTCAATGACAGAATGCTACTGGGAAAAAATAAATCTTAGTTGAAATATTTTTAACTACTCCATTTCCTTTTCCGTTTCAGGCAATCATGCCCATTTCTGTCTTCACTTATTTCTCCATCTGATTTGTCAGGAAACATACAAAAACTGTGTATGTTCCACAGCCATCTCTTTATTCCAAACTCTCAGGTTTTACATTTATGTTTACCTTACTACCAACCAACTGAAATAAAAAGCAAGTGAGCAAGCATTTGAATTTACAAAGTGATAGGTTAAGATAATGGGGAAAATGCTTTCTTTAATAAGGATGTTAATCTGTTGGAATGAATCCAGAGTAGACCCACTAAGCTGATGACAGGACTGGAGCACCTTTCCTGTGAAGAAAGTCTGAGAGAGTTGGGGTTGTTCAGCCTGGAGTAAAGACTCTGGGGAGACCTAAGAACTGGCCTCCAATACCTAATAGGGGCTTATAAGACAGCAGGAGAGGAACTTCACAGGGACATGAGCGATAAGACAAGGGGTAATAGCCTCAAGCTGAAGGAGAACAGATTTAGATTAGATATTAGGAAGAAATTCTTTACTCAGAGGGTGGTGAAGCACTGGAACCACTTTACTAGAGAAGTTGAGGACTCCACACACCTGTTCAAGGCCAGGCTGGATGGGGCTCTGAGTGAACTGGTCTAGTGCAAAGTTCCCTACCCATGGCAGAGGGGTTGGAACTAGATGATCTTTAAGGTACCTTCCAAACCTAACTATTCTACGGTTCTATGGTAAGTATATTAAAACATAGTCTGGCAGAAAATGAATACTTTGTGAAAAATTGAACTGAAGTGTACTGGAGCACGCTATAACATTATTTAAAAGCAACAAAATGCATGAGTGTCTCCTCCCTCATCTGTTTCATTAAATGGCTCCACAATGGAAACCTTAGCAATTTTATCATTAATAAATGCATTTGAATAAAAATTGTGCTTTACAATTATTTTCATTTTGAGCCTATAGAAATGGCTGAGATTTCTTATACATTAAATGCCTCTGTTCCTCTTTCTTTGCACCAAGTACAATTTCAAAGTTTTCTAATTAACATCCTGTGTCCAAAAATACAACAGGAAGAAAAATCTCTATGAACATTTTAAAAATATGTTTTCATAAGAGACACAACTTCTATATTAAAATCACAGAGGTAGCAGGACTTTAGTGCAAAAGTTCAACCTCATAATTAATGCCAGTTGGTAGCTCACAAGACACACCACCCACATCCTTATATTTCTAAGTGCTTGGTAGCAGTTACTATATTAAAGTTAATTGCTCAATGCAGTTTTGCATAATAAAGATCAATCTGAAGAAAAACGTGCAAATTCTGAATCATAAAGAGTTAATTAATCAATACACCCTTTATACCAGTACTCATTATTTCATCACAAACCAAATCTTTAAAACAATAAAAAAAATTGTGAAGTTTCTCCTTTCTATCACTTACATGTAAAGTGTGTGGCTCACTAACTATAAACCGTGTAGTTAGCAGGCCAGACCTTTGCAGACTGTGCCCCTTACTCTGCAAGTGTCACTTTGTTCTCCTCTCAACTGGCTATTTCCAACTGTGGCCATGTATGTGAGTGCACAGTTTTATTATATCTCATGATTTTTTAAAAATTCTGTTCTAGCATGGTAAAAATCACTTCTACCTCTTCTTAAATCTTAGCAATATATTTCTCTGGCCTCAGAGGGTTCACAGCTTAAAACAAACTTGTTAAGACATTTTGGAAGACAGTAACTCAAGAAAGGAAAGATAGAAGAGTACTACATTAATGAAGAAAAGCAGAGAGAAGAGAGTCAACCCAGAATATCATTAAGGTTTTTTACTAGATTTCAGTAAGTCTTTCTACAGCAATAGTTGGGAGGGTACATATCAGAACACTTCAAATAAATGAGGTACATGGTTTTCTCACTTGAGGTGTGCCACATATCTCCTGAATTCTGGAATGTTTGTAAAGACGCACCTCAAATAGTCAGAATTCCTCTTCCCAAAGGTGTGATCAATGGTCAGTCAGCCATAATTTTAATTTCTAGTAATTTATGGGCAGGGCTGCAGTGGCAGATTGTTTCCAGGCATAGAGGATCCCAGAGCACAGGCTGAGCTTGCCTATACCGTGCCAAGCCTGTGGCTGACAGCAGTTACATACCAGGGACTGGGATGCGATTTTCAGCCACTGATGAAGGGGGCTGCAAGCACTGCAGCAACACAGAGATCCTGTCTGAACCTCTGCACTCCCCTGGGTTTTTGTCAGACATTAAGCTGGCATGCAACTCTGTCTGCATCCATCTGCTCCCTGGGGGCAGGTGGAGTCAGAGCACTCAGCCTGCCCTCAGACCGCATCTTGCAGGAGGGCAAGTGACCCTATTGCTGCAGTGATACCCTACCCCAACTTGGCATGGGACCACCAGAAACACCAAGAGATAGAGGGTGGAATGAGATCAGATGGAAACAGGGTCAGGAAAACTCTGATGTTAAAAGGGCAAGGTATGGAAACAAATGTGGACATTTTTCTGATGTCTTACTAGGACTTGGGAGGATTTTTCCTCTCTCTCAGACTGACAGGACTGGATCTCACATCAGAGAACTTACTTGGCAGGTTCAAAGGCACAGCTTGAGTATGTCTTGTTACAAATGGAAGGTCTCCAGCAGAGAACTTGTATAAAAGTTCTGACTCCAAATCAAATTATAAACAAAAACAGACTTAGGGAAGGGGATATCCAAAGAAACTGAGGGGTCAAACAGAGAATTACCTCTATCGGGCCACTGTCTATTATAACAGACAGCAGAAATAAGGTTCATCTCACATAATTTCAGACATTTACATCTGACCAGGGAAGACAGCAACTAACAGCATGTGATTCATCTAACTTACTTCTGAGATCTACAGCAAGACTAAGTGAAAATATTATAGAATCACCTGTTTCTATTTATTGAATATACCAGAAGACTAAGCAGCACAGAGACAGACATCTACATTTAAGATGTCTTCCATTTGTCTACATTTTAGCAATCTGTCCAAAATTGGGTAGATTAATTCCAATACACATCCCATTGATACACCAGTTTTCTGAGAAATGCTGGGGAGAAAGGGACTGAGAAATATTTTTGTCTTTTAGAAACAAACAAGGAAGGAACCTTGCTCTTCACAGCTGGATGTCTTCAGGTAACTAAAGAAAGTTGCTGTTTAAATAAACAATATCCTTCAGAGCAACAATAGAGAGTAAAATTAGAATATCGAAAATATTCTAGCAATATAGATGCTTATGAAAAGCCAGTAGCACAGGAGTAAGAGCATGAAAAGAAATACTGAATATGTGGAAGAGAAGAAATACATGGTTAGAGAGAGAAAACTGAGTGAAAGAACTATATAAGGGAAAAGATTAGGCAAGACTCTGTAAATGGGATGAAAGGATTGTATGAAATATACTAAGAGAGAAGAAGCCAGTGGAGGCAGATAAAAGAAAGGAAATTAGAACAGCTTCTTGTCAGTATATTTAAATATCGTGTTTTAGTAGTTTCATCATTACATATTTCTCAGTCTCTTTCTCTCACATACTTAAAATGAGTATAAAATAGAAATCTGATCATATCTAAGCATTTTACTGAAAACAGGCTACTGATTTTTTTCAACCCTGCGTCAGTTATCTACATTAGCTGGCTTCCTTTTTGCATGGTAACCTACTTATTTTTAAAAGCCTAGTATGACACACAGAAAACAAAGCACAGAAAAAATCTAACAGTAATAAAAAAAAATAAAGTTTATGAAGAATAACATTATAAATACCTTTTTTCATATCATTATATAGCGTCTGATTTCACATTCTCAATGATATACAGATATTCACAACCCAAATTCTTCCTGACATAGAAGGCAAGGATTCAGTTGCCTACATGTATTTATACATGATGTACAACCATTATATGCATTCATATAGATATATGAATGTTTACTTCCACATGTACCAAAGCCCATGTATTCATGAGTGGCTTAGATATGAACTTGTAAGAGGTAAATTCAAACCTCTTATACTGTCTTCACAGACACACCTCTATTCGATAATCATGTGTACATGCAGGCAGTTAAATCAATAAACAAGGTGGTTGCCAGGGAAAGAAGTCAAGTTCTGGTACAGGTACCACTGGAATATCTGAGATGAGAGATCAGATAATCATTCAGATATCTATACACTGGACACTCAAAATTCCATGTGGAATCTAACATCAAATTCTAACCCTGATAAGCTATCACATCACAGAAAGCAAAACCAAGTAAATTTTGAAGCTTAGTTGTTTTGTGTGAATGTGACACTCTCTAAAATAAACAAAATGTACAGTTAAGCCAGTTTGAAGGAACCTTTACTTAGCTGTCCATTCAGGATTTGTTGCAAGTAGAAAAACGACTTTATCAATTATTACTCTTAGGACCAGAATCCATACTGATTAATTCAGCATAGATCTGCTGACTTCAGTGACACTACTTACATTTACTGTGATATCAGTCAGTAATGTTAATCAAGAACAGAACACTAACTCATTCACCAGGAATTTTTAGTTATATTACTTTAATAAAAGGTCTAGGATTCACTGATTAACACTGGTGAAATAACAGATTGAAGTGTGCATACAGGAAGGAAGGAGAAAGAAAGAAAGGGAGAAATAGAGGGGAAAAAATATTTCAGTGCAATCAGCCATTACTGGCAGAAGACCAAGAACAATGCCAGAATGTATGAAAGACAAAAACCTATGGCTCTTAGCAGTAGATATAATACATTTACTGTAGTTGCTATATATTGTCTTAGGGTTAATTCCCTTTATTTCTTGCCTTTTTGATCCGATGGTAGGTAGATGCATAAATTAGTGCATCTCTGTAATTGTCTCCCACTAACTCACTCAAACATAGCTTTTCATCTTAAAAAAAAACAAACCCAAACCAACAATAAACTCCCCACCCTCCTAATACTCTTTCTGTGTGATAATTTGGGAACTCGTTTCCTTGCAATCTCTCATATTTTGGATACTATAGTCAAAATGTGTCTCTTCAGAACTATGACAGCCACCTGCAGCTCTTTACATTAATATCCCATATTTTCACAGCATATTTTGCCCTTTGGTAATATAAATGTGTTCCTCTCCTCTCACTCATCAGTTTGAGCACACAGTACGTATCAAGAGCATGATTCTATTCTCACTTATGTTTTTTACACTGATACAAGGCCATTGATATGAGCTGAGCTACTGCCAGCATACAAGTCTCTAACTCAGGTTTTACATTTCTTGAGAATATTAAGTAAACTCAGCTATTTCTCAAAAATTCCATGCCAGAAGGCTAATACGATGACCTGAAACAAATATTTCAACACAATCAAAATGATGCATTTCTTAAACTTTGAATGATACATTCACATCTGTTTTCCCCAAGTAGCTGAGCTTCATGGTACCTCCTTGTAGAACTGTGGACTATGAACCTCTTATTGACAGCCATATGAGAAATCCTAGCCATGTCTGTAAGCAGCATATGACACTCATGCTGTTGCCTATTACTTTGTGATGTTTTCTCTTAATCAGATATTTTAATATCTTTATAATGTGACATCAAAAGTCTGACATATAAATAAACTAAGAAACCAATTGTTTCAATGAAGCAATTTACTCTGGATGACTACCATGCAGCCAAGGAAATGATTTGGTCGAGAGCTTGTACTTTTTTCTTCTTCCAAGCATCCTCTTCCAAAACAATGATGTCTGACCTATATACATTGATCCCCAATTCTAAAACATTTATTTAGCTGAAGATAATCCTTGCCAAATTCAATCAAATTTTAAATGCTAGACAATTTTAAAACAGGACATAGCCTCTTCCTTTTTTAAAATGGGGAAATGAAGATAATGTTAAGTATATGTTGTGTTCATATTTCGTTATTACATTTACAAAACTAATGGTGTTCAGCCAGAGAAA
Source organism: Pithys albifrons albifrons (assembly GCF_047495875.1). Classification (NCBI taxonomy): domain Eukaryota; kingdom Metazoa; phylum Chordata; class Aves; order Passeriformes; family Thamnophilidae; genus Pithys; species Pithys albifrons. Next base: position 27,081,036 of record NC_092459.1, read on the forward strand.
AAATTACTTAAGAATTTCTTTCCTGGGTCTCAATTTGGTCTAAACCTTGACTATATCCTCAAATTTTAAAATGTGAGCACGCACTTTAGCAATTATAAGCAGTTAGTCAATGTTTTAAAACTGAAATACTGATGTCTTGACATGCTGAACATTAGTGTCCAGTGCTTGATTCCAAATTCCATGTTCTGCACCTCTGAAGATCTACCTCTCCATCAGTATTAAAATAGCCAAAAAGAGGGAGACCAAACTAACCCTTTTTCCAGCCCCATATTCTGTTTCAGAAGTGACTATCAGTAAATGCTGAATGAGAAGCACACTTCTCCCCTAATACATTTCCAGCCTACAACTATTTTCAGCTCAGAAAAATTCTTGATGTAGATATGATTTTGCACATTTATTGACAATCTCCTCACACCAATATCATTGGATTTGTCTTTGATATGCTTGTCCAGTCTGACCCTGAGTCCATGAAAGTTTGTATTTTATTTTTTTTTCATTATCTACAACATTCTTTGGCAAGAAGTTTCAAAGGTCCATTTATCTGTTGCATGACAATTGCCTTTCCTGTTTGAGCATGACTCCTTCCATTTTTTTTATGATGCCTGCTACTCCTTTTGCTAGACAATGAATAATCAATCCCCAGCCTGTCTTTCCTTGCCACTTTCAAGTCTGTAGTATGGTAGTCTCATAACATGTCCTTTTTTCCTTCCCAGGGTAAAGCTTCCTGGTTGAGTCAGCTAATCCTTGAATGGCCTTTCCATGGAAATATTGGGTATTTGAGAAAATACCATCCTTAAAAACTCAGTATATTATTTTTTTAATAAAAACATATGTATTTGGATCAAATAAACATGCAGAGGAGGGCTATGGTGAGACTTCAACTTCTCTTCCTTAGCATGGAATTTGAAAGTCTGAGCTAGGATGAAGCTTTTTCTTACATTAAGGTTCTTGGTGAGAGCTATGTGCTTCAGAAAGTCATCATGCTTAGTGAGGGGCAAACTAAAGCCCCAGATAACTGAGGATACTCCTACAAGAGATGTGTCTGACACCTCCCAAAAGTTCCTTTTAAACTGCTACTTCCTGATGCTCAGGATACACAGTTCACAATCTTCTCAAATCAGGTTCAAAAAAACTTTCTTTTAAAAAGACAGGCAGGCCATATTTCGTCAGTGGCAGTAAAACAGTAATGCCATACCCTTTTTACTTCCCCTCTCTAGAACTAAAGACATAGGAGAATAAGGAATCACTTGGATTCTGATCCTAGCTTAACAAAATTCTTTCTGTATTTCATGCTGAATAAACATTTTGGACTGAATCTCCCCGAATCAGGCGTAGAGGAGTAACAAAAATTCTTGTTAGCCCTAACATTTTTGCTGGCTTAGCAAGTTAATAGTAACTGATGGAGGGGGATCGGCTCCCAAGGAAACCCTCCACACCCAGTGAGAGGGTAAATCAAAAAAACAATTTATTAATGAAGGAGCTTAGTTGTCAGCTGGGGTTAAACCACCACAATTTTAAATACTAAACTCTTACAGAAGACAGTTAAACTCCAGACATGATTATCAGTTCTCCTCCTTCAGTAATACAAGGAAAAATTCAACAAAAGACAGTCCTTCTAACACTGCCCTCTGTGATTAGTGATCTTAACACACAAAGTACATAAAATCACTCTTCTCCAGGCTACATAAGCAAAATGAAGGACATAAAAGAAATATTCAGTATGAACTCTGAATTTCTTTCTTTTTAGTAGAGCAAGCCAAAACAACACAGGGTTGGGGTTTTTTATTTATGATAGTTCAATTTGATTAATGCCTAGGCAATATTTTAGAGTAGATTAATAACAATGGAGATGAAAGGGCATTTTTTAAATATTTGTACTCCTCCCAGTATAAAGAGGATTTCAGTGCATTTAGATAATTAACATGAAAACAGCAGCCTTATTTTTGTTTTGATCTTTGCATAAATGTTCTCCAATTAATTTTGTAAAGTTTATGATATAGCCCACATGTAGGGGACTGCAATGAGCTTCTCCCAGCTTTACAGTCATACAGTGGTACAACTAGTTAGAATCTCACCACTAGACTATGTGCATACATGAAATAGTGACAAGTTGGTTTTCAAATGACAAGCATTATATATGCAAGATATAAAGTAGTGAAAATATTTATTTCATAGATTGAAAGACTAGAAAAAAATTTCTGATCACCTAGAGCCAAAGAAAACCCAGTCAGCAACAAATTCTGAGTATCCATTTAAAAGGCAACCAAAGAAGCACAAATGTGCCATAGAATGACATCCAGCCAAAATAAAGAACTTCAAATATTTATGTGAAATTACAACTTAAAAGCAAAGTAAGTGAAATATAAGGCTTTCCAGCAGAAAAAACCCAACTTTATCTTATTGTCACAGAGGAAGTGTAGTAACATAGGAAAATTACTGAATAAATATTTAAATAAATAATGTTTATTAAATCAACAATGTGTTGTTGCAATCTGTCACAGAATAATAGAATGAACCAGTTCTGTGAGGAATTTTGCTTTGTACATAAAAGAGTCAATAAATTCTGGTGGGAAAAAACTCTAAGTGAAGAGGGCTGTCCTTGAGAATGGAAGCCCAGGGCACAGGAGGACACATGTTCAAGAATGCAGGTCACAACTAGGACAGTAAGGGTGCAGCATGTAGAAAGAAAAGAAGCAAAAAAATGTAACAGAACAGGATAATAGTAAATCTTATACTGCCCAATTAGAAACAAATCAGATTTTTAAGTAGGAAAGTTTAAAGATATAGTTTCTCAGAACAATTGAAAGAAATCTATTCCGAGAAATGAGTGTCACCGTGGAAGACATCACATAGCCTTAAATCAACCAGCTCAGCTTGATGAGCTGGAGACCCTTATTAAAACACAGTTTAGACATACTTTTGGACTTCAATCACAATAAGCAGAAGACAAGGATTGGGGATATCCAAAATAAAAGGTAAACTGGTCAAAAAATAATGAGCTTAAATGTATCTAACAACAGATAAGATATGTAAAAAATGTCATGACACTAACTTTTGGACAGAGGCCTTCAATAGAACGCAGGTCAGTTTTAAAAAAAACAACCCTAGTATCCTTAGATGTGCCATTTGTGTTATATCCAAAGGCAAAAATATCTCTCTTGATAAATGCACATATGGGGGGAGGGAGAAGATAAAAAAGGAAGGTAAGTTGAAACCAGTGGAATGAAATGAAAGGATTTGAGGCGCTACTTGAGTCATGTAGGTAATTGTCAAAATCTGAAAAAACAGCTTTCAGGAAATGGGAAATTATCACAGGCTAAAATAGTAAAGAGAAAAAAAAGGAAAAATGAATAGCAAAGGTAACTGCTAAAAAGCAGTTAAAAATACAAAATCAAATTGAAAGAACCCCCTTAAATATATTAAAAGCAAGAAACTTTTAAGAGTTACTATGTCTTCTAGGAACTTCACGGAATAAAGACTGCAATTAAAGAAGAGAAGGACATTGTTAGGAACGTGGAAGATTTATTTGCGTCAGTCTTTACAATAGAGGATGTTAGGGAGATATCTACTCTTGAGTAATAAAAATAAGGTACTATCAGATGAAGAGGTGCTGGAACAAATCAATCATTTGAAAAGCAGGAAGCCACCAGGACTGAAAATCCTAAATGAGGAGTAGTTGAGCTATGCAATCTTTAATTGAAAAACAACCCCTTTACTGGAAGGTTAGAGAGTAGCAAATGTTTCACATGTATCATAAAAGGAGTTTAGGATGATTCAGGCAATTAAAGATTCATAAATCTTACATCTGTACCTGGCAAATTAAAAATAAGAAAATAAACCACTCAGAAGACCATGAGATGATAGATCTGTACAAAGAAAGATGACACCTCACTCATCTGTTAGAATGTTTTCAGCACATCAGTAAACTACCGTAGTGGTCAAAGGAGAACCAATAGACATAATTTATTTAAACTTGTTTGACAAAGTTTCTCACAAGAGACTGATAAAAAGTATAGGCATAGACAGCTAACTGAAGACCTTTGTTCAGTGTAGCAGCTTTCAGAAGAAGCAAGATATTAAAATTAATCAAGAGCAGGACTGAGATGATAAAGAAAAACAACATTATATAAATCAGTGCTGCAGCCTCATCTGAACTGTTGTGTGCAGTACTGGTTTCTACATCTTAGAAAGATACCAGAGAACTAGGAGGTGTTTAAGAGAAAGTGACAAGAATTATAGAAACATGTTTTTGTGGAAACAGATTTGGATATCTCAAAAGGATATTAAACAGAGGCATGACAAAAATATGTGACATAATTGCTGGAAGTTAGCCAGAATCTCACTTTCCCCTGCCTAAATAGAAGAATATGGTGACACATAATTAAATCAAAAGGTAGCAAATTTAACAGAAGTGATACAAATTAGTTTTTACTTAAGATTTATGCCAGGGGACTCTTTATTTGATAATGTTGAGATAGAAAAGAACCAGAAGATTGAAAACAACTAGGTGCTTATGTGGACAACAGGAATATATGGAGTTAAACTAGCAAAATGAGTATTGCAGGGGAACTTGAACTTATTTGGAGACTTAAACAGATCTCTGCGTACTGGAGACTAGGTGAGATTTTATGAAGTCAGATTGCCAAAAATAGTCATATTTTGAGTTTTCTGCACCTTCCTCAGGAGTCTTCAAGGGCCACTGTCAGAAGGAGGATGCTGCACAGGCCTCACATGTGATTCATAGCCCTTTTCTGCCCATACTCCTAGTGTCACTTAATGCACAAAATTCACTGCTTCTAGCCCAATTATTGTGACTGAATAACACTATGAAAATATTTAAAGTTGGTAGCAGAATTTAAAAGTACTTGTTAAAACCCTTGCTGAAGAAGCCATACAAAATGAAAACAAAGAAGCAAGAAAATCACTGACCTGTTCAATTTGAAAATTGTCAACCAAACAAAGGTTTGATTGAATTTGGAAGGAGAAATCATTTTCTGATTAAAAAATCAACTTCTGAAAAGAAAATAATTTTTTTAAATATTTCAATTTCAAAATAGAACTTTTTATTCATCCCTACCCCTCAGTCAAGCTATATATTCTTGAGCACCATCTACTGGTGCTGCATTATTAATTAGCTATTTATGACTATACAAATCACTTCTCTAATAAAATTAAATAGAATCTCATAATCCTTCAAAATATATTTAAAATTGAGAAGGCAGAACATAATTTATTATTTATTAAATTAATCTTTCCTCTTAATAACTAACACTGATGAAATTCAAATAGAATCAGAACTGAAAAGAGAAATGCAACATTTCTCAGTAGTTTGTAACTTCCGCAACCAGAAAATGTATGCAAGTCCATGAAATTATTTCAAATTTACACTTCCTCTCAACCTGTTAGAGCAAAAAAATAATTTTCCTCTTTTCACATTTAGCTATTTGTTGAATTATACTATACCTGTAATATGGCCAGCATCTTCCATTTTATTTTTTTGCTTCAGACTAAGTTAAATAATATTTCTCTTGAAATGGTCACACCAGCTTTGGATTTAATATTTTTCCTGACTTAAAGCAGGGAAATACAGTTGGTGTAACACAGTAGAATACGTAATGCAGAGTAGAAAGACTATTCTTGCCAAAGAGGATTCTGAAGAGCCTTGTATGTCTGAGTAAAGTGGGATGTGAGGAACACACCAATGCCACTTCTACATAATCTAAGAGGCTCAGTGAAAATGTCCCTCAACTCTTACCTGTACGTTGACTCTATAACCAATTTCCCTTATTATGTACGTAGAAGGACATAGCTAAGTGTCTGTAACTATGGAGTCAGTTAAACATGATATAATAACAAAGAGATTAATGTCTTTGTTGAAAAACCTTTTAATGATTTTTTTTGAAATGTGTGCCTTCAGTATTAGAGATAGACTGTCTTATTTTCTCAAAGGAGTAACACTGTAGGCTGCAACAGTGACCTTGACTTGAAAAGAATCCCCCTGAAGGGTGACAGGTGATTGAATGAGAGAACAGTCCATTCTCCAAAGACATTTGCTTTAAATTGTGGTCTTCCTTTTACAACTTATACAAAAAATATCAGTGATATTTAATTACGGTTCCAATTGTGTTAAATTTTGTGTTCTGTTCACTAAAATCTGGACTGAAATCTTATAGCTGCTGTCACCAAGATACCAAAAATCTCAGTGCTATTGGAGATTGGGGAAAAAAACAAATCAAACCAAAAAACTAAAAACTAGAAAAAGTTCTTAATATATTCCATCCAACATATTAAATTGGGCAAGCCTCATTTTTCTCACTAATACAGAGATTACTTAAAAATATTACTTTCCTCCCTCTTTCCTAATTTGGATCAAACCCAATCTTTCTGAAACAATTGCATTGAGTCTAGAAAGCAGCACTATAAATTTAGCACTGACTATGTTGTGCCTCTCCCTACCACATTACTACTGAGCAACATAACACTTCTTTCAGTGCCTTGATACTTTCTTTGTAGTACAGATGGTACCACGCGTACCATGCAGGGCTGACAGCCCTCCCATGAAAGTGTGGGATTGCATTAATACATTATTCTTAGGTTTTAACAGAGGTACTCAAACAAGATGGATCTACTCAATATTTCCAAATTATGCATATAGGTTCACTTTACATCTGCCCTTCAGGCTTTAGTTTACAAATAAATGTACATACAAAACAGTACCATTCCAAACACAAATGATCTGCATGCCCAAATTAAACAAACATACTGTCACATTTCTATTTATTTATATTTTGCAGACTTAAACATATCCTGACTCTCACTTCTAAGCTATCAAAATTCTAGGTTTTTCTTATCTCAAATGCTGCATGACACCTGGCAAACAAAATTATTTCTCAAGTTGGCCTCAGTTCAAGCAGAAAGGCACATGCAAGTGGGTCATGGATATTAGTATACTTAGTAAAATGGTGTAGCTTATTTTAGTTAGTTCCAGTCATTAAAACTTGTATTGCTCAAGTCTAATTGTGGCAAATATTGTACAGAAATTTGCAGAGTGGTCTGTGCTTCCATGCCATCCCATCTTATTCCATCTCATTCCTCTCTTTTTCAGCTCTAACAGTTAACATAAGCATGACTAGTGCAACTTCCACCCTTTCCTTCAGTTCTTAGACAAGAGGCTAAGGAGTTTTCCCTCCCATATTGCTCTCCAGCATTGCCATGTCTTCACAAAATTGAAAAGTGCAATTTAATCTCCGGGTTGGAATACCTTGGAGATTACTAAAGACAATGGTTTACTGTACATTCTGTATTTACTATTTTTTCATTCCCACTCACAATTAAAGGAGCTACAACTTACCAATGCTGTAAGAAACAGGTGAAAGAGTTCACTCAGGATGGGGGTTTTTGTGACTTACCCTATAGTTCTACATATAATATAAAGGCGGTGAAAAAGTATTTGAACCCTGCATTGTATATACACCTTTGATTTGTTCTTCTCATATCACCCTTTCAAGGAACTGAACTTCCATATATGTATTTCAACATGATCATCATCCACAGATAGTATGGAATGTCACCAAATCTGAGAGAATATAATTATCACTAAGCCAGTAGCAGTTCAGTTTTCATTGCATTGTGTTTGCTGGGCGTAGATTCTGCACATCTCTCACATTTTCCTTGGTTTGGGTAGATATTTTTTGTTTTATTTTGACAAAAAGGACATAAAGTATTATGATTGTAGAAGCTAGCAGGGATGTGGTTCACAGCTTGTGCCTATGGAAAATACAGTAAAAAGCTATAACCATGCTTTCATATACTTTGGTCAAAAGTGGTTTGTGACCAGCAATACCTCTGATCAGAATTTGTGCAGCATGTAATTGTAAACATAAAAGCTCTCTAATACTGGAACTCAAACCTTGCAGGGGCTAGAACATAGTTGTAGGGGAGAAAACTATTTAGTTTAAGGACTGATTGGTTTGGAAGTCTTCCAGAAGTTTAAACCTTCATTTCATCAGGGTAAGTGGGAGATCCTGTAGCCATGTTGCATATGAACTTTGAAGGTGTGGAGGGGCTGTGTTGCCCCACAGCCTTAGCAGGGCCTTGTGCTCTGTGCAGAATGGCAGTGGTGGGAGCACACTGCAGCCAGACTGAGAGCTGCTGACTGACAGCAGTATTTATTAAAATGTCATCTCCTAATTTTCACGCCAGATATCTGTTGTCGTATAGACTGCCCCAATATCTCACGCCAGCGGGAAGGGCCAGAGAATAACCCAACCTGCCCTGAGAAGCAAGAGGGATACTGCCTGAGGGGAGGCAGAAAAGGCATATCCAATACTGTCCAGCTGTAGCAAAATCACACACACATCCCCACCCCCGCCCCCCAAAAACCCAACAAACTCTGTATGTGGGGTGGTACCCTGTTTGTGGCACGACTCTTTCCACGAACCTCTCCCCCGCACCTGTCGGACCCCACCGGCGGTAACGGGGTCACTTCAGCCGCTGTTGCCTCGCAAACTCCGCTCGCAGCCGGGGCACTGGGCACCCCCTCCCGGGAGCGCCACCGGCTTCCCCATCCCTCCCCGTGCAGAGGGCGGCCAGCGGCAGCCGGGGGAAGGGATGCGATCGGGCACAGCCTTATCTCTGTCAGGGAACAAAACCGGCGTTAATTGCAGGCGCGCTGAGAAAATTGCTATTGTTTCCAGTCAAAGGCGGGCGGCAGTTTGAGAGGGTTTATCCCTGGAGCCTTGTATCAGTTAATCTGCATCGCGGGGCCGAGCCGACAGCTCCTGGGGATGCGGCGAAGGGGGGTTGTGCTTTGGAAGGGAAAAACAAGAGAAGGCAGATCAAGCACGGGCTTCCCGCCCCGTCGTCCCCGTTTTCCTCGCTCCCCGCCCGAGGGTTTTCCTTACGCCGGGGCGCACCGGCCCCAGCGCTGGGAACGGCGGCCAAACACCCCCCCCCCCCAGCCGCGGCGAACTGCGTTTGTGGGGCGCGCTCGAGGCCACGCAGCCGTGACGCGCGGAACGCACCGCGGGCGCACCCGCCGGAGCGCGCCGCGCACACGCGCGCACACGCGCGGAGCGAGGCGCAGAGGCGCGCACGCAGACACCCCCCAGCTGGGGGCGCGCATGGAGCGCGCACATGCGCGCACTCACGCACCGGCATTCACGGGGGCGGGCGGGCGCTCACACACACACACACACACGCGGGCGCGCACCCGGGCGCGCACCCGCGGCACGCACACATAGAGCCACACGCAGCGGCACCGACGCGCTACCGCTCCCGCCGTACTCCCTGCGCGCCCGGCGTTCGCACCGCTTCCCGAGATCGGCAGCCAACGATCCCCCCGCCGCTGTCCGGCCATTAGTGCCTGAGGGGGGGAGGAGGAGGGAGGAAGGAGGAATAAGTCTATTAGTAATAACAACAACAAAACCCACCAACAAATCCGCACTAGCGCCTCGGTCCTTCTCTCAGACCGTCGACTGCCTGATATCGCCGCGCATCGGGCTGCTGTGCTGAGACTTTGTTTCAAGTAAAAAAAAAAACAAAGCCAACAAAACAAAACAAAAAAACCTTCGCTTGCTCAGCCACTTCCATTTTTTCCCTTGCAGTCTCGCTGGTTTGAGGTGGTTGTGGTTTTGTTTTTGTTTTTTTCTTTTCCCTTCATGTGGTTGGATTTGGTGGATCCGGAGCCAAAGCTGCTTTTTTTCCTCGGTGGGGTGTGCGTGTGCCGTGCGGGGATTTTCTCGCTGCGTTTTTTATCTTCTGCTGCTTTTTTAATCTTGGTTTTGAACCTGAGCCGGGAAAGATGGGAAACGGTGCTTCCGTCAGAAGGGGAATCTCTCCATCACTGTTGTTGGGACGTGTGCCTGTGGTGCTAGTGTTTTAGAGAAATAGCCTGACAGCTTTCGGAGTGGAAGGTAAGGGTGCCCGGGGCATTTCCATTTCCCATTTCCAGGGATTACGACTGGATAGCTTTTAGCTTGGGATTCCGGGGAGGAGGCGGCGGAGGAGGGGGACAGGCTGTTGCTGAAGGATAGAGAGACAGAGAGAGAGAGACAGCACATACGAAATGATCTCCGCATTTACTTCAGCGCTGCAGTTTAAAAGTTAGAGAAGTCTGTCTTGCGACAGGACGGCTTCCCTGAGAGTAATTTCCAGCAAGACCGAGAAAACCTGAGGTTTGTGCACGATTGGGGTGATTTGGATGAGGGGGGGAAGGGGAAAGGGGGGGGATGTTAGGTTAATAGGAAGTTAAAATAAGAGAAGTCAGTGGGTCTTCTGTTGGGGAAAAAAAATAAATGGAGTGATGGCGCCGTCTATGTTCGGCTAAACTACAGTGTCACCTAGAAAATCAGTTTGGGGAATATCCAAGCCCGTTTCTTTTCAGCAGAAGAGGATTCTCCCCCTACCCAAATGGGCAACCTTAAGCCTCCGTGGCCATTCTTTAACTCTGTCTTTCATGGAAAAGGAAGATCTTTTAAATCTGAGTAGCTAATCCTTTCCATGAGCAGATTCACTCTACATCTAGCAATATTGCAAAGTAACTGAAATGCTGTCGACACACTCAGTTTTTGTGTCTGTGTGCATGTGTGTGTGTGTAATGCACATAGGGAGAGAGAGATTAACACAGTGTTGTATTTCAGTAGCATTGCATGAACAAATGCACAACTAAAATGAGGGCTATTTGATTACATTTCTTCATAGAAGACAGCCTAGCACTGCAGCCGTCTTTATTTTTCTAGTGCAGATATTACATAGGATGGGAAAAGTCAGAGGCTTTTTTCCTTTTCAAACGGAAAAGCAAATAAGCTCCCTTTCTGCTTTCCAGATTATAAAATTAATCCTTTTTCATGGGTGGAATTCCTAATTTAGACACTTATTGTCACATTGGCTTTCAACGCCTACACCATCCTGAATAACACTGCGCAGAACTGCATTGCCTGCAAAGTGCTTCAGCAAAGGGGAAATTGTTTCCAGAATTCCCAATAAGTTTCCCTTTCTTAAATCCTTAAATGCTGTACCAACCCTACTTGGAAAAGGAGGACCATGCTATTCATGGAGACGGATGCTCAGAAAGAAGAAGATCTGACGGTGTGGATAGACCCAGCAGCAGCTCTGCTCTTTTTTCTTTTTTTCTTTTTTTTTAAACCTCTGCTATAAAGAGGGTTAGAGTTGGTGCTGCTTTTTGCCCATTTCAGGATTCAGAGTTTGCATTATAATCTAGGAGATACGAAAATCTCTTCAAGGGAGTTTAATCTGGTGACTTGCTGTGTGTTACGCAATGGGAAACAGAAGATGCCTTGCTGTTTGGTGAGGAGATGAAAAGCTAGGCAAAGACATATCAAAACTCAGTACCGGTGCCTGTGTGTATGTCTGCCTCTGCTGACAGAGCAACAGTGGAAGAGACTGCAATTTAGAGAGTTTTGAGGTTAGGTTGGTATCACTGCTTTCTGCTTGCATTTAAGAGTAGAAGGTGAAAAGGTACTCATTTGTAAGAGAGAAGCAACTTCTCAAAGCTTAATGCTGAGAACATTAAATTTCATTTTTTTATATCATTAGAGAGGTAAATATAACTAAGTTTTGCTGTATTAAACTAGGCCACTGTTAAGAGATCAGAGCATGTGAAGGCTGTGAGGGTTGACAGGTGCAGTGAAACAGCTTTATTTGGAGATACTAGCAGAGAAAATGTAATATGTCTTTCATTGTTAAAGCGCATGGCTGCAAAACATAGGAGCTAATCAGACAGTACAAGATATTTGTAATGAGAGGGCAAATGCAGTCCAATAGGTGCAGAGATCCTGCTGTAGCACTGCCAGCTATATAGAGCTACTGGTTTTAGATACTAATGCTGTGATCTATTTTATATATCCTTAGAGGTTGAAGCACATTGAAAGTATTATCTTAAAAAGCTGGCATTAAGTGGTAATGTCAGACTAGCAGTAGTTTCATCCATCTGTCTTTGTTTCTTTCTTCAGTAGTGTAAAATTTTGTTAATTCATTAATCTCAGTATTTGCTGCCTGAGTTTTCTTTTTATAGAGACCTCTATATACCAGGTGGCTGGAGTGAAGGCATGTAGGCATATGGGAGATAATGTTCCATCTGTAACAAATAGTAATTTGTGCATTTTTAAATTGTAGCTGTAATTCTTCAGTTACTTATCAGACTTAATAGAAAAATAATGTATAAAAACAAATGCTACTGGCTTTCTTGTTCTACTCCGGTGAAAATATGCCATGTGCATGTTGTATATGCACATACATGACTAGAGCAGATTACTTATTTACTTTTTGAAGAAATAAATAAATATCCCTTCTCTTGGTCTTTCGGGTAAGGCATCTAGGTTTTCACTTAAGTTGAGCAGTTCTAGTCCACGCCATGATGACTACATCCTAGAGAGGAGAGGACATTCCTATTAATAATCTAATAGATGTTGAGTTTTAATTTGCCTGTTGAAGACGTGTCTGTCGCGGTGGCCACGTGATGGCGCTGTGAACACAGCGGCAACCCCGGCCCTTGCGTTATAAAATAAAAATTACCTGCCCTTCTTTCTGAAAGGGCTCTAACTGCAAGCTTGAAAACAGCTGGCTCGAATATTGGAAGGAGTTTGGTTTTCTATGCGTGAAGAATTCTACTTGCATTTTTATTTCATTTCATCTCCTGCAGGCCAAATGACATAGGATGAAGGCTGTTCGTAATTTGCTGATTTATATATTTTCCACCTATCTACTGGTTATGTTTGGATTTAATGCTGCCCAAGACTTCTGGTGTTCCACGTTGGTGAAGGGGGTCATTTATGGATCGTATTCTGTAAGTGAAATGTTTCCTAAAAACTTCACAAACTGCACTTGGACGCTGGAAAATCCAGATCCAACCAAATATAGTATTTACCTGAAATTTTCCAAAAAGGACTTCAGCTGCTCCAACTTTTCCCTCTTGGCTTATCAGTTTGATCATTTTTCCCATGAAAAAATAAAGGATCTTTTAAAAAATAACCATTCTATAATGCAGCTCTGCAATTCCAAGAATGCTTTTGTATTTCTGCAGTATGATAAGAATTTTATTCAGATACGTCGTGTCTATCCTATCAACTTCCCAGGATTACACAAAAAAGAAGAAGACCAAAAATCCTTCTTTGAATTTTTGGTGTTAAACAAGGTGAGCCCAAGCCAGTTTGGGTGCCATGTGTTATGCACTTGGTTGGAGAGCTGCTTGAAATCTGAGAACGGCAGAACTGAGTCCTGTGGGATCATGTATACAAAATGCACCTGCCCTCAGCATTTGGGAGAATGGGGAATAGACGACCAGTCCCTGGTGTTGCTCAATAATGTGGTGCTGCCCCTCAATGAGCAGACGGAAGGCTGCCTGACCCAGGAGCTGCAAACCACCCAGGTCTGCAACCTCACCAGAGAAGCCAAACGGCCGCCAAAAGAAGGTAGGTGCTTCTTGGAGGGGGGCTGAATGCCATGCCAATGTGTAAGTCCTGCTGCCAGCTCTCCTTAATACTCACATTCATTTGAGTTGCTCTCCACTCTGACTCTCCTCTAAATGAGGCAAAAGGGCTGGAGAAGAGGCACACTCTCTCAAGGCAGGGAAGGCTGCATCTTCATTTCTAAACTGGTCTAGGCTTCAGCATATAGTTCTGCTGAGCACTGTTGAAACTCCTCACAAGTAAAATCCATCTGTTTTAAGGCCTCAGTTACAGTAATGCCCACAGGTGGTGAGCCAGGAATTGCTCTCCCCCCTCACTGCCTCTCTACTGCAACCACCCAACTACAAAACCTTGGCCCTCATGATACCCTCAACTTTGCAGGGAAAACATTTCCAAAGGCATGCAGGCAACCTGAGAAAAGACCAAGAGATTTACCATGTTCAAGACACCTGGTCCCAACTGGGCCAGACCTCAACAACCTTAAAACAAACCAAAAGCAAATGCAATTCCTCAGGGTGAACGCTCTGCCTGAGATGCCTGGAGATGTGAGACACTGTGCAGGCAGGACACGCTGCTTTAACCTGCTGGGAGCTCTGTGAAGGGGCCAGGGGCTGCTGCTGCACCTGTTCTCCAGGCAGCCTTGGCTCCCGGAGATGAAGGGTGAGAATCTCATTGCAGTATTAGAGAGAAAGGGGGGTGTTGATTTGTCATTCCCAGCAGCTGCTTCATTCCCAGCAGCTGCTTCATGTCCCTGCTGCAAAAAGGGGGCAGTTGTGGAACAGTGGGAAGACAGGGGTCCAGCAGTTAGCATGGCATCCCTCTGGTTAGTCCCCCTGCTACATACCTCCTTTTTCAGCCTGTCATTTTGGGGAAGTCGAGACGGGGAGGAGATGATTTTAGGAAGGACATCGGGGGGTTGCTAGGCAGGGAAAGCATGGACTGAGCCTAGATGGGGGCTCTGGCCGAAACCTATGGGCGAGGGGTCCTTCAGGAGGTGCCGTATGGGAATGGGGGAAGGGGGCGTAAGTCATCGAGCCTGGGATATTGCATTTTAATGCAGGAAATGTTCCCTCTCTCCTTGTTTTTTGCATAGCCACAAAGCTCTCAGTCTGTGGCGAGGCAGTGCCAAGCTCCCAGCCCCCCTAATAGAAGTTGCTTTGTGGAGGAATGTAACATTGACACGTTGTTAAGAGAGGATTTTCTTTAAGGGCAGCCAAGCCCCAGTGCTGTGGGAGAAGAAAAGCTGAACTCGTTCCAGCTGCCGCGGCCAAGGGCAGGGCAGGGGGAGGGGGACATTTTCGGTGTCCTGCGGCTCCGCGCCTCTCCTGGCAGTCAAGAGCCCGGCATCAGAAGGATGCTAAAGGATGGGAGAGGCTCGGCTGCCGTAAAAACCTCCCAGAGAAGCCAGTGCAGCGGCAGGGATGGTATTTAACAACGTTTATAGCTAATTAGTGCCCAGGGAGGCGGGGGCAGCCCGGCTGCAGCAGGCGGAGCCGGGCAGGAGCCCCGGGCGCTGCGCGGGGGCGCCGCCGCCTCCTCTGCCCTGCGCGCAGGGCTCGCACCGCCCGGCCGTGGGTGGGAGGCACCGCTTGCGCCCCCTCAGCCTCCGCCGAGTGAGGGATGGGAGTCACGGCGGAGCCACAGAACCCTTTCGGAAAAAAAAACAACAAACACCGCAGACCGGAACACGCGTAGGAAGCGCCGCCGCGGTGCGGGGTCGCTCCGCGTTCTCAGCCTCGCAATGGTCCCGCGGGACCCCGCGGAGGGGCGGGTGGCGCATCCCCTGCGGCCCCGGCGCCGCGGGAGGCACTGCCACCAGGAGAGAAAGCGCATCCCTACCCCTTTCTCCGTCCCTCCCTCCAGTTTCCCTCCCTAGGCACCATGTCTCTGGTGGGGATGGGGGCGAGGGAGAGAGAGCATAGGGGATGTACAGACCGTCGAGTGCCTTCGCATCTTTATCCCAAACACGCCGAATTCCAAGGGGATGTCTCCCAGTTAAAACATCTGTTTCAGAAGAGTACTTAGTGAAAAGGGCAGAGGAAACTTTGGGCAAGCAATTCTTTTGGTTTTTATTCCCTTAAATTTTGAAACACGTTCTCGATAAATTTTGTTTCCAATTTCAGGCACATTTTAATTCTTGCCCATACTTGTGCATTTCCCTGCATATGAACTTCTGAAATGGCATTGTTACAGGGGGTGGAAATTTCACTTGGCAGGTGGAAGGTTTGATTTGCTTGCTTTTAACTGTATTTAGTGAGTTTTTTGGTGTTGCTGAGAACTTTAATATTATTAAAATTATTTCATGTTTATTTAATTGCTTTAATGCACTTGGAAATTGTTCATTAGATTGTTACTCAAAGTTACAATCAGTTTGCAAATTAAGCCTCACAGTACTTCTCAGTAGCAGTATGCTTTTTGCCTTCCGCTTAGTGTTTAAAGCATTTTTCCCTTTCTAGAGAAGACTAAAAATCTGCAAGAGAGGTGTGTTGAGTCATTGTTTTTGGTAGATAGAATTACATTCATTAAGCACATCAGTCAGTGTATTTGTATATATAAAGTTTGTTTGTGGTTCAGTTGGAGGCTTTATTGAGGGATCAAAATGTAGAATGTTCTTGCCACAAACATGATGCAATTCATCTCTTCTGTCCAAAAATATTAAGGCAAGAAGTAAAAAATTTGTTTTCACAGACAGCCTGGTTCAAGTTATATTGGCACAAGTAGCATAAATAAGGTAAACCAGTAACTAAGAGAATGGTTCTTAGGATTCATAGTGGCAAGTGAAAGTACAGTTTGGCTGGTGTAAGTTGAGTTTTAAAGGGAATGGAGTCTTACCTTTGAGAGAGTGTTCTGGATATGGTAAGATTGGATTTGGTTTTGGTGTTTTATGAATTTGTGTATTCTTTTAGGTTTCTTATTGACATTGCCTAGCAATGACTTTTGGAAAGGAATTGCAGAGACCTGACAGCTTTGTACAGTATTATGAAAACACTCCCATTCGTCAGATTTGCTTTAATCAAGCTTGACTGTATGAAGTGCAAAATCTTTTCCCAAAACTATTTCCAGTCACATTTTAGAACCCTTATGTAAATAGAGAGCATTTAGATTAAAGCCTACTGTTTCTATTTTGAACCTCTGACGTTTTTTACATTTTTGAATATGATAAATGGCTTAGAAAAATGGATGAAAGTCAGTATTTTTCCATTTTAAGAAGTGTTGCATTTTACAAAAGATGTGACAAGTATACAATGGATGGTTGTGTTTCTAAATGTGCTGAAATGTTGAACAATAAAAGGAACTAGGTCAAAAAAGAAGCTGTAACTATTACTTTTTTATAAAATTGTTTGGAAATATGGCAGATTATCTCTGGTATCATTGATTAAAGCAATATTGAAAATCTCTACATTTTGACTAAGATCTGATTTCCTCGTATCTAGATCCATTTCTGTAGCCTTACACTTGAGATGCTTGGCCTAGATCAAAGCACTGGCAAAAAGATACCTATACTCCTGTGGGGTCCTGAATTTAATGGCCATGGGGAATTTGTCCTCTTGATCTTCAGTGCTTCGACTGAAGTATGTCATGAAATTTCCGTCTATAAGACACGTCTCAGTTCCAAATCTCATGGACCTGTAAAACCTTTGCATGTAGTCAATCTATACAATTTTTTTTTAAATGAGGACAAGAGAATCCAGAAATGTCTTTTCTTATTGTGGCCATTGAAAAACATAATTTGTGGTTATTTGTAATAATTACTTAGACAGAAACTATAGACAGTTTCCGCTGTCAAATCTGACAGGAAACCTCATAAAACAATGAAAATAATTCTTTGTCCTCTTGCATCCAACAGGAGGAGAGAGAGGATATTCACATTCATTCAATCTCGGCATTCAGAGTTCCAGGCTTAATCCTGTATATCTCATTTGGAAGTCTAAAATAGTTTTAGTAGGGACGTTTTTATTGTGCTAGAAGTGCAGCACTGGTCTACTTTATAACAAATGTTAACACTTCACTATGTACCAGCATCTCTGTAATCAGCAACTGATTTATTTGTTTTTCCTGATTTCATGTCTGAAAACAACAGGGAGATCTTAACAGAGGATTTACTATAATAGACATATCTTTAAAACAGTAATTTATGACACATTGTTGAATAATAGCAAGATACAGGATGCAGATAGCTTTGTGGAGCTTTCATGACATATATGCATTTATTTGTATGTCATTTCCATGCCTGCCCACTTCCTGTTGCACACATTTAAAATGAATTAATAATATTCACCACATACCCAGAGGTCACTAGCTGAATGAGTAGGCTGGACATTCCTAGTCAGAAAGGTATAGTCAGTAACACCATGTCTTATGTGGCTCCATCAGAGGATTTAAACTGTTAAATCAGTGCAGGATTTGTCTAGTAAGAAGAAAAATTACAAAATGGAGTCTAACCACCATACACGTCCACAGTGATATTTAATATTTAGTGTGCAATGACTCTTTGAAACTAAAGCAAAATTTAGAAGATCCAAAATAAATAAAAATGGTTATCCAGAATATTGAATGGGTACAGTAGCGTACTTGGAAGACTTGCAGTAGTTTTTATATCCTGCTGCTTGGAGTGGCTCTTTTATTCATGAGCTCAAGAGGACAAAGGAAGATGAGCAGTAAGGGCAGAACACAATTTTAATTTTGAGTGAAAGGTATTTTTTTGTGATGGGTTACAAAATATTGTTTAAACACTTTAAACAGATATTCTAAAATAACCTCTTACGATGCAGGTTATGAGCAGTTTGTTATCACACTGTTACGAGCACTTTGATCTCAGTAAAAATCTGGACTGGAAAAATAATTTCGTTATAAATACTTTTTTTTTGCATAAATATTGTCCCTCCTAAAATGCTCATGGCCAGAAACATCATAGAAGCTTTATTAAAATCAGCTAAAGACATTCTGTTTATGGGTCTAGTTCCCAGGGGAAGGAAATATTTTATAGTCTCCTGTGGATTCCAGTGTGCTTCATAAAATGCCCTTGTCTACTTATTTTGTTAAAAGAAAATTATCACCCTAAAAATTTTTACTCTTAGTACATATTTGAGTCACTCCAAACCACTCATAATAGGATGTTTCATCACAGTCATGCTAGTTTGCTTTCAAATTCTTAAGTGTTACACTGTAGAAAGAGCATTAATGATTAGAATCTCTTTAAATCAATAAGGCCTATCTTTGTTTTCAAGTATTACATGCGATTATCACTAATGGTTTTAATTTATTTTATGCTGTATTGATCATTTCCACCTGATTTACTTCAGTAAACTTTGAAAATTCCTGCTTTGATGTAAAGTTTAGAAGTTTGTGTGCAAGAGTAATCAGAACTTCATATATTTGTATGGAATTCAGTGGGATTTGAATCAATCCATAAGTGAATTTTCTGATGCCTTCAAAAAGGAAAATACTCAGACCATTGCCTTTACAATACAAAAAACGTACATAAATGTGTTTGCTTCCAGTTATTTAAATACTTTAATAGTAAATGTACTTGTTTCTCTGTCTGCATGGCAATTTCTTAGGTGTCATGGCAATTTCTTAGGTGTCATGGATTATATCAGTACTTTTTTAGCACTTCTCACACTAACAAGATGGCATATTACTTATTTTGTGGGAGATGTCAGCCTGCTTCAGTCTAGCGTTTGGCTTCAGATGGATCAGAACTGTACAGTATAGGTTTTGAATAAAAGTTTGAATACAAGTTTTTCATCAGCTCACTGCTTCTTTGAAACATTAATGGCCTCAGTTGAATAGTATGTTAGAAACAAACCCAGGATTTTAGTTCCCCAACCTGTCTTTTTTCTTGAATTAAACCTCTATTTGTGTACATTATTGCACTCAGGCATTGTGGAGACCTCCCAGCTGGTCACAAATGCTGCTAGAGACCTTCACTCTAAAAAGCACAGAACATAAATAGAAGGCAGTGATAACAAATGGGCAGAGTATATAAAGAAATTAAGTCAAAGCAAATATCCAAATTAGGAACAGAATTCAAAATCTCTGGATGCTGCCCCCAGTGAACAAGTGCTTGACAGTACTTAGTCCTATACCATCAGATATTTCAGATCAGTTATGCCTTCTTTGTGTCTCGTTCTCATACCAGTAATCTGCATCTTTTTTCTTCAGATAACTTCCATTACCCTTTGTCTGTGTGGATAAAGTGCACAATATGTTTACTGTATTTTATACCTTCTCCTTTGGTTCGTTTGTGCTTCTGACAAATGTGGAAGTGTTCCAGTGTAGAACAGCCATTAGCAGAAGTTGATGATGATTCTGCTTACATAGGGGGAGTGGGATTTCAGTTATTAAGTCTCAGTGACATTCCATGGAATTATGTTATGACATAATGCAGGTATTGCATTTCTTATTATTACTCAGTGGTTTATACCTACCTATATTTCTATTTCATACATTCATATAATACAGTGATTATATGATGCATTACATTCAATCTGTTCTCCTGTGCTCTTTTTAAGACAATTTATCCTCTTCTGTTCAAATCTATTCATACTGCTGTTTTGTTTAGTTTTCTACTTCTAAAAGCATGGGAAGAATCTGCTTTGTGTGTGGGTATACACAGAGGAATTTTCAGAGGAGACTCTTTTTCTCTTCTTAGGGAATTAATTTTATGAAGTTTATTCAGTTGTGTTTTATCAAAGGATTCCAACTCAAAGTTGTTGTAGCTCTCAAATTGAAGTTTAGTTGTTCATTTATAAATATGCAGTAATTGTAATAAAACAAAGGTCACTGTGGAATTCCATTGAGCATTATTTGCATCCACTGTTAACAAGAAATATAAAATGCTCCTTAGGACAGAGAAAGTTGTACATGATATAAAGTACAAATTTACAAATTATGCATCACTGATTTATTAATATATCAGGGTTTGAGCCCCTTCTGATGCTAGTTTAATCTCAAGAGGAAGACAGTCAAATTTTTCAAAGTCGTTCTCAGTTTTGTTAATCTTGTAGAGAAGTTATGCATTAAGTTTTTGTCAAATTACTGACACAGTTTTCTGATGGACTGGCCACCAACAGAATTAATAAAGGCAATGACAGCAGTGTATGAGATCAGTGTTGTTACTGTACTCTGCAAAAGCCAAACTACTGTCCTTACTCCAGATAAATTCCCTATGCTATCAATATAATTTGGTGTAAATGCAGATGAGATTAGAGCCTACAGAAGAGGTGTGGAACAGTAATTGTATGTGTTTCTACTACCTAAAGCAATTTATTTCATACATTTTATTTATAAATTCTTCTTTTCACTGTAGTTTTACTATTGAAACCATCATTGACACTTGGTAGAGTGAAGCACATATGCTTTAAAAAAAAGGTTTTGTAGCCATTTGCTGCCTTTCTTTCAATTTTAGCTGGTTAGTCTGTCTCTTTGTGTACCTCACTTCAATTTCTTGTTTTTTTTCTTCTTCATTATCTGTAGGGAAAACAAGGCATATGACGTACTCAAATTAGTATTTTCATTTTCAGGTGGTGCTGCAAATGTGCACAGCTGAAATTTGGAAGCAAGCTATTTTCATTTATTAAGTTCAGTTTTTATTTCTATCTCCTAGAAATGGCAAAAACACAGAAAAGTATAAAATTTGTATTCCATCCATTTTTGGTAGCTTGATAGAAAACTGGCAACAAGGGCGAGAACGTGTCACCTGCTTTGGGGCAATTTCACAAATTTGCTCTCTTTAATTCTTCAGGAGATATGTTTTGAGAGCTGACTTTGGTACCTGTTGGTCTTTGTGTACTGCTAACTTGTTCGTATGCAGGGACAGTGTTTGCTTATGGTGTGGTTTATGTCTCTGCCATAGCTGATAGTTACATGCTATTGAACATCTTCACTGAAGGATGATGGGGGGGATGAAGAATCAAAAGAGAATTCTCCAACTCTTAGCTGAAAAAAATATATTAACAGGGCTTCTCAACTCACCACTTCTAACTGGCATTGGAAATACCTTGTATTAAGTAGGAATTTGTTAGCCAGTATCACCAACCGAGGTATGTTGTCACAAGTTTCTTGAGAGAATCTGAGGCCCTGTTGCTGCTGAGATGGCTCTGGCTTTTGTCAATACACCAGCCAAGAGCAAAACTATTCACCTTGGGTGTTTTTTAGTTGGATAATCTTGAGGTTGAGTGAGTGTGCTATAGTGGCCCAGCTAAGTCTCCGTCAGAACCAAAAAGTGGTACAAGAAAGAGCTGGATAGAAACAGTGATGCTGGTTCACCACAGTTTTGATTTGTTTAGGAAGAAAAGTCTATCAAAAAGTGGTTGATACATGTTATCATTGCTCAATCTTTTGGGTATGTTAGCAGCCAGTTATATAATACTGTGTTTCTAGACAGCCATACCAGGTTTCATTACAGTATTACTGGCATATGCTTTGAAATAGGGTCCAAGATACATGTTTATCCAGGGCTTCCTGCTGACCATTAAAGAGTAGTGCAGAGCACTGGGAAAGTGTGCACAGGGTGGTGCTTGGGGATGAGTCTGTGAAGCCACTGTAGCTCATTCCTGTAGTGCAGCTAGAAAGGGCTTACCTTACAGATCAGAAAATCAAGGAATCTAGTTCATGCTATTTATTGCTTATGAGAAATAATATTGCATATGCTTTGTGCAAGAACACTTTTTCCCAATAGAGTTTTGGAAAATCTTAATTTGGAAGGTTTCATGTGGAATATTTCTTTGAATCCTAAATGGTTCACTTTTCCTTGCAGCGTTTGCTTTTCTATCCTATGAACATAGTCTTCTGTACTGTATACATAGAAGATTTCAATTGTCTGCAAAGCTGGGCACTTCAGCTTGGACTGTAACGAATTGTGTTTTTATCCTTGGAAATGTTTTGTTTGTTCTGTGGCATTGGCCGTTATCTGCAGTGATTGGCAAACATACAGGTGCTCCATACTAGTCTGTTTGAAGCTTGATAGATGTGCTTCACACTGACAAAGGAGAGGAGGAAAAATGTTCAGCACTGCAGGTGTAATATGAGTTCAGAGCCTTGTCCAGCTGGTCTGTCTGCACCAAATGTCTAGGAAGTCACTAAAAATACAGAGAGTATTGGGAAGTTTCACTCTCCTTGGAAGGGACGAACATGTCAAGCCTGAGATATTGGCCAATTCCAACACCTGATAAAGCTGTAGGAACTATGTATAGGGCCACAGGACTTTAGTGGATTATGTTATTATTTGAGTTCATAGATGTAATAGATATGGGTTATACCTCTTGAAGCAGAATTATAATCAGAACAAAAGTTTGGTATTTATTGTCCTGGGAGAATTGAATATACTTAAATGTACTTAAAAATAAATGGAGTCAGACTTGGAAACAGTATTTCCCTGTCTTGTAAATGAGTGTTCAAATTATTACTTATGCATTATCTGTAGTCCACAGAATTTTGAATTTAGTCACAAAATTTGAGGCATCTTTAGATTTGGGAAAAATCAAGAATATTCCTGTTCCTTGACTAGATAGAACCTTCTGAGGAGAGCCATTGAGTCCAGGTTACTTCAAGCGTTGCAGCTGTTTATAGGACATTCAGGTCTGGGTTGGCAGTTTATATACAGAAGATAAAAAAAGCAGGGTACCATCTCAGGCTGTGCCCTGTGCAAAGCTTGGTCGAGCCAGGATGATCCAAGACCACCTTTTAAATTCACTCTGCTCAGGAGTTTGCTACGTATCAGAGTAAGACAGTGCCAAGATGCTTGCGTGCACCTTGCACATGTTGCCTATGGCCCTTAAACACCAGCAAGTGTGGACTGTCTGGGGATGAACATTCTGGAAGGTCCCCATTTGGAATGTGGGTCTTGAAAGTGATGCTGAAGCATGTAAATTTATTTGATTTTTTTTTTTTTTTGGTGAATGCTTTTTGATGCTTCTCTGTGCCAGTTCCTTTCCCTGAAGTGTTGTTAGAATAGTGCCTTGCCTTGCCTTCTGGTGGTATTATGAGGATAAGTATGTCAAAGTTTTGCTTGGAAATAAGTATTATACAGGTACTTAGAGTATATAGATTATGCCATCACTGCTAAACTGACTTTTTTTTTTTCCCTTCATAGATCTGATGAAAATCAAATCTATGTTCTTCCCAGGTATTTTCTGGTGGTTGAAGTGAAAGTGTGATTTTATTGGTTGCTTTGAGATGAAGTAGATTAAGAGAATGAAGGACTCTTACATTTATCTCCCATGTTTTTAAGCTTTTGGATAATGGATTTTTGTTCATGTGAAATCTGAAGTGTTGCAAAAAGTAGGTATTAGTCTGATAACATGCACACTAACTTTACAATAACTGAATTTCTAGGATAAATAAGACATGGTGAGGTATCCAAGGTTGTCAGGATGTAGCATCTAAATATTTTTCAGACGTAACTAATTCCTTCTTTTGTGTATGTTTGTACATAAATATTCTCACTGAATCAACAGCATTACTTATGTAAATGGGATTTAATTAAAAGCAGGTTTGCTTCTGAATACCCTCAGTTGAAGATGTGGGCTCCTGAAATATATCTCATCAATACTAGAAGAGGAAACCATTATTTTATTATTAAAAATAATATCTCTAAATATTATAAAAATAATCCCAACAACAATAATAAATTGCAGTCAAACAATTATTAATAAATATTAATAATATAAATTATTTTACTATATATGAATTGTCTCGTATAAATTGGATAAATATTCTTTTTTCTTGTTATCCCAGAACCCAGCTTTGTCCAATTCCCAGGTCTGCACTGCTTTAGCTGTTCATCAGTGTATTATTGTATTATTGTTGGCTCTGGGATCCCCAGGGCCATGCTTTGCTTTTCACTGGCTCTTCCAGACCTGTGCTACCCTGCACTGCACTCACTGTTTCCTGTTTGGACACCTCTGCTCTCAAACCATTCTCTCTTTGCCAAGACTCTGGTCTTCTGCATTGCATCATTATGCTGCAGTAATAAGTATATAATTCTGTACAGAATAACTATTCGTTGTAACCATCTATAAAAATAATATGGTCCTACAAAGAAGCAAAAGTTAACAAATCAGACAGTAGCTGGGTGGTCATTAAACAAGCTAAATAAAGCTTCAGGAAGAACAGGACAAGTTCAAAAAATACTTGACATGTCCTGAGGCTTTTTAATGGCAATGGTAGTGCTGTATTTATTGTGATATGGGGCTGCACTAAAATATATTTAGAATCATGAAGAACGGCAGTGGTTATTGTCATTGTACCCCCACCCCCCTCCACCCCCCTCTCATTTCTGGTGAATGTGTCCGGAAGGTGACATGGAATTTTTTGCAAAATTTTAGCATTCTAAAGCATGCATCTTTTTTCATTAGATGAAAAAAACCCAGTAGTTTCACATTGATTTATATTTGAGAAATGATATCACACTAGACACATCTGGATAAAAACAGGAATCTTTTTAGGATCAGTTGGCTGATGTTTGGCTATGACTGACATAACTAGTATAAAAATAGATGTTTTTTAATTCTTGTTTTTGTGTAAGTTTATGTATGTATTCATCTCTAAAATATGTGTCTGAACACAAAGTTGACAGTCATTTGAGATGACAACCACTGTCAGAGTGTTCTTCCTAAGAAAGAGAAGACATTAAATTATGAACTATTGGAAGGTAGTACTTATTATAATATGAGCTGTGGAAGAATAAGTGGCTGTAAAGGACATGAGGTTACTTAGTAAAAGTTATCAAAAAACACAAGAGGATCATCTTAACAACATTTGTAATTTACTTAGATGGCATAAGATGAAAACTGCAAAAACAAGCGTGCAGGATGTTTTGGTGATCTACTGAAAAATAGTCTAGCAGTTTTTAGATTTCTGAGGTTAGTAAGTGCAATTTTTAAAAATCCTAACTGAATATCTTGCAGGAATGCTGTGGCATGATGTCAAAAGATTTTTTGCATATCTAGAGTCTGTTCTCCATTGCATGTATACTTCAACCACAATATTTCACTTCAAACAGTTAGGCATAGAAAATTGTAGAAAATAATTTTGCATTAAAATCAATTTGGGCATTTTCAGTAATCTGGTTGCTATTATTCTGGGTAAAACTGATCTCAGAAAAATACAAGTTATTTTGCTAGCAGCACAGAATGTTGTGAATTACCCTATTAGCATGGGTCTTAGCTAGAAGTCGAATACCAAACAAGGATTTAAACGTCTTTCCTCACAGCTCAGTTGCCATTACAAGTCCCGAGCTTATATTTCATGACTACTTACAGCCTTTCTACATTGTAGGAGTAAATACTATTAATTAAAGGTGATTTTTTTTTGACAAATTAAGGAGAATCCTGTGGTATTCTGTAGAGAAGTCTATGTGAACCTTTACACAAGGAGAAAATTAGATTTCAAATTAACTGAAAATATGAAAATTTAGAAAGTATTTTTCTCTTTGACATGGATTAACTCAAAATGCATAAGGAAGTAAAACAATAGAGACTAGACATAGGGTTCATAGGAGATTTCTTGAGGAAAAAATACTGGAGATGCTGAATCTCTATTATTGAAAGACACTATTGCGATATAACACCAAGATAGTGTCTGATACTGTGATACAGTTGGGAATTCTGCCATTTCAGGGCAGGGATACTTTTGGCATGCAGTTAAAAAGACCCCTGGTATTCTTCTTTGTTCCTTGGAAGACACACATTGCTCATGGTAGCAGTGATGTGCTGGCGAAGACACAAAGTGCTGTGTTGATCAGAGAATACATTATGTGCATGCTAACTTGCAGGATGATCACACACTGTTCCTCTCGTAAGACAGACCCTCAGGCCACAAAGTCCATTTCAGCATATTTTGTATTTGCAACTTGTAGTTCTCTGCTAGAAATTGTCACATTGCACCAATGGAACTCACAGCTAAATCCTGAGCAGGCTTCTTTCTTTGCAGTTCATAACACAAGGTTTATACAAACTTAAGCTTCCCTTGAAATTATACTGCCCCCAAGCATGTTTTTCAGTTTGTTTCCTGTTTGGTCTCCCTGTGCTTTGTCTTGTGTCTAGATTGTTAGCTCTTCACATTACTCTTTCAACTAAAACTCTCAGATTTCCCAGAAGCTTGCACTTTCACAGAGCTCGTCTTATTAGTACTCTAAGCTTACAGTTTATTGTATCTGGGGCATAAGACAGGTGAAGTAAACAAACACTAAAGCTTTGTAGGTATTACAAATAAAAAAAAAAACACAGGAAAATGAAAGGAAAACCAGTTTTTATTTCAGCTAATTCAAAAAATGTGGAGGCTTGGTCAAAGAAATAGAAATCTTGTATTTAATCCCCTGCTTCTGTTCCTAATCACTCCGGTCACACAACCAGTTGAAGTTGAAGGTTGGTGAAGAGTCCAGTATTCCCAGCTTTATGCTCTACTTTGCAGATTCCTCTGCTATGAACTCTGCAAATCTCTTTCTTTTCTCCCTTTGCCCTCTGCCATCTGCTTTCACTGGTTTTCTCCACTGGTTTCATGCACAAGAGATTTCAGTCACAAAAGGCAGGATACGCCTTCCAGTCCATGCCTCCTTCATTTATGCAAGTCCCATTACTGCTCTGATGGTAGAGTGATGGCTGGCAACCAAAATGCAGTGGGCTAAGATAGGATGTGACTTCAATGTGTAGATGTCCCAGAGTATTCCCTCATTCAGGAATCACTTCAGCTGTCAGTACATTGCACAGTTGCCTCTGAGTTGCTTCTGCCAACCCTACAAATTTAGTGAGAGCAGTATCCCAGGAAAGAGCAGATAATGGATCCAGTTTCCTCAGTCTAAGTATTACCACAAACTTGTGTCTCATTCTCCTTAAGAGGTATGTAAGCATATTCATATGTGAAAGATGTACTCCTATCTTTTTCTGTAGCCAGTATTTTTGAATAAGAGCAAAAATCTTTGGGGTCAGCTCAGTACTCTCTCAGATATATATATATCATTGCCCAAGAGCATGTGGAGGTTCAGCCATCAGCAGGTAAGATGCCTTTTTCTGGCACACAGCAGACTTACATGTTCACCTAGGTCCATGACCAAACTCAAAGAAGGAACGCAGTGCAGTGTGTGGTGCTGGAAGCCTTTATTTAGGCCTATTTGGAACAGGGATTTCCCCACATAGGGTCTTCAGAAGCTAATTCCAGGTCATCTGTACCACTTGCTTGAAGTAAATCTTTCAATTCTGCTTAGTCCTCTTTTAGACACCAAAGCAGGTATCTAGACCATGTGCAAATATTGTGAATTAATCCATTTGCAGTAATCTTAAAGATTTTAATGATGTTGCTTGTCAGACTTTGCTTACTTTAATATTTAATTTCCAATGAAGTCTGTAGAATTGAAGGCAAGAAAGATGGCCAGAGAGTCTTCTATAGTTTTGGGTTCTTGTCAGCTTAAGCACAAGAACTGCTAGAAAGAGCCACACACGCTCTTAAAAATGAATTTCACAGTGAAACTTCTTGATTTTATTTATAGCAAGCATTAGTTTTTCTCTTGATATAAAAGCACAGTTACAAGTGAGTTACTCATTAGTATAAGAAAAACAAAGATACAGGTGTTACTTAATCAAGACCTTATTTTTCTTACTATAGGAGTTTCATTGTCACAAATAATTACTAAATTTTTAATAGATCTGTCATGTGTAAATGCACTGGAGTCTACTCAAATCTGACAATATCTTAATCTAGATTACATAAGAAGTCTCTGAAATCACATGAATTTAAAACAACATTGAAATACTTTCATTTGTGAGTACAAATATGCAACAATGAAATTATTGAAACAAATAGTTCAATGTATGTTGTACATTTTCTCTTTTATTTATAATAAACCACACTATAAACTCAGAGAAATGGAAATATTTGTCTAGAGACATCATTTACAATTTCATTTGGAGGATCTAGGTGGTCAGAATCTGTTGAAATCAGTGCTTTTTTACTACAGAATAATAACTATGTTCCTTCAAGCACACTTTGTCTGCAACAGCATAGAAATGTCTTAGATTGTCCCCTGGATTTTTATGGGATTGCCTCTGTTTGGTTTGAGGATTATGGAATGTTAAATACTGTGAGGAGAGAGTAATCCATGTAGGCTGGTTGTCACCTCAGCCAAAGAAACAGATGGACTGGTGACCTTTTCAGGGCATTGTTAGATCCATGTGCTTTTGACTGGCAATGGTGCTGGGAGCACTCTTGCTCTCTGAGCTGTCTTTTTTCAGTTAATCTTCATTTTTATTACTGAATAGGTGTTTTGGTTTTTATTCAAGAAAATGCTCTAAATTACTCCCTTGCTTTTTTAGTCC
The DNA here is from genome assembly GCF_047495875.1 of Pithys albifrons albifrons. Lineage (NCBI taxonomy): Eukaryota > Metazoa > Chordata > Aves > Passeriformes > Thamnophilidae > Pithys > Pithys albifrons. Next base: position 27,109,777 of record NC_092459.1, read on the forward strand.
CCCCATCTCCGGCACATTTGCTACAGCTGAAGTTGTGCTTGTTCTCCCAGGTGAACATTTAGTATCATGAATCTTGAACTCTGGCCAGATATTGTACAAAAACGTATTTGTCCACACAGGTGTCCTCTATGACCTCTGAGCACACATTTCTGTTTTCCAAGAAATTTCATTTTTGTGCAGACCACTCATTAGTCGCATTTTAAGCACAACCACACAGAACTGAGCTGTATAGTCCTAACAATTAAGTTTTCCATTAATGTACAAATCCATGGTAACCTGAGAAAAAAAATCAGTGCCATCTCACTGAGAAATATGCAGTTAAAATGTTTAAACAGATTTCCCAATGACATTAGCCTGAATATTCTTTTTACTAAATTTGGTCTCTTTCTTATTCTTTTATCTGTGAATTACCTTATTTTCTATATTTTCAGAGAAATTGTTTATATACAGCTATCAAAAGGCAATTTATGCCTCCACCAGTAAGTCTGAGAAGTGTATGAGAACAAGAGAATCATGGCTTCTGAAGCTACCCTCAACCATTACAGTGCTAATAAAATAAATTAACAAAATGCTGGTTTTATTTGCAGCAGTTCTGTTTCTACATTTAGGAAAAAAATGTTTGTAAACAACTGAGCTTTACTTTTTTTTTTTTAGATTCTGTTGTGAAAAGGATATAACAGTTGTAAAGTTAGAATTGGGAAACCTCTGGAAAACATTGATAGGTGAGGCTGGAATCTTGAATCCTTTACAACTTCAGCTGGTGAGAACAGTTAGCTGGACTACTTTTTTTTTATGACAAGTGAGCATTTAATACTGATGGCGATCCCTGGAAGATCACTTAGGTTGAGTCCATATTCATGATTTGGTTATATTTTAGCATTCCCCTGGTGTGAGGTGGTATGCAGGATTCAGATATTGAGCACTTCTATAAGACAAGAGCTCAAATTTTACAACTTATGACTGAGGTATTTTTTAATGTATGAATGCATACTAAGATTTGGGGGTTCTTTCATATTTGAGAGAAGTTCATTGTGTTCATGTAACCAGATAATAAAGCCAAAAGATCTTAAGGTTGGTGCCTTAAGGCTAACATTTTACTTTTAGGCCCATTTTTGTGAATAGATTCCAAAATGCTTTTGAAATTGTGTGGAATAGATTCATAGATTAATTTTGGTTTCAAAGATTGTGAAGGTCATGTAATCCAATCCTTTTCTCAGGGTAAAACTAAGAGAGTTGCATGTTTTAGTTCAGTCTTCTCTTTGGTTCATAGTGTGGTTGTTTTTGATCCCTAATGGTCTGTACATTTGTCAGTATTCAGCAGATAATTAGACCCATAATCGCAATGTTGACAATGAGTTCCATTATTCCTGTCAGTCACTGTAATCGTCCATGGTTTTTTAGTTACTCTTCATCATGCTTCCAGTTGTAGTATTCTGATTAGTAGAAAAAGGACCTAAATCACAATGACAGTGTGCAGAATGGCCAAAATAGTTAATATGAAGCTAATCAAAATTTTAAAGAAAATTTGCAAAAAATAATGATGGCTGAGTCATCCTTAATCTACACATTTTTGAAAAAGTTTGGTATTTAGCAAGTCAAGGTTCAGTGTTGCCAAAATGCCGCATTTAAAAAGAAATAATAGTTTCTTACAGTATTTTGCATCACTCACACAAAAGCAAGACATGTTTGCATGCCTTCCCTTTTTCTTGTGATATGTCACAGCTGTACCATGCTGTTGGTAGCTTCTGGCACTGAAAGACAAGATAAGGAATCACTATTGAATAGTATTCTGGAAAGGGGAATGAGAAGAGGCAGCCAGACAAGAATATTCGAAGTTAAAGCTTGTAGGGCAAAGATAAGGCAGTATAAAAAGAGAAATGGATTAATACTAGCCAAGGGGGTTAAGATTATAAGATTTTTTTGCAACATCATAGGGAAAAAACAAATACCAAAAAGTCTAAAAGGGATGATAAGATGATAATAATATTATTTAAAATATCTGAGTTTAAAAAGCTCCTTTTTAGGAATAATAAATTAAGGGTGATTCTAGAACTATAAAAGTGTAAGAACTTCACAAATAAGAAATAAGGTCATCTGTGAGAAATCCAAATATGCAGGAATACAGCAATATAGGGAGTGTGTATTATAGACTATTAAAGTGAGTAAATTACACAGGATTGTATAATTACTTTTTTAAAAATTTAACAAGAAAATAGCTAACTTCAGTGTTCTAAGAATCCAATTTCTAGACTAGTAAAACTATGAAAGTAATCTGAAAGGATATCACTGTGTGAAAGTAACAAAATGTTAATAATTACCATGAATTTCTGTATTAAATCTATTCTAGTACTATAAACATTACCCAGCATTTTGGGGGGAATTGGAAAATGTAAATGAAAGTATTAAATGGTAAGACATGGATATTACTCATATTTCTATAAAACTTAATTAAGATTCGTTTAGGTTTTAATACATTTAAAGTGGACTGTGGGCTACACAAACAGTAAAAAATAACAACAATGGGGTGGTGACATCTGCTTAGATTCCTATTTGAACTTATATCTTCAGTAGAGATTTAAAGAAGATAATGTACTTGATGAAACAGAGTTTAGCAATAAATTAAAAGGACATGCAAATACTAGTGGGGATTGGGAGAAAAGAAAGAAGGCTTATATCAATTAGAAACGCAGGGAGGACACATTATAATAGAATTTAGAATACTGTAAACTAGCTAGTGTTCTGTTCTGGAAATATTTATTCAAATAAAATGGGAAAGGGAAATCATGAAAGTACTGCTAGTACATGATACTAGTAGGTGATTGCAGAGAGGAAGTAATGTCAGAGAGTGATTTGGAACTCAAAACAAAAGGTCCCTACAGAAGCAAAGACTGAAAAGGTGGACTTCAACATAAAGTGTTGTCAGCTGTATATACATTTACAAGTCTTTAATTTTTATAGAATCATAGAAAAATGTAATATATGATAAAATTTCATGCAACATTTCTCTAAATTTCCTAATCCTAGGCATTATTGTTACACCTTTTTACTCACTAAATATCTTACAATGGGTTTGATTATATGTCTTAGAGTCTATAACATATATTTTATATATATATATTTCATATAGGTATATTATATTTTCCATTCAAACCACTATGATCTGGTACAAAAGAATTTTTATGATCTCATAAATAAGTATGTTAATAAAAGAAAGGAAATGTTTGTCCTCTGAACATGAAATAATTAAGATATTGCAGGAAAAATAGGCTAATTTAACTTGTAAATTTATTTGCTATTTTTCATCACTGAATCATAGAATGGCTTGGGTAGGAAGGAACCTGGAAGATCATCTAGTTCCAACCCTCCCACCATGGTCAGGGACACCTTCCACTAGACCAGGTTGCTCAAAGGCCCATTCAACCTGGCCTTGAACACTTCCAGGGATAAGAAGCCTTGCCCAGCTTCTCTGGACAATTTGTTCCAGTGCTTAACTACAATCTGAGTAAAGAATTTCTTCCTAGCATCTAATCTAAATCTCTTGTCTTGCAGTTTAAAACCATTTCTACTTTTTCTCTTGCTATCTCCTGGTGTTATCTCCTTCTCTTTCATAAGCCCCCTTTAAGTTCTGGAAAGCCACAGTGAGATCTTCCTGGAGCCTTTTCTTATCATGGCTGAACAACCCCAGCTCTCTCAGCCTGTCTTTGTAGGAGAGCTGCTCCAGCCCTCTGGTCATCTTTGTTGCTCTCCTCTGGACCCACTCCAACAAGTCCATGTCTTTCCTATGCTCAGGATCCCAGAGCTGGACATAGATGAGATCTCATAAGAGTGGAGTAGAGAGGCAGAATCACCTCCCTCGACCTGCTGGTCACTCCTCTTTTGATGCAGCCCAGGGTGCAGATAATGGCATCTTAATGACAGATATAGATGAAGCATGAATGATAGAAGGACCAGTGGGCATGAGTGGCACAAACCAAAGTGTAGGTAGGAAGGCTTAATACGCTCATGGGATAGCAAATTGGACCAACTATCACCATTTCCCCAGGGTGAGACTTTCTGTTCATTGAGTTTTATGAGTATTAAACTGTCATTTATTTCAGAATAGAAAAAGAGCTCAAGAACTATACATTTCAGTGCTTAGAGCAAGAATGAAATGAAACCTAACTGGTGCATAAACGTTTACCCTGAGTCTCTGTTGTAAGGTAAATTCTATCCTAAATACCTCCAGAAAATGTCTTGGACCTGCAAACAAACCCTAGCCTTTCCACGGATCACTGTTTTCTCATTTAAAAAGCAGCTTACTTTGCCCTGGAGAGTTTCTTAAGGGGTCACGGAATATTCAGAAATCCAGGGTATTTTTGCAGGAGTTTCTTCTCTGCTATTAAGGTAAAGGCAGTCTTTCAGCCAGCCTCTAGCACTTTTTCTTGTTTGTCTTCTCAATTTCTCATTGCAGGATTGATTTCTTGAAGACGAGAGAAGAATATACTCTGGGGAAAGCCTGCAATGATTTCCTATGTCACCCCTAAATTGTCTTAGGGCTAAATACACCAAGCATGTCATACTAAAGCAAAGAATTAATTCACTGAGACCAAGATCTTGGTAAAAAGGATTAGACAGCTATAGGAATAAAAGAGAACATCCCTAGTTATACAAGAGAGAAGTTTAATTCATTTCTTACGGCATAGAAAAATTACTTTTTAGATGTTTGGAAAAGACTTGTCAGCTTTGGATGCCTTCTGCTGTAGTAAGACTTGTCTTAGATTTAAAGTGTCTTTAGCAGGTATAGTCTTATATGTTCCAAACCAATGCTAAAGAAAACCTGAATCTGACATATGTCCGTTGAGTTGTATTGAATTCTAGAAGGCTTGCTTTCTTAGTATGTAGAGAGTTCAAAACTGTAACACATGTAATGCCTCGTCAAGACACTTCTGGTAAGAGAATACGAAATTAGACCCACCCTTTTCAGATCCAACATGGTATTTCCTAGGCCCCTATGAATGAATGCTTAGTGAGGTATTTGAAGAAGAAATCTTTGTTAGAAAACACTTTACAATAGTTTAAGGTCATGTATTTGTTCACAAAAATCTGGCTTAAAAAGTACACTTATTTTTTCCCCCAAGGGAATATGAAATGCCATTTATATGGGCACAATTGCCTCTGAAATGAAAGGGATATAAAAGATGGAAAAATGAGTCTTGGAAACACTTTGATATTGTAAGAACATAGAAAGCTGGTTTCTATAGAAAATTTGAACTTTTCTGTTATTATTGTAATACACCATTCAAAAGACCTGCATATTTTTCAGCTCTTTTCATATGCAGAAAATAAACAAACACTACTGATTTTCTTTTTTTTTTTTTTAAACCCCAAACCTGGAGTCTTTTGCAAAGTAGTTTGCTGGGGAGACATAAAAATAAACTTTAAGCCTAGAGGAATGTGTTAGAGTTTGCAAAATGTCAAGAAAATTTCATTTTTTTCCTTTATTTTCAGCATGCTGTGTTCTGTACAGAAGAACCATATAGAAATTTCTTAATTTACAAAAAAGTAGATCTTTCTGAAGTCTTTGCTACAGATAAATGCCAGATCTCATCTTTTTAGCAGATGTCATTGAAAAATTCTTTCCAAAGAGAAGTATACTTTGTATTGAGAACCTCATTTACATACATCACTCATTAGACTAGCAGAGAAACATTGAAACAGCATTTTCTGTATATTCTTGGTTTGTACAAGATGAGTTACCGTGTATTGGTTTTTCTTTGTTTAATCTTTGATAACAAGGAAAACTTGGAAAAAAATCAATAAATGTTAATACAAAATAGAGGTATATGTAAAGGAAGAAAAAAAATCCGACATTTTCTTTGAAAAAAACCCGATAAAGCTGTTGTTTTCAGTCTGAGATATCATTAAATAAGATCCTTTTTTTCCCTGGTTTTCTTTGTAGTTGTTCATAAGTAGAATTTCACTACTGCATTGTCGATGTATTCTCAGATAAAATCCTACCTTGGGCTCTTGTGGTAAAAGTATCGTTTACATTTCTTCAATGATTTATCTGCAGTAAAATCCTGCCTTTCACTTTAGATTCCATCAGATTCATAAAACCAACAGAGGAAAAGGCTTCTGTGCCATAATATGCTCAAGGCTTATGGTCAAAAATCCTATTTATATAGCTCCATTTCATCTAAAAACATCAGTAGGTTTATTAATTTTTAACAATAATTTAAAAATCCAGAATGTAAACGTCCTATAAAAGGTCCAATTTCAATCTATGCTACTCTTCATGATACTCAATTCAAGAAAAACAAGCTTTGGAACAGACTAGAGATCTGACATTGGGTTTTATACAGCAGAATATGGGTGAGTTTCCTGCCTTTTTATTGCAGAACATATAGTAAAAAGACAGTAAATGAAATTAATAAAATTAATCATCAGAATAGCAAACAAGCCCATAAATTTACATAATCTTAAGTCTGCTAGCATATTTTATTTCTGGATATAGTTTTTATCAAATCTGTTGTTAACAAGTATCTTATGCCATCATTTGATTGATTCATAAACAATTGAGGGTAAAATTCTTGAGAATTTATGAATATTTTATATTTTCTGAAAGGTTTTGCAACCTTCAGAAGTATTATAAACCCCTTTTTAAAATAAATCCCAATCCTAATGTAAACTGCTTATTACTCTTTTTCTTCCCCGTATAGACAGTGATAGTGGGATTTGATACACTAATGCACCAATAAAATAATTAAATTTCTTAGAGATAATATTTTTTTAGCAGAACTCAGGGAATGCTTTTTAATGAGTGAGTTAATAGGAAAGTTTACCTCTCTCTTCTCGATGCCAGCTTGTGACCCAATTGGGATCATATTAAATGCATTCTTTTCTAAATATTGTATTATTATTTTTATTACCTTTTAATCTTTCATTTGAACCTTTGCCCTTCAGTGATTGCTTAAATAACTAGCATGTAATTTTTTTCTGTTCCTTACTTGAAAGAATTTAAAAGCTGTTCAAAAAAGGAAGTCACATCATTTCAACCAAATCCTTTAAAACCCAAGTGTGAGAATATGGGAATCACAGTATCTGTGTAGAAGACAAGTATATTTTATTTCACAATCTAAATCTTCATTTTTGTGTTTGTGCACCTTGTCTTTGAAAATCCTGAGACGTGAATTTTCATAGCTATAATTCCATCTATCTGACTCTGACTTTTAAATAAGCAGTAGTAAAGTCTTCAGCTTAACCTTGAGTGTGGTAGGAGTAAATTAGACTATGCCTTACTTTCTTCAGTATCCCAGTTCTTTAAACTTAGAGTGGCAGCAAAAGCAACATTGCTATCTCAACTCTTGCTCCTTTGAACCTCACCTAGTCTTTCTACACATAGTAATGCTTGTCTGTCTTCAATAGGCTCTAGATTTCTGCTAAGCTCCTTACATTTTTGCTGTTAAAAGTATTTTCTTTAATAAACAGTTTCCTTGTAGGGGAAGGAGAATAACTCTGCAGTCCAATAATTGGGCAACTTACTTATGGTAAAAAATATTAGTAGTTTAGGGATGTGAATGTGATCTCCCATATTGCCCAGGACTACTACAATCAATAGCAAATTCAGTATTGCCTGTCTTTTATGGAAAATCTGTGGATGTTTGTTTGTCTTGGCCTCATGGATAAGTTAAAAAAAAGAAAAGTTTTAGTTTTGGGTTGGTTCCTCATCTGCATAGTGCTCTGAATTAAGATTATGATTGCATTATATTGAGTGAAATTTCTCAGAAAGTTGTTTGAGATAATCAGTTCAAACTGATTCAATCAATTCAATTAAATCTAAGTTCAATCTAAGAGATCTTGATTGTCCAGGATCTCTCAGATGTAGTATATAGACTATAGAAAATAGTAGGTGTATAACAATGCTTGTATTCTGAATTTCTGTTTTTATTTGTTGGTTGGTTTTCAAACAGTGTACCCAGGCATATTATTTTATCCTGCCATCCTACTCCATATTTATATTTCATAGATGTTGAGGGAGAGAGATATTCATGGCATTTCAGAACAAACTGTCTGTACTTATTTCCTTTAAATGGTCATGTTTGCAGTTCTGATGTACCAGCTATCATTATATATTGTTAAGCTCTGACTGCACTACAGGGCAATACACTTTAAGCTAACTTTGAAGGGACTATGTACTAGGAGAAAAATGTCTGCAGCTCTTTCTGTTTTTACAAAAGATAAAATATCTTCTGCATCTGAGATTTAGTACTTCATATTGTACAACCTGAAGTGCTTTCACTACCTTAGTGAGTTGGCTTAAACTGAAGTGTAGAGAAGGAGGGCCTTGGGAAGTCACTGTATCTTTCTTCCTTTCCCCCAAAAACCTTCATCTAAACCATTCTCTAGAGATGTACATCTAACCTGTTTTTAGACACTGCCAGGAACTCAAATTTGTCAGCCACCACAGACAAGCTGTTTTACAGCTGTCCTTAATGAAAGTTTTGGGTTTGATTGGTTTGGTTCTGATTTCTAAAAGATTTCTGTTATTAACCAGTTCTTTCATTAATCATTATGAATACAAAGAAAAAGTATTTTCTTCTTGGTAGGAATCTTTTATGAAACTGAAGACTGTGATCACCCTACACATAACCTTGCAAAAATGTGTTTAATAAATCCTTCCATCCATAACTCTTCCATTTTCTTGGCTAATTATGTCCAATTTCTTTAGCTATAGCTTTATAATTCCTGTTTTTCTCTGTTGGATTGCCTCCAAGTGAACCACTGTCTGTGAGAGCAATTCTCAAAGCAAGATGCAGAGCTTAAACCAGCTGTTAGTTCAAACAGATTACTCCTCATGTCTCATGGATGACACAGATGACAAGTGTAAAATTTAGCTTTCTGAGATTATTGGGTATTGCTGAGTCTGGTTTAGTTAAGATTCTAAAGACCTCCAGATTTTCCCCCAGGTAGTGCTGCTTATTAAGTTGTACCTCCAATGTCTGTGTAGATGTTGCTTTAATAACACTGTACTTTCATCCCAAGAAAATTGTGAATTCTCATTGTTTTCTACCATCTTAGAATTATTGCATGTAATCTTTAGATTAGTGGTATCCATGTTATTGAAAAAATATGAATAGAACTAGAGCCCAAAGAGGACCCTGCCGAATTCTGCTTTAATAAATTCTTCTGTTCTGAAAGTGTTCCTCTAATCCTCCAATTACCTTTTCCAATTTGTTTTGCATCTATTTTATCATATGTTAGTTTTATCTGGTCCTTTTTCTATCTTCTGCTAATTCATAAAATCATAGAATGGTTTCTGTTGGAAGGAACTGTTAAAGATAATCAAGTTTTAACCACTCTGCCATGGGCAGGGACACCTTCCACCAGAGCAGGTTGCTCAAACCCCCATCCAGCCCGGCCTTGAACAGTTCTAGGGATATGGCATCCACAACTTCTCTGGGAAACCTATTCCAATGTCTCATTACCCTTGTCATAAAAAATTTCTTGCTTATGTACAATCTAAATCTACCCTCTTTCAATTTAAAAAGATTACCCCTTGTCATGTCACTACAGGCACTTGTAAAAAGTCTCTCAGTCTTTCTTATAAGCCCTGTTCCTCCAAGTATTAAAAGGCCACTGTTACCTGAAAGAGTCGGTGGAGAAAAAAAGACTCCAATTTTTAGTGGGGGATAAGAGAGCAGTGGCTTTAATGAGCCCTCAAGCTAAACCAGGACTGCATATTGACATGTGTACTGAACACTGATTTTCCATGGTTTTCATAATATTGTCCATCCAACCTCCATTTTACACATCCCCTTGGTCCAGCCCCATCTCGCCTCCAGCACACCCCATCAGGAATTGAGTCTAGGGAAGAGTGGGACTCTCTGTTCATCTTCTTCATCTTCCTCAGCACACGTAGGGCACTTGGACGTTTTCCAGCGTACTCAGACTTTGAGGTCGTTGGCCTATATTTATGTCTTACGCTGCAGGCTTTCTGATATTATTCAGCTTTCTACCTTGAAAAGAAGACTAAATAGCTTAACAGAATTTGAGGCATTGCTATGGGATGGGGTTACAGTGTATAAACATTGAACTTAGGCTGTTAGAAATGCTAACACACTCAAGTCTGCATTTTCACTACAATTACAATTACTTCTAAAAATCTATAAAAATTAGAAAGTTAGAAAAAATCAAAAACTTTTTGAGGCATCACCACAAAAAGGTCTCCCCAAAGCCTTCTCTTCTCCAGGCTGAACAACCCCACCTTTTAGAGCCTTCCTTCACTGCAGATGTGTTCCAGCCCTCTGATGATCTTTGTAGCTTTCCTCTGAACATGTTTAACAGGTCCATGTCTTTCATTAGTGGAGGCCCCACAGCTGAACAAAGTACTCCAGATGGGGTCTCACTAGAGCAGAGTAGAGGGGGAAATAGCCTCCCTCAATCTGCTGGACATGCATGAGTTTATACAGCCCAGGGTATAATTGGTTTTCTAGGTTGCAAGCAGACAAATGCCACCCTGACACCCGATCCCATCTGGTCTTGGAAGCTAAGCAGGGTCAGCCCCAGTCAGTACTTGGATGGAAGACCTCCTGGGAATACAGGGGGCTGTAGGTTCTAGTCCTGAGGACTTCACTGTCACCACCCAAGCTAGCTCAGCCATGACAGATGAACCTTAGGAGTTAAAGAGTGGGGCCAGTTCTGCGCACGCTTTACCTCACCTAAAACATCCACTGTGCAGGCTGGAAGGGCACACCCACGTGGGGAGAGCGCTTCCCAAATCTTTGTTCACAAAGCCTAGCCATGATGAGGTTGCAAGTGCCCATTGCCACATCACGTCTAATTTTTCATCCAACAATATCATGAAGTCCAGGGCTGCTCTCAGTCCAGTCATTCATTCCACAGACTGTATTGGCTCGACCCAGGTATAGGACCTTGCATTTGACCTTGATGAACTTAAAGAAGTTTATGTGGGCCTACTCCTCAAGCCTGTCAAGATCCCCCTAAATAGCACCCCTTCCTATAAGTGAATCAACTGCACCCCTGAGTCATCCAAAAACTTGTTGAGAGTGCCCTAAATCCCAGAGACTATGTCATTAAATAAAGATACTGACCCTGGTCCCTATAGAGAGCACTGTGAGACACCAGTTGTTACTGATCTCCATTTGGACACTGAGCTGTTGATTGAACAAAATACCAAATAGTTTTGAGTACCAAATTGTTTTCTTCCCAGAATGAAGGTCATTGAATTTTGAGGGGGGAGGGGGGGCGGGGGGTTGTTACTATAGATGTTGAAGAGAGCATTGTTAATACACAGAATCATAGACTGGTTTGATCTGGAAGGGACATTAAAGATCATCTAGTTCCAACCCTCCTGCCACGGGCAGGGACACCTTTCACTAGAACAGCTTTCTCAGAGCTCCATCCAACCTGACCTTGAGTACTTCCAGGGGTGTGGCATCCACAATTCTTCTGGACAACCTGTTCCGGTGCCTAACTGAAGAATGTTTTCCTAATAGTCGACCTAAACCAACTGTCTTTCAGTTTAAAGCCATTCCACCTTGTCCTATCACTACATGTTTGTTTGGGGTTCTTTTTTTTTTCCTACATGAGATTTTCACATGTAAATTCACACACTACATTTCCCCCAGCCTCATTTCTACATTAGCAGAAGTCTACTCTGTCTTAGAGGACAGTATATAATTTTCTGCCAAGTGCTGCAGCTGTTTTACTGCATCACTCATCCAACTGCTGGCTGCCCTCTTTAAGGTTAGGGTACTGAAGCATTATATAGAAAGGTGACTTAAGATTTGTCCTTCCTAATTGTTGTCAAACAGTTTGAAAGATGTCCAATTCTTCATTCTTAGTGTGGTGAAATAAACAGTATGTAGAACAACAAACTTGCTTTATTTTTTAAGAGGAATAGTGTGCAATTTAATAATGTGCTTTGAACTTTAAGAGACAAACAACATCCTCATCAGTTTTATAACTCCGTTTTCATGTAATGGGCATCCAGTTGTAATGGTATCTGGTGGATTGGTAATAATCAATAGATGGTTTATTTAATAACAGTTATACAGCCCTGAATATACTGCAATTTATGGGTTGTTTAAGCTTTTAAAGTTAATTCCTATTTTCAGTTAAGTAAATTAGACCATAATTTAGGAGCTGTTAGTGTACAGGATGTGTATTGACCCTCTGCACTAGAGTTTTATTGTACCCTAGTTGTTCTCCTGTGGAAAAAAAAATACAGTTGTACTGTCAGAGAGCAGAAACAATGCAATATGACTTGAAGCACATCTACATGGAGGGGGGAAGGGGAACCTGACCTCCTCTGATTATACTCTGAACTGTCTGGATAAGAGCCAGCTCTGATGCAAAACCAGTGTACCCACATTAGCGAATTTCTATTTCTTTTTGTAAGGCCCCCTTTGCTGGAATGTGGCAGTTTTCTAAAGGGACTAAATTACTTCTGGCCTAAAATGGGCTCATTCCTGATTATATGGGGTATGAATGGAGTTCTGTCTGTCTCCATCCATACAGACAAGGCTTTAGGTAACCAACCACATATGCCAAGTACCAAATTTGGAACAAAGAAAATAATTTCCAGAACAATTAATCTGGTTGTAACAAACACAAAGAATTTAATTGATTCCTGTGGGAAAAAAAAAAAAAAGTGAAACTTAAAAGTGTAGTGTTTTTCCATCTCCACTCCAAAAATACACTTTAGCTTATATTTGTCACAGAATCTTCTTTTAGCAGGTTGCATAGATATTCAGAATATAATCAAACATGATTTTTTGCTCCAATGATATTCCCTGGCATGGTTACGATGAAGCTTTGACTGTGCTTGTTTATTCAAGTAAGCTGTTTGGGATTGATTTCTTTATACAAAAAAGCTAGAGAAAGAGGGGAAAATATCAGTATTTTTAAGTGCTCCTACCAGTGATACCAACTACAAAGCCATTTCTCTAACTTAAAGTCTTGATCACCATTGTAGCTCTTTTTAGTAAGGATAGGTATAATGCTGACAAGTGAAATACTTAAACTGAGTTTCAAAATTGGAAACTTACAGAATTATATAGGTCATTTGAAGGTACTTTGGTATTTGTTTCCCCCTTATCAGCTAAAGTTGAGTACTGTGTTCAGCTTTGAGGCCCCCAATATAAAGAGGTGGACCTGTTGAAGTCACTCCAGAGGAGGACCATGATGATCAGAGGGCCAGAACATCTGTCATATGAGGACAGGCTGAGAGGGTTGTGACTGTTTAGCCTGGAGAAGAGAAGGCCTTGGGAGACCTTAGAGCAGTCTTTCAGTACCTGAAGGGAGCCTACAGGGGAGGTGGAGAGGGACTTTTTACAAGGCCATGTAGGAATAGGACAAGGGGTAATGGCTTTAAACTGAAAGAAGGTAGAAATTTAGATTAGCTATTAGAAAGAAATGCTTTACTATAAATGTGATGAGGCACTGGAACAGGTTGCCCGAGAAGCTGTGGGTGCCCCACCCCTGGAATTGTTCAAGGCTAATTTGGATAGAGCCCTGATCAACATGGTCTAGTGGAAGATGTCCCTGCCCATGGCAGGGAGTTAAAAACCAGACAATTGTGTCATCAGCCTGATCTCCAGTCAATTACATAGGTGAAAACTGGATGGAGTGGATGATGCAATGTAATGATATAGAAGATTTATCCCCGGAGACTAACTGATGCCCACCATGCCAGCAAAGACTCTTGGGGTTTTTTATTTGGTGTGGGGAGCATATTAGTGCCTAGTTTGATAACATATTAAATCCAAGCTATCTTTTATGTTTATTAAGCAATAAATAACTACTTTAAACTTTCAAGCTGTATGTATTCTCCTTGCCAGTTTCTTTGCACATGGTTAAAGATGTCTAATCAAGCCAATCCAAATAGGATCATGACATATCTTAGGGAAAAAAAGCTCTAAAGAATTTAGTCAACAAAACTGTTAATATAATGTATTTCATGTTACCTTGTATAAATGAGGTAACACTATTTTGCTAAGCCTCACCTTTGAATTTTAGATAACATAACTCGTTCTTAAAGTTGTTATTATCTCTTTTCTTTATGAATGTTCAATTATAAAAAAATGTTTGCAGTATTCATAGTAATGTTTACAGACTATTCCACTGAATTTATAAAACAGAAGGACTGAAAACATACTTCTTTCAGTAATTCAAATATTTTCATCCTACTTGATGAAAATAATACTGTAGTCAAATTATTATTTAGTAGTGTTTACAGAATGTTGAACCTTTTATGGCACATGAATTATCAATTCATTAAACAAGGGAAATTGAGAAATAAACCTTTCAGATTTTAAAAGTTTCATAAATTCTGTTGAATTTTCTATGTTAATTAAAAATAAAACACCACCAACAACAAAAACCCCTGTCAGTTTTTCAAGAACTCATACACAGAAAAAAGATATGTAGAAAAAAAAAGAAAATGAGTAAAGGAGGTCAAAACCAGCCTTGGTGGCTTTTGCTCCATCCAGGGGAGTCTGTCTCTTCCTAGACGTCACCAGCATGTCAGCTGCTCACCAAAAATATCCATGGTGGAACTGGGTGTAGACAAGGTCATGGCAAGACAGCAACTGATGGGTAAAATGCCACTGAAGTTGAGTGGCACTGCTTCAGAAGTTTAAAAAGACCCATTGAAACCCTAAAACACAATTTCAGTCAATTTACCTTATGTGAATATCTTTTCAATACTTAGGGAACATGTGTTAGCATGCTAAGAACTGCCACCTGTTTGAACCTGAACTGCAAAACAGAGGAAGGGAAAAAACTTGATTTCATTGCTCATTCCAATCTGGTTTTGTTTTGTCTGTTTACTGGATAATAGCCAACGTACACCTCTTCTTAATACATAAATCCACATTCCTTCTCTTGTTTATATATTAAGAAATTTTTAGTCAATTCTTGCTATTATGAGAGATATCAAACCCCCTATCATGACATACACTCAGCCATGTCTGTGGGAGAGAAGCCTCTTAATGTATTCAGCAGAGCTATTCTTCAATAGCTTGGTGAGCAGAGCTGTGTCTTAGTGGAGCTTTTGACCTTCAGTTGCTCTTACTTCTGTTACCATTGTGACCCCCTGATTCTGCAGCAGATTATCCCTGCTCCCCACTCCAGAATGTAATTTCTTAGAAACTAGGTGCACTTTAGATGAGGGCTGCTTAAAAGACCTTTTATGTTTTCCTGGGATAAATATTAAAATTGGCAGGTATATGCTGGCTATACTGTGCAGGATGATCCAGGCAGCTGAGTGGTTGCTTAAGGATCTGAATGACAACTGTGAACAGCTTAATGGATGTTGACGTTATTGCTTCCATCTCTTTTCGCCACCTGCACTGCACAGATACTGGACTGCCTGTCAGTCAGCTGATGAAGTGTCAGGGCTCCCATCATGGTATTTTATGCTGTGCTACTGCTGTAAACCAGCAAGGTTCAGGATGTGACTGTTGAACAGCTAGGAGATCTCGAGAAAATGCAGGCTGAAATCTCACCAGTCACTGCAAGCTAAGCTGTCCCTGATTGTTTTCAGTCCTGGGCATCAAAGAAAAGGCTTATTTGAGACTAGAGAAAGGTTTTTTGGACTACGAGTATTTCTGCCTTGCTTGCTCATCAGAGCAATAGAGACTAAAGGGATGATTTTCACAGGAGCCATTTTACCTCTTAAGAAGCTTATAAGACATGGATAATGGAAATCAGAAGTTAAACTAATGCCGGACTTTAATGTGCATTTGAAAAAACCCATTGATAAATCTATAAATTAGGAGAAAATAACAAAATTCATGAATATTTTCAAGTTCTTTGAATTATTTTATCTACTACATGCAATAATTTTTATAAATTGCAATGGAATAAAACATCTGCAGTCAGGAGGTTTTGGTGCAGTTTAATTTTCCCTAAAAGCACAAGAGTCAATAGCAAAATTGCACTGTCATTAAATTTTACTTGAAAATCTTACAGGAGATAAAAGGATTGTAGAGAAACTAAGCAAAACTAATGGAAAACTTGGGACAGTGTAAGAATGTTAGTTATGTGACCTAATTTGGTGAAGTATAATAATACAAAGAAAGTGTTCAATGATGAAGTGCATTATTTTGACTAAATTCAGTCTAAGATTAATTTAGGTGGTGTCACTAAGTTCCATTCATTGAAGAAGGCCGACCAGTCTTATGTAGACTAAGCCTTAAACTCAGTGTGATTCTTTAAGTTTTGTAAAAATTAGGCAGTTTTTTCTCTATTATTAAAGAAATAAAAGACATAGAAGTAATATATCAAGTGCTGAACTGGAGTAATTGTTGGTAGACACTGTTTTTTTAATAGTATACTTTGTCAGAATAACATGCAGTTTTGTGAAAGATTTTAACCTTTTTTTTTTGGTACTGTTGTTTTCTTCCCTTTAAAAGCTTTAGACTAACAATAGGCTGCTCCCAGATAATTTTTAATCCTCTATTTTCTCTTGTGGAAGAGCAGTGCAGCAATTAATAATACTGTCGCCCTAATTAGAAAGCTGTGTTTAATTGGGGGAATTTTTATTCCTATTAACAGTGACAGAGTAGCAGAAGGTGTTTTTTTAATATTAGTGTTTCTGTAAAGGTAACTGTTGAGTTGCAGGTAGTCTTCTGAATTTTTGTAGAAGTGCAAATGGATGTATGAAAAAGGCTTGATCCCATGACAGAAATTAAGTGGCTTTTCTGTTATTCCTGGCATTTTTCCTAGTGTGTGGCTGCTATGTTTCAAAGAGCAAAAAGGAATAGGCTGTAGTTGGCTGATTTATATACTTCTAGATTTTATCACAACAACAGAAATTTCTATCAAAGAAGTAAATAGCCATGAGGAGAATGAGACGGGGAAAAAAAACAAATCAGAAATGGTAACTTAGCATCATGAGCTTAATGGCAGTACCTCCATTAACTGAGGTTACCATTTCTTTATAAGAGAGACTATTTTATAATTGAATTTACATCTTTTCATTGGGAGGAATCCCAACTAAAATGCTTTCATAACTGAGACCCAAAATCCTGCAAGGAGTGAAATGCTCCCATTACCTTCAATGGCAGTTGCACATTCTCCTGTCTCTCCAGACATATTGGCTAATTCATCATTTACTGCTTTCTCTCTGAATTCTGCTTTCTGATTAGGTACAGTGTTTTATTTGGGAATGATATTGAGCACACTCTTAGAAAACTGAGAAAATCAATTTGTGTTAAAAGTGATCTACAAGGTAATTACTGTGCCTAGAGCGAATCAGGATATACAGTAAATTTAATCTGAAAGTACATTGTGTACCTATACCATTATTAAAAAAAAAAGAAGATTCTTGGTAATATGATATTAGTAATTGCTACTGAAGTCTCTAATCCTAATTATCTCTTATCTTTAGCATAAGTAACCTTTTAGAGGAGATGAATTTTTAGGGCTTTTCCTGAAGAGCTGGGAGGAGAGGTATCTCTGTATATATAGGAGCAAACAAAAGATTGTTCCATTGAGGTATCCAGTGGGTCCATTTAAACATGGTTACTGTCATGACATTGCAGAGGTTAGTTGTCTCAGTGTGACTGCAAGAAATGCTACCTAGACTATAAAATAAAATCAAAGAAACAAGAAATATATGTTCTCCTTAAACTGACATAGAACTTTAACTGATATAGAACTTGTGTGCTGCATAAGAACTGTAGGATTTTAACTTTCCTGATGTGAGGTGAGAGGCAAAGACCAATCAAAGACCAATCTATCAAAAAGTAGGTAAACAGGAAAAGGGAGGGCAAAGGCAAACAAATGAGCAGTGGGTTTATAATGCTTTGCTATCAGCTTATTTATCAGAGATCAGGAAAAGAGAATGAAAGAATCTGTGTAAAATCTCATGTGACCGACAGACTCCAAGAAACTCCCCAAATATATTTGTCAGCTTTGTATTTCCCAATGAGCCTGGGAAGCTTAAAAATTATGTAGAAAAGGACAGAAGGCATGTTATCAAAAATGAATTTTTTTTCTTTCTTCCATCTCTAAACTTTCCCTGTAAATCTCAACTCATCAGCTGTTGAACCACCGAATGAAGGATACAGACAAGACTCATTTATTATGGAACTAGTCAGTATAGAAACAAGAAAGATGAATTAAGAGCTATCTACGGACAGGAGAGAGAGAGCACCTATATCAGTTCTTGTCATTTAGTGACAAGAACTCCCTGTGTGTCTGGCATGAGAAAATCCGTTTATCCAAACAGACACCAATTTAGGGTATTTGATCTGCTGCAACTCTGTTGCTATAAACTGTGACTGCATACATGGCCACAGCCAGTGATTGTTTGTCAGCTACAAACCCTGCTGAGTTTAGGTACCTTTGTGCATCTGCCGGAGCTCAGAGGAAGATAATGCAACACTGGGATGTGGGTTACAAAAAGATTTGCTAAGAGGTCACTGGGAAAGTTTTGAATTATTTGCTGTTGAGAGAGGAAAGACATTATGCAGATTTGAGAGCGATGAGTCTTTTCTATAGAATTCTTGCTGTTTTATTTTTTTTTTTTTTAGTTTGCCAAGGATAAAATGGAGAATTAATGGCTTTGCGAAGCCATGATGCAATAATTACTAAGAGTGTGTCTTCCAGTTTAAAATGTAGACATATTCTCTCTAATATAAAATTTGATAACAAGGAATGTTATTCTCTGTCTACCAACTTGAGAGATGGTTTAGGTTGTCCATGGAGTCTTGAACCCTGGTAATCAAGGTATTCCATATATAATATGATTTTAGCAGTCATTCAATTGAAGCCATTTTGTCAGAGGGGAGGTGCCTTTCCAAGCACCGGTGATGGAATAACTTGGCTAAGCCTGGAAGAGAGAACCAAACTGGTTGAATAAGTACTTTGACACTTAGTAGACACATGATAATGTATTCTGGGAGAAGTAACCTGAAAACTTGAAAAGGAGGTTCAGGGACACCTTATCACTCTCTACAAGTACCTGAAAGGACATTGTAGCGAGGTGGAGGTCAGTCTCTTCTCCCGAGTTAGAAGAGATAGGACAAGAGGAAAATGGCCTCAAGTAGAACCAGGGGAGGTGTAGACTGGATATTAGAAAAAAAAAACAAACCCAAAACAAACCCAAAAAACAACAGAAAAACAGAACAAAACAAAACAAACCCAAAACATGGAAAAGCTTGTCAAGCACTGGAATAGGCTGCCCAGGGAAGTGGTGGAGTCACCATCCCTGAAGACATTTAAAGACCTGATGATGTTGCACTTAGGGATGTGGTTTAGTGATGGACTTGGAAATGCTGAATTAATGGTTAAACTCAATGATGTTAGAAGTCCCTTCTAACCCAAGTTATTCTATGACTGTATGCTTCTACAATTCTATGCAATGATGGTAATTTATTGCATTCTAATTGAACTGTATCTGCTCAGACTAGAAAAACAAAAACAAAAACAACAAACCTGTAGCTTATTGTAAGAGTTACCTCCGTAAGAAGTAAGGGGTTCGAGAGTTACATTAAACTGAAAACAAGTGAAGGCTGAAGGGGACTGGAAAGATGTGAGTATTTGGGAGCTTCTGACATATACATTCTGAATGTTGGACTAAAGGGATACTTGCAAGTGTCCTAGAAACTTTGCCTTACTCCTTGATACTTTATTCCCAGGAAACAGAAAGCTGTTAGGCATGTTGTGACCTGTTTATTGTCAGATTATCTGGCATTACTTTCAAAGTTGTGGTCGTGCTTTTCCTTTTTTCTCTTGATCCCTTCAGATTCTGAGAATTGTTTTACCAAGGCAGAACATGGCACCTTCCACTCACAAAAGCAAGCAGACACAAAGATATTACCTGCCACATTATCATCATCATCTGTTTGTCAGAGCTCCAGAGATAAGCAGTGTGATGTGTTTTAAGCAGCTGAATGTGTCAAATGCATGCAAGATCCTGACTTGTACAGCTGCATGTTTCTCTTTTGGGTCCTTTGCAGTGTCACCCCTTCCTATGAAACTATGTTTTCACGCTCCTGATGTGACAGACTGTGATGGTGTGAGGCTACAGAGGGTGTTTGTTCCTTCTGTATTTGTTCCTCTCAAATTCTCTAAGCAGCTGAGGGTTAAGTAGAGTATCAAACATTAAGAGATGTTTTAGTGCCATGATAGTCTCCAGACAGCAGGGGAATTGCAGGAATACAAGGCAGCATGCTTGTAATTCACAATAGGAAGCTACATCTTCTCTTTTGATCGCCATCTTGAGGGCTAAAACATAAGATAAGGACACTCTCTCGTTGACAGTTGACACTCAGTAACAGGCAGGGACAGAAACCTGCTCCTTCTGGAATAGAAAAACCTTTTGTAGACTCACAGAGTTTGCATTCAGTGAGGTAGTCTAAAATTCACAATGTGTTCCCATTATTGGGACTCTTGTCCTTACATTTAGTGTTTTGATAACAAATACATCAAAATGGTGACACCGGAATTTATTTCTGTAATAAAACTAAACAAGTTTTTTTAAAACTGATTAGCTTCTAGACAAGTGTATGATTAAGTAGTACTTCAAATACATTTCAGTTTCCACATCACATCTTATATTTAAGCATCATATTTATATTGTATTCTTTTTTTTCTTCATTTAAAAGCTTCCATTGTCTTCAACAGATAGGAATTTACAGAGCCTCTTCTCCTCAGGGGCATATTGTTGTGTCAGGTTTTTATTTTAAAGGATAATTTTGTACATTTGCAAACCAATGTAAGAGTACCTCCTCAACTAATAATTAAAATGATTATTTTGTTATGCAGTCATTAAGAATGTGTGCTCTCCATGGGTATTCTAATTTTATGTGTGACAGATTTTCATGTTTATGTTTAAATTTCTTTTGATGGCATGTGTTTGTTCTTAGCATTTTTTTGTCTGTTTACTTTTCTAGTTTCTAATTATTTCCATCTATATTTTTTTCAGTATGGCCTACATATGTTTTTTTCCTCACTTTAATCTTTCTACTGTTTGATGAGTTGCAACATCTAACATTACATAAAAGTTATATTATTAACATATGATAAAAGCTTATGTGATGAAAGAATATCAGAGATTAATCCTTGATCTTCATGATTAAAAATAACTTCAGTTATGTGGATGATGAGATCTTATGCACTTGCAAATTATATATTGAGATAAAATAATATCCTTTCAGACCTTTTTTTCCATTAGTCATCTTAATAAAAGTTTTCTGACCTACGACTTTTAATACTGTATGTCTCTTGTAAAGTAACTGAGCATATTAAACCTGTAATGGTAAATAGAATTTTTATACACTTCATACTACTTGTTTCTTAGGATATGAAACAGGTCCTGTAAATATAAAAAAACACACAATTTTTAGAAGGCAATATCAATATACTATATTCATAACAAGCTTCTTAATGAAGAACATGGGACCTAAACTCTTGATAACAGGTTAAATTATCCAAAAAAGTAAATGAAGTAATTGGTTGAATTTATACTCATATGGTGCCTAGTGACACTGATGATCCTGTGCAAGATTCACTAATGTCAGATTTGCCATTGCCTCATCCTTACTGAAACTAGTGGTGCTTCTGTTTTACTTTATGCATTTGAATATTTCTGTAATGCATATGTATTTCAAATATAAAGATTAGAACATGTGTTTCTTTTCAGTTAGTAATTTATAAGCAGCACTTTAGTTATCTACACACTTTAATTTTAAAAGCCTTCTTAACATCAGTTTTTAATTTGAATAGAAAACCTATTATTCCCTTCAACATGTGACACAATGATGATAGATTAAAGATACTCATACTAGCTACACCTCTAATTAGCTATGTCCACATGTGCTTCAGTGGGACTGAGGCACCTCGATGAGGAATACACTTTTGAGGTTTGCACTTAGAAGCTATTTGAGTTCTTCCCATCTGTGAAACCATTATTTTCTTTTGGAAGGACTCCCATAAATCATCATGAGCTAAATTTACAGTGCTGCTTCCCTGTTGCAACGTAAGAAGACATTTTGCCTTGTCGCAGTGTGACACCCTTGAAAGGGGAGGCATGTAGCAGCGATCTCTAGCACTACAGGCTAGTGACTATCAGTGCAAGGGCATGGCAGGGCTATTGTTTCACATTTCTTTATCTTTTCTAGTTTGTATGTTGGTCTTGAGTAGACAACTTGGCAGCAATCCATATCCTCCCTTGAGTGCTGGCTGGGACTGCTGCAATTCTGAATTGAATTTGCAGTGGCCTTAGAAAAAGAGTAGACTCCTTATTCCCTTCCCACTTGAGATTGTGTGAGGGTTGACTGGATTCCAGATACAAAAAATTAATAGTAGTTATTGTTTAACCAATGAAGTTCGACCAGACATCATGTAACACTTCATATGTGTTTGTGGTATGGTATAATGATTGAAATCATTTTGACTGCAATACAACAAAAATGCTCTGTAATTTTCCTCAGATTCAGAATAAATATTTTCTTTAGCTAAGTTATGATTAAAGACAGGGACAGAGATGAATTGGGACTATGACACCTGAAGAACTAGTACCTGACTCCAAAACAAAAGTACTACACCACTGCACAACAGAAAATGGGCAAGGTAAGAACCCTGCCAACCCCACACCATTGATAAACCATTTTTGTAAGTTAAAACTTGCTGCAGAGTTTTTGGAACTAGATTCTTTATGTTTTGGCTCATAAGGAAATAGAGTATTTTAATGCAGCAGATCCAGAAAGATTAGGGAATTTGTCCCAAAAGGGGCTTCTTTAGTGGCTCCTGGGCCCAACTCCATAGGTCTTCCAGTCCCTTTCTTTCTTGTTATGTGTAGGTTCTTTTGGGGTGTTTCAAAAGAATTAAATGCAGTGAACTGTTTATGGCAGAGTCTATTAACTTTTCAAATACAGATATATCCACTGAACAAAGAACAAAACTAATTTTTTCTTAGCGTGTCTGATTAGTTTCTGTCTCTGATTTGCTCTGCTTTTGGCTTTTGCTTTATGCTCCATGAAGGAGACAATCTGGCTGCTTTAATAACTTTCACTTTCTTATGAAATTATTTAATTTCAAGTGTAGCAGAGAGTATCAAAATATTTTAATTGACTCCATTTCAACACTGTCCAAGAATATTATTCAGTGATTGAAAATAAAAGAGGAATTATTTTTCTGACCTTTTGAGAAGTGAAAATTAATATTGTTGATCCTGGAAAAAATATGATAGCATTATGGCATGTTACGTCTTGCTCTACATATGCTTAGACTGTGGTTCAAATTCGATGCAGCTTTGTACATACATGTGTGCATATTTTTAGATAGGCAGCTTTTATGGGTGTTTATAATATACTGGAAGTGGCTACAGAATTAATGACCAAAGAAGCCATATGCAACCTCTGATAGACTTCTGCAAAAACTGGCACTTCTCACACTGAGTATGTTCTATGTATGATGCTTATGCAAATAGCACTGTTAAAGAACCAAACCAAACAAAAAACAAACAAAAAAACCCAACAAAAACAAACCAACAAAAGAAACCACAAAATGTTATTTGTTGTCCATTATTATCCTGTAATGCTTCAGACATAGAGCTGCAGACATCTCAGAGGGACACCTCAAGGGAGGTGATTGTCCCACTCTGCTCTGCGCTGCTACAGCCTCACGTTAAATTTTGTATGCAGTTTTGGTCAATGCAGTATAAGAAAGACAGAAGCTCTTAGAGAGTGTCCAAAGGAGGGCAACAATGATGGTGAAGGGCCTTCAGGGGAAGCGTATGAGGAGTGGCTGAGGTGACTGGATCTGTTCAGGCTGGAGAAGAGGACACTGAAGGGAGAGCTCACGGCAGTTGCAACTTCCTCATGAGGGAAAGAGGAGGGACAGATACTGATCTCTGTGGTAACCAGGGAGATGACCTGAGGGAATGGCCTGAAGTTGTGTCACAGGAGGTTTAGATTGGATATTAAGTAAAAGTTCCTCACCCAGAGGGTGGTTGGGGACTGGAAAAGGCTCCCCAGGGAAGTGATCACAGCACCAAACCTGACAAAGTTCAAGGAGCATTTGCATGATAGTCTCAGGTGTGACTTTTGGGGATGATCTTGTGCAGGGCCAGGAGCTGGACTCGATGATCCTTGTGGGTCCCTTCCAACTCAGCGTATTCTGTGATTCCTTGATTCTGTAAAAATCTTTGTGTACTTCTGTAATGTTTATAAACATACATGCTGAATTTCACAGACTAAAGATTGAATTTATGACCCTTTGTAATACTGGAAGTAGCTGTTGTATAACTTGTGCTGAAGATGGGATTTTCCTCTTGAGGGTAATAGTTTCACCTTTAAAGCATGATCACAAGATTTCAAACCTGTCATTTTTCAATACTTATAATAATATTTAATAAATATTTTTAATTGCTGCATTTTTACTTGCAGTGTGTTGGGTTTTTTTAAGTTTATTTTAATTTTATATTTGAATGTTAGAATGCCAGGCTGGAAAAAAAGGAGTAAATCTGTGTCAGTGCTACTGTTTTCCCTAAAAGAATATTTGCAGGATCTGCCCAAATGATTAGAATGTCAAACATTATCCCTACAAACAGACTTCAGATAAGATAGACAAGGATGAAAGAAAAATATCCCACAAAAATACCATGCACATTATACGATGTGGGTATAGATTTTGTAATTTTCTTATGGCAGAGATAGAACTTCAGCCATAACATGTAACAGATAGTTTGTCTATCCTATTATAGTACTACATACTGCAGTCTGACATGGCAATTCAGTAAATATTTGAAAGAGAAGGTGTTACAGCTCAGAGATGACAAATCACCTCATTTAAAACTATAGGTAGAACAGACGAAGAAAATTATGTCTAGCCCTAGGGGCTCTTCCCAAGTTTTATTTAGGATTCTTTGGATTTTTCCATAAAAGACATACCCAAATTACATATTCATTATATCTTAGCTTTTCACAGTGGGTACCTGTAGAGTAAGTGGTAAAAGTCTCCCACAGCATGTTCATTTTTAATGAGAACAAAGCACTTACATTGTGTATCACAATCAAATCACTTGTCATTCTGTAATAGGACAACTACCAACTGAGCTGTTCTCATAGAATGCCTTTTTCCTTTGGGCTAAGAGGTAAGCTGTACAAATCACTTGTCAGGTCTTGGTTATGGCCTGTATACAAATTGCAGTCTAGAAAAGCTGGTGTTCACTTTGCCCATTACTTAGGGTTGTCTTAATAGAAATTAAAGGTTTTATGTCAGTTTTCAGGCATTAGTCACTTTGGTGTCTCTTTCATATATGGATTGTGATTGAGTGCTTGTTGTGACTGATAAAGCTTACACTTTTAATTGTAGAATCAGGGCCATGCTTTTACTCATGTAAAGTGATATAGTTCTCTTAATGTAATAGAGCAAGTTTATATCAGCTGAAAAAAAACTTAAAACAGGGATGAGACACAACAGTGTAGTACTGTAGCTCCTAACTTGTGACCTACTGATATGTTGCTATAATACAAAGACCTCCTGTAGAATGTATATCAGAGTTCAGTGTTTCAGAAAAGGGGTTAGAAAAAGCATCATGCTGAGCAGGGAGACTGAGTTAGCCACTAGGAAATGCTGAACACAGAAATACATCTTAAATTAGATATCTCTTTGAGATTTAAGCACCTTACTCAGCACTACTGGGAAGCATTACCATCCTCTTGGGACTACAGTCCTGAGTAATTTCCTGAGCTAAGTGTTTCTTCAATATATTAAATAAACAAAAATATAAATAAATGGTCTTAATACTTTCTTTCTGGGAGCTCCCCTCATGCCTTCCCATCTTTCTTTAATAGCCTAATGTTTAGCTTGTTCCAATGTCAAAGGCATTCAAAAACATGTTCCAATTTTTGAGGCGAATAGCCCAATGATCAGGCATTAAATGTGTCGGGTATGGGCTAAAATATGTGTTCATTACCCCCGCAGATGAAACTGGTGCATTCTACATAAAGGAATTAAAGATCTATTGGTCAAGAAAAAAGAGCTGGGGGATTCAGCAGTGTTACAGAAGTTTTGCAATCTGAGAAGACCTTTCAGTCACCTGCATGAACTAGAATTTCATTATTTTAGGTTCAAATATCTATGATTAAATTACTATATTGTATAAATAGTAGTGTCAATGCCAGTATTTTTCGATCTGCTTTTTTTCTTTATATAGTAAAATCCATATAACATCTGGAGAGGGAAAAAATATCCTATAATATTTCTAAACACTTCTTATATTCCATTTTCTCTTTTTTAATCGGTTCAGCACAAGTACTTGTACTACAGACTTTGGAAAAACTCATCTCTTGCATCCCAAGCATGCAGAATTGTTATGAACATTTTTTTTTCAGTGTATTGTGCATCTGCAGTAGATGATTAAAACTTCTTCCATAGTTTTCTTAGCACCACTTTGATTTACTTATGGAAAGAAGTTTACAAAATGACCACAGGAAAGCAGTTTTCTTCTGAAGGCAATAAGAATGAGAGTTAATAGATGTGTCACAGAAATCCTATATAAAGAGATACTGAATACTTTTTCACTGGTATCCTGACTGTGAAATGCTGAAACAATAAATGCTTAGACAATTAAGGAACTGCCATCTTCTCTGGAGGTCACAATGTCCAGGCAATGTATGGAAACAGATGTTGTAAAGAAAGAAAAAAAATATGAAAGACTCTTCCCATATATGCCTTCCAATACATATTCCCTTATCAATGTCCTTCTTTCAGAGTATAGAAATTCAAAAATTTTGAGAATTAACATTATGAAGATTATTAAAATTAGCATTGAAGAATTCAACCTGGCTGGTGGTCATGGTCATTCTGTCACCTGGCTGGTGGTCATGGTTTTGCCAAGGTCACTGATGTTCCTTGCTTTGGCTGAGTTGTTATTTTCCTAGTGCTTTTTTAAGCATGGAGAATTTGAGCTGACTCTTTGCTATAGCAGTTTTATCTGGAGGACCCATGATTTGCTTATTATTGTTGAAGACATCATAAAAACAAGTCTAAAACCAGAATGAATTTGTCACCTTGTTTAGTTTTGTTTTTGTTTTTTATGTTGGTCGAAACGTAGTTTTGAAGACGCAGGTTTTACAACAATTTTAATTTAAAAGGGAAGATGTTTTCAGCCATTTAGGAGTGAGTAGACCAAACTAAGTTATTACCATTTTCTGAGTCATTACTTGGTCAGTTATCAAATGGGGCATAATACACTAAAGCAAGAATCCTGAGGCTCCTTTGCCAGGCAAAATTCCATTAAATTTAGTGTAAGTTTTCCTGTGTAAGAAGTGAATGAATTTTTTAGAATATGACCTTATAGTCAAAACCGTGTGATCAACATTGGATCGCTACTCACAGAACAAAATTATAACAAAGGTTTCCAAAAATACCGTTTTGCAAAATCTTTTTTGTTTCTTTTTGAGGACATAGAAGTTTGAGCAATTAACTATACTGTTTAATTTTAAGGCATTGGGGTTTTTTAACTTAGTGTCTGTTATAGCTATGCAGAATGTGATTTTTAAAGGAAAAATATTTTTTCTGTTGCTCAGTGTGTTATTTATTTAATAAGATATTTTTGTTTGTGTAGCTTATTGCTCCCATGGTATTTGAGCAATGTAGTAGTTCAAATGTTAGAATACTAGAAAGATGATCCTTGAGCTAGGTAGATCCAATCTCAGTAAAGGAAATTAAAGGAATGATAGAAGAAAATATGGCAATTGATAACTTAGCACACGTTTTCCTAACAAAATTCAGTTCCAAATATTTTAAGCAGATTGTATCTACTAGGTTTTTTACATTAATTTTAATTATACACAATGATTAATTTCTTGCACTTACCAAAAAGGCACTGATCTTTAATATGTTAGCATAATTTAAGAAATAAGATGTTTTATCTATTCAAAAGAAGTATCAGTTTTACAAGAGTTTTACAGTTTAAGAAGTCGTTACTGACTGCAACCAGTTGCAAATTTGTTATTCAGAGTTCAGCTACGATTTTCAAAAGACCTGTAGATATTGTGACTTGTAAAGAAATATTGTTGCTTATAAAAAGTATTTTAGCATATCATCATCATCATGGCTAGGCTTCATAGTCAAAGATTTTTTCTTTTTGGGAAGGGCTCCCCATTTGGGTGTGCCCTTCCAGCCTGCGCAGTGGGTTTTTTAGGTGAGGCTCAGCGTGCGCAGAACTGGCCCCACCGTTTAAGTCCTAAGTTTCATCTGCCACGGCCGAGCGAGCTTGGACAGTGACAGTGAAGTCCTCAGGACCAGAACCTACAGCCCCCGCTATTCCCAGCAGGCCTCCCATCCAAGTACTAACCGGGGCTGACCCTGCTTAGCTTCCAAGATCTGACGGGATCAGGTGTCAGGGTGACATTTAACTGCCTATTGTAGCATATATTGCCACAGAATCAGACTTCAGTTAGCAAACAAGATGATGTTTATAGTTCTCTCAAAGTAAAAATAGTTTTCTGTTGTCTTTTTAGTATAAAGAACTTTGAAAAGTTAATCCTATTGCTTTAGCTTCATGAAACACCCCTGGTTCAGTGTTCTGACAAAACAGCCATCTTACAACATGAAAATAATTTCTTTCAAATAGCTTCTTTCCTTTTTGTCCTTGTTGGTGTGTAGTCTTGGGAAAAAAGTGTCTACTGGGGTCACTGTTTCAAAGTATGGAAGATTCCTTTCAAAAGAACTAATACAACTCTTGAATTACATTTCTCTTTGAGTAGAGAGACTTCATTATGAAAGTGGTAGTCAGGTCAACCCTTTTCTGTCATCCTGTCAGTCATTAGGATATGTTGTGCTTTCAAAAACATCTAAACTAAGCCAGCTCCTGAATCCTTATGTGGGAGCAAACTGTAGAAAATCAATGAAATAGTGACATTAATTTTATTCTACCAAATTAACAGAAAGATAAAAATAAGTGTTTGATTATATTAATTTGTTTGATATATGACTTCCATTTATTTTTCTTTTGCAGATGCATAAACTTGGGATTGATTCTATGTCATGAACATCTCATGTTCATTTGCTTTGGTTTATAGGAACTTCATAAATACAGTGTGTTTGCTAAAGATGTGCTTAAAAAGTACTTGTTCTAATGAGATTCTCATGGCTTGTACCCTGTTCAGTTTTTTATGATATTCGCAGCTCAGGATTCAACTTGCAGAACAGATGGAATTAGTGACAAAAGTAACATTTGGAACATATTTCAATTTAATTTTGCTAGTCCCAGAAGTAAATTTTATTCCTATATATTTGTAAATTGGATCATTCTCCCATTGCTTAGCAAGGAAATTCAGATGTTACTTTTTTTTTAAGCTGCCCTTTCTTGAGAGAAATACAGTATTGGTAATTCAATTAGTTTTTTTCCAGAAACCACAGTGTAGCTGCTACGGGCTACATCAAGGCCATAACTTAGAGGAAATGAGTGTCGATTGACATCCTAACTTATATCTGCCTTTACAGAAACTTCAACAGCAATACATCCTAGCCCTCATTTTAAGCTTTCTGTTCAATGCTTAGTTGTTTGCAGGATTTGAGAACCTCTCATGCCTTGCCTTCCTCTCCTGTTGTAGATAGGCACTCTGAGGCAAGTTAAGACTGTTCCCAAGAAATATTAAGCCAGGCTTCTGTGGCATCCTGCCTCCTGGCAGCTTGATGGCAAGGGCAACCTTCATGCATGATTTGTGGAGTTATCACTCACTGGTTATAGAATGACTATTCCTACCGTGAGGACTGGGAGCAGAGAGCAGCTGTTGCAAATCAGGCTTCCTGCATAGCAGTAAAACTCCAGCTGGAATTTACACTGAAGTTATTTTTTTAGAAAAAAAAATAAAAGAGGGTTAATGTTCTTGGTCTCAGCCACAATAGACAGGTTGAAAATTGTGATGTATATATGTTTTGTTGGGATTTTTAAACACAATTTTTGCTTTTAACTATCTACTGAAATTCCTTTGGCCACTGGAAGGATGGAAGCCATGAACAAATGTGCCCAGTTTGTAAGCTCTTCAGTCCTGATGGGAGCAGGGTGTCAGAGTACTCAGGATGTTCCTTGGGATCCAGGGAGCTGGGAACAGAGAAGCGACTTTGAGTGCAAATGAAATGAAAATTCAGGGAATTCTAGAATTCTAGAATGTTTAGGGTTGAAAGGGACCTTAAATGTCATCTAGTTCCAAGCCCCTTGTTGTGGACATGAATGCCTCTCACTAGATGGGGCTGCTCAAAGCCCCATCCAACCTGGTCTTGAACACTTCTGGAGATGGGGCATCCATAGCCTCTCTGGGCAGCCTGTTCCAGAGGCTCACCATTCTTTGATTAAAGAATTTTGTCATAATAATTAATGTGTCACTTTAGAACCATTTCCCCTTGTCCTGTCGCTATCTGCCTGTATAAATACTCACTCTCCCTCCTTTTTATGCTCCGCCTTAAGGTACTGAAAAGCCACAATAAGGTTTCCCTGAAGCCTTCTCTTATCCAGTCTGAACAACCCCAGCTTTCTCAGCCTGTCTTCATAGCATAGATGCCGCAGCCCTCAGATCATCTTTGTGGCCCTCTTCTGGACCTGCTCAGACAGGTCCACATCTTTCTTGTGCTGAGGACTCCAGGACTGGATGCAGTACTCCAGGTGGGGTCAGGACACTCTGGGATATTAGAATCATAGAATAGAATCATAGAATCGATTGGGTTGGATAAGACCTCCAAGATCATCGAGTCCAACCCTTGGTCCAACTCCAGTCCATTTACCAGATCACGGCACTCAGCGCCACGTCCAATCTGCGTTTAAAAATCTCTAGGGATGGTGAATCCACCACCTCTCCGGGCAGCCCATTCCAATGCCTGATTACTCTCTCTGGAAAGAATTTTTTTCTGATCTCCAACTTAAATTTCCCCTGGCAGAGCTTAAGCCCGTGCCCCCTTGTCCTATTGCTGAGTGCCTGGGAGAAGACACCAGCCCCCACCTGGCTATAACTGACCTTCAGGTAGTTCTAGACAGTGATGAGGTCACCTCTGAGCCTCCTCTTCTCCAGGCTAAACAACCCCAGCTCCCTCAGCCTCTCCCCATAGGACTTGTGCTCCAGTCCCTTCACCAGCCTTGTTGCTCTTCTCTGGACTCGCTTCAGCACCTCAATATCCTTTCTGAACTGAGGGGCCCAGAACTGAACACAGTACTCAAGGTGTGGCCTCACCAACGCAGAGTACAGGGGAAGGATCACTTCCCTGGTCCTGCTGGCCACGCTATTTTTGATCCAGGCCAGGATCCCATTGGCCTTCTTGGCCACCTGGGCACACTGTTGGCTCATGCTGAGCTTCCTGTCAATTAGTACTCCAAGGTCCCTTTCTGCCTGGCTGCTCTCCAGCCACTCTGTGCCCAGCCTGTAGCGCTGCATGGGGTTGTTGTGGCCAAAGTGCAGGACCCGGCACTTGGCCTTATTGAACTTCATCCCATTGGAATCAGCCCATCTCTCAAGTCTATCCAGATCCCTCTGCAGAGCTCTCCTGCCTTCCAGCAGGTCGACACTCCCTCCCAGCTTGGTGTCATCAGCAAATTTGCTGATGATGGACTCAATCCCCTTATCTAAATCATCTAAATCATATTATACTAATGGAAGTGCCATGCTGAGTTTTTGTCTGTGTATGTTGCTGTTGTTTCCCACCAATGGATCTGCAAGTGAGTTTAGCAATGGCCATGTCAAGTCCCTGACAGCTGGTGGCTACAACAGCCTGATTTCTCTGTCTGAAACATCTCAGAGCTATGTGGCATGTTTGTGCAAGAAAAACAAAACAAAGCCAACCCCAAGCAGCAGAATAGTGCTTGTGTTTGCATTTCTCTGTCTGAAGCACCATTTTGACCACTGCTGATGTCACTGCAGCAATAGTTGCAGTTTCCATAGCAGTTAGTATTACAACTAATACTCATAAAAATCTGATACAAAGGGAGAAACTTTAAAAAGGCTGTAATAATTCTGCAGAATTCCCACTTGGTACTTTTGATGGATTTTTTTTTAATTTATTTTTCATCAGAAAACAATTAGGAAGGTGATTTCATGCTTTGGTTGCTGTATAGCTACATCATTCAGAACTGGTGTATAAGACACCATTGAAATTTGCATCAATTAAATATTGATAAGCTCAAAATCTTGTCTTGGGCACAAGGAAATATCACATATATGTGGAGAAAAGTATTTATTGTTAGCCTAACTGGAAACTGAACATTGACATTAAAATACACCAAACAGTTGGGGTTTTTGCAACTATAATCAAGTTAATTAATACAGTGCAGTTTTATTAGGAGTAATACCCTCAAAATTATTATACAGTTAGACCTATGAATATCTACCCTTTTTCTATGCTGCTATACTGGTCCTTCTGGGTGACAAGGTCAGGAACACCAGTGCCACTGGAGGGATAGCCTAGGATGTCTCAGGGACCTAGGTCTTCTCCAGGGGGAGCTCAGAAGACCCTTCCATTCCAGCTTTGCATCCACCTGTGTAGTTCTTTTTATGTTTCCTGTGACAGCCTCCAGACACAAAGGCCTATTGTTTGTCAGGCAGTCACTGCCAGGGGAGTGAGGATACCCCTGCCTTCCTAAGACCTCCAGGAACTACTGTGGTAGAAGATATAATTATATATGGTAGTCTGGTAGAATTGGCAGCTTTTGCTCAAGTGAGGGCTACTTCTGGGCAGCTGTAAATCAAAACCATGGGAGACTGGCAACAAAGTAAAGAAATGAGTGTGACAACCCTTTGCAGTTTTGATAATTGACATTTTTTGCTGGATTTACCCCATTCTGATTGTAATATTCTGGACAATATAGGGTTGTATTTGTTGGTTATGGATGCATCTGATCCATTGTATTGCCTTTGCTTGCTAAGCAAATCAAAGGTATTCAAATTATCTGCTCTCATAGAAGTTTAGGTATTCTGAACTGTGGTCCTACAGACACTTGTGTCTTGCAGTATGAGGGTGCAGGGAATTTAAATTTTAATTCTCTTAATAAAGTCTGCAGTGAGCCATGTGACTGCCCCTTTCTCTCCTTTTATGAGTGATTCATGCAGTTTGAGAGAAGTTACTGAGGTAACATTGCTAAAAACTTGTCAATTTTGTCAAAGAAATTTTTCATAATTCATTTCTTATACAACAATCCCGTACAATTTTAAATCATGCAGTCTGAAACAGTGTGATGGATGTATGCATAGTTCAGTGACTTCAGAATGAACTGGAAAGTGCATAAATGAACTAAAGTTCATCTTCATAGATACAGTTTGCAAATTGGAATGAAATTAATTAAATATTGACTGCATTTAATTTGTTAGGAACCTGTAACTTAGAAATGGAATTAGCAACCTGGGGCAGAATATGAGTGTTTAGAATGTTTCAGTATTTTGGATTTTACCAAGATCAAAGGAATTTATCAGCAGGACACATGACTAAGTTGCTGTCACCCATTTTTGTGAAAGATAATGTAAAGTAACCCTAAATAAAAATAATTAATTAGTTAAAATGTCAAGGATTTGTTTTCTGATGTTTCAGAATCCAAAGATGTGTGAAATTTTGTTTGAATAAGTAGCAAAATGGGCCAATAAATGTCTGCAATATTATTCTTAAAATAAATACTCTGAAAGTAAAGGGAAAATTAAACTGAAAGACAAGAGGAAAAGATTGCTGAAAACAAAAGCTGGACACTGTTTCTAGCAACACGGAAAAGATAACACCTCTTGTAATGATGTCGGCTTTGGGGAATCAATGCATCAGTATGCAATGTCTAACAAACTGTGGAGGAGACATTCATCCAAGAGAAATGTCATGCCCAGAGGTGCTGCAGTTCTGACAGGCTGCGAAAAACATGTAAGTCAGACAGGAATGCTCACTGTTGTGGAGCAAGAAACTTTTTTCTTTTTGGTTTCTCTTCCTTATACCTAATACACAATATTAAAAATATCAAAGTATTTAGAGTTACAATAACTTGTACTTGTAATTGTCAATCAAAATTATGGTTGGAAGTAAAAAGATGTTAATTTCTGAGATAATTGTTTTGTCCTGGTAGATTGCTGCTATTCATGAAGGGAAATGAAATTTTGCTTTAGATAGGCAGAAAAAAGGTGAAAGAGTCAAACTATGTGTCTTTACTGAAAACCATGCCACAAACTTTTTAATGTAAGCAGTAGATCTGCACAATGGAGTTGTTTTGTTATAACAACTACATTCAGCTATTCACAAAACAAACTTTTGACAGTTTTTTTTCCTATAAGAGTTTTGAAAAGGTCAAAGCTTTTTGACCTTTTCAAAATGAAAGACCTCACTTTTTTCACCAACAAATGACATTTTAAAAAATAAGCTAATCCTAGTGAAACAATTGCTTTAAAGGTCATAACCAAATGACCTAGACCAAATTAAAAAAAATGCTTTCTGAAAATTTTAATGTTTTCTCTTTCCCATTCGGTTAAAAGACAGGAAAATATTTGAGATATTTGAGTTCTTTGTAGGATGACAAGAGAATTTCTTTTCCAGCTGTGCTGTAAGCTGTGAAAGATTCAGGTTTTAGATGTGTTAAATATTTATTGTTTCTTCACACAGGGAGACTGGTTATATCAAGTTGCTCAGGGACTTTTACAGCTGAGTTTTTAGTATCTCCAGAGGCATATCTCGGCCACCAATTTGGATAATATAACAGTATTTGACCACTCTCATGGCGAATTTGTAAATGAAGTTAGAATAATTCTTATTTCCTGGGAAGAAAAGCTGAGGGAGTTGAAGTTTTCCAGCACGGAGAAGAGGAGACTTCAGGGAGACCTTATTGGAACCTTTCAATATATAAAAGGGTCTTGTAAGAAAGGTGAAGAAAATCTTGTTACCAAGACGTTTAATGGCAGGGCAAGGAATAATGATTTTAGACTGAAAGAGGGTAGACTTAAATTGGATGAAATGAAGAAATGTTTCATGATAAGAGTGGTGAGATGTTGGTTGTTCAGAGAAATTGCGAATTTCTTTGAGATGGGTTGCCTAGAGAAACTGTGGATGTCCCACTCCAAAAGTGTTCATGACCAGGTTAAATGAGGGTTTGGAACAACCTATTCCAAGGAGAGCTGTCCTTTATCCATGGCAAAGAAATTGGACTAGAGGGTCTTTTAAGGCCCTCGCCAACCTAAATCATTCTAGAAATCTATAATTCTATGTTGCAACCTGTGTCTGTTGTCATTATACTGCTGTCTACCTCCAAGTCTGTCTCCTCTTTTTGTTGTTGCCTGCAAACTTTCAAAGATTGAACTCTGACCTACTCAAATGCGTTTTTGCTTTATTGTCAGTCCTAGGGATGCCTCTACTTAGTAAGCTGCTAGTTGTACATGATGCTTAAAAGTGCAACCCTATGCAGTCAACATTCCAGGCAGTTTCTTTTTACCCACTTATTCAATTCACATTTGAATTACTTGAGAATATGGATATTATAGGAGAGAGTGTCAAAGGGTTGCCTTGTTAACATCAAGGCATACTTTCACAGAATGTTTTGAGTTCCAAGGGACCCACAAGTCCAACTCAAGTGAATGGCCCAAACAGGGATTGAACCCACAACCTTGGAGTTAATTAGCACTATCCTCTAACCACCTGAGCTTATTTCAAGACTGGGACATGTACTCTTCTTCCATCCACATATCATGGATCACATGATACAGTCTGTATTCCAGGGTGTGATAGAATACGGTGTCTCTTGCAATAGATTCTAATGCATAGTGCTGCACTAAAATAGTTTGGTGAAAGGCAATTAAACATTTTCTATGTAAATCTTTATAACTCATTTCAGCTTTCTAAAATATATTTTTTAAATGCAATTAGTTTAAAATGGGATCTCAAAGAAATAACCTTTCGATATTTAATTAAGCTGCTTCTGAGAACAAGTGAGCATTGGAATTATAATGAAAGTTTGTAAATTTGTGAGATGTATATCAGTTTTATAACTGACTTTTTAAAGAAGGAGAGCAAAATATATAACTACTGCACTGAGATCTATGATATTATCAGAACTGTAGGAAGAGTTTTAGTGCTCAGAGCAATTTCACTCGAAGTCTATATGGCTTTTGGGTTAGACCCCATTAGTGGCAGTGTTCATTATGATCCCAGTAAGAAATGGATTCAGACTCCTTAAGGTTTTTCTGAGAATACCACTTATTGCAGCTAACAGAAAAATGGAAAAGGGAATAGGTAATTTCATGGTCCTTCCCATCTGAGAACTCCAGGTGTGCAGTGTCATAGGTTGTGCTGTCAGTCTGGGCACAGCATGCAGAGGTTTGCCAGCCTTTTAGTCTTTATTGCTCTTCTGGCATATTCTTGGAGGAAAATGATTCCCTTCGTAATTTCTGCCATGAAAGAAATGGATTTTTGCATAAGAACTTTCTGATTCACATTAAGGCAAAGACAAGGACACCCAGGTGATGTAATTACCGGTACCAATTGTGAGCTGCGTACAGCCTCCTCTGTTATCATCACTTCTCTAAGTTTCTCTGGCAGCCAAGGAAAAAGTGTAACACAACACAGACCTGAGGCCATGCTGTCCATGCTGTGTGGTACTGGACAGCACAGCCTGTGGCTACTCATGTTGCCTGTTACATGGATCACTAACTCCTCAATGTTTGATGGTCTTCTGGATAGCATCACTTCATCTCCCATGCTCCATGCCACGTACTTTGAGCTACTTCAGCCACTGCAGTGAAATAGGTATCCTCCTTCCAAGAGCAAGGGAACCTCCAATTGCAACTGAAGTACACTGACAGTGTATACTCTTCAGCTCTCTTCTTAGAGAATACTCTCATATCATCTTTGATTTGTCTTTATGTGAAATGCTAAATAGATACCTGCAATCCAGAACTGGATGGGTTTTGCCTGTATGGGGAAGGAACGAGTACCAAATGAATGCCACAGCTGCTTTTGGCACTTCACTGCCTGTAGAGAGGAGTTGCTGCACACTAGGGTTTCACCAAAGAATAGTGAGAAAGAAGGAATTGAGAAAGTTCTGCATTTTCTAATCTCTAACACCAGAGTACTAACCAAGAATTCCAATAAACAGACACAGATGAAATTCAGTAAAGTAGAAAAAGTGGGGGCTAAATTTTTATTCTTCTTGCAGTACTGTGAATCTACTCCTGTCAGAGTACCAACTGTAATTTGCACTATATGGGGAATAGAAGAAAGAATAGTTGGAATCAAGTTTTGTAGCTAGCAAGTTTATTTGTCTATCTTCTTTTTTACTCCTTCCAATACACTTTTTTCTTACCCAGTAATTAACTTGCGTGGGTATTTAATTTAATTCTCTCAGCATCAGCCTTTCTAGATTATTGTTTTTCCAATATTTATTCCCTGTGTGATGGCAGTCATGGCTTGTGCAGTTATCCTTAAGGGTGTTTCAGTTTTTCTTACTTTTTTCCATAGTGCTTTACAGCCAAGTGCTACAAGTTTGATTAAAGTGTCAGTTTGGTCTGACTCATTTATGGGCTTTATGTGCCTTTTTCTCCAAGTGCTACAACTGAAAGCTTTTAGTGGAAGGCTGGGGCTGGAGGTGGGGAGGGGGTTGGCTATTTATTTTGAAGTGTAAGGACTAAATTTAGTCCTTACTAAACAAACTTGTAACTGAAATTGATGAGTAAATACTGCATTATTTGTACCCAAATTAATGGATTTTTCATGTTTGTGCCATTAGTACCTATTAGGAACAGTGAAATAAAGTGTGCTGCAAGTGAGAAATTGTAAAATATTTCATCTTCCATCCTTATAGTTTTGATATCTTACAATGTCATAAATTCCTGTCACTGGTACTTAATAGGGAAAAATCTAGGACAGGATTACGCTGGAGAAATAGAACATAGCTGCAGAAAGAGCAGCATGACAAAGGCTGGCTCAAGATTCAGCAGATCATAGACTCTCCTTGGCTGTTTTTGTTGACAGATATCCTGCATTGTTCATACTGGAGTGAAAGCTGTCTCCTTTCATACAGTAGGCCTATGGACAGAAATCCCCCTCTGAAAAAAAAAGATGAATTGTTAGTCTATCTCTTAAGTAGATCTTTTCAATCAAGAACATTATGCTTAAATAAAATAAATTTAAAAAAGGGAAAGTAAGGCTCTAATTATATTCTTATTTAAACAGCATCAAATGAGGAATAATTCTGAAGAAGGAGCTAGAAATGTCTATGAGAAAACTGAGGAGAATTTTAGCTGTTCAACTTAGTAATATATTTGCATTAAAAGCTTAAACTTATCTCCATCGCATCATGTACTTTTGTTTAATGCTTTCATTTTATAAGGGAAAGGTTTTTTTAATATGTTCATGAATTTCTGATTTTTTTCTTTCTAAAAAGCCTTTCTATTGTGTAATAAATTATAAGAATAGTCTTAATATCTGAAAAAAATGCTGCTTAGTTTGTGAAGGAACAAGATCACATCTGCATATTAAGTCCAGAGGCTTAAAGGAAGGACTTGGCCTTTGGTTGATTGGTGGACAAATGTTGAATGACTGAATCATCGCCCCTTAAGTTAAATAGAGAAATACTGCAGATGTAGCTTTTGCCAGTTATGGCTTTCAGATATTCCTTGAGACTCCTGTGCCTCCAAATGCAATTGTCAACTGACCCAGAAATATCATGGCTGTTTATGTAATTAGGTGGTTCACTCATGATGGTATAACTGCCAGCAAATACAATAGCAAACAGAATGATTTTGTTTAGTTTGCAGTTTTAGCAGGGAATCATTTGAGTAGCATATAAGAGTAAAGACATTTTTACTTATCCACATAGTTTTTTCATGACAGATCCTCTTATAAAAGATGTATGAGCCAAGCGATATTTTAGACAGATCTCAAAGCAGAGCTTTTTGGAGAATAAAAGTTAGATACTATGAAGTTCTAAGGCAGGTTGTATAAGACCTTGAGCAACCTGGTCTAGGGGAAGGTATTCCTGCTCATGGCAGCAGAGTTGGGACTACATGATCTTTAAGGTCCCTTCTAACCCTTAATATTTTATGATTCTAAGTTTCTCTTGACTTTAGAGTTTGTTTGAAATCAGAAAGAAACACCATATTTTCTGTGAGAAAAATCGTGATAAGATCTTTTGACAGTTTTAAATGTTCAGTGGTACTCTGACCTTAATTAAAAATCCAGACAGAAGGTAATTAAAATTAAGTGAAAAGATTGGTTAAAAAAAATTACTTCAAAAAGAATATTTCAGATGTGTTTATTTGCCTCTCTCATTCTGGAAAATATTACAAATCATGACTATTGTGTAGAAAATTACTTATTAACAATGGTAATCCTGACTTCCTTATGAAGAAAACACAGGCAAAGAATTAAAAAAAAAGTTGCTTCTTAATCACAGTGGAAAATATGATTAATATAAAACAAAACATGTAGTCAAGTGCATGAGATAATAAAGAAATTTTAAGAAGCAATCATTCTAAAAGATGGCAAAGCTCATGTATGTTGAAGTGTTTCCTAATCAAATACAGAACATCAGCCTTAAAGGTGTACATGAAAAGCAGCCAGCAGTTTTTATCAAACATGAGATCTGAACTAGATATGTTCTGTAACTTAAGCTATAAGTTCAAGTTTCTCCCACATCACCCAGGGAATAGTCTGTCATCTGAATTTATACATGTAAATATAAAAAATGTTATTGATCAGCTGTGCTCTCAAACCACACAAAACTGAGGACTATCTGTGTCAGATGGACTGTGAAGGTAAACTAAGGTACCTTGGAAATATAGGGTACTTTCATGGTCATGACACCTTGAGTAACTGAAGCTTGTGGGGTTGAGGAGCACCAGCACTGGTAGCTGTAAATATTTGAAAACTTTACCAAAGCTGATAACATGTCTACACCCATGTGGGTAGAGCCCTTCCAAAATCTTCGTTCACGAAGCCTAGCCATCATCATCCATGTCTTCTATCACTTCCATCTTGCAACATGTATTGTTCATATTTTCATGTTGTCTTTCATACCTGATTTTTTTTTTCAAAGAGTGTTATGGGATATTGATGGGTTTAAGAGAATATAAAAACTGAAGTTTTAAAGAAGAAAATATTATGTGAGGCTCGCTGTTAAAACTACAGGAGTTTGAAAAACAGCAGGATTAATGAATAGCCTAATTCTAATTTGTGATGGAAGAATCTATCAAAATAAATAGCACTCTTATAATTTGTTAGGGGGTTTTCTGGGCTAAAGAGAATACCTTGCAGAATTACTGATGTGGATTTTTCAAAATGATGATCAATGAAGCAAACAGTAGATCCTGGACTCTCTCTCCAAGCTCCACTGGCTTTACCAGCTTCCCAAGGGCTATAATCAGAGTTTAGATGCATTACTCAAAACTAGACACTTCATTTGCATATTCTAATTTGGAGCTGAGTGCTGAGAAATTCTGACTTCTTTTTTTCTTGTTTTAAATGTTACAACACGTGACACCATTCATTGTTTCAATGTGAGACGCAGCCTTGCTGTTCTCCTTTGTGATGGACTTAGATCATACATATTTTGCAGTCACTTTGAAATGAACTAAAAATGCCTTCTGATGGCTATGGGGAAGGGTTTTTTTTTCCCAATCCAATTTTTAGAGATAGTTTAGCAATGAATAAGGATCAAGCTCTTCCTGCTACATTTTATAGTTTTTGTCAAGTCTACTTCTGTGGTTTTCAGCTGTCTAAGATTACTCAACCAGAATGGCTCCTTACACAAAAGAATTATTTCCTAGGGCTGTGAATAGTGGGACACAGACCTTGGACTGGACTCTGAATGCAGATGGAACTAGCACAAAAAGAATGCAAAAGTGACATACCTGTGACAATCCATTTTAGCGAGCACTGTGTATTGCAGTTAAACTGTACTCTTTTGTACTAAATGGAACCTTTTTAAGAACCTTGTCTCCATTTTTGAGTATGAGGTGGAGTAATCAAAACTACAAACCAGGAATGAGTGGCTCAGCCTGTGAGATATTATTTCTAGGTCAATGAAATTAAGCAGAGTTCTGTATAACAAGTGTCTTTTTTTCTCCATCGTGTCATCTTATCATCTCATCTTTGCTATGCTCAGGTATTTTAAGAAGATGAAATGTGTTGGAAGTACAGAAAAGCTCTACATATGTCTGGTATTTTAGCTTTTGTAATCTCATCATCTTTGTTGTCTCCTGCACTTTTCCTACCTATCCTCCCAGCCATGAGATACACTGATCTAATTACAGACTTGAACTACCACCCAGAAAAGAAATAAGTCCTCCTTGTCAACACAGGAATTTGAGTGTCTGCTTTATAGAAGCTTACTGAGTTTGTGTTTAAATTTTAGGGACATGCATTGTCCTCTTAGTATTTTAATATCCTTATTTCTTTTTATTAGGATGCTATTTTTATGTATGGAATGTTTTCTTTATCTATAGTAACATCATGTTGATAACAATGTTCAGTTTAATGGTATTCAGATAGACTTAATCAGAGGGTAGTGAGCATCAACTGCTTAAATCAATTAGGAAATAAGTATCTAACCCTGTTGATGTTGCCACTTTTTCTGCCTAAAGCACACTACCTGCACATTTGCTGCTGATGTATCTGAGAAGTTGAAGGGAAATGGGCATGAAGTGAGTATTCATATGCTTATTTTATTATAATTAATAAAAATCTATTAAGAAACACAGCTTATGTTGACAAACATTATTATAATTAGCAATGGCCCAAAATACTATCAAAATCACAAAATGCATTCTGTTAATAGAATGCAGTGAAATAATATCCTGAGAGGAAATTTTTAAAACAGGAAAAATTCAAATGAGAATACTACAGCTGTACTGCATTTGGAATTACATTCACTAAAGAAAAGAAAAATCTGAAGACAGAAAATACAAATCTATCCTATCAAAGGAGTCCCTCTGAGCCTGACTGCATTTCAGTGACCCTCAGAATGCTGCCAAGGTCGTCCAGTCATCCAGCCCTTCACTTCTGTGCTACAGCCATTCATGCAAATTAAAGCTGCCTGCAGGCCTGCTGCAACTTGCAATATGCACATAGCTCTTCAAAGATTTCTGAATATGTGTGACTTGATTATTTGGGTTAACTTTCTTTTCCAGTTCTTCTTTTATTTGTCAGTTTAAGATTTGTGTTACCTCTACCCTTCTTCATCTCATACCATACATCCAATTTGCACATTCTACAAGAAAGAATGCCTCTTTTTTTGATGTAAAGTGAGATGTGGTCAAGGGGAAATGTTACATCAAGGGAAGAAGAAAGCCTGGAGAAAGCACTAGGATGCGGCTGCCACAAAAACCTAATGTATTCTAGTCTGTTTGCTTGAGTGGCTTCAATGTTGTTGCTCTCCTAATTTTGTTATCACTGCAAGCAGCAATGTAAGCAGCATTTTGAGTTTTACTTGTTATGAGCTATGTTATAATTGTGTTGTTGCTCAATTGTGGCTGCACAGTGACTGAAACAGATGTGGCTTTTTGGGATGAGCACTGCTCAGGGGCTTATCCACTTGTGATTGCTCAGGGAGCTGATGGATTCAAAGGAGATGGCTCAATGTTATGGCAAAAAAAAAAACCCAACAAACAAGCAAAAAACCAAACAAGAGTGAGGGCATAGTTCTGAGTGCTGGAGCTATCTACTTAATATATATTCTTTATTCTTTAATCTGTTTCTGTATTCATTTCGTCATGTCCCTGGAGAGCTTCATATGCAGCAGGAAGCATAAAAGAGTTGCATTTAACAGCAGAGCTGTCAGACAGCAAATCTCCACCTTTTGTGCCATTCCATGAAAGTCTGGGGGCTAGCTGTCAATAAGCTAATCAAATTCTTCCTTCCAGTGAGGGCATGGTAACCTTAAGGGCACTGTGTCCTTTTTTGTATGAGCTTTCTTTTTTGACTAAATCACATGGCTGTAAAGACTTCCAAGGCAAGAGTAACTCTCCCACCATCATTGCTACTTGAAAAGGTGGAAAACTAAACAGTATGAATGAAATTACAAAAGAATGGCTAAAACCAGATACAAACAGTTAAGAAAACAGAGTCTTGGGCGGAGGTCAAGGTTAGACAACCTTAACTCTTTTGTGTGTGAAGAGAATTAATTTTTTTCTGACTGGACTTCTGCTGAGTTCCTCTGTAGCTCATCCTTCCAGACTTAGTATCTGAAGGCATCATAAGATGGAGTCACCTTCCATTTCCCATTTGAGACTGTGATGAAAGCATTACTTGAAGCTCTGTTTCCTTCAGAGTTCTCTTCCTGCAGTGAGCTTCTTGTAACTGATGCAAAGACATTTCTGAAAATATTTTAAGCTGTTCTTGTGGTACTCTGCCCAAGTAATTCCAGTGATTCTTGGCATATCTTTATATAAAGTGATCACTACTCATAAACATAGTCAAGAAAATGCCAGCGTAACTTCACAATCTGAGCATAGATTCTTGGGGATTTTGTCAGTGTTTTGGAAACAAGCTCTTTTGCCTTTGCCAAGCAAGAAGGCA
This sequence comes from Pithys albifrons albifrons, assembly GCF_047495875.1. Taxonomy (NCBI): domain Eukaryota; kingdom Metazoa; phylum Chordata; class Aves; order Passeriformes; family Thamnophilidae; genus Pithys; species Pithys albifrons. The sequence goes on from NC_092459.1 coordinate 27,153,256, forward strand.
GCCCCGGAAGCCTGGGAACATGTGACTGGTTCCCTGCCTGCTCCCCCTCTTGAAACTCCAGTTTTCAGGTAGCCTCATTTCCTTAGGTTTTGCCAAAAATTAACTTAATTTCTGACTGCTTGCAATACAAACTGTAACTAATAATGAGACTGGAAGAAAGAATATCCTTATATCTTGGCTGTACTTCTGTTTTCAACCTCAAGCACTGTCAAACTCTAAACGAGTTAAAAATTTTATATGCGGTTATTAAAAGAGACAATATTGCTTAGTCAAAACTACATTTCCTGGAAAAAATGAAATTTATTTAATTTTCTTAAATTAAAAAAAAATCATTCAAAAATTACTTAAAGGCATGATGGAAGGCAACTTAAATCTTTTGAGCTGATACACCAACTGAAATGTTTTAATTTAGATCAGTTGGTCAGTTATTTATTTCTGTGTGAAAAAGCACCTCATGAAAACTAGAGCTGCGGTGCCTTCCATCCCAGGAATTATCTGTCAAAATCCACTGCAGTTTTTCAGCTGGTTCAATCACCTCTATGTGTTAGTGGCAGGCTGTGTCTGTGATGTATCTCAACTTCTGCACTTTTCCAAATGTGCTGACATCAGAAGCATAAATGGTTCTCAGAGTGCTTCTGTATCATTGTTAGTAATGTTCTGGTTCCTACTGTTTGTTGTAGGAAGTCTGAAGACCATTAATGGCACAAAAGCAATCTAAGGGGTTTTAGAGTTTTGTTTTTTGGAAGGAATAAAACTATAAAGAGCCATGGTAATTGAGACTGGCCTGAGCCTATACCAGTTAAAATGAAAAATGAAAAATTTTGAATTTAAAAAAAAAATCTTTCAAAAATGTCATTGGGATACTTTGTCATATTCCTACTGTGATTTAAAAAGAAAAAAAAAAAAACAAGAAAAAAATCAGATTGAACAAAATATTGAATTACTAGGATGGCAACTCTTACTCTTTACAGATTCCAATTGCATGTTTCAAATCAACTTGTAGGTACTAAATGAATCTGATCTTGGAGAAATAGTCAATTACTAAGAACTTAGTTGTAATTGATGTAGGCTTTGGTTTCATATATGACATTTGAAATTATTTCAGAGAATACTTAAATTTGCTGCTGCTTATATTTGCTATTGTTGAATTATGTCAGAAATACTGAAAACTGAAAAAACACACAAAATTTCAAATATGAAAAGGGGATTTTAAATTAATTGAGGGATTTTCTAGGATTTTTTGTTTGTTTTGGATTTGGTGTTATTGAGCTCCCAGACTTAGTGATTATCTGGTGGAACCAATATCCATTCCAATCTCTAGTCCTAGAAATGCAATAAACTAAGTCTGAATAGCTGTTTTAGGTCCTCTCCTGTGTTACTGCTACTCTGTGCCAATAATATAGGTGTTAAAAACAGTGCCTTTTTTATTAAAAAAATAAAATTACTTGGCTGTTTAAATTTGCAGGCTCATCTTAAGAGAGTGCTATGCAGTAAGGTGTGCACACCCTTCAGATTAATCTGGTTTCCTGTTTTTAGAGACAGGTGAAACTCTACACAGTGCAGTAGTGCAAGATGGAGAGATATTTAATTGCCCTGGCCTAACAAAGGTTAGCAACTTCACTTGTACTTCACTAATGTAATTCTAAGTTAATATAGACAATCTGTTTAAACTTTAATTTGACATCACATTTTTGTTTAAATTGTACATTTAGGCCATAAATTTTATCTTTTAAATTTGAGGCTTTCTTATGGAGTAGATAAGACGTACCCTGCTTTGTAGCAAATACATTGTTTTTTCTGCTACTTCAACACCCCCTGTAATTTAAGACCCTCCCCAAACCTATGCTTGCATCAGCACTGATATTTTATTCACAAAGTTTAATGGGTCTTGCCTATTAAGGTAAAAAAAAACCTTCTAGATTGTTTTTCTTCTACACTCACACTGCCAGATCAAGCACAATACACCCACAGCCTTTCTACACGGAGAATTTGGCTTATCATGAAAAGCATTTGAAAGAAAAAAAAGAAATGAAGGAAAAAAGACCCACAAAGCCAGAGCAGTGCAGTGAGGGGGAGTGCTGGAGCAGCCCGGTAGAGAACTCTGTCAGATACGTGCTTCCCACACTCAGTCTGCTGCACCCCTTCTGCTCATTCCACTGGGAGCGACGGGACGCCTATGGCCAGGAGGGGGAATGGCAACACAAAGGAAAAGTAAGTTAGTGCAGTATGAGAGAAGAAGAAAATATAGCCAAAATGCTCTACGTTAAATATTAAATAGCATCCAAAATCAAATGGAAAGAATGGACAGTATCTTTTTCCCAGTCTGTAAACCATGCATTCCTGTTCTGAGGATACTCTACTCATGCATTAGTTTATTTGCACCAGTTATCTAGTAGTGTTTTTTCAGCTGTTCCCATGTTGCCTAGAGTACTAAATGAGTCCTGCAGAAGTTTTCTTGCTGTTTCATTGAATTTCCTTTGTGAGGGGAAACTACCTATACTCCACAAGGCAACATACAACCTTTCTACCCATTCGAAAAGAAAAATAAGGGGAAAAAAAGAAGCTTGATAGGTAGGAAGTAAATGATATAAGCCATTTCTGACCTCTAATTTGAAGCTGTTAGGAACCAAAAAGAAAAAAAAATTACTCGCATGATGAGTGGCAATTTACAGTCTCAACAAAATGGCTGTGCACTTCCTAACCTATTGGCTGATTATTGTAAAATGCTCGTTATGCCTTCAGGTAAGAGCATTTTTAATTTCTGGCGGTATTTCCCTCAATAGGAACTAGTAAACTAACTAGGAGAGGATGATGTGCGCAGGTATCTATGTCCTATCTTCCTTAGTTGCACACATTTAGCGAATAGCAGTGCTGGAGCCATGAGGGCCTAAGTATAGAAATGTGGGATGATTTGCAGGAACAGGTTATGTCTTATTGTACAAGCTGAGGGGACAAAGACATGGAGAGAGATGGAGATGAACTTTCAAGCATACAGTTTTGCAAGTTACTATAAGCTCAAATTAATTAGATCAGTGAGGCAAGTTAGTATGCATTTATGTGTTCGTTTTAGTGTAGATTTGGTGTACACTTTTGAATAGGGTCTTTAAATCATGTCCACTTACCATGCTTGATCCATGGCAAAGAATTTGCTCAGAATTCGTAGGAGATATTCCTACAGAATAAAAGCAAACCAGAAGATGAGCGGCAGGAGTGCATTTTAATACTTTAGGCCTTCCATTTTCTGGATCATACTAAAACCAATCCAAAGTAGTTCTTAAAATGCATGTTATATCTACAGTGAGTTCATTGCACTATTTATTTTGTTCAATAGTTCAGTTTCTACTAAAGTACTTTTAAGAGATAAAAATCTGCGTTTAAGTAGCTTGTTGCCATCATCTATTTCACTTTTTAAACTTGCAGTCTCTGCTTCCAGACTCAGCTTCCATGCCTGAAAACCTAGTTAGGGAAAAAGTATACTTAAGTTTGCATAGCAATCATCATCATCTTCTTCCTACAAACTTTGTCTTGCATTTCTGATTGCTTAAAAGGCACTCTTTCAAATGCTAATGAAGAGCAGTGGTGGAGGGGTTAAATATGTACTTCATAGAAACATTGGCATTCTTCACTCTGTTCTGAGACTTGCCAAGGTAAAGAAAAGTGTGAATTATCTTTCACTAGTGTGAAACTAGCAAGAAAAAAGAAGACAATATGTTCAAAAAATCAGTTTAACAAGATTTGGAATCACAAGTTCTGAAAATCTTAACAGAAACCAAATGGTTTCTTTGTGGTGTTACTACAGTACAAGAATTCAGATTGCAGATTATGCTGTGTATTTCTCCCTTAACATACTTGAATTACTTTACAGTTTAACCTTCCCATTGACTTTTGGGAATATTGAAATGATTATAGTTTCTCTATCATGTGCTTTAACTTAAATTTCTGATATGCATTCTCAGCTGTAATAGTTTTTTTTTCTTTTTCTCAGAGAAAGATAATGAAGGTTATAGCAGAACTGAAAAAAAAACAGTTTTCATGAAGGACATGTATTAGTTTGGACTTAGGGCATAATTGAAGTTGTTTTTGATGTAGTTTGAAACAGCCAAGACTGAGACTGCTGTATGCACATGAAAGCTCTGTTTCTTACAGTTATGCTTACTGCAGCACTATTAATTGCTGCACTGAAGTAGTGGTATATCCGAAATATGGAGATGGCTGAATTTTGCTGTAGATAGAGAAACCAGGATAAGAATTCATTGGACATAGGATTCTCAGGTCACAGATCTCAGTATGGGAAAAAAAAAAAAAGGTGGTCTGTAAGGGGAAGTGTATGTTTCTCTAAAGCTTGCCTTTGCCTCCATATTGGAAATTTAGAGCTTAAAGTAGTTTTACAGGTCCTTAAAGGTATCCAAAGCAGGTATGAAGGAATACATAGTGAATAATTCTTGTCACATAATGGGGGCACTTGAAAGACTAATCTGAAAGAGGAATCTAATCTTAAATGAGTTTTAACATACAAATATATAGAAAGGCAAGAATGAAAATCCAGGAAGGATGAGTAACCAAAACTAGTCAGGTGTTAGCTTCCCTCCCACTATGTACAAATGACAGGAGTCCTTGCTTGTTTCTGAGACAGATGGCATGAAAGTATGGAAAGTGCCTTTTTGCAGAGAGCTATGGTAGCATCAGATGCAATTGAAAGAAGTTGAGGAAGGATTTTGGCAAAATTTTATGTGGAAAAATTGTAGGAGCAGAGGATATCCTCAGTCCTAGAACGTACAAAGACTAAATACTCAGGACAGGAGTACATGTGGATACAATGTCAAACCAGGAGCTAGAAAACTCCACCTTGCTTCAACAGGGCAATCCAGAGTGAATCCTCCAGGATGAATTAGGACCAGATACAATTGTTTAAAAAACATAATCAGTTCCATTAAAAAAAAAAAAAGGAAAAAACCAAGCAAACGAAGCAGTTTTAGTGCAGTGAGTTATAGCCCAGCTGTAATTAACAACAAATTCTAGGCAACTCTGATGGGAAACGAATCTTGCAAAACAGGATTGAGGACATAGAAGAAATGAGGAAATTGCTCTTTCATGGCAAAGCTGTGATTTGAAGTCCATGAAAGGCCATTACTGTAGAATCAGAAGATAATATTATCGAATATCGACTAATCATTATGGTAGTTGTAAAACAAAACAACTGCACAGCAACTTATAGATCTACAAACAACTGAAGGTACTGAAATGGACACTGTTGTCACTGTCTGCTTTATGTATTGATGGTAATCTTGTGTGACCTTTCCAGAAAGGGAATATTTATATCCTGTGGAGTCATAAATCTGGCACCTGACATTTAGTTTTTGCACATAGAGCTGGATGAAATGTTCAGTACACTGATGACTTAACAATGCTGTTTTGTCACTACAGATGGTTCTGCACAAGCACAGAGGAAAAGAAAAATTCTGATATCTTTATGAGGGTATCCACATCCATCCAAGAGAGGTTCAGTGGAATGAAAACATTGTAACTACCATCCTCCATGTACATGACATAAGCTGTGAGGCAGAAAACAGCCATGGACAGTAATACTTGCAAAGAGGGAAGGACAAAGAACTAAAATTAGAGAACTCTTCTTCCCAAGATACTAGGATTTAGTAGCCTATTTATCAGATGAAAGAAAGTGAAAGGCTGATTCTAGTGGGCTAGGACAGATAAAAATAGTACCTGCCCCAGAAGTGAAAGTGGAGAACAACAGCATAGAGATATTATGACACCTATCTAAACTTTGGCTTCATTTGTGGGCAGAAGAATTTAGATCAATATCTAGGCAAGAACATAGAGTAACAGATCCCAGTAGTACAGCATGGAGCATTTGTAACTGTGAGATATGTGGCTGGTCACATATCCTGCTGTCCTGCTGCTTTGAGCTCTGGGACAGGTGAAAACATAGAAAGAAGTAATACTGATAGCAGGAAAGTTAAAAGAATAGCCAGATGTTTGTGGGAGTGTACTGGTTAGTGGGATTCAATGCCCCTGTGACTGTACCCAAATATAGAAAGAGCTTTTGGCTTAATCATTAGGGATGAAGTGGTACTACCAGCTTAGCAGTGGGTTATCCTGCTGTTAAAATTGAACTCTCAAATTACAAGTGTTCATTAGTGAGAAGTATGGGCAAGGCCTCCAAAGCATTGACATAGTATGCTGCTAAATCTCAGTGCTGGGAAATTTAGAATCATAGAACCATACAATGTCCCGATATCTGGTGTCTTCATGATAGTTGCTCCAAAGCCTTAACATTCCTGGAAAATGATAAGCTGCTAAAAAGGTTACTGTACATCATCCTGATTTAATAAATTTTTCATTTTTAAAAAGTAAGCAATAAGAACTCAAAATAGCTATTGAGTGACATGACTGATTAGCACAGCAGGCATAAGTCATGTAGAGCAGAATATGCAAAAAATGTATTATATTTTTGGAACACAGAGCTATACCTCGGGGACATCTTAATCAGGAGGTACTGCAAAAGTATATATGTCCCATTGGGATTTGCCATTGCTGATAATAGATTCAAGACGGTTAAGATGAATGTGTGCAACAGTTTCTGATAGAACTTTTAAAAAAATTAATACAAAGCAAGTTTTGTGGTAGTTGAGCCAGAGAAGGGAAAACCAGGAAAGGACAAATATATCAGAGTTTGAAAGGGATCAGTTACAGCTAAATGCTTTAGGAAACTGCACAGCAGTTCTAGCCAAAGCCAGTAGAAACATGGAAGTGATTGCAAACAATCTACCAACATTTGGTTTTGTTAGGGTCAGAGAAAAACTCTAGTTTGAATAAAAGAATTGAGACTAATTTATTGTTTTGGCATATGAGATGTAGACAAAATAATTGCTGTGAGTCTGTCACCATATTGCTCCTCTCCTCATAGAGTAGTCGTGATACAAACTCTGCAAGTTTGGAAGAGACTAAAATGTTACCAAATAGCAGTCAGAAAGAGCAAAGCAGAAGTTCAATTTAAAGTAAACTGAGGGGAAGAAAATAAAAAAAATTTCTGCAAACATTCTCTGGCTTGTAATCACTTCATTAAGTTGAAAATAAAAAATGGGGAAAGGATGCCAGTGAGGATGATAGAGGAAAAACCCTCAGGTTTCAGAATAGAAAGTATTTGGAGGAAGGTCAGAAGTCAAAATATATGTAGAGAAGAAGCAAAAAATAATCTAATCATTTAATGGTAACTTCACTATGTGTGTGTGTGTGTGTGTGTGTGTGAAAGTCTTTAAACAATTTGCCTGTGACTGTTCATGAAGTTCAAGGAACAAAATACTTTTGCTGTAGTCCTGAGTCATCTTAAATTCTGTGTTGAATGTGTGCTGTTACATCTGATTAAAAAACCTCCAAACCCAACAAAAACTTAAAAAAAAAATTAAATGTCGAAAATGTCTAATGGCCAAATAGAAATTGTCAGCTTGCAAAATACCAAGCATTTCAGTCTTTTACAGGCAGCAGAAGGGGATTAGCAAGTGGTAGCAATCAGTTTCAATGTCTCAAAGTAATCCTTAGGGAAATAACTAGTGTAGGCTGAGGTGCTTATAACAGGTTACTTAATAATGACAAAATATTGTCAATGACATAAAAGAAAAAATAATTTTCTTTCTTAGAGAACATCTTATCCTGGGTTATGGATGTGAGTGTTTTAGAACTATAACATAGTTTTATGTAGAAACATCTCCTTGGGCTTTGGGGGATTTTTAAATTGCAAATCATTATGATAATAATTTATTTTACAGTTTCCAGAGAACACTTTGTAATTCAAAATCAATTATAGATCATTTTAAGAATATTATTTTCTAAAAATATTATATGTTGAAACTATATAATCCAATAGATATTAAGACATAAAATGCTAAAGTTTGTACACAACATTATTGAAGAAATATTTTTGTCATGTAGATAAATTACAAATGTACCAGAATATTTTTATTGATATACAAGAGAACTAAGAGCTTGCTGACACAGACTTTTCTTCTTTGTCTTGAAATTAAATGAGCATTTACATTTTAAATCCTGGCCTGATACAGTCTAAATGGCCAAATGCATCAGAAGAACTCTTAATTACTGCCTGCATTTATTAGCAATTTTTAACTTAAAACCACTGCAATTTGTAAAAATTATTATAAATCACTTGAGTGTATACTCTGCATTTGGAAGAATGAAAATGCACTTAACTTTCGGTGATGATGAATTTTTAAAATAGTTTGTTCTACTTTAAAACCCAATGCTATGGACATTTTCATCCTATTGCCTCATTAACTACATTCATATTAAAATACCACTCCATTTCAAATGAGAAGATAATTATAATACCTTGAAGCAAATGAGATGTTATTGCAATAATTAAATCTGAAATGAGATGCAGATAGTTTGGACCTGCTGCTTTGTTGGCTATTTAGTACTGAATACTATTTCCACTGGTCACACTGAATTACAATATTGCATACCAATAACAATATAATACCTGTTAGATTAAAATTGCTCTTGGAGCCTACAGGATGACAATTTATTGACCTCTGATACTTTGCTCACTATTTACAATACATTGCTTATTTTTCCTATGTAGCTTTTCAGTTGTACACTCCCTTTCTGCATAGAAGAATGAAAAGAAGAAGGCTGCTGAAAAGTTCATTCTCTTTCTTTCATTTGTATAATCATGGTGATACCCTTTTGCCTTGAGTGGCTAAGGATGAGACTGTAGGAAGAGTCAAGAAAAATGTCACTTTCTATAGGCTGTTCCCACAGTGTGTTTTAAGACTGAACATACTAATCATGTCTAGCTCAGGCAGAATTTTTTTCCTGTATGTTTTTTTTTCTTTCCCAGCTCTTAGACATAGCAATGTGGGGTATAGAGTCGGGGCTTTTTCTATGGAAGAACAGTAATCCACGTATTTTTACAATCAATTGTTCTCTTAAACCATACATTTGTCAGTTCCTTTTTTCCATATTCTATCCATCAATGGCTCCTGTCTTCAGGAGAGGAAGCAATGGAAGATATTTTGCAATTGAACTTAAGGAAGGGAATTTATCATTAGGAAAACCTGAAGCCACCTTTTTAATCCTTTTTTCTTATCCAGCATTCAATTATACTGAAAGTTACAAACGGATAAGTGATATTCTATAAATCAGTTGATGATTGTAATTTTAGTGCTACTGATCAGCATAGTATAAAGATGCTATCGAGTAGTTTTGCCATTCTATTGCACACATATCCTCATAAAAGTAGTATTTGTAAATGAGAATCCTGCCACGTTATAATACTAAATATTGCAGTAGTTTGCAATATATAATCATAACCTGATTTTTTTAAATGACTGGTTGTTTAACTTGTACCACTTATAGAGCACACATATCAAATATATATGTTTGTATATACCTCACTTCCACATGTATGCTAGCATTATCTTTTGATGCTGAGAGCATGATTGTTTACATAAAAGGTCAAAAAACCCCCAAAACAAATGAACCAAAACATCCAACTCGCAAAAATTGCAAGGAGAGATTAAATGGATGGTGCAGAAGGGGATTTTCAGCAACATGACTTCCATTTAGCAGAAGGCTACTGCCTTAACAAAAGACGTGATTTTCCCCAGAGGCAGTCTACCATAAAATCAATGTTTGTAAAAGTTTTATCCCAGTTTATGAATCTCAGTTCATGGCAGAACTGTGAATATGCAGGTGGTATTGGAACTGCATGTTCTACATTTATGCTGTTTTAACTAATAGGCAATCTGGTAACTATCAAAGGAGAATTCGTATCAGGTAGGCAAGTGCAGCATGTCTGAGTTCCCTGGTGGCACAGCATAAATGGCACATTGAAACATCACAGAGAATTATCTTTCATGTTAGAAGCCAGTTACTCTAGGTTTAAGGCTGTATCTAGGCAATCCAAACCCCCCTTGCTCAGCAGCTGCCTAACCTGGGAAGTGCTTAAAACTAATTACATGGTTTTTGCTTGGCGATAAAATACCCCAGCAGTTGGTCTGCAGCAGTGCTCTGCTCCCTGGCAGAACATCAGTGCCAGGCATGGCCAGGCATTCTCCTTCCACCAGGGTTTTACCAGGGTTCACAGGATGGGCAGAAGATGTCTGTTGCTCCTTGGCCTCCGAACAGCATGGGACCCCTCTTAAAATTCACCTGCAATTGGTTTCATGTTGCAGGTAGATTCAGAGAGAAAGGAGAATTAGCCATGGCCATGGCTGAAGCAAAACGATAAAATTTACAGTGATTAAAGGGCTCTGAGGCCAAGGAGAGCTTGAATGGAGCTGAAGACATATCCCAGACCAAAGGTGGTCATGGCAGCATGGAGTTTGTTGTGCTGCAGTTTCCCCCCATCCTGCAGAGCAAGTCTGCTTTCCAGAGTCAGTGCAGCATTACTGGAAGGAGGAGGACAGGAGAAAGCATAGGACTTTGTTCCTAGTGGCTCAGGACACGTTTGGAAATATCCACAGACCGTTCTGTCTTCTGCTGCTTTTGGCACCTGAGCATATTTGTTTAGGAAATCCCACTTTTATTTCTGTTTACATATGGGTAATTGTAATTGTTCTGATCAAAACCAAGTGCAGACAGTGATGTGCCAGTTACGTGCAAATGTGTACTTAAATGTCATTTGTTTTATTCTCTTTAGTGACTTTATGGAGTCCCTTCTGTTTCTTTCAGACCAATGGCGTATATATGACAGATATCATAATACTGCACAAGGCTGCAGACTGTTTAATTGTCTCCCTTTTTACTGCCACAAATCTCACATTCCTATCACCATGTTGCTATAGGTTTAAGAGAAAAAAAAAGGAAAAAAACAAAGGAAAAAAAAAGAGATAACAAAAGAATGCTCACATATGCCTAAAACCTTAGAATCACTTGGTGGAATGGATTTACTCCTGAGTGGACAGAGGCACCTTCCTCAGCACTAGGTCAGGCACACAAACAAGGAGGAACACAAGCAGGAGATCAAACACCTGCAGTCAGCATTTTTACTGGCTGGTGCAGGAGAATCTGCTCCACAGTGTGCTGGTTTTTTTCAATAAACCCTTCTGAAGCTGTTAGCTCTCCCTTACCACTTGTGGAGATGCTCGGCAGGTAACTCTGGAAGCTCAAACAGGCTTTACAGTTTCAGTGTCTGAGTGCAATGCAAATTGCAATTTCAAACCTTTCATTAGATTTAACCATGTTTTTAGAGATGGGGTCAGCAAAAAGATTTCCTTCACTAACTGGAGAGCTTAATTGGATAACCCTTATATGATGAAATACATAACAGTCTGAGAGGGGTCTCTGAAGTCAACTGTTATTCTTTAGTCTTAAGATATGAAGTGAGTATTCAAATTTCAGATTTTAGGGTGCAGTTAAAATTGCACAACTCTCCTAGAGAGCCTGTACTCCTTTATTTGCAGTATACAAGTGACTTGCATTGATTGGAAAGGGATGGTAGAAAACCTCTGCAGGCTGTCTTTTTATTCAGTTACCTTTGAAACCTTTTCTTCTTGGATCTTAAAAATCTCAAGATCTCAAACTTTGAGGTCTGCTAGTAAATGTGTTTTCAGTGAACAATCAAAGTTCAGTTGCTTTTAGTATTTTTATCTAAATTCTTTGTAAGGAAAAAAAATAATGTCAGAATTGTTTTATAATTGTATTTCTGTCTAAAGCAGAACATTTGAAAAACTACCTCTTCCAAGGTTATTTCTTTCAGCGGTTTCTGTGACCCAAATATACATGGCCAGCTAGACAGCATACAAAAGAAGAAAAGCAGACTTTCCTAAACTACAAAACGGATAATGAAATATTAAAAGCTCAAAGCACACAAAACATTCTTTTCATAATTTCTGTCTAGCACGCAGTAGGAAAATTATGATCAGAACTGAGCTCTGGAAAGAGTTCTGGGTGTGATAATTGGTCGTTTAGTGAGAAATGGTTATGAGAATAAGGCATCTTGCATTTATTTTGATGTGTCACACATTGTGAGAGTTTTGATAATTCATGTATCTATTTATGTTATTTCTTTAACTCACAGTTGGCTTATCTGTGTGGTTCCAGAATTTATGTCTTAAATAGCTCATGAAATTAGAATCTCTGAACATTCCCTCAGTGAAAAATCAAGTGTAAATGTTTATTACTTCTTAAAGTAGGATTTACATCTATTATCATATGTCTGATACTCTCAGAAGGTAATCAAAAGAGGAGCCAGTAGATTGTAAAACAGCCTTTCCCATTCCTCTTTCCTCCTCCTCCTCCACCTCTTACTTCAGGCATCCTTATCTTACTCAGCTGGCAGAGAGATACTACAATAAAATGAAATTTCAAAACAAGGTGCAGTAGGATTGAAACGTACTAGTTATCTGTGACAGGAAGGATGCTCGGACTGGGTTAAACATCCTGGCCACATAGTATGTAGGTCTGGACTCTGGTATGGACCATTGTCATTGAGGCTTCCCTGCAGAAAATAATTATCCCAAGTCAGAATGTGCAAACAGATGAGAATCTATGTAGTGTGAGTGACAGCAACATGAAATCACCATTGCAGAAGTGCAAAGACTAATTCCACACTATGGAGGCACCCAACAAAGACTTACTGAGTCATTTAGTAGACTACTGAGGCTCAGAAGTATTTTATAGATCTTTTGTGTATTCATAATGTCAATTTTAATTTTAAGTATTTTTAAAACTTTTGGAAATTAATGATTAATCACAATTACCTGCTGTGTTTTTTAAATGAACAGAGCTGTTTTCCTTTGGGCTATAAATATCAGATGTAGTTTCATGGCTGCAAACCAAGTGCCAAAAATGTTACTCAGAATTTCATGTCTTGGGATACCATAGGAAGCAAGAAATAATGACATTTTTGCCAATAAGTTTGAAATACAGAGTATTTCCTGTTGAGCATCATTACCTTTTGAAAGCTGTCCTGTACAAGCAGCTGCCCTTTATATAAAAAATTGATTTTCCATAGTATTTTTCCTACAGAGTTTTTTTTTTTATTTTTTTTTTCCCCTTAAGATGAAATCAGTAACTCATATATAAAAGTATGCTCTGTATATATGGGGGGGAAAAACCTCAACAACAAAAAGAGAAAATCCCTCTTCTTTTCACGTATCAAATACCCCTTGGCCACTGATAATTCATTATTTTATTCCAGTCTCAGTCCTTTCTACTCAAGTCTTCTTTCACTATCCATTTCATCAACTGGTTTTTACTGTCACCCTTTGTTCTTGTTTCACTGACTTTGTTTTTTGCAACTGAACCTCTTACTGTTCAGGTTATAACTGCTTTTTTGTTTGTTTGCTTTCAGTTCTGAGACTGATAAAAACATATTAAGGTTAATGAATGCAAAAATTCTCCATCAGTTTTCAGAGAGGAGAATGTCAGAGGTTCAAATTGAGTAAGCTCCCTAGTAACAGAGAATAATAAACAGCGTTCAGAATAATATAGTCTGAGGTTGAAGTCAGTAATGATAAATTCATTGTGGTGTTTTAAAGTGTAATCTTCTTCTTTCCTCTAGCCTAGATTTCTTTCCTTTCTCCATCCTATTTCAGTTATTTGTACTTCACTATTCATTAGTAAATTGTGACAGTAGCAGTTATTATTGCTACCTTTGTATTAATGTGATTTGAAGCTTTTTCCTGAGCCATTGTCCTCTCTGAACAGATTATTCTGAAACCTCATAATACAAAAATACTGAAATCTTGATGGCATATTTGAATATATCAGATTATGCCAGCTCCCTGTCTGGCCTATGGTTCTGTTGCCTCTATATACAAACATACAGTAGCATGGGCTGCTTTGAATAACATGAAGGAGTTGCAGGTAGTTCTGGGTGGGTCTACTAAAGTAGTGTTGTAGCAATATAGTTTTGTGGAATCTGTGTTGATATGTTTAGACCTGTTAGCCTCAGTTAAAAATGTTATTTAAAAATAAAAGTTTTATCAATTGTCCTAGACAATATACTCTATCTCTGCCTGAATATGTTTGATGACATTATCTTTGCTTTTCCTGCCCTAATATTTATTGATTAATATTGCTCAATTTTCAGAAATGTAGAGGTCTGATTAAAATTAGAGAGCAGTAAAATAACAGTTCAGGAAGGCAGGAATCACAGAAGTTGAGATAGATGCCTTAATGTATTTTGTCCTGCTACTACTATCCCTCTGGTAAAACTGTAGTGAAGTAAAACCAGTTTAGCAAACTCAGAAGGATTTACATGATGAAATTACTGAAGGCTCCTTACTTACCAGATCATTGGTGGTACCACGTGGCTACGGATTTATCACTGGGATACTTTTCCTTGTGTTCTTCACCCTCACTCACAGTTTGCTGTGTGGGATTCAGAGGTTAGTGTTCAGTGGTGCCCCAGCAGAGTCACCTGTGGGCCAAGGTCCTGAAATTCTGAAAGCCTTTTTACATCAATGTAGGCCTTTTACCTGATATAGGGCTGCCTGGAACACAAGTGAAAAATGCTAAGACTTGTGTCAGTGTAGTCCATGAAAAAAACCTTTTCCTAAATGCATGGTGCGTTACACTGCTGGTCAAGCTGGTAATAGTGAGAATTAAATCTGCCTTCTCATCCTGTGACATACCAGAAGATCTTTTTCAAGACTAAAAGGAAATTAAGACTAAGATCTACATCTGTGCACAGTGAAATGGTCATACATCTCCATTTAAAAAAGAGAAATTGTTTGGCTTTACTTCGAGCAAACACTTCAGCATGTAAAAATAAATGCTTATTTTTACTGGTCTTATTTGTCTTTTGCCTCACTGTCAACAGCTGCACTCTACCTTTTGTTGTTTGTTTGTTTGAGTATAAATACACTGTGAAGACATATGCCTCACAGTAAAGATCTGTCATTAATTGTCTAATTTCACTCATGTTTATACACTAATCTCAGTTAAATGATGCATGGAAGGATTTTCTTCTTCATTTTAGTTCGAGGCTGCTCCTGTTATGGATGATAGGAGACACATCCCATTTTGTCTTCTTGTTGTCCAGGCTGACAGCATTCTCTATCTAACTTTTTAGCAAACATCTTTTTCTAGATACCTAATAATTCATTGCAGTAAGTACAGGTTTAGTTTATTAGAGATGTAATGGATGGACATAAAAAATATTTTTGAAGAAGAGGTTAGAGCCCTAATAGCTTAAGTAGAAAAGAAAAATATAGTTATTGACTTTTTTATTTTTCTTTAAAATGAAGATTAGCAAAGTCACCTTCTTATGACAAAATCTATTCTTCATCATTTAAGGTGTTTTCAAGAGAGACTAATTCAGCTATCCCTGATCCAGTGCCACTCAAGTGTGACACTCTAACCTTGAGCTAGTAGAAATTTTAAGCCTGAAAATAATGTTATACCATCTCAAAATAGAGAAAAAAATTAAATTGAATTCTGTATAAAAGTCTGTATTTTATTCCAGAACCAGGTCAATGCCAGGTCAGCTCTCCACCTCTTTATGACCTGTAGGAACAGAAAAGGCATGTCCGGTTTTGAAAAGCTGTTAAATCCACTGGCCTTGTATGAGCCAGTCTGGGTCTTCTACAGCAGTAATTGTCAGATAACAATTGAAGTAACAAGTAAAAACAAAATGTCTTACTGTGTTTTATCAATACAATTTAATGGATAAGATTGCTTTTGTCTGGTTGAGAGGCACACCTGAATAGACAGTTAGGTTTATTTGATTTAGCTTTTTTGTGTCTTTTTGTTGCAGTTTGATAGCAGTATCAGTCCACGCTGACAAGCACATGGGGCTTCAAGAATTCAAGAGTTGCAGTAAAATTATTAGTGGTGCCTCAAAAATAAGCATGAAATGTGGCTGTCAAAAGAAATAATCTGACTTGGTAGTGTTTAGAAGTGATGATGTTCAAGTTGAATTCTCAAGAACCTGGATGATGAGAATATACAACAATATATATAACGACAGAACAGATAGATAGTACATAATATTTAACTACACATATAAATTTGTACCTGCATTATTTATATTTAACCAAGTGCGTTCCCTGGAAACATTCAAGGTCATGCTGGATGGGGGTCTGAGCAGCCTGATCTAGTTGAAGATGTCCATGCCCATGGCAGGGAGGTTGGACTAGATAACCCTTAAAGATCTCTTACAACCCAAACTATTGTATTATGATGCTATGATTCTGTGTTATTGTGTTGTTAAGATTTTTTTCAGTGGAAATAAAACAACGCAGAAAATTCTAATGGGAAGAAGTTTCTTCAGACAGATGAAATTTTGTTGCTTTTTCATGGTCATGTTATGGGGTAGGCTCTGGGACACCTTCCTCCCAAAAATTGTTAAGATGTAACTGACCACTAAGAGCTCTCTCTATTTACTTAGTAGAATTGGTTTTTTTCTCTGTATAATCTATCAGTCAAAGGTCAGCCTAGGTATGAACTGTAAAATCTTTAAGCTGTCCCATTCAAAAAAACATTACTTTTTTCCCTTTCTTTAATCCTACTCTCAATGAAGTAAAATATTTCCTAATTACAAAATCACAGAATCACAGACTATTCTGAGTTGGAAGGGATCCACAAGGATCATTGAGTCCAACTCTTAAGTCAAGGGCCCACATAGGGGATTGAACCCATGACCTTGGCATTATTACAACCAAGTTTTAACCAACTAAACTAATCTCAGGGTCATCTCCAATTGTGTTAGTATTTATTATAGCCATGTCCACATATGCCTTTCACATATCCAAATATGCCTTTCAAATTAATGAAAGATTTTTCCTTTCAATCAAATAAGAGGCAGGATTATAAAAAGCAAAATATTTTTTTAAACTACATGGAATGTAATCTGAATGCAAGTAAGAAGTTGTCTCAGATACTGTTTTGTAGTTCCTGTACAATATTATGACTCAGGATTAAAACCATTTCAATCTTTCAAATGCATTTCTGTATCTTGATGTGTTTAGATTTCTGTAGGGTAATCATTATTCTGCTTTGTAATTGATGGTATCAGCATTATTACAATACCATATTTTTTGCCTCGAAATTATTGATACTTTAAAACTTAATTTCCTGTAAATACACATCTGAGTATAAATTACAAGCATTAGTAGGTAGATCAGTAATCATTGGTAATGATATAGCTTTGTATATTGCACTGAGTCTGGCTGGGATGGTGTTAATTTTCCTCACAGCAGCCCTATGTTGCTGTACTTTGGATATGCAACTAAAACAGTTTGGTAGCACACCAGTGTTTTGGCTGTTGCTGAGTAGTGCTTACACTGCATCAAGGATTTTTCTTTTACTGCTCTGTATCCTTAGCAAGTTGTCTGGAGGGGTGCAAAAGAAGTTGGGAGGGGACATGGCCAGGGCAGCTGACCTTAACTGGCCAGTGGGACATTCTGTTTCACTCTCAGCAATTAAAATTGAAGCGAGGGGGGTTTAGGAAG
The DNA here is from genome assembly GCF_047495875.1 of Pithys albifrons albifrons. NCBI lineage: Eukaryota > Metazoa > Chordata > Aves > Passeriformes > Thamnophilidae > Pithys > Pithys albifrons. The sequence goes on from NC_092459.1 coordinate 27,170,691, forward strand.
GTAATCATTGCTCAGAGAGTCTCTGGGCATCAGGCTATTTGTAGGAGGTGGTGAGTGGCTGCTTTGCATCACATACTTTGTTTTCCTTCCTTTTTCTTTCTTCATCTGTTAAACTATCTTGACCAATGAATTTTCTCACTTTTGGTCTTCGATTTCTCCTGTGTCCCTCTGCAGTAGGGGTGGGGAAATTGAAAAAGCAGCTGTGTGGTTGATTTTAGATTGCATGTTATACCTATCTTCATGTAAGTATAAAAATACAGAAATATATCAAAGATGTAAATAGATTTCTAAGTTTAAAAGAAAACCAGAAAACAACCAAACACCAAAAACAAGCAACCAAAAACCCCACCAACCACAAACAAAACCCCACAGCCTCCTTCCTCAGAAAGCACTGGAAACTAAAGGGATTAGATTTGTAGTAAACAGTAATTTTCATCAGAGCATAGCAAATGCTTATCATCATGATGTTCCCAAAATTATGATGGATGCTTGAACATACTAACGTCAGCATTCTAGAGCAAGGTTTCTTTTAAGTATTGGAAGGAATGTATGAAAGAAAGTGAAATAATTTGTCTGTGAGATGGTCTTTAGAGATGCAGAATGAGGTTCAACTCTTCAGTTAAAAGTCTGACTTGATCTTCCAGACTCTGTGTATTGTCAACAGCAGGAAAGTAAATTTATAGAACCATAGAACAGCCCAGGTTGGAAAGAACATTGAAAGATCATCTGGTCTGACCTTTAACTCTGAAGTGCCATTAATTAAGCAGTTAAGTAGAACTGTACTTTAGAACAGCCTATTTCTCCTTCTTTGATATAGAGAAAGGCCAGACTGGAAAGCTGAGATGCATCTATCTACAGTGTGGCCATGTAAAGTCAAATGATATGAATGCTATCCTTAGTGATACAGGGCAAGGACCAAGGGATGCTGAGTCTTACTTATGTGGTTTGATGGTGAGTGAAATACTCATATTTATAGTGTGTATGTGTAGTCATTGTGAATGTTCTTTTTATTAGCTACAAAGAATAATTTCTTCTTCTACGTGTTCTCACTTAACCATTTTCTGAAATGTGTCTTCCCTTTTTTGTATAATTCCTTTTGGATTACTAAATTTCCTTCACCTAGGATCTACCAAATTCTCTCAATGAGAATACAGGGAGAATATTTTTAGCCTGGTAAAATGCTCAGTAGAGGGTTAGTAATAAATAATACATATTAAAAATAAAAAGATGTAACTTTTCTTATTCAAGAATACATAAATGTAAAGATTAAAGCATAACTAACAAGCCAAGTGGCATCATAAGTGTAAAGTGGGTCGCTATCTCATTCAGAGTTATTCTGGTGTAACTTTCTGAATTTTTGTGTCACAACTGCACTATTGATGATTCCCATCAGTTGCCAAAACAGAGGTGTAAAGGATGGTATTACAGATGATACTTTCTGTTAGGAAGTTTAAAGAAGTAAAGACACCAAACAGATCATGGCTGTGCAGAATTATCCTGAAATACAGGCTAGAGGAGTTACAGTTTTTCATTAGTCTTCTGTGGCTATCTGAGGTTCTTTTGATATTTTTATACCATGATGGATGGAGGTCAATGTCTCTTCTTTTATATTGCATATATATGAATTTGGTGCTTTGTGCAAGTTAAAGATAACTATTGAAGTAATGGATAGTATATCTGGCTTTGTTGTATCTGAAGACCAAAGTTACAAAGGTCAGTAGATGCAGGGGACACCATCGTAACCATGCATCATGCTGCCTACTCGTTCTCCTTTGTAACACTTGTTGAAGCTCTTTTTATGAACTATGAGGAAAGTTCCTTTCTAAGGCTGTATCTATACCATCAAGTTTGGCAGGAGCCCTTCTCTGCCCCCAAGGCTGACTGGTATGGCACTGTGTATGTTCATATAGATAAATCTCTTACTCTGCCAAACATAGTGATTGCATCAACACTACGCAATGAGAATGCTTGTTCAACCAAGACAGACCATTCTTTGGGTTGAACCAAAATGGTACCAGGTTTGATGCCATCAGTATGACATTATGGATAATCTTGGAAATGTGTTTTTTTAGTTTGTATCATTTCTGTCTAGGTGGTTATTGCAGCTGCTTTCTAGGAGTCTGAAATAGCCCCAGTGCTTTACATAGCAATGTCCACTCCTCTGCTGTCTTGTGGCACCTTCTTTCATTATCATCAGCCTCTTTCCAGTCAAAGTAAAAAGAAATCATTACTACTGACAGCATTAAACCCAAGAACTATCACGTTCAAAGCACATATCTTCTTTCTCCTACTGAACTAAGACAGTTAGGCTTAAGATTTACATTTGTTGTCATGATCTTAGCCTGAATAAAGGAAGTAATGAATATGGATTCATGTCAGTGTAAGCTACATCATGTCAACTAGGTAAGCTCCTTCTTTAAATCACATGGAAAAAGCCCGCTCTTAACATACATCATTAACTGGATTCCTAATTGAAGGTTAACTGTATACTGTGTTTTTAATTGGTTCAAATACAAAATTACCTGTTTACGTAGTTTCCCTTAGTATTATGGCTTTATTTTGTCATTAGATTTAGATTTTTCTCTTTAAAATACCACCCAAAAAACAAAACCCAAAACTTTAAATTTTTCTATTATAAATAATGAAAATTAAATCTTCCTTTCAATGATAGGTTAAATTCTTTATTACACTTATATATATTTGTTCTAAAGTTTATCCCACTTGCAAGATTGATCATGAAATCAGGTGTTCACTAACATGGGTATTAAATTAGAGCCTCAACAGATAGTATCACTCAGTCTTTTATGCTTTATTGTTACATGCTGACCATTAGGTACAGAAAATAATGGGATTAATATTCTTTTTTTATGGTTACAAGTACTGATGCATGTTTGGAGCTTCTTCCTCTAAAAAGGGACATTACTTATGAATGAAGGTCAACAATTACTCCCTGTACTAATCTCCTTTGCCATGACCAGAAATCTAAACCCCTTCCTCTGATCTTTTGACTTTCTAATCAACTAATGATATGGTATTACCCTCTAATCCTTTTTATTATTCTTATCTCAATTCTTCCATCAGGTTCCCTTTGGGCAGCATGGAAAGATTTTCTCATCATCTGTAACAAAAAAATAGGGTTTTTTTTAATTTTTTAAACAAAAATACCTGTGATATTAATGTGAATATATAAACTTGAATTACAGTCCTGTCCTTGAGGTGTTATTGATATTAGCTGGCTTGTGATCTACCTAAATTCTGCTGACAACTTCAAAATCCAAGATATCAGCCTATCTGCCCCATTTCCACCTTGTAGCATACTTTGTCTGGACCTGTGATTCTTGTATTTTTGATTGCACGTTACTTTAGTTTCAGCAAGAAAGGAGAGTGAGCTCTAATGTTCATGGGTATCCCATAGGTTTGTGTTTAGATACTTAAGAAAAACTGAAGATGTCTCTTTAATCCGCAATTGTAGAATTGACCCCAGGGCATCTAGGACCATAGGTAAGGCTAGGATCAGACAGATCAGACTTCAAAACACTGGCAAACCTCCTGTTGCCTATTTGTACATTTGAGTAACTTGCCCCTCACTTCAGTGGGCAGAGCTTATCTATGGAGGTTCACGAATAGCACTTGAATCTTAAATCCACAATCATAAGTTTTCTGGTTTTGTCCTCTGACTGCCTAGATTTAGACCACTGAATCAGGCAAACAGAATACCTCCTTTTATACCTCCAAGTCAAGTAATGTAAGATATAGCTGAATTGCAAGCTACATTAGATACTACTTAGTTTTTTTAGGGAACGTTTCAAAAGAAGAATGCAAGACTTGGTCCATAAGGTCAAAATTACTATTTTAAGATAGGCAAATTTTTGGACTCCAAAATTATTATAGTTCCATATGGAATTGCTAAATAATTCGGTTTCTTGGAAATTTAAAATGCTGAGAAAAACAGTTCTTGCCTGACTGAGCATTTGTTCAAGTAATTTTACAGGGAGTGTCTAGGTGACAATTCCATTCAGCCCATATTGTTTTACCTTTAAATTACCCTGCAATTCAGCAATTAAGGAACATTTTAATAGCCGCAGTGGACTGCACTACAATACTGCCTGATACCCTTGGTAGAAACAGCTCAGTTAATGAGAGCTTATCGAATAGAAATCACTTGCTTTGAGCTACTCTTTCTCTCCTTTGAGGAATCATACTGACAGTTTGACTCAATAGGTCAACTTGATGTGGAACTAGCTTTTCACTAAAGATCTGAAAATGCCATAAATATGGGGATGGATTAGATCTCAAACTTTGACTATCTGTTATTCTTAAAATATACTTTGTCATACCGGTGAACAAGAGAAAAATCAGTACAAGTTATGGTGTAATGGAAATGGTTTATAAAGAATTTATACAAACATTATTTTAAAGGGAAGAAACTTTTTTGGCTAATGTGAATGTATCTCAGTAAGTGGAGCCCACTGGCTGAAAAAAAAAAAATCAAAGCAATGAATCATGTAGAGCATTTCTTTTCTCTGACTCAGACTTGGTCTTCCTGAGAATACTACTGGTACTAACTTTAAATAAGACAAGAGATACATATTCAAGAGATCATAAGACAATTATTTAAAATACAGAGAGGACAACGCAGACTTAAATAAAAATTCGATGTGCCATGATTTTGTGTTACTAGGTAAAACTGAAATATTTGCATTTTACAGATCCATTTCCATTCTTGTTTGCTGAATAAAAAGCTGTATACAACATGCAGACTTGTCCTGTGATTTACATATGGATCAGATTCCAGTGGCCATTTACTACTGGACCAAGCAGTTTATTCCAGTGTACATAAATTGCCCTACTCTACAAATAGTCAGAACCTTTTCTTATATGACAAGATTTCATGTAAATTAGAATGTTAAATACCCCTATAACCAAATAATTGTTTTAAGCTTCACCAACAATGATACATTGTGCAGTAGTTTTCTAGTATAAAGGTGTTTCCATGGGTAGTGAGTATACTACTTAAATTTGTTTTGTTTATTTAGTCACTGTGGGAAGGAGGAAAACTGCCTCTACATTTAAGAAATCTTTTATAACAATATAGGAAGGTAGCTCTCAGTCATCTGTATTAAAAATGCAGATTGTTGTCTAAATTTTTTGCCTCATTGTATATGCAAAATAAAAAGGAAAGGCCTTCCTCTGATTCTTTCAGACAAGGGGTGCAGTTTTTTTTTCTGGGTGTGGGTTTGTGAGGGTTTTTTATTGTTGGTTTGGGTTTTTTTTTGGTTGGTTGGGTTTTTTTAATACAATTTTATTAATTCATTTTCAGTGTTTTCTGTACTGGTACCTCTCTTCCTTCCTCCTCCTTTTAAATAATGTTGTTGGCATACACTTTAGTTCTAAAATGAGCTGAAACTCTTATTTTAAGGAGATTTTTCAATAGCAAAGTGTCTCATAAGCTTTCAATCACTGAACTATTCAGCTTTCTTAACAGATCTACATACTTTTTTCTTTAGGAACGTATTCAGCTTTTGAACTTCTTATTTTTCATCTGTATGAAATAAACAAAACAAAACCAGATCCCAGAAAATCCCACCCCATAGTTCTACATCCAGATTATGTTTGAAACTGATTTCAGTCCATGTTTTCCAAAACTGTTTGAAAATAAAGCATAAATAAAGATGAATTGAGATCTTCCTTAAACATTTTAGATGTGAATGTTTAAGGACATACTGACAAAAATGGCAAAAAACACTGGGATTGTGCCTTTCCAGCCATCCTATTCTGTTCATCAGTTTTGGAAACAGATCGCTGGAATATTCAGCAATGTGAATTCCTCTCTGATCCATTAAATATTAGTGTTGTGATGGTTCTGTGAAGATTGCAAACAGGGAAGTATGTTAAGCATATTGGAAGTACACACCTGCCTATTCCACACCTCGGATCAACGTCAGCATTTGTGGATCTCGGATATGCCATGATCTTTCTTATAAATCATCCACCTTTCTTGTCTGTGGTTCACAACTGATGTGTATGTGATTGTGACAGAGCAGAGCAAAAAGAGGTATGGCACCTGTGAGTAATTCAGCCTCACCAGGGAATGCAAATCTGGCTATAGTACAAATATGGAGCTAAATCTAGAAAAGAATTGCATGGATCAAAATGAGAAAAATACCAAGGGGGGGGAGAGATAAGCGATCACATGATACACAGGAAATAAAACCCCACAAAACTGTCAAAAGGTAAAATCACATCTTCAGACAGTCTGAAATATAGAATTCATATTGCTAATTTTAGCACTGAATCACTAACCTTCACCTAAATAATCTTCTGAGGATTCAGTGGCATGTCAGGAACTCCTCTGAGTAACATTCAAGCCATTTAATATCTCCTGTCATCCTGAGACTGTTGAGAGAAGAATCTGCTAACAGTAATTGTCTCAATGAGAGAAAAATTCCCTGAAAACACCAACAACTCAAGAGAGAAAGAAATTTAGGGTGGGAAGCAAGGTTGAAGCTGAGACTTCACTAACAGAAGGAGACACTGAAGAAACTGCTATACACACCTCAGAAATAATTGATGTCAAGCTATTTTCTCTTTATTCTTTCCCCTTGAACTTGCTTCTCACCTGCCAACTACCAATTCATTCTGATGGAAAAGCTTGTTACCCCAAACCAGCTCCTTGTTACTTCTGCTTTCCTTCTCATTCCTTTCATCTTCCTATTTGTACTCTTTCAGAAATAGAATTCTTTTGGTCAAAAAGCAGCTGTGAAGGTCATGCATTACACACAAACACACACACACATCCCTGCTCAAAGCAAGGCTAAGATTGAAGTTAAATGAATAAACTCCAATACAACTTTTAATGAGGTCTGTCCTTGAAAATGAGCTCTGATGAACTGTCCACATCTACTGACCATAGCACTACCCTTAGCTTTCCTGTCTGACAGGAAATTATCCTATATTTAAAAGGAATCACTATTCATGTGGCAATTTCAACTTATGTTTCTTCTGCTTCTTATGATTTCTTAATTGTCTAATCAGTTATTAGACAATTTTCTCGTGTTTGTCAGTCATAAATGTATTCAATAGAAGACAGTTTAAGTGGCCTAAATGCAAAAGATTTTGTCATTTTTGAAAGTTTGTATTATCTAAAAATATCAATATTTGCTGAAAGACTTGCAAAAAACTGCAGTGACAATTTGAACACTTAAGGTATGTGCTACCCTTTTGTAAAAACTGCATTTTTTATTTTTGCATTTTTATGGTTGCTGTTGTACCCGCATTTGTGAATAGCTGTAGTTTTGGGTTACTCTTTTAAAATGAACAGGTGATACAACTTGAAAGACTGTGTATTTGGCCAGTTCGGCTGTGATTACCGAGGAAAGAAGTATCATAGAAGTATCATAGAAGTATCACAAAAGTATCAGAATATATTGTAATGTAATCATTGCAAGAAGCTCACATAGTCCTTTGTAGAAGCTTCTGTGTGCTTTACAGAAATAGCGTGTTTAAGAGAGAGTCAATATTTGTGCTAAGACTTATTTGAAATATAATAAAGCCTACACATTGAAGAGTCATGAGTAAACATAATGGCATTGCATAACTGAGCCATGGATCAACTTGGTTTCTCTCAGTGGAATGGTGTGCTTGTGGAGGGAAAGTTAGTATCTATATACATTTATGACTGAAACCCAAGATGTTCATCCGCCAGTCAAGCTAGTGGTCAGTTCCAAAAGGAATTCCCTGAAAATACGCAACAGGAATGAGGGATAGCTATCTACCTCTGTAGCTGCAGAACAAACATTTTTGAAATACCTCTTCTTCCTGTCAAAAAAATATCTGTATGCTGCTCAGTCTGTTGTATTTTTATGCATTTAAAGCTAGCCCTGGTGTTTATATGTTCCTGTTACAGAAAATAAATAGGATCTTTTAAGAGATTCATATTTTGCTTCATATACTACTACTGTGATTGGAAATATCTGTCCCTACCATGACAGATCTGAAATAACAGGAAAGGCTTAACAAAGGAGAGTTTGAAGAAATTTGTTGGCTTCCACCTTTATCCTAGGCAGGTCTGTATCTTCTGTTGTTAACAGAAGGCACGAGGCAGAAAGTGAGTATTTAAAAAAAAAAGTACAGGAAGAAGTATTAATGACTAGAGTAAATATATTTTTTATGTCAGCAATGGTTTCTTCAAGTGAAGAGGAATATAGTCAGCAAGAGACAAAAGGAGAGAAGGAGATAGAGGACGGTAACAATCTTCTGCGTAACAGAAGGAAGTGCATGTAAGCCCTTCTGATATGCTACATTAGTCTTCAGAACTGTGTGAGGGAAAAGTGGTATTTCTCTCAAACTGGGAAATAGATACGGCTGGTTTAACTATCTGGAAAACTGCAGGGTTGATGAAGGCAGGTAAGTGAATGAGTAGTTCTATCTAATAGCAGCTGTCTAGCACACTGGCTTGCTTCTTACACCCTGATCACCTGATGCTGGTCTTAGGGAAAAGGAAAACTTTCCAATAGCTGCTGCTTTTTTTATGTAATGAAGAGGATACTCTCTTTCCCCTAAACCATCACACAAAGTGAGTGCAAGACAGACTTCTCCTATCTGAGACCAGTCATGGATGGGTCATGGGCTGATGATAATCTCTAATGAAGAGAATTGATGATTTGCGCTGTACAAGTTATTGCTTGCTAGCCCCTAGAATTAAGTTAATAAGGTTGTGAACTCAGCTAAACCACATCTGGATATGGTGTCTGTATTTTGTGTGTCAAGCTCAGTGATTAAGTTGCCTCTAGCATTTCATGAATTTAGATAGCCTTTCATTTTCAGCTGTTCTGTTTCCTATCAGCTGTTACACAGTGATGGGTCTCAACATGAAACATGCAATGTGCAGTCTAATTAATGAATGTATGATAACTATGTATTTATTACTGTTATTTGTAAGTAAAAGATTAATGAGTGAAATTCAGTGGTGATGCAGAGACACAGTACCAGGCCTCTGTCCCAGTAAGATCTACAGCATATGCAGTGTTTCAAGAATTTATGCTTTTGGTCTGGAAATTGAGCTGTTAAAATGTTCAGGTATCTGTTTTTTCCTAAGATAGTGACTATTTGCCGTCATGAATGATGAGCATTACATATTTGTAGACTTTCACCAATTGAAAATGTGAAAAAACACAATTGAAAGGCATTCAGAAAAAATGATGTTTAAATGCACTTGAGTTAATATTTCATATTGGATTTCTGCATTTCATACTAGATTTCTGCATTTAAAATGTTTTAGTAATGTGCATTTGTACATGTATGCATATTCACTGTCTGAGATGCTATAATTTCTTCTTCTGCTCCTGTTTGCTGACAAAAAGAAATTAATCAAATACAATTTGTGTTGGTGAAGGAAAATATCTACTTATCCAACATATGTAATTACAGCCTACTTTAATATAGATGTTCACTCAGCTATAGCTCTTCAGATGGCTCTCCATTCTAAAATATCATACATCCAATACCAAGAAGGTCTGTGTGCATGGTTGAACAATGTCAGAGAAGCTCTCCACTGCAGACCTCCTACACCAACCCCACAGAGCCACATGTTCTCCCCATGCTCCAGGAGATGCGTAAGGGACTGACACATAGTTCCTGCAGTATATTCTGAATACAGTAGTAAACCAACAAGGAAATCAAATCCCGAAATTGAAGAATCAGGATGAAGAACATCCCCCTTGTAGCACTGTCCCAACAGAGCCAAAGGGCTTAGAGGGTTTGTGCATCTCTGACTTGATGCCAGCACTGAGTGCTGCTTCAGCAACATCCTGCATACTGCCAGTGAAAACTGTTCTGTAATTCATTCTTGAGCTACTGCTGCAGTTCATAACAAGATGCTGTTCTTTTTGTTGTAATTATCCCAGTGTACTGGTTCATAAATTTTATCCACATTTATATTTATTTAAAGCACTGCCTAAACAGGAAAAATAGATTTTGTTACCTGTACTCCATTGGTTTCCTTGCAAAATAATTACTTACAACATGTTCCTTTGTACTATAGACAAAAATAATTAGAGCTGATACATACATTTCATAAAGTTAGTCCACATTAAAAAAACTATTCAAGGTAAAAAGTGTGATTATCATGTCAAAAAAGGACATTATATTTTCCATTGCATATAGTATCATGACTGTTTCTATTTTTGGACTAAATCACGTATTAGAAAATGCACTATTTCATCATCTTTTCTTTTCCTACTCTGGTGTATCAGGCATTCTGGTGATTAGCAAATTGGCCTTTTAAATTTTTTATAGTATCTTAACATATTATAGAAGTCTCTGAAAGTTTGTGTAGTGTATTGTATCACTAGTTATAAATAGTTCAGGACTCATTACTCCATCAAAGCTGAGCAGTAAGCCAAGACACACATATTAAGTTTTTTTGACTCTTTTACAAAGCTGCTTGTTTAACGTGAAAATCTCAAGGACATGCATCCCCAGGGGTGGTTGTCTTATGCTCCAGTAATGGAGATTAAATTTGTGGTAGTTAGCTAGCCAGCTCTTTTTCTAACAAGGAAACTAAAATTCATTAAAAACTAATTAGGAATGTATAGAAGGTTAATACTCCATGTTAAGCCTTATTAATGTGAGATAAGTAATTCATAAAGTATCAAAGGACTGCAATGGACAGAATTAAGAAGAATTATACCACCAAAAACTACATTAAAGTAACATTAAGGGTCTTGTTTGAGCCTGAAAAACCCAAGAAATTTAGAGTTAAAGCTAAATCTCTGTCGTTAACTCACTTTTTTTATGCTGGAGTAATGCACACGATGGTCCTCCATTAGGAAGACTCAGAGTATATCATTAGAATTTTTTTCTGCAACTGAAGCTTCAATATTAATTAAAAGAGAAATAAATCTTAAAGAATATAGAATTTTGACCAAATGGTTTCATGTTCTTAGAATGCTTAACATGAAAATTATTGGATAGATCTGAGAAATATCTCTTCAGACCATGCTATTACAGCTGCTTTCCAAGGCACAGTGACTTGCAGTTTTACCAGTCAAAAATGCTATTGGGCTGTTATACTTGTTTTTTGAAGCATTGTGTTTTGAATGTTACAAATTTCTAAATTAAAGAATTAATTACTGTTGTCTGTTTTGAATTTTTGTCTGTGTAATAATAAGCTTCTTCCCATATGACTTTACAGAATAATTTAAAGAGAAACAATATTTCACAAAATCATACAATAATGTCTAGTAAATAATTTTCTTTGTGGTTCTCCAACCTCTACCCATATCCAGCTCCATTCCTACTTCCTCTCTGCAGCTGCAATGAGGCTCATATGCTAGTATCCTCCCAGCCCAGGCATTTCTGCCCCCTTTTAAATCACAGAAAGGGCTGATGTAAATGTCAGTCACAGTCCCATCACACTGAAGCACTTAACTAGAAATTCTTGTATAAGCTTTCTTCAGCAATGTAAGAATTACTGAAATGGCATTTGGGTGAAGGATTAGAAAGTAGCATTTGTGTCCTCCTATACTTAGTGAAACCTTTCAGACTGGGAGGAGAGGGATGAGAAACAGGGGAAAGAAACTATGTGCATAGCAAACCCTTGTATATGGTCCTTATCATTCCAGTAGCAAAACCTGAAGAAGGAAAGCAAATAAATCCAAATGTATTTTTGACCCCAGCAAAAGCATTTTTAGGTTGTAGACAGCCAAAAGAACTACTTCATCCTGCACATGGATAGAAATGTCAGGGAAAGTTGGCCCTTACAGTGTATTGCATGAATAAAATTCAAGGGGGTACTCCATCCAAGCAACTGTGTCCCTTAAAAATGATGTACAGGCAATAGATATTTTAATTGAATAGATTTTTAATTGAAGAGAATTTGCATTTTTACTTTTCACAGCAGAAGTGAATTTTAAAGCTGATTTGAGTGGTAAGAAAGTAAGAAGATTTGACAACTTAAACACATAAGAAATACTAATACCTTACATTTTTAAGTGCTTTTTATCCCAAAGGAACTCTAAGTGCTTTATAAGCTACATAGATGAATTACTTCATGCATCACTGAAATGCAGCTACCTGTCTCAGTAGGAAACAGGAGTGGCTTTACAGCACATGGCTTTATTGTGCAGTATTGCTAAACGGGCAGAGGAAAATGCTGTAATGGCTCTGAATTATTTCAGCTCCCCTCTATCTATACTCTGGCAAGAACTTTTTTCATGCATCTGCTTTTGTTTCCATCTTCTAAATGATAAAGGAATTTTTTCGATATCAAAAGTGATGGCGTGGCCAATACATGAGCACGTGCCTTAGAAGAGAAAACTCAAACCTGCATTTTACTAAGACCCTAAGTGGCAGCTGCCTTTGGATGTATGCTCTTTTACCAGAAAGTGTACATGAAATTCTCTGAACTTATGTGGGTGGACCAGAGCCTCAGCTGTAGATAGTCCTGAGCTTCCCGGAATATTCTTGCAAATCCAAAGATCCTAAGGAAAGTTATGTAGCTTTTCTGATACAAGACAGATGAGATGAAATCAGATGAGATGTAGGCAGTTTCTTGAGGGGATTTCTCCTCTTCAATTTTTTTCTCTTTGTCATGTGAGGCATTTTAGCTTTTTATGTACATTGTTTAATTTTACCTGTAATACATTTCAATATATTGACAATACACTACACTGTGTGAAATGTAGAAAAATTAGTTGTTTCAGATTTATGAATAGGGAGATCAAAATCCCATCATTATGGGTTAAAATTAGCATACTTATAGCCATTCTAACATGTACAGGTTCAAAAATACTAAAGAAATTTGATTTCTTTTTTTGCTGAATGAAAAAAAAATTAAATCAGTGAATTTGAAGTGGCCAAAGTAATTTCTTGTCAAAAGAATGTTGGCAAATCATTAGAGAATTTGTTTCTCAATTAATACAAGTATAACAGCACACAATATTCTTTCTCTTAATAATATGTGCACCACATTCTGTTAGTTGTCGATGTTGAACTGAATTCAGAAGGGATTAACAGGTTCATTTTGCATAACTTTTGCAGAGTAAAGGGAATAGTATTTATCTGTTGCTCCTCCATGGAGAATTATTAGATTCATTTAATAATTAGCTGTTTAGAGTATGCTTTTGTGGGAAAAACAAATAATCAAGCAGAAACCCCAACAAAAAACCCACGTCATCATAATTTAATAATCCCTCATGATACAAAACCCACTTCATCACACAGTGATAAAATGCAACCTCTGTTCCAGGTATTCATTGCATATCTAGACAAAATTTGTCTCTCATGACCTTGAAAGACCACAGAAACCTCTACTTTATCCTTTTATAGAGCATGATTGAGTAATCTTTTAGGTGGCAATCCTCAACGTTTTCATCAGAAGTAATTTTTGTGGCATTTCTCTAAACCAGATACGAGCTCTCTAATTAGGCATACAGCAATCTCTTCACTCTGTTTACTGCTTTAGCCCTCTCAGCTTCATTTTCAAAGAAATTGATGTATTTTACACAAACAGATAAGCACATAAAACATATGCACAAACTTCTCTTTACAATAGTTGTTTTGTTCCTCTTCTGGATACACCGCTATTGCAAACAAAGCCAAGGAGCGAAACTCAGTGTTCTAAACAAGAGAGGTGCTTGATTAACAACCTGCCTAAACCTGTAGGTTTCTTCTGCAATTCACAACTTGACTAAGTTTTTCACTATATGATGGAGCTCTCAGGACAAAAAAAGCAGTATGACTCTTTTTCTCAGCTACACATACAGAGACTTGTCTTGAAGAATGGTTGAAGGACACAGCACTTTAAGAAGCTTAAAAGATTCCACCATCTTAAAAGCTTTTAGGTTGGTATTACTGGGATATGTAAGAGGTGTCTGTGGAGTATGGAAAGTTAGACCTGGCTACAAAACATTCTTCAAAAGAACACTTGCAAAGATATTTGTCTTCAAGAAGCAACAAATGGTTAAACAGCTTCAGTCATAGTGAACAGTTCATCATCTGTGTCCATTTAATATCAGAAGATTTATAGAAATGGGTGACCCTAAATTTGTAGTTTTGAGCATAATTTTTATTCCATCCCCAAAGGAATGGTTCATCCATATAAATGTTGTCAGCGGATTGTTTAAATTCCATTTTTGTTGTGGAATATTCAAGGAAAAAATCACTATGATGATACTATTTTCATTAATTTTTACTACAAACCATACATAAATTTGGCAAAAAGAGAGCAGAAACCCCCTAAGAACTATGGCCAACATGAGCTCTTTTATTTCTGTTGTTTGTGCCACTTACAAGTAGACCTGTAAAATGTACTGTGCACAACACTGCCTCACTACCTGAGAAACGCATGAAACAAAATACACTTAGAATATGCTTCATGCCTAAAACAGAGGGCTTGTTTACAAAAATATAAAAGTCACAGAATAACAGAATATGCTGAGTTGGAAGGGGATCCATCAGATCGAGTTCAACTCTGGCCCTTCATTAGATTCTTAAGGATGCAGATAAGCACATTTCTCAGACGTTTTTTGGCATTGATGTAGAAGTTTGGAATGTTCAAGGACATTTTTCAGTCCTACTGTGGTTGATCTTAATTTTTGAATACCTCAATAACTTTGAAAACCAACTCCAGAATAAGTAAACCTATTGTGTTAATAAAACAGCAATTTAGGAGGATTTCTGTTCCAGACTTTGCTAAGTATCCACAAGACACGTTCCAGTCACTAAAATGAAAGATTTTTAGAGACAATATTATGAAAAGAATATTTCAAATAAAATTTAATCTTTCCCTTGGCTCACAGAAAGCAGACAAATCAATACTTTTCTCAAATTTAAGTAAGATATACACTTCAAATTAGGTAGAATGACCCACTGGGTCTTGGAAGTGCTTTGAGAAGCATCATAAGATTGGATAAATATACTTTCAGGGGAAAAAAAGTGCAACTTTTATTCTTCCTTTTTACTACAGCAGTCTTTCCTAAAGTCACATTTCCTGGAAAAAAACAAGCTGCCACAAGAGTTATTGGCTGGATAAAAACTTTGAAATTAATTTTCTGTCATGACATTCACACAAAGTGTTGTGTGGGGGTGAGTGGTTCTTACTGCAAAGGGTGTTGGCAGAGCCTTGACTGTCTCATCTAAGTGCCTCTGCATCAAGGGCTTTTGGTAACCCTGTCATCAAGTTGCTTTCTATCTTACATGAAATATATCACCATTCAGTGCAACAACTCAAGTTCCAAGTCTAATGTGATTTCTTTGACATCTCTATAAGTAAAATTCATTTGCTCAAAATTTGAACAACACTGCAGAATTCCATGAGTGAATATCTGTTGATATTTTATTGGGGTTTTTATGGCATTCATTTTAAGCTGAAGTAAAGTATTTTGTTGGTAAGCAAGAAATGATGAGCCAAGAAGTTAGGCATCTGCCGTTTGAATAGAAATCAGAGTACTGCCTAAGGAAAACTTAGAGCAGAAATTGCATAAACTCTGCTTAAGGAGTGGACCTGTTAGCCCAAATATTCTGAATAAAGTTACCTGACATGAGGTAAGGGAGAAAAAGCAGCTCACTTCTAGCAAATGGGGAATTTGTCTTTTTTCATGTTTTTTTTCTCCATTTTTAACATGCACTTTCCATCTGCTCTGTAGCTCTCCAGGCTCCTCTGAGAGCTGATTTTGTTCACTGTTCTGGAAGAAAACTAAACCTCCAAGAAGAGAAGGACAGATTTCCTTGAATTCAGTGAGCTGAAGTAGCTAATGATGGACCTAAGTGAAAACCAGGGCCAGAGTGAGGAAGGAGGTTTCGCAGCATGGCCAGGAGCAGAGAAGGAGGATTAGGAAGACAAGCCAGTGTGTGTTGGGAACAGCCAAAGTGACTCATGGAGACACAACGTTGTTTCACAGCTGGGCTTTCTGAGGCAGGACTGCATCTACTTGCTTTTGTCAAAACTTGTCCTGAGCTTAGTTACTATATCAGTTTTGTCTCTTGAAATACAGCCAAGGAAGAGGATAGAGCAACTGTGATCTTTATGTAGTTAGATTTCAGCTTTTTAACCAGACAGAAGAATACCTACTTGCACGATCCTGACCGGTTTTAGGGAATACATAGACTTTCTAAATTGCAATACTTCCAGACAGCAATATAGTTTTAACCTCTTGTAAAACGTTAGGGCTGCTAATGTCAGATGCCAAAGAATTTCAGGTTCCTAAGAATGATGTGCTTTCCCCCCACTCTTGTCTTTTTTCTTTCCTTTTTTTTTTTAATGATTTTCCTAAACATTCTGCCAAAATTTCACTTCAGCTGCATCCACTATTTGCATCCTGTCTTTTGCTTTATTTATAGCTCCCCTGAACTGTAGTGTAACAGAATGTAAATCACACTGCAGAGGCTTTTGCAAGATGACAAAACAGTTCCCTGTTTAGAAGGCATCCCCCTAGCCTAGAATGTGGGAGCTCATGTTAGCAACTGACTGAGCAGTTCCTGCTTGCTACCTATTAAATAGGTGCTGGGGGACCTAGCATCTTCCATGCTTTGAACCCCTCTCTCCTTAGAATTGCTGTGAAGATCAGAGCCTTTTGAAGAATACTTTATCATTAAGATGAACATATTACATATGGTGCAGAGTTTCTGAAGTCATAATTGCTTTTGACTGAGAAAAAATACGAAGAGGCCATCAAGCAGCAGAAAACTGAATGTGTCACTGTGCAGTGCCTAGAGCAGCCCAGGAGGCACCTGGACAGCACCTGGAGTCTCAGCACAGCTCTCCAGAGTACTCTAGCTCAGTCATTTCCCTACAAGGCATAGTAAAAGGATCATTTTCTCCCTCTACACTGAGAAATAAAACAGAGTTGCCTCTTGTCTCGGTAGACTCTTGCTGTATCAGATCCCTCAACTTCAGGCATAAGGGCAAATTACTGTTCTTTTATAATGATCCAATCTCCTTCAGCACAACTCCCTGATCAGCTTTCATCAAAAGATAGCGGGCACCTGACAGACGCCTGTTACCAGGCAACCCCTGTGCTCATAAACCAGCTCTCTGTGCTGAGGCTTCCTCATTATCTGGGTTGGTTATATTTCAGTGGTGTAACACATATGTCAATGCCTTCCCTTTGTTAGCCCTGTATGAGACTGTCATAATTTTAGTCCAAAATGGAGAGCAGCAACACTAGGAAGGACTGATTTACTAGCCCAGGTAGAGACTGCTGTTTGCAGCAGGGTGGTGTCTGTAGCCTACTCTTCACCATGACCAAAGTAACAGTAAGTGGAACTAATGTACAAGTTAGTTTTGATGCCAGTTTTGCTTTAACAGCAAGCATTGATTAAAGTTATATGCAGTTAAAGAGCTGAGCATGTATTTATGCAGCTGACCTCCATATTTGTCACCTTTGGTAACTGGAACCACTCTTTGCCTGAGGTACTTTTATCACAGGCAATTATCATATTATTTGGAGGACTCCAGGGATAGTCAGTTTTATTTGTATTAGATTAGGGAGTAATTAGAATGAAGAGTAATTGATGCAAAAAAAAAAGCAACATATAACCTATTTAAAAATCAGTAAAAATCCATATGATTCACGTTTCTACAGGCATTGTGCTTTGTTTAGCTTTATGTTCAGGAAAACTACATGGCAGGCTGGAATATTATTTTAGGGCTGTCAGGTATTTATAAAGGCATGAACTCCACACAGGACTGTGTTGCCTCAGCCTGATCATCTTTATATTCATTCACCCTCTCAGCTGAAAGAAGCTTACAAGTACCACTTGCAAAGGATTTGCATGTGATTTGTGAAAACTTATTTCCCAGGGCCTGAGACCATAATCGAAGTTCACAACTGAACTGCCTTCTGATAAGCAATAACTTTTGATTATTGTTCATGAAATCATCAGTCCAATCAAATCTGAGAAATTGTAGTGAAGCGTTAATTTTTTTCAGACACAAAATTAGACAAACTAATATAACTTAAGTAAAAAATTTCTTAGTTCAGAAAAGAATGTCTCAAGAATGAAAACAAAATCTAATTAGGAAGTTCTGATGTAAGCAAAGCCAAGGGGGAGGAGAGAGCAAGTTTCAATTCTTCCTTTCAGCTCTGCCAGACTAACAAAGGCCACTTTATCCGTGATTGTGGGGATGGGGCTGAATCTGAAACTTGTGCCAGCAAACACTTCTTTTTTTTTACAAGAAAAGTGGTTCCCTGTATTATATATGCATATTTGGAAGCCTGCCAAAGCATTAGATTTCTATGAACAGATAATAAAGAGTCTGTATACGCTACCAATTGTAGATCTTGTCCTTTCTTTAACTTTTGCATTGTTGTTAGGGAAGGGCAGAGAAGTAAGCTGAATTGTTCCCACTGCCAGTTATTCACTTTCTCAGCAAGTGATTTTCTTGTTAAGGATTGCTTGTGAACTCTTGTTTGGAGCCAGCTAAACAATAAACCTCAGAAATGTAGGATGTTGCAAAAATGGAGAGAGGAAATGAGATGGAGAAGGGGAAAGATAGAGAATTTGGATCACCATCCAAATGGTGATCATTTTATATAAGCAAGGACCAAAAGGAAGTTGAAAAATGCAGCTTCAATTTTATCAGGCTCACTTGTTTGCAAGGGAGAGAGCTTCAGGCTGTTTCTTCTCCTTTCTCAGTTATTTTTACACCCATATGAACAGTTCTTGTGAAAATCCCTAAGTGCAGTATATTCTCACAGCTAGCTGATCACTGATTCTGTTACATCTTCTGATTTATAAATTAAATTTATTAATAAATCACTCCACAGAGATAAGGCAATTTATTCTTAGCAATACAAAAATATTGAACTGAAAAGCAAATTAGGAAACCAACACATCCTAGAATCATAGAATAGTCAGGGTTGGAAGGGGCCTTTAAAGGTAAAGTAGTCCAAGCCCCCTGCAATAAGCAGGGACATCTTCAACTCTGTCAGGTTGCTCAGAGGCCTGTGCAGCCTGACCTTGAATGTTTCCAATGATGGGGTTTAAACCTCCTTTCTGGGCTCTATGTTCCAGTGTTTCCTCATCCTCATTGCGAAAAATGTCTAATCTGAATTGGCTCTCTTTTAGTTTAAAACCATTACCACTTGTCTTATTGCAACAGGCCCTGTTAAAAAAGTTTACCCCCATCTGTCTTACAGGCCTCCTTTAAATATTGAAAAACTGCATGACATAAGTATCAGTATGCTCAATTTTCTGTTTATTATTTTGATCAAAATGGAACTTTGGTTTCTAGCATATGTGCATATTTTAGGGGAAAGTTTTAAATGCTTGGCATTACAATAGTTTTTTGCACTGTTGGAGTGTAAATAATAAAATAAAATATCCCGGCAAAGGTATTACCTATTTATTATACCCTTATTTGTATTTAATTTGTCATCTTACTGATATAGCTACAAATGCAATGAAGCATAACAAAAATATGTGAAACATAAATAGTTCTTGAATTAATTTCAACAGTAGCATTGCACTGCTTTGGCTTGTTTCTACAACTGCTTACATATGTCTAAAGCTATAATTCAAACTTTTCTAAAGAATAGATTTAACATGTGGAAAAAATGCCACCTGTAGCTTTTAACTTTACTCCAAGGATTTTGTCTGATTATATCACTTTAGGTGAAGAAGGCAGGGATTGAATGATATGATCGGAATCCTATGCTTTCTAGGGAATTAGATTGTGTTTGACATTTCTTTATGTTGTTTCATCTTTTTTAGTTAACATTTTGATTCTAAGAATGAGCTGGTACATTTATTTATCTACCTATAGGTTTTTCTTAACAATTGGTTCACTGTCCTATAGTGAAACTCTAGAAGTTGGTTGAATAAACACTCAGACTTACAAAAAATTATTTTTAAAAGATGCACAGATTAAGTATGAAATAGCAAAACTAGAGCAAAATTAAAATGCTCCCTCTAGCTTCATTGTGGAATGATAGAAAATAGAATTATGGAGCACATCAGTTTCCTCTCTTTCTCACCAGCCATCTGCCAGAGCTGAGATAACAAGCTGTAACTTCTGATTAAGTGAAATAAGAAAAGTGACCATCCCTAGATAGATTTTTTTAAAAAAATCTGCTTATTCTTGTATTGGGCAACACACACAAAAAGAGCTCAATTCTTGTAAGTCATGTATCTATGTGAGTGACAACTTAGACAACTCGTCAGCAAGATAAAATAAAAAATAATTAAAAAGAAAATTTAAAGTGGCACTCACAGTTATCAAGTGTCCATCTTCCAATGGGGTAGGTCAGTTCAGCAAGAGACAGTGTTTTTTCCCAAACCTCAGTTCTGTGTTACGACTGGAAAGAAACCAGTGGTAAACAGCAAACTGCATCCTCAGCAAAAAAAGGAAAAGTTAAAATGTCAGAACAACAGATGCTACCTGAAAGTGCTTTGTCTGCCTGTCTATGCCCAGGAAATTTTGCATTTCTTCTTTCTTTCTCCACCATATGTAAGATATCACAGAAGAAAAACAAAGAGACTGTAGTATTTTCATTCAAAATCATAGCAGACAAAAGTAATGTTTTTCTTCTGAAGAGATAAAGTAACTGCGGTGGAGACAGGTGGACATGGGGAAAAAAGCGCTCCCTTTTAGCATGAAAATGTTATAGGTAGGACATCTGTCAGATGTAGGAAACATCCACATGGCACATTTTAAGTGCCTTCACAAGCAGCTTCACAGTCCTCTAAAATGCTTGATTATGTCTGTTTGAAGATTGCATCCTTGGATGCTTTCCTCTACTTTATCTATCATGTCATCAATCCTTGATTTCTACCCATTTTTCTTTTAAAATATGACAAAATACAAGTACATAAATGTGTAATATATGACACTATAAATTGCAGCTTGTTCTCCTAATGTCCTGGGTTTGGCTGAGACAGAGTTAATATTCTGCCTAGTAGCTGGTACAGTGCTGTGGTTTGGATTTAGGATGAGAATAATGTTGATAAAACACTGAGGTTTTAGTTGCTAAGTTGTGCTTACTAAGTTAAGGACTTTTCAGTTTCCCATGCTCTGCCAGTGAGGCAGTGCTCAGGAGGCCAAGGAGATATCCCATACCTCAGGAACTCCATGTCCAGTATATAAACGGGGAGAAGTTGGCCAGGAAGCACTGGCATCTGCTCAGGGATGGGATGGGCATCAGTCAGCAAGTGATGAGCAATGGTACTGTGCATCACTTGTCTTTCTTTGGGTTTTTCTCCTTCTCTTTGTTGTTCTCCTTTTCATTACTACTATATTATTATTGTTGTTACAATATTTTATTTCAATTATTAATCTGTTCTTGTGTCAACTCACAGGTTTTACTTTTTTTTCCAATTTTTTGCCACATCCCTCTGATGGGGGAAGTGGGGCATGGGGGTGAAAAAGCAGTTGCATGACACAGCCTAATTACAAAATACTCCAAAAGGAAAAAAGGACCATGATTTTTTTGAACGCAGACGATTTTAGTGCATATATGTACACAAGTGTTTCCTGTATTTGAACAGCATATGTATGAGTTATCCTGAATATGCATTCTCCAGAAGTCAAAAATCCCTCAGATCCAGATAAAAAGGGTGGTATAAACAGCTAACTGAATAAGATTCAGAGAAGATGAATTTCTGTACTGTTTTATTCTTGTCAAATGAATAGGGAAAAATTGATTTTATAGTTTTCATTTGTCCTTTTTTTCCTCCCTGAAATGCAGGTGTTTTATATCACTGAAACCTACAGATAAAATGGTTTTCAATTCATTTCAGCAGTACCAGCATATAGGAAATGAGTAGTACTTTATTCTTCAAGAGCAGCGCAATAGCTGTTTCTTCTTACAAGATTTTAAAAATGTGAAAATGGGAACACACAAATTGCTTAAATCAAGACAGAAGGTTGGAAATCAATGTCTTAAGTTCCTGTAAACTTGGAAAATTGTACTTGTTAGACACTTGAATCTTGAACTGATTGAACTACTCAGTGATGTGAGAAACATGTTAGTTTCTGATTACAGACATTCAACAACTGGAGGAAATCCTAAGTTAGAGACATATATCATATGCATGGAATAGGACCTGCATCAAGTTTTCATTGTGCAACCTAACTGGCCTCTTTCAGGATTTCTAGAAGTATTCATTTTGAAATAGTTTCTTGGACACTTCGATTAGAATCAGGAGTATCTCCATAACCTACCAATTGCTGATATAATCCCTGGAAGAGTGCAGCATTTCTGTATTTGAGAGATTAGAGATTTTATTCACAATGACTGGACCTTTCAATCAGTCAGTGTAAATTCATAATATTGTTGGATTTGGATCTTATGAAGATATTCTTGATTGCAGACCACTAAAGATATCTAAATGTAGTCTGATGAATTCCATCCCAAGATAGTCAGTGCTTTGTATGAACCCACAGATTTGTTATAGAATGAATAGAAGAAGTGTGAACCTTAGGTTTTCAGTCAGAAATTCTGTCTAATTTTCATATAAACTTACTTCTTTTGCTGACTCTTTGGTGCTAGAGATTTCAGAAGGATCCTGAAGGGTCAAAAAAGGAAGAACTTGCATATAACATTCTGCCTAAAGTGTATTCCTACAATGTCATGTATTCAGACATTTTGCTCAATAATTCTTAGAAAGGTTGCTATTCACAACTGAATCCCAGTATTGATGTTTGAAGACTGAATGGAAGCTATCACAAGAGCTTAGCTTTTTCTCTGCTGGTTGATCTTACAATTTAAAAAAATACCCATGCACAAACTGAAATAGTTACTTTTGTGTAGAACTTGATGTGATCATCTCTAATGTATTTCATTATCTCACCATAGTCTTCACTGAACACTGTATTTTTCTCTTATTGATGTTTCCTTTTTTCCTAAGTACAAACAATACATGTTGCTATGCAAAAGACTTTTTGCTTTTCATCTTTCTCTGCCTCTGCTAATCCTCTAGTTTTGAATAAAATAGTTTTGAATATTTACTTTTAGTGAACAGTGTGGAAATATTTAAATTCTGCAGCTTTACACTTTCATCTTGATGAGTAGTTCTTACTTGGTCTATAATCTTTGTTGTTTATCAGTACAATTTGTGAGATAGATCGGTATATACTAAAACCTTTCAGCGCTAACATTTTGCTGGTAGACCCTCATGGTCAAAGATTACATTTAGTAAATATTTGCTGCTAATTAAAAGTGCTTTCTGTTCTTAAAAATATTATGGTTAAAAATACAAAGTTTTCCTCTTTCTCTGCACTACTTAAACACGGATCTAGTTTAGTTCGGATCCATGAACATATATACTCATAGAAAATACTGTAGCCTAATTGCAGACCCACTCTTCTTTCTTCATACAATATTACTCTTAAATTCAGTTAGTAGCTGAGCTTGCTGTTGCTGTCTTATTCTTCAAACATAAAAATCTATGTGTGCATATTACCTGGGATTAGAAAACTCAGTGCTAATCCAAGCAAGTGTAGTGTGAATACACTTTCAGGAAAAATTTGATCTGTTCTTACAGTAGTAATGTATCATTTAATTTTTCAAGTATATGCACAAAAATAATTTAATAACTTTTTTTTAATATCAGGTAATTGCTACAGTTTTAATTCCATATACATCAGTGTCCTTTTCATTTGATCCAGATCCACATGTTCTTTAGTGTAATTTAAAACTAACTTCCTTCAGGTTAAGCTTTGACTTCTCCTGACAAGAATTGCACTCTTCATGCAGTTCTTATCTTCAAGCATGAGAACATTTCTCGGTAACACCACCAATCTGGAGATAGGAAAATATCCTGCTTTTATTCCTTTGTACACTGTAGAGGAAAGACAAAGTAAATTGTCTGTGGCAGCTGTAGTTCCAGGAAACAGAGGTTTTTGTGAAGTTACATATTTATAATGGTGTGTCAGCTGGCCAGAGGGTCCGTTAGTCATGTTCATTTCTGTGGTCTTATCCTGCTATCACAAATAAGTACAGAAAGGCTCATATTGATTTGAGAAGAAGCTAACTTGCTGCTCTAATGATACTGCTGACTAAACGACTGCAGTTAAATTATCATGAGTAATTGTAAAGAATTAAGGAGGAAAAAAACATTAGAGAAACGTGATACAGTGTGGCAATGAGAGCTCTCCTACAAAGTGCATACCCCATTTGTAAAAGTTACACTCGGTGCCAGAGCTCTCAGAAGTACATTGATTTCCTTGTGAATTTCAATAGTTTCTAATCACACAGAAATTATTCAGCTTTCCTCTGCAACAAACATAAATCTATGGGAATAAGATTAAAGTGCTATATACACAGATAAAATTCAGTCAAATTTTTAAATTGCCCTTGGGCCAGTAAACTAATAAGATATAGTGACCCACTTAAGCAGCTTGTGTGAGAAAAACATCCTGCATAATGTCAGCAAAACCCCCTTTCTTTGCTGAGACGGTACTTGTAGTATGCTAAGCCTGCTTTTTTTTTCAGGAGAACTGACTTCTTTAAATGCATGGTTTGGCAGTGTATTGCACAGAACCTAATACACCAGTTTTGAAATGTTTCATTGAAAGATTTGGCTATATTTGGACAGTTTATGTTCAAGTGCTGAGCAAATAACATATTATTTTTTTTAAAGTACGATAGCATATGTTCCTCAATGTGCTTTAAAATACAAGAAAAATAGATTATGAGCTTTCTGTATTTAGGATAAATGAAATATAGTGGTAGTGTAAATATCAAAGACAAATTAATTTGCATATAAAATTCAGTGTTTTCCAGTACTTACCACTTTGTGGCACCAGGGAAATTACAGCTGTGGAACTATTATGCCTATTACTACTACATATTGCAAAAATCTGTGATGAGCTGGACCTATGACCAGACTGACTAGAGCTGTGAAAATAATCAGCAATACAGTATGATAGTTGGGGGCAAAAATAAAATAAAATCTTAAAAAAAGAATCAAAAAAAAAAAACCAAAAAACCAAGCCAAACCAAACCAAACAAACCAAAAACAACCAACCAACCAACTAACCAACAAAAAAAACCCCAAAAAGCGAAAACAAAAAAATTGCTGCATGGGTAAAGAAAGCCCAAACATCACTTGCAGATGGATTAAACACTACCAAAGTTTAAGGAAGACTGGGATTAATTGCCAAGGTAATGTCTTCTGAATATTGATGCAGCTAAATGCTGTAGTACAGAAACAAATATAGATGTTAAATCTGTTTAAGAGCAGGCAGGTAGCATGATTGCTGAAGGGCCTGAACTTTACACTGATCTCATGGAGATGATGGGTAGAAACTCAAAAAACACATGCCAGCTAGTCAAGAGTTGCAGTACCTATTAGTACGCCCTTTACAGAGGACAAGTGAATGCCGAGAGGCCTACTGCAGGTTGTATCCCTAGGTCAGGTCTTGGAGGTCCCTCAGTGAATTGAAGAGAAGTGACTAACATCTAGGATCTTGTCTTTTGAGGAGCATTTAGACAAAGAAGAGGGGAGATCTCCATGAGCAGTTTAGCTGCCTAGAGTAAGCACTGTGGTATGTCATCTTGCCAATAAGAAAGAATCTCTTGTTTTATTCATACTGTCAGAATAATCCGGAAAAAATATCACAAAAACCTTCTAAAAGCAGCAGTTCTTTCCAGATGCTAAATTAGAAGCTGAGATGACCCAAGAACTGCACCAGGAGTTTAAAGATGCGTGAAATATACACAACTTCATTGAAGTTCATTCAAGTAATAATACATGA
Source organism: Pithys albifrons albifrons (assembly GCF_047495875.1). NCBI lineage: Eukaryota > Metazoa > Chordata > Aves > Passeriformes > Thamnophilidae > Pithys > Pithys albifrons. Next base: position 27,196,393 of record NC_092459.1, read on the forward strand.
GATAAGCTGCTGATGTTTATAGAACAGAAATAACCTCTCAAAATCATATCTTGTTCTGCAGTGTACAGTTTGGCAGCAGCTTCTTTAAACAGTATCTTAGGAGTTATATCTTTTAGTTGGGGCATAGAGAAGGGAGCATGAAAATGTCATTAACAATAATAGGAGTTGTGTGTCTAATTTCTCATTAACAGTTCTGGTTAGTGCACACACTTTAATGCTAAGGCATGGGTTAGTGTAACCTCCCCTTTCTTTAGTTACAAAATGCTTTTCAAACATATAAAACCTTTACAACTATTAAATTCTATACTTTTACAAATAATTCACTCATAGATTGTGTAATTTATACATTTTTCTTTGCCTGATAATAAATTATAGCTTTAGCTACCGCAAATGGGTAATATAAGGACTAATTTAGTGGCCATGTTGAAAAGCTTTAGCTATCTTTCTTGAATATTGAGCACAAATTAATTTGTTTTGATCTGTTTATATTTAATTTTTTTTCTAAACTGGGTTTAGTCATTTAAATTGTTTCATATGACACAAAGACTAAAATCTTAGAAGTAGCATTGTAAACTTCATTGTGTTCGGAGAAGTATACAGGTAAGATATCTATATCCCCTTGCCTTCAGCTATATGTTTGAAAAATATTTATCCCATCTGGAAGAGGAAAGAGTACTTACAAATCTAATACAGTCTCACTTACCTTTTATTTATGAGACTGCTTTAGGCAAGTGTATTCAGACATACCTACCTAGAGCTAGTTGTATTTTTTTGTATGTAGGGAACTTGACAGAACCTTGCTTAGATACGTGACTGCAGTTTTCTTCGTATATATTGCTTTTGATGCAGAGGAAAGTAATAATTGTTTTGTCAGTGTCTCGGTTTGAGGGGAAAAACCAAAATGTTTTACCCACAAGCAGGGGAGGGGCCTCCTCCTCAATAATCACACCACTCTTTATCAAATTTAAGAAAAGGAATTTTAATACAAGAAGGATAACTGCTATATATATATATATATATATGTAAACAGACTAGTGCAACCCACTTCCCCAACACCATAAGAGGAAAAAAAAACAACAACAACAAAACCCAGCAGGTTTTCCTCCGGGAGGAAAGGTTATACTTAAGTGTCCTTGTCACAGCCCGCTGGCTGCAGAGTGAGTTTCAGTCCCTCTCCAGCGAAACAGACGAGCAGTGAGCTTTCAGATGGACTCAGTCTCTTCCCCTGTGTTCCCCGTCCAAGAAGCAGACAGGTACGAGCAAACAGCAGCAAATCCAAGGCAGGCAGCAGCACGGCAGGAAAAAGTAATCCGAAGTAGGCAGCGGCAAGACAGCCAGGGAAAACCCCAGCAGTAACCAGCAGGGCAGCCTGCCTCCTTGGAGCCCCCACTCCCCCGTTCCGCCGAGCCAAGACTGAGGAGAATATCCAAAAAAAAAACCAAAAGAGACAAACCTGCCCCCACCCCAGCGATCACAGTTAACTACTTCTTTTGTTAACCGCTGGCCTGGGCAGTTAAGTGGCAGGGGAGAGAATTTACATAATAATCCCAAACTACAACATTATCCACCCCTAAATTCTCTTCCATGCCGATACTCTACATTAAACTTAAATTTTCTTTCAAATAATTAAGTGTTTACAAATACAGTAATATGAGTCGTTTACCCAGAGATAAGTTCCCCTTGAGGTACACATCGTGTCTCTCCATCTTCCTGCATCACCCACCAGGTGGAACCAGATCCTTGAGCAAAGACAACCCCACGAATGGGTTTGCCTTTGCCTGAGGCAGGGTTGATCCAGACTGTTTTCCCTAGCATACCTCTCAGGTGTATTACAGGGACTTTGTCTCCATCTACAGTGTGAAGGGGTTCTGATTGGGCAGGGCCGGCTCGATTGACAGAGCCTCTAGTGTTGACTAGCCATGTAGCCTTTGCTAAGTGTTGATCCCAGTGTTTGAAAGTCCCTCCACCCAACGCCTTCAAAGTGGTTTTCAACAGTCCATTACACCGCTCAACTTTCCCGGCAGCTGGTGCATGGTAGGGGATATGATACACCCACTCAATGCCATGTTCTCTCGCCCAGGTAGCAACTAAGCTGTTTTTGAAATGAGTTCCATTATCTGACTCAATTCGTTCTGGGGTGCCATGTCGCCACAGCACTTGTTTTTCCAGGCCTAGGATGGTGTTCCGAGCAGTGGCGTGAGGCACTGGGTGTGTCTCCAGCCACCCTGTGGTTGCTTCCACCATGGTGAGCACATAGCGCTTGCCTTGGCGGGTCTGTGGCAGTGTGATGTAGTCAACCTGCCAGGCCTCCCCGTACTTATACTTATCCCAGCGTCCACCATACCACAGGGGCTTCACTCTCTTAGCCTGCTTAATGGCAGCACATGTCTCGCAGTCGTGGATAACCTGAGAGATAATGTCCATGGTTAAATCCACCCCTCGGTCTCGTGCCCATTTATAAGTGGCATCTCTGCCCTGATGGCCCGAGGCATCATGGGCCCATCGAGCCAAGAACAGCTCTCCCTTGTGCTGCCAGTCCAGATCTGTCTGTGATACTTTCACTTGCGCAGCTCGGTCTGCCTGTTGGTTGTTGAGATGTTCCTCATTGGCCTGATTTTTGGGCACGTGTGCGTCTACGTGGCGGACTCTCACAATCAGCTTCTCTACTCGGGTGGCAATATCTTGCCATATATCGGCAGCCCAGATGGGTTTCCCTCTGCGTTTCCAATTGGTTTTCTTCCATCGGTCTAACCATCCCCAGAGAGCATTGGCCACCATCCATGAGTCGGTGTAGAGGTAAAGCTTTGGCCATTTCTCTCGTTCAGCAATGTCCAGGGCCAACTGCACGGCTTTAAGCTCTGCAAACTGACTCGACCCACCTTCTCCTTCAGTAGCTTCTGCAACTTGTCGTGTGGGACTCCATACAGCTGCTTTCCATTTGCGATTAGTCCCTACAATGCGACAGGAGCCATCGGTGAAGAGGGCGTAGCGTATTTCCTCTTTTGGCAATTGATTGTATGGTGGAGCTTCTTCCGCACGTGTCACCTGCTCTTCCTCTTCATCTGCTAGACCAAAATTTTCACCTTCAGGCCAGTTCGTGATGATTTCCAGGATCCCAGGGCGATTTGATTTTCCTATACGGGCGCGCTGCGTAATCAGGGCAATCCACTTGCTCCAGGTAGCATCAGTGGCGTGATGTGTAGAGGCAGCCTGTCCTGACAACATCCACTTCAGCACTGGTAGTCGAGGTGCCAGAAACAGCTGTGCTTCTGCGCCAATCACCTCTGAGGCGGCTTGGACTCCTTCATAGGCGGCTAGGATCTCTTTCTCTGTGGGGGTATAGTTGGCTTCAGATCCTCTGTAGCCTCGGCTCCAGAATCCAAGTGGTCGGCCTCGAGTCTCACCAGGCACCTTCTGCCAAAGGCTCCAAGACAGGCCATTATTCCCGGCGGCGGAGTAGAGCATGTTCTGTACGTCTGGTCCTGTCCTGACTGGTCCAAGGGCTACAGCCTGAGCAATCTCATGCTTGATCTGGTCAAAGGCTTGTTGCTGCTCAGGGCCCCAGTGGAAATCATTCTTCTTACGGGTTACCAAGTAGAGAGGGCTTACGATCTGACTGTATGCTGGGATATGCATCCTCCAGAACCCTATGGCACCCAGGAAGGCTTGTGTTTCCTTTTTGCTGGTAGGTGGAGACATTGCTGTGATCTTATTGATGACTTCTGTTGGAATCTGACGGCGTCCATCCTGCCACTTCACTCCCAGGAACTGGATCTCTTGGGCTGGTCCCTTAACCTTACTCCGTTTGATGGCAAAGCCAGCTCCCAAAAGGATCTGGATGATTTTCTCTCCTTTCTGAAAAACCTCTTCTGCTGTGTCCCCCCACACAATGATGTCATCAATGTATTGCAGGTGTTCTGGAGCCTCACCCTTCTCCAGTGCAGTCTGGATCAGTCCATGACAGATGGTGGGACTGTGTTTCCACCCCTGGGGTAGTCGGTTCCAGGTGTACTGCACGCCCCTCCAGGTGAAAGCAAACTGTGGCCTGCACTCTGGTGCCAGAGGAATGGAGAAGAACGCATTAGCAATGTCAATAGTGGCATACCACTTTGCTGCCCTGGACTCCAGTTCATACTGGAGCTCCAGCATGTCCGGCACAGCGGCACTCAGCGGTGGGGTAACTTCATTCAAGCCACGATAGTCCACAGTCAATCTCCATTCTCCATCAGACTTATGCACAGGCCAGATGGGGCTGTTGAAGGGTGAGTGGGTTTTGCTGACCACCCCTTGGCTCTCCAGTTCACGGATCATCTTATGGATGGGGATCACAGCATCACGGTTCGTTCGGTATTGCCGACGGTGCACTGTCGTGGTGGCAATTGGCACTTGCTGTTCCTCAACTTTCAACAGTCCAACAGCAGAAGGACTTTCTGAGAGACCTGGCAATGAGTTCAATTGTTCAATCCCTTCTGTCTGTACAGTGGCTATTCCAAAAGCCCATCTATGCCCCTTTGGGTCCTTAAAATATCCATTCCTGAGGTAGTCAATGCCCAGGATACATGGGGCGGCTGGACCAGTCACAATGGGGTGTTTCTGCCAATCTCTCCCTGTCAAGCTCACTTCAGCTTCTAGCACAGTCAACTCTTGAGATCCCCCTGTCACCCCAGAAATAGAAATAGTTTCTGAGCCCACATGTCCTGATGGCATTAATGTGCATTGAGCGCCAGTATCAACCAAAGCCTTATACTTTTGTGGGTCTGATGTACCAGGCCATCGAATCCACACAGTCCAATAGACACGGTTGTCCCGTGCCTCTACCTGGCTAGAGGCAGGGCCCCTCTAACACTGATCCTGGTCATAGCGGTCAGAACCTTTTCTCGATGAGTACACCTGGGAGGTGCCCTCCTGTGGGTCAGATTCTTGCCCGTGGGAAACTGGGACTGCACTTACTCTCACTGACCTTCTTCCATTCTCCTTCAGTTCTTGTACTCGGGCTGCAAGGGCACGGGTGGGTTTCCCATCCCACCGTCCCATGTCTTCTCCATGTTTGGCCAGGAAGTACCACATCTCAGTTCGTGAGGTCTGTCCACTTCCTCTGGCTGGGGGGCGTCTGGCTCTGACTTCAGAGGTTCTCATTCGCACTGGTGCCACTTGGAGACTTTCCCTAATTTCCTCTCTGATCGCTTTTACCTCTGCAGGCAGCGTCTTGAGACTCTCAACCAATGTCTCTACAGCAGAAATACGGGCCTGCATTGGGCTGTGGGTCATGCTTTCATATATCCGGAGCTTATTTGCTACTGCGCCCACTGTTTCATGGTTCTCTTCCCTATACATGGATGCCAGGAAATCGGTGTATTCAGCTGGCCCCGAGCGTGAAAGGTCCCACCACATATGTGGTGTGCATCTGACCTTGTCAGGGTCATTATTGGCTTGCCCACCTCTTCCAAAAAGCACGTCCATCATTGCCATCTCCCTCAGACGTAAAATTCCTTCTTCCATCGTCTTCCAAGTCTTCCTAATATGATGTTCCTGCAGGATTTCTCTATAAACAAACTTCTCTCTTACACTCGTTAGAAGTCGTGCCCAGAGTGAAAGGGGCTTTGATTCCCTCACGAACACCTGTTCAATAGCCACGTCCTGGGCCAGAGCCCCCAAAAACCTGGCTTCAGCACCATCCAGTTGTAAGGTTTCACCCATAAGGTCCCAAACTCGGATCAACCAAGTCAGGATGGGCTCACCCGGGTGTCGAGCAATGTCTTTCCGCAAACTACGGAGATTATCAAATGACAATGACTCAGTGATGATCTCAGGCTCTGGGTCTGCTTGCTGTGGAGGTGCAGCAGCCCCCTCATCGTCTGCTGGATGGTCTAATTTGGTCTTATATTTCCTTTTCTGAATAGGGGCAACTTCCATAGGCTTGGCCTGTCCTCCTGGTTTAGCCTCATCCTTTTCTCCCTTCACTGTGGCATCAGGGGTTTTATTCTCTCGCTTTTCCCCCTTCACTGGGCTAGGTTTCTGAATGCATTCTGGAAAAACCCTGGCCCTACCTTCAAACATTCTGTAAGCTGCAGGGATACAACCCTGCAGAAAAACCATAAAGAGCAAGATATCTCTGGCATCCAGGGAGAATTTAAACATCTCAAAAGCTGTTGTAGCAGACTTGAATGGGGAATGGACAAAGGGTTGGGAGAAGAGATTCTCCTTTGTTCCTTCCCAAGGGTCCGTACTATTATCACTGAATCCCCAGAGGTAGCAGCTTAGGTTGCGGCAGGAAAACAGCCTGGAGAGCACCACCCACATGACATCCAAAGGCATCGAATTCATGGCACCATAAATCCAGAGTAAGAACTCAATAATAATTGCGGCTATTTGAGTTTTGCTCATTGATTTGTTGATAAGACTTAAACCTGCCGCTCCTTTTGGCATGAATTTGTACCAACAAAAAGCCAATATATTATACAGGATGGTCCTGATGAACTCTAAGCTCAAGACCCACATGGTGCCACAAAATAGCAGTTATCCTTCTTTGTTTACAAGCCCCACGTTGGGCGCCAAGAAATGTCTCGGTTTGAGGGGAAAAACCAAAATGTTTTACCCACAAGCAGGGGAGGGGCCTCCTCCTCAATAATCACACCACTCTTTATCAAATTTAAGAAAAGGAATTTTAATACAAGAAGGATAACTGCTATATATATATATATATATATGTAAACAGACTAGTGCAACCCACTTCCCCAACACCATAAGAGGAAAAAAAAACAACAACAACAAAACCCAGCAGGTTTTCCTCCGGGAGGAAAGGTTATACTTAAGTGTCCTTGTCACAGCCCGCTGGCTGCAGAGTGAGTTTCAGTCCCTCTCCAGCGAAACAGACGAGCAGTGAGCTTTCAGATGGACTCAGTCTCTTCCCCTGTGTTCCCCGTCCAAGAAGCAGACAGGTACGAGCAAACAGCAGCAAATCCAAGGCAGGCAGCAGCACGGCAGGAAAAAGTAATCCGAAGTAGGCAGCGGCAAGACAGCCAGGGAAAACCCCAGCAGTAACCAGCAGGGCAGCCTGCCTCCTTGGAGCCCCCACTCCCCCGTTCCGCCGAGCCAAGACTGAGGAGAATATCCAAAAAAAAAACCAAAAGAGACAAACCTGCCCCCACCCCAGCGATCACAGTTAACTACTTCTTTTGTTAACCGCTGGCCTGGGCAGTTAAGTGGCAGGGGAGAGAATTTACATAATAATCCCAAACTACAACAGTCAGACAACTTCACATACGGACCTTGGGCTTCTTGGTTTCACAGGGCAATTTGTATGTTTAAATATGCCTGAAAACTTTGCATGTTAAATTAATTCCACAGATTATTACAAGCATTTGAAATTGGAACTCCTATTTCACTCTACTGTGCTATCTTTTTATGGCTACCTTTTTATTTTAATATGGAAGTGTGAAATATTGATGATTATGAAATAGAGAGCATGCAACTGAAAGTTAACCAGTCAACAAAAATATAAATGACGGTACAGAACTTTGCTAAGAGAAGTGGTACATAACAGTGCATCATAAATGCCTTACTTTTATAACATCCCTCAATGTCTTTTCAGATAAATGGCTGAGAAAAGAATGTGTCAAAAGACTATGTTTTGCAGCCCATAAAGCAACAAAGCATTTCTTCCACAGGTCAACCTTATCCTATATTGTAGATAAAATTGCACTGACCTTTTATCTGTATTGACAAAGATTTCATTCAACAGAACTGATTTCTGACTTTTATACTTGAAAAAGTTGTAAACTTCGACACCATGGCAATCAGACCTTTTCAGCCCAGACAAAATACACAGGTGACTGGGGAGAAGGCATTAGAAGCTCTCTTTGAACAAAGAAAGGCACTTTAGAGAATAGTGGCAGACTTCTAAGCTTTTCATACTGCTGTGGTTTTATTCCAGTTGTTCTTCCCAATACTTTTTTTTCCCCCAAAATCAGGCATAAATATAATAGGTTTATCAAGATTTATGTACAAGTTTGAAATCTGAAGTTGATCTGAATTTTTTGAAGGTCTTTATAGAAATGGCTAAACATTAATGATTCTTATTCCTTAGATTTCTTCCTCAGGGTTTCAGATATTCTAACTGTATCAAAAGCATAATTAAACTGTGAACCAGAGAACAGCCAGATACTATCATCCATCAACTTGTCACTGGATACCAAGTGGAAGCATAATCTATTTTATGTCCTGCTAGTTTGTCTGTTGTCAATCCAATGCCTACACACACTATATTCATGAGTCAGATGAAGCCCTTCCTTGATAACACGTAACTTGCATTTTCACTTTCTGTGTATTTTTAAATGTATTTTAATAGGATGTGAATTGTCCATCACTTAGATGGACTTTTTTTCCTTACTATTTCCTGCCTTACGTAGTCAAAAAATAATTGCTACTGAGTTTTTCCGAAAGCCTTGAAGTAAAGTCCAATCTGTTGTCCCAGTTTCCTTGTTTGAAATGTTGACAAATTCATTTGGAAAAAAGAATTTTTTTAATTATATCGGTATTAATTACCTCAAATGACAGTTATAACTCTGTAATTTCTCTGGACTTACGTAGTTTAATATGTCTGTCCGTAGTGCTGGTTGATGAAGAATACGCTAGCATGAACCTTAACTTGACATATGCAATGGAAAGTTGTGTGAAAAAACATTTTATTAAGCTAGGACTTTTGTAAAGTCAGATCCTCAGCATAAGAATATTATGTAAATCAGGTCAATTCTTTCCAAGCAATGAAAATTAATGTCAGAAAATCCATATTTTAGCATAAATTATTTAGTGAAAAGTTCAGTTCTTTTATAGTAGTGTGCCTGAAGCATTTGTATATGGGCATTTTGTCTGGCCATCGTTAACACATGCCATAGGAGATTTCACTTCCTTCCAGTCATTAGTTTCAAGGCTTGCTATTTGGCAGGGGTTTTTTGGTAACACAACTTTTCTTCCATTATATTCTCTGTCAGTATTCATCTTGCAACATATATCATAGAATCATAGAATCAGAAAGGTTGGTAAAGACCTCCAAGATATCAACCAAGTTTATTGGCAATTGCATTTTAAATTGCTCAGAAATTAGAGTCTGTTGTAAAAGCACTGTAAGTCTTTTTGGAAGAAGAGAAGAAGAATGGAGGAATGAATCACTGAAGGGTTGCAGAGCTAATATATGTCCTTTCTACTCTTTCCAACAGGAGACTATCTTAGCTGTATATCAAATTCTTGCTTTCTAAGAAAAATAATTTAAAAATTATGTTTTTATTTCCTCTACATAAGTATCGGACAGAGTTCTAAACTGCACAGATACTTGTATCTGGAAAGTTATTTTTAGTTAACAGCTGAAGAATTGAATTGATAATTTTAGCCTACTAGCAAGCTTTAAAACTAGAGCTTTGGGGAAAAAAACCACGCTTGAATTCTTGGGATTTTTGTCCCTGAGGAAAAAAATTCTCCCAGACCAAAACAATTAACAAATCAACATCATAAATGCATAATATGAGGTCTGGAAGAGACCCTGTAAAGTCCTCTAGTCTAATTCGGTGCTCCAGACTAGGATCGGCTATGACACTCATGCTTGATAAAGGTTTCTTGAACCTGTCCTTTATGACATCATTGGCCTGTTACAGGATGAGGATGGTCACCTCATAAACAGGGACAGAGACAAGGCAGAGGGGTTTTATGCTTGCTTTGCCTCTGTCTTCAACATGGATAACAGACCAAAGGAGTCTCAGTGCCCTGAGGTGGAGGACCATGACTGCAAGAATGACCAACTCCCAGATGACCCTGAAATGATACAGGATTTGCTTCTCCAGCTGGATCCCTACATAATCTATGAGGCCTGATGGGATCATCCCAGAATCTTCAAAGAGCTGGCTGATGTAATCTCAAAACCTTTTTGATGGTTTTTGAGTTGTTTTGGAAATCCAAAGAGGTCCCAACTGACTGGAAGCTGACGAACATTGAACCAATTTCCAAGAAGGGCAAGAAGCAGGACCATGGAAACTGCAGGCCTGTCAGTCTCATTTTAGTGCCTGGAAAAATTATGGAGAAGATTTTTCTGGGAAGTATTGAAAAGCAGCTGAAAGACAATGCAGTCATTGATCACAGACAGCACGGCTTCATGAGAGGAAGGTCCAGCTTATCAAACCTGATTTCCTTTTATGACAAGGTAACCCACCTGGCTAATCAAGGGAAGGCAACTGATGTCATCTTTCTGGATTTCAGTGAAGCTTTCAATACTGTCTCTCACAGGATCCTTCTGGACAAAATGTCCAGCCCACAGCTGAATAAACACATCATGTGGTGGGTGAGCAATTGGCTCATGGATACAGCACAGAGGGCAATAATGAATGGGGTTACATCAGACTGGTGACCTGTCAGTAATGGGGTTCCACAGGGCTCCATCTTGGGCCCTGTGCTCTTCAACATCTTCATAAATGACTCAGACACAGGACTGGAAGGGACACCAAGCAAGTTTGCAGATGATGCAAAAATGGGAGGAGCTTTGGACCCCCTCAAAGGCAGGGAGGCCCTGCAGAGAGACCTCAACAAATTAGAGAAAATTAAGGCTGGAAATTAGAAGGCTGGTTCTTCACCCAGAGAGTGATTGGGCACTGGAACAGGCTTCCCAGGGAAGTGGTCACACCACCAAGCCTTACAGAGTCCAGGAAGCTTCCATACAATACTCTGAGGCACATGGTGTGTTTCTTGGGGATGGTCCTGTGCAGGGCTAAGGGTTGGACTTGATATATCTTCTGGGTCCCTTTCAACTCAGCATATTCTGTAATTCTGTGGCAGGAAAAATATTTTCTCTTTTTTTGGCAAGAATATTTTAACATCCTTGAGCACTACTATTCCATCCTTTTTGTGCAGCTAAGCAAATTCAGTTGTTTCAGGCTTCATTAGTAGAAACATTTGGTCTGATCATTCTCATTATCATCCTTTAGCTGAAACCTATATCTATTTGGAATTGCATTGCATAATACTGGACACAGTACTGCATTTGAGGTCTTACCCTTTTGAGATTATCAACAAGATGATTTCATTTGGTGTGCAAAATCCATTCCAGTCTAAACAACCCAATATGGTGTATGCATTCTTCACAAAAGTGTGATATTTTTTAATCATGAGAAGACCCATTTTTTTTCTGTGTCTTATGGTGATATATTTGATTTTTTCCATGTAGGTCATCTCCATTTCTCTATTTTCAATATTAAGCTTTTAAAAAAATTCCTCTGATTTTCAATATGCTTTTGAATTCTAATCCTGTCTTCCAGTGCAATCTCTGTGCACCTAGTGTCATCTGCTGTCTTAATAAGCCTTTTAAATTTCCCATCATAAATGTCATTAATGAAAGTATTTTTAAAAGTAGACCTAAATTGAAGTGTGTCAGCAACCTTTGATAGTTTCTTCCGTGTCAATAATAGACCACTGATACTTAGTGAGTATATTTGTCTCATCAGTTTCATATCCACCTTACGTCTACCTTTTTTTTGTCTCATTCATATTATTATTTATTCATATTCTAGATACACTTTTTTTTAGGACAATCTCTTATTTTGTTAGGTCATTACCTTATACATTTTAATAATTTTTTAATATTTCTTGTTCACTTTTATTTTTCCCCAGCTTCTAAAGCACTGGATTAATCACTGCTGTCTTCTTGACAAAATCTCTTATTCTGTCCTCCTCTTTCTCTTTTCTGGGTCCATTTCCAAGTTAATATACACAATATTTTAAAGAGTAAGGGGAGCATATAGCATATAGTTAAAGTTATGAGTTGTAGGTACACACTCAGTACACTCAGTATACTTGGGCAGTATGGAACTGTAGAATCACTCTATCATAGAAAAGCTCTAAGGATCATCTAAAGACCTCTAAAGATTATCTTGTGTACCTGCTCAAAGCAGGAACATCCCTGCACTAGGTCAGATCAATTATGGCTTTATCTACCTAAGTCTTGGAAACCACCGAAGGTGGAGGTTCCACAGCCTTTCTGAACTACATCTGTTCCACACATTTTAATGTATCTATGTGTGGGAGTATGTTACCTCCTAATGTCTGATCTCAGACTCCTAGACATCAATTTTTTGGCATTTGCCCTGGCATCAAAATTAATTTGGCTCCAGCAACCTCCTTCATTTATTTTGCATAGTCATAGGAAACTATCTCTGAAAATACTGGCATTTCTAATAGGAGGAAGAACACACAGAAACAAAGTTGATCACGTTGCTATGTTACACTGGAATTGTACTGTAAAATCCCCTAAATCCATAGTTTATAGTTTATGTGTTCCTCCCATTGTATAATTCCAAAATTTATGGCAAACTGAACAATATTTCTGTTCCTCCTGGGACAAAGAAACAATTAAAAGCTTGGCTGAAAAATAGGAATGTAAAAAATAATTGATTGTGAAGAAGTTCCACCCTCCACTGAAAAATATTGCTGAAATTTGTGACCTTGTATTAAAAAGTTACAGAAGTTATGTCTTTATTTTGAATTTAATTCCCTTCTGGGGGTCACAGCATGTTTTTTAAAGTAGAAACAGATAAAATGTAATTTCATAAACATATGTGAGATTCTGCCAATACAGCTGTAGCTTAGCCATAAAAGGACTGAAGTAAAAATAATGCAGTATTTAGACATCTGAAATTCAAGTTTCTGAAATTGTGACAAAAACATCATAAAATACATTATAATAAATAGCACAGGGAATTTACTATGCTAAAAGAGTACAGTTTAAAACTATATCTGCAAGGTAGTGATAAAACTGAGCTAAAAATTATAATCTAAAAGTATAGCTAGTAGGATATTAATATTTATATTGAATTTAGTGGCAGAAAAAGTGCCCTGAGCAAATTTCCTGCTTAAACATTGATGTTATAAAATACCTTCAAGGTAGGGTCTCAGACAGTACTTTGAGTCCACACTTAATGATATTAAATGTAACAGAATAAATTATGTACAAACCTGTAAAAATATAGAAATTCTAAACTGTATTGTAGTTCTCTGTCTGATGTAAATCCGAAGAGATTCCACAGACAGTAGCAGACATACATCAGTGTAAAGAGAATGAAGAAAAATCAGAACAATTTTTTTTAATTTAGATGATAAATATTTTTGCTAGGTCTTGCAGAAATTTTGCTCTAACTTACTTTTCGAAATATTATATATAAAATCAAATAATATTCCAATTTGCTACTTAATGTTATGTTTCTCTGAATACTTTATATACTTCTGCACACAAAAGGACCACATCACTTAATTTAGAGATAAGCTGATCATGAATTGAAAGATTTTTCAGGAATACACAGCAATGCTAGGCAATGGGAAGTGTAAAATACTTAAATTATGTTGTGAGAAAAAAGCCATGGGTATTTTAACTTGAGAAAGCTTCTACAAGATCCTTACACAAAGCAAAAAGAATGTATAGCAAATGAAAAAATATTATGAAAAATTAGAGGATGAGCAGAAATTTGGTCACGGTAGGTGGACCTGCATGAATGAAGCATGAGGTCTAATGTCTAATGATAGAGTTTAGTTGAAGTGAAATTAGTAATAAATCACACCTTCTTTAGAGTGAGAGTAATTAATCATTGTAATGGTTTATTGAATAAAGTAGTAAATTCATCACTAGGAGTCTTTACCCAAAATATAATTTATTTCTAAAACTATGCCCCAGGATGTTGAGCTTGATAGTATTTACTTATGTAGTAGAGTATTTCTCTCCTATGCAAAATTTATGAACCAGAAATGTGTTGCGTAAGAGGTAAGTCTAAACAACTTTGGCGGAATTTTTTCTATTTGAATTCTGTTGTTCTGCGTGGTTTTGTCTAAGGAGATTAACATAAAAGCAAAAAGTTGGGAGTTTTTAATTGCTCATTTGAGTCTTTCCTTGGAGTTCCACTTGCTTATGAGCACTCAAGTATTTTATTGTTTTATCTATTGTATGCCTTATGTATGTAAATACAGTGCTTTTCCTTTATGATAAGACTGATTGCTTACATTCTTATGAATGTTTGTCCAGACAGTAAGTCATCTAACTGCTGTACTTACAATTTCTGTGTCTATAGATATATAAGAATGTGCACACACACTTTTTCTATTGAATAGCTGAGGCAGTAAAAATTATCAGGGCTTATGATTTTTTGCCCCTTTTCTGTGTTTCAAATCAATGATATCTCTATCTTCCTGACATAACTGAAATTTGTACCTGCTTTGGATTATGACTCAATTCTCTCATGCATTGTAAATTAGGTAGAGGTTTTGATGATTGTATTGGATCACAGATAACACTATTTACATTCTGTGAAGGAACCTGATAACTTCCTGTGTGATTTAGAATGAAAATTTGAGATATTGATATTTTACCATACTTTATCCCAGTTATTTTTTTTCAATTTTTATCTGTGACAAATTTTATTATTGTTTTTGTCATGAAAGTCCACATACATAGTCACAGAGTGGTTGCTGATTTGCCTCGTTACTCAAACGCAAAATTTTACATTTTAATTCTGATGTGAGTAAAGGATCCCTCACTTCCTCAAGCTTGCAGCCTGAACAAGGTAAGCCAAGCATACAAAATTCTGTGACAGATCTTATCAACCACGTGGCTGAAGTAGAGTTCTGCATGAGTCCTTGTGGGGACCAAAAATATTTCATGGTAGAGTTGCTTTTCTGTATAAAAAAAATCTTGTTACACAGTTCTTTGCTATTCTTCTTTCCTCCTGATTTTCTTTTGGTCCTCTGTTGTTTTTCTTATCCACTGCTACAGTCATTTTTTTGTCCAGGTTTCTCATCTGCAGCGTATAGTGTACCCTGTCTTCAAACAACAGAATCATAAGATAAAGCTGTAGAGCACTGAAAAATAACACTTGAAAATAACCTGAGATTTTCTCAGACCCCAGTGGCCATTCAAACTCAAAATAGTGCTGAAAGCCTCTGTCAGATATGATCCTGGATTTGTGATGAGGCAGACAAGTCTAATTTCCCTTTGACACCTCTGGGTCTAAAGGCCCTGGTCACAGTATGTCAGCAAATGGCACAGATAATCCTACGTAGCTGAAAGAATTTTTCTATCTGAGCCTTTGACAATCAATGAGGAGTCAAGGGACTCAGCTTGATTTCCCACATCTTCTAATGGAGGCTACTTCATTATCCAAACTAATCTTGTTCTATGCCACAGTACAGATGTGGGCAGGTATATACATGGAATATCCATCTCTTACAGAAAGGTCCTTCTTAGCATCAGCAAGAGTCACACATTTACCTGTCTAAATAAACCACATTCTTTGTCTTACTTTCCTGTACACTGCTATCCTACCAACCTGA
Source organism: Pithys albifrons albifrons (assembly GCF_047495875.1). Taxonomy (NCBI): domain Eukaryota; kingdom Metazoa; phylum Chordata; class Aves; order Passeriformes; family Thamnophilidae; genus Pithys; species Pithys albifrons. Next base: position 27,211,744 of record NC_092459.1, read on the forward strand.
AGTCATTGGTAGCCTCCACTAAAGCAATGTGGATTTTCTTTGTTTTGCAAAGTTCCATAAATCCACCTGGCTTGAACTTGTAGTTAAAATTTCTATCTTCAAGTCTCAAAGGGTACTGGTTAACATATTGCCCCAATAGCAACTCTGTTCTCCTGCAACATCTTCCAGAGCCGCAGCAACATTTTTTGGATTGCTGGTACTCGGTGCTTGTTGCAGTTACTGCTGCCAAAAAGATGACAGTAATACTAATCCTATGCCTGAACATTGCTGAAAGCAGTTATCTTAAGATAGGAAATTCTTAAAAAAGCATCCAAAACTTTTCATGAGGGGGGTTTTTGAGTTCCACGTTCAGCAAGATGTCAACATACCTGTTTTTTCATGAAACTTCAGCTAAGACTGTTGTTCACATAAAAATTGAGTAATTCTCAATGTCTATAAAACATTTATACACTGAGTATGGACTGAAGTATGTAATGAAATGTATATAATAAGAAAATGACAGTTAGTTATCTCTTTGTATCTCCAGCTGTGTCTGTAGTCTTCCTAGAATTGTTTTGAAGACTGGCAGATTCTCAGAGCTCTCTCTGTCTTAACCTGGCATTATGCCTGTCTGTGGTATAGAGAGCTGATTCAGCACTTTGCTAAATTGATCCTGTAGTTGTGACTTACGTGAAGAATCAGAAGAAAGGAGCAATTATGGAGTAAGAAGCCTCATAACTACTGAATGTATGGGAAGTATTACTTGGAATTTCATGCAGGTTGAACAGCGCTGCGGAATGGTAGTGGCCAAAAGACAGAAAAGACACTGTATTTACCTGCTACACTACATGATATGTTGTTCATGTGTTCATTAATTTCTCATAATCTTCCTCCCATCCTTTTAGAGTTCTGCTCAGAATTTCTCTCTTACATTCTGCACTTGAGAGGAAACTGAAGTGGTGGTGGCAATACTTTGCTTTAGGTGCCTCCAGAGAGGGCTATAAGATCTGGGACAAATACACCTGTCAATCACACATCCCAAAGGACTTTTGAGTCAATAATCTTGTTTTAACTAACATCAGTCTGGAGTTTATCTTTTCCAATGTGTTTGTAAATGCTGAGATGAGAATTCATACTATGCTCCAAGTTCTGAAAAGAAGATTGGAATTATTCTACATGAATCCTGTACATCTGAATTCTTCAGATAACATCCAAAAAACAATGTGGATGAATCCTGTTGTAATATTAGAATTTTAAATGTTAAGGACAGATTCTACAATGCCGTCTAATATTTCTTCAGCAAGCAATCAGCTGGCTCTTGCAGGATTGCAAGACCTGGTCTGCAGTTATAAAACATCTCTATTGAGCAATGATACTGTTAAGATTTATTAGAAAATATTGCTGAGGATATTAATATCTAATTATACTAAACTGATTTGTAATTAACTCCACAGGAGCACAAGAATAATGCTTGCAGAATTAATTAGGACAACATTAAATAGTAGGCATTTTTCTTTTCTATTTGTTTGGTATAAGAAATAAATGCAGTCATTTTGGAAGGTTTCAATGTTTTCATATCTTTAAGGTTCATAGACATACATATTCCCATGAAAGCATTTATCTTCTTTTAATCTACACATTTTACTTATGCTCCAATTTGGAACCAAACAAGTATAAGGATTGCAAGGCAGGCTTTTTTCTTCACCTTAATTAAAGATTCTCTGAGTCTCTCAATAAATGTCCCTTAATTTGTCCTATGTAAGATAATGACCGTTTAGGACCTTGGCAAGCCTAAAGGGTTTTTTGAGCTGTTCTTTTGGGCTGCTTAGCTTGATATAAATGCAGTTAGGCATGACCTCATTTACCTCTCGTGGAAATAGATAATAGTGGCAAGATGTCAGTCCTTTATTTAGCCATTTTAATGCCAAGTTTTAATTTTTTTCCTCTTTACTACTGACCTTCAAGACCCTAATGCTGCAAAGCCCTACCAATTTACCATGTTTTCCATAAGGGTTGAAGAAAGAAGATTTAAGAAAGGAATGGGAAGGGTCTCCATTTCTGTGTATTAGCGAAGGGCTTAATTGGTGTTGTCTCAGCTCCTTAGCTGCAGATGAAGGGATCACAGCACACAGAAGATGATAGTTAAGAGGTACTTCGAGACACCTCTGTGTTTTTCAAATCCCTTATTAGCTCATATAGTTTTTCTCAGGCCCCAGGAGTTTTAAGGGATGTGCACAGTGCACACAGATGTCTTCATTGTCTTCCAGAGCCACCAATAAATTCCTACTTTAGGGTTGCTTAGTTCCAGCTGTACACAGAAAGTAGTTGTAGATCGTCTCAAGGTCTTTGCCATGTGATTAATTTACATACGCTTTATTTTGTTAAATGTGTTTTAACACCTGTTCTTTAATTTAAGTCATTTTGATACAGCCTTTCCTATAAAAATTACTTATCTGTATTGTTGTAGTGCACAAAGGCCTAATCTTCACAGGGCCTAACTGGAATAAGTTTCTCTACAAGTACAGAGTTAGGTGTAATCCTCAGCATGAAAGATTTCCTTCTCAAATCAGCAACATTTGTATTTAAATGTGAACAACACTCCTCATATCTAAAAGTATGAATCATCTCTATGTTTCTTTGCTGTTTGGCATCAGACTTTGTTCACACTTCTGTGTTCAAGAAGTACACAGATTAGATGTTTTCTTTAACTCTGCTTTCTTTGATAGGAATGAGAGCAGTTGTTTCCAGGCTCCATGGCTTTGCACTGAGATACAGCTGCCTCAAGCTAATTTTGGCTGCTTAGAAACACGTTGTCCATTTTTTTCTGAAAGTCCTTGAGATTTAAACCTACTATCTCCATAGTCCCAGACTGTTTGGTTCACTTGCTTCTTTAGAAGAGGTAGCCATTAAATATGGTTTTAATGTAAATTTCTCAGTGAGAAGAATGAAGCTGAGAAAAAGTGGAGTAGACCAGATGAAGTGTGATTGTTGGGTCCTGACTTTTCATGAGCTTTTGAACATATATTCTGGTTTCAGCTCTTCTTATGGAGAACTTCATCCTTGGTGCTTACAATAAACTGTTCCTAATGTACAATCATATTTTCCTTCTTCTTATACGGGTATTTTCATTTCTGAGCTGATCATGCCCCAGTTAGAAAATCACACAGCTGCCTCAAATTGAATGGTAGTAACAGGTAGCAAAGTTGTTTACTTTTGGCATCTTTCAGCATAACTTGCATCACAGAGTTCAAAGGATATCTCAAAAGAAAGTGGTAGCATATGGCATTCATAGATATCATATGTATTCCGTGATATTCTGAAGGAGGTTAAGAACTATCCATAGCAGCCTGCAGCAAAGAGTTCTCAGAGCACAGCTTTGTCAATTTTACTAATACAGTTTGCTGACTACACAAGCTACAACAGCTTGAACCAACTAATGTAGTGCATTTGTATGCCCCCAAAGGTAAAGTTTTTAGATGCTAGATACAACATTTAAAGAGAATAATTGCTTTCCATAATCGAATCCTCATTTATTCCTCCGCTGGCAGTATCACTGCTTATGTGACATTGAATTGTATGTGCTATTATTGGAGTTGGGAGTGGGACAGAGATAAGCATGAACACATATAAATGTGCATATCTTTCACACACATCTGAGTGTGAAAACACATATATGTCTATGAAGGTTCGCTATATGTATGACAGTAGAATATGGGAGCAGACAGGGAGTAAAAAGTATTCTGAAATGTTCAGTAGGTGCAGAAAAAGCCCTTTTCTTGTCCAAGAGACTCTCATCTTTCTACCCACCTGCAGTACCTCACAGCTGCACCACCACTAGAGAACACATTCACTCTAGGTTAGAGATGAGCACATCCAGTGAGGGGCCATAAAGATAAGTTAGGGCTTTAAGCACATCTCACTGTGAGGGAAGGCTGAGAGACCTGAACTGTTCAGTCTGGAGATGAGAAGGCTCAGGGACATCTTATGAATTTAAATATATATTCCTAAAGGGAGGATGCAAAAAAGAGAAAGCCAGGATTTTTCAGTAGTGCCCACTGACAGGACCAGAGGCAATGGGCACAAACTAAAAAACAGGACATTCCCTCTAAACACCAGGGAACACTTCTTCACTGTGAGGGTTACTGAGCACTGGCACAGACCATCCAAGGAGGTTGTGGAACCTCCCTCCTTGGAAGCCATCTTGAGATGGTCTTGGGCAACTTGGTCTGTTGACTTTTGAGGTTGGACCAGATGACCTCTAGGGCTCCTTTCCAACTTCAATCATGTATGATTGCTGCCACCAGAAGCAAAGGTATTAGCAGAGTAATAGTTAAATGGAAGGCTGAGTCTTCTGGTAACATCTTTTGAGTTGAATGCAACCATTCACGTCTGTCCCTTATGTATTTTTTAATTTCTAATTTTGTCTACCTTTTATTATGTTTGTATGTGCCAGAACTTCAGAACTGGTGGTGGAGCCTGCACCAGGGTAGCAATAGCTGAGATAATTTTGACTATCTCAAGTTCTGGAAGTGGTCTCGCTTCTGACCAGAGCATAATAATTCAGAACAGACACCATGTTGCTTTGGCCTCTGGTCCTGTCAATGCTCTTTTGGTACTTAGATTACCACATTGAATAGTGTTTCAAACATAACTGTATCTTGCACTGCACTTAGTGGTGCTGGAAAGGGGTATGTTTGGCCACTAATTATTTTTTCTTTCTTGCTGGTGTGCAGTATGATATTCCATTTTGTTTTTTCTGGACTATATTTTGCCCTTTCCAAGGTTTGTTATTTCTTTTGCTTACCTTCTCGAATATGGCTGTTGTGTTCCTTGGAATTATTTTACCCTGCAGATCTAAAAATAGTTTGAAAATGTTTGGAGGAGATTTGAGACCTGCAGTGAGTAGCAAATTGCAGGATAGATGCTCTGTGGCCTATTTCTAGTTTAAAATGCTATTGCACAGTTGCATAACAGAATTGCTGAACTCAATTCTCTTGTCCACTTGTTTTCTCTGAGCCCTATGCTCTTGTATAGGAGAAAAAATACACTTTTTTAATATCCTAGTAATTTTCATATACCAAAAATAAATATTTATGGTAAGAATTTGATACAAAGTTGTAAATAAATTCCAAGTATCATTCTTGATGTTTCAGGCAAGAAATTCTTTAGAAAAATATAGAAACTATTTTATTATTGCAGGAGCTGGGGAATTTGATGATTTTTTCTCATCTTTCTGTAGCCAAATTGCAATGTGTTAGCTGAAATTAAGCAACTATAATTAATGGAGAGTAGAATCAGATCTGAATGAAATGTGACTGACATACCACCATACAGGTAGATGAAAGAAGGAAATGTAGGCAAAGTATTTGGACTATGTATATGCCAAACTTTCAGTATAAAAATTTATCTTTAGCCTGTAAGAATTACCACAATTTGTAAAAAAAAAAAATACCTTTAAACCACTGGCAGAAATCCTATGGATGTTTTATCTCTTTTCAGGCTATTTGTTCTGTATATTTTTTCACCACTTTCATATATATTTTTTAATTATTCTTTATTTTCTGTAAATGTTTCCAAACTTTCAGCTAGGTCCTCTCTTCTTGCTCTATTCCCATTGCCTCTTGCCTTCCAATGTCACTGCTGAAACCCATGCTACACAGACAGCAGTCTGCGTTGCTAAGGTTCCCTGTAGCACTCATCCTCAATCTTTTTTTAATCAAACAACTATTCTTCCAAAAATGCTATTTTTTAAACCAAGATTCAAGTCTTACTGGTAACAGTGAAGCCAAGGGACATGGGGTCAAAAAAGGGGCTAATAGAGTTTTATGTTATTTTCTGCAGTGTTAAGAGAAGGGTTGGTGCTTTAGAGAAAGAGTATAAAATCACAGGCATTTGCTTGTGTCTGCTAGAGATGAGAAAGTTAAAACTGAGGTTGACAGGAAAAGGAAAGTATGATGTTGCCTGCAGTCTATAAGTGCATCAGTATTTTTCTTCACAGAAGTTGGAGACACTCCTCTAAAGGCTTATCTGATAATGGCTACTGTCAGCTGTAAACTATCAATTTACAGGGACCTCTTATCTGGTATAAGGCAATTCTTAACATTCAGGTTTCTGAGCGCTTTATTCTCTGTGTTGACATTTCTTAGGTGCTAAAATATGAATTATATGAGTCTGGAATTTAAAAAGTGATGGGACTGGGGAGAGAGAGGACGGAAAAGGCTGAAATGAGATGGAGCAAAATGTGTATTATATATTGTAAACCCAGCCATATTTATTGTTGGTGCCCTCAGCAAAAGCAGTGAAGAATTCTGAAGAATTTAGTTTAATATATTTCTAATCTATAAATGCCATCACTAACCTGTACTAGAATTCCTGCTTTCCAAGGATGTAAATATTTGTCCAAACTTCTCATTTATTCGTTATTTGAAATGCTTGGTTCATTAAGTGAGTTTCTAAATTTTGAAACTGATAGCTATTTATTTATCTCATCCTGGACTGCCAGCAAATGTTGAGTTTCTTCTGCTTCCTTAATCTTTCCCTCATGGTCCTCATGGAGCTGACATGATAGCAGTACCCTTAGGCTCCTTAATGAAGTTACAGCAATTTACCTCTAACTTAGGAAATAATTCTATTTTGGGAGCATTTTGACTGTTTGTTTGATTTGTATCTTAAAATAACAACAGTATGTCTGTATCTGTTAGGGTTTTCTCAGTCATTACAGAACAAAACAAAACAAACTAAAAATCCCACATTTTTTGATCCAGCAAGAAATCCCAGCAAATACTAAGATATTCTTCAAGAAAATAACTAAATATATATATATATTTTCAGTAGATAATAGGAAATAAGTCGTTCTTAATAATTCATAAATTTGTGGACAAAAGTAACTGATTTAAGAATGTTGGTTTTTTTAAAGTACTTGAATTTCCCTGACTATGTGTGTCCTAGTCAATGAAATGGGCATGGGACCATTCTCTGTCTGGCTGGTAAAGCATAGCTCAGGCTTATACAGCTGATTTCATCCCCCAGAACAGAGAGGTCACATCTAAACTGCCCATTAGAAAAGGACCTTCCCTCAGGGGGATTCGTAAACTCTACACTTTGGACTTAAGGGTTCGTCTAGGTGACCCACACCACTTCTGTGCCAGATAGTGTGGTAGTGATTTTAAACCTCGGATTTCTGTATTATAGAGCTTGAGCCCTACTTAAGTTCTTGCTATGGACATGTACTCTATGAAACACAGAGCTTTTAGAAAGGAAAACTGCAAATAGCTGTCTCCTTCCTTTTTTCAGTACTTTTCATCCTTCCAAACCAGTGTGGCACTGATATGAAAGCAATTATTTACAGTATCAGTTGTTACAGTCCTGTTTCAGAACACTGTAATTATAAATTAATAGTATGGATGCCATAAGAAAAGTTAATACATTCAATGTGAAAAGCTATCCCATTTCTCTTTAAAATGAATATACATATCATTGATCTGACAGTGCAAAGCAGTATTACAGCATAAATGATAATTTCTCATGATACCTTTTTGTGCATGCTCCTCAGGTATGGATTGCAGATGTAAAATCAGGGCACTGTTTGTCTGGGTCATATGCAGTACTGTCATTATTAAAATTGCTACTAGGCTGCAGTACTTGTATAGTGATACACTCTTTTTTTTTTTTTTTCAATACAGTGACTTCCTGAGAGAGAAACAAATTTCTTAGGTCTTTGTCCATGTGTCTGAGAGCCAAAACCAATGCTTAATACAATTGTTTTCTGGACAGAATGTACCATTTAGGCAGATGATGGAATCTTTTTACTTCGTTGTTTCTGAACCTTGATACACATTTTTAAAACCATTAGATGAGTTGAGAACTTAGGTACAGCTGTAGCAAATTGCTTTAACACCTGCCTTTTAGAGGGTGTGTTCACCCAGAAATACAAAATCATAAATTCAAGATGAGTGAGAATCAAATCAAAAATTAGTTCTCACTAGATGGGAGGATGATTACTGTGTGAGCAAAGGGTTGGGCGAACCTTGAGGTTGTCAGGTTCAGTCGCTATCTCCAAGCAAGGCCAACTTCAAAGCTACCTCAGGTTTTTCAGGGTCTTATCCTGTCAACTTTCTAAATTCTTCAATAACTGATGTTTCATAGCATCTCTGATCCATCTATTTTAGGGGTCAGGCTCTCCAGATGTATGTCAAACCCTGGAAAAATGTATAGTTATTCAGCTACTGATATACATCATTATTGTGCACCGAGGGGGGCAAAGTTTGTCTCAAAACATCTCTTAGTGGACCAACTAGGAGAATGAGGTAGTTGGGTGGCAAAAAATTCATTTAATGTCTACACTTCTTTTCTTTAACTTAAAAAATAAACATTTTCATGGGGAAAAAAAAATTGTGATATACCTGAGATATGCAGTGATATTCATACCTATGAACTAAGATAATTTGCTTTATTTTTATTAGAATTAGACAGGTAATTAAAAAAAAGAAAAGCACTTCTTTCAAAGAAAATGTATTGTTAAATTTCTCTTTCTTTTAAGGGTCTTTTAAGTGAAAGAATAAGAAAACCACTTTTTCCACCCCTCCTGAATATATTGTTACTATCAAAAGGTGATAAAGTAGAAAAAATGTCTATATTTTTAGAAAACATTGCACACTACCTCCTAGATACAGACAGCATGACTCACAGTAGTATTTTCTGTATAAACAAGCTGAAGAAAAAAATATGAGAAAGGTATTTGCATATTTTAATTTTCAGATACAGTCAAAATTACCTTGAACAGTCTAGCTTTGTAATAAACTTTGAGTAAAATTAAGGCATAAAATGTAATTGAGTATCTCTTTTCTTGATGTGCTCTTTATATAAAAATTCCTATGCCTTGTGCATCCTATTGTTAGCATCTTCCAAGAGTTTATTATGCATTGAATACATTGTGACACTTGGTATTTTTGTAGGATATTCAATGCCATTTTAAAATATTTTTGTATCATATATGTGTCTGCGCCTGCAATATATATAATAATTATGTTTATATATATGTGTTAATGTTGCAGAAGCTCAAAAGGGGATTTTTAGTTTGCTTTCCTCCCTTTTCCCACTTGGAGCAGAAAGCTGCAAGTCCATTTGTGATGCTCCTTGTTTTCTGTGGGAAGTACCATGCACAATTTTAGGCTGGACCTGCAAAAAGATTCTATTATATAAGGTTTCATGCTGTCATTCATATTTCTTTCATATGAGCAATTTTAACTAGTTGTTGCTGAAACAGTTATTTTATTTAAGGAAAAAAAAAAAGACAGGATCTGTTAACAAGGTTGACCATAAGTGAAAGCTCCAGCAAAATTTTGTTGAAAGTAGTACTGCTTCCTGTCTTTAATTAGCGTAGAACACAAAAGTTCTATTATACTTTGTCCAATTGGGAAAAAAATTTGCCTTGCTGAAGGTCAAGAAATAAGCAGTACAGTGGGTGCCAAGAAGCACACTGAAGAAATAGATGTGTTTAAAAGCACTAAAATTCTGACCTTCAGAAAGAATAGTGACAGATGATGCTTTTATTTAAAACAAAAGGCTTCATCTTTTTATGAATCAGGTGCATTATCATAATCAGCATCAGTTAGCAGTCTTCACTGACAAACATTATTTTTGTCATTTCTAGACTTAGCCTAGTTTCAGCACATAAAAAAAAGACCTTGCCCTTCACTGCCTTTGGAAGAACAAAATATCACAGCAAAAGTATGTATGATAAGTTATTTAATAAACAAATGGATTAACTTTAAATGTACTTTCTCTTAAAGCAGTTTTTAATCATGTGGTGTTATAACCACTGTGATTCTGTCCTGATTTTGGGTGGGATAGAGTTAATTTCTTCTCAGTAACTTGTGTAGTGTTTTGGATTCAGTATGAGAATAATGCTGATAACACACTGATGTTTTGGTTGCTGCTAAGTACTGTTTATCCTAAGTCAAGGACTTTTTTTTGCGTCTCATGCTCTGCCAGTGAGGAGATACACACACAAAAAAAAAGGTTGGAGGGAGCATAGCTGGGACAGGTGACCCAAACTGTGCCAAGAGATATTCCACACCACAGAACGTCATGCCCACTATATAAACTGGGGGAGTTACACAGAAGGGGTGGCTGATTGGGGTGCAAGGATGAGGTCTGACATCAGTCATCTGGTGGTAAGCAATTGTATTGTGCATCACTTCTTTTCCCTTGACTTTGGGGTTGTTTGTAAAAAAAATATTATCATTTACTATTACTATTATACTTTTGTTTCAATTATTAAATTTTCTTTATGTCAACCTACAAGTTTTACTTTTGATTCTGCCTCCCATTCCACTGGGATGAGCGAGGTGAGCAAACACCTGCGGTTAATCTATGACTGTTTTTTATCATTTGGTGTTATAACCACTGTGATTCATAGTCATCTTCAATGTGAAGACCAGCTTTGTCAGTACAGGTGTTTAAATGCAGTCACACAAACTTAACTAATGGACATTGAGATACAATTTTTCTCTGCATGGCAAGTCAGGTGTGTGACTATGTGCCACTTGCAAACTGCAGCTGATCACTTTGATTGCTAAAACAGTATGTGCTTAGTTCCTCGTTTCTTGTATCCTCCCCTGATTTTATACAGGTCAAGGCAAGTGTCTCTCTCTTTTTAAGTTTGCCAATTCCCAGTTTATAGTCCAGTCACACTTTTCCCAAATTGGATGACAGTGTAAAAATGTAAAAAGGGAAATACAAATTTTAAAGTTCAGGTTGTTCTGCCCACTCAGACAAAAAGGCAGTAATGAAAGCTGACGGGTCTGTACCTTTCTTTTTTGTGTAAGGAGTAATTGAGTGCCTCACCTGATAAATTGAATAGAACTATGCTTCTCTGCCTTTCTTTAGCTATCCTCTAATATAGGTAATTTGTACTACAAAAGATGGATACAGTTGAAGTATTACAAAGTAATAAGTGTTTACTTATGACACAGATGTCATAAACTCTTTCTTCATCTACTTCCTACTACTTCTCTATTTCCAAAGCCATAAATTTGAGCAGAATCTTGTAGCATATTTGTTCTTGCAACTCCATTATCAAATAAGGTACAATTACCAGATTGAGTTGTTAGAGGTGATTTTGCTGAAATTTTGAGAGGATATTAAAAGGAACTATCTTTTAACATAAGGAGCTAGAAAATAGTAAAAATACGTGTAAAAACATTCATAGGCTGATTAACAAAATGTTTCTTTGGCCTGCATGCTACAATTTCCTGTCTAAATCACAGTAGTCTCCTGTTGTGACATCAAAGAGATGTGGAGAAAGATTTTATACTCATCATGGATCTACAGACTTGCTGCATCATCTGTTAGCTTCAAGTGTAAAACTTCTTCAGATCATCCTGATCTTTGGATGAGGAAGGGAAAAGAGAAATGCACTTAAGAAAAAAGTTGCATTGAAAATTGAATATGGAATCTGTTAAATTCTAGCTAAGAAATCCCTGCAATGCTTCTTTAAAGAGTCTGCAGAAGGAAAGATACATCTTTCTCTTCTCTCATGGTAAATACTTTATCACTATGAGCAGGACTCTTCACAGTGGTAAATTGCAACTTCAGTTCTCATTTCCTTTATATTTCACATGATGACATTACACAAAAAGAATTGTCAGGCGTGTGTAGAATATAGCATCACTCAAATACACAGAGACCTCTCCAGACAGCATAAATTACAAATTAACCCCAGAGACACAGTCATGTCTTTCCCAATCTCTTGCCTATTTCTAAAGGCAAAAAGAAAGGTGTAATTGGACAAAAGCTACTGTAAAGAATTACCTCCCCAAAATTGATTTTAGCCTGTATCATCCTAGTGATGCAGGTTATGGCAGAGCTCCAGAAACAACTGCACAAATGTGGAAGAGGAAACTTTAATCAGTGGAGCAGGAAAAGAAGATTGGGGCAGGATGTAATGCACCAACATTAATATGTTTGTCAAGCTTCACTGCCAAGTCCTGTATCTCTTTAAGCTATGCTTCCAGAGTCTTGCAACATTTAAGACTTCTCTAAATGGCTCTCGGGCTTCAAGCATACTCTCTGACACCTCAATTGGGAAGCTTTTCTAATCTTGAAAAATGGGCTGGTCTGGGTTCAAGACTGTCTGGAGCTGGGTACAAACCAGCTGGATAAGGGACCAAGCTTTCTATCAAACTTTAAATGTCTGAAGACATAACTAATTGTCCTTTCTTGCACAAAGACACAGCAATTCCTTCTATTTTTTTTAATTGCTCTAAATTCTGTTGCTAGATCAGAATAGTTTGAGCTGAAATAGCTTATAAGGGACCACCCCTGTCAGACAGAGTGACAAGGAGTGACATGGACTGCACAGCTGGTCTTATGAACATGGTAGGTGGATTTTGCTCTGTAGTATTAATGTGGAATCATCATTCATTTTCAAAGTCAAACATCTCAACTACCCTCCACTTGCTGATCAGTAGACCATTTCAGAGAGCAGAATTAAGCTCACAGAGAATAAATAAAGCCAGAAAACCACATACGTTCTTTTCTCAGCTTCTCAGAACTTTTTTAGAAAGATGCTGTTAGTCATTTCTGTTTATTGTTCTCCATTGCTATCTGTTCAGTTTGCCAGATGAACATAATTACTGACAGAAATTACATTTATTTAAAAGTAAAATTGAATTATTCTTACCATCCCCTCCCACTCTGTATCTGAAAGGATTAGAAGGGTGTAGATTACAGACCAGTGTACCATTATCAGAGATATTCCTCCTTCTTCAACTTTTTCTTGCATGTTCCACCTTCCAAACATAATAGTTTGCATTCTTTTATTGGTCAGCCTGTTTATTCCTAAATGTATTGGTCAGCCTGTTTATTCACCATTAAGGGATAGGAAACTGTGTGTTCTGGACAAACCCAGTTTTAGCATCTGCTAAATGCACATCTCACCTGAAAAACAGCTAGCTACTGTAGGTGCAGTACTTATCTACCTTGTAAGTCTGATGATGCCATATCTTATTATCATCTGAATATCTGGTCAAAAGGGACAGGTAATAAATAATTTCCTGATAGGGCACTATTTTTGTACATTTTAGTTTCAATAGCCTTCTCCATGAAAAATGCATTTTGCATTTCCTGTATCTTAAGTATGATGATATTGACTTAATACATTATGAGGAGATGTTTGTATAGATAATGTGAAATTTTGGGACTGAAGCTGATGCAGAGCATTCTTCCAAAATATGAGCTGATTGAACTAGCAGATTTCTCTGGTGGACATTTGTATCAATGATTCCTGTAGTGAATAAGATGAAGCTCCGTCACCATACCTCTATCTATTCACTAGGGACAGAGCTGAAATTGGCAGACATCTCATGGTGTACAGTAACACCTTTTTTTAAAAAAAAAAGTAAATTAGAAGATTAAAATAAATTAATTAATTTCACAATTGTATAAAATAACATATACCCATGCTTTAAAGAAAAAACAAAGATGGTACAAATGAAACAGAATGGAGCAAGGAAAAGCTACCATCTGTAGCTCAATTCTTTTCTGTTTTAATGTCATTCAAAGTCTATGACTAAAATGTAGAGCATCTCCAACCACTGTCCTGTTAAGAAAATGTCCTCTCTTCTTCCATTTAATGTGTCATCAGGACACTGAGTGAAGCCATAGTAAATTGACTAGAGATACTATAAAACAGGAACTGTGAAAAACAGTACTATGAGAAGCAGGGTTTGGCTGTACTGCTTTGACTTTACATCAGCACCCTATGGATAAGCATCCTGACTTCTGAAGTTTTCCTTGTAAGAAAACTGATTCCTGGCACTCTTTCTAGTCTTTGGCACTCAGCTTAGCAGAACATGGAATTTAGATCTACAGAACCTCTGTTTTCTAAATCACTAAGAACAAATATTTTTTCTATGTTACTGTACTTTACATCAGTCATAAGCAAATGGTTGCAAGGTTGAGACATAACACAGATGCAGTTGACAAAAGAGGTATTTTGTTCACATTTTACTTTGCTTTAAGTGCCATGTCTGGACTCACACTTTCTTTGCAACCTTGTATACACACATGCACAAATAGATACGTAGATGTATTTATATAAAAAGCATATTTTTAAATATGGCTTAAGTTCTTCTGTGGAATGATAGTTCATGTAAACAGAATGCACAGAATTCACTCCTTATGTGCAGGTAATAGATGCAAAGTCATTCAGGCAGGTGCTCCTGGTGCTGGATAAACAACTCTGTAGGTGACTCTCATATGATGACATCAACTTTGGTATTCTTACAAACATTAACTTTCTTTCAGTTTTCAATTTTTGAACACAGTTTGGGTGAACAAAGAAGTACATTTATTTATTTTTAAATAAAATCCTTTTCAAGAATTTACACAGTAGGCAACATGTACAAGTACAGGGCCAATGTGGAGGCACTACTAAATAAAGGCAAAGAGTAGAACAGCAGGTCCCTTTTGTAGTAATGCATAAAGTGTTACACTGATTCTTTAAGGAAAGTGCTTCCTGCTGAACTTCTATAAATCTGAGAGCTGACAGCAAATGAAGATTTTTGAAGATGATATTGAAAGCCTTTTTTTTTTCCATTTTTATTCATCATAGAATCTTCATTATTTAGCTCTTAGAAGGCAGGGGAAGACAAAACTTTCTTGTTCCATCTACTCTCATTAGCAGCAAAGTTATCCTCTTTTTTACTCACTTCTAGTTATTCCTTCCTAGAAATATATAAGATATTGCCATATTCATGGTTTCCAGTGCTAGACTGAGATTCTCAAGCTTCTGCTTTCCTCGGAAACCTTTGTGGGATTCTGTAGTTCCAAAAAAGATTCTTGTTTTCTAAAGGTCTGTCATAAGCCAAACAAGTCTAATAAAATATTTGTCATAAAAGTTCTCTTCCCTAATGCACAATGTGTCCAGGAGTTCCCCCTTTGGCTCCAATGGGCCTTTGGATCAAGCCTGGTTACAGACAGGAAATGATAGCTGGACTTTCTACCTTGCAGTTTCCAGAATGTTCAGGTTTGTAGTCTCGGTTCTAATACCTTAAGTGTCTTTCCTTTGAAGTGGAGCAGTCATACAGACCATCAGCTAACAAATTCTCAATCAAATAATTTGAAGTGTTACAACCTAAAAATGGGAGAGCAGAGATCTTGTTCCAGATGTGTCATAAAAGACTAAACCCTGGAGAAGAATGTCAGACTAGCCATCGTTGCCAGAGTGTGCTTCATGTTACGATATAAACATTAGAGAGCTGTCATGCTCTGAGATGTCTTTAATCTTCTTGTAGTTACATGTCAAATTAAGGCATTAAGAAAGTAAACCTTTCGATGCAGGATTGGCTTTTTCTTCTTTGCTGAAATTAATTTTTCATACCAGGAGTTATTCATCCATGGGTCCAGAGCAAAGTAAATGCAAATGCTTGGGAGCCAACAATGAGTTAAACTTGTCCTATAATTACCTTTGTCTTACTAAAGTAATGTTTCAAGTATTTTAAAATAATTAGATTCACAGAAGTAATACCACTGTATTCTTAAAATAAGTTATATGCATGCTTGAAATAACTGGAGGGAAATCAATCTTCCACTGCAACAGAATCTCAACTTGGAAAACACTAAAACATGGACCTGTGGCCCTATGTATTTGACACTTGAGTGAGGTTGCTCACATCTTTCGAGTGCAAGCAGAGGTATGATGGCAGGATTAAGGCCTATGAATTTGTCTTGATTGGTAGTTCAAGCTGACTGAAAACAATGGTCTTTCAAGATTAAGACCTTATTTAATAAAGATACATCTATTTGTACAGGCTGTTTAATACAATGCATATTGCACGTGTACAAAATAAGTATGCAGTAGATAGACTCAATGCAGAACTACAGCTGCATACTTACTGTCTTTTTATTCTCTTTACCTATAGTTTATAGCAAATTAAAATCCTGTTCTGAAAGTGGCTGAAACACTTTTCTTCAAAAGTAGTTGTCAAAAGACCGTGTAACTTAGTGGTTAAATGTATTTACTGAATGTAAATATAGTTATCCTAAGGGCATCTCAGTATTCCAATAATTTAAGTGAAGCTTTGATTAGACTTCTTTCTACTGGAAATAATGAAATTCATAGGGAGAGGATATATTAAACATAAAGAGCCATTAGCAAAACTAGAGCAGAGGTGATGACATTAGGTAGGTGAGTAATATATCAGAAGAATATAGGATTGTCCCCTTTAGATGGATAAGGTGAAAACATTACCAGAGAAATATAAGAATTCCCAATTCATGAAGTTAGATAACCAATAAAATGTCGTTTTGTGTGATCTTAGAAAAGGAATATGCACAGAAACACAGGTCTATCTGAAAACAACAGACATTTGTAATATATCTACATGATATAATTTATTCCTGTTGCCATTATCCTCTATATTTTATGAGGACTTTTTCTCCTTCCTTAAAAGGAAAGAGTGCAGGGCAAAGCAAATGTAAAAGCCTTGGAGGTAAGACAATGAGTTAAATATTTCCCTATAAAAATCACCACATTACAAGAAGTTACTGTAAATTATGGTAATAACCTACCTTTCGTGTGTGGTGCTGAAAATATTATAGTGACATCACTATAGAATAGGAAATGTTTATGTTTACATTGTGTGATGCACAGAAAAAAAAAACTCTTCACTTATATAGATTTTTACAGAAGCAGATAAATTTGCTCAGGTGAACACATTCAATACTTTTCCTGCATAAATTACTGGAATTATAGCTGATTCTTTTCTTTAACAATTGCTAGAGCTAATAAACATTAGATGTTCTTTTGAAATATCAGACAGAGCTGAAGTGTTTGGGTCTGGATTTACCTGTACAGGAAATTGCCTCCATCCATTTTGAAGTGGCATTTGTCATCTATTTTTCATCAAGGCCCACTCATTTCTGTTGTGCTGATAGTATTCTTCTGGAAGGGCTAGGAGAGAAAGATAAAATAATGATGCTGAATTGGTACTTAAATACTGCAACAACTGTGAAATCAATGTTATTGGTCTGATACAGCTCTAAACCAAAGTTTTCTAGTCCATTCAGTCACAGATTTGAGTTATATTATTTGTTTAACCACATAACCTCTTTGTGTTAAGGCTTTGATACTGATGTAGAAAATTATATAAATGAATTTTTTTGTCTGAGTGTAAGTTACTTGACTGGATATGTTGTGTTTCACTCTCCATATTTAAAATGGGATAATGAAGTCTGCAGAAAATCTAGGAGCCCTAATTCATTCATATTTTTAAGGTATTTAGTGATCTTAGGCATTTAGTTTTGCCTGGGGGCGGGGATATTATTAAGAAGGGAAGTTTTATTCTCTGTAGGCTTCCAACACTAAAGGTTAACAGTCCATATAACATGGTAACATATTTGATTTACTGCCACCAGAAGCATGAACTCTGATTCTGATTTAGCAAATCAAAGTTACATCTGTATATAGGCTAGCACTATAGCCCTGTTACATGAAATAGGTAATTTATAATAATTTACTTCATATGTAAAAGTCGTATGGTAGTAGTGTTAGCAAAGGCAATCCCTGTTTGATATCATCCTTTCCATCACAAGCTGCAATCTTGACATATGAGGCCAGTCACTCATCTGAAAGCAGTGATTGTTTAGAGACAGAAACTACTAGAACAATGATTTTTCAAATAGAAGTTTATAATAAAAATTAACATAAAGAATGCAGTACATGCTTATTGGTAAAATTCTTAAAATACATCTCTTCTTTGTGCTGCATTTTGAAATAAAAAGGAAGCATTTCACATATAGGAGGCACATCAGAGTTAAATATGTTAATACAGAAAAAAATGTGTTCATGATTTACTTTTCTCTTCAAAAGAGTCAAGATTCAGCTAAATGAGTAACTTTCCATCTACTTATGCAAGGTGTATCTTGTCTGTGTTGTAATGCAGTACAAATGCATAGCAACTGTCTAGACATTTACAAGCCCATCAATAGGAGACTGTTCAGAGCATCAGAGCCCAGGTCTCTTGATTTGTTTCCCCAGTAAAGGAGAAGGGAATCATTGAAACCTGTGGGGAATCTGAAAAGAAAATAATATGGATTTCCATCTAACATTATTGATGAAAGTTAAATGTCTGCTCTGAACCATAATCAAGCTCAGGAGGTGACAAAATATTTGAGTGAACTGTTTAAGTGGAAGTGAGGTGAAAAGGAATCCTGTTGTGAAAACATGGGCTATTCAGGGGGTTGGATCCAACAAAAATCTGCTTCATAAGAGAAGGAAAGAGATACTAGGAATCACAAAATGCTTTAAATAGATTAACACCTTCCATTAGTAGTGCCTTGTAATTGATTTTTTTTCTTCCACAAATCTTGCATCAGCTGTAAAAGTTTTTAACTCAGGGTTCAAGAGGCTGTCATAACAAACTTATCCATGGAAGCACAGCTGAGTTTTTCAACTTCAGGATTTTCAACATTTCCAGCAGGCCACAATGTAATACTATTTTTTTTGTCAGAGTCTTTCAATTTGAATGGCTCAAGCTTTAACATCACAAATTTTTTGCTCCTCAGGACTGATTTTGTTACAGGACAGATTAGAATTATAGGTTCCGTTCTGATTTTTAAGTTTTTTAAAAAGTGATGGTTTACTTTCAGCCAGATGGGACTGCCTCTCCTCCCATGACTGAACCAGATGTTGATTTGCATCAAGTTTTTGGCAAAGAGTTCATATAATTTTTGTACTGACTGATTCATTTGCATATCAGCCTCATTAATAATGTATAGTCTCACTGCAGTGAATAACCATGACCATCTTTTCTGTATAATTAATTCATATAGCTCATCACTGCCCTAGATAAGTGTACCAATACCTAGAGGTAAACTAAGTGGTAATGCCACTTATGATCTTCTAAAATCAGACTATAGGAGCTTTTGGTAAGTTATTTTTAGCCTTTATAAACTAATCCAGAGTTTCCTGATTTAAAAGAAGAAAGGCACCTGCATGATATGTGTCCATCACTGGGAATAGAGAAGCCAGGGCTAGAATTACATGACATAATCAGAAAGGGAGAAATCAGATGCACAGTGTATTCTTTCTTGTATTCTCTCCAAGACATATATGGAAGATATTCTTTCAGTGAAGTTCTGCCGAACTGAGATGAAACAATGGTATTTACTAGACTGAACATCCCTTATGAGACAGATGGGGGTGTATGGATAGAGCACAGGTGGGACTGCTCTTACCCCCAGGCATTCACATCATCTGCTGGTTATCCAATATGAAATTGCCTTGAATGCTGTGCTTGGAAAGAGGCTCTGTAATGTACCACATCTTGAAAGATTCATTTAGCCCATGAACTGAGTTTACCCATATATTTCAGTTTTGGAAAACACAAGTCTGTCTATGAATCTCGCCAAATGTTAAAAACTGACTTCTTTTTTTTTTTTTAAGAGAATAGGGATTATCTTACTTCATGCAACACCTACATTACTAAGTGTTATGCTTCATAACACTTGGAAATTAAACAGTTTAATTTCTTCCTACAGTTACTGACATTATTTTAAATAATATATTTATCTCCTTGATAGCATCTGTAGACATATCCAGGTATCAGGGAAAACATGTTTTATGGCCTCTGTAGTCCTGAGGTCTTGATTATTCAGCTCAGGTAATGCTTGCCATTTTCTTCCAAGTTTGTTTTCCTTTTCCTGCTTTCTGGGGAAGCCTTGGAGAGCAGGTGTGTTGGTGCATACTGATGTCTTGTCCCATCATTTAGTTGGGAACATGGATAACAAAGTCAAGAGAGATATGAGAACTGGAAAGTATGCATATAATTTGTCTTTCTACAGTCAATAGTCTCTCATGTAAGATTGGCTGGAAAACATCCTTCCCACATTTTGGGGCTCACAACATGCCTTCTTGATCAGTTGTACCAGAAGTGGAAGCCTATGATTAGTATATGGCATGGTGACCATAAATAAAATAGGAAAAAAATTGCCATATTACTAATGTAATAAACCTGACATGAATTCACATGAAAGATACTATCCATGAAACCTCTATACTCAGGTCCACAGGAAATTAAATGGAAGAATAAACTATGACTTTGCCTACAGCATGTGTAGATGAGCTGCCCATGAGCTAGGCAGGCTGATAATTGCTGTTTTAATGGGAGGTAGTTTGCTGTATTTTGGGAATAAACAAAGGTTGTTTTCTTCTGTTGAACTATTGTCTCTCGTGAACATAGAGTTTGGATTGAATTTTGCTTCGGACACGATTCCAGTAACATCCTTTTAGTAAAGAGTTAGAACTAGCAGCTTTCTTTTCATTTAATAAAGTGGAAGCTCAGATTTTAATTATATTTGTGTTGTATTGCTATTAAAATATCCGCTAGCTTCAGAAAAGTCAATTAACCCATTACTTGAGTTTCCGTATCTAAAGACTGGAATAGACACTTACAGGAACATTTAGAGATCTGATTAATTAACCAATGCTGAAGTGTAACAATGAATGCTTTACCCATCCCCAACAGTTGAGAAATTCTATCAAAGAAGTAAAAATTGCATTATTCAAGTTGCAGAACAAATTTAAATTTGCAGATGTTCCCACATTAGAGTTTAGTCAAGACTCTATGACTAACACTTCTATTCCTGTGAAAAATACATAGGGAATTTTAATAAAAGACCTTTGTTTTGTCATAACTTGGCTTCATTTCACATGACACATACACATTTCACATATGATACACAATTCTGGCCTATCACTATATTATTGAATATGAATCTACAGATAAATTATGAACACATTTCTTTTTTGTCATATCATAGCACAAAGTTGCTTTGTTTATAACACATAATGATAAAATGTAGATAAAACCAATTTGTATAAATTTTTATTTAGATTACATAGGCAACATTTCTTTAGAGATCTAATCTCTAGTGAAATAAGTATCTTTCTGATTTTTTTCACTGAATTTACTGAAATGCAATAGAGAAGAGTAAAAGTACTGAAGGTTTTAGTTTACTGTTTGTGGTTGTTTTTTGTTTTTTGGTGGGGGGGGTTTCATGATTGGGTTGTTTGGGGGTCTTTTTTTAATTTGTCTGGTAAATTCTCTGGATTAATAACTGTATCTTCTAGTGGGAGCACTGTAATTTTACTTTTCAGATAGCCTTATGTTTTTAGCTCAGGAAGGTGTTGCTAAATGCTGACTTTAAAGTTCATATTTTTATAATGCACCCACTAGTTGCAATTTTCCTCCTATAAATTATTTGAGTAGTAGCTGGAATGGGAAACCAGCAGTGAAGACCTTTTAACTGCCAGTTTTTCAGGGATTGGAGGCAGGGGGGAGGGGAGGTTGAGGGGACATGGAGGTGTCTGGGTTTTTTAGAGTCCTATTTGTGCAATATGCACAACAGTCATATTCATATGAGAGATAAAATAAATAACTTGTTTTCATTATGGGAGTCCTTCTTTTAAACAATGAACAACAGAAAACTTGAAAATAGTTTATATAGACAAAAAGGTGCAAGTGATATTCAGATTATGTAGGAGAAAATGTATACATATAAAGTTACTTATGTGAAGTGATGAAATTAGTATACCTTTTCAGATATGGTCTCTGTGTCCATTTTTTTCTTTTAATAAAATCTGAAATTTGGATATAATCCATTTGTGCTAGGGCCAGTGCCAAAAATGGAACTGTGATTTTTTTTTTTTTAAGTAGCCTGCTCTGCCATAATGCTGTCTGTGCATATTTAAATAGTAAAAAAATCTTCTCCCCTCTTTTTTTTTTCTTGTAAGAGTTCTCATCTGCAGCATCGCACACAGGAACAATACAAGTTGTCAAAAATTAGATAACCAATTTACTTGGAAAATGAATTAATGCTTTTCTCATCTGACATTCTTTTTTTTTTTTTAATTGTGTCTCAAGTGGAAAATGTTGGCTTTGAGTGCAGAATAATAACAGTTACCTCTTTAGGCTCAACAGGCTGAAATGCCAGGACTGGGAAGCCACATCCCCAGTGTGACTGGAATATCAAGTGACAACCTTGGGTGGAGTGTTTTACTCTCACTGCTCAGTCCTGTGTGGGAAAGAGTGAGCAAACTCATCAGAATTAAAATTTGTGGTGCATTAACAAAATTTAATGATGAAAGAATCCATATTTCCATATATTTGCATGTTGCTACATAGAACCTAAGACATACTCACTAGACTGTCACTAATATTTTGTGGTAGGTCTCCAATTTGCATGAAGACACTTGCTATTCATGAGTGAGTAGTTACTGCTAGCTGTGTAATGTAGCACCAGGCTAGTCTGTAATTGGGTTATTTTGTGTTGTCTGTTGTCCTGTGAATAGTGCAGCAGCAGTGAGCATAGGGCAGCTTTCCTCTCCTGTGGGAACCTCTGTTGGAAAGATACTAGTTTAGACTGGAAATGTGCATTTAAATCATAATTTATTAAGCATTTTCAGCTGCAACAATGTTCTATGTATTTTTCAGTTTAGCCTTTAAAATCTCATTTTTACACAGACTGGATTTTTCAATATCAAATGCTACTCCAGATTTTACTGTCACAACCTTTTTTATAAACACTGGCAATATTTCTGGTGCTGTTTAGCCATGAGAAAGATGACAGTATTTCAGAAGATGGGTAAATTGAAAGTAGAAAGCTTTATGCTGCAAAAAGAAACAAAGAAAGAACTGCAAATTTGTATTTATAACATCATCTGGCTCTTTTTATGTAGGTAAAGGATAACTTACAATGTCTAGGTAAACAGCCCTGTCCTTCAGAGTATTACTCTGCACATAATGCAGTTCTGCTTTGGCTGCTGGCTGTGCTCATCCAGCACACTGGGGCAGCCCACACGTTCAGTGAGGGTGGGTGTCAGAGCAACCACTGAAGGACTTTTAGGATTTAATTTGGGTGAGCCAGAAACCTTAGCATGTAACTAAGAGAAAATTATTACAATTCCATTAATTTATTATCTTACTACAGTCATTAAAGCTGTAGCATAACGCATGTGTCATGACAAAGTTTAAGAAAACTCCGAGGCACTTTTTAAATGCTAAAATAGTGTATAGTCTCATAGACTCATAGTGATTTTTTTTCAAAGTGCCTTAGAGCAGCGTATAATTGCAAAGCATATAAAATTAATTTTGGACAAAATGGTAATTAAACTGCAGCAGATTCAATTTGACTTATGTAAGTATAAACTGGTATCTTTTTTTTCCCCAATAGTTTTTTTAAAAAATGTGTAGTTTATAGTCATCTGCAAACTACAGGTGATTCACAGAAGAATTTGAAGAGAAAAAAATATCCAAATGAATGAAGATGGTGTTTCTCTTCATACTCAACAGCTTATAGGTTAGAAAATTTGTTCCTTCCTCACTAATGGTTTCAACATATCTTGCTTTTTACAGAGTTACAGTAAAAGAACAAGAAGCTATGTGCTACTGTAAATATTATTACAGTCTAATAGACTTTAAGTAAAACAGAGACATATACAGCTATGTAAATATAATAATCTGTAACATATGTCAGTTGTCTATGTGTAAGAATTTAGATTTACAGTTAAGGCCTCCAGCAGGTTTTTTTGATGATGTGTGGTATGCTTTTCTCAACACAAAATGAATCACAAGGTGAATCAGGCTCTAAAAGTGCCTGTTTCTCTCCACTGATTATAAAATGAGTCTAGTTGTCTAGCTCATTTATAAATACCCACTTTGTATAGGTAATCTCCATTTAATCACGGGTCTTACTCTTGTTTCATGATAAAAAAGTAATATATTTTGTTAGTGCATCTAGATCGAAGTGTCAAGATACTCAGTTTACTGATCAGACATTTTTTCATCACTGGGATGTTTCCTCAGTAAATTACTTCAGACATTAAAAAAGTCTCACAACTGAAAAAGAATTCAAATCCATAAGTGTAAACAGTTTTGATGCTTGCATTTGGATAGCTTGCTGCAATCCCTTTCTTGATTTGCTGTTTCTTACCATTCCTTCTGGGAACCCTCTGAAGTAATATGTAAATTGTAATTTTTTAATATTTTTATTTAAATGTAGCTGAGTAAAAAAAGATGGAGAATTCAGCCATGTTTTCAGTAGATGAGCTCACTATTTCTTAGAAACCTGTCTACTTCATTAAAGTTGAATTTCACCTTACAACACACAAATGCTTAAGATTGTCATTGTATTTGCAAAAGTAGTGTATTATAATTGGAAGTAATGAGCCAAACAAGCTATTTTTAAGTCTTCAAAACTACATACTCAGAGATTTGTTTAGAAATTGGGGGAGGAACAAGGTATTTTTTGTAATTTTGTGTAATTTTTTATTTTTCACTCACACTACAATGGCTAGTGTCAATGAAGAAAACATAATTTCTTAGTATATGAGGGCATGATTTTTTTCAAATGTGTTTAGCATCAAGGCAAGCTGTGATATGGACAGTACTGGAAATGGAAGGCTTGTGTTTATCCCTGCAACAGGCTGCACAGCAAGGCAAATTATGAAAAACTTCTGTAATATAGCATCTCAGCCCTGCCCTTGGAAGATTATTGTGCAAGAAAAGATCATTATCTTTGCCAATTGAAACACTAGATCTTTTAGGAGAGTGGCTGTTTAAAACTGGTTTTTACTGACCTGGTTTTCAAATAATTTCAGGGGGTAACATGGCCTATTCAGAAACACGCTTAATGTGCTTAATTTCAGGCATTTGTTTTAATTCCTACCCTCTTTCACATGAAGTAATTATGTGCTTCAGCACTGTAGTAAAATGGGGTTTTCCCATTACTGACCTCATCCAGCTATCACTTGGCAGTCAGAAATGGGGAAGGGGCCCTCTCACAGGTCCTTTAACACCTCACAGAACACACTCAGTGCTTCTGTTATCTCCACTGCAAACTGGGTGAGCACAACCGGAGGTGAAGGTAACAAAAACCTATGACAAGTGCTTTAACTCTTCAAATCCCACATATCAACTTCATTAGAAGAACAGAGGACAATAGGTCTGCTCTGATAGAGCTTAACAGATCGAATCCTTTGTGCAAACATAGTAGAGAAAAATCTAGTTTGTGAATCCTTAGTCTAAGATCAAGTGCTTCACTTGTTAGCAAATCCCAAAGTAGAACTTTAGGTACCATGAGAGCATTAATTTGGGAAACTTAGAGCTCTATAGATTTCAGACATGAGTAGGCAGCAGCAAATTAGATATTTCAGGCATCTGTGTTTTGTATTTCACTTCCTAAATCCTGGTTATGTCCCACTTTAGATGCCTATGCCCTTTTTACAATGTCATCTATAAAGCCCAGATCTCAAAGGTATAACTCTGTGAGAGTATTAGTCTCTCACTGGATTCTGTAGAAAGTTGCTATCTATCTTTAAGTATCACAATTCTAGGATGCTAAATCTTACTGAAAAGCATGAGACTTAAATTCTTTAATACCCCTGTGTTCCATAAAAAGAAAGTTTAATTGTGCAAGAAAGTTGGGGTAATTTTACATTTTTAGGTATCCCACTGGCTAGCTGAATCAAATCATTTGAATCAGATGGCCAGAGTCCCTGTGCAATGCCTCACAGAAGAGAGGCACCAGAGGGAGAGGCATGTTTATGTGGTGGTTTTGTGCTACAGATTTTCAGTGTAGAAATACCTAGGTTGGGTACTGAAACATTTCACTGTACAGCATGTTGTGCAGACTAATGTACCTTGAGAATATAGACTCCCTGCAGTAGGAAGCATTTAAAATGGACTTTGATATCTTCACACAGCACTGTCAGGCTCTGCAGTAAAGCCAGATACTGACAATGGGCCTGATGAAACTCAACATGGTTTTGAGTAAGGACCTGATTGAACCACTCTGTAGAAAACATCATGAAAGGAAGTGAACATAAACTCTGCCCTTTGAAGGTCAGAGTAAGGCATATGCCTCTGCTTAGGGCTTTTGGATCATGCATGAAAGTCAGATCAGGATTTCCTAAGAAAAATATTCTTCCTACCTGTTGTACCCAGTGGTAAAAGATGGCAGTTTTCAAATGGTTCACTGGTGTGATTTCAAACAGGTTTGCAGCCACCAGGCAGCTAACTATTCAGTTCTGTGGGGATCATCTTTTTTCAGTCTCTGCCATTTTTATTGCTTTCTTCTTGCACAATTAACTGTTCATTGAAGTAAAACTTTGATCCTGACTTCCATCCCCCCAGCTGTGCAGTTTAACAGGTGGATTAAAGAGTCAGTCAGCAGCATGATATTAAATTTTATGCAGCAGGGAATGTGTTTTAGGAGGTTATCACGACTTCCCTCTTTTAGCCATGTTTTCTCACCAGGCATCCCAAGTTACCCCCTCTCAGTTCTGTCTTGGCAACTCTTGCATGGCTGGGCTGCAAATAGGAGTGCTCCAAAACCTGGCACTATTACCTCCTCTAGTTTTGGCACTGATGTACATTGCAGTGCAGTACAAAAAAGTTACATCATGCTAAAGGAGGGTGACGACCTATAAAGGGGTGCAGAGCAGGGCTGAGAGAATTCTCAGAGGCAGGAGAGTTGAAATCCCTTAAACTGTATTGACCATGAGAAACATACCAATATAGGATTAAATCAAGAGTGTCCCTGCTGCCTTGCATTTTGGCCCTATCGATGGTAAAAATACTATGAATCTACACTTAAAAGTCATAACAGTTCAACTGCATCACTACAGTCAATATAGTACACAGTTTCTGTGCAGACTAGCCCTAAAAGTGTATAGGCATGTCCATCTAACATGGTCCTTACAGAACTGTTGTACATATTCCAAAATCTTTGCTGAAGGCAATGCTGACAGACTGACCAGGCACCGAGTGGTTATAGAAAATGAATAGACTTGGTACTCCAAGGAGTTGTTTCTCCAGGGTCAAGATTCGAAACACATTAGTTGAGAAGTGTATGTTCCCACTGTTCAGGCAGAATTTTTCTGCAGATGAATAAGAATACTTTGCCACCCAAGGCTGTCCGTTCAGCAATTTTTCCATGAAATAAAAATAAAAAACTCCTCAAAAACTGAGCCTTCTAACCAAAATGGTTATTCCTTTCCAGATATATTAAATGATTTTCCTTTTCTTTTAATTTGTTTTAAATAAAGTTATATTGGTATCAGCATAAGCAATGACATTGAAAACTTTGCTTTCATGATAGCATTTTATTTTTTCAGTTAGTGCTCCACAATGAGTGTCTACAGACACTCAAATCACTATTGCATACTTACAGTGAATAAACCTTATATATGTAGTGGATACAGTTCAGCAAAGAGGAATGCAAAGTTCTGCATGTGGGCAGGACTCATCATTTAGTGCAAGACAGGAAACAACTAAGTGGGTAGAAGTTCTGAGGGAGAAGATCTCACATTTGGAGAGGATGACAAATTCTGCATGACTCAGTGTTATTAAGCTATTGCAAACAAAGCAAATATCCTACTGGGATTTGTCAACAGGAATATAACCTGTAGGAGTAATCCTTCCATCCTGCTTAATGCAGGTAAGGTTTCAGCTCAAGTACTCCATCAAGCTTCAGGAGAGACATAAAGCAATTACATAGAGTCCAGAGAAAAGCAATGAAACAGGTCAGAGGTCTAGAAAAATATGGCCTCTGAGGGAAGGTATTTGAGGTTGGTAAGTCTTGAAAAATAAGGGAGAAGATATCATAGTAGTCTTTGAATAAGTAAATAGATGCTATGATGAGAAAGGTGATATACTGCTCTCAACAGGCTTCAAGCGTGGCATGGGACCCTTGGAAAACCATTCTAAAGGAAAGAATGGAGTGCAGTGATGTAGAATTTCTGTTGCTGGTTGTTTTTAAGCAAAGGTTAGACAAATACCTGTCAGAAATTATTTAGGTCCCTAGGATAGACAGAAGAATGACTTTTTCAGCTGCTTTTTGTAACTATGTTCTATATTTCTCTATATGTAGTTATGTGACTTCTGTTTTTCACATGATAGATTCTCTGGCTATACACATCAAGAAAAAATTCTAATAGGTTCTGCACCAGGAACAAATACATATATTTCTGACTAACAGTATTAAATAGCAAATGGAAATCTCACAATGACTGTCAGATCTGTTGAATAAATAATAAGGTGAGAAAAACCATACTCAAATGAGTCATCCTTTACACAGCAGAACTCTGGGAAGGAAGAGTCAGTTCGTAGAATACCAAAAAAGCTAAACTTAATTACTGGTACTGCATGAAATCTGCAAGAATATTTTTTTATTGAATGTTCCTAATAAAGGAAAATGAATAGGATAAGTAAAAGGAATCAAAGTCATCAAGCATGATACAGTTCTAACTGAAGACTCCAGAAAGATCTTTATAATGAAAAAGAACAATTATTTAGTATTTGTTTAAAAATATTTGAAAAAATCTAAATAGGATGGTACAGTCCCTGGGGAAGTAAAAGAAAAAAAAATTAGGTGAATTCAAATAAAAAGTACTGGAATTGTCTGGGACACAAAAGTCAAGACCTAGCACTGTGCAGCCCAGGAGACTGAATTTACTATTATGCATAGCAATGTATTCTTAAGTACTATCAGGAACATGGAAAGGAGAAGAATAATATTTCATAATTTGTAGTCTTGAAATATTTACTGAAATATCTGGGCATTTTGTTTGCTAGGACTGAAAAAATGAGGTTTTTTATTTTCAGCTTGGGAAAAATAAATACAACTCATCATTATGAAATGGAACATCATCCTAGGGGTATAACCTTCTACATTTTGATTATATTCTGTTTTATTTGGTCTCATATCACTTTGTACTGAAATAAAACTCTGAATGAGTTACAGAGGAAATATAAACAAAGATGTATTTCAGCTTTAATTTACTCAGAGCTATAAGGTAGTGTTTATGAATGAGGAGTAAGCTGTGTGTGACAGAGCAGCCCATACCACCGAAGCTGCTTATCTCATACATGTATCAAATAAAAGAAGCAAGCAGGAAGGATGACTGTGTCACACCTCAGAAGCCAGCAGGCTGGTTGTCAGACATCTGCCTGGGATGGTTGTTTTCTTGGTCAATGCCCAGCTGTCTCAACACTTAATGAATGTTTCCAAGACACTGAATTCTTCTTATGTAATATGCATATTTATATATACAAAGAAATATTTATTTTTATAGCAATGACCTAACTCCTCAGGCATGCCTGGAAGAGGGAAAATACTCATTTTTAAACCCATTACATAAGCCTTTTCAGCTAACAAAAATTTAAGTAGCAAGTGATTCTGGAGTATGCAGTCAGTCACACTATTTAGAATGTACTAGCCAGTCATTGTGATGGTGTCTGTACTAGTAAACTCTAAAGATCAGGGTCTGCCCTGGCCCTGGCCCTGAGGGAAAGTGACACTGGAGTTTTCACCCATTTGGCTAATTGCTCATCCCTTCAAAACTGAGGCCAACAGAAACAGCAGTAGGAGAACCCACAGACTGTCAGGACAGGGGAATTTGTGTCCCTGCTCAGGTGTCTGTGTGAGAGGGAGCCATAGACCAAAGGGTGGTAGTAAAATGTTCTGCTCAAAGCAGCAGAAAACTGCCAGGTCTGTATCAGCACAGCTTCCCCACTATCTGTTCCCTTTCTAGTGTAATACTAGAGAACTGGATGTGACTGGTGGAGAAAATATAAAAAGCTAAGTTTGTGGATGGGGGAGGATAGATGTTTACAAGCTTGTTTAATTGTTTGTGTTCCTCTCTTTCACAGTACTTAGAAGAATAATCAGCAATTTGTGTTGGTTAGCAACTGGTTAACTTGAGTAAAATTCTCCAGCTGTGCCTGGTTGCCCCTTAACATCCATGTTATTCTTACAGCCATACCCAGAAGGGGACTGTGATAGTATGATCCAGCTCTGGTCAAAGACATGTCAACCACTGACTGTACAGTTCACAGGACAGTACTTGATCGTGTGCTTTGGCTCTTTTTGTTTGATTATGATAGCCTCCAATTAATCCTGGCAGCTGCAGATCAAAGCACAGCATTAATTAACACATTTGTACCTTGCTAGTACCTTTATATCTAGCACATCTTTGCTGAAATGGATAACTGTTTTCATTCCATTTGTGCCTTGCCTTAGTTGCTTCAGATGCCGTTTTATCCAAGAAGAGATCTAGACGTGGCAAGTGAGACCACAGCCCTTTCTTAGAGGAAACGCCTCAGACCTAGTGAGCAGTTTGGCAGATTCAGCTACTTGTGGTATGCAAATGCCCAATTATCAAGAGGCAAAATAAGAACTGGGAATTGAATTTACCTCAGCTACAGGGAGCTCTAGAAGACAGAGTCTACTTCAGTCCTGCCCCCTGAGGGTTTGAATGATCCATTTTCACCAATTTGAGAATGCCTTGTCCTTTCTCAGGACAAGCAGTAGTTACAGCTCTGTGGAGATTTAGTTTAGGTTTTTCTATTCAACAGGAGATGTTTAAAACATCCTAAAACCATAATAAGGCAAACATTTCAATCACTGTGATATTTGAGTAATTTTCAAGATCATTTCTTAAGTGGTACCTTTGAACAGATCTTTCTTTTCCACTAATGTATTGCTGACTTTTTATTTTAGATGGAGAACTTCTGATATTGCTTTCTAATCTGCATGCCTCCTTTCTCTTCCGCACTGAAATTACTCGTAAGATTTTTACGTGCCCTGCCACCATGGTGTTTCCTTCTTTACCTACCCTTTTTGCAACACAATCAGGTAGTGTCTCTCTAGCATCATTATAGGAAAAAAAATGACAGACAATGTCTAAATAATAGTGGCAATCTAGTTGAAATTGTTAAACACACTCCTGCCATTTTCAGCCCTTTCCCTGGCAATACGCTCATCCTTCTACACATCTTCTGCGTCTTTATGCCAGTACCTTCAGCAGGGTGCTGTTTAAAAGGAGTAACTTGCCATAGGCTCCGATCTATCCTCTTCCTACAGAAGAATGTCGTCTGTAGGAATAAAAAAGCTGCAGTCAAGTCAGAAGGAGTTCAGATAGGGCAAGCCCAAGGCCTTGCAAACTCAGCACAAAGATTATGGTCTTGTACAAGCGATAGCAATACTGTGTTTCAGGGGTACGAAGTAACAGTGAAAGTATTCTCACTGCAAGTGTCTAATTGTCTATCATGGAAAAATTATCAGACTGTGATAGGCTCTTTTCTAATCTCTCCAGCTCCATTTCAACATATCCTTTGTACTGAATTTTTGTTATCTGTTGTCTTTCTAAATCTGTTATTTCTTAATTAATCCTCAGCTCTGATCATTTTTTGCATTTAAGAGAACCTCAAATAATAAAAAAATAGAGCTCTTTTTTACTAGCCATATGCACATGAAAATTGGAAATAAGTATCTTTATTACTTTTAAACACATTTTTATTGCTGACAACCATAATGAGGGAAATACTTGAATATGAGTTTAAAGTAATATTTCTCACAAACATGCTAACATAAAGTGCTGCAGTTAGTAAATCTGATTTCTAAAATACATAATTAGAACAAGGCACCTGAAAGACAGCTTGTGTTTTTATGGTTACAGATTTTATCTCAAAAATTATGTTAAAATTTATATTGAGCAACTGTTCTCACACAGCTCTGGCTGTGGTCATATGGGCTTTTAAGCTGTATTTTTTCCCCCCAACTTCTACATAAAATCTTGTGAGAGTTTTGGGGACAAGGAAAAATTTAAATTAACAAAACCTTTTGCACATACTAAGGACTGCGTTTAATTCTGAATACCCTTTCAGTATCCTTTGTAAACATCAGCTGTCATTCTATTAACAGTTTGAAAATTAACAAAGTGTTCAATTAACCGTGGTCCAGATTCTGCAGTGAGGACACCACTGGATCCTCAGCACTGAATCCTTACCAGGCCTGCTGTCACTCAGACTGAAGTGGCACTGGAGCACTGGGATGCTCTAAAACTGAAGCGAGGCTAGGGAGAGAATCATCTAGAAATCACTGGAGCATGATGACTTACCTCATATTAAAAAATCCAATTGTGATTTTTTTCAGGCCATAACCCTTTAATTATGAAACAGCAGATAGGATTTTGCTCTCCCAACAGTTACAGCTACGAGTACTCAAAAAGCGGTGGGTGGGAAGGGGGGTGCCACAGGCAGGGAAGGCAGGGCAGCGGGGCCGGCGGGGCAGGCAGAGCAGGCAAGGCAGGCAGGGCAAGCGGTCAGTCGCCGCCGGTGCCCCACGGCCGTGCGCGGTCTCCCGGCTCCCACTAGCGGCGGGCGGGAGAGGGGCGGGGGCGGCGGCGGCGGCGGCAGCGGGAGAGAGAGCGGGAGCGGGAGCAGGGCGCTTCCACCCGCAGTCGCGGCTCCAGGTTTGAGGAAGAGCGGACGACGGATGCTTCCTAAAGAGCTGAGCCCGAGGTTGCGATTGTTTTATTATTAAAACAAATTGCTCAGAGTGGTTCGGTGGATGGATCGCACAGAAGTGTTTTAGACTGTGTGTTCACCGCTGATCATTTAGTTTACATTATTTATTTCGTAACTAATTTCTGAGCCATGCGGCACAGTTGCTCTCCCTGGTTGGATGGCTCAAGCCTAGAAGGCAGGAGAGGGATTCTTCTATTTCTAATTGAACTGAATGTTCTTCATCAGTTAATGAGTTTATTGGGCAAATAATAAAAGCAAGAACTCTTCAATATGCCAGCATACTAGTGCAAATACTCCTACATATACCAGTTTGCAGAGATTTTTGGTAGCGATGCATATTCTTTTGAAGAAAAGTTTTTACTGAATATTCATGAAGAGCTGGAGGAAAAAGAGGTCATGAATATGGACAAGTCTAATTTGGCGGGGTTTCTTCTCAAAGCAAAAGGCAGGCATTCAGTTTTGCTGTTGTCATGCAACTCTATTTTTCTCACTTATACTGACATTCACATTTAATTCAGCAATGATAAGGTTTACTGAAAAGCAGAATCTCAGGTATTTACCATTTTTTAGTAAATTACCAGTATTTCTCTACTGAAAATTCAACTTACGTATAACACCTACCTGCCTTTTCAGAGAAGTGGGCACAATATTGTCCATAATTCCTTCAATCTTTGACTGAGAATGAGACAGCTATTGAAACATATAATAACAAAAAAAATTGCATAGGATTCCTTCTTCCTTAAATGTTTTCACTTCTCTGATGAAAGATGCGAGGACAATTTTGATCAGAATTTTGTCGCTTTTCCTTAAAAATCAGCTTTCAGCAGGCTACAGCTGGGAATAAACAGTTTAGAAGCTCCATTTGGGGTTTTAATTTCCTGACAGTTTAAGAAAATAACTTTTTATTTTACCTTTACTTTCAGAAAACCTTTTTTTATTTCCTCTAAAAATTCTGATACTTGTCATGTTTACAGACATCTATAGTTTATGATACTTTTGAAAATCTTGGAACAATGTAAATATCCAACTGATTTAAAATTCAAATACAGTATCTAGTGGTACAGTAAGAGAAAAGAATTAGTTAAAAAAGCACCGTGCATTAGAGAAGATGATCCGAGTCAACCTTGGACATAACAGAACTTGGATGTTTTCCAAACTCTGTAATAAAGATACTTTAAATAATAGGGGAAACATTTTAAATTATGACATCATTATTTACATCACTGAGTCATGCTTACTATATATGACTACCGGATGCCCATGTGTGATTTTTAAAATGTCTGCCAATCTGTTTAATTATTTTTAGCAATTAAGGTTGTAATTTGTGGATGTTGCTTCAGCTTCTTGCCATGTTGACTGATGTCTCAATGTGTACAATCTATGTCATGCCATATGTTCTTTGCTAGCTCCTATTAGGCAGAATTATTTTTTCTTTCTAATCAGGTTTTTGCTGGTACATGTTTCAGGAAAAAATGGAAAATCAGAGTGTGTACTGGGTCTGTTTCTCCACTGTTCTGCTCCTCGTATCTTTTTCTTAGAAACATAGCAAGAAGAATTGGGAATGAACAGAGAATTCTTGTTTGCATGTTTTTAAGTGTTCTCCTCATTTTATCCAAGTGGAAATAGTTCAGAAAGTATTAAACCACTGAAAGACCAGTTGTGTGAAGATCCACTAGCTTTGACAGTGACTCCCAAATTACAAGCATAAACCACTAACATTACTGAGTCCATTGAAGAAATAAAAACATCTTTATGCATTTTATACCTACTTCATTACTTAATTCATGCACATTTTTAAGGTGGCAGACAGTCTTTTTTTCATAAAATAGAAACAATTGAAGCCACAAGATGTATACCTACCTGCCTATGGAGTTTGCTATGGATAAATGAGTGTGCTGGAACAGAAGCATATTGGGAAGAGAGTGGTTTTAGGAAGTTTGCAATTCTATTAGTCCAGGATGCTTTTTGTCAGAGCAATCAGTTACGTGGTTCCCATTTTCACTAAATTTATATAAGAATGGAAAAAGAGAATATAAAACCTGTCTCATAGTTTTATTTTTATTCTTCTGGTGAAGACTGAACTGTATCTTCACATGTTGATACAGTGTCTGCTACAGCTGGTTGCTAAATTAAATTACTTGATGGGCTGCTGTTTTTATTTATATAATGATGCTTTTGATCAAAGATACAAAAAGATAATACTCATGATAATTTTGATCAGTGAAATATAGGAGGCACTTCCAAATGTTTTTCAAGCACTGTTTAAAAAAGAAAAGAGCCACACATACTAGCAGCACTAATTAGTAGTGGGGAGCCCTGGATTTTCTAGGGTGGAAAACATTTTTAACATTTGTTCAGAAGCTTCAAAGCTCAAGTTTAAGTGCTCAGCTTATAGTGATAGGAACTGAAGGGTGACAGTGACAAGGAGTAAATATTTATATAGCAAAAATAATTTGACAATTTATTTATAAATACTGTAAATGAGAGGAAAAACTCACAGCATTTTTAAAGCAAGATATTTTTTAAATTTAGTGCTATTCGATGAAGGCAATTTTATACTATTCTTTCGTATAAACGTTATATCACATGATTCTAAAAGCAAACATAAGTATTGAACTGTAATGCAAATCCACATTTAGTAATCGTTAGTACCAAAAGCTACTAAGGACAAATATGTGTTCTACACCTGTGTACAAGCAGACCTCCCACAGATTTTGATGAAAAATTCACTGCTATGGTACCAAATCTGACTGAAAGATCTACAGTGAAGACCAAAGAGGGCAAAATCACCGTGTAACAATTACTTTGGCTGATTGCAGGCAAGATAACCCTGAAGTAGACGAGTTAGTTCTTGGTAATTCAAGTTACTATTAAATCAACACCTGTAAGAAGAGAGACGCTTTATGTATGTTTCAGAAGTAATTTAAATTACCAATTTAAGAGGTATAGATATTTGCAGTTTGCACAATAAGAATTATAATAGAATAACTATAAGTAACAGAAAGATTCCAAGGTATCACATGATGTTGATCCAAAACACACTCAAGACATTATACAGAAACAATCTAGAATTCCCCAGCCTAGCTAGTCTGGCATACCAGGTCATATTTCCAAACGAGTAACTAAATCTATTCTATTAAAATGAGCCTGACTCAGTTCACTTTGAGTCAACACTGACGTTAACACATCAAAAAAAGACTCTGAAAGGTAGCTTTGACAACAACTCCATAGCTGATCATAATTAAAAAGACAAAATGCGAGGGTTGCCTTTCTGCTGCCTCTGAGCTAACAGGTCTCTTTGATGCCATCTCAGACAACAACCTGCTACACTTGATCTCTGGTCTAAGTTTCACTGGTGTCCTTAGGCTAGTGTAAACTATAGTGTTTCTATTTCCAGTGCTGCTCCACTAAATCAGAATTACTTGAGCAGCTATAAAGTGAGCCTAACATGTACATTGCTAATGATTAACTATTAATCAAGTGGATTGTGGTAGTGCCTAGGGACAACTGAGATTCAAGCCCCATTATGTAAGGCACTGTGCAGTTATTCAAGAAGGCTGTAGATGGATTTTCCCTTTTAAAACCAGCTGTGCTGTTACCACATCCAGGCTGGTTCCACTTTTTACCCTTCTATCCGTCTTTACCACTTCAACACATTTGGCACTTGAACTGCTAAATTTGTTTTGTGTGGATCCGTCTGCTATTTGTTTCCTGCAGCCCTGTAGGAAAGGGGAGAGGTGCTATTGGAAAATGCGTGTGATTTCATCTTACCTGAGAAGTGTTTTAAAGGCAAAATTCTGATCCATCTGAAATCAGGTATTTTGCTGTAGTTCTCAGCAGCCAGCTTCTCCTATGGTACTGAACATTTTTTAAAAAAATAAAAAGTTGGAAATTGAAGTCCCCTAGATTTAGTCTTTTGTGGAGCACATTGACAGCTGGTATCATTGTCAGCAGGAGGGACACTTCCAGAAAAGATACCATGCTCAATACATTTTTGGCACACTCAGGTGGCCATCAATGAGTCACAAAGGCACCTGCTGAAAATCATCCTGTTATACTGGCATTCCCAGGCACATCTGAAAACCAGATCTCACTTTCTTATGTTGCTGGTTTTCTGGCAGATAACTATCAACAGGTGTGATTATCTGTGATAGGGATCGTGCAGTGATGGTGGTTTACAACTTTCACAAGTCCTTAAAAGGACGTTTTTTTAGGAGAGTGAGATATTTTATGGTTAACAGTAGTTTCTGATTAGAATCAGACTCTTTCCTTCTGCTGTCACCCTTCCCACTCATTCAGAATCTGAAAAATAAGATGAACACTGCTGGAAAAATTGACTCTGATGTTATTTTCACAAAATACTGTGGGAACAGTTCCATAATAGAGCAAGCAAAAAAAAAAAAAAAAAAAAAAAGAAAGCCACATTCCAGCTGGCAGGCAGAGAAAAACGTTAGATAAGAAGAGGGGGCAACTGGGCTTCATAAGAAAATATTAAAGGAAGAGGGGAGAGGAGAATAAAAAATGAATAGAGTGTGAAATGTCAGAGGGAAAGTTAAAACGATAGCATAAGAAAGCCTTGAGAAAGGACAGAAAAAGTTAAAGCAGAAATGGAGAAGTGAGGTTAATGGTGAAAGGGTTTTTTTTGTAATGATAGTCTAAGAAATTCAACAGAACCTCAGAAGATAAAGCAAAATCAGGTGTTATGAAGTAAAAGATAATCCACAAGTATCCTTCACACAAAGTACTTAAAAACTGAGGAGAAAATGTAAAAGAGCAACAAAAACTCTTGGAAAATTATATCTAAACAGTGATTGAATGCAATCTATACATAAAATAATAATAAATTTAGAAACTGGTTATATGTTATGAGTAACTGTCATATTTACTAACATAAACTACATAGCAGACAAGAGAAACTCTTTCATTCTTGTTCACCATTTCAAAAAAGTTTCCTTTCTAAACAGATCCTTCACTGGCGTATAAGCAGTCACCTTTCATTGCTTGACACCTATATCCCCAGGGAAGGGTTTGATGAACTTGTAAACAAGCACTATGCTTTGAAGTTGAGATGAGGATGAGGGTAGACAGCAGACATCACATATGTGCACTGACTGTAGGACTTTGTAATAGGATTCCTGCCCAAAAATATGAGCGACTGTTTGCAAGGTTGTGCCACTTGTACTTTTGATTTCAACTGCATCAGCCTTGGAAAAAAAAACCAAATAAATCACCACGAAATCTACACTGTGAAGGAGGCCATGATCTGAACTCCCCTGAGAATATGCTCATTCATTGTTATCATGTGAATCAGTAGGTAATCATATGGGGAGAGGCAAAAGCTAGCCCATGCGCTTCAGTGATTTCAGATCTTGAAGGCCCACGTGTTATTTGCATATTGTAGGTTTTTATGATGTTCGTGCCAAGGTTTGTGGTTCTGAAACAATATTGAAGTGTAATGAGAATAGATTTTGTTGTAAAGTTTCTGATGTTCTCCATGATCAGCATAGCTTCCCTCATGGTTGGTTTGTTATTTTTTTTCTTGCTTTAGGTTATGGTTGAAATTAGTAAGATAAAAGACAGATGATAATTTTGAAAATTTAATTGAAGTTTAATGAAGTTTGTAAGTTTTGAGTTAAACTGAAATTATATGCAAAATTTTCTGCTTGCTTTGTTGTTTTTTTATTTGCTTATCATTCAGGAATAGATGAATACCTGAACAAAGTATTTGGGTAATGCCTATTGCAGATATAATAAGCAGAGACATCCTTAACATTAAGAAATGATCCTTAAGTTATCATTCCTTTCTCCATCATTCACAACTTAGTTGCCAGGACCACACTATGTCCACACTCTATGATATGGCTAAGTTTCTAGGAGTATAAAAAAGAAATAACATCATTCCACTCCATGATTTCACAGTACTTAATACTTACTAAGTTTACATCTGCTACCAAATACTATAAGTTATATTCCAAAAATTAGAACACCTGTTTTCAAGGTTAGAAGACACAACTGAGTGAATCTTCATATAGAGACTCTTTTAAAGACACTGTTTTAGAAGGTGTCCAAGGCCCTGCTATGATGCATTTAATGACAAGATGCGAAATAGTTAAGTAAATACTTGCATCGTTTTCAGAATGGTAAATTCAAAGGAAACATCTGAACCAAGGAAAAAACAGATTTTGGGATTTTAAAAGCAGATTTCTTTTGTTTGCATGCTTTCATAAAAACTTTACTCTTGAAAAACTTTCCAGGGAAATAAGGTCATGTTGTAGATGTTGTCAGTGGCTTTTTCCTGTTTGATTTCTCAAAATACTACAACTCAAGAGAAATGCAATCCACAAAGTTGTAGTGTTGTTCTCAGCACCACTGCAGTATTTGGTTGCAGAGTTTCATTTGGTTTATAAAAGTACTACAGCTACAGATTTTCTCCACACTTATATCCTTGCAAAACTACTCTGAAAATTTGAGCACTATTGTATACTACTGGAGTAAGCTTCTCTGCCTGGGATGAAATCCAGTCAGTCTTCTCAGAATTACTTGGGAATGAAATCAGGGAGGCAGCTGAAAGATGTCCAAGGCCAGTTCCCCAGATGATTCTTTCATCAGATTGCACAAGAAACAGTTTCAACTAAAACACTTGAAAGGATTTTTTTTTTCTCAATGGAGAACTTGGAAATTTGTTGCTTTCCATTATGACTTTGATTGAAGTCAGACTTTGGAATCTCTAGAGTAGTACTTTAAGATGAAAAGGTTTCATCTTACTGGAAATATTTCCTGGATCATTGAGCCATTGCCCTGTCTTCTCAGGCTGTACGTCTGCTAATCCTATGTGAAATAAAATTTCCACCCTTGGCACAGCTCTGCCCAGCAGCAGTTCTGGGTTCTGCCTCACATCTAATGAAATGTGGTCAGGAATTGTAAAGGAGTCGTTGATCCTTCAGGTCCCTGCTTGATACCAAAAAGGCTATAAACTATGAGGAAACACTGTTAGTTTGGATGAGACATTGGTGGTGTTCTGTTTCTGCTGCTGAGAGTATTCTGAATGGTAACGGTTTTGGTCCCTGAGGGACAGAGTGGAGCAGCTGAGACAACATTTAATCCAGCAGATGAAGGTACAGTAAATGCCACAGGCAGTGTTCAATTTTGTGTGTTAGCAGCAAGGGATAGACATTTAAGAAGTGGAGAAATGGCAACCTTGTGTGATGGGATGTGATGGGAAAACATTGCGTTTGTCCTGAATTGGCCTCTTATGCAATTAACTATGCTTTCTGTTTTTTCTTCTTTGTGATGGAAATGGCTAATGGGTAGAAAAATATTTAATTGATGGTGTAAGCACATTCCCCACAAAACGTAATTGGAGGGATATGACAGTTGAAAGAAGTGTATGAATACATCTATGGAAATCAGACTGAAGCTCGTGTTTAGTTCTAAGGACCTAAAGGACATCCCTTCTTAGCCAGAAGGAAGGTTGCACAATAAGGCTGCAAGATTGCTTACGTGTCTTTCACAGTATGCTATTAAAACAATGAGGGGTTTACAGAGAAAAAAAAAACTTATGGGATAAGATCTCCAACTGCAAAGTAGCAGAGAACACTTACTTTTTAGTTTTACTTTGTTTTCTTCTGTTCTGTGTTAGCTTTAGGAACTTGAAACACCTCAAGTCTCACAGTGGTTTTCATGAGAAGGAAGTAAATCAGAACTATTTCAATTGTACCTTTCCCAAAGAAGAGATTAAGCCTTATTCTTTCCTTTAAACACGTCTACACAGAGCACACACTCTGAAATCTGTGTTCTGTGATCTATGCTAATTTCTGTGCTGCACACAGAAGTGTCCAAATAATTCTGAACATCCTCAGTATCAGAATCAATAGAGCAGCATTCATAAAGCACCCAAACTACTTAGCCTTCCAAAGGCAAAATTTCTTTACATCTATATCTGTGTGCAGCTGTGCTATTGCGTGCACTGAGCTGGGCTGCTGTCAGACTGAGCATGTACATGGTGCACGCTGCTACTGACTGTAGAAATGTCCTGCACTGCCCAGCATTATTAATTGTTACAAAGAACCTTGAAAGACATTCTGGCCAAATGTAAACAATGGAAGATATTGTCATTAACAACAATAATGACTACCATATACAATGAAAACTTTTTTCTTATCTGGATCAGTTGCTGAAAAAGCTTCTATGTTCTAGGAAGCTGCATGTAACCTTAATGTCTCTGAGTAATATTGTTAAAAATCTGGGATTTTTCTCCTCAGGTTGCCAGAGTATTGAGTCCTTTTTTTCTTTATTGCATAATTCTGTCCAAACTATTAGAACCTGGAAGCAGATGCAAGTTCTTCTGCCCAGATTTGTCCTCTGTCTACAACCCACTCCCACAGAGGAGGGAAGCAGGCACACAGGCCAGATGGAAGTACAGAGACTTTCCAGACAGGAACTGTCAGAGACTGGAGTACCTTTGGGTATCCTGCCATACCTGCCTTATTGTCAGTCATGCCAACAGCACTGTTGGCAAACCCCATCAGCTACCTGAAAGGACAGTGTTCAAACATATTGATTTCTTTTGGTGGGCTGTAGTACCTTGGCTACTGCCCTAGAAGGGAAAACTGAAACTGAAATAAAATAAAACACATACTCCTTTGCACATAAAGGACACCAGGGTGTTATAAACAGAATGGCAGTCCTGTAGAGGCTGTCATCACTGTAGTAATTTATTAAAGGTATTTCTTAGATATACTAAAGTATTAATATTTTCTGCTAGTGAACAAGACTTTTCATAACTTTTTATCAAAGTCTTTGTTTTCTATTAGTTAGCTGCATGACACATCTTTTTGGGGCATTACCTATTGTTTTGATTTTAAAGTATTTTCTTGAAATTATTTGCTAAAATCAACAAAATAATAAAGCATAACCAATAAAATCTTACATCAGCCCTTCTTCATACAAACTTAAATTCAAATTTCATTTTAGCCCACAAGTAAATAAATCTGGATACTCTTATTCCCAAACTCATTTTTTTCAGATCAGAACACTAGCAATGGAAGTGGTAAAATTGTACATATTTGCCCAAGTCTTCAATACCAGTGCAACTGGGTAAGTGTTGGTCACATTAAAAACAACAAACACCTCAACAACTTTTATTTTAATCTGATTTTATTTTGTCTTGGTCATAATCAAGTGTCCAGCTGTGAAGGACACTGACAAATAGGGATGTGTTCAGAGGGACTGAAAAAATACTAGTAGGAATGTCAAATCTACTGGTATTGTCAGCATCAGGGTGCATCAAGGGAGGTGCATCAGGGGTTTGTAGGAGAAGTATTGTCAGCTTTAAAAAATGGGGGATGAGGGAATTGGTGGAGGTTTCTCCAGTGCAAAAGATCCGAATTTTATTTATTTTTATTAACACCACCATTTGGTAGAATGTGAGATATTGCCTCTCTATATGGAACTTGCTTTGTTTTTATTCTCAGACTATGAGGGCTACAGTGGTACATGAGCTCTATGTTTTCAGACTTCTCTTCCATTAATTCCCTCCAGTCATAGACTGTAGTTTTCTTCCTTTCACACAAAATGTAGTGATTATATACTTAATATATCTATAACGATATCCCTAAAATATTTTCAGGTATTTATCTGCACAGCATTAAACATGAATGCATTTGGCACATGATATCCAAGCAACAGCTGCAATGTTGTAGATTACTTCCCACTGTAGCACACTTGAGAACCTTTTCCCATTTGCTCATTTTTTTTCCAGTTTTCGTTGTTTTCAGACATCTCTCTAGTCGTACTTCATTTTAGCCTTTAGGTGGCAGCATTTGAGAACAGTTGTAGCTGTGGACTTGCCATTCGTGGGCAATAATTATAAATAGATGGGACATGTAGGTGCTTTGTTCAATATGCAATTCACAGCAAAGCGTATACAGAACCATTCAAAATGCAAGAAAAAAAATTATATATGACCACTCCCATCTTAACACTTCTGCTCTCATTTATGTATTTTTAATAGAAGTGATTTTCTACAAATATATATATGCATCACTTTTGAAAATGCTTTGAATCAAAATGGATTTTTTGTCTGATTTACTAAATGTGAAATCCTTTATTCTGTTATCTTTCTTTCTTCCTTCCTTCCTTCCTTTCTTTCCTTTCTTTCTCTTTCTCTTTCTCTCCTTTCTTTGCTTTCTTTCTTTCCTTTCTTTCTTTTCGTTCTTTTCTCTCTCTTTTTTTTTCTAAAAAGCAATTACTTTCAAGTAAAGAAATGAGAAATAAAGGGACTTGAATTTAGTCTGCTATTCAGTTATCTTTCAGTCACTTTAGCATGTATAAATCGCAATGGCCTGAATATGATGTGATCAACAGGATAGTTTTAAAACATACACAAAACATTTCTCTATTTTAATTCACTGGGCGAAAAAACAAACAAACAAACAAAAACAAACAAAAAAACCAAAACCAAAACAAAACAAAAAAACCCCATGAGGAACAATATGTGTCTGATGTCAGGTTTTGTATTCCTTGTATCTACAAGATTTATTTATTATTTCCTATATGTATTGTATCTCATGCCAATAGGTAGTCCAAAAAAGACATATCCTTGGCTTTATGGAGATTGGGGTGTCTGTGTGCAGTGAACTGGTATGGTGGAATGG
This sequence comes from Pithys albifrons albifrons, assembly GCF_047495875.1. Lineage (NCBI taxonomy): Eukaryota > Metazoa > Chordata > Aves > Passeriformes > Thamnophilidae > Pithys > Pithys albifrons. Next base: position 27,254,753 of record NC_092459.1, read on the forward strand.
GTAGAGTGAACTGCTGGATTTAATTCTACAGCTATAATCTCTAATAAATATAATAGAAAAATTTTGTGTCCACACACTAGTAGAGGAGAATTCCTGTTCCAGTATTTATACTTCTTCCTAATATCAACCCTAGGTCTGACTTGTTCTAAGCTTAAATTCCTTAAAGTGCTTCTTGATCATGTTAATTGAAGGACAACATGATCACAGCTAATGCATGCAGTATTCAAATCAATCACATTTGCAAATAATTCAGCAAATGCAGAAAGTCAAAAACCTGACTATATAGTTCAAGTAGATGAAAAAATTGTAATATAATTTTTTATTGTAAAGTTTCTTAACATTCAGATTTCTTTGGTTTTATTTTGTGAGAGATCCAAGGTCTCTGTCTCATAATTCATATTAATAAATAAGGCAGAAATAAATTATGAAGCTACACTCTTCTATACCAGAATTTGCTGACTGAACTACACACACAAAAAAAAACCTGACAAGATTTTTAGGATCAACTTTACAGTAGATAAACAACCTGAAATAGTATTGTTTCAATCTATTCTGTTGATATACTTTGACTGTAAAGAGAAAAGCTGAAAGCAGACTTAGTTTCTTCATAATCTTTGCCTAACTAGTATTTTCTATCTTTGTGGCCATGTTACTCTGGATTGTGTTGAAAAGATCCCTGTAACTTTATTTAGATCTCAGAAGAGAGATTTTATGACAAAATAATGATTGATACACTTAAGGTTTGATCTTTTTCTTTTCTCCTAACTCCTATTCTCTATGGGAACCTGCTACTGAAACAAAGGGAAAGTTAAACATTCAGTTTAGTGTCCTTTTGAGAACCATATCAAAATGCTGCAGCAGTTTGATCACAACAAAACTCAAGGTTGCATGGAAAGAAAATAAACACAGGCAAGTTGCCTACTAGTTACTGGAAGTCTATGTGTGTTACTGCTTAGAGAGTTATAGAAATCTGAAGTCTGTAATTTAGATGTCTGGATCTTATACAACTAGGATAAAAAAAACAACAAACAAACAAACAAGCAAAAAACCCCACAAACAGATACCTGCTTGGAATACAGAACTGCATGCAGTGAGATAGGGAGACAGATTCCTGACTTGTCTTTATGGGAATGCCGTAGAAAATTTAGAATCAGTTGAACGTGTGACCCCAAACTAAATTACTTATCCTACTTTGTGGAAAAGTCTCATTCAGAGTTAGAGTGGCTTTAATTGTTTTTAGCTTAATTTACCAAGTAAGCTAAAATTAATTAGGAGCATTTTAATTCTGAATGAATAATGTAGTCCACCAATTTAAGTGAAATGCTTTGGTAGTTATTTATGAGCTAACCTAAGCCTAGTATCTAGACTGTTTAATGGCCAGTGGCTTTAGGCTGCAAGAGAGAGAGTGTACTTGGGCCTTTCATTTGCATTTGCAACCCAAAAAAGCAAGCTAAATGAAGATGAAAAGTTATCTCTCCTGAATTATATTTTTTCCACCAGTGGTTAATATATGATATCCCAGATATATACCTAATTAACCAAGTCTAACGTGCATTGAGGAAGCTGCTATCCACAAATGAATAATTTGTAAGAGTTTAAGACACAATGTTTTATACCATTAAATATTGTACTTCACTTTCTCTCTAATTTCATGTCCATTATCAGCATATATTATTACTACAAAAGAATGCATAATAATATATTTGGAAAGCTGGGATGGTAAGTCTGAGTTATGTGAAGGAGCAGTGAGACAAGGAGGATTAAAACTGCACACATAATAGAATGACAACATAAAACATTTTTACCCACTTGGTCACATTGAAATGCACATATAAGTATATTAATATGCATATTAGTTGTTTTGCCTTTTATTTAGATGATAGCTGTTCAGAGAATGAGGTTGACATTGATGGCTTCATCGGCATGTAGAATACACAATGTCTTGGCTTCTCTGGCAATTTTAAAGACAGAATAGCATTGGGTAAATATGGGAAATTCTCCTACGAAGTAGTAAATGTTGCTCAAGAGTGTAGCTGCGGTGTTTGCGTTTCTCTTGATTACTTACACATTTATAACACTGTCACTCAGGTCTGGCATCACAGGAATGAGTGTAGCCATGCTGACAACTACGATATAGGGCCATGCATAACGGGTTAAGAAAAGGTCATTATGTTCATTATTATATCTCAGTTTTTATTAATTTTATAGAATGTATCCTAGGATCTACTTGTTCAAAGCATAGAATTATTCAACAAGTTGAAGAAATTTGTTCTGAAAATGTATATTTTTATAGGCAAACATCTGCCAGGTCTGAAGAAATAGTTTTGTAAATAAAACTGTGGTTCAATTATAGAAGTCTGAAATATGTTTCTACCGTGATTTCAGTGGAAGATACAGTACTGTGAGAGACATTTCCAGTACATGAAGGAAAAAATCACTCATATTTTTTCAAGTCAAGTGAAAGTTCTATGCTCATCACCTACGCAGCTGCTGTGCTGTACTTTTTGTTTGTCTGACTATGAGCTCTGGCTCATATTGTGGCATGCATATTTTGAATAGTCTTAAATAAATAGTGCACTTAGTGATCCATAACAGTATATTCTTAAAATCAAAGGCCTGATTCTCATATACCTTTGGAAAAATGAGTTTTAATTTATTTTTAATGTCATGTTAGTTTCTCTGTTATACTACAATAAAATAAACTGTGGTTGTGGAAAAAACATATTATGACAAAGGAAAATGTAGATATAATTTCTCATAGATATGCTCTGTTTTTATAAAACAGGAACGGAATACATGCAACTTGAAGTAATAAAAACTGTTTATATACTTCCCAAATATTAGTACACAATGGTTTTATGTGAGAGAGATGAGGTGAAAAAAGTACATAGAAGATCATGAAAAGAAAACTTAAAGAACACACAGAAGCATATCTTCTTTGTAAACTGACAGTATTGCTCCCATTAGATTGTTTCCTTTTCTCTCAGTCATCTCAATATAATGATCTTGACGGAGGCGGTTGGAATCTGGGTAAGAGAAAAGAGAAGCTAAAGAGCTATGGCCTGTCAATGCTGCATTCCAACCAGCTACATTTATCCACTTTAAACAGCCTATATGTGGCAAGATCACTGCAAATTAGATATAAAACAATTTGCATTTCTCTTAGTGTTTCAAAATTATCCTCATTGTCCACCCTTCATAGCTTCTGGTCTGCTTCATAAGAACTTCCTGTTCTATACCAATAGAGCAGGAAATACTCCAAAAATTAAATTCTTCCTGTCTGAGGTGCGCTTCTATCACATAGGTTACTGACGACTGTATGTATAGCTTCAGTATATTTATTTTTGAGTTACTGGGCAGCTGAAAGGAAATTTACATCTCTAACTTTTCTCTGCAAACTGGTTTTCTATTTCTGACTATTTTTATTTGAAATTCCTGTGTTAAAGTTGTTTTGTAGCATATGAAGGAATTATCTAGATTAACTAAACATGATTGTTTAGTATACATAAAAATTAACAAAATAAAATTTGGTTTCAGAAAATAATCCCCTGAATATGTACTGTAGATACAGGATGTGTTGATAGTTGTGGAAACCTAGGGCTTTTTTTAAAATGTACAGCTTTATGTTTTTTGATAGTTTAGAAGAACAATTTCCTGTTACTGAGATCTATGTGTTGTTTGCTAAACACAAATGTGGAGCTTTCCTTTGCTTTTCTGAAGCCTACTGAAGTTAGGGAGGCAAGCAATCATCAGCTCTTTTCCTTAGAAAGAGGTTACAGAAAGCCTTCATTGAAATGGAGATGACAGACCAAGAATCAATTTTGCCTTAATGTCTAATGAGGATGTGTTCTAATTCTTTTTTATGGATTGTTAGATGAGAAACACTTATCATTAAAAATGACATTGCAAATGCTACCACTGCTAGTTTAACATTTCTGTTTTAAGTAGTAACTTGGGTCAGAACTGGTTTTTGTGGATGCTAGCATGGGAGACTTAATTATATGTACATATGCAGTAAAAATAATATACTTTTTTCCTTCCTTTTCCCTCATATTTATACTGAATATCCCCTCTCACCCTCCTTTTAAAGCAGTTAGTAGATATACAATTGGTCCTTCTGAATTTATTGCTGCAGTACAGTGACATTTCTTTGTTCTAATCCTGTTTTACTTAGTCTTAGCAAGTGTATTTGTCTCAAAGATCTTCAGTTAAAAAATATGCTTCAAAGCAGAATGCAGAATGTGAATATAATGAAATACTGCAATATTGGCCCTGATACTAGAGAAAATGTGTGAAAAAAATCTGACCAAAAGAAAGGAATTTTATATTACTCTTTTTTTCTTCAAATTTTCCATAGTTTGCCAACCAAGTTTTCATAATTGTAAGTGTCTATGTGGACATGTTTCTGAAACGCAATATGTATGAAAATATGTAAGAAAAATGTAGAAATAACTGGTTTAATTTGAAGTTTCTAATACTACTTTCTATGCAAGAATAGAGGTAATGCCATTCAACAAACAGAATATGAGATGCAAAACTTTTCCTTTTGTAGTTATCCATCTTGAGTTATTTTACATATCGTTGGTAAATACATACATTAAAGGAAATGAAACACATCTTGACCCACCATCAGATCTTAAAGCAGTACAATTAACAGTGAGTGGGTTTCCCTAGTGTTCAATATAAAGACAGTTGTTTCAGTCTTTCATAAAAAGTAAATACAAAGCCACAGCTGATCAAAACAATTAATTCTAAGGATGGAGCAATCTGTCTGAATGACTGCAGTATCTTGGTGTACTTTTGCTTTACTAATCTAGTCTAACCTCCTGCTTGTAGATGTGCCAGAGAATTTAGAGAGATTGATGGATTAATAGCAAGATTTAGGTAAATTAATGTGAATGCAGTGTGATTCTGGTACATGAGGGGAGAGAAACAGATTTAGGTGTATAAACAGCAAGTCAGGGGACTCACAGAGAGTGTGAGCTGGAGGTATTTTCATGGCCAGAAGTGGTACCAAGTAAAACTGTGTATGACTCAGAGGCTCTTACTTATGAAAGAAACCTGACAACTGGAGAGGACACAGAGAAAAGCCTCTGAAATGAAGTACTTATAGAAGGCTTTAACAGTAAAGAAAAAAACAAATATTGATGGGTGGGAAAGTAAAGCTGAGAAATTCAAATATCAAGTTAGAATTTTCCAATTAGTAATCCACAGTGCCTGAGTTGGCTGGGCAACAATTTTCCAATTAAACAATCACATGAATACACTTAAGAAAAGGAAAGATTTCTCCATGACACTTACAGATCTCAAGCACTACCAGTGGAATAATTGTCTTCTGAAAGAAAGAATAATAAATATGTAAGTAGAAGAAAACAGGCTTCCTCTTTTTTTTTTCTGTTTTTCATTTTTGAGGTCCAGCTTTTGTGTTATGGGCTGTATTTCTAAACTAATATTCCTCGTGTTTGTTGACTTATAGGAAACACCACAGCAGCTTTATGTTTTGTCCTTCCTAATATCCCAGGGCCATTGCAGTGATAGCTTTCTGCTGATGTTAGCCTGTTTGTTGCCTGCTGCAGGCGCTGTTCAGGAACCTTTGACAGCTAAACTGACTGTCTCAAGAGTAGTGAGGACCTTGTTCCCATTTTCAAAATCAGATCCATGTTCCTAACTTTGGTTCTCTTGATCTAAATGAGTATACTTACTCATAAGGGAGACAGTGCTTTCCTTCTTGGGCAGTCTTGCTTTCTGCAGGTGAAGACCACTGGATTCACCAGGCTCTCTGTAAGCAGGAGTACAAGCCCTTGTTCACATTTTGCAGACTCGGTTGAAGAAAAGGTCTTATTATGGTTCTACAGTGACACACATAGATCTCCAGAACCTTGCTGTGCCACAATTGATCAGACTTTGAATAAAATATCTACCACTGGTTCTCTAACAAGCACCCCACAGGCCTCATCTGTCACTGGTTATTTATATCAAAGTGACCTTAGAATGATGTACAAGCAGAAGATGCTTAGGGAGCATGATATTGATGATCAAGGAAAATGTCCTACCACGCTGTCGGGGGCCTCGGAACAAGCTCCTTGAGGGCAGCCTGGCGCTCGGCCATCAGTTTCCCCACACATAGCACTGCAGTAAGTCCCATGGCCCTGCAGGATCACAGGTCAGCTCTCTGCTCAGTGGTTTCCTCACTGAAGAAAGCATAAGCAGAGGAGACAAACGCACACATCTCGCCCTTTCTGTTATAAAATAATTTCAAAAAAACTGATCAGAGACATCCCACTGGAACATTATGAAGATGCAGAGCATCTGGTTAGGAACAAAAACTGAAGAACCAAATTGTTGTTCTGCGGTGGACCAGGTCAGGAAAAATATTCCGTATTATTTTGATAGGCTTTATTCTTTAATTAACACATTGAGTGATCATGCTTTGTAGTCTAATAACTGAGGTTTTGTGTGGGATCAAAAAATGCATCTGTCTTCTTTTAGTTCATTGCAGCAGTTTTGAACAGTAGCAGAATATTTATGAACTCCTACAAACCCTACAGTCAGCTGTAACTCCTTTTTCCTAATGAGAACTGCAGCTGACAAGCATCGTCACCAATAGATAGGACATGATAAAAATTCAGAGCCATGAGGAAGTATGCTAAGTCTGAAGCTGAATAAGATGATTGGTTTTAGGTATGTGCTTTCCTGGTGTCTCAGTTTATTCATCCTCGGCACATACTGAGATTATCAGCAATTTTTCCATCAGTGCATAAGTATATGGAATAGGAAATAAGAAGAAATACATAGGTTTCAAAGATTTTTTAACTACTATGTCCCATTTGGTATAAATTTAGAATTTTTACTTTCTTAACAACCTTAGGGGGTGGCATGAGCAGGGCTTGAAGCTGCTTATCATTTGGTTATTGTATTTAACAATTATCTCTGTACATGCTCAATGTAATTATGATTCTTGCATTACATCCCACATAATTATGATTCTTTTATTTCTTTTTTTCACTTGCTACAGTTGCTGTTATTTTTTGTTATAAAGTATCCTAATGTAGGAAATAATAATTTAATGTAAATCCTAGAGCGCTTGAATAGATGCAATAAAGCTTTTCTAATTTCTATTTTGCCAAATGCACTCACTGGTATAATTTCTGGAATAACTGATTTTTACTTCATGACATGGAAAAAAAAAGTTGGGGCTGACTTAAATATGTAACTCAGAAAGGGCTTTTGCTTTTGTTTAGCTTGTATTTTTCATTAAATTTAAAAAAAAACCTTAAACTTTAATTTTTTAAAAAATGAAATCAAAATAAAAAATATATAGTATATAAAAGCTATACTTTATAAAATATAAAGTATAGCTATAATATAAATTAAAAAACTAAAGCTTTTTCAACGTTTTTGAAATGCTCTTTTTCTAGCTTTCACCTTTTTCCTCTTTTGTCTGAAACTCTTAGCTTAGATATACCAGTAAGTCTGGCCTTGAAACAGCCTTTTACAAAACAAGCTTTTTGTATGAAAAATATCATGTACTGCCCACTGGAATGTACTTTTAGTACAGTCTGTCCTGAATTAGGTTTGTTATGTACCTGTTCATTTACTGCATAGTAGTACAGTAAATCAAGATAATAACCTGAAATTATTTGTGACAATTTTCTTCTAATAGAAGTTATTAAGCTTAGAGATAATAGTAAATAGTGATGTAAATAAAATTAAATATGTGTGTATATATGTATAATATACTAAAATTTTAGTTAAAAGAAGAGCAATTCAAAACCAGTACCACTCAACTTACATACCTTGAGGATACTCTGAATTAAGTTCATAAAAAGGCAATGGAAACAGGAACCCTGATGATTAAGTTATCCTCTGTCTTCCTCAACTCTGTAATCTTCCTGTGCTGAGCAGAGCCACGCTGACCCTGATCAGATATGTATGCATGTGTGATCTCTTTACTTCTGGAGAGACGTGCCTTTGTTTTCCTTTCCTCCTTCCCTGCATTGCACCCCCCCCTTCCCCCACCCCCATTTTTCTGCTTGGCTGATATTCTTCTTTGGATATTATTTAGTTAATCATAGGACACCTTCTTTTTCCTCAAGCCTCTGGAATTCTCCTGTCTGCTACACCAAATTCTGGGTCCCTTAAGTAACTGTCTAGTTTCAAATTTCTTAAGACCTGTGAGAGGGTATACTCTGTGCTGAGGTAAGGAGAGGCACCAGAAGGAACTCTGCCGACAATTTGCACCTTAGAGAAGTGGCGTTTACGTAGGCTGTTTACAGCTTGGTCATAAGCACTCCCCAGATCCTCAATTTATGTCTTTTTATATCAGAATTGCTGTGTTTTGGTTACCAGGGTCAGAAAGTTAAGTGGCCACAGAAATAGTGCATCTCTTCAACTATTAGTCCCAATTCTGGATATACAGCTAGTTTATGAAACTGGTGTGGGACTGAAAATTTGCTTCAGCTGAAAGTACCTAAGCTAAGGGATTTATCTTTCTTTATACAAACAATCTCTAGGGTGAGGTTTGCTTTTTTTAATTTTTTATATACTTTGAATACCACCTTCTTTTCAGACTAACACTTGTGTACTCCCCAATTGCTACAGGCATTTGTTCAAACAAACACCAATTGTCAAATGATCACATATAATAATTTTTCTCTGCACAAGTATTTTACTGTTTTTAATAAGTTCTTGCTTCTTTAGCAAACTCCCAGGCCTTGCCACAGGAACCTTAAAAAGATGTAGTGGCAGATATTACTAACTGCAGTTCAGTACACATCCAGGGAATACAACTGTACCATTTCAAGGTAATAACAGTAATGGGCCTTGGGAAAATGTCTTTTGTTGTTGTTGCTGTCCCCCTACTATCCTAACTGGCATTTTGTCTCCTGAATTATTGTACTGTATCATTTTTAATACTGGGAATAATTTACTGTCATTAACTTTTAAAAGACTGCCACTTAGACGCAAAACCAAGCTGACCTCATCATGAATAAGGATTCAGTGAAATCCCTCTTTAACTAGCTGCAATTGTTCTATAATCTAAAGCATTAAATACTGTGGATCTTCATAAGAATCCACATGGTCTAACAGAATGCAGAGTAAGGACCTACCTAGAAAGTCATTGTTCTAGGTCTGTCAGTCCTGTGTGCTGCTCAAAGCCAAAGGAATTAATCCATCTGGAGACAGTTCTGCTCACACAGCAGTTATACTCAGTTTTAATTCTGTTATTTCATGACTTTTGATTTACACCAATGGAGTATTGTCATTTGCAAGTGATGTTCCTTGGATGTATTAAAATAACACTATGAGGCAGAATGGAACTTTTCTATTTTTTCGACTTTGGAAAATAATTGAAAACACCATGAAGTGATCAAAATTATATATGTCCAATATTGTATATTAGTATTAATAACTTATTTTTCTGCAAAATCTGTTTTATAAAATAATTGCTTCTTTATGTCTTTTTGGAACTTGTAATGATTTCTTTAAAAGTATAAATTGCATGAAAGTACAAAATGGGAACATCTGTTCTGTGGTCTAAACTCTATACATGTGCTGTCATATGGCACCAAATCCTTTTCCCAGAGGTAGATCTTGTGCACCCAGACTATCCTTTGGAGATGTTTTACATATGTTGGCATGTGGACATTTGTATAACCATGTCTTGCTTCAATGGGTTCTGCAGTTATCCTGGGAAATAAACTGTTCTGATTGTAGATATAACTACCTCAGGGCTGCAGAGTCAGTGCTGGCACAGAGCACTCCAGTTCAGTCAGGCTTTGCAGACCTATTGCTGCAGTACTTTCAAAACCTTCATTAAAACTAATGGAATGTTACTTTTGTAACCTAGGATTCCTTGAACAGGTTTTAGTCGAGTTTACTATTGGCATATCAAGAATGTAATGATTTTTTTAAAACCAAAAATGTATTTTCATTTTCTGAAAGTTGTTGCTAAAACCATAGGATTTTAGTCTTTAAAGTACTTTTTTTACTCTGCAATGTGAAGGAATATCAAGCTGAAGTAACTTTTTTTTAATTAAAACAGAAACTCAAACTTAAATATATATGTATATATGTGTGTGTATGTATATATGTATATATAAAAGATATCTTAGAAAATGTAAAAAATATTCCACAAGATCAATACAGAATTAGCTGTGTGTATTGAGTCTAAAGCTAGAGGTTCTTTTCCTGGTTCTCTGAAAACTGATACCTTGTGAGCTCCAACATTGGCTTTTCAGAATACTTAACATGCTCTTGATGACTTGATTGAAGCAAATAATATATGCCTTTTGGCCATTGTGGTCAACATAGTGGGTCTTTTTTTCTGAGTTTTCTGAACCTATAATCTCTGCTGCCTTATTATGTTTTTGAAGTTATCCGTTAATCACTTAACTAAATGTGGAATATGTCTAGTCTGTTCATTTTGGTGGTGGCATTGGAGCCATAGTCATCTAAGTACATACATATAGTTCTGATTCTAATTGTTGATTGGACAATTTGAGATATTAAGTCTCAAATGAGCATAATTTAATTTACTAATTCAGAATTTGTTTTGATGTAAATATCTCATTATACATGCCTATAGTAAACTTCTTTCAGGTTACTAACTGAGATATTTTCAGAGAGCGAACACAAAATAGGCAGAAGCCTAATTTAAGGCACATTCAATTTTTTGTCTGAAAATAGCTTTGCATAAAATCTATTTTTATAGCTATTTTACTGAGCTCCCTAGTGAACCCATTCTTCTCCATCCCTTTATAGACAGCAGAGTAGCAACATTTGGAGAGTTTTACAGGATATCTCTGGGCAAGTAGCATTGTAGATGATTCAAAATGTTCATAGAAGCAGCATGAGGGGAGATTCAAGTCTTAAGCCTCTCTTAGAAAGCTATAATACACATCCCAGTGGTAGGTCTCTAGCTGCTAAGAGAAAGTTTGTTTGTACTTAGTAAAACACAACTAACTGAAGACCTCCATTAGATATTAGTTTATATATACCCATAAGTAATAGATCATTCTCAGTTATTTGTTACAGTCAAAGTTCCCAGCCTAATGAATATTGCAAACTTTGTAGTTTTAAGTCCAGAACTAAACACCTTCACTGGAAAATCACTGCTTGCAATCTCCAGACATTCACGTATGTTGACTATTGGCATAATTTCTCCAAATGATGCACCATTGTGAGCTAAAACAGTTTTCAGGTTACCACATTTTATATTATGCTAACAAGCTGAAATGAATTACATGATACATGTCCTGGATTGCCATCATGGAATAGAAACTTTTCAATGATTCTTATTATTGGCATCTGTAGAGGAAACAGCCACAATTCTCTGTAGACTACACTTCCATTAATCATTGTGGAGGTCAAAAGGTATTGATTGTTGCAGTTATATTTGCAGAAGAGGTGTGAGAATTTTAAGTGATTCAAGTATCTGACATCATGTAGGAATGTAGAAACAATGAGGATGCTAAAATCAGTTAGTTTGATGCTTATTGATGAAAGGCAAGAATGTTTTTCCACCTCTGAGGATGTACTGCTTCAGTAGTGTCATCCCCATAATTCTCCCTAATATGAGCATCAACGTTGGGTCGACTAAATTATGTTTTCTATTGCATTCTAATTTAATCAGTGAACTGGCCCACAAGGCAGTTTGCTATGACTGAGTAGAAATCTCGGTCACAACTGAAGACCAGCATTTTTCAACGTTTTGAAAAACACATATGTATGTTGCAAAAAGCATTACACACTAGTCTCACTAATTCTAATGGGTTCATTTTCTTAATCCAGTAAACTGGTGTTTTTCGTGTGTTAAGAGTAGTACACCATAATCAGATAGATTGTGCCCATCAAATACATCTGCTCTTAAACCAATTTTTCTGCCCTTTTTAGTTGTTGGGGGTTTTTTTGTATTTTGGTTTTTTGTTGTTGTTGTTTTTTGTTTTTTTTTTTTGCTTTGGAGATTTGATTTGGTGTTAAGTAGACCAGAAATCTTACAACTCTTTTATTCTTTAATGCAGGCTTCAGGGTGAGCTTCCCCAAGAGGTGTTTGACAAACTATGCTTTGTTTAACTCAGATATGCAGCTGAACATTTCATTTGCTTTTAGAGAGGTATTGCATGAGCAATACCTGTGAAATAAGGCAGCCACATAGTACTTTCTGACACTATGGGACATAGAGGTGGGAATGCTGTGTTAGCAGATGCACTCAGGTATGTTTTCCAAGTGTGGATTATACAGTGATAGTGAAGGAGGACATTGGTTTTTGTCCTCAGTGAGATGTTAGAACTCTTACAAACGAATTGCTGGGTCTGACTCTGAAATCAGAATTGCAGAGACCTAGAAAAGTATGAAAACATATAATGTGTTTTCTGGAGATCTGGGTGCAATTGATTTTCATTGAGAGTTTTCAGTTAAATCTCTTGTGTACTTTCCTCTTAAAATCTTGTGCATGTATTTCTGAAGGAAGGATTTAGTTTTAGTTTAGGATTTAGTTTTAGTTATTTAGCGTTGCAACAGGCTCTCCAGAAAAGTGGTGGAGTCACCATCCCTGAAATTATTCAAAAAATGTGTAGATATGGCACTTGAGGATGCGATGCAGTGGTGCTAAGTTGATGGTTGGACTTGGTGACCTTAAAGGTCTTTTCCAACCTTAACAATTCTATGTTTGTGAAGGATTCTATGATTCTGAGGTTTAAATTTTGAATCACTGGTTTCCCTCTCATCTGTTTTGTGTTTTCCTATTAAGGTTATTCTTTTGACTAGAAAAGAGTTATTTATAAGTCTTATTTGTTAAGGCCATAAGTGCCCCATAGGAGTTCAGAGAGAACTTATGTCACCATAAGGGACCTTTTAAGAGGTTCCAGGTCCATTTTGGAAATCATTGCAACACCCTGCTATCAGGGGGTTGTGCCATATACACATCTCACAAGCTGAACTGGGTGGAATAAATTGTTCAAAATTGCACGTGTGTGATCATTAACCTACAAGTGACAGTTAGCAAGGGCTAAATACCCTTGTGAACTGGTTTTATAAACCTCCTAGCTCAGAGTAGATCTGTGGGTTTGGAAAACACCTTCTAGGAGACATTCTTCACTGATGAAATTTGGTCTGGCTGGGTGAAACCAGGCCAGCTTACAGCAGCTGAGGCTCTTGTCCTTTACTTTTACCCTTCTCTACATAAAATTTAGCAGCCACCCATGAGGTCTGTATACAAAACAGCCAGCTTTGTGGTACCACAAACTATAAAAATGTAATGTGCAATATTCGCATCTTGTGTCACTTCCTCTATTTTTTATTTTTTCATAAAAACAATTTAGGAGACTTTAACAAGGACAAGAAAATGCTCTTAAAAAGGCATGTAATATCATTTAGCTTCACCTAGGATCTTTACCATTCTAAAGAAAATCCCCATGCTTAGTTTAACTAATTTTAGTAAGTACAATTTGCAGTACCTGTTATTTAAAATATTGACCCTTGTTCCTTCTCTTCATACAACTTTAGATTCTTTCACAGACTGTAAACTTCCCTGTCATAAATTCATAGATAATTTATCTCGTATTTTAATGAATGCTGCTATCATTTAGAAAAGATTAGGCAGCCATCTGCAGAAATGTCTGCAGTAAATAGTTGCAGGGCAAGGAAATGGTCTAGATGTCCTTGTGAGTCCTGCTTTCTACAGTTACCTTTACTTACTGTTCAGTCTTTCTAGAACAGAAGAGTTATTGAATTCACGAATAGCTTAGAAATTACCATTTATCCTCAGTCGTCATTTCTTCAGTTTTAAATGTACAGAGCAATAAAGAGACACATACTAGCCTGCGTGTAATAACTAGGTAGCTTGCTGCAGTGATCAGTAAAAAGAGATTGTTTATAGAAAAATGCTGCCATTCTGAACTAACTCCTGCACTGGCTAACAATGTCAATACTTCAGTTAATTACCTATATGACAAAAGCAAAATACTTAATGCAGAAGTAAAATAGTACGATATATAAAGTAGCAATGAAGATACCGCAGTATTATTATGATACCATGATTTAAAATTTTAAAGTCTACACCTGAATGGGGTGTTATAGTAGAAGCATTAAAATGATGAGATTATTACAAGAGAAAACAAAAATATTTCATTTTTTTAAAAAAAAGGAAAATTAAATAAAGGTAATCCCCTGTGCTTTCATTCTTTAATGTGTTATTATATCCATGAATCTTTTGAGAGAACAGTATAGAATATGAGAAAATAATATACTTCTGAATTTATGGGATTTAAATGTCAAACCTGATAATGTAAAATACTTTTATCAGGGTTTTTTTTTTGTTTTATTGTATTTTGTTATTTTTATTTGAATACAAATACAATACCTTTTGTTTGAATCCATCCATTTTGTTATGGAGTGCTAGGGAAATATTTGAATGGGGCAAATGTGAACTACAGAGCATCTTCTGCCTGCCTGGCCATGATAATTGCAAATATATCAAATTTAGTAAATATGAAAAGGAGTACAGCTGCAGTCTGGGGTTCCATCCACCCCTACTTTTCCTCTTTGCTTAGTTTTAATTCTGCAAAGCACATGTGAAAACACTACCTGCTGTGGGGAGATTTTACATTCATTTTGAACAGGTATGAGTCACTTCACTAGGATTTTATGCTCAGTTTCTTCTGCCTAGGTATAAGATGATGAGAAATTGGGGCCAGGAAGACAAGTAATACAGTTTGCACAGTTTCAACATTCTGTGCACATTGAAAATGAATAAATATTACATCTTTAGGGTATTCTTCACTGACCAAATCTATAGCCACAAATAAACAGGCTCAGATTCACTGAAGATAATGGCTGGCCAAGAGAGTCACTGCAGAGATTCACAGAGAGATTCAGATTGCATTGACATGAGAAAGTCTAACTCCTCAGGATTTGTACAATCATTTATATTTTAATTCAGTAATACTTTTTTCCTTATGTTATTAAAAATACCAGCAGTAGTATTAATCCAAAATCATGCCCTAGGAGCAAATGGGTCTCCCCAGAGACAAATATAAACTAATTACCTTTGTCCAATATGTTGACTGTTTAAAATACATAATTATTTTCCCTAATTTTTTGAAAGGTGAAAGAGTGCATACATGTATGTATTAGGATATCTCTGTGTGTGAGAAAAAGGAAATCTTGTATCTAATTTCCTACAAATGTTAACCTGTCTTTTTTCTTTTACTTGATAAAATGGAAGAATGTATTATTATTCAAAAATATACTTTTGTAGTACAAATGCTTTTCCCTTTCATATTTTCACTGCTATGAAATCCTCTCCATGTTTTCATGAGTAATAGGATATCTTTCTCATTGTGTTCATGAATACAGCTCCGTTCAGTTCTTAATCCACTCTAGTGAAAGAAATTATTCCATTCAGTTTGAAATTGGTCAAAGCTCTTCTATACTGTTTTGGGGAGTGAAAAGAGGACTTTTTATGGGACCAGGATCTACATAGGAAGTAGGCAAAGGCTGTTTTAAGAGCATTTTCCACATTCACTAAGAAAAGGTTCCCATGGAAATCTAATTCAGCTAATAGTTATGTTACCCTTTTGGCAACTTGCCTGCCTGGTGAGGAAATATCATTTTAAGGGGTTCCCATAGAAAGCTATAGATTAAATCTGTACTGCAGAGTGATGGTATTCACTGATGCCCTGAAGCTTTGTGTCTGGCCAGTGCAGCATTAGAGAACAAGTGCTTCCTTGTGGGGCCTAGGCACCCTCCTACAGCAAAGCAGTGCTGGAAAACAACTGCAGCTCAGGACTTGTTTGATTTGAGTGTTTTGTTGGGTTTTTATTTCTCTCCAGTCCGACAAAAGATGAACTGAGAAAAACAAAACCAGAAAAAAAAAAGCAAAAAACCCCTCAGTCCTTTGAATCTAATGAAATTTATTTTATTTATATGTATATATATATGAGATAAATTTATAGTGAAAATGAAACAGAAAGTCAGTGCAAAATTGTGCTTCTAAGTCAACACACATTCTGCCATCTAGTGCCCAGAAGAAATTGTGCTGACCAGTTGCCAGTGTGATGAGAAACCTCAAGTACTGCTACTGCTGCATATCTTTGTGGGAGAACCTGTAGAATGGGCTACAGCCAAACAAAGTAAATGTGCAGAGAACTTTTTCAAGCTCCTGGAGATCAGAAATTGATCAGATCTACTGAAATTATTTAATAGTTCAGTCCAAATTTTAATTTAAACAAACTGATTCTCTCTATATTTTCACAGTCTTCTTTCTTCCTTTCCCCCCTCTGCATCCTCTCCTCCCCCTTCACCTGGGACTTAGATCAACATTTTGCATAATTTCTGGGAAAAACATTTGTGTATTGTCACGGAGAGCATGCCATGCTACTGCACCTGAGGCAGTTTGCATTAATGTGCGTTCTGGCTGCAAGACCTTTAATATTCATTCTGTAGTCAAGGGTAATTGAAAACACTCATTTGGCTATTTACAGCTCAGGAGTGGGTAAGATAGTAAGATCACACTGCTGGAGTGCTGTGGGTGAGAGAAGAAAATGACAGTCACTTTGAGGAATCGATTGCCTCTCCTTGCTTTTAAGGTTCTGAAAACCCTTCAGGGAGCTGCTCACCATCTCACCTTCCAGAAGGTTCCATACAAGCTTATGATGTTCTCACCAACTCTCAGAGGTCTTTGACATTGTACCTGTCCTAAAGAGAGGTGTCAGAAACTGTTGTATTTTTTTTTTTTTAGTTCAGAAGTTCATTCGTGTCGTCATCACCCACTACTATGCTGAAAAAGGCTTTTTTTTTTATTAACACCAATGTGCTCCGCACCATAAATAGCACAACTCATAGTAGATGGTACACCATAGCCAGATCAATATATTTACACTATAAAGTTCCCATGAAATGTGACAAAAAATAACCATAAAAGCCAAACCAACATGGTTATAATGTCACCTAATGACTAGGATGTATATATAACTATGTATATATATGTGTGTGTATGTGAAATACTATAAAACAGCCTAGACATAAAATCTGTTTGACACTTACCTTAGCTTTAGTGATTATCCACTTGTCAAAAAAGCAAAGATTAGACTTGGTGAGTAGAACCTTGCAAAACTGGTATTTTTCTTTGTATTGCTCAGTCTTCACAGTTTGCATTTTTACACTGTTAACAGATTTTTTTTCTTCTTTGTTCCTACAGAGAGCACATGGCACCTCTCTTCTCTCCTAAAAATGTACACCTACACTGGCTGCAAGATTTTAGCTTCTCCTTTAAAAACTAAAAAGTTTACTCAATAGGAATAAAAATTCCCATAACATAACATTAAATAAAAGGTAAAGCAAATGGAACTAGAGTAGCAAATAATACACAGCTGTAAACTCTGGAATTTCAAATTTCTTTTTTAATACTAGAAGGCATGGAACTATATTGCATGCCTAAGCTTATATGCAAAATGAAATCATGGAATCATAGAATCATTTCCTTTGGAAAAGACCTCAAAGATCATCAGCCTTTTACTGAACACCACTGTGCAAACTAAATCATAGCACTAAGTGTCATGTCCAGTTGTTTTTGAACACTTCCAGGGAGGTGACTCTACCCCTCCTAGGCAGTCTGTTCCGGTGCTTAACCAAATGATATGTCATATCCATATATCCATATGCATTATTAAAATATTTTTAAGTATTGATCGATTTGGTATATCTGAGGAGAGATAAAATATGCACCTTATCGCAGCAAACTTGTACTTCTGTAGCCACCAAAGGACCACGGACAGTAGGATAAATTCCTTTATGAGATAACTAAACCTCAGGTTTTCTACCTTAAATGTTTACCATGTATTATAAGTCATGATCTCGTTAAAATGATCCATTTAACATTCCCCATAATGCTGATTGTTTTTTACATTTTGAGGTATTTGTGTTACTTTTTACTACATTGTTAATGCTAGAAGGTATTAAAACCCTTTTATGTTTCCAAGCCTAACTTAAGTCCACTGATGGTTTCTGATATAGGCCATGTACCTGTTTGCTGCTGAAAGGATTTGTTTTCTCCTTTTATTTAATTAAACAACATGGTTAACATCAATGTTTGAGGTAAAAGCAGAGAAGGACTGTCTTGTTTCATCAAAAGAAAATTTAGGACAGAAATCAGAAAAAAAATTCTCTTCAGAAACTGATGTCTAAAAAATACCTTCTTCTGGGTTAGAAAACTTATTTTCAGCAGCAAAAACTAGGCAAAAAGAGTGAGAATGAGAAAAAATCCTTTACTCAGAATGTTAATTCATACATGCAGTCTTATATCCCAGACATCAGGCCTTGAAATATGCTGACTTGACCTTGCAGGACACTTCTGTGCCAGATACTGCCTAGATTAAGATGGTTATTATCTCCCTTCCCACACAAACAGGCCCTTGAAATTACTTTGCCATTTCATCATACTCTAGACTGACTTGTGTTAAAATGCTTTCCCAACCCAGAAAGGATTTAAATACTTCTCTGTGAAGTATTGAGGAAAAACAAATGCATAATGGGTTAATCTTCTATATTCATTACCTAGGATCTGAAAATGGAAGAAAGTTTTATTCTAGTATTTTTAGTATTTATTGTAAACCATGGCAGACATTTAAGTGAGATTTTGTTTTATAAAATGCTTCATAAAAATGCATTACTGTTAAGCTTCTTAGATTAAACAATTTTGAGACCATTGTATGTACTCATACACAGAAGGTGGACATTTCTGATCCCATTACAAAAATGTACTTGACCCATTTTTTCTTTGCCTATGAAGCCTGCATTTCAATGAAGCCTCACCCATGCCAGTACACTGCATTTTCTGGTACCACTTTTGTTCTTGTGCAGCATTTGGTTAAATACTTCAGCTGAAAATGAAAATGAGGCATTGCATAAATCTGGTTCCATATTTTGACAAAACTTATCCAGAAATACTTTAAACTTAGTAATGAAACATTTATCTTTAATGTATACTTACTATATAAATGCTTAATATATCAAAGGAAGATTAGCTGTAAACTGCATCTCAATGACCATCAGCAATAGTAGAAGTGATTTTAATGTGTAAATTAAAAATGGGTTGTTGCTAAGTGGAAAAATGAAAAAATAGAGATATCATTATCATGGTTGGTGGTATTTGTAACTCCATGGCTGTGAATGGAGCTACATTGGGTATCCCAGGAAACTGATCTCCCAGACTTGCCTGTGCCCCTTCACCCACGGGCTCTGTCCTGGAGGACACTGCATGTGCCTGCACCCAGCACAAGATGCTGCAGGACTGGGACCAGAACACTCACCACCTCCCTGTATGCCTCTGGAAAGCCTTCCTCTAGCAAAGGTCTCCCATTATTGCACTCTATTTGTAACTTAAAAAGTAGAACTAAGTCTTCTGAAAGAATGGTGCCATATCCTGTAAAGTGCCTGACAACCAAAGAGCATGCAGCCAGCAAACTGAGAGTAAAGATGCCTTGCTGTAACGGCCTCTTTGGGGGAAAAGCTATGAAAAGTCTCTTGCCATTAGCATGTTATTAATTATGGTTTAAATGTGTCATCTGTACTGCACATTGTAAAAATTGTAAAAATATTCTAATCATAATTTGCATTACAGTATCAACTGTAAAACTTTGGTTATAGTAAGAGGTTTCCCACAGAATAAAAAGCTATCTTAAATCAGAGGAGCTGTAGAATAGATGTATTTTGTAAAAATCTATTCATAAAATTTTTAACACATATATGCGTATATACACATATATAGAGTATATATTCATGTGTATATATATAATTTAATTATATTTTATATTTATTTCTAGTATGTATTTAAAAAGTTGAATACTTAATCCTCAAAATATATTTTAACTAGATTTTCAAATATTCTCTTTAGAATGAAACTGCATTGCTGTTCTGAAATGAATAATTAAATTTATATTTTAAGTGATGCCAATAATTAATATTTGCAAAAAGAAATACTAATTTGAAGAAATACATTAATAATTTACTAGAAAATAAAAAACCTCTTTCTGCTGATTGACCCCTTAAAAATCAGTTTACCTTTTACTGTTTCTTTACTCTAAATAGAAATTTAAATATGTTTAATGATTTATCAAAACAATGTGTTTGTAAATAATACTTATTAGCAACAATGACATCTTATATAATGTTTTTCATCTTTTGAGGCAGAAAGGTAAGTTTTAGTATCTTCATGGCTTTAAAAATTGGGGAGAATTTTGAATTTTGCATTTGCAAGGTAACCTTCCAGCAGAAAGGTATTTTTTAATGTTTATGTTCCTAGTGTTTCAGACCCCTTCTGCCTCATCAGAAACTTCATGTGATTGCAGTTGAAGTGGCTTCAATGTTAACCCACATATCTCTGCACACAATTCTCAAATTAGAGTCCCAGCAGAAACAGAATATGTAGCACGGAGCTGCAGGCAGCTGTGTGTGCCTGGGAGGATCAGAGGGATCTGTGCTAAAGACACAGCAGTCCCCTCTAAGTGCAAAGCACCAGAGATGGAAAATGACAGAAGTGATGGGATAAAAAACTGAAGCATCTTGTCTCCCCACACTGGGCTTTTTTGTCACCGATTTTTCGTAGGTTTTCCTATTAAAATCAATGTGGAAGGCAATATATAACCTATAGTCCTTTAACTGAGAGGTTTCAGAAAGGAAACAGATCCAGAGCATTTGTTCTGCTGGATTCAGACGGAAAATTAAACAGTTCTTTGGCTAAACCATTTCTATTTCCCATTGCCACCATTCCCAAGGATGACTCGTTATCTCTGTTGAAGGCTTCATCAGCCTGAAAGACGAGTGCAGCAATAGAAGTCCTCTGGAGGAGCAGCAGGCTCTGCTGAGAACAGCAATGTCTAACACTGTCACAGTTATTTTCTGGTGTGGTTTGCACTGATTCAAGATACAGGAATAAAATGTCTGCATTTGAATAATTGTTTTTGTCCTGTGCTGTACAGCTGATTTATAGTATGTGTCACTGCATTGAATGTTGGTTCATACAAGAAAGTCACAGTGGAAAATCTGCAGACATAAATTTAAGTATTTATTGAAAGCTGAGTGTAGCAAAGTTTAAGTTGATGTTAACTGCCATGATCACTTGCCTGACTCTTACTTACCAGCAGCTTCCAGGTATGTTTAGGAACATGTTGCATGAGACAGTATGTGATTTTTGAGAAATGTCTACACACAAGCTTTCATAAACCTTTATTCTGTCTTTAGAATTTGGAATGATGGGAGATCATACAATTAAAAGTCAGCGACCTCGATCTGTTCATGAGAAAAGGGTCCCTCAGGAACAAGCTGATGCTGCTAAATTTATGGCACAAACTGGTAATACATCAGTTACATTTTTCTATTTACTGTTGTTACTTTTAGCAAAACCACTGCATGTTTCCATGATCTTTTGCTGCATATTTGTCAGTTTTCTAAGCTGATACTTTTTTTGAATCATTTATTTTTGTTTTTCACCAGTTAAAGTCCATAAATAAAGTAGCTGAGAGTTAGGTAGATCATACAAAAACATGCACTCTGAATGTGGATACTGAGTCATTTAATGTAAGCATGAATTTCTTTAGTAATAAAAGCAGTCTCACATGTACAGGACACAGGACAGCTCACTGTGACATAGTAACATTTTTTCAAAGATGATAAGAACATGCTTCAGAATGTCTTTATAAATAGACTGAGGTCTAATTCCAGCTTTAGGCATTTATCAAATTAATTAATTACTGGGGTGACTTTAATGTGCATGCATTCAGTATTTACTATCTTTGGCCCAGCACGATGCTCTATTCTCCAGTTTCCAGATTCATAATTGCTAAATGAAATTGGCCGTGAGTAGTTTTTAATTGGATGTGAAAATTATCTAACAGTTTTTCATCTAAAACATATTTTCTAATATTATTTGAGCAACTTCATCTTCTTTATCTGGAGATACCAAAGTGATACTGGAAATCCAGAGCTGAAGTAATTAAAAAAAAACAAACAAATAAACAAAACCAACAAAAAAACAAACAAAAAAACCCAAAACAAACGAACAAAAAGGAACAAAAAAAAAAAAGGCAGCATCTTTACCAACAGTTACCACAGCTGCCTTTGAGGTCAATGATAAAATTTCAGTGGTGAGTTCATACACCAAAACTATGGCCCATTTTGACAACAATAATAATCCCTCTATCTGTTGGTAAAATCTAGCTCTTTCTTGTTACCCTACACACTCCGTTACAGTAGGTTACTGCATTGACAATCTTGTGCCCCATAATTTTTGTATGGATTTGAAACAACTTACTCTATATTCCATAGTTACTAACCTAGAAAATATGCCTGCATCAGTCATGCATAATGCTTCCAGTTTTTGTGTACTTTAGTAAAAGAACTATGATTGCTTCTAGTTATATTGCATGTTGACTTCCTTGGTAGTAGGGTGCTTTACTTAACAGATTTGCAGAAATCAATATATAAAGCTATCTAAATACATGTATAGCCAATCAGTGTAGATCTGTTTGATAAAGAATTTAGGACAAAGTCTGTTTCCTTCCTATTAATCTATAGGACTGCTTTTATGGCTAACTCCCAGATACTACCACAAGCAAATGTAGTGAAAGAAGGAAGCCTAGAGTTCTCTGGGTTTCCATGAAGTTTTTGTTTGGGGAAGTAGAACTTATTACTTACCTACTTAGCTCAGACATAGAACATTAGTTGCTTACTACATGGAATAACACCTTTGCTTTTATGCTGCTTCTTGAATTCATACAATTATTCCAAACTATGTAAAATTATCTGGGTTATTTCCTCATATAAATCCCTAAAACTTCAATAATATCGTGCAAAACTGCTGATAATTTCTAGTCATACATAGCAGCGCATCTATTATGGTGTTAGAGAACTGCATTATAAAGGCAGCAGTTACTTATACCATCACCTTCTTATAGATCGTGTGCGTGGAGTGGGAGATGAACATTCAAAATTATACAGGCTTGGTTTTCAAGGTCCTGTTCTGAAAGCATGTGAGATGTATGAGCATATAGATTTACATGCCCAAGTTTGAGGAAATCTGTATTTTCCATGCTGTAGGTTAACACATTTCAAGTAATACTGTGGTCTTTTTGAACATACTAATTTTCATCTCTTCATTTTGATTTTCCTTTGTAGTGATCATTGCATATTTTCTTCACCTCTAATGCATTAATGTTTCTTGCAATAAAATTACTGTGTTATCTTCTTAAACTGATTCATAAGTGGTTTTTTCCTAACATATCTCATTAAATTACCCATGTACTAAGAAGTTCTAATAGTAAATAGATACTGATTTTATGAGGTTATATATTTTAAGCCTGTTTGCTATTTTGCTTGCTATAATAATAAAACACGTGCAAAAGTGCGACAAAATGTATGGTTTAAAAAGGCAGAGAAATAAGAATAGAAAAACATTCTGGAATAGATCTATGAAAAACACTTCATGCTATTAGTATAGTGGACCTAATCCACCAAATCTTGCTGGGAGTGGGGGATTTTTAAATGTAGTACTAAAATATACATTTTGCTGGTTTGGGGGAGTGATGTGAGGCAGTAAAAAAAAAAAATTAAAAATATTGTATGAATATTTTATTGTTCTATATTTGTCCTTTTATGTGTTTGGACTGATCCTTCCCTTAGGTGTTATGGGATTTAGAGAGTATAATGCAGGTAAGTTTTACACAGATCAATGAGGCCTTCCGTACAGTAAGTTATGTTTCCTCTTACATGTCAAGCAGCTGGGGAGAGTGAGGGCTTGGTAGCTTGCCAATAGCTAATTTGAAATTGTAGATTTAATATGATAGACACAAAAAAATTAAGAGTTCTCAAATAAAAGAAAGTGAGATGGAAAAAAATAGCCATTTTGAAATTTTCATTTCAGAAAAGAAAAAAATGGAAAAAAGGTAAAGCAAACAATTGAAGATGTATTTCCAGATTATTCAGTCTAGGTTTATTCTAAAAATTATAAAAGTCTTTATTTGCTTAAATTAAAAACTGTAAATTGACTACGATGTGGTATGTCTGTGTAGACATTTCCCTCCTTTTAAATCTTTCAAAATAAGTAATGATCATACTGACAGCAGTAAAAAATGCATCAAAAATCTGAAAAAAAATACCAAAATATCATCATGCATTGTACAAAAGAAAGCAAAGAAGCCGGTGAGATAAATTTTATTTGTTTTCTCTTAATTTCACTCTTTTTGCACTGTACATCATGTTATTATGGAGGACCTTCCTCCAACAAACGTTCAAGCCTTGTATCCTTTACATACGATAAAATATATCGAGTTTATGCCTTTTTTGAATGGACAGTACATGTATGCTCAGATTTCTAATAGTTAATATTAATTTCAAGGTTCATTCAGTACAGTCACATTTCTGAGGATTGTGTTGCTGCTATTTTCCATCATATTCCAAGGTTTAAGAGCAACATTTTTATCACCTTATAAAAAATGTAAAACTTTTACTACTTCATTTCTATATTTTGTTAGCTATGTACTTTCACCATGTCTGTATTGGATAATGGATAACTTGCACTGAGTATATATGACTGTTTTACATAATGAGAAACGTCTTGAGAAACATAGTTTTGACTTTTTCTGCTGTTTGACTTTTTATCTAATCCATTATAATAAAGGTAAAGTCAAACTTCAAGCATGTAAGAAAAGACAAAAAATATTAGCCTAGAAACCCACAGTAATACATTCTTTTTACTATGTACGTAAGACTTATATTACATATTTTATAATTTTTAATGTCCATCCACGTATTAAATATTTTTACCATGTTATATCGTCTAACCTGAACCCAAGGCATGTAACAAAGTAATCAAAGTGCTAAATTCATATTAGAAAAAAAATTAAGGCAATAATCAATCATTGAATTTATAATTTTTTCACCTAAGAAATAAAGAAAATTGCTCAAAATCTCACTAGTGATTTTTTTGTATGTCAAAAGCTCATCATTTTGTTGTCCATAGAAAATTTTAGATTTGCATATAATTTTATGAAAAGCAGAGAGATTTTTGTGCCAATTACGAAACATTCTGTCTTGTTACTGAATAAGAAGCTTTTTGAAAAAAAACAAACATAGAATAGCCTCAGAATTGCTTCTTAGAGATCTAGCAAAAACAAGGTTTCATGCTTAACCTCTAAAGCAAACAAAAACAAGCTTGGGCAGATTCACAGATTCTTGCTACAAAAGCACATTTTCAAGGAATAGTATGTGATTTATTGCATTCTGGTAAAACATCACCAGAATCTCCCTGGATTGCAGGCAATCTCTCAGTCACGATTAGTATCTAAACTTTTGGAAGACTCGAGATATATTGAGATAATCACAATTTTGAGCAAGCTGTTCAGGTCTTCAGATTGCATCACACCAATGATCTTAAAACAGAAAATTCCACTTGTTTCAAAAGGGACATATATTTAAAAATCAATCATGTAATTGAGGTTTTAGCATGCCATTTTACCTGCTTGATTTTCAGTGGAAGAAACTAGACATCAACACACAATTATTTATTCAAATTGTTTACTGAGGTATATTCACTTTTTTTTTGCATTTGCTTTCTGAGAATATTCAAGGGATCTAGTTTTCTGAACATGAATTCCTTTGTGAAAGGCAGTCCAGAATTTTGTGTGTAGCTGTTCATGGAAATTAAATTCAAGCATTCTTTCCAGAGCATCCATGCAAGAGGACTTTATATGATACTTGCTTTCAAAAAATAAAAATAATGTGCTCTCTCTCAGCAATAAAAAAATTTCCTCTATTCTAATATACAGTATTAATAAGTCACATCTGACAATTTTGAACATGGTGGTACGTACTATGCACTAATCTGTTCTAGCACACCCAAGAATTTAGTACTCTTGTAGGTCAAAAGCATGAGGTAGATCTGTGCAGCAAATGATCAAACAAAAGCTACCATCCCGTAGTTCAGGTTAAAATTTAGTAAACCAAGTGTTTTTATTTGCCAGGGAACGTCTTTCAAATGCTAGATTACTCTCTTCCACTGATGAAAATAAAAGACATTAGGGACTTAATTTGTTTGGGGTGTTTTTCATTGGAATTCCCTTACTTGTAGGGTTCCTTAAACTGTTATTGAGCATTAATTCTAGACTGATAAGTATAAATTTCAAAGATAAATCCTTTGCTATTTTATGAAAAGAGTTGTTTATGTACTTTCAGCATGCTGAGGGCACTGTTCTTTCTGAAATGTTGAAGGGCAGTAGTTCTCATAAACTTTTAAATGATGCTAAGAGATCAAAGTGTTCCCCTCTTACAGGCTGTTACCTGACTGCAGCACTTTAGGTGTCTTTGTTTTTTATTCATTGCACATTTTCACAGCTGCTTTATACTTCATGAACTTTTAAATATTTATTTTGGTGTGGTACGTTTTTCTTTGATTTATAAGAGCAAATGATAATGAGCTTTAGAAAAAAAATTGTCATTAATACTTATGCCTATATTCATGTTTGTTTGTTGTCTTGAATACAGGTGAATCTGGTGTTGAAGAGTGGGCCCAGTGGAGTACGTGTTCAGTTACTTGTGGTCAAGGGTCGCAGGTGCGAACCAGAACTTGTGTATCACCTTACGGGACACACTGCAGCGGCCCTTTAAGAGAATCAAGGGTTTGCAATAACACTGCCCTCTGTCCAGGTAGTGTTAGCAGCCAATAAATAAAATTGTGGATGTTTTTGAACTGTATAATGATAAGAATTTGAAACTATATATTTTTTTTAATTATTAACATGGATTTCATAAGGACATTTCAGTTAAAGCAGAGAATTGTAATTCTATTTAGTTGTGAAATTTTTTTTTGTGTAGGTTGTGATTTTTACTTTCAGATCAGTCAAGATACTGAAAAAGAGTCTTTTCTTTCCTGACAGTTTCAGATTTTTTTAAAAAAGTCTATATTTCATTTTCACTCAGAAAAGAGAAGGTAGCATGAGTTTAAAAGACAAACTAGAGAAAAAATCCACATCATCAATACATTAAGAAGCCGTCTAAAGAACAGAATGGGTTAAGCTAATTTATATTATTTCACGTCATTTTGTAATTGTTTCACCATTTAGAATACTGTCTTCTAGGCAATGGGCCAGACAATGTTCTCTGCAGTTATGTTTTCGTGGACTTCCCTTTACATTGTTCTGGCAAGAAAGGGCAACTGCTACCCATCAAAGGAAAAAAAGATCAGACAAAAGTAACTCTCTTACATCTGACATATGGTAAAGGTCATCAGTATCTTGCATCACAGTTTTTCTACTTCTTTTGTCTGAGAGATCTGGACATAGTTGGAGTTCAGCAGTAGTTATACACTAAGGAGAAGAGGCAGGCATGTTCAGGTTAGTTGCTGAAAGGGCACATCTTTCTTTAGACTCTACCTGTAGATCTGATTAATCAGCTATGGGAAGCAAAAGGGAAGGCATGTGCCCCATGACTACATTAATTTTCCTCTGCTGTGACTGAAATGCAAAAAAAAAACCCCAAACTATATGCCATTCTTCAGATGTAGAAATCCCTCAGTTCTCTGTAATATTTGATCTCTGTAAAAGGGTGGTGAGCCATCTTCAGCCATTCTTCAGGGGAAACTCACTCCGTTTTTGAAGTAAACTAAACTGTCCTACCCAGAGAACCCCTGGACTTTATCTCAATGAGCAGTAATATGTAGGATCAAACTGTCATGCTGTTACTCTGTGTTGAAAAATATCCAATGGGAAGTGCATGTATCATCAGAGTCTGTGGATCATTATAAACATTTAGGGAACCTCTATAATGAAAACCAACTTAAAAGGTTTTCTCTAGATAAACTATGACTGTAATAAGAACTGCTCTTAGTACCTAATTTTTTTCTACTAAGATTAAGACAAGCAATTCAAATTAAGAGTTTTTAATATTTCAGAGTAGAAATGCCTTGTTATGCGGAACTTTAACAATTGAAGTGTTTCCATATAAAAATGGCATCTTTTTCTGAAATGGTCAAGCTAGCTTAGAATGTGCCCGAGGTAGGATGTATTGCAAAAGAACTCTCAAAAGTACAAAAATAAGAAGTGAATTAAGAGAATTTTAAAATAAAAGAACAAACATTGCAAATGGTCAAAGCCATATTTAAAAATTCATTTGAAACTAGGTGAGGAATGAACATGAAAACACACAGTCCAGCTCTCACAGAGAGGTAGTTCTGCCTGCTTTCTTTCTTATTAATGTTAACTGAGAAGAGGAATGGTAGTTAAATCACCTACTTTTCAGAATTTTATCTTCATTCTCTCCAGTAAGACATAAGAACTTTTCATACAAAACAAACAAACAAAAAAATCCAGCTAATGCAAAAGCCAAGATAATTAATTTGCTGTCAATATAAACTGAAAGAAAGTGAATTCAATCACGTTTTCAAGCAACTTCTAATCAATTCTCACCCAAAGAGACTGCTCCATATTCCACAGATCGTAAAGGAGCATTTTCCTTACCCCCTTCCACTTAAAGGTACAGCTTTTGTTTCCAAATACCCACTATGAGCAATGGCTACCAATTCTTAGTACCTATACTGCCAAGATGTTTTTCTTTTCAACTCACCACAGCTGATTCTGGTAATCTTTACATATCCTGAGTTTACCTTTTCTCAAGAATTACTCTTCTGGGCTTAACTTGCATGTTGTCTCAGTTACTATAGCCTTATTAATTTATTCTGTTCTCTGTCTGACTACAGGGTCACTACTATGTGGCAATGTGCAAGATTAGCAATTTAGAAATATGCTTTTCCTAGTCACAGCTTCATTAATTTTTCAAACATCCCTTTAATTATTAGCCTAAGTATCCTCTGTCCACATTCTATTAGGTATCCTTACTCAGAGAGTTGCATAGTTCAGGATTATTGCTGTTCATGCATAACAAAGTATCTACTTTGTGCACTGGTGTATTTAAAACAGAAGTTTGACAAAATTATTACTAAAAGGGTGGGGGCCATTTTGAGAGCTGGAATAATGTTTTCCAATCAAAAAGTTGCCCCTTCAACATAAAAAAAGGTATGAAGAATAGCCTGCTGTACTGTACTTCAAGCATCTATCCATAGGCTTCAAAGGAACCTGTTAAACTTGCAAATACTAAAGCAAATCTTCTAGACTATATTTATTACTGACTTTATATATGCTTTACTTATTATATATGGTGTCCAAGATAGTCTCTGGGATGTTAGGGAATACATCTCTCTGGCCTCAGTGTCCTGGAAATTTTTGAAAATGGGAGTCACCAACTTCAAACACACACATATGCACGTGTGTGTATATATACATATGTATATATTAAAATAGAACTTTACATTTTAGAATTGTATGCATGATAATTCGAGTAAAATAATGAAGGAACCACTATTTACATAATTTTTGGTTTATTTATATTTATTCCAGACCAGTACTATTCTAGAGAATTGCAACACCGACAGTAACAAAACATAGCTCAGGTAACCTTTGTTGTCATTGGTTCTTTCAAGAGTGAGGATCCAGTACTGCAGTGCCACTGTATCTTTTCAGTTTAGTGAATAATTTCTAGTGCAGCTAAAACTCGAAGGACAAGGAACATGAATTTTCCATGCCTGTAGGTCATCTCAGTTTCTATTTCTCCTTCTCCATTGCCTCAACACTTTTTACCACAAAATTTAACTGAAGCTCAGCATTTTCAAGCCTATGGGTAAACCACACATGTCAGGAGCAGAAATACCCCAAACTATTTTGGACATTTGCATGCTAAAAACCTATATTTTGGCTGGGGTGGTATTCTGGGTAATTTTACTTACCTCTCTTTTTTTTTTCTCCCTTGTCCTATCTCAACAAGACTTGTCTAAAAGTGCTTGTCCATATTTTTCTTAGAGGCCCCCTTTAATTACTGGCAGGCTGCATGTCCCCAAAACCTTGTCTTTTTAGTCTGAACAACTCAAACTCGTTTAGCCTGTGTTCATAGGAGAGGTATTCCATCTCTCTGATCATCTTTGTGACAGTGCTCTGGGCCTGATCCCACAGGTCCATCTTTCCTGTAGTGAGGGCTCCAGAGATGGATACAGGACTCCAGGTGGGGTCTCACCAGAGTGGAGTAAAGGGGCAGAATCCTCTCCCTCATCCTGCTAGCCACACTTCTTTTGATGCAGCCCAAGATAAAATTGGCTTTCTGGGCTGCAAATGCCCATTGCTGGCTCAGGTTCAATCACTCATTTGCAAGCACCCCGCAGTCCTTCTTTTTGGGGCTGCTCTTAATCCTGTTATCTCACATCATGTGTTGATACTGGGTTACCTCAAGCTGTGTGCAAGACCCTGTTGAATCTCCTGGTGTCCAGATCCCTCTGGATGGTGTCCCATCCCTCAGGTTAATCAACACATCACTCTGCTCAGTGTTCTCTGCAAACTTGCTGTGGGTACTGTTAATGCTGCTGTCTATGTTGTTGATGAAGATGTTAAACAGTACCAGACCAGTGCTACTTAAAATGAAACATCAATGGCCATAACAGATTTTTGGTGTCTGTTCAGTTTCAAGCTGAACAAATCAATAGCATTTAAACCCCAATAAAAATCTCCCAAAATATGCTTGTGGGATGAAGGCCAGCATGGCCTCCTCCCACTTCACAGCAGTTGCGTATTTTGATCACTGTGGGTGTTCACTTCAATATGATGAGGTTCACAGAGTGGCAGAAAGAAGGGAAAGATGCTTTGCAGTAATCCAACTCCTTGTGCTAGCAATGTTTTTGACAGATAAATTGGCAATAATCTGAATATTTTTGTACCAAATAATGAATCTTGCATCTGAAACTGTGTTACAGAAAACAGTAACTCCTCTGCAGGCCAGCTCTCCATCTGGTGTAATTTGGCATAGCTTATCTGGCTATTATTTGTCAGATGTTATAGGGTATTTTTTTCATTTAGAAAATAGAACTAAAGAAAATGTAAATGAAATATCAGAAAAAAAAAAACAAGGGTAAGAAATTTAAAGATGTTCTTTTCAAGCTCATCTAGATAATACTGGGCACTTCTGTAATGCATTGAACATATTAATTCTCATTGATATTTGTTTGCAGACATTGATTGGGTTTTGGTGTTATGCATTTTCCATCCTTGACTTTATTATTTGTCTACTAGTTTCAGAAATACACCTCTATACATGCAAGAGGTATTGTGAAATTTTTACTTAATGAGCTAAAATTTGTCATGGAAAATGATTTTGGATGCAGCTTAATTTAAACCACAAACAGATAGAGGCTGCTCTTAGGCAACCCAAAGTGAAACATTTTCTTTTATGTTAAGTTCCAAAATCATAAAAGAATTACTCTGTGTTGCTGCTAATATGCAGTCCCTCTTGCCAGAAGAAATAAATAACATTTTGGGTTAAAACAGTATCTTTCAAGATTCCCTCAGCACACTTTGTCATTTTTAAATAAAGACAACTAACTTAGAACATTTTGACAGCATTAAATCAAAGTTCCAAATTAAACAATAGTTTTCAACTTATATGTACCCTGGAAAACCTCGCCCTGTGTCTACATAGTGCAGGACCTTTCTAAACTATTATTTTTTAAGAGAATACTGTTTTTATAATTTAGATTTTTTTTTGCTAAGTTTTATCATTTTATGAGTTCTTTTTCCATCTGAACAACTTAATCAACCGTTGTGGAATCAGGAGATGGAATTATGTTTTTATTAATGGCTGCTATTTGGAATCTGATCTGACAAATTAGTTTCTCTTTCATTTTTCTCATATGACCAAAATTGGGAGTCTTAGACATAAGTCTGGATTTGAAATCTAATACTTTGCCAATGAGAAAAAATTCTTTAGATCATGTAGGTGAATCAGCATAGTTGTCAAGGCATAGTACCTGTTGAGAATAGGTGAAACTTAAAGGGTTATACGCAGGTATAATCATCAATTTACTAGTTTTAGGACAGCTAGGCTTTCTGGTTTTGACCAAACTGTCACAGTTAATCAAGGTTTCTAAAATAACTAAACTAAAATCCATCACTTTAACATTAATTTGGACTGTTCCTGAGGTGTTTTCTTTTTTCTAATATAATGGAGATGGATGTGATATTTCAAGTAAGATGATTTTAATAAAGCTAGCCATGTAAGAGGTGGTTCTTTTTGACCACTTGTACGTGACCAACTAAAAACCTTTCATCAACTGAGCTGTTACCCTGTGGGTTAAAATCTTCCCTGAATAAAACTTGACATTTTCTGTCAGGTAAGATTTCTCAGAAGTTAGCTAACAAACTTTTTATCTTAACATAGCATCTGAAATGACAATTTTTCTTACTTTTAATGAAAGGCAGTAGAACTTACCTACTTGCAGAATTCCCCTTGATCTTACTGATGAATTTGTGATAATATGCCAGGGCTCTGAATGTCCTTCTGCAGCCTTGTAACTGAATTTCACCTCAGGAAATGTTATTCTGATCCCTAGAAGAAAAGGGTTGTATTTGTAGAAAATGGGCAGGTTATATGTGTCTTCAGGGTGAAGGAAACCTATATATGAGAAGTTCTTTCACAATGATGAAAAAAAGTGAGGACAAAACACAAAATCTTTTCTTCTGTAATGCTGTGAATCATTGCCAATGATACAGTCAAATGTTATGGAATTTCCCCCCCTAGACACCCTTCAAACAGACAGGGCTGCAGAAGCAGTTTATGTGATCCCAAGCATGATGTTCAGTCTGGTTAGTAAGTCTGGATTTTTCTTAAACGCTTAACACTGTCACAGTTCTCATCGCTACATTCCTGTTCTCGCATAGCCTAATTTAAACTTGTGCAACTGCTCTTACATAAGCAGAAGAAAAATAAATAAAGTTTTTTTGCAGTATTTTTTAGTTTATAGAGAACTGTTTTACCAATGTATATGTGGAATTGTCTTATCAGTACATTTGTAACTATAGTACATTAGAGAACTTTCTGAAAATGTAACTGTTTTTTTCTGTCAATGGATTGCATATGGTATATAAGCTTATATGGATATTTTATATTAATTTCTCCTACACTAGAAAATATTTAAAGTAGACAAAGATTCACCTTCTATGATTCTTTATAGTAATGTTATGAAATATTTGTATATAAATTATTGATATATGTTTGCAAGTTATTATGTACTCTGAAGGTATCTAAAGTTTGTTGAGTGAACATTTTTCTAAGAGTGATGCGAATATTATTGTGTCTGTTAAATCCATGAATATGTTCATATAAGGAAATGGCACATACATTTTTTGCTGATTTGGTCTGGTAATTTTTGAGGAATATAACCAAGCACATGTGCTGCCATATTTCCACCAGAATTTAAACAATTGAAAAAATTGTATGATAACAGCCCCGGTTTATAATGGGGACACAGTAATAAATTATTGCAATTATTCCTATATGTCAAAAGTTTAATTTTGGTTACTTCTGGTTTATAGAGTTGCCTTGATATAGAAAGCACATGCCTGATTTTCACAAAGACTAGCTTCCTGAAAATCAGGGCCATTAAACATATCAAGTCAGACATCGAAGATATCATAGCTAACTTTTGAAAAGGAACATTATCTTTGTTAAGAAAGCATGAAAGAACAGAAACTGTGGTAGTGAGATTAGTTTAAAGATTAGAGAAAATGTTTCTAAAGCAGATATGTTTTAGACAAAATATGTTTTTTATATTGAAATTGACTGTTTTTAAAAGTATTTATTTTCTGATGGTAAAGATTGCCTATGTACTGACTTCCTTGAAGTTGGCAAAATAATTCCATTTTAATTATTGATCTCATTTATTTTGAAATCCTTCTGCTACTTGTGTATCTGTTTCTGGTTAAAAACTGTCTGATTTGTTGCAGTACATGGCGTTTGGGAGGAATGGTCGCCTTGGAGTTTGTGTTCATTCACATGTGGTCGAGGCCAAAGAACTAGGACAAGGTCATGTATACCTCCCCAGTATGGGGGAAGATCGTGTGATGGACCTGAAACACAACACAAACCTTGCAATATTGCGCTCTGCCCTGGTGAGCTCATATAGCAACTCTCTGCTTTGTTACAGTACATTTGATGTGGGTTGTTTGTGATTTCTTTCATAGCCCTTTGCACATGGGAAAAACCCCCACATCCTCCGGAGTGGTTGGGTAATATTGTTTATAATTCTGATTGTGGTTAAAATGTATAATCGGGATGGTAACTCTGTTCAAGAGACTACACAAACAAACTATTTTGAGTTTGTTCGAGGTACTGTCTCTGTAAGGCTCAGTATCTTGTGAAGGAAAGCAATTCAGGATGGATCTCAGGGAACCAAAAGGCAAACAACTTTCTGAGTGTGTCTTAAAGAGATTCAGAGGCCACACAGTTTGTGTCCCCCATATCTGTTTGAATTAAGTTTTCTTAGAGGTTTGCTGTAATTATGTATTCATTATACAATAAGCATATTTGGAAAACCATAATATTTAAATTGTCAGTTTGTTCAAAAAGGATTTTATTTACACGTGTACAGACAGAAAGGCTAGTACAAGCTAGGTCATTATTTGAATACCAGTTAAGCCATTATGGTAAGGATTTTAAATGCCTCATTTCTGCAGTTATGCGCTAAACCACTTTCAAAAAACTATCACTAACCAAATTAAAAAATGCATGGGTTTCTTGTTAAACCTCTCACCCACTAAAATTGAAACTAGCTAAAACCCTCCATATTTTCTTTTAAAATTGATTTTTAACTTTTTGTCTATAGGTTATGATTAATTTAGACCAAATTTTTAAAAATGTATGTATACATATATACATGTATATAATACCTGAGTATTACAAAAGTTCAATAATCATAAAGAAGATTGTGTATAGTAATCACAAAATCACAGAATATGCTGAGTTGGAAGGGACCCACAAGGATGATCAAGTCCAACCCAGAGCCCTGCACAGGACCATCCCCAAGAGTCACAACATATGCCCAGGAGTATTGTACAAAACCTTGAAATCTGTCAGGCTTTGTGCTGTGACCGCTGCCCTGGGGAGCCTGTTTTGGTGCCCAACCACCCTCTGGGTGACGAACTTGTTTCTAGTATCCAACCTAAACCTCTCCTGACACAATTTCAGGCCATTCCTTTGACTCCCATCATTGGTCACCACAGAGAAGAGATCAGTGCCTGTCCCTCCACTTCCCCTCAACATGGAAGTTGTAACTGCAGTGAGGTCTCCCCTCAGTCTCCTCTTCTCTTGGCTGAACAGACCAAGTGCCCTCAGCCACTCCTTGTACAGTTTCACCTCAATGCCTTTCACCGTCTTCATTGTCCTCCTTCAGATGTTCTGTAATAGCTTATATAATATATATAATACAATATACTGTATAAAATAATAATAATTTATGCTTATTGAACAGATTGTAATACCTGAGTATTAAAAAAGTGTTGAGTAGCAGTAATGTGAGAAATTTCTTTCATGATTTCTATCTCACAGTGTAAAGGATGCAGTGGATTTGTCAAACATATACAGTTCACAATGCTACTGCAAATAGATTCTCCATGACCAGAGCTCTTCCTGAAAAGGATTGTTGGGCCTTTCATTGGTAAAGGGTTGTCTGATGATTTGAAAACTGAGATGAAGGAAGAGGTGCCTCGCAAAATGAAAACTAAAATTCTTAGATTTTTATGAAACCTAAACCTTGTATTTCTTCTGATCAACAAAGCATACTCCAACTTTAGGACAATATCTGTGGAAGAGTCTTAGTGTTGAATACAGCTTGAAAATCTTTGAATCAATCCAGTTTTTGGCCCAATTGGCAGCTGTGTGTACGCCAAAGTAACTAACATGATACATGAAAATAAAACAGAGTTGTCAACAAGAAAAATGCCAAATAAAACAGCAGAGAAGGAATTAATGCAATCAATTCACTTCAGTATTGCAAAGAAACACAAAAGATATTACATCTAATCTGTCAAAATAAACAATTATTTGAGAATTCTGGATTTTGAACAGTCATTTGTGCCTAAATGACTTTCAGAGGAAGTTATATACTGTTACATTTAAAAGTAATGCTTTTAATATTTTCTCAAAGTTAGGATTTGCTGTAATTTGCATGTTCAATTTTATAAGGGAATCTTCATCTTGAATTCTTTATTTTTAATGGTATTACTGAAACAGAAAAATCACATGCTATCTGCTGCTAAAGATAAAGGGAGATGTATGAAATATATATGAGAAGCCACAGAATGAGTTTTCTCCAAAGACAGTATAATAATTGATTCAATCTTTCCTACCCTAAATAATACCATATAGTAATGAATAAAACTGAAGAAGGTTCATTGAAATGTAATTTCCACAATGTTTTCCTCTTCACACAAAGCTTTTATGATTAATAAGTGGAGATAGTGTCCGTGTTCGGAAAGATTTCTATTTTCTGCTGAATAAATTATCAGAGCGCAACTTCATAGCTTCAGAGGCATCTGCATTGAGAAGTGGTTCACAACCAGGCATTACATAGAATATTTAATATAGAACTTTAGGGAAAAGCCTCAAAAACTCTCATCCTTTAATTCACTGTTTGCTGAGATCTTGGGCTTTAGAGATATGGACAGTATCTTTAAAATGTTCTGTGGTTAGTGTTTGACAATAGTAAAATAGTTCACCTTCATACTTCACTGAGCGGTGGTGCACCCATGCAGAACAGTATGTTTACAAACTAACTTAAAGATTCTGCTTCCTATTTTAACTATCAACACCATTAGCTTAGGGAGCTGCTATTCCAACCCTCCTTTAGAAGAATAGTAAAAACAGCAATTAGCAAGTGCTTCAAGTGAAGTTCCTTGTTTCCCACAGTGGTGTTTTTATAGCACTAGCAGTTTTAAACCAGGTTTTCAGGGATGAGTATTAATCAAAATATTATTGAAACCCACATTTTGAGTTTATATTGGATAAATGCAGAGGCAATGAGGAACTGATGATTGCTGAAGAGTATATGAATGCAGGACTCTGAATTAGCACAATTAGTCATGACACATTTCATAATGCTTCCCTGTTTTCAAACAATCTGTCTAGCCCTATTATAATTTATAGACCATATAATTTTTCATTTTTATGGAATCTTAATTGGGATACATTTTTTATTATCTTGGTTTTTAATATTTTCATTTACCTCAATAAGCTGTCTGATACACAAAATTAAAAATAACAGTCATTAACCTTTACTTAGAATACTATTCATCCAAACTCCATGTATTAGCATGGCTAATACAAATTACTAAATACAGAACTGATCACCATATTCTTATTGTTTAGACGTTTAACTCGCCAAATTCAGAAAGAAGATTGTGCAATGTGCAAACAACGGAAACCCGATAGGGAAGGCAGGCTGTTTCTGTCCTCCTACATTTTATCTCATAAGTTTCAAAGAACAGGGATCTTTACCTTACAGGGAGAATGAATGACAAAAGTCTATTCAGCATTGTAAGTACAGATCCGAGAGACTATATGAGAGGCAAAGGGGTAACTCCTGTTTTCCTTTTCCTATTCCATTAAAGGCACCTAATTTCATAGTCAGGACCAATCATCTTGTAAGCTGACTCACCTGAACTATCACTGCACCTCTAATAAATCACTTTGAAGGGTCAGGGTTTGCATCATACAAGAGCAGCCCATACTTTTGCCTAAAAAGACAAGACCAGGCTTTTTCATAAGGCCTTGTTCTTAATAAGGTCCTTCAAAATGTATGTGAAAAAATTCATTATTTATGTTCTGCTGTATCAGTGTACAGTTAGAGGAACCTGAACTGTCCTTAATTGAAGAAAAAGGAAAACAGTTTTAAAGTATTTCAAAGCATTCATAATGTCAGTTTCTGTATTTGATTGCTGTAAGAAACCAGACTGGGCCCCGCCTTAAGGGCTGCGGTCCCTGCCATGCTCTGGTGGTAACTCTACTGTGTCCATCTCTTTTGTGGCTGCCCGGCAGTGGACGGACAGTGGCAGGAATGGAGCTCGTGGAGCCAGTGCTCAGTGACGTGCTCCAATGGCACCCAGCAGCGCAGCCGCCAGTGCACGGCGGCGGCTCATGGCGGCTCCGAGTGCAGAGGGCCCTGGGCGGAAAGCCGCGAGTGCTACAACCCGGAGTGCACCGGTGAGTGCAGAGCATGGCCACGCGTGACAGGGACACGTGACAGCCTGGCCTCGTAGAATCACAGAATCATAAAATCACAGAATCGATTGGGTTGGAAAAGACCTCCAAGATCATCAAGTCCAACCCTTGGTCCAACTCCAGTCTGTTTACTAGATCATGGCACTAAGTGCCAGGTCCAATCTCAGTTTAAAAACCGCCAGCGATGGTGAATCCACCCCCTCTCTGGGCAGGCCATTCCAATGCCTGATTATGCTCTCTGTGAAGAGTTTTTTTGCTGATATCCAACTTAAATTTCCCCTGGCAGGGCTTAAGCTCATGCCCCCTTATCCAATTCCTGACTGCTTGGGAGAAGAGACCAAGCCCCACCTGGCTAGAACTTCCCTTCAGGTAGTTGTAGACAGTGATGAGGTCACCTCTAAGCCTCTTCTCCCAGCTCCCTCAGCCTCTCCCCATAGGACTTATGCTCCAGTCCCTCGGTGTGCTGTGGGGGACAGGGACACATGGCAGCCTGGCCTTGGTGTGCTGCACAGGACTGGGACATGTGGCAGCCTGTCCTTGGTGTGCTGTGGGGGACAGGGACACGTGGCAGCCTGTCCTTGGTGTGCTGTGCAGGACAGGGACACGTAGCAGCCACAGAGAGGCTGAAACACAAGGAGTCATAAACTGAAACACAAGAAGTTTCACCGCAACATGCGGAAGAATTCTTTGTGTTGAGCTTGGCAGAGCACTGTAACAGGCTGCCCAGGGAGGTCATGGAGTCTCCCTCTCATGAGCCATTCCAAACCCACCTGGACATCTTCCAGTGTGACCTGCTCTGGGCAACCTGCCTTGGCAGGGGAATGGAGATGAGATGGTCTCCAGAGGTCCCTTTAAACCCTGACAGTTCTGTGATTCCATGGGGCTGAGACCTCATTCTTATGTATTTGATGAGGCAAAAAAGATGAAGAATGCACCTTGAAAGGCTGTGTGACAGACTGCACATCAGCTTTCTGGTTTTGTTACTTTATAAAGGACATTTAGCAGTTTTAAGCACACGATTTTGAAGCCTAAAACCATTAAGTTTTTTGTGAACATAGAAAATTATGTATATGAACTGATTAGTGCTGAGACTACTTCATGATCCTCTGACAGTACAAAAGCAGCCTTCCAGGGTGTGTAGATTATACGTATA
The DNA here is from genome assembly GCF_047495875.1 of Pithys albifrons albifrons. NCBI lineage: Eukaryota > Metazoa > Chordata > Aves > Passeriformes > Thamnophilidae > Pithys > Pithys albifrons. The sequence continues at coordinate 27,294,042 of NC_092459.1, forward strand.
CTTACCTTTAAGCCTCATTTTCTCTGTCAGAGCATGTAAAAATCAAGATCTTTAAATATCGCATGCAAAAACTGGGTTTTTTTTTGTTTTTTTAAGGGTACTTATACACATTGTAAATGTGTATCATTACTGTACAACAACACTATACAAGTAAATTAAAAAAAAAGATGAAAGTGGATTTTTCAGACCCAGTGAAAGTTAATGTGTGTCAGTTCTTTTTATTCTATCTTGGGATGCCTGTCATTTAGACAACAGTCCCATATTTAGGAGACAAGTAGAAACTTTTGATTTCCCTTAGCTCACACGTACTGTTAGTTATATCTAGGGGGAGGCTTTGTTTTCTTACCCAACTAAAGAACAACCTATATATTCTCCTTTATGACTGTCATCATGTCACCACTGTAATTATATTTTTTCAAACAGCAAATGGCCAGTGGAACCAGTGGGGCCACTGGAGTGGCTGTTCCAAATCCTGTGATGGTGGCTGGGAGAGGCGGATAAGGATCTGTCAAGGTGCTGCTGTGACTGGGCAACAGTGTGAAGGAACTGGAGAGGAAGTTAGACGGTGCAGTGAACAGAGGTGTCCTGGTGAGATGAAAATATAATTGCTGTTACTGTTTACACTATAGTATGACTTACTTTAATAGATGTCTTTAGGAAAGGCAAGATCAATGTCCACAGAGCAATAGCTGTAAAAAGTCGTATCTAGCCTTACTTTAGACAAGTCAGTGATGTTTTTCTCAGCAGAGCTGTGTTTATGCAGCTTGGTGTAAATTAGCCCAATTGGATATATGAGCACTGCATCACATTTTAAATAATACAAGATACAGTAGTAAAAAAAGTTACCCGAAAAATATCTGATTGCCTAGGAATGCCTATAGTATTTGGAGTGTCAATGATTTGGTACAGAAGTGCTCTTTGAATGCACTATTTCTGAGAATATGAAAGCTGGTTTTGTAAATCATGGAATTCGTTTTATCCAGTATACAAGGGATATCTTTGTAATACATTTGGAGTAAATTCCAGTGCAGTAAAAATAAGAGAAAAGGTGAACCTTACCATACAGTAGAGAATCAATGAATACATGAGCAACATTTTCTAGAAAGTAATTCAAAAAGAAAAAGGCACATCTTTCCTCTTTTAAAGCACTGCTTAAATATATTACTTTGCAGCACTTTTTTACTTTGCCCTCCCAACAGATTTAAGTTTTCCCACTGAAAGCTAATAAGTGTACTTTTGAGCTTAAAAAATGGGGAATAAGGAAGAATAACTGGTGAATCAAATATATTTATCAGTAAAGACACATTGTTCTAAAGTAAAAGAATGCATTGTTGGACAGGTGAAAGATAACAAAATAAGATGTAAGTAGGGTAAGGTGTTTTAGACATTCACTTGGGAAATTATGTGATCTGAACTACAAGCCAGGAAGCAGCAAAAAATCAATCTAGCAATCTGACTTTCCGATGCCTTGGGTCAGGAAATGAGAAATATATCAGATATGAATTTTATGTTATCAAGCCCACATTTTTGTGGGCAACATGTTTATCCCTTGACAGCCATCAAAGAACAGTTTTCAAGGTATTTTAGTACAGAAGAACAACTAAAAGACTCTTTGTAGTTATAAAATTAAAACACCATACTGTAGAAGTTAACTGAATTTTACTTGCTTTTTAAATGATTTCTTTAATAAAACCTTCATTATTTGTAAAGCAGTATAAAACAGTATTTGTATTGGATTCCTAAACAAACTGTAATTTCCATAGATAATGCGACTTCCTCTATAAAAGCACAACACTGATAGAAGATTAATATGAATCTTCTCAATAAGCAGACATTCAGATGAGCCAGCTTCTGCTTATAAAACCATTCTTGAAGTAATTTACATTTGTGTTTTTAAAAGTAAAACCATGCTGCTGCAGTCCGATTTTCCAAGGTTGCCACCTGCTGTTAATAAAATATTTTACAGATGTATTTTCAAGTCAAATGCACACAGAGCTTTATTTGCCATTCGGTAAATTTATTTATTTACTTGATTAATTCCAGATGAAAACCAGTATGCTTATAGAAACAAAAACCTAAAGCACCTTTTCACAAGCTATAGTTGTGTAGACAATTATGCAAGAATAACAGATTTAATTTGTCTGCTTCTAGATGGACATTTAGTAAAGTGTCTCAGATTTAAATGAATAAAGTGGAAAATTTGCCAAAAATTTATAAAATTATATATAGATTTACACTCTGTAAAGACCAAGCAAAATCAGAAAGTACTATGCAGAGACAATTATTCAAAGTATAAGCATATTTCATGATTTGTCTGCTTTTCTTCCATAGCCTTAAAATACGTCAGAAAAGCTATTTTTCCCAGTAGTTTCTTTTTCCATGTATGCCATTGAGAAATATGAGAATCTAAAATGTTGAATTTTTTTTCTTGTATTAGCATTGCTTTGCATAAGACCAGATCCTCAGCTCTGTAAACCTGTGTAATATTTTTTAAAGGCAATGAAGCTGCTCCTTCTTGTATCACGCAGAGGTCGATAGACTTACAAACAGTTAGAGCTGACTTTAAACTGTGGAACCAAAAAAGCCTTTTGCTATTACGGTGGCTGATGTTAATAAGATGCTATGCAAACAGAGTTCTTTACTGACTGAAAATCTTGACTGGACATTTTGTAGTTTGAGTTCTGCCTTCTCTGAACATTACACAAGATCTTTTTCATAGTTTCTCAGTGATTCTCTTCAAATGGTTCTGGCAGAGACTGAATTACATTTGCAGAAACTGAATGTAAGCAGCATTAAGGAAGGCAGGCTCATAACTTTTACCCAAAATCTTGGTTTCTGGACAAATTCTTAGTATCTTTCTTTTTGACTTATTTTTATTCACAGTTACAAGTTTTAAAACTGGCTTTTTCCTTCCATTGTGTAAGACTCTGGGAATAAAAAATAAAGATCTAAAGATACTTCGGTTTCAGTCACTTCTGTTTTGTTGCATTCCAAATGTCTAAAGTTGAACTTCACTCCTAGTAGGTGAGCAGTACTCTGCATTCAAAGTATTTTTCTGTGAAGGATAACTTCAGAAAATTGGAAAAAAAGTCTGAGAAAGTAAAAAACATTCTAGAACTGGTTAGCAGATAGTCACTCAGGAGTCACCATGGAAAACTTACACAAGATGAATGAACACTAGGTCTGTCCCATAAGAATAATGAAGACAGCTAGGTAACAAAAGAAATTGCAGTTGATATCTACTAAGTAGTTACCTGGCAAGTTGTTCAGAAACTTTTAGAAGAACGTGTAGGAGAAAAAAGGTAATTTCCATCAAATGTGTCATTAAAAACTAAGAGGTATGAGAACCAAGAACAAAGTACAGCATTATTCAGGATAGAAGACTTCTTTAAATTTATTTTTATAAAAATAGGACCATGTTCTTATGACAGCTTTAAGAATATATTAGGTTCCAATAATACAGTATTGGTTTCCAGAAATAATTATTTCTATAATAGTTAAATCTGTATTGACTCTATCCATGTTTCTAATATTAATGCTTTACCTAGATTTTACTCAAAAGAAATTCTCAACATTTTTCTCATAAGCATATTGTCAGTAGTAGAAAACCTAATATAGAAGCTGTTTAGACCAAAAAATTACTGAAAACAATGCCAGACTGCCTTGTTTGTTAAGAAAAAGACAACAGTGCACAAATGCTACTGCTTGCTACACCTCCTAGCTATCCATTTCCTCCTGAAGGTAAAAGTTTTCTTCAGAGCAATACTAGGTATGGAGAAAATAAGATAGACTATTGAGAAGGCAGAAGATTTAAATAATTCACAACAGCTAAATAATAAAATTGCACACTTTTTTTTTTCTGATTGCAACACTATTCTATAAGACATCCAAAGCTTTTTTCTATTGCCTTTGTTTAAGATAGTTTTGCCTGTGGCATTGAAATAGGATTCAAGAAAGGAGCTGTAGTACTACTTTCATTTGAGCTACTGTGTGCCTTAGGTTAACTTGCTTCACACTTCCATTACCCTGTCCCATATTTGTTATCTGCCTAGGTAGATGATAAACTCTGTTAGGCTGTGCACGGCTCTTGCTTTGTCTGTGTGTTGTAGAGCTTGCACAGATCCCAAGTGGGTTGACTGTCTCTTGGAGATGCACATCCTCTCTCCAATAATATCAGAAGACTGTGCTCCTAGACCATTGACTGTTGAGTGTGCTTAGGTGGGATGAATTCAGGCCTATCATTAAATGGGCATAATGTGGTAACTGAATACCTGCTCTGAGTGGGTAGATACTGCAAAATAACATTGGTGAAAGAGATCTGCTTTTTATTTGCCAATTACAGCAAATTTCCCTCAGTATTTACTGTTTCCTTCTAGATTTTAGCAATTCTGTGTGATTTTGTACAGCAGACTCATGTTCATCTGTGGGTGTGTTCCGAATTAGTTGTGCCATAGTTACAGAAATACTTGAACTGGTCCTGAGCAAGGCTTTTTAACTCAGATATGGTACCACTCCAGTGTGACTGTCTTCATAGGCAACATGGGTTGGAGCCTCACAGATGCTTTTATGTGGGTGGATGTCTGATGAGTAAGCTCTGCCAGATATACTTTAGCTGTGGGAAAAACTACTTTCTGTCTTTTTTTTTTTATGCACAGCATTCCTGATCCTTGATATTTGTACAAGCCGTTGAAAAGCCAAGGGTCAATCAAAGACCAGGAAAACTTCTTGGCCTAGGCTAAGTGATACCAGGTTCTGACTTGCTCTCACACTGCTTTCCTGGTAACTCTGGAGTTTGGGAGTGCTTTTTACTTTGAACACAACACACAGGTGCACAGTTTCTCTCTTGCACTAGTCTAAAGTTGAAATAGATTCTTGAGTTCTGAAAACTGTAATGCAAAAGCACCCTAGTACCCTTCCTAATAGAAGGTAAATCTCTGATATTACATGTGGCTTGCTAACATGAAAGAGAAAATATGGTATATTTAAGCATGCATATAGATGCATGTTTGTATTTTTTTCAGAAAAAAACACATTTAGCATTCAGTATGTGGAGGAAAGTAAGAGTTTTAGTTCTGAGAATCAACACCTAAAGTGTTGATTAGTGAACATAACATGTTTCAAGGGTCCCAGCTGCATGACAAATATACTTCTCAAAGAGCTCTAACCTCTAGCAAATTTATGCAATTTATAATATTACCTCCTTATTATGTTAATTTACGCTCCCCCAAACCAGAACCTTTCTTTTTTTTATAAGGTCATAATAGAATGGTAATTGCATTTGCTTATGTCACCAGATGGCTTATGTTTATCAAAATCTGGCTTTTCACATTGTAACACTGTCCTGATGCATTCACTCTTTGGGCATATCTGAAGTAAGGGTAGTATTCTAGATTATGAACATACCTGACTTTCTTTGGGTTTTGCCATTAATGGATTTCTGGCCTTTTTAGCAGCACCAACTGTCTTGATTTACGATTCAGGAATGCTGATGGTGAGGCAAATTTAGCAAGCAATTTTTCAGCCCAACTGTGATTCATATTAGTATTACTGAGCCATCTGCTAGGTATTCTTTGTCCTCTACAAGAGAGGGTACAGCTTTGTGCAAAAGTCTGCTCAGTTCCCTCGCTCACACTTCCGTCAGCAGAAGTACAAAATAGGGAAGATGGACGATTTTATGGGTTAGAATGGGATGGGTAAAATCTGTGGTCTGTCCCTGCCTCTGCTAGAAATTTCCCATACAATCATGGCTGAGTTACTGAATTACTTTCTGCCTTATCACACCATCTGATAGACTGAAATTCTTTTCTCTTTTTCTTGCTTTGTAACCACTTTACTGTAATAGACTGCGGTTACATATTTTTCTGGGAATACATATAATAATAAACAATTCTTGGCTTTTCTCTGCTGAGCTTGGAATGAATTAGATTTCAGTAACTTGCATGTCAGTGCTGTAAGTTGTGGGATGACTTCAGCCAGATGTTTTCTGTGTAAATTTAATTCAGTCAAAAATCATAAACTGGGATTCTATGGTAAAATGCAAAGAGCAAAAGGAATCTGTAGTCGTGACTATGTGAAAATAAAACATGAAGCACTTGCTGAAGGGTTTTTTTTCCCCCATGGAGTTCTGTTACTACAAAATTGTGACAGTATTTTTTCCCTTTAAATAGTATTGTGATAAGCAGTAAAAGGTTATTCTGTTTTATAGCCACTCAGTCCAACATTATTGACTAAACTTGCTTAATTACCAACTTGTACTGAAACACATTTCAAGGAAATAATCTGCTTTTTTGTCTTAAGAATATACAGCTCTCATTTAGCACCTTTAGTGCATTCAGTGTTTCAACTGTGGCTTCAGAACTGATTCAATTTTAGAAAACGATTTACAAATTTTAGTGTAAGATAAGCATCATAGCTTATCCCATTTTGAGTATCATCATCTTCTGATAGATGCTTAATCTTATTGATCAAAATAGAGCAACAAGGAAAGATTCAAACCTATTAACATTGCAGCTGCAACCTAAAGAGTGCTTGTTTTCTGGAGAAAATAAAGGCACAGGTTATGTGAAATAAATAGCACCATAAAGACAGATATACAAAAATTGTAGGGCTCTCATTTTTTTATTTTTGTACTTCAAAGGTAGAATTAAACCAAATTATGTTAACATACACATCTCAGGGGAAAATAGGATAAAATTGAACACTTAATTTTTTGATATAAAATATCTGTTTAATGTTAATATTTCTATTTTAATTCTCACTTATAAATGACAGCGCCTTATGAAATATGTCCTGAAGACTATTTGATGTCAATGGTGTGGAAAAGGACCCCAGCTGGGGACATGGCATTCAATCGATGTCCTCTCAATGCCACAGGTACAGTATTACCCTGAAATGTTATGATGATAAAAATGTAAGTAATATTTTGCATTGTCTCCCAGATAAATCATTACTAGACTCATACAAAAATGCATATATGTGAATATATCTATATAAACCCCACATTTTTACTTATCCATATGCATGCATATGTACACATGTACATATACTGTCTCTTATAGCTTACATATATACATGGAATATAAATATATATATGTATGTGTGTATAAACATACATATGTGCATTATATCCAGATCAAAAAAGCTGAGGTGTAATCGGTTTCTTGTTACCTGGAGCTACAAAGAAAAGTGATGAAAATAAAGCAAAACATAAAAATATTTAATTAAGAAAACACTGATAAAAAGTGATCAAATAAGCATTGAAATAAGTTTTGTAATCTTATCCTAATTTTGTGATCATCACGCGTTATGTGTGTGCTTTTAAAATACTATGGAATACAGTTTAAATAAGGTTCATTGTTTCCAATTGCTCTCACTTACATAAATATTTTCTGTCTTCTTTGTGTCTTACAGGCACCACTAGCAGACGCTGCTCTCTCAGTGTTCATGGAGTGGCCTTTTGGGAACATCCAAGCTTTGCTAGATGCATATCAAATGAGTACAGACACTTGCAGCATTCAGTAGGTGCAAAGCCAGCTTTAGTACTTGCTCTGTTTATTCATTACTAATTACTGGTGTGAAAAAAACTTACTTATTTACTCTTAGATTTCTGATCAGAAATGCCAGGAGGAAAATACACCTGAGAATGAATAATTTTTATCAATGGGTATTATTTGGATCTTGTATATTGCTGATGTTTGTGAAATAACCTTTGTCTTACTGTAGAAGTGGAAAAATTAATCAGATTCCCTTCTTTCATGTCCACTGTGTGAAATCTTTATAGGAGTAATTTTTGCAGAGGTAAGACATATTTTGGTTTATTAGAAAATGAGATAGGAATAAATGAGATTTTCTGTAAGAGTGGCTTTCTGAGAATTTCATAGTACCCTGAATTTTTGATTGCAGACTAGGAAATGAGGAACAATATTTCTTTTTGCTATCAAATTTCGAACATCACATTCGAATCTAACAATAGGAAATGATTACAGGGTAAAGCTATTGCAGTGTCTTGGAAAAAGTAAAGTAACTGAAATATTATGTGTTTTTTTTCAGTATGCCTAATGAATAGTTTATTTGCAAAGCATATGTGTTATACATTTACCTACTGCCTAAATATGTTTATATGTGTAGATAAAATACATTGTGAATTAGAAACATAACTCCATGGTATATGCTAGGTCTTACACTCTATTTCCATAGCTGAAAAGCATTTAGCAAGTTAATACTATGGTGGGATATGTGCCTTTGAAGGTTCTCATGGACAATGTTTTTTGCCTGCATGATATATTTTACTGACAGTGTTATTACTCTGCCTCCTTTTTTTCAAAGGCCACTACTCCATTTATTATTCAGCAGAGGGACACTAAGACAGCCCTGTGCTTCATAACTTCCCAACCTCCAAACCAAGTGCAACATTTCTGTAAGATGTTTAAAAATCTTTGGTGGCTTAAAAGGCAGAAGCCTGGCTGTCCTCCATCAATTCTGGAATGCTACTTAGAGAAGATTTTGATGAATTCCTTTGAGCTGCATTTCTGTTTCATTAGATCCAACTTATTTGAGGCCTAGGATTCAATTTCAGGGAAGGCCAAAGAAAGAATAGTTTTTAAAATAAGACAGAATTGATTGTTGAAGGAATTTTCCCCACTGCATAGAAACGTTTCTAGTTTATATAGCTGTCTGCATGTTGGTCCTTCCTTTTAACATTTCTTCTCAAAAACACATTAAGCTGGCTATAACTGTTTTGTATTTCATAATTTTGGTATTTTATTCTTTTGCAGCAACTGCATATATTATGTCTAAGCTAGTTTGCAACTCAGGCAGTGGGAAATGCAGTTTCATGCCCTTCTGTGGTTTGACTTAACTGGTTCACTTTTGGTGAGGCACTGATAATTTTCCAAGAGCTGCAAGTCTGGCAGGAAGGGGTCATTGTTGAACAAAGAAGGCATTTCTAAAACAGATCACATTTATCTTTTTCTCTATATTTTGTTTTTCAAAATATTAAATATGATTAGACCACACTGTGAAACACTGTTTTCGCCAAAGAACATTTAAAAATAGGTAAAGCTTGTTTAAAATTACACATGAACATAAACATATCTTAATGCTGCAAAAAATTCCAATCTAGTTTATATGCATACAAATTAAAGGAGAAAAGTGGATTTCTTTTACACTTGAGAGCTGCTCACAAAGAAAACTGGCCTGTCTGATATCTTACTGCTTCTCAAAGTGAACAACACAACATATTTAAAGAATCAGAGAAAATAGAGATAAAGACCTATAAGGTCATCGCCCTGCAAATGTAGGCTTGTCCCCCCACGATACATATGTCAGTTCCACAAATCCCTGAAAACAGAGCTTTATAAGGAAGCTGCTGACAGACGGTGTTGCTATAATAAATATGTGTGCTTATGAAAGCATTTATGAGACGCCTCAGTGTGCTTAACTTACAAATAAAATTATTTTACCAACTCAGACCAGGACTGGGGTGGGTGTCACTGAGTTCTGTGAATATTCCCATAAAATCTGAACCTGAGCCAAATTCCTTTCCTTTTTTTCATCTGAAATATATAAAAGTAGGTGCATAGTCTTCAAAAAATAATGTTTCTGAGGTTGATTTAAAGAAGTTGATATACATACATACACATTAAACATACACACAAGTGCCTGTCTCTTTACCCCACATACGAGCCACATTTGATCCAGAACCAGCCCAGAAGTCATGTAATAGAATTCACATGATGCTGTGCCTAAGAATATACTCTGTAAAGAAAAATGTTTCATGTGATGGAAGCCAGAGAATACTGCCTTGGCCACAGTCCCTGCTAATCTGGCTATACAGGTGCTGGACTAGAAGCTTACAGTTATACAAGTAAAAAAAACCAAAAAACTAGACGGGGTGACTGCCCAAGTTTAAAAACTGCCCTTGTAGCCATCTACTCTGTTTATCTGTGTTATCTGTTAGCATGCTCCCTGGCATCATTTAAGACCATAAGAGTGAGAACTCTCCCAAAAATGCCTACCATCCTTTAGAGAATAGCATAGCAGAGAGACCATTGTCAGCAGGCAATAAAAGCATAGTTTTCTGGGACAAAGGAGGGATAAAGTTTAACTTGAGGGAACTAGAATTCTTTGCTATATATAGTGTAGATTTTTACCATATAATCACAGGTGACTGACCCCTGAAGACTGTTTCCTAACTGTATTTAACTACATAGGTTCACTGCCTCCTGCACAAAACCTCTTGCACTTTTACATTTTTCTCTATTACTTACCTGGAGGTGACACTGAACAAATTTCAACCCTTAATAAGCAATATTAAAGTAGCAGAAATCCAGCTAGTGCTGCATGTTCTTCAGCTTGACTCAAGACTTTTATTGGGACCAATATGGAAGCTCTGTAAATCATGCTAAACTGGCACTATCTTTTAATCTGAAAATCCATTTGGAAGTCTATTTGCAAAGATGAAGAGTCAGTAAAGTTAAAAATACACCCATAATGCTAAAGATAATATACTTTGCTCATAACCCTCCAGTGCCATGAATAATTTAGCTCTTTTTCCAATCACTTACAAAATGTTCCAGGCAGACTTACTGTCTCTACTCAGGATAGGCACGCCCTGGCACTTCAGATGTAGGGTGTGGCAATTCAGTAGAAAGCAGGGTTTTCCACTGCTTAAGTGATACTGGCCAGATTCATGGACAACTTTTTGATACATGTATCATTATTTACTTAATATTCTACTCCAACAGTTTCAGAGTAATTCACAGTCTGAAATATATCTCCTCAATATGTGCTTGAAGTCAGTCATGTCCGGTTTTTGTTGATGGGGAACTGAGTGAGACCAATTAAGCAGGAAATTTATCTCCAGTCTTCTGAGTTAGTGTCTAGCCTCTCTTCCTTCTTCATGTTCCTACCTCTCCATAGGACAGCAAAGAAAATCCTGACATGGTAAAAATATAACTACAGGCCCTCTGAAGAGACTTATGAACTTGAACATGATGAAATAGTGCAGAGAATGGTTTGGATTGTGAAGATCAGCAGCCAGTTGACGTCTTCCAAAGGCACAGTGCTCTACACAATTCATGTGTAGGAGCTTGACTAAATAAGCAGTTAATAGAATGATGCACTTCAACTATGCCAGAAATGTACATCCTGAAATTCTGTTAGTTTATTTTACCTATGCATTAGGTTTCTTTTAAAACTAGGGATGACAATTAGTTCTCTTTGAATAACAGAACCAATTAGGCATGAATAATTTATCCAACATTTTAGTACAAAGCAGTCATCAAATGCATTCAGCAAATACTGTTTGACCAGCTTACACAGTTGGTTGACTAATATGAAAATTTATTCACTGAACATGTAAAGGGAAAAAAGTGTCCAAATCCATGAAATAAACCTTTGGGAAATTATGTGCTTAGCTCTAATAATAATACTTTAAGAACCTAATTAGAATTATTCTTCCTAAAACACTGTAGGTAGAAAATGCAAAGTGATAAATAGGTATACTTTGCCTTCTTGAATCATGACCCAGAGGATCAAACAATAACGTGATGAACAGAAAAACAAATGTCATAGACTATATACCAGATTTTGTTCTAATTTTCTTGCATTGTTTTAATGTGCTTGCAGTACCTTGCAGCTTTGCATTAAGAAAATGTTCTTAGAAGCATGGTGCTTCAGGACTGCTACCAGTCATCCTTGCAGGAATATTTTGCCCAATGATGTGCAATTTGTTAAAAGTGTTCTTGAGAAAGGGAGGTAACAACAAAGAAATTTTTCCAAGTGTCATTTTTATTGTGGATAGAAGTAAACTCATAAGGCTTAATAAGATCTAGGGGCAGGAAATATCCTTTATCCAGTTCCTTCTGGATACTTCTTGGTCACATACTGATCACCAGATTTTAGTTAACAGGGAGGAAATTCCTTACTTTCTCTAATTCCAGATTAAATTCGCAGAATTTGGAGGATTTTTTCCCATCTGTTGGATAGACATGGTTTGGGTTTTCATATGACTTTCCCAAATCAATTACTGCTATAGCAGAAGTTATGAATGTTGTTAAAGCCTATTCTCCCATTGGCATATAGTTTCATTTTCTGAAAACTGAGCTTCTTTGCTCTAACTAACATATTTTAATGTCTTTAAAGTGTATCTGTTGCTATCTTAATGAACTGTTATATGTAGAAAGGCAGATTAGATGATGACCTAATGACCCAAACTTAGTCTGTATAATATTATGAAATATGGTCCTCATTGCTAATTATCTTTTTTTGATCTGGAAGCAGAAAATGGTCTGCCCAATTGTTTTATGTGGAATTGTTTACTTTAGCTGGTATTTCGTTAATTTGGACTAGTGGCTTCCGAGTTGTGGTTTGGGCTGGTTTTTTTTCCACTTTTTTTCTTGGATATAGAAGGCAAAGTCCAAAGTCTTTCCTGAGACAAAGAAATCTATTCATACTGTGATATTATATGAGTGACTGCATGACCAAGAATAGAATCAATGATTAGGAGTCCACAGGCCTGCTTCAGATGGTATCCAAGAAAGAAAGTCACTGACTTGCCCCAAATAAGAGTTACTCACCTTCGTGCTCTCTTGCAGCCTATCACATATGGTACACTACAAGCAATAAGACTAGGAACCTAGACACCACCATTGGGAATATCCTACATTATTGTACTGCTGAGAAGCATAGGTAAAGACTTTGTCATCTATTTGTAGTCCATCCTACAGATGATAGGCACATAAATAAGAAAAAAACATCAAAACAAACAAAACAAAATGAAACACCAAACTGAAACAAGAATCCACTCATGTCCTCCCCAACTGCCCAAAACCTAAAAACTAAGAAACCAAAGACACAAATAGGAGGCAATGCAAAAATAAAAATGAGATTAAAATAGTTAAGTTTGGAAGAGCAATGAGTTTTCATAGCTTATTAGCTCTTTAGGAATTGAATAGTGAAGCTTTTATGACCATTTAAAATTAATAACCTTAATGAATAAAATCTCACCATGCAGAATCAGAAACTGATTTTGTGAAAGCGTGAACATATACAGCTATTTCTATCTTCTACTCTTTTATGCATTCTCATACTAAGTAATAGGATTTATTGAAGTACATTAAAAAATGTGAGGGATCTGGTTAAAAAATATTAGTAATATGTCACTCTCTTACCACACGCTGGAATAGCCCTTTTGCCTAAAGCGAGATTTTCTCTACATGTCTTTTGGACACTTTAGTTTGGAAGAGATTTGTACTATGTTCATAAATAATGACTAAAGCTAAAGCCTGTCATCTAGAAACTTTGTTTCTGAAGGTCATGTCCAACATTATCAGAAACTCTCTACTCATACAGCCCATTTTATAAATCTATGTAGCACAGTTTTCTAAGCTGGGTGATGAAATACTACATTAAATTGCTGTGATAAAAATAAGATAGTAATTTGTTGAAATGATAGAACCAGAGAACGGTTTGGATTAGAAAGGACCCTGAAAATCATCTTGTTCCATCCTTGCCCCTGCCATGGCCAGGGACACCTCTCACAAGATCAGGTTTCTCAAAGCCCTGTGCAACCTGGCCTTGAACGCTTCCAGGGATGGAGCATTCACAGTTTCCACTGCCTCACCACAGTAAAAATAAAGAATTTCTCCCTTATATCTAATCTAAATGTCCCATTTTTCAGTTTGAAGCTGTTCCCCCTCATCCTATCACTACATGCCCTTGTAAAAAGGTGCTGGAAAGCTACTATAAGGTCTTTCTGTAGCCTTCTCCTCAGCTGAACAATCCCAATTCTCTCAGCCATTCGTCACAGGAGTGTCACTCCAACCCTCTGATCATCTTCATGTCCCTCTTCTGGATTTGCTCCAACAGGTATATGTCCTTCCTATGTTGGGGGCCCCAGAGCTAAACACAGTGCCAATTTGGTTGATACAACACCTTACAGAACATACATTCCTGCAAAATGTGCTGCTTTTTATTAGAAAGAGAAAGTTGGAAAACTAAAATATCTCTTAACTCTTGAGAGTTATGAAGGAAAAATCTGCATATGAATTATCACACTGATGTCAAAATATTAGCACTTAAGAAGGAGCATGGAAACTTATGCAGGTGAATCTTTACATATCAAACTAATAATACAGCCATAAAAATGCTTTTCGGCTGCTTTTGCTCATATTATAATTTTGTTTCCATTTTTTCCACGGCAGCATTATTCACAATCTTGCAAGTGCTTGGCTAAAATATAATTTGATAAAAAGAACTCTGAGGTGAATAATGATTTGCTCAGCTGCAGCTCATTAGAGATGATTTTGTTTTTCCAAATTATATTACAAGGGCAGTGTATCAGCCTGTCCATGTACTTCTCACTGAAATGACTGCCATACTCTGGGGAATGCAAGGCTTCCTCCTAAAAAAATTACAGCTTTTTTTTTTTGCTAGTTTAGTGCTTCATTTCTTTTTATATAGCTACAGAGAAAAGCAGCCAGGCCTGGTTTTATAGATTTGAATGCAAAGTCCGCAATAACAACATTTTTGTTCTGCCTGAGTCTATACTTACATTGGTATACACCAGCTATTCATCTTCACCTTTGCAGCCTTTGATAGGCAGTGGAATTATATTAGTGAATGCCTTGCTTTGCTACCCTTGTAAGCCAGAATCTACAGAAGCCAGCTCTGTTTTGTCATTTCTGTTATCTTGACTGGAGGATGACAAACTTTTCTCTCATCAGAGGAAAACTGATGAAGAGATTGCAACAGTTAACAGTTTTCCCCTGTCTCTCACTAACATTTTCCCATCCTACACAAAAGAAAGATTAAAACTTCAGAAAAAAAAGAAAAAAAAGATAATGGCTTCAGTATCACTGTTGGCTTGATGGGCAGCACTCATTTGGTTCTGGGAAAGCTCTACCTGCTCTGGCCTGTCAAACTCATTGCAAGGGATGAAATGTTGTGGGTTTGAGTGCTTTTAACATCATGTTATAAAGTTAGTATTGCTTTCACAATCTTCTAGAAGATCTGCTTCATGCTCCGTAAATAAATACGCACTTAAATGGAGAGAGGAAATAACCCCATACTTCAGGCAGTCATGTGAAATGCGTAGTTTAGAAACCAACTGCTCCATCCCCAATGAATGCTTTTTTCCATAACTCTCCATGTTACAATAGGCACCAGAAATGAGAACTTAGGATCAGTAGAGTGAAATGTGTTTAAAGCTACTCTGATACTTTCTCCATTCATGACATTATAGCGTTTGATTTCAGCATCATATACATACACCTTAAAATGGCCTGGCTGAACAGAAAGCTGTAGCTGCAACTCAGGAAAAAAAGACTTTATGACCTCGAGGAAAAAGAGGCAAACAACTCAAGGATCTCATGAGGTTGTGTAGGGAGTAAATCAGAAGGGCCAAAGACCAACTAGAACTTAATATGGCTACTGCTGTAAAAAGCAATTAAAAATATTTCTACAAATACATTAGTGACAAAAGGAGGGCTAAGGGTAATTGCCTTTCTTTACTGGATGCAGGGGGAAACATAATGATGAAGGAGGAGAGATAGACTGATGCACATAATGCCTTCCTTGTCTCAGTCTTTTCTTGTAATATCAGTTGCTCTCCAGGTACCCAGCCTCCTGACCTGGAAAACAGGGACAGTCAGCGGAATGAAGCCCCCATACCCCACTTAGGGACACAAGTCTGTGGGACTGAATACAGGGCAACCAAGGCTTCAGGCCCAAACAGAATGGGTGTATGAAAAGTAGGTTCTGCTTAAGCAACGTGATTTCCTTTTATGACAAGTTAAAACCCCTAGTGAAGAAGGGAAAAGCTATGGATGTAGTCTACCTGGACATGAGTAAAAACCTTTGGCACTGTCTCCGATGGCATTCTCTTGAAGACACTGGCTGTCCATGGCTTGGATGGGTGCACTCTTCACAGGGTAAAAATCTTGTCGGATGGCTGGATCTAGAGAGTGATAGTAAGTGGAGTTACATCCAGTGGACAACCAGTCTCTAGTCAATTTGCAAATGACACCAAATGGGAGTGTTGATCTGCTGCAAGGCAGGAAGGCTCTGCAGAAGGGTCTGGGCAGGCTGGATCAATGGGCCAAGTGTTGGGTCCTATACTTGTGTCACAAGAACCCCATGCAACACTACAGATGTGGGGCAGAATATCTGGAAAGCTTCCCAGAGGGAAAGAACCTTGGGATGCTGCTCAACAGCTGGCTGACCACAAACCAACACTGTGCCCAGGTGGCCAAGAAGGCCAATGGAATCCTGGCCTGTATCAGAAGTTGTGTGGCCAACAGGACCAGGGAGCGTGTTCATCCTTCTACTCGGTACTGGTGAGGCCACACTTCAAGTCCTGTGTCAAGTTCTGGGCCCCTCACTACAAGAAATACATCAAGGTTACTGGAGTATGTCCAGAGAAGGGCAACAAAGCTGGTGAAGAGTCTGGAGCATGAGTCTTATGAGGAGCGGGTGAGGGAGCTGGGGTTTTTAGTCTGGAGAAGATGAGGCTCAGTGGGAACCTTAATACTCTCTGCAACTGCCTGAAAGGAGGTCTCTTCTCCCAGGTAACAAGTGACAGGATGAGAGGAAACAGCCTAAAGTTGCACCAGGGGAAGTTTTGTTTAAATATTTTAATGAAATTCTTCCTGAAAAGGAATGTCATTTTGGAATAGAATACCCAAGGAGGCAATGCAGTCCCCATCCCTGGAGTTATTTAAAAGACATACAGATGTGTCACGTGGGACCATGGTTTATTGGTTCACTTGGCAGTGTTGGGTTAAAAGTTGAACTTGATGATATTAAAGGTCCTTTCCAACCTAAATAATTCTATTATTCTGTGAACTTGCCAACACGTACACACACCTTTATCTTACAGATGCTATAGAGGAGGAGAAAACATTTACCTGCTTTTCTGCACAAGCGCATCACAATTTAATTCAACCTGGAAACACCACTTAATTCAACCTAGAAAGTTGCTTTTCTTCCTTTCTGCTTTTGAATATCTGCTTTTTAATGGCCAACCAATCCCACTTGTTAAATCCAAAGAAAAGCCCCCACTATCCTCTGAGCAGCCATAATAATTTTTCCATGTCTGGAACACACATTTACAAAAGAGTAATGTGTGTGTTCAATGAGATGTGCTCCTATGCTTGCAGCTGCTGCTGTGCCTGCTGCAGCAGTGAGCAGAGGAGTATTTCCTGATCACATTGATATTCCAAACAACCAATGCTGCAGCCACAGGTGAACTTCACTTGGGTCTGGCCAGAGTTAAAACAAAAGAGAAGGCCGTTTAAAAACTCGAAGGAATTCATCTCATTTTCCCTTAAAATCTACAAGCACTGCAGGAACCTTCACTCCGACTGAAGGCAGCATTACCTGCAGAATGACTGCAAGAATTTGGCGTGGCAGCTAGAGTCAAAAAAGTGGTTGCAACATCTTACACTTGCAGCCATTCCCTTGCTTTTTAGTCCACTGCTTCATATGCTGCATGCCCCCACCATGTTTTAGCTCAGGTTTGTTACGGATGTGAAGCACAAAGAATTTTTCTCTTGCTTATTACTTAATGCAGTACTCCCATGCAGAAATCAAGGCTCCCTGATAATGCTAATTTCCTTGAAGAAATCATATTGGTTTGTCCTGCAAACAGAAGTGAATGTCATGGGAATGACTGTATAGAAAAAAAATCAAATAAATACAGAAATTGATTAAATCAAATAGGCACATAAATTGAGGCATTTAATCAGAGCTTTATGTTTCAGGGACACATACTTACCAGGATGACCATGTAGCATAAAAAAAAGAAAGACAACTCATTTGTAGTACATCCCTTTGTGACCCCTACCTCAGCCATTCAATCAGTACGGAGGAGCAGGAGACTTTACCTCAAGCAATGTTATGTCTGTCATAGAATGAAAACAACCCTCTCAGAGTCGTCATTCTCTTTTTTCTCTCAACTCTTGCTCTTGTCAGGTTGCATTATACATAGATAACACAAATCTTGAAGACATGCCCTCTGGTTAAAAACTGAAACAACAATAACAACAACAAGATCTCTCACACAGCATGCCAACGTGAGCGGGATTTAATCACAGATAATTGGAGCATTTAAGAGCAGTACGTGAATAAACACAATGATAAGTATAAGGAAAAAAAATCATCTGTTTAATGATTATTCATTCCTCCCTAGAGTAATTTGTTACACTACTGAAGAGCAGTCTTATCTATTTAAAATATCTATGAAAATATTTCGTTGGATCTATGCACAAATCAAAATACTGAAATTGTATAACAACTTTGTCTGTTACCTATTTAGTGGTTATAGCTCAAGGACTAGAATGGACAATATTGATGACGATGATCATGATTAAAGAAAAGGAACTATGTAATGGGATAGAGTAGCAAAAAAAAATCTCTTGAGCCACATAGTAGGAGTCTTCTCTTCTCGTGAAAGAGGGTAGAGAGAAAAAGGTACAGAAAGAACCAAGCATCCCTCTGAGCTGTTCACATTCTTCCTCTAAAAGCTTTTTGACCTCCACTAGATGACTTTTTTTTTTCAAAGATTCTTCTGTACACCTCATCCCATATAGAAGAGTACATACAATTTTTCTGACATCAGTGCAGAGATGCAGTTTACCTAAGATTAATATCTAGAACAGCACAAGATTCTGTGTGGTTAATCTGCCTTGTTTTCTCTAAAAACAAGTCACTGTTTTGACGAATATTTTGCATAAGAATATTTAGAAGTTTATGACAGTGGGATGACTGTTTCTATGTAGTGAAACAATCCTCATTTTTCTTTTTATCTATATAAATTTTGAATAAGTTCCTTAAACCATAGGGTTGCATTGATTTCAGCTTAGTGTACAGAGGCAAATTTCTGCGAAACGTTGCTGCAGCAGATTTCACGACATTATAAATGCAGGAAGGTAAAAGTTCAGTTTCAGGGCACTCCTTACACTTCAACTTTTCTGGTTGTGGTGATTTATAAGAGGCTTTAGTTTGGGCTTCAGAACATTTGCAGGAACCTGTTACAGAATTATAGAACTGAAAGGAACTTCCTGAGAATTTCCTGAACTTCTGCCCTATCAGAATCGGCTATACTTGTTATTCCAGCATTTTGTTTTTCTTGGCTGTTATTAAGGTCTCCAATATGGAAGTCTGCATACTCCCTTTAGGCAAGTTGCGGCACATCCTAATCTTCTTTGACACCAATTTCTTTTTCCTTTTCTCTTATATAAAAAGGGAATATATGATTGCCTTCCTCTTTGCAGAAACTATGTATAATAGTATGTTATCATGATTGAGATCGAGACTACTAAATAATTTCACTGATGACAATATGAAAAATTATTTTGTGTTGCACTAGCAATCTCCTTCATAAAATTCTAAATGTATAGAAAATAAAAAATCTCTTGCATGACATTAGGTTATAAATATTCAGATGCATACCTGAAGACACATACCCCTATCTTAAGACTTTATTCTGTTGTTTGGTTTTTTAAAGATGGATGAAATAATATTCTAGAACTCTGAAAAAGCCTGAAAATAAACAAATAAATTGTAAATATTATATTGAGGGAAAGTAACTGAAAGGTTTGTGTTAGAACCCTTAAAGGACTGTCTACTGATTATCAAAAAAACCCCAAAACAGCCTATAATGAAGTTTTTCTCAATTCTGAAAGAATCACAGTGTAGGTGTGATGTGAATATTCTTACAGTTTTTGCATCTTAAGAGCATTATGAAAAATATTTTATGAAATGCTAGTGTTAAGTTGCTCTTAAGAGCATTATGAAAAATATTTTATGAAATACTAGTGTGGAGGTACAAACCCAAGTGGTTAGCAGATTATGAGCAATTTCAAAATATATATTTTATTTCAAACTATCTTTCCTCACTTCTGTATAAGGCTTCCGAATACGGGTTCTTATATTCCCCCTACTGTAAAATATATTAATGACATCATTAGCAATATTTAACCATGAATCCAACATCATCTTAAAAAATAATGAAAAAAACGTTGATGGCGTAGCTACTCTTCAAATTAATAATTCTTTTCAGTCTTTTATAGGTTTCTTGAGAGCTCATTGTTTACTGTCCTTATAAACCACATTTAGCTGTTAAGTTTGCAGTAATTATTATGCAGTAATAAATCTTTACTCCAATGCCGGAGGCCTAGGAAATCTGACTTTGTGAAGAGACATTTTCATTATATCTTACTTTCTGATAAATCGAGGGACAAAGGCAGTTGGACCCTGAGTCAAAGTCCAGTTAAACATTTCAGTAATTTTTGAAATATGCAGCCATATAGTGCAGGCAGACAGAGGTTGGGCTGACAACTGAAGTGTCAGTTTAACAGCTGCTTCATTTCACTGTCTCTCGGCTCATAAACTTTATTTTTCATGAGCCTGCCTGTAAGACCACTAAAAAATGACCTTCACAGAAAACTAAAAGGACCCAGAGTGGTGACCAAAATAGCTTTCTTAGGCAGTGTATAGTATCACACTGACCATAGGGCAGAAAATAAGCAGTATCCTGAGAAAGACATTATACTAACCACTGATGAGAATATTCTGTATTTTCGATCAGAAAGGTTATTGTGATGTCTGTAGTAGTATTCCACTACCTTCATCTCATACTAATCTGGATGTCTTCATTGGCTTTAATAGTGTTGCAGCACTTTATACCAACTGAGGGAATGACTTGTGATTTTAAAGTTGTCTTTAGGAGCTATAAGGTGTTTTACAACAAGAAAATACATTATTTAACTTATTATAACTGATAATAAAGAGTCTGTTGATTCTTACCCTTCCCTGCATATTGCTTGCTGGTTTTAATCAAAACTTTCTCCTAATTAATTTTCACCCACTTTCCTTACCTAAACACATTGCAACCTTCTGTTTTGTTACTCTATTTCTAAGGGTATGCTGCTAGTCTATTCAAGGCAGTGTGAGCCTGGAGGGGTAGCTGAAGACCAGGGAAAGGAACTTCTGTGTTGGAGCTTGAGGATGAAAAAAAAGGTGCTCTTGAAGCTGTGTATGAGTGGTGCAGCCCAAAGGACGAAGGATACTTGGGTTGGGAAATGGAGCTTTCTGGGCATGTCATTTAAAAAAAAAATTCCAAGTTGAGCTGTAATTTTAAGAGCCAATAAGTCTGAGATGCTTTAAACTACTTGGCTACTTTTGAAGTAGGTGTAATAATTTTGTCCTGTGACAATGTGGGCTCTTGCTAGACCTTTTTTATCACTTGTGTCCTGAAGCAACGAAAATGTCTTGCTGAAAGTACTAAAGGGTACATTAAAGCTCCCACTTCTGCTGGTAGAGATATGTAGAATTTTTCACTGAGAACAGAGCTCTACTTTTTCAAAAGTATAAAAACCAGTCAAAACTATGATAATTTTAATTTACTGTTTGCATTCCAAAAGCAGCTGAGACCTAGACTTCTGTGTGCTATGGATGGTTAAAAAATATCAACAATTTGGCCCCTGCCATCTTTAAAATGAGAGTTTAAAGTCCAGTAGGAGCATGAAAAAACAAATGGGAGGTGAACATACAGATGAAGCAAAAGGGAGCAAAATAAAACAATACAAAATAACTTGCCAAATAGTTTGACAGCCTTCCTACCAGTGTTTATATAAGCACAAGAGCACAGTAGTCTTTTTATGAGGGTTGATCAAATTGTTATTGTTACTGGTATTAAAACAACATCTTTGTTCTGTCTTAAATCCTGTTTTCAAGTTGTGTTATGCCTTTCCCACAGTACATCCTGAGGCACATGTTAGATTTGGCAGTTCAGCTTTATGGACTGTCTTTTACTTTGTATGTCTTTTGGGCTTAACTAAAGGTACACTGTATATTATTAATATTCAAAATCTGGAAATATGTTCTGGGGTCAATGAACAGCTGGATGAATTCCCGAAAAAGTTCTACTCTTATGTGTTACTGTACTGGCTGTTGCTCTTTTTAGCTTGCTACCGAGACACAATGTGTGAGCAGAGGAGGCAAATGACATTTCACAGCAAAAAACACAAATCAAGTTCATGTTTCTTTTCACTTGTTAACAAGAATGTAGTTTATAATGTTATATATACAATCTCAGTTCCCTGAATTTACTGAAATTGATTTTCTTAAATTATCACAACTTTTCTTACACTATTATTTTCCTACACAATTACTTTTGAAGCCTCCTTCTAAAAGGAATAGAAACTGCATGAAGTTATTTCTGCAAGCAAGCTTCTTGCATAATTACATATTACAATATTCTGAAGGCTAGGGAAGGTATTTCAGCTGGAATATTTGTTAGAAAAACCAAACAGATAAACAAAACAATTAATGGTCTCAGTTCTCCCTGTTGGTTTTTTTCTCCCTAAATGTTAATTATACTATTATGCTTGTACCACTGTACTCAGTGTAAAATAGATTCACTCCCTATCCATGATGCAGCAAGCAAGTATTCTCTCAAGTCTTAGCGTTATTTTCTAGAGTTTTGGCAAGGTTGTTGTGGTTCGTAACAATTCCCAACTGCTACTAAATGCAGTTTAAGGCCATAGATGAAATTTGAAGCAGCCACTTTGCCCGGCCCCAGCTGTGCTATATGTATCTTATTTGTCTGAAGAATGGCTGAGAATGTAACCAAAATAAGAACTAAAAGCATGAAAATCACCCCACTTCTTGGAGTCCCTATGTCAGAGGAGGATTGGATTTTTTAAATTTCTTTCACGAGAATTATTTTGAACCCTTTCAAACACTGTGCTACTTTTACCATATATTCTATCCTTTATTATACCCTTTTATTTTATTTTTTTTATAACAAAGGCCTGCATATGCACACAAAGTGTCTGGGGACATCTGGAAGTGGCAAAAAGTACCTTTATGCTCTTCCTTCCACATCACCATCACATTAGCACAGAATCATCAAGGTTGGAAGAGACCTTCAAGACTATCTAGTCCAACTGTATGTTACATTAGTAGTTTTTCCTCCTATATGTCAGTAATAAAGCCAAGTCAAAAATCAATTGAAGACGCATTTATAAAGATGGTGTCAGCATTATGGTTGCCAGTTGTGTTGCATTTTCTCTTCAGCCCTTCTGCATAGAGTGAGATCTGTCTGGAGTAATTTTCTTTTGTTTAAAACCCTTCCAACTCAGGATATTCTATGTTTTTATGATAATTTAGCTTTCAATTCAGAAGAACTAGTGTTTGTATACATAAATTCATATGTATATTTAAAAATAGGCTGTTTAACCCATGTGCTCTTTTTTTAGCCTTGCCTGGCCTTGTCATATCTTTGTGATACACTCTGCATCTTCCTGGGATTCTATGTCAGCTTTGAGAATTAATCAAATCCTCAAGAGATTCTTATCAGGAGGATATTTCTACTAGCATATTTGTTTTGGATCGCTAGCCCTGAACAGATCTGCTGGGAGAGCTCCTTCTAAAATATGCTCTCCTATGCAGATACACAAGATCAATTCATAACTTAATTTGCATATCTTGGAAAAAGCAAACAGGGATGTTCCAGGTTAACACCTCTGTGTTAGTGCTACAGAAGACAGCATCATAATCAGCTTCCAACTAAACCATCTCTCTTGCATTGACTAGCCTAGCTGGGCTGAAAGGTCTACTTTCCCACAGTAAATTAGGTTATAACAAGTACTGCCTTAGTATTTATTCTCTTCACAGCTCTTAGTTGTTTAATGAGTGGCAACCATGGTTGTACAGCTGTTCCACTGAGGAAGGACAGTTCCTTGCCACATAATGGCAGTAGATTAAAAGCCACAGTCCAGCCCATGGAGTTCCAAGAAGCAAATGGATTAAACACTAGAAATTTAGTATCTTTCAGTACAAATTTAGTGGTTCTTTGGTAAAAATCACATTTCTGTCATCATAGTCTACTATTTTGTCTTTAAGAGGACAACCTTTTTTTTTCTTTTTAATTGGTTTTGATATTTAATATTTTGTCTGTGTTTCAAATTTTTCATGCCTTTTTCTCAGTAAAGTAGGTTCTGATATTAATTTTGTTCTTCTGGCACAGATTAAAGAGCACCTCGCAAAGGGACAGAGGATGTTGGCTGGTGATGGCATGTCCCAAGTAACCAAGACACTATTGGATTTAACGCAGAGGAAAAATTTTTATGCTGGGGACCTTCTAATTTCTGTGGAAATTCTCAGGAATGTTACAGACACATTTAAAAGAGCAAGTTATATCCCTGCATCTGATGGGGTGCAGGTAAGAGAAACATTGTAAAGGTAATGTTTCTGTTGATGGAGTTTTTATCAGTCTGTGTCAACTGTTTTATCCACCCAGGAAACAACTTTCTGAATGATAGACATAAGCAGCATTGTTCACATAAAACTAAAATACAAGTGTAAAATAGGAACAGACTCAGCTACATTTAATAAGATAAATATCTAAAGCAATGCATCAAGTGAAAAATGTAAAATACTTTCTTTGTAACATTCAATATCTTTGTTTTTCAAGGTTTGGTTTGATTGATAGAGGGGTGTTGATGTTTTTCTGCACTAAGCATTTCACTAGTGTTTGTTCCAGTTCATTTCAGTTCAAAACTAGTTCATTTCAGTTCAAAATCTCTCCACAATGTTATGTAATTCTGGCATCACTTCTTCATTTCAGATAAATAAAGCTCATTAAAAGTGTACAGAGTGATGCATAGTGAATTTTATATGAATTTTCTATTTCACATGTTACATTAACTCTTCTTGTACAAGAGGACAAATAGAATGCTGTCAGAGCTAAAGCCACTATTATTATTTCTGCAAAATGAGTTCCACAACTCATTGTGTAGTGTTCATTAAAATAAATATTACTCAGGACTAATAAATCAGGATATTGTTTTCATTTACATATGAAGTTTTAGGCAATTTTGAAAGACTATAGAAGTGCTGAAAAAGAATACTAAGAAAGTAAATGTATATATTATTTATGAGAAAGAGAGTTTAATGATCATTCATAAATTACTAATGAAGCTGTTAATGCAGGTCATGTGTACATATTTATTTGTGTAACAGCAAGCACAGATTATAAATACACTTGGGAATATATGGATGCAGATGAAGGGAGCTATCTCAGAAATGACAATTTTTCCATATTTGTTTTCAAGAGCTTGTGGTTATATGTTTTCTAGTGTTTCTATACACAGAGAATATTAACTTCTTCCCATCAGATCTCGGAAGCCAAGCAGTGTCAGGCCTGGTTAGTACTTGGATGGAAGACCTGGGAATACTGGGGGCTGTAGGTTCTGGTCCTGAGGACTTCACTGTCGCCGTCCAAGCTCGCTTGGCCGTGGCAGATGAACCTCAGGAGTTAAAGGGTGGGGCCAGTTTCACACACCCTGTGCCTCACCTAAAACATCCACTGCACAGGCTCAAAGGGCACACCCACATGGGGAAAGCCCTTCCCAAAATCTTCATTCACAAAGCCTAGCCATGATGATAATGACATTAGGGAGAATATGATTCTTTTCCCACTAATGACAGTTCCAAAATTTCTGTTCACTTCAGCAATGTAGAGATGTTTCCAAAATTCATAACAGTATTCTGGTAGAACATGGCAAAATTATTAGGCGTTGTTTTAATAATGTTTAATTAGTAATTTTAAAGTGAAGGCATTAAAATTTGTAAGCCACACTCTGAGAGAAATGCGCAAAGATTTGTCAAACTAAAGAAAAATAGCTCTATTTCAGTATTTACATGCCTAAATATCAAGAATTCTTAAATCCCAACTGAAAAAAGGCACTGAAACATAAAATCATTAGAAATAAAAGTAAAAAACAAAAAAAAACCCTAAAAAATTGGTTAAGGTAAAATAAAAAGAAACCAATTCACAGTGTTCAGGAAAGTAAGTGAAATCAGAATTAAGCATATCTTTTTCCCAGTGGATATATTAAGCAATGTTCCTATTACTTACATATGATGATATAAAATTAAATCCTGTCTCAGTAATATAAGTTTCATGTTTACTGTCAATTTCTGAGAAACATGGATTTTTCTATGTGTAACAATATTTCATACTCTACCATACTCTGCAGGATTGTATTTACGTTTTGTTTCTGTTATTACAAATTTTCATACGTTCTGGTCCATCATCAAAGTAAGTGACAAAAAAGTGAAAATTAAAATAACTTACAGAAAATTTCTTCTTTCTGAAGAAGCCCTGTGTAGTGTTCTAAATACAATCTATTTTTTGAACTAGTTAAAAAGTAGAATTGTTGCATAGTTGGTGGATTTTTGTTTTAAAAATTTATCAGAAAAGCATGAGTGAGGTTTAAAATCCATGAAAATCATCATTTATCATTTTGCATGATGTCAGAAAAGTAGGTTAGGATGAATTGTGGGTAATAGTATTTTTAAGATGCATACAAAAAAAAACGCTTGCATTAAAACTGAGAAAGGAAAAGTATATCTATCTGAGTATATTTATTTCTTATACATTCCATCCATCTGGATAGTCTCTCAACTGCTTGTAATCTCTGGTTTATATCCAGAGTTAATATTCATAAGTGGTGTAGAAGTTGTGATTCAAAGACTCCATAAAAATGAATGAACAAAAAGTTAGATCAAATTTGAAAACTTCAGACTAATTACTCAAAATGAAGTTGTTACTGCCTGATATGCTGCCTCTTGTTTAGGCAGATAGATACCAAGAGCAAAATTTTCTAAATTATGCATATGTTGTGCCAAGTTATTTATTAAACAACTTTTTCCTTTTGCAACTTTTAACCTCTTTTGCAACAATATTTATGTATACATTGCATATACAGTGTCAGGAATAAAAATAACCATGTATGAGGTAGTTAAACAAGAAGGTTTTCTGCATCAGTGAACGAAAACAACAGTACAGTAGCAGAAATAATGGCAAGACAATTCAATTCTTCTGCAAGCAAGGTCTTTCATTTAATATGTGAGTTACTTTAAAATACCCTGTATAGGTCCACAGAGGCAATGGCATGGCCACTGTACTTATGTAAGAAAGATTCTACCAAGAAGATAATAAATTTTTTAATTAAACTTCATGTAAGCAACATGTTGGAACATCATCCAGAACTGGTCTGAAAGTGCTTGAACTACCTTTCAGGACAGAATGGCAGAGTTGTATAATCCCCTGATACAGAGACCGACATGAAACAAGGTTTCTCCCCAAAGAAGTTACAGCGGTATAATCCCATTTATATTAACCACAAGGACCACTGCTGTCTGTCAGGGATTAAACAGCAATTGCCAAGTCCTTTTCGCCCCTCCACCTTCCCCCTCCCACATACACTTTCCCTAAGCATAAATCCAAAATTGGAGGTGACTTAAGGCTATCCATTAATTCCTCCTAGGAAGGAATTCTTCTCTAGCTGTATAAAAGGATTTATGACAGCTTTATGCCTGCAGTGAGGGTCAAAGAATTTGGACTGGAACAGAGAACTGCAGCCATTGTATTACAGAAGAAAAAATTGAAAGGAAGGAAATTGAATTAGGTAAACATAACTGTCCATTCCCAGCTGTAACTGGCATTATCATCACAAAAGCCTGGGCAAAAATAAAGGACTTCAAAATTTGGTTCTGGCTGTCCCAACATTTTCTGTAGTCGCTAGATCAGTAATATGGTAAGCCCTGCCATGAACGGACGGAGCTTGAGGAGGTCCAGTTTTTACTGCAGTAATACCTTTGGATCACATCCATAATGCTTCTAAATTTAGCCTTTATAACTGTCAATCATTTCACTAAAGGACAATGTTGTTTCTTGCAGCATTCATGCAATAAACAAAAGAATAGTCAAAGTAGGAGAAAGAATTTTTAACCCTTCATCTCCTGTCATGTTTTTGGACTACATCTCATATCTATTCATTATTGAAGTAGAAAATCCATTTAATTTTTAATAATAATCTTTTTAATTCACAAAACACTGCTATTGCTACACTGAAGAAGCTACAGCCTCCACTGCTACCATAAATGTGATCAACCAGGGACAGAAATAGAGAACAAAAAAATCTCAAGGAGAAAGACATTCTTGTTCCTAAGGTCATATACGTCATTTATGGTTTATCGGCAAGTACAAAGTATGTATAAAGTTATTGCTCATCTTTTGTTTATGCTTGAGTCTAGAATCATTGATAAGATTTTTCACATGTATTTCTGTCCATTTTTGGTCATTTTAATGCTTTAATGGAACTAAAACATAAAATTTAATTAAAACATAATATTATTAGCAAACCCATGTAATATATCATCTTCAAAAAGCATTTTAAACTCTTGAGTACTTTTCAGGCAGTCCAGACTCCTCTCAGATAGATCTGATTACATGGACATGGATAGTTTTGCAATTAAGGCTTAGAATGTTTCTGCAGGGGGATCAGTGGCTGCAAAGTACTGCAAAACTAGCTTCAAAACAGCTTCCTAGTATTATGATAAATTATCTCACAGTGAGCTCCATGTTGCTGCAGCTGGACTGCTGCTGACACCCTAACAAGTTAAAGCTGACATTTCTGTCCACTACATTTATACATTCTTGCACTGGAAGAGTGCAGGACTGCTGTTTTGAAAAGCCTTTTCCTCAGGTAAAATCTTTATAAGTCTAACTCTACCTAGTAGAACTATTTTCAAAAATTGCAATACCCTAGAGTAAATGTAGTTAAAATGCCATGAAGCTGCTTTGGCCAGTTTACTTTATTTTACTTGGGGGACAAGTGAAGATGTACGATTTTGCTAGATGAAGTTTCATTTACACAATTATGATTTGCCAACCTGGTTAAACTGGAAAATCCTTTGTAATGAATGATAAACGTAACTCATTGCATTGTGCTTTATTTTCTACTGAACGCTGGAAAAAGATTAAATGTATTCCTGGTATGTAAGCAATATATAGTATATTCCCTCTTCTTATCATCAACTTCACTAGAAACTTTTCTTCAGTAATGCTGCAAATTGGATCAAACCATGAGAACATTTTTCTTTCATGTCTTATCATTAATTCCCATCATCTTGTTTAAATAATTTTTGGAGGAGCTTGCTGAACCATTTTGTATCTTCTTATGAAGTTTTTTGTGTTACTGAAGCTTATGGATATTTTGCAACTGACTTCAGTGAGAGAAGAGTTGTGGCCTCATTAATGTACAGGATTATTTTGTCGAAGTTCAACAAAGTGTCAGTTACATCTATATTACATTTGGTCAAGTTAAAACAATTTGCATCCATTTGAATTTTATAGTTAGCAGTTAGCTTAGGTAAGGTCCTAATGATTAGGCAAATGCAGATCCTCTTGCTTGTCAAGTAGGTAGTGTTGAGGCTAGATTAAACTGGTAAGCTGTTATTATGTAAAACTAGTTTTCACAAGTTTTATTCAATTTTGTATGCTAAAACATTTTACTTGATTGTGAGATGTCTCATATTTTGAAGTTAATGTCTTTTCACCAAACACTAAGGTTGGAAATTATTTCTGGTCTAATTTTAGTCACTGTGCACTTGAATGGTTTGTACTTTCATTAATAATAAGTTAAAGTTACTTCTTACTTAAATCTTATTTAAGTCCTTTTTATCCCCCAAGTTGGCTAAAAAGTTAGTGCAGGTGAAGTAATGACCATTAATCTGGGTTCCAGCAAGGTGCTGTGGTTGGTATTCCAGTTAAAATTTTTTTAGAGGTTGTGGAGAACTTAATTGCACTCATCAGCTAAGGTTAGTGGAAACTACACGTATCTTTTATGAAGGAACAGATAAATTATAATTGGCAGGCTGTAGACAAAATTGACATTCTGCACAAAATGAGATGAGAACAGACTGCACAAATTCTTAGCTTTTAAGGATGAAGAAGTTGGGAGTACAAATTGGGAGAGAGAGCAGACAAAATTAGAAAGAAGATTTCTCCACAAACATTTGGAAGAAAGTGATATTTAAAATGTATGATTCAAAACCAAAGATGTCCTGGCTTTTTGTTTGCTTATTTGTTTTTTCCTTCCTTATTCTTAAGTGAATAGGAGAATCAGATAAAGAAATTAACATCTTAATGTCAAAGAAACAGAAAATAATTATTTCTGTTATGTTGAAATTCCTAACAGAATAGAGGCAAATGTAACAATTAAAAATTAGAGGCTCCTGGTTTCAAGCAGCATTTACTAATGAAATACCATTATAGGCCCTGTGTGTGGCTACTAAGGGTAATTTACATGTTTTGAATAGAAACTAAAGACCCTGGGACTGGTATTTTCTTATATGTACTTTGGGGTTTTTTGCAAGATATATAGTTGTTTAGTTTCTGGAATGAGAGCAGTTTGTAAATACAACACCATCACACTTAGAAGTTTAGAAGGTCTAAAATGGTTCTTGTTTTTTAGAAAACGGTACTGTGGAACGTGAATATGTAGCCAACAATGAAAAATTAACCATAAATTATGTGCCCTTTTATCAGTCTAATATATTACTTTGTTACCTCATCACTTCCACTGATAGAAAATAGGTTGCAGAACTGCATCTTTAGTAGAGAAATATGTCAAATGTCAAATTAAGGATATGACAGCTTACGTCATTGAAATAATTTTATTCTGTTATCTAATTGATTTTTCAGAACTTCTTTCAAATAATTAGTAACCTCTTAGATGAAGAAAACAAAGAGAAATGGGAAGATGCACAACAGGTAAGATTTGACAAAGTATAATATATAGTTTTAAAATTCGATTTTAACATACACCTTGTAGGAAATCCTAAGCAAGAGAATATTTTGGAAAAAGACATGATCCTTTTCAAAAAAGAGCAGCTTCAGGACCCACTGGCTAATTCCTTAGATTAAAATTATCTTAAGAATTTAAAATGCTTCTCTTAATAAACAGGGGCTTATTACATTCCATAGGATTATTCACTATATCTGTGCTTTGGATGTTGTAGTGAAGTACATACAAAAATTCAAAAATGCTATTAAAGGCTATCTGCAATGCTGCTTTTGTTAAACACAACACATGAGAACTCACCCAAAGAACTCATATAACACCATCAGCAACTTACAAAAATGTAAACAGAAGACCTTTTTTAAAAGGTTTTATTTATGAGAACAGTTGTAATTCTCAGGACTGACAAATTTCTGGACTAGGTTAGATATGATGATAGCACTTTATAAAATAGGAAAATCTAGCAAAAACATTATTTTATAATAAAAGAGTTTAAAATTCAAATAAAAACCATTTTTTGCTTGGGTATGAGAATTTCCTACATCCTTATACCAGGAAATTATAAGAAAACATTAATATTTGTGTTCAGTAGCATGACCATAATGCTGTCAAATTTATTCAGATACAAATAACAGTGACAATGGGGGTTGACATAATTATGTACAGAGGAAAAATCATGTTGGTGGTCAAAGCCAGGGAAACATTTCTGTATGAAGAATGCTTAAACAGAGCAAGATATTTCAGTATGGAAAATAGTCAAGAGCACTTACGTGCAATAGGAGATTTTTAAATCAGGAGTGGTTTGGAGAATGTGATGCAGGGATTTTTAATCTATTCACTTGTGCTTCTTGTTGAATAACTAAAGGACATTAAATAGTGGCAGATTCAGACTGAATACTAGCATATACTTTTTCTACAGAGAGGTAGCTCACAGAACTTCTTGCCACTGAGAGTACACAAGTTGAAAAAGTAAATAGGTGAATTTATGAAAGAAAAAATACTGGTTTTGCTTAAGCAAGTCTTTGGCAAAAAAACTGCTAAAAGGTGGGCAAGAATTTCAAAAGAAGTATCACTATGTGCATGCCCCTCTATACTCTTCCTTAGACAATTGCTTTTTGCCACTATCAAAGACAAGAAAATTACATAGATCTTTGGTCTACTCTTATGTGGTAATTTTGACTGTGTCATATAGATACTTAAAATTTGTTCACTTTTCATATGGTTCTTATTAAATCACTAGCTGTTCAAAAATCTTTGAAGCTATTCATGGTCATTCTTGTAAGTTCATGTTCAGAATATCACTAAGAAAGGGAAGATCAGGACTTTTCACTACCAATTCCAACATTGCAGTAGATGTATGACAGCTGACCCAGTGCAATTCAGCTGGGAATCATACTTTAATTTTGCTATTTTTTCTGTTCCTCTGTGTAAAAGCCAGCTACAAAAATAGACAAAGTATGTGATTTGCCTTAATGCTGGTAGATGGAAGCAGCAAAATCAAACCCATGCGGGCAGTTTCCATAAAGAGCACCAAGATAAGAGAACTAATATTAAGTAATTATTTTAGCCTTACTAATGAACAGACAAGATACCACTCTTGTATTACCAGCATTGTCTTCTTCTACCTACACCTTGCCTGCTTACCCATGCCTTGTCTACCGTCTGTCCCACAAAGTTCAGGAGATGACACCACCTAAGAGGAAATTCTGAGAATGTGGGTGTAAAAGAGGGAACAACAAATCTCCAGTTCCCTCATTTCAATGCTGCTGGTAGAAGAAGTGGTGTTGAAAAACAGAGGGGACAAGTTATTTCTACTTTTCCACAGCTCTTTCTCTCTTCCTGGTAATTAATTCATTGTCTCACAGATCTGAGTACAGCACTGCTAGGCAGGCAGGAACCCAAAAAAGCACCAAGATGAGTGGTACACAGGAGCAGTGGGGCCATAGCTCCTGGTGACAAAGCTGGGGAATTCACTAAATCTTAGATTTCTGAGATATGCTCCCCCCCAAAAAAGTACTACTGGTATTATTACTGTTCTTGTGCAGTTACACAAGCAGTGTCAAAGACGTTTTGGGGAGTAGCTCTTCCTACCAGCTAGGAAAGATGAGTAAAACCCTTAATTACTCCTAAGGCTCTTTTTTATTGCACTATTGAAAGCAAAAATATCATATACAAAATACTATGTCCTATCATATTTTGCATAAAACACTGAAAATTTAGGGTTTAAAAGAATTGGATTTTAAAACAGAAAAAAATATAATTTGAAATTACTACATCCTGTAGGAAGATTTTTTCAGGTTTTATGTCAAAATCAAGGCAGGAATTGAACTTGAAAAGAATGTGTGCAAGTCATTATGTGCTGTGAATATAACACAGTATAAACACTATGGACTAAAGGTGATTCTGTTTCTGGTTCAACCACTTAGATGAATTTTCTGTAATAAAACACTGCAAACCTAGGTGCAGTCTTACCAACCTTTTTACCAGCTTGCATAGCTTTCTTAAACTCCACAACTACCATTAGCATAGATCTTTTAGCCTGTTTTCTGTATTCTTTACTGGTAAGAAAGTCTTAGTCACTGTCAGCAAATTGCTGATTTTCAATCAAGTGTACAGCTGCAGTGCTTCAGCACATCTTTTTTTCCAGATTAAATGCCAACAGTTGATACCATTAATTACAGGTTATATAGCATTCAGATAAGCAGCACTCATTTTAACACTTGCCTGTTTTTTTAAGAGCTGATGCAAAGCATTGCACACAGGAAGCCACTTCAAGTCCACAGTCATAAGTTTATACCGGTGTTTCAAAACACAGGAGCTATTCTGCATATTCTTCATTCACAATCTGCTGGCATCCTATTGATTAACCAGTACTTCAAATAGATAAAAATGCAGAGTACCTCTATAAGACTGACTGCTCAACTGTTTCTGCTGAAGTTATTACTTTAAAAACTTGTATGGAAGAACTAGTGTTTAAAAACTCTTTTCACTGAAATTTTTCATTAGTACATAATCTGTGAGTGTATGTGCTATGAATAAGATGGATGCAAAAACCACACTTGCTAGCTCAGTACCTCATCATTAGGAAAATGGAAGTTAAGTCTCCTTCACCTGAAGCAATATTTGCAGCCTGTTAGGATCATAAATGTCGCAACAAATTCTTCTTCGAAACAGTATTGCTGCCTTATGTTTTATAAAAAGATCCATGTAGAAAGCAAAGCACATTGTGAAATTCTCTGAACCAAGCAGCTATAGATCTAGACAGGAAAAACAACATAAAGATGGAGTGCAGAGTGCTGTGATTTATAGTCTCTATAGGCATTTTTAGTCTGTAGTCCCAGTAGTGGAAAGAATGCGTTGAATATTGCTCATAAAGTCAAAAGTGGACATCTCACTGATATGAAGAAAAAAGCAGCATAAACAGGTCATCCATTGTTGTTCTACTACAAAGCACTGTATTACTGAAAATCATCTTGTTCATAACAGGCCATAAAAACCAAAAAGGGTATTTTTATATATGTGATAGGAACAGAACTTTTAAGCTTATTAATAACTGCTTTGATCTTTCATGCTGTTTTGCTAATGAATCATTATTGTTGAATATAAAAAAATATTGGGTTTGTGATCATAGTAGCTTACAGCTTTGAAAATAAATTATATTTCTTGGAAATATGCTAATATGGAAATGTTTGAAAGCCAGATTGAGAGGCTACATTAGCAATGCCAAGACTACTGCAATTTATTTTAATTTACTGTGTCCAGTTCTGGGCTCCCTAGTACAAGATGTGAGCACAATGGAAAGAGCCCAGCAAAGAACCAGGAAGATCTTTAGAGGATTAGAATATCTGATATGCAAGGAGATGCTGAAAGACCTAACACTATTTTGCTTGGAAAAGTAGGAATCCTGGCAATATTAAACCTTTCTGAAGGGGAGGGGAAGTAAGGAAGACAGCTCAATGGCTTGCAGTGGCAGAATGAAAAACAAGAGGCATAAATTAAAATATAGAAAGTGCCATTTATGTGTGAGACTGTTTGGCTGTGAGAGTGATTGAATGTTAGAACATGTTATACAGACAGAATCTGGGGTCTTCGTCCTGGGAGATGTTAAAAATTCTACTGGGTGTGGTTCTGGGCAACTTGCTAGAGCTTACCTTGCTCTACACAGAGGGTTGAACTAGATGATTTCCAATGGCCCCTTCCAACTTCAGCTATTCTATGATTCTACTACTCCACATCATCAATGAAAATAGTACTACCAGTAAAAACTTACTTTGCTTACATTTGATTACAGCAACAAAGGTTATCATGCTGGATTGGTCATGGTAAGAATTGCATTCAGCTGTTTCTATCAATAGTTCTGAAGTTATTGACAATATCTTGACAATATCTTCCAGAGGAAGGAAGAATATTTTAGTTAGAATTATTCTGTAATAAGAAATGCTTTAACCATTAATGAAAATAATGGCCAGTAAGTTTTTTGATAAGTGCAATGACTTAGAACAAACATTCCACCGTTTCAATGCAAAGTTGATTTCATACAATTTTCTGGGAAGTACTGTCTGTTTACATGAGGATTTAATAACAAAATGGTGTGTTTACAGAAACAGAAAGTGTTCTGTATTGAAACATGGGAAGAGCAGTGCGACTGTTACGTCTCACATTTCATTTGATGGCATTTAGATTTTATTTGAATTTGCTGCTCTAGACATTTCAATATTTTAGTTTATATCTTGTCTGATCTTCCTTTGTTAGATATATCCAGGCTCAGTGGAGTTAATGCAGGTGATTGAAGATTTTATACACATTGTTGGAATGGGGATGATGGACTTTCAGAATTCATACCTAATGACTGGAAATGTAGGTAAGAAATAGAAATTTCTTCAATCAAATTTATGACCTATTGAAAATCATAAATTGCAAGTATGTACTATAGAGTTTCTGCTTCTATCACAATCCAGGTTAGGCTGCTACTCCTCCTCCAGATTATCTCTGTTGTTTGGTTATCTCCTCTCTGGTTTAGCGCACACAGAATGCCTTACACATTGGACTTTGTAATTATACCTCAAGATCTAAATGCAAAGTTTTTGAATCAAAATTGGGAAAATACTCATCAGAATACTATGAAATGTAGGTATATGTTAGAGTGTTTCCAGGATATACAGTGTTTCAAATTTATAAAACTGGGCTAATTAAGCTAACATTTATATAGTTAATAGTTTGAGAAATGTTTATTTTGTTGACATTAAATCTTTTAATATGCCATTCTCCCAAAGATCAGTCTTTGCACGTTATCCTGTGACAATAATCAGCATAGACCAATAGATAAGCAATATTTTGAAAAAAACCCCTATTAGTTCCAAAATAATTTAAGCCTAAACTTTATTACATTAGTTTTTCTATCTATGAAAACTTTCTTACATTAGTTTTTCTATCTATTTTCTAACTTTCTTAAGATACTGGAGAGTTGCCAGGCAATATAGTCATATAATAACAAACATCAAATATGAAAATGCTTAGCAACTGAATTTCATTTACTAGTAGTTATAAGCGCTTCTGCAATATTACAGTATTTTAATAAAAAATCCAACAACAATAAATAGTTTGAAAAGCTATTCTCCAATCATTTTGTCTTTGTTTGGTACCTTCATTATTCATTTAATTTTCTATAGCTACACTTTTGTAGTGCCAGGAAAGTATTAGGAAGTTTTATGTAATGAATTAATTAAAAATATGTGTCTGATAGCAAAACCTCTAATGTCAATACATTTTTTCAGATTTTAAGTTAGCATCTTACAGCCTATATATGTCAGTCAGTTCTTCAGCAAGTCATTAGAATTAGTTAGAAAATATGGTCATTTTGAACTTAGTTGGCAGAATAAAGCATAGAAAATGTTGGATTGTCCGTATTGAAAATTTAACTTGCTGTGCAATAATAAATATTTATTATTACTCTTCAGTTTATATTATAGAGTGACAGGAATGTAAGCTCTAGCGCCCATAAGGCACAACCTTGTACTGGAGGCATGTCAAAGAACTTACCAAAAAGAATGCTCACAGTCTTAAAATGTTTAAAACATTTTGGTAGGATTTCAACCAGTCCATTATTTTTGTTGTTTACTCTTTGCGCTGCAGTACCACTTAGAGCTTCTTCCATTTCGCAGTCCTTTGTTATGCTAGACCCTGCACAAATTTATAAAGAAAAGGATTTTTTCTTAAATGTTTTTTCTGTGGCATTTTTCTGACAAAATAAAGAATTAGCTTATTTAAAGAGCACAGCCCATGCTGCTTGGCACATTGTAGTGCATTCTAATATTTTTGTCCTCTGAAAAATGTGGAAAAAAGTACAAACCAGAGAATGTTTTAAGCAGATGCATTCAAATAATCTGTGTCTCTACATATTCATGGCTTCGCATGGGAAACAGCAACTCTCCAACTGAATCAGAAACTGTGCTGTGCACTGGCTGGTTTAGATAACTGCAGAATCTTAACAGTCTTTCTTTTGATTATCTTTGTCTTCCCACATATAAGATATTTTTAGGCACTCAGGAGTAAGTCTGTTCTTATCTATAAAACCATCAAAGGACTACAGAAAACTGAGAAAATTAAAATGAAGTTATAGGTTTAATCTGACTACTTAGCTCTGTGCCTCAACATGTTGGCATAAATTTATCCTCCCTATGCTTGGTCAACCATCAAAAAAGGACAGTCACTGCTGTGAAATCATTGACCAGAATACTTGAGCTCAGGTGACATGCTGAGATGGGGACAGAAGGTTCTTATCAGCAAGGAGTAATTTCTTATATTCCCTAAAAAGGAAGGCATGTATCTGGAATTATTCAGTTTTAATGTGGTTGTCCTCAGGGGGTTGGTGTAACTGTCTGACTGCTTATGTACTTGGAATTTAGCAAACATTTATGTTGATTTCAACTGAGAAGAATAAACTATGTAGTTGTTGACTTGTCTTAGCATTAATTATTCTGTACTAATGAGAGTTGAAAATATGTGAGGTCTTATCTATAACAATATTTTTAAGTCAACAAACACATTTAATGCAGAAAGCAGATATTGTACATAAAGGAAACCCGACTTTTATCTATATTCATCTTTAAGCATAACAAATAGAATAGTTCATACAAAAGAATCATGGTTGGGGTTGGAAGAGACATTTTCTAGTCACTCAGGTTGCTCAGAGCCCCATCCAGTCTGATCCTGAATGTTTCCAGGGATGGTTTCCTTCTACTAATTTCAGTTTACAAGTTCATTTCTAATTGAATGATATTTCTAATTGAATAGTGGTACATATACAATTTGAACATCTAATTGTGTTTTACAAATATGCTAATCTCCTGAGATCTTCCACAGAGGGGATTTTGTTTTCTCTTCCTTTCAAGACACAGAAATAAGTAGCAGTGTCTTAAAAAAGTTACAACACAAAAGACACTCTGCAATGACTGTCCGTTGCACTTTCTCAATTCATGACAATTGGGAACTGAAGAAAATTACCTGAACTATATTGTAGGCTATCAGAAGCCACATTATAATATGTTTGAAAATACCTAAGATACATAGAAACAGTTGCCATGCCTCTGTCAAACTTTTCAATGTTATGGCTTTTAACTCAAATTTTTCATTGCTTCTGAACAAAACATCAAAGACTGGTTTCAAATCCAGATGATCCAATCTCTGTACTTTACTAGGTTATTTAGGCAGCTCAGTCAAATCCAGTGCATTTCCATTAAAGCAAAGCCTAGGTCCTCATAGCTCTTCTCTTAAGGATGGAGAATATGCCATGAAAAACTTAACTAATGCAAAAGCAACAATTTGCTGTGATCATGCATGGATGGGACAGATGGTATTTGTTTTATTTGTGTGCTCACTTCTGTATTATGTTCCTTTAAGAAATGATTAGGTGATATAAAAGCCTTTGAGAGGAGGTAGGAGCCTCCTTCCTCATCCTGCTACTTTTCTTCTTCTTCCTCCACCTCCTCCTCCTCCTCCAGACCAGCTGAGCAGGCACAGCAAAATGATAGTGTGAACAAACAGAAGCTTTTCTACCACTCAGAGCCCCTTCATTCACTGAAAGCACAGACCCACCTGCAAGGATACAACATGTAGTGGGGGAAAAAAATCTTTTAAACCATGTTACCGTTTTCTGTTAACTAATTGCTTTCAGTTTTATCTGTTTTGAAAGTTGAGTTCCTGATTTTAGATTAAGGAAATAATCTTGGCTTTTAATAACCTTTTGAAATTTTTTTTGAGAAGTAAAGGCCTGAGCAGCTCTGTCTTAGGGCTTTGGCTGATTTATCATCACTGTACTGTCACATTAAACCATTAAGAGATTTGAAGATAAGTACTAA
This sequence comes from Pithys albifrons albifrons, assembly GCF_047495875.1. Classification (NCBI taxonomy): domain Eukaryota; kingdom Metazoa; phylum Chordata; class Aves; order Passeriformes; family Thamnophilidae; genus Pithys; species Pithys albifrons. Next base: position 27,333,058 of record NC_092459.1, read on the forward strand.
AAGGTAGATGTACTGCTAACAAGAATTATTCATCCTTTAACTTAAAATTAAAATTTCTAGACTGGAAGATTGGAGTGCCACAGGCATAACTGTCTTTAAAGGTATAGATGGAATGTGGAACTGGAAATAGGGATTAGTATTAAGACATACGTATTTCTGTGGCAGATTAGGATTCCTTTGTAAGGAATTATCTTCCCTGTGTTTTCAAATAAATCTCTGTTTAGACTAGTAACGAAAAATTGGTTGAAGGACACTCTCTTGTCAAAAATCAAGCTTACAGGTCTTGCATGATATTGATGAGAATTAATTAATGAACTCTTTTGAATTGAACTTATACTGTTTGGATTAATTTTACGTCCTTTAGCCATCACAAAGTTTGACAAAGTCACCCTAAGCTTCCTTTCAAATCAAAGGAAAATACTGCTCAGGAGAGCAACTCATAGCATCTCAGGCATTTAAAATAAGGATATGGGTTGCCTTCTGGAAGTTCTACCACTGGCTGTAAAGACAGCCTAATGACTAGCTTAGGCTTGAACGATTCATGTCATCTAAAGGAAAGACAAGCACTTTTTTTGTCAGTAAATAAAACCTGAGAAACACAGAAAGGTTCAGAGATGCATGATTAAAATATCCCGAAACAAGCAAAAACAGGTTGAGGAATTATTAAAACAGATATTTGAGAACCGATTGTTAAAAGGGACTACTTGTCCACAACAGAAAAGTGAATAGCAAGAGAAATGAGGCTGACATGTTTCTTTAACATGTCTTTTTAACAGGAAAAACCGAAGATTCCTAACTGTACTTTAGCACATTTACTTCTGAATAAGCATGAGACCAAGGTCTTACAAGGAATAAAATAGAAACAAGTAGATGTCTTTTTGGTGCATGAAGCTAGCAGTGATATTATATGAAGAAATGAAGAGGTGTAAACCATGTTTCCATGCATAAATCAACTTTTAACTAACAGCCTGTTACCTCTCTACTTAAAAAAGAGCTGCTGTGACACTGGTAATCCAATGAGTAATCTGATCCAGTATACTAATTAACCTTTCATTTAAAACTTCATACTGAGCTGCTTACATAAGTTCTATAAACATTGGCAGAGAACAAAGTCTGATTTCTGCCTTCACAGACAGTCTAGGATGCCATATGGGAGAAAATTATTTTAAAAGTGTCCATTGCCTCCTGTCTTTGCATACTTTATTGTTCCAGCTTCAATCTTCCATTCCATGTTCATATCCATGAAATTTTACCAAAATATCAAATAATCCTGCAGTCATATGGACTATATATTAAAATTTTCCAGTCCTGGCTAGAGACAATAAGAACTTTTAGTGACCAAAGGAGCTTTCAGAATGTGTACCCCTACTCTAGCTGTAAGACATGAGAAATGGGACACATGCTGAGCTTTGGAAATTCTAGAAAATGAGCAAGCTGGGTTTCTGTCTATTATTTTGTGTTGATTCACCTTTTCCCAAGGTAAGACTTTTAGATCTTCTAAAGTGTAAATCCTGTTTATGCTTTCTAGAAACTTCTCCACATTATATGATTTGTTTACTTATCCAAATAGCATCTACCTAGTCTGCTTATCTTTTTTATATCAGAATTAGTGATGTGTATCTTCAATGCAGAATCCAAGATCCTCTCACTCATATATTATAAATTTCATACTGGCCTAAAATATACCAAGAGACTGAATTTCTTTAAACATTTGAGAAGTGTTTTTTTTGTTTTTGTTTTGTTTTTTCTTCAAATATATTAAAGAAAACAAAACAAGAAAAAAGCCACGGCATTGATATTAACTTGTGAAGAAAATGTCTAAACATTTTCAGTCAGGAAACAAATATTGTAGTAAATTTATACACATATACTCAGAATTAATTTCTAATGAAATTATTTCTTGTTCTAAGGCTGTGTAGTGCTAAAGCACAGTATTGTGAATTTTAAAGCTGTATTTGTAGTTAACAAAAATTCAGCTGCTAATATTTCAACATTTTCTCCTAATATGAAAGAAAATTGGATCTGTCAGACAAATAAAAATACAAATTTTGTAGAATGGCCCCAAATAGCCATTTGGATTTTTCCCTTGTTTCCATCAAGTTTTTCTGGAGTACTCCATGTTTTCACAAAGGAAAATTTAAGGGTACAGCCTTTAAGCCACTGTGTGAATTGCACTTGCTATTTTTAAGAAGGTGAACAGGAATCACTCCTTGAAGTTGTTAAAGTTCATGTGTAAATATCTCTGTAGTGATTAACATAATTATGCATGTTATTTTTTTGTAAAGAACAAATTTTCACAAGGAAAAAATAAAGTGTAACTTGTGTGGTTTTGCAATGAAATATGTTCTTAATAAATATAAAAACACAACTCCTCTTTAACGCATGTAATATTTTTATTATTCTCTTCAGAATTACACATAGCTTATGAATAACTAGTAATTTACACACCAAAGTAAGCAATATTTAGCTAACAATATTTTCTTATATTTTATTACAGAGTTTTGCTACATAGACTTTTGTTGCCAGTTTCCATTTCTTCTCAAACAGCCTCAAATAGAGTCAGTGCCCATCATCTTTTCATTTCAGGCTATGATCTGAGGTTTATGACTGTGTCTATAAATATAAATCAAAAAGGACCCAATGCAGGCTTTAGAACTGTCCCACAGTTGTCCACAGTAGTTAATTCTTGGTACCTACTCAAACATTGTCAAGGTACGATTCAGGGAATAGTCCAGGTGAGAAACCAGTCCTCATAGGCAGAATTAATACTTTTCTCGTACTGTGGTGCATAGTTGGTCCCACTGTTGTTCTTGGATAGCAGGCATGGTGGTCAGAGCAGTTTCAAGTTCTGCCTTCTGCCCTGTGTCCTTTTCATTCATGACTGTGGTTCCTGGTTCTCATCCTCTCTGTTTCACACTCAGGTATAGACCACCAGTCTTTCCTGCCCCAAACCTGTACACTGTTGTTTAAGCAGATGCTTTACTTATGTGAAAGTGAGCACCTGTCTCAATTTTTTTGCAGTCCTCAAAAAATCCAACTTCTAAGATTCATACACAGCCAGTAGCTCTCTCCTGTCTCCCTATTCTTTACTTACTTAACCCATATGTAATAACCTGTGGCTAAAAGAAATAAAAGAATAGGGAAACTACTGAGAAAGGTCAATTTTTTATACCCTTATATACTTCTGCTCCATATATATTCATATCATTTCCTTTGCGCCAGTCTCAGCAATTCCTTGATCAGATCAATAGGATGGCTTTCAGAAGTCTCAGGCTTTCTCCACAGATTAAAGGAGAAAGACTTCATGCACACTTTGAAGATATAGCTCATCACAGCATCTGACTTAGTGCCTGAAGTAAATGCTCAAGAGCTATCGTTCTCTCTCAATATCAAATAAGCTTATTAAATGATTCACGTTCCCTGAAAACTTAGCTGTGAACAGTGCAAAAAAGAGTAGATTTTTTTCTCTCTTTTCTAAAACTGCATACTCAATCATCCTGAGAAAATACAGCTCTCAGTTACTTAAAATTAAAATTTATGAATATCAAGGGAATATCTATATGAATATTTATCAAACAATCTTCGCAAATGTGGATAAAAAGTCTAATTTAATTCTATAGCTATACTCTGAGTAATAGTCTAATTCTGTAGTTAGTTTCATGTATACAATTTATTAATTAACCTTAAAGGTAAAGCTAAATAAATTAACCATTCAGTATTTTTAAATGGATCCTATAGGAAACTGAAATAATTTATTTCCCTATATTAAGTGGACTGAAAAAGTTCTAAAGAAAAGGAATTTATAAAACATGCAGACAGTCAGGCTTCAGTCTTTTTTTTAATATGGAGAGTTGGACTTTAGTATATGGACCAAAGATACTATATTTTCTCCACCATTCTCTTAAGATCAGATTGTATAATGGTAACAAAGCTAAGTGACAGTGAGATCTGTTCAAAGCATCCCCAAGAATCCATACACTGGGTGTGCCAAAAACAGGAACAGGATCTGAAAGTTTTGGAGTATATTTTATGCCTTGTGATTTCTGAACCTAAAAGTTCACCCATTTCATGATGTTAGTTTTGCTTTCCCTTGACTTCAGTTGTGAGTTTTACTACCCCATTTGCTGCTCTGTCTGAAGGCCAGAGAATCTCTGATATGATTTGTGTTATAAATCAGAGGATCATTATACTGTGGATGCATATAGATTTTTCCCACCTTGAAAAATTTCAGAGGGAACTCTGTAAAATACTTCCTTTTTTTTTTTCCCTTGTTCTGTCTCCTTTACAGGGGAAAGAAGACAAAGAACTTTTCCTCACTCTGAATATGTGCTCTGTGGCTTGCAGTGTTTGAATGGCACTAGGTGTATGCACAAATGCTTAAATCACTCTGCAGTGGTGCCAAATCGCTTTATATTGTTGTGGTTGGTTTTTTGTTTAAACAAACACTCTGCACATAGATGGAGACATGTAATCAGCCATAGGCAGCATTACTCTGTAAATCTTCTATTAGTATAATTTGGGAAGTGGTTTTCTAGAAAAGATGTTTGATCTCATTCCTTGAATGATTTTTCATATAATCTGTGGCTCAGTGCATATGTTTTTCTTTAATGACTATTATTTTCTGGATTATTTTTTTCTAGTGGATAAAACGTTCCACTTTTAGCACTAGTTGCATTAGTTAATTGTCAGCAGGGTTATCTATATGCTGGTTTTTGTTATATATTGCTATTAAAATCTTATGACCTCATAGTATTTTCTGTTAGTCATTAGTCAAGTATAGGAGGTAGATTTCAAGTACACCTATGAGAAAATAGTATATTAGTATAGTCACTTGTCCAGAAAATCCTGTCTCTGGTCCTGTTGTAGAGGAGCATAACTAGAATGTGAGCTGATATCAAAGGCAAATACTTGGAAACCAATTCATATGTGTATAAATTATGTCCTTTGGTGAAAATATTTCTTCCCTATATTGACACCAAAATCTCATCTCAATAAAGTAGAGGAATCAAAAGAGACTGGCCTGCCCAAGAGGAAGAAACTGTAGGACAGCCATCAAGATGACTGGATCTTCAGAGGGTGGCATTGAGGCAGGCTGCGCATCTACACACGCAAGACTTCTGTTTCTGAGGGAAATGTTTATAAAAAATATAGTGAGCTTATCCCCTCCTTTCTCATTTTAACCTCAAGAGGATACAATATGTTCATAAAGATTAAATGGAATGTCTCATTTTTCCATTAGGTATCTTAGATTGTTCTTTGCAGAAGCATGGAATGAATGTTTTCAATGCTCATTTAGCTTTGAAAATTGCATCACTATCTAGGCAATGAAAAATAATGGTCTCCATTCACAGTCAACAATGCACAAAGAAAAGTTAATTTCTGCAAAATTACTGTCATTTAACTTTGCCAAATTGAACTGATACCTGTTTCTTGGATGAATACTTCCACTATGGAAGACATGGCTGGTGATGTCTTACTGCATCATCTATTTTACATTTCTGGTCGTTAGAAATAATTTTTAGAAGTTAAAATTATAGATATCCTAAACTCTCATAAACTGAAATGGTAGAGGCTGCACATCAATAGGGTAAGGCATTCAAATATGGCACTACTTCATCTATTTAGAAATGGTAGTCAACTGCAAAGCAGAGGATTTTGAAGTGTTTATGTATATACTGTTCATCATTTTTATTTGGCAAGGTATTAGATGGAGTTTGCTGACTATGTGTTTGCTCTTTGACTGTACATGAAGCATGCACTTAGGAGTTTTCTTTTAAAGCTTGGAAAACAAGGAGGCAAGTAATGGTGCAGGAATTTGGTCATTTTTTTTTCTTGTAGGCATTTGTTCAAATATTTTCTTCTCGTAATTTTGTTATTATTTAAATTCTTTAACAGCATGTTTACTCATGAGCTTTTTAATACATGGTTTGTGGGAGTCTCTCTCTAGTGAGCCACATGCACACTTTTAATGAATTTTTTTTCTCTATGGATGTAATTTCTATTGATAGCACCAGCTGCTGGATCCAAATTTTTACCTGTCACTCAGCATTCTCTATGTTCACATTAATCTGCACTGTCAGTGGTTTTAGAAATGTTTAAAGTCTCTTCTAGCTATAGTTGGTTCTTAAATGAGATTTTTCAACCTGCTTTTTTTTAGATTTTTTTTCTTTTATTTTGTTCTTCACTGAAATAAAACTAACCATTTCATTAAAAAATATTAAGTAAAGTTATATTACCTCCCAGCTATGTTGGACAGTTATCACAGGCTGTCTGACAAGCTTGGAATTGCTAAATTGCCAAGACATTATTTTGTTTCTTCACAGCATTTGAACCTCTTGGTGACACAGAGCATTAGGACTAAGTGTTTATATTGCCATTTACTCTTTCATGTTGAAATAGTTTCATGTAGTGGAAGTATCTAAATGGGTAGAATTTGTGTCATTCAGATCCAATATGTAGTATATTGAGGTTTAAGCTAAAGGAAGAGATGAATCTGTAGTTGGTGGCTAGAGTTTTCCCAGGAATGTAAGAAAAACAAGGTCAAATTACTGTTCAAGTGAGATTCCTTTGTTCTCCATTTAATCATTTGGGCCAATGCTGAATTTAATCTGTGACAGAGAGCTAAAAATAAAAGAATAATGTAAAAATTCCATAAACATAACCTAAATGTTGTAGATAATTATTAAAAAGCTCAAGGAATTGCTTATTAAAACTTACTTGCAGATTTTGTTTAAGGACTTCTGTCCCACTCTTATCCTATCTTGTATATAATCTCACATACCTCTGCTGATATTCCCATTAATGTGCTTAAATGAGCTATTTCACTGTACTGATTTTGCTTCTTTTATCACTTATGCTAAATTCTCATTAGTTCTATTTTTCATGTTTATAGAATCATAGAACCATTAAGGTTGGAAAAGACCTCTGAGATCATTGTGTCCAACCATTAACACAGCACCCCCATGTTCACTACTAAACCGTGTCTCTAAGAGCAACATCTACATCTTTTAAATAACTCCAGGAATGGGGACTCCACCACTTCCCTGGGCAGCATGTTCCAGTGTTTCACAAACCTTTCAGTCAAGAAATTTTTCCCAATATCTAATCTAAACCTCTCCTCATGTAACTTGAGACCATTTCCTCTTGTCTTACCACTTGTTGCTTGAGAAACCATAATGACTCCCACCTTGCTACAACCTCCCTTCAGGTAGATGTGGAGAGTGATAAGGTCTTGCCTGAGCCTCCTGTGCTCCAGGCTAAACAATCCCAGCTCCCTCATCCGCTCCTCATAAGACTGGTGCTCCAGACACTTCACCAGCTTCGTTGCCCTTCTCTGGATACACTGCAGCACCTCGATGTCTTTCTTGCAGTGAGGGACCCAGAATTTGCTTGAGGTGCAGCCTCACCAGTGCCAAATACAGAGGTACAATCCATTCCATGGCCATGCTGGCCACACTATTGCTGATACAGGCCAGAATGCCATTGGCTTCCTTAGCCATCTGGGCACACTGCTAGCTCATGTTCAGCCGGCTGTCAGCCAACATCTCCAGGTCCTTTTCCTCCAGGCAGCTTTCCAGCCACTCCTCTCCCCACCTGTAGTGCTGCCTGGGGTTGTTGTGACCCAAGTACAGACACCAGCACTTGGCCTTGTTGAGTCTCATACTGTTGGTCTTGGCCTATCAGTCCAGCCTGTCCAGATGCATCTGCAGAGCCTTCCTGCCCTCCAACTTCCAACTCTCCCATTCAACTCGGTGCCATCTGCAAGCTGATTGAAGGTGCACTTGATCCCCACATCCAGATTATGGATAAAGACACTAAGCAGGACTGGCTCCAATACTGAGCCCTTGGAAACCCCAGTAGGGACAGGCTGCCAGCTGGTTATACCTTCATTCACCACCACTCTCTGGGGCCCACCATCCAGACAGTTTTTAACTGAGTGAAGAGTGCATCTGTCCCAGGTCATGGGCTGCCAACTTCTCCAGGAGAATGCTGTGGGAGACAGCCTTTGCTGTGTCCAAGGCTTTACTAAAGTCTAGGTAGACAACATCCAAAGCCTTTCCCTCATCCACTATATGGGTCGCCTTGTCATGGAAGGTGATCAGGTCAGTCAAACAGGACCTGCCTTTTCTAAACCCTGGCTGGGCCTGATCCGCTGGTTGGTCCTGTGTGTGCCACGTGTTGGCCATCATGAGGATCTGCTCACTCGAGACCTTACCTAACATGGAAGTCAAGCTGACAGGCTTGTAGTTCCCTAGATCGTCCTTCCAACCCCTCATGTAAATGTGAATGTTTGGGTTAAGTTTTGGGGAAAAAATTATTCTATGTCCAATTATTTCTTGCTCCAAGCAGTGTAACCAGTATGTTGCCTCAGCATACTCACTGAAAGTCTCATTTGCAGAATGATGACACTGAGCACCTTTAGAAAATGGTTCATTACCATTCAAATGTCCCTTTGCAATAAACACCGTGTAATTGTAAAGCATAAATTTTTACATCAACAAGATGTAGCCACAGTTAGTATCAGTGTTGGTCCAGATTATGCAGATCACATCTATGCTTCTGAGAAAAGTTACTGCTTTGAAATATTATCAAATAACTAAGCATCCTTACACTGGCCTAACATTGTTCCTTTTTCGTTCAGTTTAGAAATTTTGTTATGAATGTTTGCCACCAGAGTGCAGTCAGTTTGCTTTCCAATAAAGCACCATTTAGATGTTTTGGGATTAGAGACAGAAAACCCATTTAGTACATAAAAAGTATTCTATAAAAGCAATAGCACTGAAAAAAACTACACAGAACAGAGAGAGGAAAATAACTAAATAGGAAAAAAGGAAGTTTCTTTCCAGCATCCTGTAAATTACTCTTTGTTGGGTAAAAATGATCAAGTTATGTTGGGGATAAAAGATCATATATAGTGGCACGATTTGATTGTCCAGTTCTCCAGGGATAGGTTTTCAGTAGGAGAGCCATCTTGACTATAGATTATAATACAAATACAACTGGAAGACAAGAAATCTTTTTTTCCTGGTCATCTCCTAGATCTAGCTGTGGAGATAATTACAATTACCCCAAACATGGCGTGACAGTAACAGCAAAACTAGACTCAGGATTAGAATACTACAGGGTGAATAATTTTGCAAGAATGAAAGTACAGATTATTTTTAAAAAGAATTTGCAAAAATTTCAGTAAATTCATAGCTTCTCTGGCATGTACATTCAGTCACTCTGTGTTAGGACTTTCAGGTACAGGAAATTAATTTAAGCCATTGCATTGTGTTGTTGATCAGTAGAAAACAAAATTCCATCCCTGCTTCTTATTTCCATATTTCTTGTTCATGATATTACATTTAAAAAGAATTCACCATGATTTTTTTTTTATGTAGTAACATGTGCAAACACTTCCTTTCCACTTTACATCATAGGCATAATTGTGTTTTCTGGAATATTGCACATTGTAGAATCAAATTTTAGCTTTACAGAGCTTCTACTACCCACAGGCAATTTTTCCAGGAAATAAGGTATAGTTCACTGGAACAGTTCCAGTTTGAGAGACTCCTATTCTGAATATATATTTCATAAACATACTGCAATGAACAGCACAAGAAATTAAAGTGAAAACAATAACAATAAACCCAAATTTTGTATTGGAATAACAATAAGAGAAAACAGGTTGCAGATAGGATGTAGTGCTAGGGAGAGCAGAGTCACTTCAGGTGTGCATGTTACTAATGCAAGTGTTGCAGAGCCAGACATGATGACAGCTCCTTTTGACTGCATCTGTCATGCCTCAGGAAAACCAGATATGTTTTCTTACTCACAGTACTTTCTGCGGATTAGCTGTCCAGAGTAGTAGTTCTCTACCGCATGTAAAAGCAAAACCGAAGGTACTGTAAGGGCATCTGAAAATCTGGTCGACAGGTCTGAATTTAAACAGACTTTTTTTAAGAATTAGAGGCCTCTCTGCTGCAGGTATAGTGCTATGTTATATCTTGAGTTAAATATTTTGTCCATATTCTGTGATTAGCTTTGGCACTGAGCTTAGTAATAATGTGTTTGCCTTTTATGTACCCCTCTCAGCAAGAGTTAATCCAGCATTCTTAAAATGCAGTTTATACTCACTGTGCAATGCCTACAAAATTCAGATTTTTTTTTAACTCTGAGAAGGCAACTTAAGCAACTCTAGTTAGGCATATCTCTCTTCCAACTACACTCAAAATGAATGAACATGTAAGGCACTTGAATTCTGACAACAAAAACAGTAATGGTATGACATCTGACTTAGCTGACTAGTTGACTGCTGGTTTCCATTTCTGTCTTAGCTGCTTGGGCCTTTTTTGATTCCTTCTCCCACAACTTTGATAAACATGAAAAGCCTCTTATATGGAGGGAGTGGGAGGGAAGAAGCAGGAGATGCTGGAGATGGGGTGACCAGAATTAGATAACAAGAGCTGAGCACAAGGTCCACATGTCATAGTGATTCATGTGGTTATGTTATAACAGCTCATAATAACCAAACTCTGTTATTCTTTATAGGGCAAATTGTCTAGTTAGATCTTTTTTAAAGCATCTCCTCATTGTGCAGTTGTTTTATGGAAATGACCATAATAACACTGAGATATTTCTCCCGAGTTATTCAAGTTAATTTAGAATTCAACAATGTAAAAAGTAAATCAAACTCCGTCTAATTAGTATTACTTAGTATTTATATTAGATAGTATCTATAAGTCCCACTGAGGTACTGAGTTTTATTCTGCCATGTATGATGTAAACAATCTAAATAAGCATATGTGCATTATTCTAACAATTATATTTCACAGTGCCACGGGACAACCATTTACAATCCCTTAAGCAAATCTTAATCCACTTTATCTCCTCCCTGGAGAATATTCAAGATGAGTTAGACATGCCTTCAGAAAACAAAGACATAGTTATGAACTCCAGTGAGGAAGGTTAGAATCATGGGTTCAACATGAAACTGAGACACAGGAGATCTGTGTTTCTAGCAGTTCTGTTTCATATTTTCTGTGTGACTCTGCTCAAGCCTGTCTAGAAACCATTTACTGTGTAGATGTTGTAGCATATGCTTATGAGGTGCTGGGTTCAGGGAAAAAGAAGAGCATGCTGCTCTGTGAGGGAAACCAGGAGACAGCAGGGCATGCACATGGCCTTGCTGGACAAGGTTAGGTCCTACAGCATCCAAACAAGAAGAGCAGAGGAGGTCTGTGATAATAGCCAGGCCTAGCTAATATTTCAAATCAGCCAACAACTCCATAGCAATGAGGCAGATTTGATGTCAAGCTAAGAAATCATATCAAAGCATCAAGGTCAGGATCTGGTCCAGTGATCTTCAGGAAAGCCCATAGTGATAAGGTAGGTCCAAGATCACTAGACCTTGACATGGAATCCACAGGTCAAGGTTCAGACAACCAAACTACATGGCCATGTACAGTGACAGTAGATTCAGCTTAAGTGCAACTCCCAAGGGTCAGGGGCCCCAGTTCTCAAAGCCCTTTTCACTTTAGTTTGATCTAAGTCCCAAAACTGCACAAATTAAGAGTTGATTTTAAGCACAAGCGGCTTAAGCTGTAGAGACAGAGTGTGTGTGTTTAATGGGGATGCACTGGCACTGACAGCTTGGTCATCATGTTGAATGCAAAACTCAGAATGGTAGGCATCCACTAGAGAAGTAGTCTGATGCTAAGCTTATGACTGAATTCTTTCTGTCTCCTAAATTATCAGAGTCAAGAATTTAGTAAAGCACTAATTTGAGACATCTCTCAGTTGTCTGTGATGAATTAAGCAAACCTGCCTTTCTTCTGAACCCTTGGTTTATGTATTGTGCTTGTTGTCAAATGAGTATTCAAATAGGGGTTTCGTCTGCCTTTCCTTCTAGATGGCTCAGGTTTTGATAATGACAGCCCTCAATCCTAATGGACATTCTCATCCAAGAAAAAAAAGGTGTGGTTTATAATGCCTTCAGCTGGGGACCCCCTGTTCAGAGGGGAACCTCACTGCACGCAGACGTTCCTATTTCAAGTGCTCAAAGCATTAGCTCAGTAGTCTATAACAAGCAGTGTTAGACAAACAAGCCTTTCTCTGACTTGAACGGGTTTTAAAATAGAAAGCAACTGCAGATGCATTTGATGAGGGGACCAATGTGGTTAGTAAACATACCTACAGGTTTGAGCTTTTTGGGGATCTTATCTGTCTAATTTCTCAATCTTAATAAAGCTGAAGTGTAAAGAAAACACTGCTTTTTTTTTCTTCTGCTTCTGGAAAGGCACATGGAGAAATTTGTACATTCCTGGTGAATTCCTATAAAAAAGAGAGCCACCTGCAAGCATTTCATCCATATTTACTGTTTTGCAGAATATGGCTTTTAATCAGTCTCCGCTTTTTAGGATTCACTAGCTGCTTTCATGGCTTTTAATCAGTCTCCACTTTTTAGGATTCACTAGTTGCTTTCATTCTATTAATCTCTGCATTTCTATGTCAGAGTAATTTACAATTCTTTCAGTTCTAATTTTCTCCCAGTGTTATCTGAAAGTTCTTCACAATGCCATTTTGTATAATTATGAAAAAGCAGTTCAACAATTAAATACAGAGGATATCTGTTTCTAGTCTGCTACAAATAGCTGTGATTAAAAACAGGTACTGATTCCCATGTTTTGTTTTGTTTCCTCTATGTCTGGTTTTTCTGCATCACAACTTGTGTCTCCATGCCTGAGAATTTACTTCTTATATCATCTTTCAATATCCTGCTTAACTTAGTTCACATCTTTATAGTTCTCTGAATGATAGGTTTAGTTGTCATTTCCCTAGTGGTAAAAAATAGCCATCTTTTCTTTACTTTTGTTTACTACTTCTGGGAAGCAATCATTCTACTTCTACTCTTCATCTCCCCAAGCAATGTAACATCCATAGAATATTTTTGTCAATTCCCTGCTAATGATTTCCATGTCAGTTTGACTCCTTACTGATATCTTGTCCTCTGTCAAGTCCTCTCTCTCCATCTTTTTAATAGTTTTTAGTGGATATCATCAATGAACTTGATAAATAAACATATAAATGATCTCTCAGTCTCAGCTTTTTTTCTTTCTTCTTTTCTCTGATGACAGCTTCATCATCTTTCCCACCTTCTGAGCTCAATACCATAACATGCCTTCAGTCTTACTCTCTTTACTCTTGTTATCAGCTAGAATCACCAGCACTTAGTGACTGAAAAATGCTTGGTTTCTGCATCTCCCCTGTACAGTCAATCTAAAATGGTGTTGCAGGTGACCTTGCCTACTCAGTATTATCTTGGTTTTCAACTTCAAGTCTGTAAATTAAAAACTCATGCACTAAAATGCCAATTCCTCCTATCTCCTGCATCAGTCTCCATCTTCTGTCTTGCTTTATGCTGAGTCTTTCTTTTCCTTAAGATGTGTTCTATGACAAGGCAAGAGTTGCTGCTGGAAACTTTAGTTTTAGTAGCATGAATGCACAGTAATACTAAGAGGAATGATTAAAAAAACCCAAAAAAACGCCCCTTGAGAAACACAGAGTACCTTTATGTGGCTCTGGGTCTGTTTTGCTGCTTGTATCTTCTTCAAAATAATGCCCAGAAGATGGAGTTGTCTTCTAGTTAGTGAAGTACATTTTCCTACCACACGTTTAAAGCATTTTTCTAAATAATCATCTATTTCAGGAAATATTCCATTTCTCATGAGAATACATTTTCTTCTGACTACTCATTAAAAAATTCTTTACATTTTCACTAGTTCTACTGAGTTATCTTCAAACTTGTGATTCAGATTTGCAAATTGATTTTGTTCTATACATTCCACATTGACCAGCTTCAAAGAGCTGTGTTAAATTTACAGTGTCCATTACTAGTTAGTAAATAGTAACAATGATTGAAAATTATAAAAATAGTAAGATTATGTTTCCCCCACCTGCAAAAGTAGAATCTGAAACATGTACAAATTCTATGGTAATACAGCTATTTCTGTACACTAACTCTTTATCAGGGAATAAACGTTAATATCTTCCATAATTGTTTTAAAAGAACACTCTTATTGTCTATAACAACAATTTTTAATGTTCTAATTATTGTTTGAATTTCTAATTTTAATTTTTAAGTTTTGTTTCTGTACCTGGAGCAAGGAAAGGTTTGGTAAAAGAGCAATTGTAATCTCATGCTTTACCTATTTTAATTTTATTAAGCTAGGTTAGTTATCATAACAAATGTGCAATCAGAAATCACTTGTGAGACTGCATATGCGTATGTGATATTTCATGAGTCTTTGAAATTTGCATGTTCTTGAGTTGTCCTGGAATACAGAATTTGGTACTAAGTAACAAAAGTACACAAAACCAAAAGGAAACACTTGCCTGCTGACTTTTTTTTTAATTATGTGTCTGAGTATTTATTAAATGCATCCAAATGCCTGAAACCATGCTGCTTTCTAACTTGTCCTAAATATTATACTGAACATCTTACTGACATGTAGCGTAGTGCTGGCATTTGTTACAGGCTTTTGGGATTGTATTCAAAAATTATACAGTTATGCAACTTATCACGTGTTTATTTGTTTTTCGTATTGTTTGAAGAACTGTAGTGGCTTGCAAGCTCAAAATAGAAATGAATTCACTAATTCCCTGAAGGGCTTATCACTGGTAAATGTATTATTTTATAACAGAAATGGTAATGGGTAACTGTCTTCCCCACTGCCCTGTATATGGAAAGCAGAAGGGAAATATTCAGAGAACACTATTAAGATAGCTCCTTGATTAACCTAAAGCATTATTGTTAACCTTCAAACAGTGAGCCTATTTAAGGCATAGTGTCCTGGACACCATAGGAAGGACTCATGCAAAGTTCATGCTTGATTAATGAAAATACCTATGAAAAGTCTACTTCTTCTTTTGCCTATATTGGTACTGTCTCTTGCTGCCCAAAGCTTGAACAGTGAGATAGTAGCTGCTTTGTGATGATGAGCTTTGGGGATGCATGTTCACAGCAGGCTTCTTGAGACATCCCTCCCTTGCCTGGCTATGGAACAGTAGGTTCTAATTTAAGAAGTTATCATGTCTGTGTTGATAGTCATAAGAAGTAGTAGCTCTGTTAAGTTATAGTTTCCTAGGAGCAATCTTCTGACCATAGTTTGATATTAGCCCACTGAGAGGAGATTTCAGGAGTGTTGTTTACAGAAGGCAAATTACCTTGCTGTTTTTCTTATGTTCATGTAAGAGGATGTCACTTCACCACAGTCCTTCTGTTATACATAATCCTGTAGGTGGTAAGTGATGGGTTTATCTTTGTACTGAGAAAGATTTTAAAGGAGATCATCAAGCCTGCTCACATGCAGAGTTCGGTAGCAAATCCAGAGATCCACAAATCAGTCTCCTTTAAATGGGAGTTTCACCATCTGTGTTTGTTGCATAGTCTATTTAAAATTATGGGGTTTAAGTGGATAGAGCAAATATGTTATGAATATCATCTTCAATATGTCCATCTGGCTCCTTTCGGGTGATGCAGACAAGACTTTGTTCCCTGTGTATCCACATGGGCTGGCTTAAATAAGCTTATTTATTCTATAAAAAACAAGTATTCTACATTTGGGATGAAAAGAATAATTGTAAAATGTATAAATATTGTTCTACTTAAGTATTTTTAACCAAGATGTTTGCAGAAATATTCGGTATTCTGAATTTTAACACAAAAATCCTTTCTATTCTTTGTTCAGAACATCTATGACAATGGCAGTTCTATTTTACCCAGAAACAAATTTAGCAGGAGCTCTCCCAGAAGGGCAGTATAACATCCTCTGTCTCATTAATCACAACCTGTTATGGGATGAGTTCAAGTTTACTAAATACTGAATAATACATACCTAGAATACCGTCAGTGGACAAATAAAAATAGGATAGGAAAATAGCAAATGGTGCTGCTAATGTACACAGTCATTGTCTGTTGTTTGTAACTGAAATACAATCAGAGTTCTACTTTGTTGCTCCAACAGGGAGGGTTAGGCAGAAGTTGACATCTTATGCTAAAGATATCTGTATCAGGTTTTCCAATTCAGTCAAGGCACTGATGCCTTTTTAAAATTATTAATTTCCATTCATCGGTGTCTTAAGTTACTACAATGTAGAAATCAACATAGTTACTGTGCTAGAAAGCACAACAAACCCAGAATTTCATCACTAAAGAGAAAGGAGAATCAGAACTGATATTGCAACTGAGGGGAGACCTCAGTAGCAACCTGTAGGCCAGGTATGCAGCTTCTTCAAGGAGGAGAAGCAGAGGGGCAGGCACCAAACTCTTCTTTCTAGTGACCAATGACAGGGCCCGTGGATGTTGAGGGGTATTTGGGCACTGGAACAGGCTTCACAGTTCCAAGGGAAGGGGTCACAGCACCACACCTGACAGAGTTCAACAAGCATTTGAACCATGCTCTCAGGCATCTGGTGTGATTCTTGGGGCTGTCCTGTGCATCCTGTGGATGATTTACCGTGGGAACTCCTGACCTGTCAGCCTCTCCTCTCTGCCTGGGAAGATCATGGAAAAGATCCTCCTAGAAGCTATGTTAGGGCATGTGGAAGACAGAGAGTTAATTTAAGACAGCCAGCACAGCTTCACCAAGAGAAAGTCCTGCCTGACCAACCTAGTGCCCTTCTTCAATGAAGTGACTATGTCAGTGGATGAGGGAAGAGCTACAGACATCATTTATCCAGACTTCTGTAAAGCCTCTGACATAGTCCCCCACAACATCCTTCTCTCTAAATTGAAGAGAGGTGGATTCAATCAGTGGACTGTTAGGTGGATAATAAAGTGGTTGGACCATCACATCCAGAGTATGGTGGTAAATGGCTCAGTGTCCCAATGGATATCAGTGACAAATGGTGTCCCTCAGGGGTTCATATTGGAACCATTGTTATTTAATACCTTTGTGACACAGATAAAGAGATCAAGTGCACCCTCAGCAAATTTGCAGATGACACCAAGTTTAGAGGTGCACTTGACACATCTGAACGGTGGAGTGCCACTTAGAAGGACCTGGACAAAATCAGGAAATGGGTATTTCATGCAGTTTTAAAAAGACCAAGTTCAAGGTGCTGGGTCAGGGCAACCCTCAGTATCAATACAGGCTGGGGGATGAACAGATCAAGAGTAACTCTGCCAAGAAGGACTTGTTTGTGCTGGTAGATGAGAGGATGGACATGACCAGGCAATATGCACTTGCAGAAAGCCAGTTATATCCTGGGCTGCACCAAAAGCAGTGTGACCCTCAGGTTGATGGAAGTTATTCTGCCCCTCTACCCTGCTTTAGTTGAGACCCCACCTGGAGTGGTGCATCCATCTCTGGAATCCCCAGCACAGGAAGGACATTGACCTGTTGGAGTGAGTCCAGAGGAGAGCCACCAAATTGATTAGAGGGGTGGAATACCTCTCCTATGAGGAAAGGCTGAGAGAATTGGGATTGTTCAGCCTTGAGAAGAGAAGGCTCTGGGGTGACCTAATTGCAGCTTCCCAGTACATGAAGGGAACCTATAAGAACACTGGAAAGAGAATATTGACACGGACGTGTAGTGATAGAACAAGGGGGAACAGCTTCAAATTGAAAGAGAGTACATTTAGATTAGATATTAGTAAGAAATTCTTTACAGTGGGGTTGGTGAGGCACAGGAACAGGTTGCCCAGAGAAGCTGTGGATGCCCTGTCACTGGAACTGTTAAAGGCCAGGTTGGATGGAGCTCTGAGCAACCTGGTCTAGTTAAAAGTGTCCCTGTCCATGGCAATGGGGTTGAAACTTGATGATCTTTAAGATCCCTTCCAACCCAGGCCATTCTATGATCCTTGTGGGTATTTTTCAACTCAGCATATTCTATGATTCTGTTTGTTTTATGTTGTAATTTTCAAACCTAAATCTCTAATGTGAGAGCTGAACTTGCATTTAGTCCATGAGCAAACATCCAATTGTTTTTCTGCCATGCCTTTCAGTGAATGCAATTTCCCATTCAAAGTTGTTAATACTGTTCAGGGGGTTAATTCTGAAATGTTACCAATTTTTGTTGAACACAAGAGGCTAATGGATGAATACTAAAGAGAAAGGGACAATGATTCATGCCACTTATTTGGTTGCTTCATCTTCTTGTTGTTTAGCAACACAGATCAGTCAGAGAGCTACTAGAAGTTGCACTAGGCAGCTTATAACTCACTCAAGGTTATAGGGATCGAGGCAATAAATTTCAGCTTTTCTTTTCTAGACCACAATCTACAAGAGCTAAATATACAGGAACTGCACATTTTTTTTCACTCAGAGTTCTCCCGACACATTTAGTTAACCACTTCTGTGCTGTTCCAAATAAACTGCTGAAATATTATTCACATATTACTGTATGTAATCAGCTCATTGAGATAGTGATGGAAAATTCTCTATTCCTATCAGTTTGACATTTATCAATTCAAAAGTTATTTTAGATTCCTCAGTAAGTAAGAACAGTTGGTAGCTGCCAATTCTGAAATTTTCAGTAGAGGATTATCTCTGCAACTGCAGATTGTCACATGAAAATGAAATAAAGGCAAAAGGAGATGTAAAGAATATTAAAAATTAATCCATTATGGTTCAAAGCAATCACTAATTGGCTAGACTGCATTAGTTGCATGTATTTTTCTGAAGCATCTGGAATCATCAAATATATATATGTTATTATGTATAATTGAGCCACTGGCTTGCAATTTACACCACATTGCAACCAAAAATGCACAAAGAATACGCTTTTCTTGGGCTCCCACCACCCAGAGCTCAACATGCAGCTTGCACTGGAGCTTTGCATACCTAATCATAGAATCAGAGTTACATATATGCTGAGTTGGAAGGGACCCACAAAGATCATTGAGTCCCGCTCCTGGCCCTGTCAGGACACCCAAAGAATCACACCATGTGCCTGAGAGCATTGTCCAAACACTTCTTGGAATCAGACAGGCTTAGTGCTGAGACCAGTTCCCTGGGAAGACTATTCCAGTGCTCAGCCACCCTCTGGATGAAGAACCATTTTCTGATATCCACGCTGAAATTCCCCTGACTCAGTTTCATGCCATTCCTTCAAGTCCTCATGTCATGAGAGTGAAGAGATCGGTGTTTGCCCCTCCACTTCTTCTCATGAGGATGTTGAAGACCTCAGGGAGGTCTCCCCTCAATGTCCTCTTTTCCAGGCTGAACAAGCCAAGGGATCTCAGCCATTCCTCCTAAGTCTTCCCCTCCAGACCCTTCACCATCTTCGTTGTGCTCCTTCAGATGCTCTCTAATAGATTAATATATTTCTCACATTGAGGTGACCAAAACTGCACACAATATTCAAGGTGAGGCCACCCCAGTGCAGAGCAGAGCAGGACAATCCACTCCCTCGACCGGCTGGGAATGCTGTGCCTGATGCCCCCCACGGCATGGTTGGCTCTCCTGGCTGCCAGGGCACTGCTGACTCATATTTAACTTGCCATCCACCAGGACCCTCAGGTCCCTTTCTGCAGCATTTCTCTCCAGCCTCTCGTTTCATAGTCCATGAACATAACCACCAGCAGAATTCAGCACTTTACCTTTTTGAACTTCATATGGTTGGTGATTGCTCAGTCCTCTCGTTTTTCCAGGTCTCTCTGCAGTGCCTTCCTGCCCTCAAGAGAGTCAACAGCTCCTCCCAATTTAATGTCATCTGCAAACTTGCTTAGTATTTCTTTGAGTTCCATATCCAAGTCATTAATGAAGATGTTGAAGAGAACTGGCCAAAAATGTATTCCTCAATTTTTTTTTCTTTTCACCAATGCCTGAAATATCACAGGAATTGTGATAATACAAATAAATAAAAAAGAGAATTTTCCATATTGGAAGAGTTTTGGTTTATTATGTCTACAACTTTTATGTGTACATAAAGAAGCACAAATACAGTGCCTGTAAGTGTCCTTGTTTGGCAGTGTTCTGTCTCACAGAGTCAAGACATGATGTTTTGGTACTGTAATTTAAAATAATATGAGAAACTGTGGATTTTTTTAAATGAAAGGATGTAGTAATTGGATGGCAACTGCAGAACTGAATCAATTGGGTTCCAGTATTTGGAGCATTGTTTTTTAATACATTAAAAAGAATACAACAGAGTACGAAGTAAATTACATGTCTTATTATCTATGTATAGGAAACTCACCTTTGAGTTTCTGAGATATGAATGACCCAGCACATAAATTATATACGTTTTCCTCTAAAAGGTCTGTTGATTTTCATGCTCACAATAAGCAATTATTTTATGCTGCAGATTAAAACTGAGTTAGAGAGCCTCTCTTTCCAATGGAATTATAGCTGATCATGCTCCAAAGTTTCACTGAAAGGAGTTGTAGACTAATATTGAATAAGACTTCTAGCTTTCCTAAAATATAAAATGCAGTTCACAGTGGCACTGAAGAGATGGGAACTGTTTCATGTATCTACCTGGTCATGTTGATGGACTGAACCAATTTCCTCCAGTCAAATTCCATCAAACTATCATAAACCTTAAAGCATCAGTGCCACATTAAGCACATCCTCATGGAATCATTTGGCAAAGTGGCTAAAGAAAGACTTAATAATATGTATGGACCTTTAAGAGACAGACGTCAAATGTCAGGGAACAAGCATTTTGGCAATTCTGTTTCAAGCAATGGCTTATGCAGCGTAATCTGTCTATTCAGAGATACAAAATGTCCAGGTTGTTAAGGTTACATTTTCTGTTAAATTGAGAAAAGACAGTTGTGTTTGATTGTGAGTAGAAAAAAAGAACACAAAACTTGTCTGAACCATGAATGGGAATATATAGAATCATAGAAGCATTAAGATTGGAATAGAGCTTCAAGATCATTGAGTCCAACTGTAATTCTGGCACTGCCCAATAAATACATATATTTATTCCATATAAGCTATAATGCTTAGACTTTATGTTTTGGTTTTGTTACTTATCACCTAAACATTAACAAGCATTTTGAAATTTTTGGGTTTTAGTGTTTAGGTACCATGATAAATGGCCCTATTTCATACACGGAGAGAGGCAGAGTACACAGAGTATTATCCTAGTTCCTCCCCATTTATCCAGTCCTAAAGTGGTTTTCTGTATTGCAGAGTGAATTTCATTGAATAACATTGATTTCCCATTCCAATAAAGGGAACTGTCATCCAAAAGGTGAATGAAATATTAAGGGTCTACAGGTAATTAGATAGATAGATAGATAGATAGATAGATAGATAGATAGATAGATACTGTGCAAATAAAAAACCCACAATATTGTTTTATACAGGCTGTATTTAATTTTGAAAACTAAATAACTGTTGGTTTAAATTTATGTGGAAAATAAAATTATTTTTAGCTTTTAAGAACTATGGGGGAAAAAATCCATTTTTACAGTGTTAATATATTCTGTATAACTATTGATTGCATGTGAAAACATGCAATCCATTTTATGCCCCAGTAATTCTGAAACACCAGAACTCTATTTCCTCCACACACCACCTGAAAATTCACAAGACTAAGCATCCCTTTAGGGCTGGGAATGTATTTGCCAATTGCAGCCTGGAGGGGATTGTAACCAGGACTATAAAGCCCTGATGATAGTTTTATAATGGAAAGCCTGAAACTACCTCAAGTACCACCTTGTTAACGTGACT
This sequence comes from Pithys albifrons albifrons, assembly GCF_047495875.1. Taxonomy (NCBI): domain Eukaryota; kingdom Metazoa; phylum Chordata; class Aves; order Passeriformes; family Thamnophilidae; genus Pithys; species Pithys albifrons. The sequence continues at coordinate 27,354,729 of NC_092459.1, forward strand.
TTATAATACATAACAGTCTAATTTTAAAATAAGAGTCAGTTATCAAGGAATATATTTGTAGAATTATTTTTTTTTTAAACCTCTTTATTTTCCTCTTCTCTTGGATTGGAATTACAGTTTACTTTCAAATAAAATCCACTGATGAGATACCTTATGGTTTTCTACTTCAATTTTGCTGTTCTGATTGTTTTATAGATGTCCCCCATGGTCTTTAGGTTAAACTCCCTTGCAGAATCCTAGCAGTGAAATGGTTATGCAGATCAAAGTATAGTCCTGATGTCCAGAATCTGCCAACTACATTAGCCTCTTCTTAAATTGATTAGGGAGGGCATTGTGCAGGAAATGGCTATCAACATGGCTTACATTAAGAATAGAGCTAGTGCTCCAAATGTGTTGTTTGTCATCTCTCTGAGTATACATAAATGCTTGAAGCCCTGTCAGTTCCTTGAAAGTAGTTTGAGTCTTACTAGACACTGACAGTGTTGCCATGGAGTTGTACTTGATTTCACAGCAAAGATGAAACTGATTTCCAGATAACAGTTGACTTAGAAAATGGGGAGAAAATAAAAATAAGTAAACAATATTCCAAACTGATTATTATTAGATTTGATTACTATTTCCTCTGTTTTGGTATGTCTGTTATAGATATAACAGTGATATAATTTGGGAGTTGGGGTTTTCTGATTGAAAAATACAATTAAGAATTCAGAATGGAGATTATTCTTTCAAGGAAAAGAAATTAAGTGTTATACTGCATTACTTTCATTTGTGTGCAAGCAATGAGGTCTTTTAATATGTGAATCTTCTTAATGGATCTGTCTTTAAGTTGTGCCTATATAGAGGGTAAAAATTCTGTAATTGCTTCATTAGCCTGCACCTAGCCATTATGTTTCCTAAAGCAATTTGCAGCATCCTCTTCCTTTCATTGTCACATTTGATCATTTTAGAATTTGCTCTGAAGATGCAACAAGGTCCTTATGTGTGAATTTCAAGGTGTAAACCATACATTCAATAATCCTTGTTAAGAAGCATAATCAGAATCTAGCTGATGAATGATACGATCAATACTACACAACTAATCCATTTTAGAACTGAATAATAAAAAGAAGATTATGCTTTCTCTGCCAGTTAATGTCCTATGAATTCCTGCTTTACTTGAAAAGTATTGATAAAAAGTTGTGTTATTGCTGTTGTTACCATTGTATGATTCTTTAATGTATGACACACAATTGTATGATTCTTTTACTAGTGGCCAGCATTCAGAAGCTTCCTGCTGCCTCTGTTTTAACCGACATCAATTTTCCCATGAAAGGAAGAAAAGGAATGGTTGATTGGGCACGAAATTCAGAAGACAGGGTTGTCATTCCAAAAAATATCTTCACTCCTATGTCAACAGGTAAAGAAGCATATCAACATGTTAATTTTAATTAGCTTTAAGAAGGAAATTCAGAATCTTTGTCTCATAGGACCATTGTGTGATATAGGACTGGTTATTTTATCCATCTTCAAATGGAATCCAGTACCCATAGTTTATCCTAGAGGGAAATAATGGGGCTTAATTTCAGCACCTTGAACAAAAAGTCCTCCAGAAATCCTGGACATCACTTTTTACACCAAAGAGACAATGCTTTCCTTAGTTGTTGTGCACAGAATTTAATCTGTAGTGGTATGAAGTGAGCTGAAGTGCAGCTCTGCTGAACCCCCTGAAGCTGCTTCACTCCAGCAGACTGTCATTCCAACCCAACTCTTACTAAAGGGTGCTCAGCAGGCATATTACTCTAACTTCAGGTACAATTTGCAAATACTGTTGCAGTGGAGATCTCTGACATCAGAGAATTTACTCACTAGGTATTAAACTCTAATGGCATTATTTAAGAATACCGAATTATAAAGGTAAATCAACTAGCAGTGATATTAATATACAATGATGGATTTTTTGAAAATGTGATTTTCAGTTGTTTAAATCTTTTGATATGTCTCTGACAGTGCTACGTCTTTCTGACAGACTTCCACAATATAATTCAAAATTATGATAGTTTATTTAAAATAAAACTCATATTACAGAGAGAAATGATATTCACAGTTCTTTATGCCAATGAAAGTTTCAGAAAAAGAGTTTTAAAATCTTTTTTCCTTACTCTTTTCAGAACTAGATGAGTCCACTGTATTTGTACTTGGAGCAGTGTTATACAAAAATTTAGAACTCATTTTGCCCACTTTAAGGTAAGAAATTTCATAAATACAGTATGAATTAAATTATTTCAGAATCCTAACTATACTGCATATCAGGATAAAAGCAGGCAGCCAAGACTGTATTTGCATATTAGTACGGCTAGATTTTTTTTTCCCATTTAAAATGTATATGTGCATACTCATCTTTCTTTCATGCTTAGTCACTTGTATGGTGCAAATAGCCTTTTTATCAAATTGGCTTAATTTATATTTTATATAATCTATATTAGGCTTAATTACAGAAATGTTTGATTAGAAGTATACAAACTCATGCACATTAATGCTCAGGCCACTTATACTTGTGTTTCAACCTATTGTTTGTACAGTTAGTACAAATGATCTTGTAATGACATCATAACTTGATATACTAAGGTTGTCTGCTCTAATTCTACAGAATTCTCTAGCAGTAGTTTTCCAACTACTATTTCAATACATGTTTTATTCAGAAGGGACAACAGAGCTATAAAGAGGGTCCAGTTTAGAAACAAGACACGTGCTGAGCAGCTGAAGTGTGTCAGTTTTGAGGGCCATACACATACATAGGAATAGGAAGGGCCTCATGTTTTACTTTTTCCTTTCTGTATTTGATAAAAAGCAATTTGGAAATAAGCATTTCACCCCCTCTTTTCTGATTACCACTTAAGATCATGTCATGGTCCATTAATGCTGTCTTATTTTGTATGACCCTGTGCACCAATGGTCTACTAAGGCCCTTTTACAGGAAAGGAAACGTGTAGATAGTGTCACAATAGCTGCTAATGAATTCACAATAATTAGAAAGCACTGTAATAAGGAAGCCACCATATTACCTTTCCCTGCTCCATTTAACCAAAGGTTCAGGTTTTCAAACAAAGGATGGAAAAGCAATGGGGTTTTGCCAAAAGCTATCTGAAAACAAAAAGGCTCATTCCTAATAAAATTTAAAAAACACTTCCTAGTAAAATTTCAATGTGCTTTGCAAGGAGTAGCTGTAACATCAGGGACAGAAACCCCACTGAGGTGGAGCACAGTTTGAATAGTGATGTCCTGACAGGACACCTGGTTGCCTGGGAAGTGCTGGCAAGAGCCATCTGTGCTTAAGGCATGGTATAAATGAGAGCTCATCCACTTCTGAAATGTCACTAAGCACTACCCATTTGTTGTACCAGTTCCTGGAATTAGCCAGGAAGGAAGAGATGTTTGTAGATGTTTTTTTCTCTCCTGTACTCCAAGAATCAGTGGCAACTGGCTACTGTCAGTCGATTCTTTCTGGTAGACCTTAGAAAAAAATCTTCCAGTTTTAGAAAAGTACTGAGTTGGCCATGTACCTTTTAGAACTTTATATTGTAAACCATAGTATATGATCATGACTTTTCAGCTCTCTCAGGTCAATGGTTTTAATTTACAGGAAAAAAAAGTGCAAACCATGAATGCTGTATATTTGCTTGTATGAAAAGCCTTACAGAGCTAATATTTCATCCATTAGAAAAGTGATTTTTATAGGCCTTACTAGTTTTTCCCTAGAAACAGTAGCATCCCAAGCAGCAAGAGTACAGGCAGAACAGGGTCATAAAAGTATAGCAACTTAAACACTATGGAGTATGAGAAAGTACATTTTGGTTGCCAGTTTTTTTGCTTTTGTCTGTTCCACTTTCAGCTGGTTACTGATTTACACTGCAAATTTAACCATTTCTCTGTACAGTTCCGTTCACGGATAATCTATGTATATCTATTCATAAATGAAGTCTAGAAATTCAAATATGAAGGTACCACATTTTGTCTCTGAATATGTTCTACATTATTTGAATCTAATTCTCAGCTGCCCAAGAAAAGGAAAAGAGCACTATTACTTTCTGTTATGTATATGAATGAGAAAAAAAAGTCATTAATCTGCGATATAAGAATGTAGCACACATTCTCAGGTACCTATAGCCTCTTCTTTGTTTGGAATATAGCACCTTGCGCTTCTTTAACGAATTATATTTCTTATAATGAAATTATACTAAAACTTTTAAGTTTACATCTCTTACTTCATCAGGAAGTGTATCATGCTGGATTTCTTTTCCCATGGCACTCATATTCAAACTCATGCCCTTAAAATATTACCTCAAAGGTGTCACAATTTCAAACTGTTTTCACAGAATTATAGAATCATTAAACAGTTTAGTTTGGAAGGAACATTCAAAGATCGTTTCATTTTGACTCTCTGCCATGGACAGGGATACCCTCCAATAGACCAGATTGCTCAGAGGCCCATCCAGCCTGACACTGAGTACTTGCAATGATAGGACATCCACAGCTGCTCTGTGCAACCTGATCAAATGTCTCAAAAAATTCCCTTATGTTCAATCTAAATCTTTCAGTTTAAAACCATTGTGCCTTGTCTTATCACTACAGGCCTTGGTTAAAATCTCAGTCTTTATCATAGGCCACCTTTAAGTACTGAAAGCCCGCAATAAGGTCTTCATGGAGCATTCTCTTCTACAGAATTAATACGCCCAACCCTCTGAGCTTTTCTTCTCAGGAGAGATGTTCCATCCCTCTAATCAATTTCATGGCCTTCCCCTGAACCTGCTCTAACAGTTTCATGTCTTTCTGGTGCTGAGAATCCCAGAGCTGGATGCAACATTCCAAGTGGGTTCTCACAAGAGCAAAGTAGAGGGACAGAACCACCTCCCTCAACCTGCTGTTCACACTTCTTTTAATGCAGCCCAGGATACAAATGGCTTTCTGCAAGTGCACATTGCCAGTTCATGTTCAATTTTTCATCCACCGGTACTCTCCAGTACTTCTCAACAGGACTGCTCTCAATCCGTTTCTCCCCTACTCTGTACTGATATCAGGGATTGCTTCAAACCAAATGCAAGACCTTTCACTTGGCCTTGTTTGCAGCTCATGAACTTTTCAAGGTCCTTCTGGATGGTTTCCCTTCTCTCTGGCATATTGGCCACACCACACAGGGGGGTGTCATTTGCAAACTTGCTGAAGGTGCACTCAATCCTTTTGTTGATGTCATCAATGAAGATACTAAATGCTATTGAATGTATTATGACAAATTCAGATATTTTAATGTTCATTCAGCTGGAACTTCATCAAAGCTTTTGATACTGTCTCCCATGGCATTCTCCACTCAATGGTGCTACATGCAGTGGGCAGACAGTCACTTGTGGCGTTCCCCAAGGCTCAATATTGGATCCAGTACTGTTAAATATCTATTGATGATCTGGAGGAGGTGATCAAGGGCATCTTCAGTAAGTTTGTGGATGATATTGAGTTGAATTGAGAGGGTTGACCTGTTGGAGGGCAGGAAGGCTCTGCAGAGGGATCTAGACAGGCTGGATTGATGGGCTGAGGACAATGGTATGAGGGTCAGTAAGGCGAAGTGCTTGGTGCTGCCCTTGGGTCACAACAGCCCCATGAAGCACTAAAGGTTTGGAGCAGAGTGGCTGGAAAACTGCCTGGAGGAAAAGAACCTGGGAGTGTTGGTTGACCACTGGCTGAACATGAGCCAGCAGTGTGGCCAGGTGGCCAAGAAGGCCAAGGGCAATCCTAGCTTCTATCAAAAACAGTGTGGTCAGCAGAATTAGGGCAGTGATTGTCCCCCTGTACTTAGCACTGGTGAGGCTGCACCTCAAGTCTTGTGTTCAGTTCTGGGACCTTCACTTCAAGAAAGATGTTCAGGTGCTGGAGCATGTCCAGAGAAGGGCAATGAAGCCAGTGAAGGATCTAGAGAATTAGTCTATAAGAAGCAGCTGAATGAGCTGGGATTCTTTAGCCTGGAGAAAAGAGGTTCAGGGGTGATCTTATCAGTCTCTACAACTGCTTGAAAGGAGATCGTAGCCAGGTGAAGGTTGATTCCTTCTTCCAGGCAACCAGCGACAAGAAGAAATGGCACCAAGCTGCACCAGAAAAAGTTCAGGCTGGACATGAGGAAGAATTTCTTCACTGAAAGGGTGGTTAAGCATTGGAATGAGCTACCCAGAGAGGTGGTTGAGTCATCATTTCTGGAGGTGTTGAAAAATAACTGGATATGACATTTAGTGCTATAGTCTAGTTGACAAGGTGGTGATCACTCAAAGATTGGACTTGTGCATCTTGGAGGTCTTTTCCAACCTAAATGATTCTGTGATTCTGTAATTTGAAATTTGAAAAAATTGTCAACTGTGGTTAGTGATGAATTTGTTGAGTTGTTATACTCTTTGAGAAAATGAGAATTGAAATGCAGGTTTTAAAGGATCTTTAATATGGTCTGGTTTATAATTTTACACTTGTTTGAGGACAGGAATATAGTTTTCTGTAAATCCCACTGCATTTGGAAAAAGGTTTATTTTTGTTTGTTTGCATTTTGCAATGAAAATCTATCACTTTAAATGTGTTTATATTAATTAATATTTGTACTAATCTTGCTTAACTGCAATAAACATTACATAATAACCATATTAGTTCTGAACATAGTGAAATGCTTCACTGCATTAGCATTGTCTATGGAGCAAACACTGTAAAATGCAAAGGAACAAAACATCATCCATTTTTTATATGATGTCTAGAATTGTAGTAGCCATGCACAAAGCAGGAATTTTGTGGATTAGCATCTTATGTGATCCTTTTCTAAATAAAATATCAGTTGTTAAATATATCAGTGGTGGGAATAAAGATGAACAAAAAAATAAACCGAAGTAAAATAAACAAAATGAACTCGTTTTAGTTCGAAGGTCACATCATTTACACCTTGACTACTTGATAATAGAGGTGATTTCTACTGACTGCAGTTAAACATCTAGAAGGCTTTACAAGTTCCCATGTGACTTCAGTTCCAGGCTTTACATGAGTTAGGGTGGGAGTAAAGAAAATATTTTGTTGTACTTTCCAGATGAGCAGAGGTGACATGCATTCCAATACGTTCCTTAATCTTAGTATAAGAAGGTATGGAAACATCTGCATCATCACAAGGAACTTCTTTTTTTAAAAAAAAATAAGCAAACAAACAAATAAAAAATATCTCAGTATATCTTTAGGGAAAATCTTCCAAAGCACTTAAGCGAAGAATCCTCATCTGGAACATCACAGGTGTTCTGTGAGTAAAATGGGGATTTCATTATTGTGGACAGCCTATAAAGTATTTTTCACAAACTCCAAAATTAGACACATTTTACCATATGGGCTTGATTTTTCTTGGTTTTACCAGCATGGAGTCTATTAAAAGTTAGTCTTCTAAACACAGTGTGAGATGAGAACTTGGAATTACGTTAATATAGAATTTTTTTGGCAATATGTTTAATCCTACTGGTACATGTATATTATTCCAAGAATTTTGCCAGAAGTCTTTAAATGAGAGTTTAGGGAAACAAAAATGAAAGGACTTTATTCTTTGTCATAAAAATAGAATAATTATTTTTTCCATGCACAAGTAAATAATCTGCATCTGATTCTATTTCCTAATATACTTTGGTGCATTTCACTGTTCTTGTAATATCTTATGGATTTTTTTAATAGCAGATATTGTAATATTGAGTATTTCCAGAACTGTAGACTGAAATACTATTTCCACAGTTCCTGCACCCCTGAGCACATTTATGTCATTGTTAGGTTCACAGAAAATTGATTCTCAGTAATTAGACTGAGAATCATCTAAAAGATATTATATCTAATTCCTCTCCTGGGCACTTTGAAGGAATACATTGCATATTGCCATACTGTGAGGTAGTTTTTACATTTTCCTTTAACAAAGAATAACAAATAAAGATTAAAAAAAATCAATAATTTTGCTGTATCAAGCTTTTTACCCCATCCCTTAAACATCCACCATAATTTTCCTGCTAAAATTTCCTGCACTAAAGTGATCTGTTTCCCCGTTTGAAACATCATTCCTAGCCCCCTCCTTCAGGTGCTGTACAACCAAAAAGGCCAGCTTTGTTAAACTAAGGATGGAGCACCTTAGACAGGCTCTTATTGGATCACATTACACCTTTAGCATCCATATTTTTTTTTAATTTATACAACTTTTACGTTGATCAATAACTTTGATCATGCTGTCTTGAGATAGCAACATGTCTTATTCATAAGTTCATTTTTCTTGAGCAATACAGAGTCATTCTGAAATCTGAATTTCATATCACATAAAATAAACATGAATTCCCTTATATTTAAAATACCCTCAAAATTTATACCCAGTTAGCAAAAGTTTAATAAAATAACTATTTTATTAATATTGTCATTAATTCAGATCAGAAAAAAACTCTAGGTCAGCAGCTCTTGAAAGCATTTCTTGAGCTTTTACTCCATCGAACTTTGCTATCTTGAATCTTCAAGGATCTATTCAGCCATAGTTCCTAAGGAATTTAATAGATTTTTTGAATGACTGATTTCAAAACTTCATCCTGATAGGCATCTTTCTGGATAGTCAGCAAAGAACCATCCTGCACAACTTCATTTCCTATTAAAGTTGGATTTTAGATTATTTTTGATGAAGGAGGAGGACCTAATGGTGAAGTGACTCTCCACCATAAAAAGCTGTAAGAAAATGCACTTGCCCAGGAAATGTGAGATGCGTCATTCCCATTCTATGTCATTCCTAACATCAAAGGGACTAAACCCCACATATTGCACTTCCAATGACATTTTTTAAAAGCTGATTACTTAAATTCTTGGATAAGTGTTCTCAAAACTCTTGTTATAAAAAAAGATCTTAAACAAAAGTGGCTATTGCACTAATGGTTTTGAGGGAAATTATTGTGATTACAAAGCTTTGAGCTTTAATTCAGAGGCATCCTAAGATATTATGCGAGTTTAGAATACACTTGCCAGATTGTATTCTTCCACAGACTGTCCAAACAGTTAAATATGAAATATGTAACTAGGCATTCAGCCCAGAGAGGACAGCAATGAAGGATGGAGTTTTCATTTCACAATACTGTAACCAGTTATATTTATTATCTGGTGAAAAAGTCTGCTACAGGCTCTTCGGAATGTAAGTGAATTGGTAGAGTTTTCATGGGACTGAAGTAAAATGGATATACTGAATTAAAAACTAGGCACAGCAAGGAAACATTTTGCAAATCACAAGCACTGACTCTAAAAGAATACTGAAGTATCAATATTTACATTACTTTGTGTGAATTTCCAAAATGGACATAGTCTCAATAGCTAGTAAACTCTATTTCCCCTTGTCATGATCTGGTAGAGAGATCAGTATTTTATTTAGAGTTTTGTTCATTTGTTTGAGTTTTCTTATCATTATACCTTGCTAGGGGAAAATGACAGATATTCAGCTACTGTAATTCTACAGAATGCATTGAAAGTTTGCTGAATATTAAATGTTGATCTGAGAAATATGTTATCTTCAACAATGTGTAAGAATTTAAAGTGTAACAAAAGAAAAGAAATAGGAATTAAGTAACATAGAAAGCCACTTCTATTATATTTCTATTATTTGATTTGGCTGAGTAAAATTGGACTAAAATTCATACCTTGCCCCAGAAGAATAATTTCATTCCTTGTGGTGAATGAAGTGCCTGATGAGCTAAGTTTCTATTACTGTAGCCATGGCAATTCCTGTTCCAGTGATCCAGAAGAATGGAATCCTCTCCTAAATACAAACTCCCTAGAGACAATAAGCAATGCAACAACGACAATATACTGTCTATTATAATTACATCTAAACTGCTTAGTTTCTTCTTTGATAAAATCTACCTGTGAATATATTACTCTGTGAGGTGTTGAAAGCAGCATCACATACAAAGGAAGTACCATAATGATCATCAGAATCAGTCAGGCTGATAACTGATGGTTGTTCTAAATCTGACAGGGTCATAAGAATCAAGGATCTCAGACATGAACGTTGTGTCATCATGTCTTTATTCCTGTAGTAGCATAACCTTGGCATTACTAGGTCTGTCCTAAAAAGATTACTGTGATACATAGTGATCCACATTTTATATGAAAAGAGAAATTGATGATGAATTAGAAAAATTGACAGAAAATAGTTATTTTGCATAACCCAGTACAATAACATAGGACCGAGTCTAATCTCACATATGAGAAAAAAATATTGGGTTTTGGCAGAATTAAAGTCAGGGCACAACTCTGGTTTAAATTTTAATAATTATTTAGATTATGAAGCTACCCACTCACATACCAAATATGTTGTTTTTAAAAAACTTGGAAACAGAAAAGGTTTTTTCATGAGTACAGAATCAACTGTGCAAGCTCCCATTGCATTCATCAATCTTCACAATTTCACAGTTAACTGGGGGAAAAAAAGGCCAAAATATCACTTTGGAAGAAAAATGACTGTCTCTTACAAAATATAACTAGTGGGTCTGTATTGAGCAAAGAACATGACATGCACTCAAACATGCACAGAATCCTTTTGTCATCAATACATTCTTCTAATTAATAAATTGTATTGTAAGGAATTGCATTTCCACATCCTTTGGTCCTTAATGTGTTGGGTACAGTTGGAAGTGAGTGTTCTCACCACTGCCAAACAAATCTGTTTTCTCCCTGGAGATCTGTCAACTAAAGTCACAGAAAACACCCAGTGAGGTACTTCTTTACATGTAATATTCAAAGCCTCATTTAAATTCATACGAAGTGAAATCTTCCAAATTTTTACTGTTTTGTTTGTTTATTTGTTTTATTTTGGTTTTTTACAGGAATTTTACAGTTGTTAATTCAAAAATCATTGTTGTTACTATACGACCCGAGCCTAAAACTACGGATTCTTTCCTGGAGATAGAACTGGCCCATCTGTCTAATGTAAGTATGAGGATAGTGAATATGCTTTTACAAGAGTGTTTGTCAGATCATATGAGAGAAAAAGTGGTGTTGTTTTAAAAAAACAGGTAATAAAACGCAGTTTAGCTTGTAAAATTTAAGCCCAGGAGCAGTGTAACAATCTTTGAAACGAATGTGTACTTGTTTCATGCATCTGTATATACAAAACAAAAATAATTGTTGTTTTGTGGGTTTTGAGGGTTTTATTTAAACAGCAATTTCTACACAAAATTTCCATTAAATGCTTTGATGATTACAATTTGAAATGTAGTATTCTGCTGAATGCCTAACCTTTTCCTCTCTGCATAGATCATAGAGCTACACAGATCTTCAGACCTTTTCTTCTTTTCTTTCATTATTTCATACTCAAAAGCCAGTTTGTACTTAACTTGTTTTAGCAGACTTTGAAAAAATATGCTCTGGTTTCAATTTAGCACATAGTTCTTAAAAATGTTTGAGATTTTTTGTGCAATCATTAAAATTCTGTGCTTTTCAGCCTTTAATATCACATTAAAAATGTTTTAAATCTGAAAATAAAGGGACTTTTTTTCTAAATATATGAAAAATATGGAGAATTTTTCTTTCTGCTGTCCACAATCTCCCAGCAGTCACATAGATGTACAATATTGGGAATGTCAATATGTGAAAGCACAGCATATAAACTCACTCTTTTATGTTATTAAGACCTAGAGTTTACTTTGAATAAAGTCATAAAGAGTCAAATAGAAGAGACAGTTACTAGACCTTTTGAAAATAGTATTGTTATGCAAAAATCTTTAAAGTCATGATTTTTTTAGTTATAAGCAGTTAATGAAGTGGTCATAGGTACAATTCAGCTGGAGAATTTCCAAATATTTCAGTCAGTAGCAAAATTAGATTAGTAACTCTGGGCAAAAGTATGAAGAAAACTTTTTGAACTCTAGATCTTTAATTTACATTTTATTCAGGGTTAGAAGAAACTGACTATTTTGCCATCAATGGTCATTATGACCTGCCATTCTGTTCCCTGAAAAATGCCAATGCAAAGAACATCTAGTGAAAGGCAGACAAAAGGAATAGAAGAACATAAACTGATCTTACTCCTTACCTTCCAATAAGATTAGAAGTTTATTGATGAAGAATTGTGGGGATTTGGGGAGCTACTTACATGAATTGAAGCATATCACGTTTATATTTTGAAATTGAAATTGCTACTTCCAAAAGTGTAGATAGCAGGTAAGAAAAAAAGATTTTCATTAATTTGGTCACTTATGCTAGAGAAGAAATAAAAATATATACAAAAAATCGTACTAGTAAACAATGTCTCAGCATTGAAAATATTTCTAAGTCAAACACAACCTATTAAAGAAGCACAACATAGGCAAGCCTAGACTAATAAAAAGTTGAACTGCTGTCCCCAGAAGATGAAATTCTAGAAAATTATTAGAGGTGCATTTTTTTTTATTCCATCTCTTTGATTTATTTACAAAGCAAATTTTTGCCAAATTTGAAAATCTTGGAAATGAAACTTCATTGTTACAAAAGGTTAGATTAAAGACACTGACTGTCACCTTGCTTTGGAAACCTTTCAGTAACTGAATATTAATTAATATTGTACGAGCTCATATCTTGACAAAGAAAAAAGACAGTAACCTTGCCAACACATATCAGAGCCCTTGGGTTTTTTTGGCTCAGTTTTTGCCCTATAATATAATCCAGAGGAACATCAAGTGCTTGGATAAAATTTTCAGCCCTTAAATTAATTTTACAGACATACTAAATTCATACAGAATCTTAATCCACCTGAATATACAAGCTGGATCAGCAGATACAATGACAATATATTGCTGTAGAAAATCTGTGAACGCAAATCAGTTTTACAGTTTTAATATCTTTGATGATTTTCGTTCAAGGCCTAACCTTCATAATGGTACTTTGTTTGAAAGAACTAAGGCTGTAGATGCATAGAAATGTTACTTTGCCTTCAGATTGAATCTAATTCTAATTTTCTTTGCTATAATTTTCTCAGTTGAAAATAAGATTATTCAATTATAATATATTACTATAGAAAAAACTTTATGTCACATACAGATAGATAAAACTATTGTTATTACATCTTTAGTGTTTGACATTGCCTATTAATGGCTCACAGATTAACCCTTATGTCAGTTAAATAGATTAAATATTAAACAGAAAATAAAATATAGGCATTCTCTTTCATCTCATTTTTTGAAGGGCTCCTTGTCATACTTGTTCCTTTCAAACTTTTGTTCTTGCAATGCTGTTTATTATTCATAGCAATTTGTTTGGAAATTGATTTTATGACTGATTTTTTAAGCATGCTTACTAATATAGAGGGGGATATCCACGTTTGTTCTTTTACCTCCTTTTCCATGACTAAATTAAGTAGATAAGAGATTATGAAAAAAAAGATGGGAAAATGGATCATTTAAAAAGAGTTAATATGGCTAAACTAAAATTAGCCTTTAAATATAACTTTATTCAAAAATTATAATGATTTCTTAATTTTATATCAAACCTAAGCAGTTTATTAATAAAACTGGAGGATGATTTTTTTGGAGGAAGTGCAAATCTCAATTACATGTGCTGTTTGAAATATTGCATGATATTTGGATTTGTAGATAAATTCAAATACAACAGACAGTCAACTACAGGAGATTGTGCATTGCAATCATTAAGAGAACATGATATTTGGTCTTATGCACTGTGCACATGTAGATGAATGGGACCACAATTTTCCAGTACTTTGATTAAAGAGACACCAAAACCAATCTTTTAAAAAATGCATGACTCAAAATCCTCTTTGCTCCAGAGAGAATATGAACTCTCACCTCCTGACAGCACAGAAGTTTACTCCAGGGACACTTAAGTAACAAGCCAGCAGTACCATAGAACATCGAGCTTTCAATAAGACTGAAAAGCCTGGCAACAAAACACAGCTGGCACTGTGCTGGGTAGCTGTCAAAGTTGCCAATCACGTCTGGAAAATTCAGTTTTATATGCTAGGCAGAGATACATACACGTACACACTCTCACACAAATGTCTATTTTTGAGATATCCAAGTAATGTACGGTAATGTACAAATCAATACTAGAGCAGTCATAAACATTAATGGACACAGTAGCTGCTTCCTTAGTGCCAGCTGAGTAATTAACTGGTAAATGCACTTGCCCTCACAGAGAGTGATGGCTGTTGGAGGCAGCTTGACAACAGCAGTGTGATGAGATGTTGCCAGACCCAGAAAGACTGGGAAAAAGGGAGCAACAGATTAAGAGCAAAGAAGCAAATATAGAGACAGGTTCCTTGTGGTCCTCGCAGTACTTCAAGGGTGTTTGATCAGGATATCAAAAGAGGAAGAAGTTCTGAAAGGCTGCTGTGCCCTGGCAAGCTGCCACTCCTAGTGAAGCAAACCCTCACAGCAGACTTCCTTAAGGAACAGGAGTAATACGTATCCCACTTTCCATGTTTCTGCCTACTCTCTCATTAGTGACTGCAATAGCCAAACCGACTGGGTTTTTTTTATTTGAATACATTTCAAACAGAGTGATGTGTGTGACCTGACAGCAGTTCTATTGTGTTTCAATTTTCTGCAAAGCCTTTTATTTCCCTCTGTTTTGTAGATTTCTTTATAATGCACATTTTTTTTCTGAAAGTGTTTTTGTATTCATTCTACTTGCTCTGTGGGAATAGGAAACATAAACTATCTGATGTCCACTGATAGGAAAGAGAGGTCTCAGATCTGACATGCAAAGCCTTATTATCATGCAACTATAGGAGTACTTTTTAATATACGTGTATAGCTATGTCAGATTGCAAGTAGAACTTCTTCACCCAGACTTAGGATGCAAATTAATACTCTTTATAAATTTACATTTTAAAGGAAAGGTAATTCTGCACTGACATTCTGTATTTCTTGATTCTTGCCCTTCTATATCCTCTTCCATTTATATATCTGGAAGCACTTGGCTATTGATGCTGGACCTCATCTCTGAAACTTGACTGGCCTGTAATCAAGTGCTTTGTCCTGTGCCCTCTTTACCATCCACTTCTTTATATTATAAATACTTCAGGAAATGGAGCATCCTTTATTTATGTTTGTACAGTGCGATGTAAATATAAAGTGCCATAAGTATATGTTGGTTTTAAATATTTATACTCATAAATTCAATGCAGTCAGCAAAATACAGAAATAGAGGTTCAAAGTTTCCCTAAATGCCTCTTTCACAAGCATCTCCAAAAGGATCTATTTTATCTTTGACAAAGAGGTGGATGGAGTAATTTAAATATTTAATAGATTTTACTTCACAGGTTGCCATGTTTTTTCTATAAATAAAACACTTTTCAGAATGAAATATTAAGGTGTGCTTTGGTTATATGAAATTGCCTTTGAATCTACTGCACCTACCCTGTTCACTAACATTAATGTACAAAACCAGTAATTGTTTCTTCAAATCGCTTGTGATTTTTTAAAAATACATATTTTTATTCTGTATTGTATTTATTTTGTTTATGTAGTTCTGACTGCTGGGAATACCTAATGCTTATGATGAACAGGAACATGGGTTTGCAATTTTAAGTACTTCTAAGTCAACCTGAGTAACTTTTAATTTTTTCTCAACTCTACCTTAACAGCAAAATAAACATGAGTAATAATAAAGACTTTTCAATTTCCCCAAACATTCCCTATCGTTCAATGATGTGTAATAAACTGTAATAATTCCCATCCTGTTCTATATCAAATCAGAAATCTTCCACTGACTTTGAAGATGTAGCTGGGATTATAAAGCTCAACCACATCAAACATAATATATTTATTTTAAGCAAAAGGCTCTGCTGATTTAGGACCTAATTGACAAATCCTTTGGGTATTGAATTTGGAGTCATCTGAAATCCCAGCCTACAGACATTTTGCTCAACATATGCTTAAAATTTTTAACAGCATTACTGGTTTTGGCATCCAAGTTCCTAAGGGGTCTAAAGTTCTGCTTCTAAACACACCAGATATGTTCAGTCAAGTCTCTTAACAGATTAACTTTTATCTCGTATTACACTTCTACTAGGGTATACCAAATATACCTTATGCTTACCTTATCTAAGCAGAGAATGTATGAGTACTCTGCTCTGAGGTTCAAGTGCTTTTTAAATACTCTATAAGAATTAACCTTATGTTTTTGCCATTGCAGTGGCATTAATTCATCAGAGTAAAAGAATAATCTGGTAGGAGGAGACCCAAATAAATTTGTAGGTCAAGCATGACACATACTTTTGTATACCAATAACTAATAGGTTTGTTTGCTTTCTTCTTAGGGTACATTGAATCCCTACTGTGTGCTGTGGGATGACTCAAGAATGTAAGTGACAGATGATTGCTTCTATTTCTATGGCTCAAATATTGCAAACTACATAATGATTTTTAAGTAGTTGGTCAGTAAACAGGTTGCTACAAGGGCAGAGAAAACAAACCTCTGAGAGCATGAAAGTACTTGATTGTCTTCCTTTTTGCAGCTATGTAAATTGAAATACAATATCTCACTAGGAAGAGATTACTCACATAGTAATTTTAATCTGCTTTCTCAAGATTAAAATGAGGATGTCTAAAAACTATAGTTCCTTGGTGGTAGTTGCCGGGCAACAAGCGAGTGGGTAAACGATGAG
This sequence comes from Pithys albifrons albifrons, assembly GCF_047495875.1. Classification (NCBI taxonomy): domain Eukaryota; kingdom Metazoa; phylum Chordata; class Aves; order Passeriformes; family Thamnophilidae; genus Pithys; species Pithys albifrons. The sequence goes on from NC_092459.1 coordinate 27,371,371, forward strand.
ACGAATAACTGAGGAAGGCTCCCATTTTGTTCCTGCAGGGAGAAATATAATTTTCAAGTGTGATCTCCACAATAATCTTCATTTAAGTTGATTCAAATTTTCATTTTCGTTTATTAAAATAATACCTATATACTAAGCAGTGAAAGCTTACTATCACTCTTCTGATACTTTTTTCAGAAAATGTTGCTCTATAAAAAGTACAGCAGTAAAGTCAGTGTGGTTTAAAAAGAATCTAAAGTTCGTGCAGTTGTAATTTGCTGCATTAATCTTTCACAGTAAATCCAATTAAAGTCAAGGTGAACTTTGCATAGATGCAGATTGTTTCAAGAAGTATCCCTATATGATTGCCATGTTATTTTTTTAAATATGATGTTGTACTTCCTATCCAGGTATATTTTATATGTCTTATGATACAGACTCATCTACAGTGTTAGAAATTGTATGTGATTTTATGAAGGCTTTTATCCTTGAGCTTGGGTTTACAACAGTACTGTATGGTTTAGAAACAAAATTATAATACAGAAATGAGAAACTTTTGATGTGATAGTAGAAACCATTCCAAATACAAGTCGTACCATGGTCTGTGTCTCCACAAAATAATCTTAATGTCATTATTTACCAGCATCATAGTATTCAATTTCTGTGAAATCTGTGGAATTAATTACCTAAAAGACTTAATACTATGCATTATTATGAGCACATGGAATGCAAAAGATTTGAAACATGTTCTTTACTTCCTCTTTTCAATGTTTGGCTTACACAGGAGTGGTATAGTGCTTTGTTCATCATTTTTTATATGCATTACTTTAAGCACTGTGTATTTAGAGCACATGCTCTGATTTCACTGTTCCAGTCCAGAATATCAAGAGCACATTTGAATGAAATTAGACTACTTAAAAAACAAAAACAAAACCAAAAAAACCCTATGCTGTGGATTTACCATGTCATTAACATGCAGGTATTTGCCATGAATGTGTGAAATAATTGCAAACAAATGTATTTTGTGCTTCCCAATTGTTATGCATGCATTTCTATTAGTATTGTTTATAGAGAAGTTCAGTGCTACATGTACGTACTGACTTCAGTATGCTCAGAATCTGGATGGAACAGTGAACTTTTGAAACATCTAAAATTTATATAAAGATTACATAAAATAGTCTGAGGTTTTGAGGAAGCAACACATGCTTTTTTATTCTGAAGGATATATTTTCTAGGCATAATTTTTAGTAGTAGCTATTGAAGATGTTAAAATATTTTAAGATTGGAGGTATTCTTGGAGATGCATCCATTTTTAAAAGTGATATAAACCCTCAATTATGCTCAATAAGATGTGATGCATCTGTAAGGTCTGCATAGACACCACTGTCATTTGTTTTGCACATGTATATGTGCTATTTTATTAGAATGTGACACTATCTCTCACCTGAGTGTGCAATAGGAAGAGCAAACTTCTACTTTTTTCCTCCATTCCTTTAAAAACCCCATCTATTTAGCTGTGAGACCATTAACTTATTCAAAATTTTATTTTTGAAATGCTGTTTCCTTTTGGTTTTGACCATTTTATTTGTATTTGTATTTAGTCAGGAATATTTCAGAATTTGTATTCTCACACTGTGAGTTTTAAATTATTAAAGCTCTATAATGCTGACCCAGTACCTATTATTTATAAATCCCAATGAATAAATAGTTAGGTGCCCATGACTATGTTGGGTTCTTGTTGGCCTGTTTTAGTTTTCCAAGCCTCAGGGATTAGTCATCCTCAGCAGTAGGCAACTGGATTTGATGGATTAATAGCCTAATTCACACTGCAAATCCTACAGAGCTGTGATGCACTAATGTCCTTTCAAACCAAGTAATTTTTGCATAACCAGGATATGGCAAGTGTTTTGAAATAAACTCAACAAAATGTAGTCTGCCTTTAGTTGAATGTGCTTAACTAATCAATTGTTGTGAGTCAGGTGTTTTAAATTAAGTGGTTTTCAGATGTAAACTGTGTTTGCTTTGATCATCGGCATACAGCCAGCAGTAACCTCTAATGAGTTTTGCCATCTTTTTAGACACATCTCCCACATCTTTAACTGAGTGCCTTGCAAGTTCATGTTTGGTCAATGATACTCCCTCCACTGATCTTGTCAGTTTAATTGTTCTCCAGCAGCAAGGAAAGCTTTATCTGTCTGGATTTTGGCCATGCTTTTCAGGAAATTGTCAATGATTGCATTTCCTTGACATCCATTCTTGAAGAAAGTTCTGGATCTGTGAACTCTTTAATCACACCAGATCATCAAGCTTATCCTACTGCCAGTGGTATCTGTAACTCTTTGGTCATCCTAACTTTGGCAAAAGAAGCTTTAATCTATTCCTTCTATGAGATTTGGTGATTCTTCTCTCTGATTGTTTTTTTAAGCTTTTTTTCATTTATCAAGCTGGCAGGTTTGTGCCCTTTCTGTTGGCAACTGGTCAAATGTGTGTGTAACATTGAGACAGTGCAACTAGAGAATAAAATATTTTGTCATGTATTAAATTCAATTCAATAATTCAGCATTTTATTTGAGTTTATTATCCCGAAATATAGAGCATATCTGTCTGTGTTGATTGAAACCAAGCTTTTTATGAGTTCTGGTGCTTTCTTTGATACTTCCAGCTTCCCTACAGAAGGCTAGTAGTATTAGTTGTTTGTAAGTGGTGACTTACCCCCATCCCTCAGCCTCAGAAATCTGAGAGGTATCTTCATCTATCCATTTCAGAAAATGTATTCTAAATGTTGCCTTCAGTAAAGTCTTAGGATTCAGAATGCTTCTCCTTCTAGTGTGTGGGAAAATACGTTGAATATTTATAACTAACATTCTGAGAAGAAAAAGTTTAGTTCCTTAAACCAACCAGCCAAAAACTCCAGAAAGAATTTTGTCTTTTCTGTTTGGCATTGTCTGGCATGAGCAAACTATCCCTATTGTCAGGAATTGTTTGTGATATATCAGTTCCAGGGTTTCATTCCACATAAAGAAAAGGACTTGGTCAGGTACTGGGGCTGACTTTCCCACCCCACAAAAGTGATTTGAAAGATTTTATGATGAAACAAAACTTGAAAGTTTTTCATTTGTCCCTCCTACCTTTCTGGAAAGGAAAAGAAGAAAGGATAGGGAGACAACAAAGACAGTCTCAACCAGCAAGTGATATAGTTAGATGCATTTACTTGGGGACTTCAGAGACCATCACTTCATTTTTTTCTTTGTATAAGTTACTTGAGGAGTTTGAAATACACTTTTCAGCCTTACGGGAGCAGCCCATGCCCACTGAGCTGTCAGCTCCTCTGGAGCGTGTTACTCACAATGTGTCCTGCTGGAACTCTGCCATATTATTTAGGAAAATATTCATGGGTTGGGGAACTGATTCCCAGCACCTCTGTATTTAATTTTACCGCTGTTTCTATGTGTTTGTCACCATGCCAAACCTAAGTCTTAGCTATATCACTATCAGGGTTTGAGGGTTTTTTTGCCTAACACTGTTTTGTTTTATGCAAGTTTTGGTAAGGCTCTGTAAGCCCAGGGGATCAAAGAATCCTTATATACATGCATACGTTTCCATTTAAAGAATGCCATTTTTTGTGGCTGTCTGAACAGTTCTCATGAACTTTGCTGCCATCTCTGATGTTTATATCTGTGATGGGTGCCATAACAGACAGTCTGTATGGATGTTGTGATTTAATTCCAGCCAAAAAATGAGCACCACTCAGCCACTCACTCACTCCCCCAGAAGTAGGATCAGGAAGAATATCAGAAGGGTAAAAGCTACAAAACTCATGGGTTGAGATAAAGACAGTTTAATAGGGAGAGCAAAAGCTGTGCACACAAGCAAAGCTAAACAAGGAATTAGTTCACTGCTTCCCATGGTCAGGCAGGTGTTCAGCCATTTCCAGGAGAGCAGGGCCCCTTCATGTATGACAGTCACTTGGAAAGACAAACCCCATCACTCAAAAGGTCCCACCCTTCCTCCTTCTTCCCCTCAGTTTATATACTGAGCATGATGTCATTTGATGTGGAATGTCCCTTTGGTCAGTTTGGGTGAACTGTCCTGGCTGTGCCTCCTCCCAATGTCCCATGCAGCCCAGACTTCCTCACAACAAGGCAGTATGAAATACAGAAAAGGCCTTGGCTCTATGTAAGTCCTGCTCAGCAATAACAAAAACACCTCCATATTATCAACCCTGCATTCAGCACAAATCCAAACCACAACCCCAGACTAGCCAATGTGAAGAAAATTACCCCAGCCAAAACCAGCACAATGGTTCTCTAGGATCCACGAAAGTTTGGCCTGACAAAATAAGTTACTTGTCTTAGAGAACTCAGCCCTTGGACTCCTGAACCGAAGTGCAGAATTCAAAACACCAAGAGGCTGGAAAAGTAAGTGCCACAGTACTGAACATCAAAAGTACCACCTTCACATGCAACCCTCAGGGCGTGGTGAGTCACTGGAAGGAGGTGATAGCTCACATGACAGTTTCCACAGTCACCAGCTGATGAGAAACACAATGGAGCTGTTTGTTCTTGTAGAAGTGTTTTGGACATAATGTGGGCACATGTGTTCTCCACAGGACAGAGTCAGTTGTTGCTGGTGTGCTCCACATCTGTACATGGTGCAGCATAACGTCTCACAGCACTGGGTAAGGAAAGGGTTTTAATACTCTGAGGCTCTTTTCTGCCAGTTGCTGCTGAAGGGTGTTGTAACAGTTTGACAGTGTTTTATTTGTCCATATGTGTGCTCATAACAGTTTGTGCCTGCTGACTATACAGTTGGCAGAACTATGATGCAATTAGCCGAAATTTTTAATATTGCAAGAATTTTGACTGGATTCAGTTTTAGTTCAGGACAAGAGATAGGTCTGCTCTACTTTTTTCCTCCCACTGTTATACATATTTATGTTAGATCTGCTACCCTAAAGCTATGTGAAATTATGAATACCTGTATATGAGAAATGACAAATTGCATACATTTATATATCTTCATGATTTCACTCCAGACGTATTGTAACATCCTCCGTTAAAAACAAGGTTAAAAAAGTTTGCAATTACTTTTTTCTAATGATCCCCTAGAGCTTTTAATTCTTTTTCTTCCACTGTTTCTGGATACAATTCTGGGGAAATAGTCCATAAAGGAATTTCTTCAATGCAAATAAAGAAGAGTCTACCAGTTAATTGTGATTTTCTGCCTATAGGGCAGAATATAACTCAGCTTTACAATATAAGCTTGCATGCATACCAGCAAAACAACTTTTATATTTTATTGTCTGGTGGTAAAATTGACAGGGAACACTGATCTTCTATGTGTCTCTCCTCTCCACTTTGATTGTTAAAACTAGTGTGATGGACCATTAGACGTTTGGGTTTTTTGGTTTTGGTTTTGTTTTGTTTTGTTTTGTTTTGTCCTAGCGTTGCAAACCTTTGAAAATATACTCAAGACAACTCTTTGTAACTTTTGTCAAAATGCGTCAAGCTAATCATCAAATAATTAGAATATTCAAAGTCAGAATTTACTTCTGGAAATATGAATAGTTGCTTCATATTACTTTACAATAATATTATTTTTTGTCACCAGAAAGATATGAGGGAAATTGAATGAGAGTAAGTAAGTATAGTTTGGAAATATCTTTCAGCTAAATCTTTGCTTCTTCTGTTGACTACAGTCAGACATTTTGGTCCAGCTTTACAGTCAATCTTTGCTTCTGTCACATTTTTCAAGGCAGAAAAGTCTCTTTCCATGTTCGCTTCTATGCTTATGTTCATTAATGAACTTATTCAAATATACATGCCCCTGGAGTGCCTACTTTTCTGAAGAACTTTCTGTAGTGGAACCTGTGCAATAGCACACTGCATAATCTTGTGTTCCTGATAGCCTTGTATAAAGAATTGGAAGACTCTACAAAATCATATTTTTTTCATTAAAACATTATGGAATGAAAAACGTAATCCAAACTCCCTTTCAGACAACTAAAAGGCTTTGACTGATTTGAATCAGATCCAGCAGCAAACCACTGCTCAAGCCATGCAAGACCTAAATTTTTAAATTATTAAATTCACAAACTGCTAAGATTATACTGTAATGCAGAAAATTAGTTCTGAAATATTGTACAATATAAAATGGAGTGCCTTTATGTTGAAACAGTCAGACCAAAATTTTCTTTGCTTGTCATACACAAAATGAATCAGTATATATGGGAGGAATATATAATTTAGTACTTTTTTGTAACACAGCTTTTCACTAACACCTACACAGCCATGAACAGAGCTTACATGGCCTGCTGAGACTTATAACAAAAAAGGGAAATCAAATTAATTCCTGCTAATAAGTTCACTTTCTTTTTAATTTTTACTGGGTGATTAATCAACTCCATTTGTTGAGAACTCAATTGCTATTTATTGCCCTTATATAAATGTAGATTTTCACGAACTAAAAATAGTGGTTTCTTGTAATTTCAAGCAATTAAAATTCTGAAATGTGACTAAAAGGAACTAGGGATTGTGTCTTTATAATCAAATTTAAATATATGAATTGGACTTTTGACAGATTTTTACTGCATAATGAGGACAAAAGATAATTGAACAGTTTGAATAAACTTCACAAGAGGAAAAAAAATTGGTCATGATTTGGTTTTGTACCTATTTTTCCAGAAAAATTAATGTATGTTGCTAAGTCGAATGTAATGTGATCGTTGTTTTCCCTAATAATACTTCACCAAGAAATGCAGCAGATGGGATTTGCAAATCCACCATGGACTTGGGTTAACTTCTAGAAGAAAACAATATTTACCAAATACATCTTCCGGAAGTACAACACGGCACAATGGAACTGCAAAAGTTTAGCAACCTTTCTCATTTATATTATGTACCTCCTAAAGTTTGTTACAGCTGTGGATGTAAAAACAATTTAACAGAGGTGAATGTCATCCTCACAGGTTTACAGATAGGGGAAACTGGATCATAACAAAAGCAAAGCTCTTTGTCTAAGAACACTCATCAAATCCTGACAGTTGGAGTTCCAGATTCCTGAGCCCTAATTGACAATGCTCTCCAGCTGTTCTCAAAGCCAATGTCATTCCCCTACCATGACGTGGATCTCTAAATTTTACATAGTATTATAATGATATTTCTATTTTTTTTCTCATTCATTCTCATGATCTCATGACTGTTGCCTGTTCTGGAGAGTTTAGCTCTGTTTATGCAACAGAATTAGTGCAGCAGCACCAAAGGTCCTTGTATTACACTGTCTTCAACCAAAAACGAAGTCTGCATTCATCACCAAATAAACTGAATAACCTAGGAAATACTTGCTTATCCATTGAAGGAGGAACTGTGTTGAAGTATCCTTCTGCCATTCTCTCCTGTTCCTTTGACATTGGGGGTACAGATCATGTGCATAAATTGCTTGTAAGTAAATCATGTTGTTTGTTACATTTAAACTTACTTGCAGACAGTACAAAAAATCCCCGGAGCAACTGGTATAAATAACTGATATAAATATATCTACTTTTAGTAATATGATAAAAGACAATATAATAGAATACAATATAATTTTTAGCACACTTTCAGAGTATAGATTTCCTTGTCTTTGTTTCAAAATGTGTGGATCTAAATCTCCTGAATTAATAAGTATTCTCTCAGATAAATCTAGCACCATGTAATTCCTTGTAGTCCAGTCTGTCTTACCACAAGAAGTGGGTTTTGACAAATTGACCTTAAATAAATGTCTGAAATAGCATTTTGAAATGCATGCTAGAAGTCAGCTTCCAACTTTACCAGTTTTTCTTAAATTGTCAGCTCTGAAATTGTATCTCCACCTATTAAAACTGTAAAACTCCATCAAAACTAATCAAACACATGTCTAGTGTAAATCTGCCATATTTTATCAACCGCTATCACAAGCATACACGTTGTAATGCTGTATCAGCATCTTACTGACCTCACAGTTGTCTTTACACATGATTCATCTTTTGCTGAATCTCTGTCCCAAAGTTCGGTAAGATGAGCAGATTTAGTAAGATCTCTTCCTTGACCAGTCACTAGAGGGAAGCAAAGACCTTCACGTGCCTATCCATGACGTCAGTTAATGTCTATGTCCTCACTTCTATGTCCTCACTGACAAAATCTGGTCAGTATTCAATCTAAAATTTTGAAATATTAGTGGCATAGGAGCTATGCACATATATCATACTGCAAAACCTAAGATAAAATATACTAATTTCTTGCTATGTTTTTGTTGCTCCACCCTTAGTTATCCATACTTTCATTCCATATTTTTTCTGTACTACTTAGAATCTCTTCCTGCTTAAGTAGTTCTTCAGTGTATACCAGGTAACCTGATCAAAAGAGCATCCAGTCATTAAATGAGGCTAAGCCATCATACACTCCATTTCAGCACAGAAAGAATAACGTGTATATATGAATTTATATTTATCTTCCAGTTTTTGAGGGTTATATGTGAAGTAGGTTTACTGTATACTATGCTATTACTATATTTACTTCAGCCCTGTTCTGATTAGTAAGAACACAACTCATCATTCTCTCCTATGAGCTAGGGTGGTTGAATTCCTTTAAAACAGAAACACTAGAGGCCAATGTTGCATTTGATAAAACATGACATTTCCTTAAAGGAATGTACCAGATGTGTATTGAATTACTTGTAGAAAATGAAATGCCCAGAAACAGGGATAAAATATTAAAAATAATGGGTTTGGGTTTATTACTTAAAATTCTAAATTATTTAAAGATTGCAAGGGCAACATTTGTACAACTTACCACTTAATTTAAATAGAAGACCTTTTATTAAGCTTAAGCTATGCAGGTTGGCCAGACCTTAATGAGAGTAATACAAATGTGTATCAGGATTTAAACAAGTTTAAATGGAAGGTAATATGCTAGATGAACAGCTCCAAGCAAAGCAATTTCACGAAAGAAACCCCTCCTGTGTTGAATAGCTGATAGATTATGGCTAAATAGATTTTTAGCTGAAAGCACAGTGTATTTGTGATGGTTTTTTAATGTTATCATCATCTTCTCTGATAATGTTGAGTAAGAGAGATTTCTTACATAGCTAGTTAACTAAATATAATATGCATTCAAGTCCATGTGCTGGGGATAACATTCTGCAATCCTTGCTACTATTCTAAGTAATGGAGTGTATAATACAATTCAAATTTCACAGGATATAGTTAGAATTCTCAATGCTACCTGTTATCCTAATGATGGCATTTCTAGTGGTTATCTTCTATCTACCCATAACTATAGAAGCAGAGCAAAATATTTTTCCATGTGTCTAAAGTGGTATTAAAATACCATGTTGTTACTGTAAGTTCATAACACAAATATGGTCTTGATATCAAGTTTACCATAGAAGGCCCAGGCTTAAACAACATGATGGATTTGGACCATAGAATCAGAATCACACCGCAGTTATTGACACAAATCCAGAGTCATTCCATCAACATGAATGTCAAGAATTAAGGGATTGTGCATATTGCTGTGTAGAGCAATAGAGAACTAGAAAATTAAGATCATTCCTTATAATGAATCTGATATATTTGTTTGCTTAGCCTGTAAAGAGTACATTATTTTGACCAAACTTAAAACTAAATACTTTAAGCTAATGCTACTTCATTATTGCAATTTTGATGGCAATATAGACCTATTAAATGTCTTTTTTAAATGCCAGTGTGTATTTTCTTTGTTATCTGCTCAGTTTTAAATGGCTATTCACCAAAATAAGGCATAGTTTTAATATAATATAAAAACAGCTTAAAATGTAAAGGTATCAAATATCAAATAATAACATAAGCAAAAAATACCAAAACCAAAAAATAACAATTTCATTTGAACAATTTCTGATTGAACCTAGCCAACATAGTGCTACGCAGCTAGTATAGAAATTCTAAAAAGAGAGCAAGTGTCAACAGCATTCAGAAAGTTATCTAACCTCTTTTTAAGCAGTTTATACTCTAAAGGTTATAGCGCAACAGGAAAAAATCAATAGTGTCTCTTTCTATGCAGGTCACATCTTCAACCCGTTCTTCCCCTTCCTTCTCCTTTTTGTTGTAAGTAGACAGTCAAACAAATGATGTTTTAGGTAGGCAAATTGTGTGTGTGCTTACACACATACTTCATCATTTCTTGTACACACAGAGATTAAAATCTTTGATGAGTAAAACACATAAAATATTTACAACTGGACCTTCAAGAAGTACAAATGAAAATATGAAGCATTCATCTCATTATTGTGCTATTCAGCAAAGCATGCTCTGTGTATTGCAATATATATTTATCTGATGTAAGGTTCTACATGCTTTTAATGTTATTTATATTGAATAATACATACCGGTCTTAAACTAGGTGACATGCACCTTAATATGAATTATATTGAATCTTCTTAATTTTAAATACAGGGGAAAAATTATGCTAAATTTACCAAATCCACTGTTTTTTATCTATCTATCTATCTATCTATCTATCTATCTATCTATCTATCTATCTATCTATCTATCTATGTTTCTCTAGCTGGATTACTAGCTAGCTATCTTTCCTTATTTATTCTGCCTGTACAATTGATAACTGGGAATACGTTTTATTTTTGGTTTCTTTGTCTGAAGCGGACCATTCTGTTCTCATATTTTTGTGATTGATTTACACAAGAAAACTTGGATCACACATAATCTTCTTTTCCTCTGAGGCTTTTCCAGTAAATAGAAAAATTTTCATCACAGTCAAGGAAATATACAGATGTCTAAATATCACAGTGTGTCAATGTTTCAGCCAAAATTAAAGAACAAGGTGCTCTCAGGTCCCACAACTCTGTGACCTGACCTCTAGAATTACCCATATTTCTTTAGCCTGGAAAATGTGTAGCACTTTTGAAAGGACGCACATGATCCTGGCTACCTTCTCCTTTTCCTGCAAAAATAGCAACATCTCTTGTGTGTCATTTTAAGGAACCATGAAAGACTAGTGTGTAGGTGCACAATGACGATACAAGTAGAAATTCCAGACAAAAACCATTTTAATCTCAGGAAAACACAGAAGTTGCCTGTTCAGACATTTGTAATGAAGAACAAGGGAGAACTGGGAGTGAGGTGAGAAGGCATTTTCTAACACATTCTGCTGTGTATGGAGTTTCTATAGATACTGAGCATTCTATTTTAGGGATACTCTTCTTTTACAACTTCTCCCTGCTGCTACCAGCTCAAACTGTTACCCAAATGTCATTTTATAACCTGTATAGCTAATTTTCCCTTTGGTTTGACTAGACCTTTACATTTACAGTTTATTTTTATTAATCAAGTTGTTTCTGAAAAAAATATATATCACTAAAGCAAGGAACACCCAGGTCAATGTTTTGGGGATGTGAATAAGTTTTTGATATTATTTGTATTTGATTTTGAACTATTGGTCATCCGTAGCCAACTTTATAGCTGTTGTTTTTAATAATTTCTCTTCTGGATTTCTTTTTTGATTACTTTTATTCAAGACGAGGCATTTTACAAATGCAAGCTGGTACAAGTGTGAGAACTATATTTTGTAAATGTGAGAAAATATTCAAGCACCTTTTCTTGCCCAATATACTGCATTTCAAGTATCTAAATTAAGTGTAGAAGTCTGAAACACAGGATGATTTATTTTCCTTAAACTTGATCTCAAAACATTCTGTACAGCCAAATGAGAGGTAAGAACTGCAAGTGATTCAACGCAACTAAATAAGACACTTATCCTTTTCTGTTAACCAGGCTAAGACAGCAATCTACGTAGAGCTGGGAAATTGCAAATACTGGATATGTAAATATGTTTTAATTGGCCCTAGAATTAAGGGTTAATATTGAAGGCTAAATTTAGATATCTTAATACAAGCATGTAGAACAATTCTAGGATATGTCTATAGAAGACAGAAGAAAGCTGTGTCTTTCAAAGCAGGTGGAGGCATAGACACCAGAAGAAATCTCTAGCAGCACTATACGTAGGAAATAAAATCAATTGCTAACAGCAGAATTAACTACAAAATCAAAACATTGAGAAGTGTATATGCACATGCAAGTGCCACTGTCTTTGTCTTTCACATACAGGTAAACTATCCTTAGGTTCTATAGATTGTACTGAAAAGATGTCCTTTGACTGATGGAAACTTAAATACTTTGCATACCTTTAGAATTTTCAATACCAGACTGTCTTCTGCCCTACATATCAATTTCTGCCCCAGGACATGGATTTTCAAATTATTTTCTTGGGGCTAACACATGCTTAATAAAGAAATAAGGGTGGCCTTTTGTAAAATAACCTAAGATTAAAATCTTCTTTGCAGGAGATAGCCCTGACCATCAGACTATAAATAATGATCTCATAAAACTGCTTTACTTGCAAGCAAAATTAAAACTAATAAGCATAATTTAAAATACTGAATATATGTCACTGACATTAAACTTCAATAACTGGATTAAGAAGAATGAAGTTCAGAAGTAAATTAACATGTAAAGTCTGTAGTTCTTTGGGATAGACATTTTCCACCTTTGTAAATTCATTAAGGACATAGTGACAACCAGTAACATCCTCCAGTGACAATATACAAGATAGCAGTATCTTGTTGGAGAACAGGTAATGCATTAAATAAAGTTAATAACAGAAATATAAAATTATTTCATAGATATTTTTAAAGAAAATAAAATGAGAAATGAATCCTCATTGGGACTAAGATGTGTTTTGAGACATAATGTTTTGTTTCTAAAAAATATTTTGCAGTGAGAATAAGGAGGTAACAAAATCATGTTTTACCTTATCTCCACATTTAGGTAAGATACTAAAAAATGCATATTTGTAGTGCTTCAAGGCTGATTATCTTCCCCAAAGCACTTCTTGAAGCATGTTCTGCCCTCTTTACAAACGTACTTCTGAAGTGAAAGAACTTTAATATATTATCAGCCTTTCATTGTGTTATCACAGTTAGCAAGCAGAGATTGCAATGAAGGTAGTCAAATGATACACAGTCAATCTATTCTCATGAAAACAGCTGTTACAAGAACACAAAATGGTCAGATATTTAACTTCTTAGATTTTGAAAACCATAATCTTACATAACTTTGTGAATGCCATAATTGATATTGAACAGACTTTCCAGTAAGTGTTTAAAAGTAGCATAGATCCTATATTTAATATTGTTGAAGTGCAGGTCCTATATTTCATATTATTGAAGTGCAAACAAGCCCAGGATTTCATATGCATAGCAACACTCCCTTCTCCTTCTCCTTCTCCTTCTCCTTCTCCTTCTCCTTCTCCTTCTCCTTCTCCTTCTCCTTCTCCTTCCCTCTACCCTTCCCCTCCCCATTCCCTTTCCTTTTCCCCTTTCTTTTTCCCCTTTCCTTTTTCCTCTTTCCCCTTCCTCTTCCCCTTCCCCTTTCCTTTTTCCCTTTTTCCCTTTCCCTTTCTCCTTCTCCTTTCCCCTTCTCCTTCTCCTTTCCCCTTCTTCTCCTTTCCCCTTCACCTTCTCCTTCTCATTTCCCTTCCTCTTCCCCTTCTTTCCTTTTCTTTCCCTTTCCCCTTCCCTTCTTAATGCAGCACAACATTTTGTGTTGTTTTAAGCATTTTTCCAGGTTTCCATTCCCATCATAAAATGCATGTACCATTTAGGAGTTTACAGAAGCAAAGAATCAATCAAGGTAACTCTTCTGGCTATATGGGTCCTCTGCCATATTTTTTTAATAATGAGTAGGTCTGAAATTTGTAAAGTAGAAAATCTAGTCTCATTCTACATAGTGACAAAAACTTCTCATGATTTATTAATACCAGTTTTATCTCAGTGGTTTTGATTGCCTCTCATATCAGTTTCTAAGAGCTAAAACACAAACAATCTCATCACTATCCTTCTTAATTGAAGCGAGTGATGTACTTTAAAACTTAAAAACTAGAATCAAATGGTTTACATCACACTCCCCTTTCCCCTACTCCCTAATCTGGTACCTTTATTTTCTCTTGTGAATTGAAATTACTTTAGCAAGACAGCACCCACACCTACAATGGAGAACCCATACCTCTGTCAGCAAACAGGACTACATAGACAGAAAACTAATTAACAATAACATATTATCAGAAGGATTATAGCAAGACTTTCATTAACTGAGTCATAAATATTCCAAAACTGGTTTTCTGTACCACGCACTGACTAATTCCACGTGCTATCAAGTTTGGGGTTTGCTTGCTCTCAGTTCTCACTTATACTTCATATTTTAGTCTCTTCTTCAGTAGGCTGTACAGGACATAAGTTCTGATCATCATTAAATCACATTTTTTATTACATTTTATGCAGTCTTTCCAGAAGAATGTGTAAAAATAATGAAATTTTAGTTTGAGGGATATTTTGCCCTTTACAATAATGTAATCAGTGAAATGTGTAGAAACTCCTAAGCAGTTACTTCAGTGATAAAAAGGCAATGAATAGCATAAGGATCACATTTCTTTCCAGGACAAAAAAGAAAAATTCTGATTACCAAGTAATTCAATATTTATTTATTTTGCTCTTCTGCATACAGTCAGTTCACTTAGAAATATCTATCTAGAGTTGCTTTTATTTCAGCCTATATGCTTTTTCCTTAATTTTGGGGGATAATTACATATACAGTAATTTTTTTTAAATACTGAAGTTAATGTACCTTGTGTTTTCAACTGGCTCTCCAGCTGGGTGAAAATGCTAGATTTTTTTAAAAATACTGTATCAATGACACTTGTAATTTTTTTTTCCACCAACTGTGAGAAGTACAGATTAATCTCTATTACTAACTTTTAGTGGAAAAATGTAAAACATAAGATAGCAAAATGCTAGATAGCATACATTCCAATTAGTTATGTAAGTAGGCTCATTATCGTCAGTCTATGTGAATTGCGTTTGGTATCTGCACATTAAAGGAACTTGTCTGTCAAATTGTTGGCACCGTTTGTGTCCCTAAATTTAAGCTTCTGCTTTGTTAACTGAAAGTCTCTTTATTATTTATCTCCTAAAAGAAAACTTCAGTAGGTTGTTAGAGGTCACAGTACAAGTTTAAAAGGGAAAAAAATATATTTAGTATCAAGTGTACCCCTGTTTTAAAAAGCATATCTCAGGACAGAAAACAATGATGCCATGGAAAAAGCTTGGGAATCTAAGTAGGCTTGAGTAGACATATTTATGTTTATAAAGACATATTTTAATTTTGGATTTTATTATAACTGAGATCTGCTTTTGCAGGAAAATATAATATTTCTAATAGTCTTACTGACCATCAAAGTCTTTATATTTTCTTGTTTACTTATATACTTCCTTCCTCAATAAAACTACAGAAGATACATCTAAGAAGCCCTTAAACAAAACCTAAATGCATCAGTAGATACAGTGGAGAATTTAATACACTGAAACACTTTGTCCAAATAAGGACAGTAGAAATATATCACTTTTCTGAAAAGAGACTGCATCAAAATGGCATTATGGAGTGTCATATTTTCTTTCAGTGACTTTCATTTAACTTTGGATGGGTTTGTGACTGAAAACAACAAACAATCCACCTGTTCTCACTGTAAAACCTCAGTCAGCGAGCTGAAAGTCAAGTGGTGTCCTTTCTGCCTATAAGGAATTCTTCCCATTAGAGTGAACTTCCAGAACTGGTAAAGATGCAGAAGAGCTTGCACCATGAGATGATGCCTCATGTACTGAGGCTGCATATTTTCTCATATTTAGTTTCCCTATTTGTAAGGGGTCTGTGATGCTGAAAGAAGCAGTGCTGCTACTAAGGTGATGCTGGTATCCTAACCCTTGTCAGGGTCATTTTAAAAAGGAAAATAATTGTCACTTCAAGAATCAGAAATCTGAAGCCCAGATGTGCTTGTTTGACTTCCACAGTTGTCAACAGGTAAGGAGAAGGCAGAGCTGAATGCTGAACCCACAACTTCTCTGTCCATGTGAACTCTCAGAGGTTCTGTAGTGCCTCTGAGAGTCCCAACATATAAGTCCCTGAAACAGAATTCCCACACCTTCCAGGGAAGAGACATCATCATTTGGTTAGGATCAGTCTCCCTACTCATCGTTTTCTGACCCTGTTGATTATATTATATGCAGACTGCAGTACAGTGCAACAGGTTGTAAAAAGAGTGATCTTCAATCTAGACTTGCCTGTCCCAGAGATAAGATCGTTCTGAACTCCTTCTGTCTGATGAGGACTTAAAAATCCAGGTGTCCCTCATTGAAGTAACAGGTGTTTGAGACAACATTGCTTCTGTCTTTCTGGCAGTTTCATTTAAAAGGGAATCTGTCAGTCACCTGTATGACACAGTTATCTGTAAATGGAAAGTGGTTTCAGGTGTCAACCCCTGCAGGCACCAACTAAATGGAATTCTTAACAACTCATTTACCAGTTTTCTATTGATTCATTTATCTGTGTGTTACTGAAAGCTACTGTGAATACTGTCCTCAAGCACCTAACTCTCCCTATTTGCTATTTAAACTCAGGTTTGAGGATTTTGTTATCAATGGCATGATTACCATGTTAGTTAAACATTTATACCTATCCCTCAGCAACAGTTTCTCTAAGCTGGAAACAGTCCTAATCTGAAACAAATCAGGCATTCTCCTCCTCGTCATTTAGTACGTTTTAAAAATCAAACTCAAATAGTTCTGATGTTTTAGTTAACCAAGAAAACTCAACTGTAATATTCCTGTTTCACAATTTCTCTTGAGACCCACATCTTGCCTGATTGCTTAAACACATATCTTTAACTGAAGTCTCTACAGTGGGGCAATGTGCAAGATCATCTCTAAGCTTGCACAATTGAAGTTGTCTTCAATGTAGGACTAGAAATTTTGAGATGTTTTGTTAAAAATTGAGTTAGAAGAATTTAAAAACATTATTTTGTATCCTCCATCATATATCCTCAAAATTTCTAGATCCTCCCATATGTGTACAGAGAGATGCAAACTTCCAGAGTACATTTTTTGGTTTGCATATTCTGTTGTTTTCGTTTTCTGTGTGGTTTTGAACATAAGGAGGAAGACCCTCCCTTTGAGAAAGGAAAATACTAATAGCAAGATCATGATAGTGTTGTTGTTTACTTCAGAAGATGGTTTTCTCAGTTTTAAGTCCTTCTTCTGTGCATAAAAACAGCAACATGTATATATGACTAATGGTACCATTTCAGTGTTGTACTTGTGATGAACTGCAAAATAACACTTACCAAGAAGCATCCCACATTTTGCTATTTCTAGTTTCCTTGATATTCCTATCCAGCACTCTGTAACATTGATCACAATATTTCAGGTATCACTACAGATTCTAGCTATCCCCAAAGACGTCTAGATGCAAAGGGAAAAATAATATTCACAAACTATTTCTTCACCTAGTGTCTCGGTTTGAGGGGAAAAACCAAAATGTTTTACCCACAAGCAGGGGAGGGGCCTCCTCCACAATAATCACACCACTCTTTATCAAATTTAAGAAAAGGAATTTTAATACAAGAAGGATAACTGCTATATATATATATATATATATATATATATATATATGTAAACAGACTAGTGCAACCCACTTCCCCAACACCATAAGAGAAAAAAAAAAAAAAAAAAGAACAAAACCCAGCAGGTTTTCCTCCAGGAGAAAAGGTTATACTTAAGTGTCCTTGTCACAGCCCGGCTGGCTGCAGAGTGAGTTTCAGTCCCTCTCCAGCGAAACAGACGAGCAGTGGGCTTTCAGATGGACTCAGTCTCTTCCCCCTGTGTTCCCCGTCCAAGAAGCAGAAAGGTACGAGCAACCAGCAGCAAATCCAAGGCAGGCAGCAGCACGGCAGGAAAAAAGTAGTCCGAAGTAGGCAGCGGCAAGACAGCCAGGGAAAACCCCAGCAGTAACCAGCAGGGCAGCCTGCCTCCTTGGAGCCCCCACTCCCCCGTTCCGCCGAGCCAAGACTGAGGAGAATATCCCAAAAAAACCAAAAGAGACAAACCTGCCCCCACCCCAGCGATCACAGTTAACTGCTTCTTTTGTTAACTGCTGGCCTGGGCAGTTAAGTGGCAGGGGAGAGAATTTACATAATAATCCCAAACTACAACATTATCCACCCCTAAATTCTCTTCCATGCCGATACTCTACATTAAACTTAAATTTTCTTTCAAATAATTAAGTGTTTACAAATACAGTAATATGAGTCGTTTACCCAGAGATAAGTTCCCCTTGAGGTACACATCGTGTCTCTCCATCTTCCTGCATCACCCACCAGGTGGAACCAGATCCTTGAGCAAAGACAACCCCACGAATGGGTTTGCCTTTGCCTGAGGCAGGGTTGATCCAGACTGTTTTCCCTAGCATACCTCTCAGGTGTATTACAGGGACTTTGTCTCCATCTACAGTGTGAAGGGGTTCTGATTGGGCAGGGCCGGCTCGATTGACAGAGCCTCTAGTGTTGACTAGCCATGTAGCTTTTGCTAAGTGTTGATCCCAGTGTTTGAAAGTCCCTCCACCCAACGCCTTCAAAGTGGTTTTCAACAGTCCATTACACCGCTCAACTTTCCCGGCAGCTGGTGCATGGTAGGGGATATGATACACCCACTCAATGCCATGTTCTCTCGCCCAGGTAGCAACTAAGCTGTTTTTGAAATGAGTTCCATTATCTGACTCAATTCGTTCTGGGGTGCCATGTCGCCACAGCACTTGTTTTTCCAGGCCTAGGATGGTGTTCCGAGCAGTGGCGTGAGGCACTGGGTGTGTCTCCAGCCACCCTGTGGTTGCTTCCACCATGGTGAGCACATAGCGCTTGCCTTGGCGGGTCTGTGGCAGTGTGATGTAGTCAACCTGCCAGGCCTCCCCGTACTTATACTTATCCCAGCGCCCACCATACCACAGGGGCTTCACTCTCTTAGCCTGCTTAATGGCAGCACATGTCTCGCAGTCGTGGATAACCTGAGAGATAATGTCCATGGTTAAATCCACCCCTCGGTCTCGTGCCCATTTATAAGTGGCATCTCTGCCCTGATGGCCCGAGGCATCATGGGCCCATCGAGCCAAGAACAGCTCTCCCTTGTGCTGCCAGTCCAGATCTGTCTGTGATACTTTCACTTGCGCAGCTCGGTCTGCCTGTTGGTTGTTGAGATGTTCCTCATTGGCCCGATTTTTGGGCACGTGTGCGTCTACGTGGCGGACTCTCACAATCAGCTTCTCTACTCGGGTGGCAATATCTTGCCATATATCGGCAGCCCAGATGGGTTTCCCTCTGCGTTTCCAATTGGTTTTCTTCCATCGGTCTAACCATCCCCAGAGAGCATTGGCCACCATCCATGAGTCGGTGTAGAGGTAAAGCTTTGGCCATTTCTCTCGTTCAGCAATGTCCAGGGCCAACTGCACGGCTTTAAGCTCTGCAAACTGACTCGACCCACCTTCTCCTTCAGTAGCTTCTGCAACTTGTCGTGTGGGACTCCATACAGCTGCTTTCCATTTGCGATTAGTCCCTACAATGCGACAGGAGCCATCGGTGAAGAGGGCGTAGCGTATTTCCTCTTTTGGCAATTGATTGTATGGTGGAGCTTCTTCCGCACGTGTCACCTGCTCTTCCTCTTCATCTGCTAGACCAAAATTTTCACCTTCAGGCCAGTTTGTGATGATTTCCAGGATCCCAGGGCGATTTGATTTTCCTATACGGGCGCGCTGCGTAATCAGGGCAATCCACTTGCTCCAGGTAGCATCAGTGGCGTGATGTGTAGAGGCAGCCTGTCCTGACAACATCCACTTCAGCACTGGTAGTCGAGGTGCCAGAAACAGCTGTGCTTCTGTGCCAATCACCTCTGAGGCGGCTTGAACTCCTTCATAGGCGGCTAGGATCTCTTTCTCTGTGGGGGTATAGTTGGCTTCAGATCCTCTGTAGCCTCGGCTCCAGAATCCAAGTGGTCGGCCTCGAGTCTCACCAGGCACCTTCTGCCAAAGGCTCCAAGACAGGCCATTATTCCCGGCGGCGGAGTAGAGCATGTTCTGTATGTCTGGTCCTGTCCTGACTGGTCCAAGGGCTACAGCCTGAGCAATCTCATGCTTGATCTGGTCAAAGGCTTGTTGCTGCTCAGGGCCCCAGTGGAAATCATTCTTCTTACGGGTTACCAAGTAGAGAGGGCTTACGATCTGACTGTATGCTGGGATATGCATCCTCCAGAACCCTATGGCACCCAGGAAGGCTTGTGTTTCCTTTTTGCTGGTAGGTGGAGACATTGCTGTGATCTTATTGATGACTTCTGTTGGAATCTGACGGCGTCCATCCTGCCACTTCACTCCCAGGAACTGGATCTCTTGGGCTGGTCCCTTAACCTTACTCCGTTTGATGGCAAAGCCAGCTCCCAAAAGGATCTGGATGATTTTCTCTCCTTTCTGAAAAACCTCTTCTGCTGTGTCCCCCCACACAATGATGTCATCAATGTATTGCAGGTGTTCTGGAGCCTCACCCTTCTCCAGTGCAGTCTGGATCAGTCCATGACAGATGGTGGGACTGTGTTTCCACCCCTGGGGTAGTCGGTTCCAGGTGTACTGCACGCCCCTCCAGGTAAAAGCAAACTGTGGCCTGCACTCTGGTGCCAGAGGAATGGAGAAGAACGTATTAGCAATGTCAATAGTGGCATACCACTTTGCTGCCCTGGACTCCAGTTCATACTGGAGCTCCAGCATGTCCGGCACAGCGGCACTCAGCGGTGGGGTAACTTCATTCAAGCCACGATAGTCCACAGTCAATCTCCATTCTCCATCAGACTTATGCACAGGCCAGATGGGGCTGTTGAAGGGTGAGTGGGTTTTGCTGACCACCCCTTGGCTCTCCAGTTCATGGATCATCTTATGGATGGGGATCACAGCATCACGGTTCGTTCGGTATTGCCGACGGTGCACTGTCGTGGTGGCAATTGGCACTTGCTGTTCCTCAACTTTCAACAGTCCAACAGCAGAAGGACTTTCTGAGAGACCTGGCAATGAGTTCAATTGTTCAATCCCTTCTGTCTGTACAGTGGCTATTCCAAAAGCCCATCTATGCCCCTTTGGGTCCTTAAAATATCCATTCCTGAGGTAGTCAATGCCCAGGATACATGGGGCGGCTGGACCAGTCACAATGGGGTGTTTCTGCCAATCTCTCCCTGTCAAGCTCACTTCAGCTTCTAGCACAGTCAACTCTTGAGATCCCCCTGTCACCCCAGAAATAGAAATAGTTTCTGAGCCCACATGTCCTGATGGCATTAATGTGCATTGAGCGCCAGTATCAACCAAAGCCTTATACTTCTGTGGGTCTGATGTACCAGGCCATCGAATCCACACAGTCCAATAGACACGGTTGTCCCGTGCCTCTACCTGGCTAGAGGCAGGGCCCCTCTAACACTGATCCTGGTCATAGCGGTCAGAACCTTTTCTCGATGAGTACACCTGGGAGGTGCCCTCCTGTGGGTCAGATTCTTGCCCGTGGGAAACTGGGACTGCACTTACTCTCACTGACCTTCTTCCATTCTCCTTCAGTTCTTGTACTCGGGCTGCAAGGGCACGGGTGGGTTTCCCATCCCACCGTCCCATGTCTTCTCCATGTTTGGCCAGGAAGTACCACATCTCAGTTCGTGAGGTCTGTCCACTTCCTC
The DNA here is from genome assembly GCF_047495875.1 of Pithys albifrons albifrons. NCBI lineage: Eukaryota > Metazoa > Chordata > Aves > Passeriformes > Thamnophilidae > Pithys > Pithys albifrons. Next base: position 27,392,992 of record NC_092459.1, read on the forward strand.
TGGCTGGGGGGCGTCTGGCTCTGACTTCAGAGGTTCTCATTCGCACTGGTGCCACTTGGAGACTTTCCCTAATTTCCTCTCTGATCGCTTTTACCTCTGCAGGCAGCGTCTTGAGACTCTCAACCAATGTCTCTACAGCAGAAATACGGGCCTGCATTGGGCTGTGGGTCATGCCTTCATATATCCGCAGCTTATTTGCTACAGCGCCCACTGTTTCATGGTTCTCTTCCCTATACATGGATGCCAGGAAATCGGTGTATTCAGCTGGCCCCGAGCGTGAAAGGTTCCACCACATATGTGGTGTGCATCTGACCTTGTCAGGGTCATTATTGGCTTGCCCACCTCTTCCAAAAAGCACGTCCATCATTGCCATCTCCCTCAGACGTAAAATTCCTTCTCCCATCGTCTTCCAAGTCTTCCTAATATGATGTTCCTGCAGGATTTCTCTATAAACAAACTTCTCTCTTACACTCGTTAGAAGTCGTGCCCAGAGTGAAAGGGGCTTTGATTCCCTCACGAACACCTGTTCAATAGCCACATCCTGGGCCAGAGCCCCCAAAAACCTGGCTTCAGCACCATCCAGTTGTAAGGTTTCACCCATAAGGTCCCAAACTCGGATCAACCAAGTCAGGATGGGCTCACCCGGGTGTCGAGCAATGTCTTTCCGCAAACTACGGAGATTATCAAATGACAATGACTCAGTGATGATCTCAGGCTCTGGGTCTGCTTGCTGTGGAGGTGCAGCAGCCCCCTCATCGTCTGCTGGATGGTCTAATTTGGTCTTATATTTCCTTTTCTGAATAGGGGCAACTTCCATAGGCTTGGCCTGTCCTCCTGGTTTAGCCTCATCCTTTTCTCCCTTCACTGTGCCATCAGGGGTTTTATTCTCTCGCTTTTCCCCCTTCACTGGGCTAGGTTTCTGAATGCATTCTGGAAAAACCCTGGCCCTACCTTCAAACATTCTGTAAGCCGCAGGGATACAACCTTGCAGAAAAACCATAAAGAGCAAGATATCTCTGGCATCCAGGGAGAATTTAAACATCTCAAAAGCTGTTGTAGCAGACTTGAATGGGGAATGGACAAAGGGTTGGGAGAAGAGATTCCCCTTTGTTCCTTCCCAAGGGTCCGTACTATTATCACTGAATCCCCAGAGGTAGCAGCTTAGGTTGCGGCAGGAAAACAGCCTGGAGAACACCACCCACATGACATCCAAAGGCATCGAATTCATGGCACCATAAATCCAGAGTAAGAACTCAATAATAATTGCGGCTATTTGAGTTTTGCTCATTGATTTGTTGATAAGACTTAAACCTGCCGCTCCTTTTGGCATGAATTTGTACCAACAAAAAGCCAATATATTATACAGGATGGTCCTGATGAACCCTAAGCTCAAGACCCACATGGTGCCACAAAATAGCAGTTATCCTTCTTTGTTTACAAGCCCCACACGTTGGGCGCCAAGAAATGTCTCGGTTTGAGGGGAAAAACCAAAATGTTTTACCCACAAGCAGGGGAGGGGCCTCCTCCACAATAATCACACCACTCTTTATCAAATTTAAGAAAAGGAATTTTAATACAAGAAGGATAACTGATATATATATATATATATGTAAACAGACTAGTGCAACCCACTTCCCCAACACCATAAGAGAAAAAAAAAAAAAAAAAAGAACAAAACCCAGCAGGTTTTCCTCCGGGAGAAAAGGTTATACTTAAGTGTCCTTGTCACAGCCCGGCTGGCTGCAGAGTGAGTTTCAGTCCCTCTCCAGCGAAACAGACGAGCAGTGGGCTTTCAGATGGACTCAGTCTCTTCCCCCTGCGTTCCCCGTCCAAGAAGCAGAAAGGTACGAGCAACCAGCAGCAAATCCAAGGCAGGCAGCAGCACGGCAGGAAAAAAGTAGTCCGAAGTAGGCAGCGGCAAGACAGCCAGGGAAAACCCCAGCAGTAACCAGCAGGGCAGCCTGCCTCCTTGGAGCCCCCACTCCCCCGTTCCGCCGAGCCAAGACTGAGGAGAATATCCCAAAAAAACCAAAAGAGACAAACCTGCCCCCACCCCAGCGATCACAGTTAACTGCTTCTTTTGTTAACCGCTGGCCTGGGCAGTTAAGTGGCAGGGGAGAGAATTTACATAATAATCCCAAACTACAACACCTAGTCACTGCAGTGTGACTAGAGAATCAATATATCTACACTACCTTCAGCTCCGATTTGGATACTGGTGGCAGCCTGGCTGTGTCAGGAACAGCTCAACACATGCAGGATAGTTTACCTGATCCTGTAAACTAGAACAAATTATTCAGGAACTGAAACAAATCACTGCTATATCATAGCAAAGGAACAATCTTTCTTAGACTAAAATAAAAACACTTTCTGAGGGCATAGTAATTTCTTAACTATGCATGTTTATGGCATATATGATTAAGAATGTAGTATACAATTAACATTATTTAAGTACACATTTCTAGAAATTAATTTCACTCAATATATAAGACTGAAATAACAGTAACTTTTGCCTTGCTAAGTACTGGTCAAATAATTTACTGCCTGCATATATGTGCACACATTTTACACTCGTATTGGACGTTTGGTATCTGGCTACTTGTTTTCTTGGTTTTGTTATGGAGGGAGGTCTCTCAGTCAGAAAGTCGATGGTCCTGGTCAGTGTTTAAATGCAGACATCAGACACATTAAAGGAAGAATCTGACTGAAGATGCTGCTATGGACAATGAAATTGCCTACTTTCCTTTGATCCAGAGCAGCAAAACTAAAAGCAGTGTATAGAAAGTTGATATGAATTAGGACCCAAAAGTTAGAAATTTACTATGCCATAAAATTTGTCTGTCTTCCACATAAAATCAGTATAAATGTTGAGTAAATATTTTCCAGAGTATCAACAGTAACTTCAGAGAGAAATGTGAAGGTAAAAAAAAAAAAAAAACAAACCCACAACTTCATATTGCAGTTTATTTCCGTGTTCATACTGTGGCCATTTAAAAAAATCTCTAAAATAACCCTTAGGCAGAAATGGACAGATTAGATTTTATAGAGAGGGACTTTCAGGCAAGAAAACATAGGAAACTTCTTGAGTCAGCAGTTCTGTAGGAAGTCATCTGTTTCAGTCCATTGCTAGAAGAAAAATTACATTTGCTCTTTCTGATCAGCAAAAGTTCCTGTAAGCAATATTTTTCCTGATATTTCAATTCATGTTGTATTTCTTAAATCATTCTATATAATTTCAAGAAAATGATGCTATAAAATACACAGATCTGATCATCTCTCTAGATGTATATTTTTGCCTGCAACACTCTAACAATTTATGTAATTGAATTTCACATTTTGACTTAAAAGTCATAACTTAAAAAAATATATAGCTTGACATTTATATATATAATAAGGAATATTGTCATCGGCCTCTTCTTTCCCATATTTTGTATATTAATAGACTAAATCTAGTCCGTTCATTAAGAATATAAAGTGTTTGTGTTACTATATTTTCTAATAGATTATGAAAATACTGGTATTTATCTTTTTGCTTTTACATTCTACAAAGAATCATGAAAAAACAACTGCATGTAATTTTCTTTCTCTATGGAAGGCTCATATTTCTCATTTTCTTTCTTTTTCTGTATCAATTTTTTAGCTTTCATCTTTCTTTATATTCACTCACAACACATGAATACTTCTTTTTAATATTTGTCTTTCTATGATAAGGCTTTCAGAATTCAAATATTTGAACGATAGTTTCTGATCTAGTTTAAGCACATGTTAAGGTCAACCAAAGAGCACTAAACGTCAGCGCCTTGGTGCTGAGAACAAATACTCATTACTTCCTGCTACTAAAAAAAGGAGTTAAAGAGTTGACTTCTTAAATATTCCTGAAGCTACTGAGAACTCTGTCCGTTTTATTACCTATTATTGATCTTTCAGGTTTTTGTATTGATGAACTATATATTTAATCAGAATGTCAGTGCCTCTAAAATATGCAATACCTAAAACAAATGCACTATTCTTCATTGCATGGCCACATCATGTCTTTTTGTTATGTGGGTAAAAGACACCACAGTGAAAAGATTGGCTAAGAGTTATTTATAGTTCTGAGTGATTCCAATAGCTGAATGTATTCTCCTAGCTAGACTTTGTAGGGGTTTTAATCATACTGGAATAGTTTTTTTCATTTTTCAATTATTGTGCCTTATGCAAACTCCATATAGAAATTGAAAACAACCAGGCAAAATACTTCATCAGGCAACCTGCTCCTGGATTTGGAGTTTGTTATTGAGAGACAGAATTGCAGGAAGAGAACCAACTGCAGAAATATTACTGTGATTTAAAGGGTCTTAGTAGACATATAATGTTAGGACAGAAAGTGCATAATTCTCAACTCAGAAGGGTAGAGTTAGGTAAAGATAACTATTTCTATAAACGGTGGACTATACAAGGTACCCAGTGCATATTTTTGAGTGAGGGAAAACTCATCATTTATAAATGCAGGAGGTATTAAATCAGACAGCTTTGTAGCTATAGGATCATTTTTCTCCTAATATGCTCTCTTCCCACCCAACCACACTCTCAAAATGCCAAACTTTCAGATACAGAGATGAGATATAGGCATATTTTTACATAATAGGAGGGTAAAAAAAATAGTTGGAAGGCTTCAGTGTGAGATACTCCAAAAAATGTTCATCTCTCCATGCTTGAAAGGCTATTATCTGGATTTGTACCACCAAAGTAAGAATAATTACCAGAAAAAATGCAGAGAATTTAGATTAAAGTTTTTTTCTCTTTTTCTTATGTAATTTATTTTAATTCTAAGTCTGTTTACAAGAGGACTAAAAAAATTCTGGCTTAAGTAATATTCCTTTGATCATCAGTAAGGTGTAACTTTCATCTACATTGTAGAAATTCTGTGCATTATGTGTGCATGCTGGCAAGCTCAAATATTATCTCCATGTAGGCCATCCCTTCTCCATTACTACCTAAGTGTGGGCGGTCCCGTGGTGTAATGGTGAGCACTCCGAACTCTGATCACAAGGTCGTGAGTTCGAGTCTCAGTGGAGACCGTACCAGGCAGTTCAATGCCTCCCTGCCATCCCATCCCGTCAGATCTCGGATGCTCAGCAGGGTCCTGAGGACTTCACTGTCACCATCCAAGCTCGTTTGGCCATACGTTCATACATACTACCTAAGTGCATATGTCTCTCCTAGCTGTTGGGAAAGCATCCACTGTTGCGGCTACCTCCTGCTTTGGTGGATGTGTGGTACTTACAATGCTGCCTCTGGCACTGTTGCAGGATTTGTCTGCTACAGAATTGCTCAGGCGGTGTCATGCTTCCATGTAGCACTTTCTTTTAATTCACCCTTACGAATTTTACAAGTGCATACAATATCTTGTAATTAAATTTACATCTATTCCAAAGTGAAGCCAAAGACATTTTTTCACTGGGGCAAATATGGAGCTTTCACTTTTCATTTTCTTCATTCACTTTTATGCAAATGTGCATGCCACACACCTTTGGGTGTCAGAACAGACTCCCAACATTGAATTATAGCATATATTGCTATTGCAAGGGTGCCACTGAAATTAATTTTGAATAATTTTGAATCCAGGTGTTGTGAGTCTTTTTAATAGTAGACTTTCCGTATGATAAATTATTTTTAAATTGTCCAGTATTTCTTCCTAAATTTAATTTCAAATGTAAGAAATTTGAAATAAGTTTTAAACTTCACTGCAATGAAACTTAATTTATTTATTGCATAAAATATGTGCAGTGTATATAACAACTTTGTGCCTTACCAATGGAGACTTCAAGACAGACTGATTTGGATTTTAAGGTCATAGGTAACAGCATAATACAGTTTACTTCTAGGTTATTGTGCTTCAGAAATTCAGGTACATCTCTGAACCACCTAACATTTGTTTTACTAAAGTAAGCTGCTGGCAAGTTTCCTTTGTACCTGGTTCATTAATTAAGATTTTTTCATCATTGAAAAAATGAAACCCAGAAAAGAATTTATGCATTCTACAGCTGTCTTTCTGAAGAGAAATGCGGGAGATAGTTGATTAGGAGTTCAAAGTACCACTGAGACTCTAATTGCAGGAGAACATTACCACGGTGTTTTCTTACTCAGTGTCAAGCAGGATTGGACAGGGCCTCAGGGACCTCTGCATACAGCAACCATCTTTGGCAGGAAATTACATTATAAAATTCAGTTATTAAAGCTCTATCACATAATCTGTTAGCCTGCAGCTTGTCCATGTGCCACTGTTGTTCAGGTTAAACCACTCTTTTCCTGCATTACTTTCCTGGTGAAGATAACTGCTGTTCTCAAATATCTCAGTCTCTTTTGCTAGATTTAACAATTTAAGGTCATTTTGACCTCTCTTTCAGGATGGATAGTCAGTGCAGAGAAAATCTAGTAACCCCTTTTTCACATCATTTTCAATCTGAATTCATTTTTCTTGGGCGTGAGTGACAAAAGTAGAGCACATAGATGTGATATTGCACATTAATGATGTGGAGGAGGACAAAGAAGTAAGAAGCAATCTGTTTGAGTCAAAACTGATTTTAAAAGAGCTAGTAAAACATCTTCTGATGAAATGGAATTAGATATTCTTTTCTCTTGCTTTTCTTCTTAAATACAAATGTCAGATTTGACCTTTGGTGAGGCTATTTTAAAGTTTATGGGGAAACAGATATGACTTAGAACTTTAGTGCACAAAGGGTGGGACCTCATTATTCCAACACACAAGAGCTGATAGAAATTTTTATTTTCATTAACTAAATACTGTATTTTGCCATTTCAAAGGTTAGTTTTGTCAGGCAATAAGCACATTGATTGCAAAAGAGTGACTGACATGACATAACCTTGGATTTAGTGATCATAAATTGACTCAATAAAATAAAAATAAATAGAATAGTTCATTCTTAAAGTTTCTCCTGTTGAAAATGAAGATATGAAATTGTTACCTGAGCCAAAAGTTTATTAATCTGAGCAGATTTAAGTGAAGCATTTTCTCTGGGAGAATACATGCATCAAAAGCTTCTCGAACAGCTATTCTGATGAGGGTGCAAACCGTGAAATGTGAAGGGTCAAGTCTTATAAGTGTTAAAATACCTCCTGTCCCTCTGTTTTCCACAGGAAATACCTCTACAGAAGACTAATATCTAATAAGAGACATAGGAAATAATATAAATATTAGCAGAAATTAATTTTCATATTTATTGACTAGTCTTCAGTAATGGTGTTTGGTTTAAGGAGTTTTAATAGACATGCAGGAAGATTCTCATCTGCTATAATTAAGTGTAACTTGTAATCTGTCAAGCAACACCAGACCCTATCAGATTGGGCTGTGACCTGTGAACCTTTTGCTGAGTATGTCTCAGCAAAGGTGTGAACTTCAGCACTGTTCATTTAGAGCATTCTTTTCTGAGTAAATTTAGCAGCTCATAACTTACTTGTATATCACTAAGATAACATTCAAAATAATATTATGGTTGTCATGATATAATACAGGAAAACCAGGAGTTGTAAAATAAAATGAGTGTTTTTTACAGCCTTAAAAATTTAGTCATAGAAGTGCTTTATCATTTTAACATTTTCCTTTCCGGTAGCTTAATCACAGAATCCAGAGTCCTCTGTAGATACAGGAGAAAAGAAACCCTCAGCCTAATCAGTGTGAAGGTGTATTTTAGCAGACCTTTTCAGAGCCTCATCTTTGCCTCCTGTGACAAGCTGAACTTTCAGGCTGACCAAACCGACTTCAGGAGATGGGACTTGTGATCACACTGACTTCATCGCTGTTCAAGTCTGCACCTGGATGTGTCCCCATGCCGAGGTGGTTGGCTTACTTCCTGTAGACCTCGTGTGAGTGAGTGTGACCGGGCACACGATCCGAGGGCTGCACCGGCAGGAGAGGCTGCAGCTCCGCTCCGGTGCTTCAGCCATAAAATGATCTACCCAGTAACAGGCTTATAAATGCTTTTAACACAGGGGAAACTTCAGCTGGATCTGAGAATTAGACACAAAGACACAAATCCATAAAATCTCTGCTTTCGTAGTTTCACACGTTTCATATTTTGCCCCCCGGCGCTGCTAGTCCGTCGGGACTGGGCGATGCCTGCTGCTGTGGAGCGCTCACGCCTCTAGGTGGAACTGGAGGGATTGAGAAGCTATTTGGTAGGACCTGTACAAACACACATCCAGCGTTTCCCAGTTAGGATGATCTCTGCATTGAAGAGTTTCTGCCTTAACAGCAAAGTTGTATTATTGGAAGGGAAACAAGCCAGTAAATCAAACGGCTACCTAAGTGGGAAAGCAGCGATTTATATAGACTTGAAGGTGTATTCATCAAGCACTCACTGACTTATTTCTTCAGTAGTCATCAATAGCAGCTCCTCTTGGAAATGATGGCAGTTTTGTATAATTTTCTAGCACTTACGTCTCTTGAACTGAAGTCCTATTAAATCTGCATTATATATGCAAACTTTTTTAATAATTAAATTAAATAGATTTTTCGTCTGTGTTTTTTCCATTATTTAGAGATATACTCTTAAATAAGTTGCAGGAGAATGGCAAATAATTTAAAGTATATGGACTGACCATGACATTTTATCTTTGCCATTTTTTTTCACATTTATTGAGGATTTAAATTTCATTATAAACACTAGTGGTACAGATACCTTAAAACATAAGCAAAGTAATAATCTATACTCAAAATATTTGAGAGCTACTGAAGTATTTTTATTGTTCCTCATTTAGAAATAAACTCAGCTATATCCAGATTTAGTATATTATATTTTTGTTTGTGATTACACTGGGAAAAGGCAAAGGTCTTCTGGAGAACTCTAGTGAATTATTTAGTATTATTACATACTGTCTTACAAGAGAGATTTTTAGGATCATTTTCTATTGAACAGTGTGTGTGAGAAAGAGACAGAGAGCAAGATGGTTTAACTTTGTCTACTTAAAGGATACATTTATCTTCTACAATTTTCATGGTAGTAAAGTTCACTTGCTGGCCACTTCTCTTGTCTTTTTTTAGCATTTGCTTCCCACAAAATTCAAGACAACAAATCTTTGGTGCAGAATTTTGTGTAACATCCACAACATGACGAGGAGAATTACCCAGGCTCATTTAGAGTGCTTCTCTCAAATGTGCTAAAGGCACTCAGGCTTATTCTGCTGCTTATACACTGTGGTGCTTCACCAGTGGTGCTTCTTTTATTTCTGATTGAGTGGGTCATAGAAAAAAAAATCAACTGCTCCATCATGTGTCTGAGATTTTTCTTATAATATGTCAGAAGTGGGAGGTGGAGAATAGGAGTGGGAGTAGAAGGAAAAAGTCCCTAAGTAGTTTTTATGGGTCTTTTTTCTGAGATAAGAAGGAGTGCTTTTAACTACAGTGTGTTGAGATCAGGCCTTTACAATACACTTCTTCAGCTCACAGATCCATGATCTGTTTGTCTACATGTACTAGTGATTCTCGGTTGTCAGGTGAAGTTACAACAGATTTGATTCTTTCTCTATTCATCAGCTCGGAAAAGTCAGTAATGATCAATCCTGGTGAGGTTTAAACCTCTGTTCTCCACTCCTAATTTCTCCAAAGGGGAAGTGGCATTTCTATTCTTCTTGTCAATGTTACTTTATTAAAGGCATCTTTCCACTGCAATCCGGAGCTTGAAAGTGCGACATGGTCCACTTGTAACAAATACAGCCTGTGCGGAGACAGGAGCAAATATCTTGCCTGCCTGTGGCCCTGGGTAAATGAGTAATAACCTGGCTGTGACAGCAGACATCAGTTTGAGGCACTTTAACTGGTTAGGGTTATTTTTAAGCAGTTGAACCACACTGGCAGTCATGTTATATCCGTATGTCAACCTAAGATAATAACTGTCATGGACTGCTATTTCATAGCTGCCAGGCAGACATATTCTGGTAATTCTCATAGAATAGAATTCTAGAATATGCCTAGTTGGAAGGGACCCATCAAGATCATCAACTCCATCTCCTGGCCTTGTGCAGGACACCCCAAGAGTCACATCATGTGCCTGTAAGCATTGTCCAAACACTTCTTGAATTCAGACAGGCATGGTGCTGTGACCACTTCTCTTGGGAGCCTGTTCCAGTACTCAAATATCCTCTGTATGGGAAAATTTTTCCTGATACCCATTCTAAACCTTCCCCGACTCAGGTTCATGCCATTTACTAAAGCCCTGTCACTGATCATAAGAGTGAAGAGATTGGTACTTTTCACTCTGCTCCCCCTTATGAAGATATTGAAGACTGCAATTGTAATAATTTGAAAATTCTATTTCAAGCTCCAGTTTTAATTTGGTCCTTCTTCTCTGAGAAATGCTCACAGTTGTCCCAGATCCTCTGTGTGTCTAAATGCAGTTCACAGCTTCATCCTGGTTGCTTACACCAGTTAGCACTGAGACAACAGAACCCGAAAGCTGAATAAAATAACTGTTGTTTTCTCTCAGTTTCTCTTTTCTGTCTCCCTGCTACAATAACTGTGTGAGGTTCTGTAGATAGAAAAATACTAAATCCATCTTCCTTGCTACAAGAATAGTCACATACCTTTGCAATGATTCAAACAACAGTCAGCTTAGGTTATTTGTATTTCTTTTACTAAGCCTGAAGTCTTGATAACTAACATCTTTTTCAGCTCTCATGAATTTTCAGGAAATTATTCACTGTGTCTTCATCAGCCCATTGCCACTTTCCCTCCTGAGGGGTCCCTAATATCAACTACCCTTGCTGTCCAGAAAGCAATAAATACTGTGTGTTATCATTTAGAAGATGCTGTTGTGTCTCTAGAAGGAAAACCTAGTATATTAATTACATTATATATTAAATAAAAGTGCTTTAAAAGTCAGTCTGGAATTGGACAAAAAAGTCTGTTTGTGTTATGTATGAATACGTGGGTGTATTTTACCCATTCGACTGAGATCCATAAAATACATGTATATTCAAAGTGCTTTAAAACCACTTTCTATTTTTTCCTGAAATCCAGATATTAAAAACAGCATAAATGATGCATTGCATTGACCTTCTCCTTAATATTTATTATGTCCTATTTATGCCAGGAACAGAAAAATAAGCATCATGTCCAAGGACATCATGAAAATTGTCTGTAACAAAATTTCCAATGACTTCTTGCACTTATGAGTTTCTAATATTTCCACTTCATCACTGAAGCCTATTAAACTCATTATTTCTGCATCAACCATACTATTCCTCAGTGCATGAAAAGCATGAGGCAGACTGTGGCTTTTTCACTTGCTTTTCTTACCTTTCTGAGAACTTCAATGTTGTTAAGAAAACCAAACTTTAAAACTCTGCTTTGTTTCAAACAGAAGTAAATAAGTCTGGCTGTCAGTGAGCCAGGTGAGCATGGCCCACGGCTGGGCAGGGCAGGGCTGGGAGGGGCTGAACATCAGCCCTGCTGTGGTGTCAGTGAGGCAGGGGCTGATGCCCCATGGGAAATGACATGGGTTCTGGGTCATGGGCAGGTGGGGACAGCCCCAGGGCTGTATCTGGGTATCTGATGTCCTGGCAGTGCCCCCAGGGCCCTTGCTCTTATCACTCTTTGTTCAGATATGGTTTCTTCCCAGTAAGGAGAGAAGCCAGTCCTTCAAAGATGAAAATTCATACCTAAATAAGTACCTGCAGTACCTGGAAGGGACTAAGGAGAGAGGCATGTTTAGCACTCGTGACCTCTCATTCAGCTTACAGGTCCCTGGAAGTTCTCCAGTGTTTGTGCAGGGACAGGAGGGAAAAGTCACACAGATACATGCAGAAAGTAACACAGTATGTAAAGGAATGAGCACTTACAGTGTACATCTATGCATTATGGAGTACAGGTAGCCTCATAATTTAAAAATTGATTGATTTTAAAATTTTCTTCTAATTTCTGATGTAAAACCTAGTTTTCATTTGTTTCCAGCTTTGTCTAAGTATGACTGGACCAGTTGTTACAGGTGCATTAGGTATTGGTCTCTCCCTAAAATGTAAAAGGGGTAAAATTTAAGCTAAATTAATAGTAATTTCTTTGCCTAGAATTTATGATTTTTTTCCTGGTATCTAAACGTACTTCTTTGGAAAGATTGAGATTTCCCATGCTATGGCACAGGATATGTAGTGTAAACACATGAGTATGGGCACCTCAGTGAAAACATTATCCCATATGCAGCCAAGATAAAAATTTCTGAAAAATTACAGATTCTGTGCATTATGCAGTTTTATTAATGGTTGCTTGGTAAGATTTTTGAAGATCAATTCTGTCCTAGTCATTTCAGATGTTCTTTAATTGATTTTTGATAACACCAAAATGTTGGTGTGAAGCTTAGCTGTGGAAATCAAAAGAGGAAAACTGTCTTGATGCACAAGGAGAAAAACAATCTAGCTGCAAAGCCTGAGAGTGAAGAGGAAGACTTGGGGGGTGTTTAAAGAAGGAATATTGGCATGGTGAGTAGGAGAGAGAGAGATGCTGGCAAGAGAAATCAAGTGGGCAGATTTGAAGCAGTAGAGGGGGAGGGAGTAAAAGGTGTTTAAGGAAAGGAGACTGCAACAGAAGCAGGGAGAGGAGAGATGAAAAACAAGTGCACTGAAAATAGTGTAAAGTGAAAAGGCTCTGACTACAGGGATACACTCCCCTCAGAACTTGAGAGAAAAAGACCCACACAGTTCCTGAATTTTAGAGAATTGTCAGTAAAATGTAGTAGGACTTCAAACTGGGAAGTTGAGAAGTCTTACTTGTTTATCACTTTTAAACCTAAGAAGCTCCATAAACCCAAGAAACCTTAGGGTAAAAGGACAACAGTATTCATTTGACCACTTGAGATCTAGACAGCTGGAAAATGACAGTACTGAAGCTGTCTCTGTAATCTTATTTCAGTAATTTTGTGTTTTGGTGCAATTTTAAATTATATATTCTTGCACTTCATGTTTGTTGTAAGACACCTGCTTCAGTCAGTGCATAGAGTGCATGTCCTCTTCAAATTAATCAAGAAGTTTAGAACATCAATTCTTCCAGAAATTGGAGAGTGTACTTCTATTGGGCTTTCCTTCTCATAGGCTTCATGAACTTACAGAGCTAGAATTCCAATTAATGAAAGAGTCCAAAAGGTGACAAATAGCAAATGAAAAAAGTGCAAGAGGCTCTGAGAAGAATATGGAACAAAGTGCTTTTGATTGCCAAGATGAGCAGTAAATGCTGCCCAAGAGCTGGCTAGTGTCTGTGGACAGAAATACTTCAATGGGCAACAAAGTGATCATAGAAAATATCACACGATTTCAGTAGAGAAAAAAAGAACTTCATATCTAAGAGAATTGAAGGTTGCTATGGAGAAGATGATTCTTACCCTCCCTCTGTCCTCCCTGTGTTGAGTGATTTCAATCAAAGCCTTCACAGGTGGTGCAACTTGTATGGTCCACAACCATTGCTCCTTGCAACTCATCCTCAGGTCCAATCTTTGAAATAATTGACTCTTACTTTTTCTTGCCGGTCATGTGTTCCAAAACCCATCCTATTATTATGATTAATTATAATTATTAATAAGTATTTATTGCAGAATTTCCAGCAGACCAGTATAGGCTTCATTGCATTAAGAATTAAAAATTGATAAAATGATCTCTCCAGAGACTGTCATTGTCTGAATACCTAAGACAGCCAGACCATGGGAGGTGAGGCAACAAGGCGAGTGGGGTGAAGAATGATTTGCTCAAGGTCACTCAAGAAACATTTAATGGCAATGCTGGAATGAGATACTGTCAGAATCACATGAATTCTGATGCTAGAAGTCATTTGTTTAAAACATTGCCATGCATTTAAACAAAATGATCTGTAATGGAAGCCTGTCACCTGTGATCTAAGCAATGTAATTTATTATGCAAGAACCATACAGATAATTTACAATAGTTCTTCTGTGCCTTTAATGTATAGTAACTGTAATCACAGAATTGCTTCTGAAATCTCTTTTATGCTACTTGGCACTCCATATGGTAGTTGGATACTGCAGGAAAAAATATCCTCCAGGAATCATTGAGCCAGGCTTTGAGCCAGGCTTTAAGCCAGGCAATCTCCTCTAAGAGTTTCAGAGCAAGCCATACCATAAATATGTAAATGTGGTAGCAATACTTCTTCTTCACACTATTTTTCAAAAGGTAAAGGCAAGTGTTGTTCAAACCACAGTGCAACCTGAAAGCATTTGTAAACTACATAAAAAATCTGAGTTACTCTGCATAGGTAGCTTTACACACCTGTGACTATGAAGTCTCTCTGATTTGGACATGTATCATCGAATAACATCAGTAGAAGGACTTGCAATAATTGCAGCTGTGCACTGGCTTCTTTCCACTTTTCCTCCTCTTAATTCTCTTTTTGCACATTTTTTGTTGCAAGCGCTCAGGCATTCTGCCTTCCTGAGGCTTTTGGGTAAATGCTGCCCAGCAAGAGGTGTGGTTTTCTAGTGTGTTCACTGACACAAGTGAAGCAGATTACAACAAAAAAGTAACAAATGAGATAACCTCTGTGTTTTTGTGTGTGATTGGAAAATTATCACTAGATACATTAAAAAAATTAAAAGTTTATATGCTTATGTGCAATCCAGAATAGGAGAAAAGAGGAAAAGGCGTATTGAAAGGGAGTCAAGAAACAGAATGGAAAAGGGAAGACAGACTGTTGAAAAAAGCAAGAGATGACTTTAAAAGGGAAGAGTAAATAGAAGAGAAAAAAAAGAAGAACCATAGAATCACATAATATGCCAGTTGGAAGGGACCCACAAGCCAAGTCCAACCCTTAGCCCTTCACAGGACCATCCCCAAGATCACATCATGTGCAAGAGAGTATCATCCAAACACTTCTTGAACTCTGTCAGGCTTGATGCTGTGACCACTTCCCTGGAGAGCCTGTTCCAGTGCCCAACCACCCTCTGGGTGAAGAAACTTATTTCTAATATCCAACCTAAACCTTCCCTGACACAACTTCAGGCCTCAGGTCCTATCACTGGTCACCACAAAGAAGAGATCAGTGTCTGCCCATTCTCTTCCCCTCACAAGGAAGTTGTAACTGCATGAGGTCTCCCCTCAGTCTACTCTTCTCCAGGCTGAACAGACCATGTGACCTCAGCCACTCCTCACACAGCTTCCCCACCATCTTTGTTGCCCTCCTTTGGACGCTCTCTAAGAGCTTAATATATTTGGCACCTAAAACTGCACACAATATTCAAGGTCAGGCCACCCCAGTGCAGAGTAGAGCGGGACAATCCCCACCCTTGACCACCTGGTGATGCTGTGCCTGATGCCCCCCAGGACACAGTTGGCCCTCCTGGCTGCCAGGGCACTGCTGACTCAAGTTCAACTTGCTAGTGACCAGGACTCCCAGATCCCTTTCCCTGGCACTGCTTTTCAGTATCTCATTCCCCAGTCTCTATGAACATCCAGGGTTGCTCCATCTCAGGTGCAGAATCCGGCACTTCCCCTTGTTGAACTTCACATGGGTTGGTGATTGTCCAGCCCTCTCACTTGTTGAGGTCTCTGTGCAGGGCGTCCCTGCCTTCAAGGGAATCAACTGCTACTTCCTGTTTTGTGTCATCTGTAGACTTGTTTAGTATCCCTTCCAGTCCTGCATCCAAATCATTTATGAAGATGTTGCAGAGCGCAGAGCCTAAGATGGAGCGGTGTGGAACCCAACTAGTGACAGGTCACCAGTCTGATGTTACCCCATTCACTATTACCCTCTGTGCTTGACCTGTGAGCCCATTGCTCATCCACCACATGATGTGTTTACCCAGCTGTGGGCTGGACAGTTTTTCCAGAAGGGTCCTGTGAGAGGCAGTATCAAGGGCTTTCCTGAAATCCCAAAAGATGACATCATCTGGCTTCCCTTGGTCATCTAGGTGGGTTATCTTGTCATTAAAGGAAATCAAGTTTATTAAGCAGTACTTTCCTCTCATGAAGTCGTGCTGGCTGTGATCTATCACAGGGTTGTTTTTCAGTTGTTTTTCAATACTTCCCAGAATGATCTTCTTCATACCGGCCAGCACTGGAATGAGAGTGACGGGCCTATAGTTTCCAGGGTCCTGCTTCTTTCCCTTCTTGAAAACTGGGACATTAGCCAGCTTCCAGTCAGCTGGGACCTCTCCAGATTCCCAACACTGCTCAAAAATAATCATGAAAGATTTTGAGATGACATCAGCCTACTCTTTGAGGAGTCTGGGATTAATCCCATCAGGCCCCATAGGTTTGTAGGGATCCAGCTGGAGCAGCAGATCTTGCACAAGTTCGAGGTCAACTGAGAGTTGATGATACTTGCAGTCATGGTCCTTCAGCTCAGGATACTGAGACCCCCTTGGTCTGTCATCTGTGTTGAAGACAGAGGCAAAGAAAGAGTTAGACACCTCTGCCTTGTCTCTGTCCCTGTCTGTCAGGTGACCATCCTCATCCTGTAATGGACTGATGATACTTCTATACAGCCTATTGCCATAAACATGTTTGAAAAAACCCCTTTAATTATCCCCCATATTTCTGTCCAGGTTCAACTCCAGCTGAACTTCGGCCCCACAGATTTTCTCCCTAGAGTGGTAGGCAGCAGCTCTGAATTCTTCCAATGTCACTTCACCTTGCTTCCACTGGTCATACACCTTCTTTTTTTGACTTTTTTCAAGAGAAAATCTCCGCTTAACCAAGTCAGTCTTCTGCCTCCCCTGCTTGACTTCCAGCATTTGGGAATTGCCTGCTCCTGTGTCCTTAGGAGGTGATGTTTGAAATGTGGCCAACACGACAGACCCCCACACCTGCAAAAACATTTTCCCAGGGCATCTTTCTTACTAATTCCGTGAGCAGCCTGAAGTCTGCTCTCCTCATGTCCAGAGCTGAGTCTTTACTGTTTTTTCCTTCTCCCAGCAGAGATTTTGAGCACAATCACTTTGTGGTCACTGTGGCCAGCACAACCACAAATTCTCACTTGGCTCCTGAAATCCATGCTGTTGACAAGCAGCAGATCAAGGACAGCATCCTTCTGAGTCAGCTCCCTTAGGACCTGTTCCATAAAGCTGTCATCCAGGTTTTTTTAGGAGTCCTCTGGCCCAGGTTGGACCAGGTATGTGGTGCTCCCAGTTGATTTCTGGCAAGTTGAAGTCCCCCATAAGGAAAACAGCAGTTGACTTGAAGTGTTCCTTAGTTCCTGAAAGAATATGTTGATGTCAGCGTCCTGACTGGGAGGTCTATAGCAGACTCCCACAATGACATCTGCATTATTTGTTTGGCTCTTGATTCTTAACCAGAGGCTCCCAACTGTGCCGGTGGCAACTGTGAGCTCCATACATTCTAAAACTTCTGTTACACACAGTGCCACCCCTCCACCTCTTCTGCCCTGCCTATCCCTCCTGAAGAGCCTGACACCATCCAACAGGACACTTCAGTCACAGGAATCATCCCACCAGGTTTCATTTATGCCAATGATGTCAAATCTCTGGGACTGGTCCAAAGATTTGAGCTCCACTTGTTTCTCATGCTGTGTGCGTTGGTGTAGAAATATTTCAGATATGGTACTTGGTAGCCAACACCTCATGAAATAGATTGAGGGATCCTCTAAGTGTGTGTTTTCTCAAGAAGCAAGGCTACCAGCCCCTCACAAAAGGATTAAGAAGAAGTGAGTGAATGGGGTATAATGGCTAAATAACCTGTTTTCACAGAAATCAGAAATGGGTAGAGCCTTGCAGGAAGAAGGTAGTAGAAAGAAATTAAATTTTCCCTTCTAAATTTCAAACATTCAGTTTAGTCATTTGAATCAATCTGACCTGAGTGAAGTGGGAGTTTTTTTCTTTCTCCCCCATCCCCACCCTATTGCCTAGATTAAAATGTAGTAGTACTAGCTGGCAAGGTAAAAGCCTGAAGATTCTGCCACTGCTCTGTGCTATCTATCCCTGATCTGCTTCCCTCCATGTCCTTCACCCTTCTTCTGGACTTATGTCTGAGTTCCCCTGACTGCTTCCAAAAGTCTTCATTGTATGTAGCTATGTACCAAATGAAGATCTTTTTTGATCTTCTCATTCTGTGCTTAATCACTTCTTAAAGTTATGTGACAATTTGTTGCATCTATGATCACCCTTAAGAGGAATTGAACTAACCTTTAAATAAAGAATACAGAACAATTTACAATCCTAGTAATCAACATAAATACATTTTAAATGGCTTGTTTGTTTCTTTGATGTCAAGCAATCTAATTGAGTTTGATTTCCTAATAGAGGTATATATCAGGAATGTTATATCATCCATATATGCTATGGTTAGCAAATTCAAGCTCAAATTCACAGAGCTCAGAAAGAAATTACAGGGAGAGGTGGGGAGCAGGCATATATTTACAAGTTTTTTTAACAGCATGGCCTCTGTTGAAACTAAAGGGTCTGAGGGTCGCAAGCTATTCTAATTGTATCACCCTGCTTAGTTTTTATTCTGCAGCCAAGGAAACTGTCAAGTAGTGAGGCTTATTTAAGCAGAGTTCTCATGTTCAGGATTTGAATAGACCAGTTTTGGTGCACAGTATGTTTCAGCAGGCAGTACCACTTCAGAGTTCACAGCTGTTTCTGGGAGTGTTTCTGAAGCATGTTTCCAGCCCCTGCCCCATACCATGCACACAGCATTTGTACACCTGCTAACTCTGCCCCTCGTTGTGAAAACCACATGAATTCCATAAATTAGCAATAGTTCAAGTAGTGGATTCCCAGTCTGGATCATCAAGGTGTCCTGGCACCAAGGTGTGCAGAGACTCATCTCCACAACCCAGCACAGGTACTGATTCAAGAATTTATGTGCTTTAGCCACGTGGGATGTGGCTCTCTTGTGTACTGCAGCCTTCACCACTGTGGCTCTGCCTGTAAGCTGAAGTTTAGTGTCCAGAATCTGTCACAATACTTTTTTGTGAACTGCTGGGACCTTAAGGTTTCTAATTTTTCTTGCAGAGAGTACTGAGTACAGCTTAAGTCACTGAATGTGCTTCTTGGACACTTTAGGTATTTTGAAAGCTGCAGAGCAGAGATTAAGTGTTGGGAACGTTTTTCAATTGTTATGTACTACAGTGTGAGTTCAGTCCTGAACTCAGTTTTTGGCTCATTAAAAAAAGATCAGTTGCTTTTAAGCTGAGGTTTGCTTTTTGCAGATTCATTTAGCAATTTACTTCCTTCATTTATTTTGTACTTACATACATACATTTCTCTGAAATATTATATTTGAAATGCACCTCATAATATGCATTTTTTCAGAAATTTTCCCTATAGAAGTCCAACAAAGCTTTTAACACTGGTACTTTTACCCATATTTAATGATTTATCTTTGTTTATAAATTAAGAATGAGAATTGTTCATTAATAGAAACTATATCTGGAAATAAACTAGGTTTGGTATTTAATAAATACCCTGATACATATCTGTGCATAATTCTGCTGCTTTTTTTAAGCCTTTTTATGCTTTTGAAAGAGCTTTTTTTTTTTTACCACGTACAGGTACTGAAAATTCTTATATCGAAAAGTACTTCTGTTAGTAACAGCTGAAGTAAAATGCACAGCAGTGTAAAAGAAGTAAAAGATTTCTGTTGAATAACTGAAGAGGTTCAGGTCTGTTTCTAACATGCCAACTTTTGTAAGTTCAGTGACTTCTTGTGTCTAATAGAGCGGCCAATAAATGTTCTTAGAAAGAACATAGTTGTTTTCATTACAAATTCCACCCATTAAATTATAGAATTAGAAGTTCTTAAGTTGTTGTTAAGTGAAAGGCATATGAAAATTCTAAAAATAGACAAGATTCAGTAGTAGTCAGTTAATTAATTATTGTGTTGGGAAAAATATTCAGCTATAGTTCTGCTGTCACAGGTCTTAGGGGATGCTACAGGGAATCCGTGACACTACATTGCCTTTACTCCTTTCGTCTTTTAAAACTCCAATTCCATTAATATTCTCATGAATTAAGGGAATCCTGTTGTAACTGTACTAGACACATAATTTTGTTTCAAATAATATTTGGCCTGTAATGAATGTAACCAAAGCAGATTTTATTCTTTAAGCATTCTGGCTAATATTTTCAGTAACTTTTAGGACAAGCTTTTAATTTTGATATCCAATCAAAACAGGTGTGATGGCAAGTGCGTGTCTGAATGTTAAGGAGATTCTCTACAGATGTAAAAAGGGAATACTTTAATATATTCTTTTACCCATGGTTACATAGCTGAATTTTAAACAGTCTGCAAATCTCTCCCTGAACCATATAACTACCTGGCTTGCTAGACAAATATTTTAAGCAATTCTACAACTGAATTCAATGATTTGTACTCACAACTAGATGCCCTAAATCATGCCACAAAGATGCTTGCTGGCACAAACTAGAAGTCAGTTGTAAAGGAATAGCAATAAATATTTCTCTAAAATAAATTTCAAAATTACTTTAAACCTCTCATAAATGTGTTACAAAATGAAAGAAACAACTGCAGATATATTTAGTAGTGGAGTCAATATAGAGAGATGGAAGTAACTGTTGTTGGGATGAGGAATTGGTTATCAAACTTCAAAGATAAAATGGTGTATGCTTCAGGAAGCCTGGCTTTCTTTCAGAGTACGTGGTATGGAGCTCACAGTGCTAAATTCTTGCCTGATTTAAATTTGTGCAAATGACTTGAATCAACTGCACATACATTCAATACATAAAGCTCAAACCCAATAGTTTCTTAACTGTTTAGTTCTGTTCTTCCATAAGGAGAATAAAAAGAATGGAGAGCTATATTAACGCAGTATGTTTTCAGTTGAGAAGTGTAAGGAGTTACCAGCACGCAGATGATAGTGAATCAGGTGTGAGAGGACTGGATTGACAACATAGCACACAGAGGGAAAAAGAGAGATAACAGATTTCTCCCATTTTGAAAGTTTCGTGATTAGAATGTAGTCTAGATTTTGAGAGTTAACAGACAGAAATATAAGTTATGAAGGAAGGGGTCAAGATACTAAATAGAGAACTCGTTCAGTGTCAGTTCCAGTGAAAACATTTGGAACAATTTTGCACTGGCTGGTGGCACAATCTGACTGGGAACAACAACGCAAGACAGTTTAGCTTACTAAGATTATGAAATTTTATTTAAAATGTGTCAGTGTAAAGTGGCTTTACTTTGTTTCTGATTAGTAAAGAGAGTTTAGATGTCCTATCCATCTACGGTTACTGTCAGCTTGGGAAACAAAATCAGTAGCCTTTCACTTTGGCAGGACAAGATTGCATATCTAAAGGGTTTTCTTCAAGCTCATTATTTTGATTTGTGTTTCAAATCATACTTAATCATTGATAGGCATTCATTTGAGAATTGATGCTATGTGCCACAAATTTGAGTCTGCTCACACCCTAAGTATCTAAGCCAACTATTGATTCTAAGTCGTGCTCCCAAAATGTATAATATAGTTAAGTAAATCTTTTAGAGACAATTGGCATATTCAAATCTAATTTATGCACACATTAGATCTCTTAAGTGCATAATGATGCACAAAATTCAATGGGAATATAAAATGTCAGCAAGTTGCAAACATTTAGATGATGTATACTCACATTTATGGAGTATTCTTTTTAGCCTAAGTTGTGAGCCAAGTATCGGTGACTGAAAGTGATTAGTAGAGCATTTTTAAGAGAAAAAATATGGACGTAAAAAGGCATTAGGAAAGAGATAAAATCAATAATGTCTTAAAAAAACCCCAAAACAGTAAACACCTTTATAAAAACCTGTTATCACAGAAAATAAATATAAACCAATGCTGAAATTATATGTCTCACTTTTTATTTATAATGGAGAATAAATACCAGAAAAGGAATAGCACTTTATGCACAACAGTGACAGGAGAACAGATGACTGTAAGAAGTTCATTAACATATGAGATTGAATATTAAGCATTCAAGAAATTAAATTCATAAAATCACAGAATCATGTCACTTGGAAGACAATTCCACAGCTCATCTAGACTTCTGATCAAAGGGGTCCTGTTAAAGCAGGTTGCTTAGGTCCATGTCAAGTTCTGAATAGCCCCAAGGCTGGAAACTCCACATCCTTTCTTGGCAACCTGATCCGGTGCTTGGTCAAACTCATGTCCTGGAAGAGCCATTAAATTTTAGTAACTGTGGGGCAAGAGTGACAAGTATAATACTTATTCTCAGGAGAATGAGGATATATTTGTAAATATCTGTGGAGTAAGTGTTCAGAATATAACAGCTGACCTGGCACCCTACATATCTATGAAAGAAGACCCTCCATAAACTCTGTTCATGAAGATGTTGATGATATACTACTAACACAAGCAAGAAGGACATGCTGTCTTTGAGATGAAAAGAATTTCTGACTTCAGTAAGCCTACAAATGCTCATTTCTGAAAAGATATAGATGATGGAAAATACACTGGATGGATTGAGAAAAATAAATGTGGTACAGATTTCTTGAAAAGATTGATGCTGGCAACTATGATGCCATAAATATTATCTAGATGCCTTGTAAAGCAATGAAATAAATATTCTATCATTAATAGCTGCAAAAAGAGAGACATGAACAGTAGTCAGTGAGACTTTAGAAGAGCTGTATCTCATCAGTCAAATTTCATTGCTTGTTTTGATGCAATTACAAAATTAATGGGCAATAAGAAGGAAATACTTTGTATACATTTGGATTCTAGTGAAGCATTTGATACGGTGTCTTACGAATTTTCAGTTTTAAAATTTAATTAAGTACTGCCTTCAATAAGATCATGACTATTCAGGCTGTAAACTGCCTAAATAAGTACAAAAAATAGAAATAATAAACAGCAGCGTATTAGGAAGAGGAATCTAAAAGAGTTGACATTTGTTAGCAAGAGTTGGCAAGAGTTATATTTGTTTAATGTCTACATTAGTAGTCTGGAAGAAAAAGAAAAGAGCACACTAATGAAATCTGAAGATGATATTAAATTTGAAGAAGTGTGCACATAATTAAAGAAAAAAGATGAAGTGGAATTTGAGAAATTACAGATGTGGTAAAACTGAAAAATGCTATCCATCTTACAAATATGAAAGCCTGTTCCCTTGAGATAATATCTGGAACACTGGTGTGTTGAAAGATATTGGTATGTGTAAGACAAGAAAGCAGGTAAATTCAGAAGATTTCATGGTATGTTATCATTGGTACATATAAAAATGATTTTATGGGACTGTAACAAGAGTTTCTCCCTATGTGCGTGAAAACAAGTTTCAATTCAGGTGATGCAACTAGGCTAGAAGACATATTGTAAAACTCGATGCATGGGCAAGAGAGAGTAATTAAGGAGGCTAAAAGGAAAGATGTGCAAGCAGTAACTAAAACAGAACAGAGTTCAGCTGGTTCACTGAGAAGTCTTCAAATTAAAGGATGATTGAACATACTCAGGGCAAACTGTTCACATTTTATGTATCTTCCAGTGATAAAACTATTCTGTGTGTAGACATTGCCTAAGACATTTTATGGTTATAGAGACTGTTCTTTTGTTGTTCTTAGAAAACCTGGAATCTCAAAAAAGTTTATTCTAATTGAAATTTTAACAAGCTAATCAAAAGACAGATATCTCTCCTTAGTTCAGTTAAAATGCTACCAACATTCACAAACCAAAAACTTCAATAGCAATACAGGTAAAATTCTACAAAAGTTTCCCACTATCTGCCCCTTTTCTCTGGTATTGTACTACCTGTACAATATTCCTCTGTGTCCTAAGTTGATGCTGTCTATATTCCTCAAGCAGAACAGGGGGGAAGGGTTGCAATGCTATAGCAGCATCCTGGGGCCTTAACAGGAAAAGTGCAATGTTCAGGGTGGAGGCTGCTGCTTCCTTGCTGTTGAGTGTGCTTGGTTTTATTTTTATATGTGTTTTAACACAGTCTGCTTGCATGCCCTTTCTTTCCTTTGCTTCCCAATCAACCAGTCCTCTGTTAGTTCCCCTGCTGGCTTTGCTTGATTTACAAAGCCACAAGCATGTAGTGACCACTGATTGACTGTGATTTATTGTAATTATGTTTTGTGCCTGCATTAGCTGCAGTTTGTGTTTCTTGTGTGGGACCTCAAGTCTTATGCTGTGTCTCTACTCTCCCACATTGCATTTTATTCTGCAATCAGAAAGTTCAGTTCACATACAGAATAACTACTTGCCTCTACTGTAAACTAAAGATAAGCTAAGACACATTTAGGCTGCTATATAGCACAACTGTAACAAATACAACAAATACTTTGTGAAATTTCTGTGAATAGTATAGAGAGACCAGTCCCGAGTCCTTACACTGCCAGGTTAACACAAACCCTGTGGCCTTTTCTAATAATGGCACATTTGCTGAAAAATACCATTGCCATAAAACTTGGCCTTCCATACTTGAGCCTAACACTTTGCACCCACAGTCACCAGGTATATGCTGCTTGTTTGCTCTGCCTGGCAAAGGAAATGACAGCACTTCTCAGAGAGCTTTCTTTGCTTTGAGTAAGATGTAGTTACTGATGTTATGCTGTCAGTTCCATAAATATATCTGCCTTATATTTAAAAAAAAAAGAGAGATGTCGTTATAATGGTGCTTCATAAAATCCACATCATAAAGAACAGTTAGCTGCCACTTTATTAAGAAAAAAAAACTAAAGGCAAAAGAAAAATTGAGACATTACTGGCCTCTGAGTGTAGAGATGTTTCTATCCATCTAATTCAGTAAGTCTAATGCTACTATCTGAAAGGAAAACAACTTTCATGAACTCTGAAGACAACCATGTTTTCTCCTGACACTCCTAAGTATCATTTATGATCTGATACTTAATAGGACTTGGCTCTTCACCTCTTTTTTCAATCCCATGCACTATCTAGTCAACTTGTGGATTTTTTAAAATACAAATCATGAGTTGCAAAAGTGATAGAGAAAAATAAATGGCCACATATACAATCTCATTCTTGTCCATCATACGTCTGTCAGTTTGATTATATTAGCCTTATTTCAGTTGATAGATACACTTTGGTCAAAAAGAATAATTCCAGAACATATTTGTGTGAGAGTTTTTTTTCATTTCACAATGTAGCTCATATTAGTTCATGTTAGTCTTGTAATTGTTGAAGTATTGTTGCAAGTGGTAATAGCTAGGAATCATTTAATGTATGAATGCAAGTGATCATTGCCATCTTTTCACAAGAAAATGTGGCTTTAGGATAACAAACAGATATGGTTCCATGTAAGTTTTGAACAGAGAAAAATACTGGGTTTAATTTTCAGCTAAAAAAACCCTCATGCTTTTTTCAAAGGTGAACATTTTCCTTGACACATCTGTGTGACTAAGGAAAGCCCATTGATGAAAATTATTGAAGTGGAAAGATTTTACTACAAAAAAGAAGGCAAATACCAGAATATCTCACTAATGAAAAATCCCTAAGAATAATAATTTCTTTCTAATATGCACTCCTAACATGCTCTTTCTTCCTCCGAGTTGATCACACTGCATCTTTCTGGCTATAAGTGGTTGAGTTACATGGGAAGCCAACATCTCTACAGTTCAGTCAGATACATATCTTGTGGTCCTATTCAGTCAGAATTCATTGGAATTGAATCAGTCCTTTTATTAATTAACTCGCCATAAATAGGAAGCTTGTATCGCTTCTTCCTTAGAGCACTGTTAGAAGTGTTCTCCTAGGAGAGTGTTGTAAAATTTTGGAAAATTACTTTTCTTTCTTGTTCTACATGCTTAATGCTTCCAGCTATCAAATACTGGAGTGTAATAATGAAGCGTCCAACAGAGAACTGGACTTTTTGAGCATCTCAATATATTTAAAAATAAGAAGTTAGTGATCATAAAAATGTAAAATCTTACATACAGAGAGGGGGAAAAAAAGGCAATTAATTTGTTTTAAATCTATATCATTAAAAGAAAAACACAGAATCATTTGTCTCTCCATTTCAAGTGAGAGTCTTCCAAAACTGTTGAAACCACCAAGGAAACATTAAAACAAAAAAAATCTTTTATCTCATAAAGCATTTTTGGTGCTGGTGGAGAGAATGACATAAATTTCATACCTTTCTCCCAAAGCTGTTTGAAGACATAATTGTATTTATTTTGCTTCTGACTATTGTCCTGAAAATACTTTGAAAGAGATGGAGAACACACACTTTCAGAACAGATTTGTTGCTTTCACTGATAAGAAGAGTGGAATATAACCTGTAACATATTTTAGGTAAATAGTAATTGGCATAATGAACACAGTTTAGAATAGACCATATAATTTGAAATCCAAGTGAAAGACTTGCTACAGAAAAATGATTTTGTGTATTTTTACCTTATATCTTCTTGAATTAAAGGTAATTCTTTAAGCCCCTCTGCCTCTCCTCTTCTTGACTGTTATAGTATTTATTTGCAAGCCACTGCCATCATTGTCCTTACCCTTGTGAGCTCATCAGATTAACCGCTATATCGAAATAGTATTTTACAATTCTCTTCTAAGGCATGTGGCAGTGTGCAAAATACCAGCTCATAATGAACCAAACCTGAGATCACAGCAACACGATGTTTTTCACTGCTTTGCAAAAGTATTTTCTCAAGCTGTAGTATATTTCTCTGTGTATGTTTGTGTGCATGTGCATATTTCTACATAAGGTGAACAAATATTGCAGTACTTATGGCAGGCAATGCAGTCCTCAGCAGCATGGCACAAGAACAGTAAGTCAGAGAAGTAGGCAAGTAAATCTGTGAGGAACATCAGTGAAGAAACATTTCCAGGGTACGCGTCACAGGGACATTTTAAGGAAGGTAATCCTGCAGCATGTGGGGTTAAAGATAGTATGGTCCCATAGAAGAGGTCCCATGGAGCTTGCTTAGACTAAGGCTTACATATTCTTGTACTCTGCATACTCCATACTGATTAGAACAGGTACACTGTAAAATTAGGTTGTCACATTATCTATATCAGTGACACATACAGTTGGTTTGAGTTTTCACTGAGGATTGACTTCTATACGAAATGAAAAGGCATTGGAGCATAGAAAGCTACACATCATCTTCACTGTAGTGAATGTGATGTACAGGGTATTGGACATGTAAAGGAATAAAAGATAAGACCCAAAATAAAAATGTTAACCAAATGTAAAATACTGAGAGATTTTCCTTTGTAAAAAGTTTTGAAATGTTCCCAGTTTCATTTACATGGTTCAGGAAATCATATCACATGTAGGGAATTATCCACATTTGCTGTATGAGGGTATAGAAACTGGGAAAGCATTTAAACTAAACCTATCCAAAAGACATGGATTTCCCCCTAAATCAGTATAGGTTAGGCTTGAGTCTAACCTGCACTTCAAATTCAAACATTATAGGGAAGGTTGAAATGTATGGAAAATTGCCAGATGTAGAACACCATGTATTTAATAATGACACATACCTGAAAAGCAAAGCTAAAGCTTTCTATCCTGGGAAAAAAAGAATAGTAGTGAAGAACTACCAAAACAAAAGTAATTCCAATTAAAAAGATTACTATAACACCAGTGGTATCAGTAATTTTCTGTATATGTTGGAAGTCTAAAAAGTAAGATGCAAGAATTGAATTCCAAGTTTCTGCATGGTAAATATGTCTCAAATTTGATGAGAGAAAGGTAATTAGTGAGGTAATGTAATCTTGGGGTTCACTATTACCTTAAAATATAAGGTGGTTTAAGTTTGTATTGAAATGTAGCATAGGATCTCTATGAAATAAACTTTCATGCCTGAATAGAAAGAACATGACAGTGAAGTTATATTGTCAATTAACCAAATGAGATGGTGGCAGTGGCTCTGGAGTGCTGTGAGTAGCTAGAAATACTGCAAAGACAGAAAACATAACAATAATGGAAGATTAGGAGGCACTTAATGAAATTATCAGGTAAGAGGTTTAAAATAAACAAAGCACTTTTTCACTTAGTGTGTAATTAAATTGTGAAGCTGAGTGTGCTGGATGTTCTGGAAGCCAAAATCTAAATGGCTTCCAAAACCTCATAGGCACGTTCGCTGATGGCAGGTGTATAAATGCTATTAACTACAGTGGGTCCATATGAAATCTTCAAGTCAGAAAGTCCCCAAGTTCCTGACACCGCCAAGGATAGCCAGAGATGTATCACTGTAGGCTTGCGTTGTTCCCATGCTCTCTTCTACATCAGAAGCAATGCTGAGCTAAATTAAATTTTCTGCCCCATTGTTGTAGTGTCGTGTCCAAAGTTATCTGAGATTCCTTTCAGAGTGATTTCTGTCTGCACTATTTTATCTTTTTCTTTTACTTCAAAATTACTTTATCTTAATAACAAACAAACAAACAGACTCTAGTGGAGATATCCCACTATGGTAATAGTGACTTTTATTTGATTCTAATGACATGAAAGTATTGGTAAAAAAACTGATTCTTTGATTATTTAGTTTTTGAGTGAGAAAAGTGGTAGTTCGATTTGAAGGGAGGGAAGCTGATCTGCAAACTTTTTAACCATTTAACCCCCAGCATAGCAAAGGTCTGTTCCATTTCCTGTGATAGCCAGTGAAGCAGTTTGTGTTGTTAGGGGTCGTCTTTAGTTTTTCCAGAGTTGAGAACTGAGTGAGGGGAGTGTTGTGCCCCATTATTGTGCATTCTTCCAACAAGACAATAACTATCAAGATGGAAAGATACTTTCTAAACCTCGATGAAATACATATCCTAATTGTAGCACCAGAGCTTAATTCACTGCTATGCTCTGGCTGTGCTGCATTGTGGCAGCAATGGAGAACATCTGTGAGCCCAGCTGCATAATACAGTCAGATCTGTGCAAAGCAGGTGGAGTGAATCTCATGTGGTTTGCCCTGAGTAGAGAATATTTGCATTTTTAAAGTGTTGAAGAGCAACTTTAGCTTTTTGAATGAAGATACTGTGTTTGGCTACAGACCTCTGCAGAACAGAAGTACACTTACTTCTGCGTCAGGTACAGGCAAGGTTGTTGGCCCTACTCTCAGGGATGGATGGATGGAAACCACTCTGTTTTCTAAAGATATCAAATTTTATCAAGAAGAGATCACTCCAAATTTTATCTCAAAACCTGTAACAGTGACTGCACTCCTGCTATCCAACCCTATGTATCTTGTGCATTTCAGAAAGCAACACAACTGGGAGTTAACTCCACCATGGACAGCATGGTATGAGTTAGCCTAAGAAATGCCTGACTAATTACTCTGCTTATGTGAGTGTGATTATTGTAGGGGGAAAGTAATTCTCGTGCACAATGATGTGGGCAAGTAGGAGACTACATTATACCCTGTTAAATTTGTCAGCATGGTTATGCTACATGTACACATCACGAGTTGCTTCAACTGTAAATGTTTTTTGACAGAGAATGTGGTGAATTCCCTTGAAATCATTTTAAATTTGGCTTATGCTGGTTTAAATGTTCCCAAAGCTATTAAAGGCTAACCTAAAATCAAGACAACTCATGCTGAATTCTGTAAATCTTAAAAATACACCCTCTAGTAAGAATTTATCAAAGTAATTTAGAAACTGATACGATATTTGTGTAAAATCTTTTTTGATAACTAGACAACTAAAAAAAAAATAAAAGAGGGGTTAACAAATATAAACATTTGTTGTTGCAGAACTGTTCATAACATATTTTGACCAAATCATTTCCTCGGTGTCCCAACTACAAGGTGTAGTCTTGTATTATTATGCCCTCCCTCAAACCTCTTTGTGCAGCCTCCTACCTAAATCAATAGTCAGTAGCTCCTGTAGAATCATAGAATCATAGAATCATAGAATCGATTGGGTTGGAAAAGACCTCCAAGATCATCGAGTCCAACCCTTGGTCCAACTCTAGCTCATTTACTAGATCATGGCACCCAGCGCCACGTCCAATCTGCATTTAAAGATCTCTAGGGATGGTGAATCCACCACCTCTCCGGGCAGCCCATTCCAATGCCTGATTACTCTCTCTGTAAAAAATTTTTTTCTGATATCCAACTTAAATTTCCCCTGGCAGAGCTTAAGCCCATGCCCCCTTGTTCTATTGCTGAGTGCCTGGGAGAAGAGACCAGCCCCCACCTGGCTATAACTTCCCTTCAGGTAGTTATAGACAGTGATGAGGTCACCTCTGAGCCTCCTCTTCTCCAGGCTAAACAACCCCAGCTCCCTCAGCCTCTCCCCATAGGACTTGTGCTCCAGTCCCTTCACCAGCCTTGTTGCTCTTCTCTGGACCCGCTCCAGCATCTCAATATCCTTTCTGAACTGAGGGGCCCAGAACTGAACACAGTACTCAAGGTGTGGCCTCACCAATGCAGAGTACAGGGGAAGGATCACTTCCCTGGTCCTGCTGGCCACGCTATTTTTGATACAGGACAGGATCCCATTGGCCTTCTTGGCCACCTGGGCACACTGTTGACTCATGTTGAGCTTCCTGTCAATTAGTACTCCAAGGTCCTTTTCTGCCTGGCTGCTCTCCAGCCACTCTGTGCCCAGCCTGTAGCGCTGCAGGGGGTTGTTGTAGCCAAAGTGCAGGACCCGGCACTTGGCCTTGTTGAACTTCATCCCATTGGAATCAGCCCATCTCTCAAGTCTATCCAGATCCCTCTGCAGAGCCCTCCTGCCTTCCAGCAGGTCGACACTCCCTCCCAACTTGGTGTCATCAGCAAATTTGCTGATGATGGACTCAATCCCCTCATCTAAATCATCAATAAAGATGTTAAACAGGACTGGACCCAACACAGACCCCTGGGGAACACCACTGGTGACTGGCCGCCAGCTGGATGCAGCTCCGTTCACCAGCACTCTCTGGGCCCGACCCTCCAGCCAGCTCTTAATCCAGGAGAGGCTACACTTGTCTAAGCCATGGGCTACCAGCTTTTTCAGGAGTATATTATGGGAGACAGTGTCAAAGGCCTTGCTGAAGTCCAGATAGACCACATCCACAGCCTTCCCCTCATCCACCAGGTGGGTCACCTGATCGTAGAAAGAGATCAGGTTGGTCAGACAGGACCTGCCCCTCCTAAACCCATGCTGGCTGGGTCTAATCCCTTGTCCACCCTGAAGGTGCTGTGTGATTGCACTCAGGATGAACTGCTCCATAACCCTGCCAGGCACAGAGGTCAGGCTGACAGGCCTGTAGTTGCCAGGGTCCTGCTTGCAGCCCTTTTTGTGGATTGGGGTGACATTCGCCAACCTCCAATCATCTGGGACCTCCCCAGAGAGCCAGGACTGTTGGAAGATGATGGAGAGCGGTTTGGCAAGCTCTTCTGCCAGCTCCTTCATCACCCTGGGATGGATCCCATCTGGTCCCATAGACTTGTTAGGATCCAGCTGGCTCAGTAAGTCGGTCACTATTTCCTCCTGGAATACAGGAGGGGTATTCAGCTCCCTCTCCCTGTCTACCAGCTCCAGAGGCCAGTTGTCTTGAGGGCCACCTGTCTTACTGGTGAAAACTGAGGCAAAGTAGGTGTTAAGTACCTCAGCCTTCTCCTCATCTTCCTTAACTATATTTCCCTCCAAGTCCAACAGAGAATGGAGGTTTTCCTTGCCCCTCTTTTTGTTATTAATGTATTTATAAAAGGACTTTTTGTTATCCCTAACTGAAATAGCCAAATTTACTTCAAATTCCACTTTTCTTTCCCTAATTTTTTTCCTGCATGACCTAGCTCTATCTGTAAATTCTTCATAAGTAGCCAGCCCTTTTTTCCATAGTCTGTAAACTTTCTTTTTATCCCTGATTTCTTGCAGAATCTCCCTATTTAACCAAGCTGGCTGTCTTCCCCTCCGGCTGGCCTTTCGGCACACTGGGACAGCCTGTTGCTGTGCATTCAAAATCTCCCTCTTAAAACATGTCCATCCCTCCTGGACCCCCTTACCTTTAAGGGTTGTTTCCCAGGGTATGCTCTGAATCAGTTCTTTGAATAGGCCAAAATCTGCTCTCCGAAAGTCCAAGGTAGAGGTTTTAATGGTGACTCTCCTTACATCCCTGAGGACTGAAAATTCTATTATTTCATGGTCACTATGCCCCAGGCGGCCTCCAACCACTACATCATCTACCAGCCCCTCTCTGTTTGTAAATAGTAGGTCTAGCAGGGCCTTCCCCCTGGTAGGCTCATTTACCAGTTGATGAAGGAAATTGTCCTCTATACACTCCAGGAACCTCCTTGACTGCCTCTTCTCTGCAGTATGAAGCTCCCAGCAGATATCTGGCAGGTTAAAGTCACCCACAAGAACAAGGGCTGGAGATTTTGAGACATCTGCCAGCTGCTTGTAGAATAATTCATCCCCTTCATCATCCTGGTTGGGTGGTCTGTAACAGACACCCACAAGGGTGTCAGCCTTGTTGGCCTTGCCCCTGATTCTGGCCCACAGGCACTCAACCTTGTCACTGCTGACCTCAACTTCAACAGAGTCAAGAGACTCTCTAACATATAAAGCCACCCCTCCACCTCTCCTTCCCTGCCTGTCCTTTCTGAAGAGCTTGTAGCCCCCCATAGCAGCACTCCAGTCATGTGATTCATCCCACCACGTTTCTGTGACAGCAACTATGTCATAGTTTTCCTGCTGCACTATGGCTTCCAGCTCCTCTTGTTTGTTTCCCATACTGCGTGCATTGGTGTACATGCACTTCAGCTGGGCCATTGATTTCATTCTCAACTCAGGCTCTATGCTCTTAGGCCTGTCTCTGGAGAGCCCAGTTGACGTCCCTTCCCCCTTCAAACCTAGTTTAAAGCCCTCCTAACTAACCCTGCCAACTTATGGGCTACAGTTCTTTTGCCCTCCCTAGATAAATGAAGCCCATCTGCTTTGATGAGACTGGGCAACACGGAGTTCGCGCCATGATCAAAAAACCCAAAATTTTGACGATAGCACCATCCCCTAAGCCACCTGTTGGTAAGCTGGGCTTTCCTAAACCTCTCCTCATTCATCCCAGCTAGCACAGGAACTGAGGCAATTACTACCTGTGCTCCTGTCCCCTGAAGAGATCGTGTCAGTGCCTTGAAATCTTTTTTAATTACTCTGGTACTCCTTTTATTAATGTCATCACTTCCAACCTGGACAACCAACAGTGGGTAATAGTCTGAGGGTTGGATAAGTTTAGGAAGTTTTTTGGTAATATCCCTCACCCTGGCCCCAGGAAGGCAGCAAACTTCCCTGTGGGACGGGTCTGGCCGACATATAGGGCCCTCAGTTCCTCTCAGAAGGGAGTCACCTATTACAACAACCCTTCTCTTTTTTCTCTTACCTGTAGTCGTAACCCGTCCGGTAGGCTGGGGGTAACCAGAAGATCTTGTAGATAGATCCTCCTCCTGACTGTCCTCCAACAGACTGCCCGAGTCCAGGGCCATATACCTGTTTTTTAAGGGCACCCTGGCAGGTGAAAGGGGTCGAGAGGGGGTGTTTTTGCCTCTCTGACCAGGCACCTGTTTCCATTCATCCCCAACCCTATGGTTTGTTCCGTCTGCCTGATGGCAGGAGGGGCTGGGCTTCACCACCTCCTGCTGGGCTTCCTTAGGGGTGGAAAGGGTGTGACTCCACCAGTCAATTTCCCTTTCACTCTCCCTTATGTTTCTGAGCCTATCAACCTCTTCCTTTAGCTCTGCCACCAGACCCAGCAAATCGTTCACCTGCTCACATCGTATGCAGGCACTTCTCATACTGTCCTCTGGTAGTAGGTCCAGGCTCAGACAGTCTATGCAGCCGGAGGCCTGAGTGGCTGCATCCTTTTTAGAGGGTTCTGTCTGTATTGACACCCCTCTACTGGTGACAGGAGCAACAGCTTTCATTTTTCTGGGAGGCATGACTGCCTTAAGCTGGGGGGAAAGGTAGAAAGAGACAAAGAACATGACAAAGATCTTGCCATTTCACAGGAGCAGAAAAATTGTCTCAGACTCATGATTTCTGTTTCCTGGTTCTTCTATAGCCCTGAATGGAGACATCAGAGAGATCAAATGTATACTTTCATTTTCATTCACTGTCTGTTTCATTTGGGTCACAGTGTGGTTATAACTAGGAAATTGAGTGTAGTCTCAAAGGTAAGAAAGCTACAGTATATGCATTCCAAGCATAGAAGAAAAAAGTCCGACTGCAAGAAAACATGGGTAAAGTGCTGCAGCAATGTCTAAAGAGAGGTTATGCTCCTAGAAAGCCATCTTTCTGTTATGAAACAACAGATCACAGAAGGACAAAATACAGCTTGTGTGAATTTGTCATTACAAGTTTGTATCTTTACATATGGATATCTTTAAACTGTGCTATTTCCCTATGGACAGAAAGTGAAGTAGCTTGCTCTTTTTGCTTTTGTGTGAAGGAAACCTCTGTATCCTCTGTAGAGAGTACATCACTGTCAGAAAGTTGGATTCTTCTGCATTGAGTCTGAAGTCTGCAGATTCCCAGTACTGAAAGAGCCACTTTGTCAATGGATGAAATTGCAGCCAGTCACAGTGAAATGATAGCCAATTACAGCTTTAAGTTAGATGCATCATAATGTTACTTAAACATATTGTAAAACTACAGTGTATCAGTGTTGTTTCCCTCCGAAGTGTTGAACTGCAATGTCAAGGTATTGATTATTTTGTTATATTGTTGCACTGTGTTTCACACAATCTTTCTCATATTGGAAAAAGGCTCAGAAATCCCCGTGGTTTAAAAAAACAAGCAAACAAAAAAACCCAACCCGTCCCCCCTGAAAAACCCAAAGCAACTTTGGCCACAACAACCCCATGCAGTGCTACAGGCTGGGCACAGAGTGTCTGGAGAGCAGCCAGGCAGAAAGGGACCTTGGAGTACTAATTGACAGGAAGCTCAACATAAGCCAACAGTGTGCCCAGGTAGCCAAGAAGGCCAATGGGATCCTGTCCTGTATCAAAAATAGCATGGCCAGAAGGACCAGGGAAGTGATCCTTCCCCTGCACTCTGCGTTGATGAGGCCACACCTTGAGTACTGTGTTCAGTTCTGGGCCCCACAGTTCAGAAAGGATATTGAGGTGCTGGAGCGAGTCCAGAGAAGAGCAACAAGGCTGGTAAAGGGACTGGAGCACAAGCCCTATGGGGAGAGGCTGAGGGAGCTGGGGTTGTTTAGCCTGGAGAAGAGGAGGCTCAGAGGTGACCTCATCACTGTCTATAACTACCTGAAGGGAAGTTACAGCCAGGTGGGGGTTGGTCTCTTCTCCCAGGCACTCAGCAATAGGACAAGGGGGCACAGGCTCAAACTCTGCCAGGGGAAATTTAAGTTGGATATCGGGAAAAAATTCTTTACAGAGAGAGTAATCAGGCATTGGAATGGGCTGCCCAGAGAGGTGGTGGATTCACCATCCCTGGAGGTTTTTAAACTGAGATTGGACCTGACACTGAGTGCCATGATCTGGTAAATGGACTGGAGTTGGACCAAGGGTTGGACTTGATGATCTCAGAGGCCTTTTCCAACCCAATCGATTCTATTCTGTGATTCTATGAAAACAAAAACAAACAAAAATAAGCCAAAACCAAAACCAACCAACCAACCAAACAAAAAAACCCCAAAACCAAAATAGAACAAAAACACTCCCACAAAATGGTGATTAAATTATGACCATTAATACATTTTGAGGATGGAGAAAGAGAAGAGAGCTAGCTATGTAAATGGAAAAGGCAAAAAATTTTGTTTGAAGCTATAAACAACGCTTACTGAACTGAATGGCATGGAAATGGGGATATGATCTCAGTGGCGGTGTTGGTACAGCTCTGTTTCATACCTATGATTAAAGATTCACGAGAGAATGGATTATAAGCCTCCCCCTTCTAATGTGGGAAATTACCTACCTCCTAAATTCTAGGCAAAAATGCCTGTGAAACATTCCTGTTCTCTATCTCACTGATGGCTGATATATTTTATTTCAGCCTGAGGCACTAAGAGGTTTTGTGCCATAATTCCCTTTCAGAAGAGTAAGGCACTCTGTTGAGAAGTAGGGCATATGAATTCAAATTCCTCCAGAAATACAGAGAAATGGGACCCAAGGCCTTCTCTATGCTATGGCAGTGCTTTAACCCAGGGGATAGGAAAAAAGAGAACTACATCTCTTTGACCCAATTTTTTGTGAATTTCCTCTATGCTACTCCTTCCAGACAGATCTGCTCAGCAAGTTCAACCTGCATTTGTAAATAGTTTCAGGGTATTTTCATTCGCACTACAGCATAAAAAGGAAAAATAATGTTCATATTAATCTAAGTTCTTATCTCCAAGCATCATTAATCACAGCCTACCTCTCTGCTTATTTCACAAACTGTGCAGACACTATAGTAATAGCCACATGAGAAAAGTCTACTTGAAGTTAATTGAGTGTTTGTATAGCTTTCGGTGTTCTAAGACTTTTACTTTATTACATATAATTTTGGTCAGCTCGCTAATAGGAAAATATGCTGGAGCTGGAGATGATCCAGGAAACCTCAATATAGTTAAAAGATTTAGAGACTAATGAAAAAGGTGAAGAACAGTGTGTGATATTTTTTCTCAAACACTCTCAGTGTACTATATTTTAATTTGGTCAGCTGTTTCTGTTCCTCAGTCACAATCCTCTTTATATAAATCATGGTGGATCTTTGGTAGGAACCTCCTATACATTGGAGAGAGACTGTATGTAGTAGTTCTACAGAATCTATCCTTAGTAACAGTTTCAATTTTATTTTATTAAGTTACTTTGAAATCACTTATATTTCACTTTTCCTGTGACTATTTCTTTTCTTCTGCTAGCACTGGAATAGTCCAATGACTTCATCACCTCTAAGCTGTTGATCTGTCTGACATCTGATTCAACCTGTTCACAGTCATCTAGAGTGCTCCAAAATAGATCAGAGAGATTCATTGCCTACTTCTCTGATACAAAATGTCTGAAAGAATAACACTTTTCCCCAGTCAACAAGCAAGTTAATTTTTTAATTAAGCAAGGAGAAATTTTTTTAATAATAATAAAAAAAATATTCTCTTGAACAGCAAAATGGTGGCAAAATACTTACAAAATATGGTTTATGTAAATAGAACTCTCCATGATGGGACCATGGCTCAATAAGGTCTCCTGTGCACTGCTTCTCTAGCTAAGTTAGGTGCCTAAGTTAGTCACCTTTCATCAGAAGTTAACTGGAGTCCTAATTAAAAAAAAAAAATTAAAAGATATATATACCACAAAAGAACATCTTTTTAAAAATTAATTCTCATTTCAGCACATTAATTCATTACACCAATGTGTCTAATTGGGTATTTACAGACACAGATTGGAAGGTTACTGCTGACAGCTTTGGAATTTTGCTAAGCTCTTCTGTTGCCTTGCTATACATTTTTCAGTTCTCTTTACAACAAGTTTGAGAAAGGTAGGATTTGTATTTGCACTTCAGAAATTCTGCAAATTTCAATTTTTCAGTCAAAAGAATTCTTGAAAATCCAGATTGTATGTCTGCACTAAAATTGGGGAAAATTAAATTATTATTAGCTTATTCCTTCAGAATCCTGTTTAGGTGGCCAGGAAATGCTAGACAAACGGGCAGGAGCAAAAAAGAAGTAGGAATCAACATCGGTAAATCTTCAAATGCATCTTCAACTGAGTGAAACACCACTTTCATGTCACTCAAAAGCCAACAGAAACAGAATTAGTGAAATCTGAGTACCTAACTCCTTGTAGGAATAACTTGGTGGTCAAGCATATGATTCTGGTATAAATATATGACAATCGTGGACTTCAGAGGGGTCAGGCCTATGTTTTGTCTTCATAGCCCAATTCTCCATGGACTTTTAAAATTAAATTAAATTATACTCTTTGCCAAAATGGTACCAACATTTTTTACTACCTCTATTGTATTAGCACAAGATTTATAATGTATTTGTTATGCTTCTCAGAAAGATCTTAACCATCTTAAGCACACCGAAATAACATGCATTATAAAGAAAATAAGGGTATTTTTAGGTGGGAGCTAAGTAGAAACAACTCAGGGGGGGAAAGTGAGTCATCAGTATTTAGGGGAGTAGAAATAAAAGCACAGCTCACGTGGCAGACAGACAGGAGGAGAGGCACAGAAGGGGTGGGTAAGGCTGAAAGCAAACTCAGAGCAAGACAATAGACTGGACTGACTCCAGACACTGCATAGAAATCAAAGAGCATACCAGCAAGATACATCATAATGTGTGCTACAGGCAAGACTGAGAACCTCTGTGGAAGAGGTGTCTTATACTGTAATTAACCAGGAAAAGAAAACACTCAAATAAGGTGTGAACTTCTGTGGGAAAACAGACTCTGCTAGCTAAACACCTAAATTAACAAGTTGTAAGCAAAGTTAAAACTATCAATTGAATTGCTTTAAGATGCTGAACCAGAGGTAATATTTTCTCTCATACTATGGGAATCAGAACTACTTTTCTTTTTCAAGCACCAAGAGCTTCTT
Organism: Pithys albifrons albifrons; assembly: GCF_047495875.1. Taxonomy (NCBI): domain Eukaryota; kingdom Metazoa; phylum Chordata; class Aves; order Passeriformes; family Thamnophilidae; genus Pithys; species Pithys albifrons. The sequence goes on from NC_092459.1 coordinate 27,431,381, forward strand.
TGATAATATATTCAAGATGCTGTGTTTCTTAGTAATAGGTCATACAAAGGGTCATAGATGAGAGACACATAACCTTGAAATGAAAGTGACTCAAAGGAAACGAAGAGACATTTCCAGATTGGTGGGGTAGAAGTGAAAGCTTCACCACCTACTCAGAGATGAGATAAGTAGAAAGGACAGGCCTGGAAAAGAGGTGTTAATTGCATGAATGGCAGAGAGAGAGAAAAACAAGTTCACAGTTAACCATTGTAGATAGAAACTAGAATTAGGGAATTTCACCTAGAGACTGAAATTAAGAAAAGGGAGAAAAACAGGATATGGTTAGGGACTTTGGCCTGATCTTGAAACTTTTGCCATTATGAAAATATATTATAATATATATAGTAAGGTAAATCTAATGTTTTTTTAACAATGGAACTGTGTTAGTGATTTGTAGAGTTTCTCAGAAGTGCAAAATTTGTAGTTCATTGTCCCTATCGAGTCCTTCATTAATATATACTCCAGTCCTTTTCTGAATCTGTTTTCCCCACCATCACAAAAACTGAGGCCAGCATTACCAATCCAGTTTTGGTCTTTCCCTTGAGTGTTTTTCAGCATCTCAGGAGTTCACTGTTGAATGCAGTGAATGCTTGTTCACTGTATGTTATTCTGTCTCTGCTTCCTCTGAAGCTTGTGCTTTTGTAGGTGATATGGATAGATTGCACTGGTAGCAGAGTTGCCAAGCAAAGAGGTCAGTTGGCTGGGAACATACTTTATTTTCTCAGCAAAACTGAATGACCCTGAGAAAATTGCCCCTCTTTCTTATACAAAAGCTTTACCTCTTTTGACACAAAAATAATTTTGACCTCACTTGCAAAATTGCTTTCAGATACACAGTTGTACAAATCTGTGTAATTTTCCCTATTTTTAGTGACTTTGGTGATGTGTTCATTCATTTCAACAGCAACTTATTTAATTAGCTGCAAACTAACTGTACTCGGTGATTAATTTCTTCAGGTCAGTTTTGTTCTGTGGCCCTCTGTACCTGCTTTTTCCCTGTTACTTTTTCCAAATATTTCTTTCACAATCTGTAAAGAGTGCAAAGAGGCGCAAAGTCCATGTGGCATGAATGAATGTGATATTCCAAGCTATTCATGTAGATAAGGCAGAAAAGAGGAGAGCTTTCAAAATTTTCATAATTGGTGGGGCAAAGAAAACAGAAGCTCCAAAGAAACTGCCTAAAGAACAGTGAGCTGAGGCTCAAAGAGATGAAAAAGCTGTAGATATTGACCTTCTTTTTGAGATACTCAGGATGGATCAATAATATTGAGAGCTACACAGGAATTATATATAGTGGAAGGAAAAAACAACCCAGAAAACTATAATCAAAGTCACATGATAGATCATAAAGAACCTGTAAAAGAAATGTTCAGAGCAGAGTCAAGACTGAAACTGAAGTTTTAAAATCATCAAGGAATCTGTGTTATAAAATCTAGTCAGGGAACAGGGAGGATGATCAGTGCTTTTTGCATAAGAAGAGATTAGAGACCATGAGATCAAATATGTATGGTTTCAAAAACTAGTGAAATAATGACAGTTTTACAGAAAGAGAAAATATCTAGTGGAGGTTAAAAGAGTAATTAATGAGGACTGATACAGTTTATTAGAACAGTGTAAGAACATACAAAATAAAAAATATAATATTGCTGACTGAAAGATGTTTTCCAAACAAAACTAGCCCATAATTAATTTCAACAGACATAGGGAGGATTAGAAAGGCAGGACAGAGCTGTCACTTTGCCACTAAAGCTAAATCAGATCTTGCACTATAGTATTGTGACTATTTTATCTTTTTGTTTCCACTATGAGTTTTCTTTGACCCGTTATCCCATCATTGACTTAGTGTCACTCAAATGTATATGGACTTTATTCACGTGCCTTGTATTATCAATGAGGAACAGGACCTTTATACTCTGTTTCTGTCACCACAGTGAAATAAGTGGTTTATACACATGTAAGTATAAATGAGCAGGTAAAATTAAACACAAACACACTTTCTTAGAGGAAAAAAAATCATTGACTAGGCTGATCTACTGAACATATTTTATGTACAATACAAATGATGGTAATTGGGGAAACCTGAGCCATCAGCTGTATTCACAGATACCCACATGGTTTCTGTGCAGTTGCATCTGAAATATTTATGCACTATTTTGTATTATGTATGTTGCTTATCTCAAGTCAGTTCAATGTGCCTTTAATTTTGCAGAGAAGAAACTCTTTGACTTGCTTACTTTTTAAGATTGAAAGTGTTCCATAAAAGAAAGCATAGCACTTCAGTGCCTCAGGATGGCTCTACACCATACTTCTGATTTGAAATTATTGCAGCAGTTCAGTTTTTGTTATAAGTGCCTTCCTTTTAAATGGTAGGGATTCTGGGCTTCCAAATGAGAAAATAATTTAAAATTATTCATGTGCTTCATATTTTTAGGAGACCTTCATTCTTCCAAATTAGAATTCCAATTTGTGAAGAGCTCCAATAACTTTAAATTGCTATGTAGTCTAGATCCAAACCCTAATCTTTCCAAAGGGAAGAGCTTATAAAACTCCTGAAACTGTTTAATAATTCTGAATTAGATTACAGATACATGACTGGAGTTACAGTGTAATTTTAAATACTTAATTAAAAAGAACTAAACCAAACCAACTATGTAAACATAAACTCAAGTGTTCAGTTTCTGATATTATCTCTTGAATATTGCATAGTCATGTTAAAAAATTTCTGTTTAATGACTGTGAGTGTCAAAGTTGGGAAAGCTGGGTTTTGCTCTGAATCCTTTAGTATCTTTTGAAAGGAACACCATCTTCACTTTTGTATTGCACACCAAATATGTATAGACCTTGGACTACTTGAGGGTTAATTATTTTTTCTGTATGTGGCCCACAAAAAAAACCTTCTGAAGTTATCATTGACAGAACCATCTGATGATCTGCTGTGGTGGGCTGGGAATGCCGGGGGCAGGAGCTGATCAGCATTTGGAGAGCCAGCTGTTTCCCCAGTTCTTCTTTGATCCTGCATATCAGGAAGAATGTATTTTGCAGGTTTAAAATGCAGGACTTGGTCATGTATGTACCTGACTTTTGCTGCCCACCTACAGCCTACCCTGAACTTGAAGGACTAATATATAGTTTATGTATAAAGCAAAGTCATAGAAAACAGTTTATCTACTATTCCGATACAACCTGGTGGATGCTCAGCCCAATTATGCATATTTTTGGTGTAAAACCATTGACTCAGAATTTTCTGGACATTTGCAAATGAGTGAGACCAGCAGTATCTCATGCAAAGACAAAATTTTATGCATAGGACTTGTCTAATTCCATACTAAAGCATCGGGATGCTCAGAACTGTGAGGGAACAAGAGTGAAATCTGTATGCAGACTTTGTTAAATTGTTGTATTGGCATTTGAATTTGATATATACACACAAAATTTTCCCCATAAATGTCAAATTGCCCAAAATCTCATTCAACTACAAACATATTACCATACTCACAGAAAGACACAAACAGACATGTGAGCTTCTTTATATTTAAAATAAGGAACAATGTATTCTTCTTTAGCCTGCTAAAGGGTTAAAAGGGAGTTCAACACGTGACATTGATTTTTTTAAAGAATGGCCACATGTACTGCTACTTTCTGTCTCACAGTGCTCCACTGATGCCAATCGCCTTAATTAGCTGAATAAACTCAGTTCATGCCTGCTGTGCATAAGTGAAGAGGTACAAACAAGCAAAGCCAAGCTCAATGTGTTTGAATAACATTAGAATGCCTTAGGTTTAAAACTAAGCAAATAGAATCACAATTGAGAAGATATGTGAGTATCATAGTATCAAATTTTATCTAACCCTGCCTAAAAATGGATTTCCTGTCTTCTCTTGATGAAAAGTACTTGGATCAATGCTACTGTTCATTCTTCTGTTAAAGTTTCTTTTATTTTACATTGGTATGTATTTTTCATCACCTTTAGTAGTATATGCTAACATAAGCACCAAAAGTTGATACTTTTAATGTAAGTGATCCAAATGCAGTAAAATATTTTCATCTTAGAAGATGGGGTAAGGCCTTTGTCGCAGCTGTTTGTCCTCCCTTTAAAGCCTAAATTCCATGCAGCTCAGAACTGCTGGTGGCTAACTTAAGGCTGTGGAAGACATAAATTCTGTAAAGATATTTGTTGCAATGCCAAAGACGGTGAAGGCTAATGTTATGAAAAAAATCCAGGCATATACATGCATAATCTGAGTGTTTTTACCGTTTTCATGAAAGTATATTGTCTAGATTGAGCAGTACGAGCAGTATGAGCAGTACTTAACTCTACGTAAGAGCAGTACTTTTGCATGTACTCAGTACTCTGACATTTCTTTACACCAGAGGAACTTCCAAAATGCTAACAGTTTATCCTGGAAGTGAAGATGATTTTGTCTCTTTGAACCACATCTGTAAGCAGATAGAATTAATTCATTCCCAGCTTTTTTAGTTCCACTTCTCTGTTCTGGAGAGTCCAGCTACAGTCAAGACCTCCATTACCTGTTTTATTTACTGCAGGCAGTATAGTTATTTTAGAGATATTTTTCCCCCACCATGTTTTCCAGCCCCTTTTTTTCCCCCATATTCTCAGTTACAAAGAGAAGCATTAAGAAAGGAACAAAATTAATCAGATAAGCAGCGGTAGAAACACCTACTCACAGTAATAATATTTGCTCCTAAAACATGTCTGTAGAGATCTTCAGTTTGGAAGTTTGGATAAATTGCTTTCTCTATACAATTTCGTAGAACTTAAAGGAAGTCAATAACATCACAACTAGAGAAATTTGGCTCAATTTTGGTAAATATTTAGGAATTTTGGGTCTTAAATACCTGTGCTTCAGAGTCAGAAAGGAAAAGAATAACTGCCACACTGACAAAATCACCTAATATACCTAAAAATCTTGTCTAGATGTCTTTAAGAGGAATCTTCTTATGTATTAGTAAACTTTGTGTGAGAATGCTAAAAACTTGTTGCATGAAAAATGAATGTTGCATTTATTCATAGCAGATCATCTGAACACTCTGTTCTTGTTCTTACAAGAAGAGAGAGAGCCTGTAATCAGCTGACCTCCTTTCATCTGGACATAAAAGATTTTTATTTTTTTTTATTTCACATGTTAAGAAAGAAAAGGCTGGAAATTAAGACTGTGTAAACCTTATGCAAACTTTCAGTTTGCCTTGAATTTCAGATCCTATTTGCAGAAATATCAATTTTCAAATTTTGGACTCAGATTTTGGCTGGTTCAATTTTTTTTATATATGAGCTGAGTTTTACCTTACTTTGAAAAAGTAGGCCTTAATTTTTTTCAAAATGAAGTGACTGTTCATTCAAGAAGCCAAACTCAGCAGACAAAACTTCTGCCTTATGTTTCAGATTCAGATAAAATGCAAAACCAGAAAAGATTAATGGGGCTATAGATTTTACTGCAGGTTCTTCAAAGAGCTCTACCAGAAACCTGTCTGTTCAAGAGACAGTCTGCATTGTATGTCCACTGGGATTACATCTGAGTTTGGCCCTGATGCCATCAGCTGCCATTAATCTAATTGTTTTGTAAAGATCATTTAAAGAACACCGAAAGCCTCCAAATAATTTCTAAAAAACATGCTCCAAAAGTCTCCATCTATAATTGCATACAATTAAAACATAGTCTGAAAAGTGAGCCAAAATAGTTGTTGACTTTTTAAGTTCAGTTTCTCCAGTTCAAAATTGCCAGTGTTTATTCTGAGCATTATTGCTGGGTGTGTGCCATACTGGTTTGAAACTCTGCTGCTTTATGCTTGTCTCCACTTTTTGATGTGTAAAAATACACATACGATTTTTGTGCAAACAGATCTGGATTCTCAGTCCTTGCTGTTGCAGAATTCTTTATAGTGAGCCCACAATGACAGCTTTACAACAGTTATTACGTTTTAAAATGGTTTCTATTCCTCCTGAAGCAATGTATATTTTTGAGACATTAAATTGTACAAAATTTCTAAATGTCCAAACCATCAGCTTGGTGAGCAGGTGGCTTGGATGTGGCAGGAGGAATATTAAGGGCTAATTTTATAACATCAATCTGTTTGTCATCAGCATGTAAATGAAATTTAGGCCCAAATTGACAGATCAGTTTATTGAAGAGAAGCAGACATTGATTAAAAATAAGGGCTTTGAGAAGAGAAACCTGTGTGACACCTGCAGAGAAGCTTTTGTGGAGCTGATCAAGCCACAGGGGGTAAGACAATCTCATTTGGATAGAATTAAATAGAACCAAGAAATAGCACAACACTTCAAAACACCTTTTACAAAGCATTTGAGTAGAACTGAGTGTCTACTTATGTCAAAAACAGCTATTATAGGTAGAAGGCTAACTAGAAAAAAATCTACTTGGATTCTCAAGGAACTGCTGATAACTGTAATGATTGAAGTTTGATACTGTGTTGTGGTCTGAAAACAAGCTAGTCCTAAAAGACTAAGTGCCCTTCAGAAGGCAGACAGAACAACTATCAGTTCAAGAGAATTAGCAAAAAATCCACAGTCTATCAAATAAATAAATCCAATTATAAGAGAAAGAAAGCTAAAATAAGTTTCAGGGTCCTATATTAATTTTTACAGTGACTAGCATAAGAAATAATCAGTTTTGATGCAGCAAAGTGAGGATAATAACAGGGCACATAGAATCATAGAATCTTTAGGTTGGAAAAGACCTCTAAGATCATTGGGTGCAATTGTTAACATGGCCCAGACCACAACTAAACCATGTCCCTGGAAATGCCACATCTACAGGTCTTTTAAATGCCTCCAGGAATGATGACTCCACCACTTCCCTGGGCAGCCTATGCCAATGCCTGACAATCCTTTCTGTGAAGAACTTTTTCTTAATATCCAATGTAAACCTCCCCTGGTGCAACTTGAGGCCATTTCCTCTTATCCTTTGGCTCAATATTTGGGAGAAGACACTGAGCCCTAACTCACTACAACTTCACTTCAGGTACCTGTAGAGAGTGATACATCTCCCCTGAGCCTCCTTTTCTCCAGGCTAAAAACCTCCAGCTCCCTCAGCCACTTCTCATTGTGCTCCATTTCCTTCACCAGCTCTACTGCCCTTCGCTGGACTCACTCCAGCTCTGCTCACAATGTCTTTCTTGTAGTGAGAGGCCCAAAACTGAGCAGGAGATTGGAGGTGTGACCTCAGCAGTGTGCCAAGTACAGGGTGATCTAGTCCTGCAGATCACATGATTTCTGACATGACAAATGTGTCTGATGCTATCAAACTGGTAACTGTTTGAGTAGACCTGACAGTGAATATTTCCTAGGTTCTGGAGCATTGTTAGGTTCAACTATCAGCTTGAGTACAAGAAACAGGAAAAAGTGGACTGATGAGGACATGATCACTTGCTATTTTGAACAAAAAGTATCAGATTCTAATTGGAGTAACAGGAATGTCAGTTAATGTTACTGTGTACTAAGAGAATCAAAGCGATTTGTCACAAATGATAGGAAGCACTCCCAAGTTACCTTCAAGTTTTTGCACCAGTAGCAGAGGAATCAATCAATCAGTTTAAGTGTATGCCCAAAACTGAAAGCATTTTCCCATTTTCCCTCATTAGTATAATGACTGATAAATATCCAGTGGTAGCACATTGATCATAGATAACAAAGGGCAGATTACTGAGCTCTGGGGATGCCTCAAGTCTGACTCCACATGGATGATTAAAAGTTGTCTGCAGGGTGTTAAATCTATTAAAAGCATTCAAGTGTAATGCAAGTAATTCCCAGATATATTTCAGGAGTAGAAAGCAAAATTTCATGGTTTGTAGTATCAAATGTTGCAGAAAACTTACAGCAAAGGGAAGGCAAGGCAGGGCAAGGCAAGGCAAGAAAGAAAAGAAAGACAAGGCAAGAAAGAAAAGAGAAAAGGAAAAAGTGAATAACAGAGAAAAAAAAAAGAAAAAGAAAAAAGAAAAAAAGAAAAGAAAAGAAGAAAAGAAAAGAAAAGATAAAAAGAAAAGAAAATAAAAGAAAGAAAAGAAAGAAAGGAAAAGAAAGGAAAAGAGAAAAGTTAAGTTTCAAAAAGGCTTTTCCAATTGATTAGTCTTAATAAGTACCTCTCCTTTGTTTTTTCTTGGGAAAATGTTTTTACGGGCATATTTTTCTTAGGTGTTTGAGTTTTGTTGTTGGTTTTTTATATTTAAATAATTTATATATTGCAAGCTGACTAAAATACTGGAGCTGTGAATCTGCTGCATCACACAGGCTTTATTCTATGCTCAGAGTGAATTTTCATACTTGGGTCAGCACAAGCAGTTGTGGCAATTTAGAGTATATTTGCCTCAGATCAGAAAAGGAAATAGGGTATGATGTGTGTGTCATTGATCTACAGAGAAAGGAGAGAACTAGTGTTCTCAGAATGTGATTCACAGTCAGCAATGCAGTGGACAGACAGACAACTACACCAGACGGTAGGAAGAATTAAAAAAGGGTACATGAAATATTTTCCTCTTCAGTGTTTGGTATCTAATTAGAAATAGACATGGACAATCAGATGACTTAGTGAAGCTGTAATTCAATACTTTGCAGTTGTAGATGACATCCACATTTATGGACAATTGTCATGTTGCTTTAAATGAGGAGATCAATGAAGCACCCATCTGTTATATTTTGCATTTGCATGATAGCTTTTTATATGATGAACTGTATGATGCCCTTCAAGAGCATTCACTTTTGAAGTTTTAATTCTGCCCTCATTTTCCTTCTGAATGCCTGACCACCTCTTCGTTCTCAAAGAAGACAGTTTCACCTGCAACCCCTTTTACTGTTGGTGAAGTTGAATCATTCTGGAAAAAAAAAGAAATTAAATTTTTTAGGGATAGAGGGATCAAATTAAATAATAGCCAAATTTATTTCCAAGAGAATAGAATGAGGTGAAGCTTTTGGATTCTTGACATGTTTGCATCATGTTTGCATTCTGGTTATCTTTTGTTTCAGCAATTTTGACATAGTCCTGAAAGCAGGTCACAGTCCAAGATTGTTTCACGTTGCAAAAATGGGGCATACCTGTGTTCCTAGAGACAATCATAATCTACTTTACTTGTTGGTTCCATAATTCTTGTGTTCTGTCTGTGGCTCATTTTAACCTGAAACATGCATGGGGTTTATCTGCAGCCTGGTGCTTCGAGGCTGACCATCCTGGCAAATGAGATATGGGGTAGCTCAGTCCCCTCACAGAGCACAAATCTGAGAAATTTCTTTCCCTTAAAACTTTTTCCCTTGTGCCAATGCCAGTGCAAGTATTCAGTGGCACAGCAGGATCACTCACACACACCAAAACTTCATGACTCTGTGTCTTTTTTTCCTCCTATGGTAAGCAGAGCAGCACACGTGCCAGAAACACAACATAAATACACAGTGCCTACACAGTAGTCCAGGATCATCCAGGACCCACTGCAGCCAAAAAGCTTTAGATCTGCCACAGCACTCTTGGAGGGCTACCCAGACATGCCTAGTATCTATATTGCAGCCCACCATATTTTAGTAGGGAAAAAAGAGTAATTTTCTGATGGTCATCTCACCTCCATTAAGAAAGCAGTTCTTTTCTACTAGTGCTGAAACTGTCAGTGGGATTTGTTTTACTTAAGGACCATGATAGAGCCCTGTGTGTATGGACCTGCCTTAAGCCAGAGTTCAGGGTATATGTGTAAAATACAAGTGATAGAGAAGTTTCTTCTTAAATTAAAAAAAAAAAAAAAGAAGTCTTAGTAGAACAAAAACAAATTTTTGAAGTACTCTCACATCAGCTCACAGAATAAGATACATTGGATAATCGTCATTATGTCACTAGCATGTAAATCTATAAGGATGTTTTATCAGCCTAGAGTGACAGCACCCTGCCCTGCTTCCTGGCCAAGATTTCAAAAAAAGTATTAAAGAATTGAATAGAACTTAAATGTCTCCTGTGAGATGGGGGCTGGGGGGAAGTTAATATAATTAGATAATAAACATTTTCAAGCCATTCTTGCAATACCATTGTCAAAGACATCTCAAGGTCCTTCCCTGTTCAGCATATTGTGCTGATTTGCAGTACGTTTGCTCATTGCACTAGGTAATACAATTTTCCCCAAAGCTGGTTAATAAGGATCACAGCATCTTCAGAAAGATGCTGAAAGTTTTCATTGTCCTCAGTGGATTGAAACAAAAGTAAGAAAGAACTTTCATTCTGGCCTGCAATCATTATGCATATCCCCCTGTTCATGTAATTAGATTATGGTATGGCACCTTGACATCAGGCAGCATCAGGAGTGGGCAACTCCTCAAGGGAAGGTGAGGTTGACAGCAAAACCTCAGATAAAATGTGCGGGTTCATTCATAGCCCATTGATCACCAAACAGGCTGTAGTGCATGTGACAGGTCTGAGATCAGCCTGGGAAGTCAAGACAGCAAGGCAAGGTTGGGACTGGCATGGTGCAAGGCCAGCACAACATAACTACAGCATAGCATAGACAGGGACCAAGGCCAGGGGCCTGAGTCTAAATGCAAACCCTGAGACAAGGGGTGAAGCATATAAATATGGAGGTCCCAGCTTTTCACACTTTTTTTCTTGTGGCAGAGGTGTCTTCCCAGCAGTCAGATAAAAAAGAATCACAGTTCTGGCAGACCAGAAGTGACCTACAGGAAACCAAACCACTGGGAAGGTGTGAAAAAGCAGGTCATAGAGGGGGTTTATGGGGAAAGGACAGTTATAAACTCAGAATAATCGAAGCCTCTTGGTGAAATCAAGGCCTTGACACTTGATAAAAAATACAACTTTTATAAAAAGTGTTTTTTTGAATTGCCAGTCACTTTGGCCTTGTTTTTTAAACTGTTTATACATAATATATTACAGCATTAACATATATTTTATTTGGTCCACAAAGTTTCTTTTTAACTCAACAGGAGTTGTATGCACAGATCAATGATAGTAAAAAAACAAAACCTTTTTCAGAACTATGAAGTGTACAATATAGGGTCATATCCACATTCTGGGAGGTGATATGGCTTATCAACTCTAAATTACTTCACAGAGAACATTGTACTGCACAGGAGGTCATTGAGTAAGAATACTAGGGGTTGAATCACTGACCCACTTCATAATTCACTTTGACAGACTGAGTTTAAGTCTGTGAGGGAAAGAACTTTGCTAATATTGCTTGAAGTATTTATTAGTCCCTTTTACAAATCTCTTCGGTTTTCCATATGATGAATGCAATACTTAACAGGAGAACTTTTCCACACAAAATCAATTTTCTGCAATATTATTGTGTCCCTGTATAGAACAATAAAACACTGAAAAAAATCACCAGATCTATTTCTTATCATCATTGATTTGACTATGATATGCTTTATAGCTTGGATTTCTCAGTGTGTCAACTAATTAGCCGCAGAAATTACTAAGAAAATTCAACTGCCTCCAATTGACTGTTAGGAACATATAAAATAGTTTCTGCATCATCTAAAACTGAAATACAACCTTTTAAATGTTTAAACTCTACTTCCCTTTTTTTGTGAATCATGGTACTCTGGTTCATATTCTATGTTGTGTTGCTGTTGAAGCAGTAGTCAGGTGCTTAAGATAAGCCAAGTGCTTAAAAACATGCTCAATTTGATTGTAAAGTATGTATTCAGATTATAATAAGTGTTTTATGAAAGCGTAGAGATTAAGTTTCTTCACTGGCATATGGGAAGCCTGTCCACCCCAGAGATCAGGCAGTTCCATTTTTTCTGTCCTGAGCCTGAATGCCTCAGTAATTTCAATTCCCAAATTAGGCAGTTTAAATACACCCCTGAGTCAATTACACAAAGCCAGCACTTCAAAGTCAGGGTAAGTGGCTGTTACAAATGTCTTGTTCCTCTTTTCCTGAGCACACACACACACACACAGGAGCACACAAACGACCTTGAACACACACACACTGCAAACCTGCTCCGAAGCCACCAAAGCTAGCTGAAACTCTTCTGCTTACTTCAGCTGGTGTTGGATCTTACATTTGCTAAACAGTTCTGCTCAGTTTTGAAATCTAATAGGTCACATCTGTACAAATCCTGAAAAAAGCATATCACAATTAAAAAAAAAAACAAAATAAAAAAAGAAGTGACTTTCTAAGCCATGTGGATAAATTGCCAAGCTTATACCTTGTTCAGTTCCCAATTTTGTGCTCAAATGTACCAGATGCAGCACAGTCACTGATACTGGAAGGCACTTCAGCATTTTCAGGACTGTTCAGCAAATGCAGCTCCCTTTAGAAGAAATCACCATCTCATAGCACATGGTGAAGGAGCTTACTATAGAGCTGACTTACCCTTCCCTCTCATCCATTCCCAGTAGACTGTTCTGTAAGCTGCTCTTAAAAACTGGAGATGATGGAGATTCCACAGCTTCTTGAGACAGTATGATCAAGGCTTCACTGTCTCCACAGTTGGGAAGTTTTCCCTAGTAGCTCCAGTTTCATTCTAAGGTCAGCATTTTTTTTTTCATGTTTCATGGAAAAGAACAGGACAGTGATTTCTCTTCCTGGCAACTTCTTGTACATGAGAAAAACTGCTGTCATGTTTCCTCTCAGTGAAATATGCCAGTTCTTACAGCCTTTCTCATAGGTTGTGTTTTCTGGATCTTTGATCGTCTTTGTTACTCACTTCTGTGCTCTCTATGATTATTTTGCTTTTTTATGAGTGTTAAATTGGACATTGCCCTGTTGCCTGGTTTCATTAGAGGATGAAAATATCAAAATATTCTCTAGACACAGATATGATATAGTTCTTTTTTCATTTGACTTGCAAAGGAAGGGGAATATTTCATGTCTTATGTTTCTTAGGACACTAAACAGAGTAAAATATGTTAAGTCTAAACATGAGATCACAAATTTTGTCAATAACATATAACCAAATTCCAAGTATTTAGGTAGGTCTACTTTGGCAATGTAAGATCCCAGTAACACAGTTCAGGCTGCCATTTGTTTTCCTTTAAAAGTTAATTTCTTCTGCATGTCCTCCAACTACCCTATCTGTTGGATGTTTCATTTTGCACATCTGTCAGTCAAATGAGTTTGAAATCCTTGTAGCTTGTTACTTTTTATATTAGTGTTGAATTAAAATACCTACTATTTCGTGACACAGAAGATAAGATGGGAGGAATAGATTTTTTTCTTAGCATTAAATATTTAAAATATGTTAGAGAAAGGGAGTGCAAAAAGTATGTGACTTTCATATGTTACAGAGTTGACTCATAAACTGACAAAGGCAGTGGAGAAATATGATCAAACAATGTTTTAGTGACCTATTAATCTAATGAGATTCCAAAGAGGAACTGCGGAGATGAAAGATTAGCTGGAAAGAGAAGCAATTGTGGTTGGTAGTAAATACAAAAGGAAATACCGTATGTGGTTGTAATTTCATAGCTGGAGTCATAAGAATATATGCATTCTGTTTGCATGAGCTTTTCACATAATTCTCTTGGGAGGTAGTGCAGAATTTGCTTTTCCAAAAGAAAGTTTTGGTAATTTTCTACACTGTCTTTTCATTTATGAAGCAACCTCTTCATTTACTCAAAAATAAATATGAACAGTTAAAACAATTGTTCTAGATCTCTGGAATATAACGCATGATGTGCATTTGTGAAAGGATCCCAAAGCTGGTAAAAGGAGAAATGTAGGGGTCACAAGATAGCTGGAGGCCTCTTCCCTTCATTAGTATGATGACTTACTTGTCATTGAGAGCAGTGCTTACAGTACATGCATTTATGACAGTGTTTGATGTGTTGCCTCATGGACACAGAGTCAACATATCCAGAAAGACCTTCACAAAAGTTTACTGTGATCTTAGTAGTTTCTGGCAGCAATTTCACAGGAAATCTGTAAACATGAGTACAGATAAAGAAGCACACTTGTGTGCTGTCTACACTAACACATAGTCAGATAAATTCTTATATAAATTCTATGAAGCTATCTACAGAATTATCAACATACAATCAGGTTGCCATTGTCATTTGTATTTCAGCTGTCAAAAACACTTGTTTATTATATACATGGCAGCATTAGAACCAGATTCTTCATGGACTTAAATACGTAATGATGGAACTATCTACATGTATAACATTGCATACACAACTGTGCGAATACTCAGATTCTCAGTTCTATGGACAATAATGTGTCCTGTGTGTCAGTGTCCTTTGTCAATTCAAGGAACAAAAATACTATGTAAACAATTCCATTTCAGAAGAAAAACACAAGATTTAATGCCAAACTAATTTTTTTAAGCATCAATGAAATCTAATATTGCAGCTGTTTTTTTAGTCTTTGCATTTTTTCCTACAGTTGATTTAAAGACTACATCAATTTAAACTTAAATCAGAAATTAAGTGTTTTGAGGAAAGGATTGTACTTAAAAGCACACCTGTTGTTCATGATTAGATAAAATGCTATTCACATAGTTTCGTTCTTTTTTTCTAATTAACTTTTAAAATTCTCTTTTATGTTTTCTGCTGGAAGAAATTCACCAAATATTAAAAGCAAAAACTTGTATTAACCTTATATATCAAAACCCCCTAAATATTCATTCCTCATGTCCAAGACAATTTTCCCTCATGTTCTTATCCCATTTCTCACTTTTGCCATTGCACTTTGTATACACCACAGTTACTAAGGGCTCAAGCAAAATATATATTAACTTCATGCAGGTAGTGCTGGATTTTTCCTTCATCATGGAGCAGTTCACACACATCATTGTTAAATGAGGGTAAAATATTTGAAAACCTTTTAATTTTCTGAGGGAGGTACATAAGCATGCTGAACACAGAAATCACAAAGATGTTTTGGGAAAGTTTACAGAACTTTTAATTAAAGTGCCATCTGCTATGTACAGACATAAACGAATTTCTTGGACAGAATATGCACGATTGGCACAGAGGCATGATGCAATAAGCTTTCCTTTTTCCTGACACCCATCTCAAGCACTGCAGTGTTTCATTTTCTCCTTGCTGCTCCAGGCCATGGTCCTTCTTGAGCCGCATTGCCATCCTTGTATCCCCAGCAATGCCCTGTCACTAAGGTCTCCCTTTCATGGCACAATTCTCACTTTTACACAATGGGTATCACAAGGGCCACTGCATCAGTAGTATTTTCTCTCAGATGTAAGTGCTCATTTTTAATGGGTATTTCTGTGGAACAGTCAAACAGTTTCACGTTGGCAGTGAAACATTTCCTGAGTTTCACATGGTTTCACTCCTGGAAGAGCTACAGTAACCAGGTAGAAGTACAGCACAATAATCTCTCCTGCAATCTGCTGACTTCTTCCAGGAGTTGTACCAGGATGTCTTCCAATAAATGTAGCTTTCCTGATGACATTGAACAGTAATGAGTGAAAATTTAGTTCTCAGTGTTAGCATGAACTCTGCTTAACAAAGAAACCTTTTTTTGCAACTACTAGCAAATATTTAATTGCCTATTGATATTGTCAACAAATAAATAGAGAGTCTTTTCCTGGATACTCAGCAAAAGTCATACTCATGACCTTGTATAGGCGCTTGGGACTTCAAGTGGCTTCTTTTAGGAACTGTAGCATTTGAGAAACATCAAGCCAAATAGTTCTAGATCATTGAAATTACAAGATGTATTATCAGTAATTTTTCTTTTAGAAATTGGATAGGAGAGGCTGATAAGAGAGAGGACTTACATTACATGTACAGAGGGGCTTTTAAACATGTTTTGATAGAGAAGCATGTTTCTGTGATGATGATTATTATTTGCAATCAAATTGGAATTGATATCTAATTCTGCAAGTTGTTGCATAAAGCTATTGAAGTAGCATAAATCTGTTTACGGTATTTGCAGCATTCTGAGTTTAACCATGAATAATAGTTTATATTATTCATAGAAATTATACTGATACTATAAAGATCAATTATTTGAATTTACATTTTTAAAAGATGATTAGGATTAAAATTAAAGATGGATCTGCTCTGATTATCTAGTACAGCAGTATAGCATTTTGTCATCTAGAACATGTGATCAATGATTTTAGGCCTTACTTTAAAGCCCTATTTTGAATTTTAATTCAATGAAATTTTGTGATTCTGAGATGGGAAGGGCTGTGATTTCACTAGAAATTTGAGCATGTGACTGCCTTTGTGTATATGAGTAAGTCTGCTGAAATCGCTGGTACATGGAGTTATAGACATTTTTAAATATTATGCTGAACCATGGTCTTATAGAAGCAATAGATCACGGCATTTCTGAATTCTATTTCCTACAATAACCCCCTGAATTTTAAAATAACTTTGTCACTGAAAGTTGTTCCAGAGTTAAAATCATCAAAGTTTAAAAGCAACCCTGACTTTGAAGAACAAAAGTTCAGTAGAACTGGAATTAATTCTGTTTAAAATATATTAATTTTGATTCTTTTTTTCTTCAGTGAGTTCAAAATTGGAAATTTGTGAAACTTAGAATTATGGAGCTGTCAAATATTTGTAATTTTAAAGTGAATGAATTAACATTTTTCTGAAGCAGATTTTTTTAACATCTTATCAAGAATTAAAGTATTGGTGTGAGTGTTCTTATAACTCTTTTATAGGAATCTGCAGGAAATTCCAGTCTGCATTGTACTACATGTTGGTATTAATTAACATCTCATTGAAAATGAAGGATGGTTTAATTCAACTAATGCTGAAGTAATTTTAATTAGCTTTAATATGAGTTGGCCTGAAAGATAAAAAGATATTATACATTAAAACACAAGAAAAGTTACAGCTGAGGTCATTGTTTCTGTATTTCTGACCTTGAGTGTTTCATTCCTCCATTCTTCCAAAAGTGCTAATATATTTGCCTGAGTTTGTATCATATAACCTTTAGAAAAAGTTACTCTTTAAAGTATTTGCCAGTACTATTTTCATATTACCCACCTGTAAAACTAGATATCTTACTCATTCAAAGCATAGGGCAAGAAAGAGCAATAAAAATTTCCTGAAGTAAGCTAAAAATAATTTTCTGTTCCTATAAAATAACTCCTCCATACATTCTCTAAAATGTCATGACTTCAAAGTTTGATAGCTGACAGCCCTGCAGAGTTAGAAGCAAGGTCTGTGAGTCCAATTGCAAAGCTGAGAATTTTTCCCTTTACAGGTTATTGCCTCTAGCCCTGCAGGACTACTAGGTATTGGACTTAAAAGCAGTGACATTTTTAAATACAGATTAGAAGTTACTGGCTTGGGATTAAAATGTGACCATTCTAAGGGTCAGGAGGAATAATTTTATAGGGAAAAATGTAATGTTGTGAAGCAAAGCAGCAAATATTTTGCTCCTTAAACAACTTTAACAGTTAAGTTCATGCACAAAATAAAAAGCGTGAAGCCATTGTTGAGGTAAATCTAAAAGTAGACCTTATGAAGTGTATCAAAATGAGATGAGATACAATAACAAGTACCACTATTGCAACATCTATTATGGATGTCTAAGATACACAAATATATCTCAATAAAATACTGTAATATATTTCAGGATGTGAATGCACTTGTAAAATCCCAGTTCTACACTATAACTTTTAGGACATAAGAAATTCTCTCTCATATGAGATAAAACATTAATGCAAAGCAATAAAGATTTAATTCTGGTCAATGTCCATTTATGTGATGCCAAGAAATTAAGTTTGTAAGTTTAGGATGTCTTAGTACCTCAACATTATATAGGGAGACTCAGCTAAGATACTGCTGACTCAGCACAATGTTTTGGGCTTAATATGCTTAGCGAATGATAGAATCATAGAATTTGTTAAGCTCAGAACAGACTTCTAAGATCATAGAGTTCAACTGTTAACATAAAGCCAAGTCCACCACTAAACCATGTCCCTAAATGC
Organism: Pithys albifrons albifrons; assembly: GCF_047495875.1. Taxonomy (NCBI): domain Eukaryota; kingdom Metazoa; phylum Chordata; class Aves; order Passeriformes; family Thamnophilidae; genus Pithys; species Pithys albifrons. The sequence goes on from NC_092459.1 coordinate 27,449,304, forward strand.
CATATCTAGAAGTCTTTTAAATACCTCCAGGGAGGGTGAGTCCATCACTTCCCTGGGTTCCAGTGTTTGACAAGCCTGATCTTTCCTAATGTCAAACCTAAGCCTCCCCTAGTCCAACTTGAAGGCCTTTCCTCTTGTCCTGTCACTTGTTACTTGAGAAAACAGACTGACTCCCACGTTGTTGCAATTCTTTTCGGGTTTTCGTAGAGAGTAATAAGGTATCCCCTGAGTCTCCTTTACTCCAGGCTAAACAACCTCAGCTTCCTCAGCCACTCCACATAAGACTTGTGCTCCAGACCCTTCACCAGCTCCATTATCATTCTGTGGTCACACTTCAGCACTTCAGCTGAACGCAGGATTTGAGGTGTGGCCTCACCAGTGCCAAGTACAAGGGTACCATCACTGTCCTGGACCTGCTGGCCACACTTTTTCTGATACGAGCCAGTATGCCAGTGGCCTTCTTGGCCACCCAGTCTCACTGCTGACTCATGTTCAGCAGGCTGTCAACCAGCAGCTTTCCAACCACGCTATCCCAATCCTGTAACACTGCATGGGGTTGTTGTGACCCAAGTGCAGAATTTGGATCTTTGCCTTACTGAACTTCATGCCTATCCATCCAGTCTGTCAAGGTCTCACTGTAGAGCCTTCCTACCCTCCAGCAGATCAACCCTGAGTTCAGTCCCCTTGCCCAAATTATCAATAAAAATGTTAAACAGGACCAGCTCCCATACTGAGCACTGAGGAATCCAACAGGATTTAATTTCATTGACCATCATTGCCACCTAGTCACAAAAGATCAGGTTGGTTAAGCAGGACCTGCCTTTCCTAAACCCGTGTTGCCTTTGGGACCTTGATGATACCTCCAAGCTAGACAAACCATCGTCCTTGCTATTGCTTGGTTCCACTTGCACAGCCCCATACCTATTATGCCAGGGCACCTGGAAAGTCACAGAGGAGATGTGTGTGCTGTTCTTGGCAGGAACTTGGTGTCATTGCTCCCTATCCCTTAAGTCACTGTGTTCAGTTGAGGGAGAGAGGACAGGAAATCCTCCAAATCATGCATCCTGTCTATCTCTTGAGTCTGTACCAGGGAAAATAGGGTGGAATTCTAGTAGTCTGGTTCTCTCTTTTGTAGTTCCTGATGCTCGTCAGCCTACTCACCTCCTCCTGGAGCTTTGTCAATAAGCAGAGGAGTTTCTCTACCTGGGCACACCTGTCACAGGTGTGCTCATGCCTCCCTTCTGCACACCCTGCAGCTGACACCTGGGTGTCAGCATGTTCTATCCAGAGCACTGGGCAGCTGCATCAGTCGTGCTGGATGTGGAGTTTAGAGAAACTGTGGCTTTCTTCTGCATGAATGTCATTGCTTTCTGGTTGAGCTTGCAGGATTTCAGTGCCCCTCCTGCATGCCCTTCCGTGCTAACTGCCATGCCATGCCCCGAGGGATTCTCTTATAGGTGTGGGGGCTTGGCTGCCATTGCTTCTGGCCCTGCCCAGGTCTCATCAGCCACTGCCACACAAGCCACAGGCTCCTGGCAGCTCTGGCAGCTCTCCTGAAATTCCCCTGGTTTGGGAAACCCCACCGTGCACTGCACTAGAGCACTCCACTACCAGTTGTGCCAGCAGTGGAGATGCTCACCTCAGCAATTCATATGCCATGTGAAACAACCAGTAAACTGAAATGCGATTCATTTGAAATCAAATCCTTTATACCAGGAATAATAATTAAAGTATAAGCTGGCTAAACAGGCAAAAGGTTAGTCTAGTCCCTGCATCCTGCCTGCCACAGTCTGTCTGTCAACAAATGCCTAGAAAAATGCTTAATAGCAAGATACTTATAAGCAGATATTCCCCTGGTAAGCCTCCTAAATTCCAACAGGTTTGTGATGTAGTATCAGATTTTTTATCTTTGTGTGCTGTAGCCTTGAAAGATTTTTTTGTCTATGAATTTATCTAATCACTCTTTCAGTTCGCATAATCTTCTGTCATTTATAACCTCCCATGGCAATGATTTCCACAGTTTAACTATGCCCTGTGAGAAAAAAAAATGCCTCCTATTGTTTGTTTTAAATATACAGCCTAATAATTTTATTTAATGCCTTTTGAGCTCATATGACAAGGAATAACAATCTTTTCTGGTTCGTTTTCAGCATGGCACTCTTACAGACATTATCAGACCTCCCTTAACCACCTCTTACCCAGACTGGAGTGACTTACCTTATAGAAGCTGTCCCATGTCATCCAGAGATTTCTCCAGTTCCATTAGATCTTTTTGAGTTAGGAAGAGATCAGAACTGCATACTGCATTCAAAATGTGGGCATACCGCAGACTTTTTTAGAGTGGTGTAGTCATATTTTCTGTTTTGCTATTTCCAAAGCCCTGCTGAAAACTAATATAACTGAAGAACACATCATGTGCTTGACATGCTCAAACATCTTTGAATTAAAATATACACATAAGTTTTCTCCAATGCATAGTCAATAGAAAGATGTTTGCTTATATGTAATTTTAGATATCATTTAGCTGTCTGAGAGATCAAAATATAGTGCCAGGTTCTGATGTGAGTAATACTGAGGATACTCCATTGAAGTTGACAGGTCCAATCAATATACAGCATGCACTGACATGAAGTGGTTTCCTGACATTTCCTGAATACTGTATATTCACAGACAATTATTGCAATTGCTCTCATTATGTAATTTCTAGGAGATATATTCTAGCTAATAAGCCTCATGTACTAAGTAGTCTGTATATAATTCAGACCAAGTAGTGTAATCTAAATTAATTGTATTCTTTATTTATTGCACTTTTAAAACATCAAGTACTGTGAGAATGTAACAGAATGCAAATTATTTCAAAATGTAAGATGCTGTAGCAGTTGCTGCTTGCACCACTGTGTCTGACTGAAGGGAAAGGCATTTCAGATTTGGAGTTTTCAACTAAAGCATGCCACATCTATGTGACACACCACAGACAGACAGACATCTTGTGATATGACTTTCATGCCAAGGAGAGTTGATTCAACCCTAAAAACTGCAACATTAACTGTATTATTTTACTGTATATGTTTTAGATATGTGTACTTTCAATATGCTAAACGATATAGTGTTGTAAGCATCAAAAATACTGTTTGAGACCTCCATGTAGAGATAGAAGGAAATAAGTATAGCACTGTATTTGGTAGTATTTTCTTTTCAACATAGAAGTACTTTACCTTCACATTTTTATTTTTGCCTTCAGTCCTAGGAATGTTCTATGCCTTATGCTGAGATTTAGGATGACACTGTCTGTTTTAAGGCTTTCAGCTGAAAGCTGAATAATGGGGGTAGATCATTAGTATTAACATTAATAATTATGGGTCACTTTTCTCAGTCCTCTTCTACCGTACCTGAAAGCTGAAGAGTATATCAGCTTTGTCAGTAGACAGAAAACATGTCCATTGCTACAACTATTGTTCCTACAGAATACTGGGGATTCTTCTTGTGCTTGTGTTTCCCATGAGAAGATACACACAAATAGAAGTTTTCTCAGGAGATGGAAGAAAGTGGATAGTCCAGTAATCTTTGCTCTTTCATTCAGACAGACTTTTTTTTCCTAATCTAGTTAAAGCATATACTCCCCAACACCTCTTCTATCCCATTTTTTTAGACTGCGAAATAAGAGCACTTGTCCAACCTCTTAAACAATTTATTGAGTTTTTAATGCGAGCAGTCACATTTGTCTAATCACACAATCTAGCTGGCATGTGACTAGCCAAGATGGATTTACCAGAGGAGTAAGAGGACTTAAATCCTGTACTGCTACTGTTCAGTGTAGTAAATTTTTCTGGGACTTCTAGATATACAATTGTTGCAAATGGAAATTGTCTGTTGCATTGTGAATGCATCAGACATATTGTACATGGGTAGATCAAATTTCAACCATGTCCACGGGATCCACTGGGCTTTGTGGACCACAGAGCCTCCCTTGCAATATGTGCCATTTTACTATGAGTCGGCACAATCCCTGATACATAAAGTTCACTGTTCAGACATGGCACAGTGAGGACTGTCATTCTTTCCTCAGCATTTTCCAGATGAAATATGGAAGCATCTGCTTTCATGTTTTGTGCAGATGCCATTTTTCCAGACACTGTAAGTAGGCTCTTCTAGCCAAAACCACAGTGGAAAACTTTAGGTGTTATCTCCAGAGATTAGCAGCAGCAGCTGGCTTTTTTAAGACAAAACTACCATTACAGTGTAAAGTGGTATTAAAAATCATGTCAGTTAGCTGTAATTTACCTTACTGGGAAGTTGATTGGTAAATACAATCGCTCAGGAAGATTCAGATGACCGGTAGCTCACATAGACTACATTCAAACCATTTTGAGTTTGAAAGCTGAGCAAACACATTAATAAGTCCGAAGGTAATAAACCTTACTGAAAGACAGGAATGTCAGGGCTTAGAGGCCCTGACCACCTTAAGACGACCTTAGAGGAGTTTAAAATATACATTAAGGAGTTGTCTCTTCCCTCTTCTTTTTCTTTAAATGAGAGAACCTCCATTTCCTAAATCCGTGCTTGGCTTCATTTGACTCTGTAACCACACTGATTTTCCCACGTCTTAAAATAAAAGTGAAAATTGTTAAGACAAGAAAGAGGCCTTCCTTTATAGTGTCTTAGAAGTTACCTCTGTAAATTATAGAGTTTTCAATGTACACCTTGCGTCTATCAACTTTAGCAACATCTGGGTTGTTTAGTTTTGATTTTCAACCACATAATACAAAGTATGAGAAATCTTTTTGTTTAGCTATATTGCTTTACATTCTGTACTAGCTGGGCATATTCAAAGTCATTGAATATCAACTGTGTGCTCAGACTTGTTGCATTGCCACATTTTCATTAAGTTTCGGTTATTGTATGAGATAGGGAGATACCTGCTACTCAGTCCTTTCCAAGCACTGTACAGCTCTGGCGAATCCTAAATCCAGAGGTTCTTATGAATTTTATCTTAAGCTGTTTTGAACACCAATGCTTTCTTCTAACATGCACAGAAGAACCTTAGCATTAACTCTAATGCTAACCTTAACTAGCAGGTCATCTCTCTGTCAGTCTTGACTGTGGCCTTTACTTAGCAGTGAATTAGCTGATACATAAAATGTGGGCAGCACATGTATGAAGATTTTTACTACAGTTTTGTTGTCTGATGGATCAATAGTTAGAAAGCTCACTCAGGACAGGAGAGACTTACCCAAAGTGAGGTCTCATTATTGCAAGATTCAGAACCTTTTCAGAAGGAATGAATCTCCATGCTGGAAGAATGAAATCTCCAGGCTGCAGGACATTTTGAAGTAAGGAAGTTTCTCTAATTCCCTCTATTCACCATTAGTCCTATTCTTTCATATCATAACTAAATATGGATTGTCTGGAAGGGAAAGACTACTCTGTTCTGCATATTGTAGTTAAGGTTTTCAATGATGAAAAGATATGCAACCAAAGATGTTAAGCATCAGTCACTAGAACCACTTGTCACCTGAAACTGGCTAACTATTATGCGTAATCTCAGACAAGAGCCAATAGGAAGCTATGTCCCTTTGTCCTACTGATGCATTTGTGTCAAATGTGTTTTTAATTTGCAGCCTGATAACCAATAAAAGGTGTGGTGCAGGTTCAGTCAGGATGTACACTGACTCACCAAAGAGAGGATAGGGAGATAAGGATTACTCTTATTGAAGCAGTTGTTGATTGGCCAGTCAGGTACACAAGATAACATCTGATCTAACAAAGAGACATCTCTAAGGGAGAAATAGAGTACTTACTTTAATTAAAAAGGGTGGTCAGATTATCTTCCAAATAAGAAAGAAATCAATGCATTTGAAGAAAAACAGATTAGATCTGTTTAGGCTCCTGGGAAGGACTTAGAAAAAAAAGGATTGGTTTTATAAAGCAAGTGTGTTGCACAAGAAAAAGGACATAACCTGAGCCCTGAAACATAGAGAAAATAGAACTCTTTATAAACTGAATATTTAGGAAATCTTGCTGAAAAACAGCTGAATAAAAGATGAGACCTACTGCTGGCATAATCCCCATATCAGTAGAGCAAATGTCAATTTTATTTTATTTCTCTGTTTTTATTTTTGCTTTATAAACTTTTGCAACTGATTTTTTTTTATTAGTTGGTTGTTTTATTTCAGTCTGGCCTGAGTTCAATTTGTTTTCAGAGTGCATTGGCGTACGTAAAGGTCTTTACTTCTTTCTTTAAAATTGTACATGGAGACAAATTAACTCCATTTGCCATAGCTCCACAGCATGTTCTTCAGAGAAGCCTCAGCTAACAGTTGTAGGATACACAGTAAGATTGTGTAAGAGCAGCAGGTGGTATCACAAGATACAGAGGAGGAGAGGCTGACAGCTAGGAGGGTTCTTAGGCAGCTAAGATATGAAGGAACAAGTATGAAACCTGAGGATCTTGAGAGAACATGTAGTACTGACTTTGCATGCTCGTTCTGTAGAGTTAGTAAAACTGAATGAAGCAGGAACTGGAATGTGGATGCCACTCCTTGTATTCTTGCAATGTGGCTACAAAATCCATGCTGTGCTTTGCCTGCATAGTTCTGCATAATTCTGCTTCAATAAGAAGGGGTGAGGGTTCTTTCACACCAGAATGTACTATCGTTAGGGGTTAAGTCACCTGCTGCAAATCTGTACCTATTCTACACCCCTCATGCAGAGCAGGAAATGGAACTTATCTCTTCCATTCACATTTTTCAGGAGAACCTAACTCCAGATTTTGAAAGGTAGTGTGTACCCATCTAGCTCCAAAAGAGAGCTTAGCTCCCTTATGCATCACCAGAGCAATGAGCACCATTTCAGTGCCTGACCACTAAATATATTCGTTTCTACCATTTTTATTTTGAGTCTTAATTTTCTTCCTTCATTACCATTGATATCCTTGGAGCCTAATTCAAAACCCACTCTGAGTAGGCTGGACATGTGCTGGTTTAATTTTAATCTGTCCTTTCAATCTACAATAGAATAGGATGTTGTAACAGTAACACTCATGGAAGCCTGGCCTCTTTTCTTCCCTTCGGTTTTGTTTCACACTTAACTCCTCTCCCTGCTGATCATAGCTGGCCTTGAAACTTGAACTAACAATACCAAGCTTCATTGCTTGTCATTTGGAAGAAACATTAGCAGTAGCTACAACCATCATCCAGGTTTTGACATTGTTAATTTCCAGGATAAACTTCTGAGCCTCTAATCTTTCCCAGCCCCTGGCAATATACAATGTACAAGATTCCTTTTTTGCTAAGAGGCCCTGTGAATAATAGTGCAGTGTAAAAGATTTTGTAGGTTGATCAATTGGAAAACACTACATGACAATTTTTCCTTAGTTCATCATAAATCTCCATATGTATTTATAGTCTAAACAAAATAACATGAAAGATTTTACTGATTTTGTGAGGCGTGTGTTGCATTAAGAGCACAGAAATTTGCTAGAAAAGAAAAAAACTTTTGCTTTCCAGCTAGTCCTCAGAGATCAAAGGGGTTGGGTGCAGTTAGTCTTAATTTCTGATTATAACCAATTCAGCGTTGTAAGTCCAGTTCCATTCAATAAAATTGTGTGGTTTACCAGTTCAACACTAGAAATCTGGTCAAGGTCAATAAGAACTTTCACAAACAGATTCACAAATAATATGGTTTACTGCTTAAACAGTAGAAGTCTGATCAAGTTCAGTAGGAACTTTCATGAATACAGATTCACAAATAATGTGGTTTACCAATTTGACACAATAAGTCTGGTTGAGTTCAATAAGAACTTTGCTTCCTGTAGTTTCTAAGAAATCATCTTGAGACAAGATATCCTGGAATGGAAGTGTGGCCCCTTGTCTGCTCCATTCATTCTGGAGGTCCATGAGGAAAAAAGACAAAGTTCTTACAAATTCTCAACAGACACCAACATCCTTTGTCAGTGCGTACAGAGGAGGAATGCCCAGTAGTTCTACGCTGATTCTCTGAAAGTGTCTACATGGTCAGACAAAGACAAAGCTATGGAAAGTGATTGGTTTCCCTCCAATTTTTAGTGTAGCAATACTCATCTTCTTAGGAGATTTTTCTCCATAATTTTGAGAAAGTAGGGAGAATGCACTTGTTCAAATGTCCAAACATTGGGCTTGTGAAAGGTACAGAAACAGAGCTGAATGAATGTCATTTGTCTGATGCTGTTCAAAAACATGAATGAATCCCATACCTGTAATACTGATAAGTCCATATAATAGCAGTATTACAGAGGACCAGTAATCAGGAACTATGCAGTAGGAGGCAGGAAACTTCTAGTATTTGTTTCATCCTGGTTTTGTCTTATAATTTTGGAATTTTCTTTCATTTTACACATTGATACACTTGCAGTATGCTATTAGCAGGGCAACTATTGATTACAGCACAGTTCATACACACTGTGTGCTAGATCGTGTCCTAAACTGTATGGACAGGAAAGTAAGTATAAAGACATAAAATGTTACCACAAGCATTAATACTCACTTCCATACATCTCCCCTTTTCATGGATGTTTTATATATAATAGCCAAACAGATAACCAAAGCAATTTTTGATTGTTCCGATGGACCTCACTATGAGTTATACATTATTAGAAAGTTAATCTAACAATGTATGCTTATAACTATAATGCCTCTGTTAAAAATCCTACTTTTTAGGGTTTAATATCTCATATGATTTAAATCATATTAAAATAAAACTTGGTTTCCAGCCCAGATGTACATTTGTTTTACAAAAGAATTGTTCATATAGGATTTATTTTTTATATAAAGATCAGTGAGAAAATTGAATTTTCAAAGGTTTCTACTTTCTGTAGGAAAACAAAAAGAAATTCACAGGTATGTCATTGAGGACAAATAAACAATTCAATGCCTGAACTGGAAAACTGGCCTCAGTCTTTAGGAAAATGAAGTGTTCTGGTTGGAGATCCAATAGCAAGATATTCATCACCCAGCTTTTTCTTGTTGTTATGGGTTCACCTAGGTGGGCCTAGATTTGGGCCCTGAAGTGTGGACTAGGCCGAAGCTGTCAGCTGACTTGAGCTGGGCTGAGCTAACAGCTGACCTCTTCTAGCCAGTAATTTTGTATTCCATACCACATTATGACATCATCTCCAGGGAAGTAGGAACCAGTGTGGGAGTGGTTAAGTCAGTCGCTTCTCAGCCCTCCTCTTGGGAGGACGCACGATGCTGTCCCAGGGGGGATGGAGAGGACCAGGCCCACCACTGGCTCACGGGGTACCTCAGGAAAGTAAAATGTGTTGTTCTGGGTCTCTCCTTTCTGCTTGGGTTTGTCTCCCTGGGTAATAAGCTTCTTCTTAAGTAACGTGTAGTTAGGACAGTAGAATTTGTGTGTTCGTTAAGAAGTTGAGGTGGGGAACTTGTTGTTGCAGATTTGTGTGAGTGTGTATTTGTACTCTCTTCTAATTGTCTCTTTCTTTCTGTGAAAAATATATGTAGATTTAGTATAAATGCAGTTTGAAGTGTTTTTTTTTCTTTCCCCTCTCTTTTCCTCCCTTTCCCTGGTGTTAGGAGGGAGGCTTTTCTCTCTGTGCTTGGGGGGGTTGGCAGTTGCTTATCTCAAACCAAGACACTTGTGATACCACACAAAATCAGACATCCTTTTTGGGACATTTGCAGTATTTTAGACATGTAGTCTTAAGGCAGGGTTTTTTCTATTTTATTTATTTTTGTTTCCATTATTTCATACATTGGATTTTCTGACAATGAGGGGAAAGGAAGCCCTGGGCCATAATGGCCTAATGTTAATCATATTAACAATTTCATACTGAACAATACTTTTTTTTTAAAATGCATTTTTATATGTGACATTATTAAGGAAAGTGTGTTTGCCTCCACCTGTTCTTTCTGCTTTTTTTAGTTTGTTGGTTTTTTTAACTTTTGGAAAAACTGCAGATAAACCAGATGTTGCCTTGTACTGCTGATAGGAATAAGACTGATCACTGAAGAAATTATGCATGCTTAGAGGTCAAGTCTCAGATATATGGACATGCACAATTGAAAGAAGACTACTGCAGTTGAGCCTTCCCTGGGATTTTAGGTCCAGGTGTAAAGAAGTAAGCAGGTGTTGGAAGGACTTTATCTTCACTAATGTGCCAGCTAGCACATCCAAACAGGCACAGTGGTGTACATACTCTGCTACTCATAAGGGCCATGAGCTTCTTTATTACCTTTTGCTAGGCTAAAAAATTCTGATATCTGAATTTTCCATGTGCTTCTCATTATTTTATGTCAATCTTTACTAAGAATAGAGTTTGAATACCAAAGTTTGTCCTAAAGGAAAAATGCCACCTATTTGAACAGAAAAAAAAAATTGTACAAAATTATACATACTCAAGAATTAATCAGAATTTAAATCATCCCAGCAGAAAAATATTATAATTTCTTAAATTCTGTGTAATTTACTTTCTTCAAAGCTGTAATTAAACACTTAAATAACAGCTTCTTGCTGTTATTTAAGTATTGTAGTGTAATGGTCAAAAAGCTGTCTTATCCTACTTTAACCATAGATTGCAATCATCAAAGAAATTACTCAAGTGAGCTACCATCATACATGTATAGCAGGATGATAACTCTTTGCTACTGATGATCACAACCCAGCCAATTACTTGGATCACAAGTTGCCAATATGGGAAAAATAGAGTTGCTAGCTTTATTTTTTTCTCTAAAAAAAATCTCCCTAAAAATAAAATCTTTAATTTGAAAGACATTTCTTCAAAATGAACAAATAAGGTAGACAGTGTGCAATATGAAATCAAGACCTTTATTAAGTGGAGTCACAAGTGATTTTCATTTATCAAAATGTTAATGTAAACAAAACAATGCAATTAGTAAGATATGTATTTTATTAATTAAAAAAATAGTAAGTGGTCAACCATGTCATGAGACCAAGAGATATACTGCAAAATAAGGGAAATATAGTTGTTAGAACATCAAATGTGGCCTGATCATCAGTCTTTGTCAGATTGGCAATTGTCTGTGAATGAATTTTTTATTCTACAAAAATGCTCCTGTCCTAGGAAACTACATTTCCTTTTCCATATATGAGATAGTCATATTATTGTTTTCAGTAGTGAGCATAATTTTTATATAATGCAATATGGCATATAACATTATCGAAGAGTAAAACCCACACTTTCTTCTGCGATATCATACATGATTAAACTAATTTTCCGTATATCATTTGGTTATTATTTTTGTTATGTAGCATATTCCCAATTCTTTATTAGAACTAAGAAGTTTCCATTAAACTCTGAAAGGGTATTGAAACACTCCTCTGCAACATTCCTCTACCTGTAAAGCTACTCTGAGAAGTACACACCTACAGGTAAATACTGGAGCTGAGGGGTTCTTGGTGCATATACTGTATTAGCCATAGAACCATGGGCCCAAATTGCATCCTACTTATAATTTTTGCTTTACTTTCCCAATTCTCCTGGTTTTCCCCCTCAGCTGCAGGATGACAGAAGATCTGCAATGGTAAATCTATGCTTCTTGGGAATTCCTTTGCTTCTATCATGGGACTTCTGCCAGGTTGATTAAATCATCCATAGCTCAGTAGAAAAGTACAAAAATTGCCAATAATGGGCATGAACCTACATCTATATTTGATACATATTTTCAATTCAATAATTCCCTTTGATATAAATAGAACATGTGTTAATAGTACCTGTCACTCCTTTATAGCTTTCTTCATAATAAGAAAGATCCACAGGAATAATAGGTGCCCTTTTACATATTCATATGATAACCCTGAGTGTTAGACACATAGTCAGAGGAAATCACACCAAAAAGAAATGAAGCTTCAAATATGAGATAGATTCTGATTGGCCCAGAAGAGTTGCATTACAAGAGGGACCGGTCATAAATGGAGGACTTAACAAAATGTAGCATTGACATGTTCTAAATAAAATAGTTTCAACTCTATCTTTCTATTACTTATTTAGTTTGTACCTAAAACCAAATACCTACTTTATGTCAACAAGTCAAAATTAGCAGCATGTCTGAGTGAATTAATAATCATGTATTTACTGTTCTGCTGGCAAAAGCATCATGCAACAAATTGCAGTTACCCTTTTCATTTGGTTCTGCTCATTACTCCATTCCCTTCATGGACTTAGTATAACATTCTGTGCAGCTTCTCTCAACCATGATTTCAACAGGCTACAAATATATTTATTAACGAAGTTAGGTATTTTTTAGCTGCATTAGTTAGGAAAAAAAGAAGGAACATATTTAATCAGTGAATTTTCATCTGCTACATGTTCAAACATAATGCTAATTTAGCAAGAAATTGAAATGTATTACTGAAAAAAAATGAACAATAAAGTGTAAAAAGTGTCCATATGAGACTGATTCTGTTCCTGCCATGTCAGTGGTCTTATTGTTGAGCCCAATTAAAATAGTTTCTTAATTTCAGACTCCTTTTGGAAATTATACTGAAATTTTCAGTAATATTGGAAAAGTTTTGCAAAATATATAGTGTATTTGTGGTTCACCTACTGTATGACTGGAATTTTGTATTTGTGCACGTGTCTTGAAGAGCAGAGTGAGCCCTTCTAAACCTGCTGGACTGCCTATGATTTATACTAATTTAAATACAGTTATAATTAGATGTTTTGTTTTAAACTAAACTGGTATCTGTAATTGTCTACATTTTATAATTAGAACTTCTCTAATTCTTGTCCATTGGACACCATCTGGAAAGATTTAGTGCTGACTGGATGTATTCTGCATCCAGTGCTTTTCAGCATGGTGGGAATTCAATTTATTAAATCTTATTCTCAGGATGACTAATACCATCCTTTTCTTTTATAATATGTCAATTTCTCTTAAGCTATCAATCCTTAATATTCAATCAGCAGAGATAAATGCATTTTATTTGGCCTTAACCATGTGTCACAATAAGAGATGATGCAGGAAAGCTAATAAACAAAATTGTTTAAGTTATTCAGAAGATAATACTTCTGAATTTAGAATATGTAACTATATTTTTCAAAGTGGATGTTGATTTAGCCTGTGGCTCTCTGAAAGATACAATTTGTGAAGGGAAGCTAATAAACAGCTTTAGTGACTTGAAGAATTGGTGATTTTCTCTCAATTGTTTCCCTCGGTTGCAGTTTGTTTTGTTTATTACAGGATTCTTGTTTGAAAACAATAGTGTGTAGGGGTTACATCTGGTATGTTCAAAAACTAGTGGCATAAAATGCTGAGGTGGCCTGGAGTGAACTGCACACTGAGAGCAGGATTGGGATAACAAATTGCCTTTGCATGAGGGCCCTGGCATATAGAATCACTTACAGAGGTGTGTTGTCAAGGCAGAAGAGGTGAAACAAGGGTGGTCACAGGGACTGGAAATTACTATTCCCCCACTTTCTTTCTTCCACCTTCATTCTTCCTTTTTTTCAAGCCTTTTAGTGACCTGAGGTGAAATGGATAGGAACTGACAGCAGGCACGCTGCTGCTGGCAGCAGAGTCCCTGCAGTTGCTCCTTGGACATGGAAGGAGGAGGAAAAAGAAGAAAGAAACCCAGTTGTTTCTAAGCGTAACATATGTAAAGATAATATGTTTGCTTTAGTTGAAACCGACCCCTTTTTCCTGTAGAAATTATTCCCCCCACACTGCAGTTCAGGGAAAAGGAGAGATGATTTCTTGTCTCTCCCTCTCCTTCTCCTTGCTTGCACAAAGAAAACGTGGGTTGATACCATTTTTATTGTTCTGCTGGGGTGGTTTTCAGACCTCGTATTAGCATATTGAATGTCTAATTGAATTCGGGGGCTGTGTTAATCATCTTGTTTTGTTTAGGGGTGATTGGTGAAAGGTGCCAGCAAATGATTGCTTTGGCTTGGGGTTAGCGTGGTGCTGCCACCCCAAGAAAAAGAATCGAGAAGGGGGAGGGAGCCAGGGAAAGGCGAGTTGACTGAGTGATGTCTGGAGGGCGAACTCGTGTGTCTCTTTGGTGATGTGTGCTGCTGTACTGAAATCCACCCCTCTGCTGGAGCTAAGGCAAGAGTTGGAGGCATCTGATGCTGCCGTTTCCAGGGTGAAATTTCTAAGGCTGATCGCTAAAAACAACAACCAAAAAAAAAATCCTCAGCAAAAAATAGCAGTCAGAACAGAGGATCCGGCATCTCGCGGTCCAACTGGCATAACCCAGACAGACGTTTGAGAACCACATGCTTTTAACCTAGCCACACACACTGTGGGGGGGAAGGGACCAAAAAGACACTGCAACTACCGAACATCACATTTCTTACAAAAGGGCCAGAAACAGAGCGGGTAGAAAAAGAAAAAAAAGAGAGAGAGAGAGAGAGGAAAAGCCTCCCCCTCTTCCCCCGATGAGTTTTTCGCAGTGCTCTGGTGAGGCTCGGAGGTGGCTGGCAGCGCAGGGGGCGGCTGCTGCCGCGGCTGGCGGGGCTCCGCGCAGCGCAGCGCGCCGGACGCTCAGCACCGCGGCGCCGGACAGCTCCGCGCCCGCGCCCCGCCCGGCCCGCCGCTGCCCCACAACAAGTACCGTGCCGCTGTCCGGAACTCCGCCGCACGCTCCCCGCGCTTAAACTGCATTGTCTCCGCACGGAATCGGCCGTCAGGCGTAATTACCCCCATTTCCCCCCACCCCCTCCTCTTCTCTCCTTTGCAGGAACGACTCTTTGGGAACCTGGTCCACCCAGGGATGTAAAACTGTGCTTACCGATGCATCCCATACGAAATGCTTATGTGATCGTCTCTCTACCTTCGCCATTTTGGCTCAGCAACCTAGAGAAATAGTAAGTAACAAAGGAGGGGAAAAAAATCCAGTTTTAATGCAAAAGGCAATGCGGGGTGGGGGAGTTGCGGGGGGAGGGGGCAGCTCGTCCTTCTTTCCTCTCAGGTATATTGCAGACGTTGCATTGAGGAATTGTTTAATATTGCAGGTAGGCAAATGTTAGTCTCCTGGTGTCTACACTGCCTCAGATAAATGAATTCAAGATTCTGTGATATAACTAAATCCTCGTGAAATTTGCATGCTCTCGAACTCCATAAATTTTTCAGAGAAAGCCTTCAAATTGTGGTGCAAATGTGTAGAAAACTTTTGTATTGAACAATTAAGGGAATGTACAGGGCTTTATTATTGCTCTTGGTACGAAAACCCTAGATACTGTAGTTAAACAGATTGCAGATCTGCATTGGACATTTTCAGCACAGATTTTCTATGTAGTCTCTTGATATGATGTAAGAAAAATGATCAAGTTTTCATGAGAATGAGGCAACATTAAGTGTATAAGCAGACATTCCCAGGATTATTAAATGTAAAAATAGCTAAAAAGCAAATATTTGTGAAGTTATCCTGCCTAAGCATAATTTCTCTTTCCTGGTTTTGGAAGCGTATGATCAGACTCTTTTTAATAACAAAGTAAATCAGTTTGGAACAAAGTGGTTGAAATAAAATACTACTTTTCTGACTGAGATGTGGCCTAAAAGTACATCTGTCTTATCTCCTGTTTGGGTGGCAAAAGATACCCTGATAAATTTAATTTACAAAACATCCCTGAGGCTTTAAAAAACATTTTGTTAAATCAAGCACTATATCTTTTCAAACTTTTAGATCTAATTTTTTTCCATATGTATTAGCAAACCCCATGCCTATTTAAGCATGTGAGTACATATACATACAGAGGAAAAACCTGACCTGATATCTTGGGATAATAGTTGCTTTTACAGCAGAGAAAGCTAGTTTATTTTCAAGGTCATTCTTTTCTTTTTTCCTCTTTTTTTTTAATTTCTTATTAATACACTAAGTACAAATGAAATAATTTTGATTTTGAGACTTTTTAAATGCAAGACTTATGATACTGTTGCCATAGATATCCTGCCATTCCTTCTATGCAATTAGAGGCCCAAGGAAATTAAGCGTGTGAGAATAGTGGATTGAAGTCAAAGTTATTAAAAGTCAGAAAGTTTGGTAATTCTGCAACAAGCATGAATCAAATTCTGGGACAAATTACTGGAGGATCTTTAATATATTGTAGTGAAACCAAGCTGTTGGTTTAATGCACAATCCTAAATATTGCTGCTTCTCAAGAGAAATATATCTTTTAATTAATGCTAACTGGGGAGTCATTTAAACTTGTGCTAATGCCTGTTATATTGTAATAATACTACTTTATTTTTTTAAAGTATCATGCAGGTGTTACAGGGTGTTTTAAAGCTCAAAGGCCTCTGAGAAATATATTAAGCAGATCTCAGAGTTATGTATGGATCAGTTTTGGAATTAAGTTGATTCCTGCTTCATAAGTAACATTACTGAAACTGTAACAGTGGGCTGCTTTTATAATTTTGCTTTTGTTGCTTTTTTCTTTTGACTTGTTGTTTTAATTGCTGGAGGATGTTCTTTCTTCATGGTTGTCTGTTGTAACCTACAGATCATGGAATCATCTGGTACACCCTCAGTGACCTTAATAGTAGGCAGTGGTCTTTCATGCTTGGCTTTGATCACCCTAGCAGTTGTCTATGCAGCGTTATGGAGGTATGTAATGGATTGAGAGAGCTAAATGTAAATACCTAGTTATATTTAGTTGAATTGCAATTTAAAGAGAGCATTAAATGCAACATTTATTGTCTGGAAAATTAAAATAAATAAAAGCAAAATTTAGTGCATGTTTTGATGCCTAAATTTGTTGATGTGATTGATCAGTTTTACTGTCTTGGCCTATTGGTGTTGTATACCCCACTCTTCTCCTTCCCCCTTCAGTGTGAATGGTATTGCTGTTTTGGTGGGGTATTCATACTGCTAAATAAAAACAGGATTCTTATATGTGATATATTTCATATGAGGCTTATGGCCTATACCTTTAACTACTTTTTCTCCATTTACATTTTTAAGCCAAACTTAGTTGTGACAAAATAAACATATCTAAGTGTCACATCACATATTGAAGATTTGTAGAGGTTTAGTCAACTAGTTTTGAGTTTATTCGCATCAGTTTTAAGTTTGAATGAAGACCACAAAATTAAATACTGTGGTGGTACATTCCAGTCACAGACTTTCTTTCCATCCTAAGTTTACAATATTGAAATATTCTATTTATTTAAAAATACAATAAATATTTATGGAGTAAATTAATTAGAAAAGTCATGAGTAATATCATGATGTCTTAGTGCAGAAGAAACACAAAATTAACGTGAAAAGTCATGCAAAGTAATATATGTTTTTAAAAAGTGAACATGGATTCTCCTTTACCTTTTTTTAGTAATAAAAGAAAAATAAGTTTTTTTGCAAGTGATGAGAAACACAGGGATAAAGTAATAATTTTAGAGTAATATAAAATCAACCAATAAAGTTCTGCCTTTAGAAGCAGCTTGATAATTTTGCACCTTTTTCCCTTTCACTCTCTTATGTACCACAGAGGCTCACAGGATTAGAAATATATATAATAAATAAGAATATCTAGTTACATAAGTTATGATGGGAGTATAAAAATTATCAGCTCTTGTCTGTCAAAACTAAGAATGAGAGTATTTCAGGATACAATTCCCCTCTGAAGAACTATAGCGTTATTTTTGCCCTCCATGATATATTTAGGTCTTGGATAGAAGTTCTGTCATGCTCAGTGGAACTGGTCTTCTCCATTATTTAAATCAGACATAAGGAAGACATTTTTTAGTGTGAGGGTAGTAAGGCACTGAAACAAGTTGCCCAGAGAAGTTGTGGATGCTCCATTCCTGGAAGTTCTTCAAGACCAGGTTGGACAGGGCTTTGTGCAACCTGGTCTAATGGAATGCCCATGGCAAGGGGCTGTAACTAGATGATTTTAAGTTCCCTTCCAAACTCAAGCCATTCTATGAATCTGTTAACTTCTAAGCAGAGATAAAACATTATGTGCTACGGATTTAGTGTGGGATCTGCATCCAACTTAAGATGGGATAACTCATATAGATCTCAGTGTTCTATCAGTAAGATATTTTTAACGTATTATGACAACTGAGTGGCATGTCATTTGAAACATTAAAATTCATCTTTATCATGCTTCTTGAGAGCACATAAGAAACAACCATAGGAAGAAGATAGACACTGAAACTTGTATGTGTATATGCTTGTTTTTATAAATATAGGGGTAGGGAGAAATCTGATGTTTTGACCCTATGTCTGTATTTATAGTTTAGAATACCCACCTTCCCTTTAAAGTGATATGAATTAGATGTATTCTGGTCCATAAAAGGCTTGTGGGAGCATTCTTTTATGTTCATTGATTTGACGGCCCCAACTGAAAATTCAAACTGAAAAATAAATTCAGTATCAATCCTATATTCACCCTTCCCTTGCCTTGCCTTGTCTTCCCTTCCCCTCCGTAGCAGTGGCCTGGCAGAAAAACTAAAACCTTCCTAGCTTACATCAGTGCTTTAAGGTCTTGCTTGCACTGCATTTACTCAACTACTAAGATCCTTTGTAGTCCATGGATACTCAGTGTTGGGAACTAGCTCAGGTGAATCGATAGTTACCGATTTAGAAAGTAGCACCATGCTGTCTCTGTGAGCAAAAGAACTACACTTTCTTTATTTGTTTGCAAACACATAGAACTAGCCTTAAGAATGTTGCTATATTTTAAGGAAAGATGTGAATCGCGGTATCAGGGTTGTTCTGTCTTTAAAAAAATGTAATCACTTGAATCACTTGATATCTGAGCAAAAGGACTACAATTAAGTTCATGTGCAAAACTCAGCATTTCTTTTGGGTTCAACAGTCTTTTCTATGACTTCCTCAGAGTGTCAAATGTGGGTGTACAGCTCAGGAGGAGAGTGAAATATTAACTGAACTCCAGTGAGAAATATATGGTATAGGTCATAGAAAATATAAAGATATGTCATAGTCTGCAAAGGAACTGAGGCCACTGAACTTTCATTTATTTTAGTAGTCAACTTTTACTATTAGCATCTCTGAAGATCAGGTCAGAAAGATGCTTCACCTGAAACCACAATCATTCTCTTCCTGTTCTGTAACATATAAAAGACTGTACACAAAAAAATGAGAATATTTGCATCTTGTAGGAAATATGTGATAAGAGTATTTGACTTTTTCATACTAAAGATACAAGTAAAATGAATACGGTAAGTTTGCAAGAGCAACTGTGATGATCAATGCTATAATTTATTATTTCTGTACAAAATCAGCTAATTTTTGGCATCAGGTCTTGTGAAGATATTACAGTACTACTGTTTCTTCATAAAATTATTTCATAAATCTCATGAAACATCAGGAATAATGTTATCCTTATAACATTTTTCAAAATGCACTGCTATAGTGTCATCAACCAACCTGCACCTTATTTATGCAGCATGGACCAAATCTTCTGTTTATGTAAATTACCATATTTTTGCTGAAGTTGGTAATTATGAGTGGTCTGCACCAGCTGTGGATTTTCCCAGGGATGAGCAGAGAGAATAAAACATTCCTGACATGAATGCGTGCAAGCCCATTGCTATCAGAATGGTGTTAGGACAATGTTACCAGCAATTTTTAAAAGAATTATTGATAGATAATTTTTAAAAAATACCAAGATACTAAGAGCAAATTGCAGATTACCTATCAAAATATCATAGTTCTGATGGCTGTGATGTGATAGCTCTCAAATAGCCTTTTTGAGCACTTGAAAGAACATCTCTCAGAATATCTCCAATATTTAATGCAAGAACTGCATCAAAGCTTTGTATAACTTACTAGTTGTTTTCCTTTTAGAAAAGTTGTATCTTCTCTTTGTTTATTTAAACAGGTACATCAGATCTGAGAGATCAATAATTCTAATCAATTTCTGCCTGTCTATTATCTCATCAAACATCCTTATCCTGGTTGGACAAACTCAGACACATAACAAGGTATGATGATGGATTGTATTAAATTTGCACCTAAAGATTGATATTTTTGTTTTGTTTGTGTTCAGCTTAAAATAATTGCATACATTTAGTCCCATACTCATAGGACTTGGTGTTTTGGGTAAAATATTAGCAGACAAGGGAAAATATTTACTGTATTTCATAGTCTTTTTTTGACTTCCACAAATCCCTTTTGGTATTGTTCCCTCTGGATAAGCTGTGTTCTCTGTGGTAGTCTTGTGTTTTATAACTAAATTTCAAAGCAAAAAAGTTCAAAGACTCAACATCAAAAGCACAAATTCTGGTTCATTATAATAGTTGTAATAGGATTGTGCTACAGTGTTTTTGTCTTTTTATTAACACAATCATACTCAAAAGGCAAGTAGAAATTGCTTAGAAGTTAGAGCATGATTCTTGAAAATGTGCAGAAACAGACATCGTAACAAGCCACGGAACTGTTAGATCTTTGACTGATGTAGCTATAAGAAAGTAATAACCATGCAAACCTTACTTAGTGATATATTGATGATTTATTGCTAATCTGTTCTCTGAACGTAGTATTCATTTGTGCCTCTGCTGTAGAGCAGGCCTGCCAGTGTTTTGAGGAATCACCCAATGCCTAGGGACGGTAGGCAAATTTCAGAAATAACAATAGGTGGTTGCTTAAAAGTATCTATAACTACAGGATTGTTCGGAATAGAAAATAGTATGTAATTGCTTCATTGGGCAATATGTGATAGAATGCTGTTAAGTTTTGGAGTCAGCGAGTATTTGTAAAGTCGTTCTTTTTCCTAAAATGTTAAACTACTTAATGCCCTGCTCATTGTAATTGTTCCCATGTTGAGTGAAACACATTCATCATCTGCTCTAGGATGTATGGTGTTTCTCCAACACACCTGTAATTAATCATTTATTCTTTTCAAATAAGTGCTTAGAAGTGTAGCTGCCAGAAGTCTCATAAATTCAATGCAAGTTACATAGCTGTACTTTGTAAAACATACCCAAACCAAACATAGTCATTTCTTATACAAAATTTAACAAAATTATTGAAATTAAGATATTAGTACACTTTTGAAAGTAAGTAGAGGTACAAATGAACAAAATATGGATTTGCAGAAGAAACCCACAGATTTTATTCAGGGGGAAAAAAAGTCAGAAATGTGCTAGCAGATTCAGAGTACCAGAGGGCAGAAGATTAATCCTCCCTGAATTTCAGCACTAACACACATAGTCATATATACTATTTTATTATGTATTTCAAGAAAAGATATGGTTCAGTAGCTAAAAATTCCTGTGTACATTGCTGCTGTAGAATGAGAGTTTGAGGGAATCAGAACAACTGTGTTGGATAATGCACTCCCTAGATATGCTGGCAGCCTTTCTTTCATGCTTGACTCAGGGAACTCTGAACTATAACACACTCCTAGTCCAGTTCTTTCCTATTAATCTTAATCTCTTTGAGCTCTCTCACTTCTGCTTCCTGAACTCCTGAAAGCAGAGATATTTCATTGGCATGTTTTTGACTCCAGCAGAACATAAAAATGCAGATGTTAAAAGGAAATAATTGCCAGAAAAAACCCAACACATCATAAAGTTTAGATTTTAATATATAGCCTGAAAAATTACTGTAAAATACCACTTTTTGCTACACTTGTCTTCTTTTTGAGTCCACATCTTGCTTTTGATACATCTACCACCCAGGGCCTTCTAGCCAGGGAGCAACTCTAATGGATCAAAGTCAGCATACATTTTTCATATCAAGGAAGACATTCCTTGTTACAGACAAAAAATATTTTTTTCCCAATGTCCATTGTTAGGGGAATATATTGGAGCTCTAAAATGCTGGCCTTTGAATTCACCATCAACAAAACAGCCAGCTAAAGCCACTGTTTAGTGAGAACTTACTCAAAGCAATCAGATCCGGCTATGACTTCATTGTGTTTGTAAGTAGGGATATGTTTAGGCATCAGATGTGTTTGAATTCAAGTTCTGAATTTTTTATTTTCAAGATAATATATGACCTGAAGAAACCAGTGTTTGAGTCTTAGTCTGTAGTTCCAGATTACATTACTTACATCTGTAAGGAAAGCTATGTTTTAATTTTGCTGAACTGGAAAATTAAGTCCATAGATGGAAACTTTAGAAACAAAATCAGGTCCTGACCTGTGGTTTAGGATTAAAAAGATTTAGATTTGTTTCTGAGACTTTATTATTTATTAGAAGTCAAATGCTGTGGGTTTTTAGTGTTTGTTTGAAAATTTTGGAAGAAATTTGGGGAATATTTTATTAAGAAAATGTAATGTTCAAGTCAGCAAAAATTTTTTGCTGAATAAAGGCTGAAATAATGTTTTATGGCAAGAAAATGTGCTCTTCTTTTTTAATGTATTGGAGAACATTTGAGAAATATGGTATGCCAAGTTTGAGTTTGTTTACTCTGTTCCATTCTCACTCTTATGTTCATACTATTCTCAGATTATTGGGGCACCTGGTTAATTTCCATACAGTACTGTAAATATTCACACTACTGAAGCATATCCCTTTTTCCTGTGCTTTAGTTTGGCGCTGAGTTTAAATTACCCCTAGCTCTCTATTTGCCTATATTCCCTTTGAGAATACCAAAGATGTATTTATAACAAACAGCATATTTTTGGTCTCTTTGCAGTTTGTGGTTTTCTTTGTTTGTATTAAATACTTCACCAGCTACTTTTATTTTATATTGAAAGCTCAGTATATCCTCCATATTTTACCAGAAGCTTCTTTTAGTGAAGGCTAAGTGAGTTTGAATATGGCATTCTCTTTGGTACAAATAAGTTCTGGTTTTTTTCAGTAAAAAGTTCACCTCCCCTGGACAGAAATGGACAAAGTATTTACCAAGGATGTGTATAAGGAATTTGCATTCTTTTAAACTAACATAGTTTTTCCATTTCTAGGATTGGCTTTTTAAAAAGTTATTGGTTTTTCTCCAGTTTCAGTAACTTGAGGATACCAACAGTAGACCAGATGTCTAGGTCATGAGGCTTTTTCAGCTTGTTTTAGAGTAGGTCATGATGGGAGTCATGGAGGGAAGTAGAATTACCCTTGGAAGATTTGGATTGGGATAGCAAAAAAGCCTTTTGTCAACCAAAAAGCTTTTCTCCTTTATTCCTTATTAGCCAAACATGTTGCGCATTTTATTGAAGGACACAGCTGAGAAATGTTCTGATTTTTTCATTATGTTTCCCCAAACCTTTTAAAACACAGAACTTTATTCAAAGCTTTCTTAATGCTTCAGACTGTGTAAGACACTTCTGTTTTGTCAGGTCTTGTTTTGAAATACGGGTCACTGAAGGGTGAATTTACAAAAATGTTATGAAATTAATTATGTATCTTGTTAAATATAGACAGTGTTATACAGTGCATGAGAAGCATATTAATTTATTTTTAGTATTTCTTTTTTTTTCTTTCCAGTGTTAAATGTTAGCCACATAATCATTTTTAAATTTGAGGATATGCAATTGCTACACTTTAACAAATGAATTTAGTTTTAATGCTGAAATTAAGTAAAACTTCTCATTTATAACCTAACTCTCAATTATCTGTTATTTCACAAATCCTATGACATATATAAAAGCATTACATATTTACTTTGAAAAGGACAGACAGGTGCTTTTGAGGAAATACATGTCAGTGATTTGTAGCTTTCACTGTATCATAACTCTTGCTACATTTCCTAATGTTCTTCTTGCCATCAAGAAAAATGGCTGTATTTCCTCTATATGTAGACCTTTAGCACTTAAGCTATAAGCTTTTACTATACTTCTGATCCCATTTAATGAATAGATTTTCTATTCCCCATAAGATATTGATTAATATTATGTGGATTTTTTCAGAAAATTGTCTTTCATTTTGCATGTATTCAGAAAATAACTGGGGGTTTTTTAGTTTGGTCTAAATAAAAACACATTACCTGTTTGATATAATAGTTCCTATATATCTGTTTTTCCTGTGAAGAAAACAAAGAGGAATAAAATTTAAAATAAACCGTATCATTCATTATATGTATGGACAAAAGTTAATTTATCTGTTTCTGACTGTATTTAAGAGTTCAATGATAAAGTTTGGCTTACTTGGAAGAAACAGTCATATTTTAAAATAAGTTTTTAAAGTGCCATAAGACTCAGTGCATTTTGTTAGCCCTCGCCAGGTCTCTGTGCCTACCAGGGAAAGAACAGGGAAGATGTTAAGTCAAGATTTAGTAACCCTGATATTTTGTGTCATCCCTGTTTAGTTGGAATATTCAGTTTATTATTCTTGCTATTATATTTGAAATTAATCTCTTCGACCATGCCTGAAAGTGTATGAAAGAGACATGTCCTGACCGTGTAAGCAAATAACAACCTATCAGTAGCTTTGATAAATGCATTGTAAAGACCCCATTAAGTTTGTAGATAAGATTAGAATGTTTGTTAAATAGGCTGACTAGACAAAAATAACCCACTTTTACTACTTTTTAATAGAGGTGTCAGACTGAAAAAAGCAGATAGAAGTGTAAGGAGCTGAGAAGCCACAGCATACCATTCCCATAGCACTCTGAAGTAGCTGACTGTGTAACTAGAGTTCCCTCAGGTTTTGAGAGACAGTGGGTGGTGGGATCCCCTGAGAAACCTGCAAATGTTCAGGTGATACTAATGCTGCCTCTAACCACGTGGCTCTTGCCCCATATCTGCCACTGTCTTACAGATGCAGACATCGTAGCAATATATCTCCTAGGAAACAGCGGGGAAGGCCTAAGAGCAGATGGAATGAACAGAGAAATGATGCTAACACAGCATTAAGGTTGTGCTAGAAAATCAATGAGGAAGTAGGGAATTCAGCACGTCAGGCAATAGCACTCTGTATTTCAAGACTTTCTGGAGAAGTTCAAAGGAATATCCTCCGTTTAAGCAGCTGAAGTCCAGGAAAATATATCCTTCCATTTTTGCCAGTATCCAACTTCCAAATTAACACCTACTCTGCTGATTGTCATCTTTTTCTTTGTGTGACAGCTTTTTGAACAGCTGACCCAGTCTCTGATATGGGTCATCCATCCCAGAAACATACCGATAAATAGGTCAGCAGTGAGTGCACTGCACCGCACACATCTGTCCTCTGTGTGTTTGGAAATTCAGAAACAATCAAAAGGAGAAGAGCTCACTTAACTGGATAGCTATTACAGGATTAGGTCTGTTTAAGCAACACCGTTTTACCATGTGAATTCTGAAAAAACCTGTTAACATCAGCTGAATTAACTACCTGCTTTTAGATTCTCAGGAGAACCTCTGGGAGCAGATCTTTCTTACCCAAGATCAGTAAACATTGTCATTCATGTTACCATTACCTGCCTCAAAGGAAAAGGTAACATTCTTCTCAAAAGCACCTGCCAGACTGTTTCTCAAAATACATCAACTTTATCATTCATTTTGCTATATCTAAACAAAACAGACATTTTGATTGTAAGTGGATTACAGGGATGAAATTGGTTAGATATTAGGAGCATGTGTTCTCTGCCTCCAATCCCCTGAACCTTCCAAAGAGCTTTGTGAACTATTTTAGAATCATGGAATTGATCAGGTTAGAAGATCTGTCCAGTCTCATTCTCAAGCAGGGTCAGCTGTTAGGTCAAAATGAGTGGCTCAGGGCTTTATATAGTCAAGTCTTGAAATCCTTCAGGTGTGGAAACTGCACAGCTACCTTGGGAAATTTGATCCACTGCTTGATTGTCCTCATGGTCAAAGTATGTGTTCCTTATACCTGTTCTGGACCTCTCTTGTTTCAATTGATGCCCATTGTCCTTTGTCATCCCACTGCACAGCACTGTGAAGAATCAGGCTTCACCTTGTCAGTGGCCCCTCTATAGGCACTGACCTGCCGCACTTAGATGCTGTGAGCTTAGACTTTCCTCTGCTGTTCTACTCATCCCAAAATTGTGGGGGTTTTCCTCCATGCTCGTCAGGACCTGTTTGGAGTAGTTTTTCCTCTTCTAGAATTCACCCCCACAGCCCTAAGGAAAATAGCTCGTTCTCTCACAAACACCTGTTTGAATAATTTCAGACAATCTGTTGGTGACTCAAGCAGCTATTTTTGGGCTTCACACCTTTTTTCTATTTCTTCTCTGCTTATTTGTTGAATTTCAATGGAAATAGAAAAGCAGTCAATGGGAACTAAATCAACTTACAAACTGTTAAAAGTTCATGTCTTTTACTTACATAATCTTACCTTTAAGAAGGAGAAAACAATAAACATTTCTAAGCAACAATAGTAAAAAGGATTTTTAAATGAAGTTACCATAGCAATTGACTTCACAAGACTAAAGACTTTAAGTAATAATGATAACAACAGCAACAACAAAACCAACATTAAGTTACTTAGTTATTTTAATACTAATAGGAAAGTTGAATTTCCTATAGATTTTCGTATGTGAATTACCATTTCAAAAAATGTAGCCATAGAATGCCTTTGTCATATAAACCAAAAGATAGAGAAGCACAGTAAGATATTTTTGTTATAGATGTCTCCTAAAAGAATACATTTAAAATTACAACTCTGAGACAAACACAATGTAAATCTTATTCCCTACTACAATGATTATTACATCATTACTCTTTCTGTATAACAAAATGAAACATGATAGAAAGCAAAATCTCTTTTAAAGCACGATCATTTAACAAACAATGGTGTAAATTTGGTGCAAAATATTATCTACCTATTGTACTGGATTTTATTTGTACTTCCTACAACTCCCTGTTGTGTCTGCATATTTTCAGGAACATATGGTATGCTTTAACCTTGACATGCACTATGAAGTTCATTTCTACAGTTTTGCATTTTTTTTCCTTGCATTCTCCTAGGTCACCATTTTTAGGCCTATGCGTCTTGCAGTCAAGTCAATGAGAGCTTTTTATCGGGAAATTACTGTATTGGATTGATCTGAATGTCAGATTTGTCTGATCAGAAGCTGTAAAATGAGCATCTTTTTCTTAACACTGTGCAATTCACTGTCTGAAAGCTATGGGGCTCAGTCCTGTGATTCTTATACATGAAATATTCTCTAGCCCTACATGTACTTTAGAAATAGTGTCACACAGAAGTTGGGAGAATCAGGCTTAGCTATGGTTTAACAGTCAGTATGAAAATGAATCATGGGGGGTGTGTTTGTTACCTATGACTGAAGTACACTCAGTTCTGAAAACAGAGCTCACTAGTGAATCAGTCCATTTTATGCTGGAGCTCCTCTTGCTTTTGAAGCAACTGGGGAGAAAAAAAGAAAAAAAGAAAAAGGAATCATATTTTGCTAGATTAAATCAAACTAGTCCAGGATGCTCTCCTCTCCTCACAAATAGGACAAGCAGTGTGCAAATCTGTTTTAGTGTGAGACTATCAACCAGATGAAAAGGCAAGGATGATCAAATGGATTTTGACCTTTCCTGCTTTTTCTTTCTAACAAAGAAACTGTGGTCAGTATGGACTGAACCCAATACAGTCAGCCTTCAGCAAGTCTGATCTGAATGTAGTTATGAATCATGAGGAAAACAATGTTGTTAGATTCTCTAGATCACAGCAGAACTTCATCATGAATGGTGCTCAGCTTGTCAGATAAAGGGACTCCTAAGTATAATTAGGGACCCAAAATTATGTCCCCAGAGATCCTCCTGGAGCTAATGGAAAAAGTATGTAGTGCCTCTAATTTTAGACTGCTGATGAAACATGACCTTTTTATACTTGTTTTCATGGACATACATGCTTATTTTGTTGAGTATCAGTGAGTCACACCATAGACATTAAGGCTAGTACTGAAATATTTGACAGTAACTGTGTTCTAGTATTTTTGTCGTTTGATGGTTTTGTCAAAATTTGTATAAAACTGACATTATGAATGAATAATTAGGTGTTTTGTGGAATTTAATATAAAATTATGCTCAGAATTATTGTAAAAAAACCCAAACTGTAAAGGTACATTTAAAAAGCATTCATTTGATTATAATCATGAACATTTCTAATGAATGTAATTGTGAGATTTCCAGAACCCTGCAGGGAAGTGTACATGCTTGTAATAAAAGGGCTTCAAGCTGTTAAAACAGATAGAAATCCTGTAACGTCAAGAAAGTCCAGTTTGCACTAGACTTCTGGGTTTAAAAACAGGATGGAAAATATATTAGTATCTCTCTCTCCTGAAGAAAACTGAAATGTATCTGGCACAAGGAGTCCAGCAGTTGGAAGGAAGTATGAATAAGGTTGGCACAAAATGTTGTTCCATTAGTAAGTGATTACATATCTGTCTCTAATTAGTAGCTTGGCATATAATTTGTGCTCTGTGCTCTTCATTTAATAAAAAGTTGCATCTTCAACCTATCAAATGTTTACTAAATAACTTCTTTAAGGTAGGAAATCTAAATGGCTTTATTATTCTTTAAGTATGATTTAAAGTTAAGTGAAGGCTTACAATGAGAATGGCTTCCTTAACAAGCTTAGCTGAGCCATACGGGACAACAAAGCCTGAAGTGTCAGAGCCTACAGCTATTGAAACTCAGGTTTTAAAAAGACAGGATTAATTGTAAAGCTGTTGTTATTTGCATTGAGATTTTACACTTCTTATATTTAAGAGGGCTTTTAAATATCTATTTTTTCCTGTATATCCTCTTATGTCAAGTTACTCAGGATTCAGGCTTAAGTTTTAGCAATTTAATTATTGCTATAAAACCTTCATTTTGGCACTGCTTATCTTTTAAAGTAAATATCAAATAGTAATAACATTTCACTGAACTGAATGATCCAACAAGGAATTGCAGTTGTACTCTAGTGGAAGAAAAATGGTTTTACTAGGAATCATAGTTAGACCTCAGTATAAAGGCAACATTAATGATGGACAAGAACTGTTGCTAAACTCAGCTACTCTTGTAGTTATTCAAAAAACACAGATGATAAAATCACTGCAGAAATAAATATGTAAGGGTTAAACCTGATCAAGTGTCTGCTTTCATTCATTTCTAAAGGAATCTTCCATTTGGGAAGTTTCAACAATAGTACCTAACACCAGTAAAAATACATTTAAGTCAGATTTTTAAACCTTACTGAGAGGACTCAGTCATAGTCCATAAATGCCCAAAGAACATATCTGTTCCAGTTAAATATTAGCCATTAAACAATGAAACGTCTTTTTAATTGTAGGAAATTTTCTGTCAATTGCAAATAGGAAGCTTTCAGAACTTTGAGTTGTGGCATTAATCCCAGTGCAGTCTTTTTGCCAGTAGCAAATGCAAAGCCTGAATTTAAGCAGAGCTAAGCCAAAATGCAGTTGCCATGGCTAGAAGCACGCACACAAGTTATTGATACAGATCCTCTGACAGTCATTGTGCCATGATGACTTCATTGTGTGTCTGGAAGTCTCAGTTAATTGAAGGTTCAGTACTTCAGTCGATAGGTATGGTAAGCAAAGCAGAGCCAAAGAAGCACATGGAGGTTTCTTTGTCAAAGGAGCCCTCTGCAGAAATGCCATTCAAGATATGTGTATACTCCACCCAGCACAACTGGACCTTGGTATCCATCAGTGCTACACAGTATTAATGTTAAATAATAAAATCTGGCATGGTCTTTGCTAATCCCAACTCATGGTCCTTCTGTCCTCTATATTTAAACCTGTCATCATGTGTCATCTAGAAGTACTGGTTAAGGTCACTTGGATTCACTTGTCTCCCTTAGAAACTGGGGAACAGAAATCTGCTAGTGTGCTATGAAAGCTTAAACTTCTGAAAGGAATTTGTCTAAACAATGTTGCAAAAAAGGTAATAAAAAATGGATGATTATGAATGCACAAAATTAGTAGCTTTCCAATGCAGTCCCCAGCTTGCTTCTCCTCCAGAATTCTTGCTAGTTCGTATGCACAATACTTCTCTCTGACAGTCGGGATCTCTTGCCATAGTTTACTAAAGCTTTTTGTTTCCTGTAGCTTCTAAAATATAAGAATAGGTCTATAATAAAACATTACCCAGTTTCTAAAGACAGTAAAATAATAAAATTGAAATAGAGGTTTTATGCCTTTTGGCATCTGGAAGGGAAGATTGCTTTCCTGCAATGGTCTAAACCACTCGATTGAGAGATGCTGCTGTGTGTTCTGTGTGTGGCACTGATTTCAGTGGCTGGCTCTGCAGGCAGAGTTACCTGATCTATGTAGGTCATAGAGTATCCACTAAGGGAATTTCCTGCAGAGGAGCAAAGAGAATACAGATAAACTTTCCAAAGGTAATTTGGCTATATTCTGTCATCCGGAATTTGACGGATGTGGATATAGTTTGGGAGACTTTGTCCAAGGAGACATCCATGCTAAGTATATAATTTAAAATGCAATATTTTATACTTGCTAATTGTAGTTGCCAAGTTGCCAAGATGCATCTGAGAGACATATAGCATTAATTATTAATTATTGTTGTTGTTGATAAAAATAACCCTATCATTAAGGCTCTGGGAGTATTTCCAACATCAACAAATTTTCAATTTGATTTATTAACAGAAATAAACATTTTTATTTTTCCCTCCAGCCCGAGCCTCAACTTATTTCATACTTGCCCCTCCCATAGGAAAAATCTTAAGTATATCAAACTTGCACTTTCTTCTCAGTATCAGCACATTGAGGTCTACCAGTTCTCCTGTGGAAACATGGAGTGATCATACCTTCAGCTGTACTAAAACTGTTCTCCCTTAATTTCTGACATTTTAACCTTAGAAATGTTGATTGGCATACAGAAGCAGTGGATGTTATGAAGAAGGCGTGACATAAGAATCTGTCAGATAAAATGGAGCAAAAAAGATGCTCTGTTTCCACCAAGCAGTGAGGGTAGTGTCGCCTACAGGGAAAAGCTGTACTAGAAGCAGTAGTGCTGTGAAGGGGACCAACTTTGCTTTTTATTGATTACAATCACACATCAGTGGAACCAGAGAATTAATTTATATTTTACATTAGTAGAAGCTTCCAACTAGTCTGGAAGTATCACCCACTGAGCATTCCACATGTTGAGCAGATTAGAGTGGTTATATATTTAGGTCTCAAAATCCAGTCTAACAGTGAAACACATAGCAGACAAGAAAGGTCACAACTTCTACTCTGTGAAGTAGAGTACGAATAACAGTGCAAATAACAGTATTATGATGAAGGCAAATTGGGAATTTGGGGGCTTCTATTAAGGCCTCCTTCATTTTCAAATGGAGAAGACATCTTACAGGATGTAAGCTTTAACTTCTGATCATGTAGGATTTTTCATCATTTGAATTTCACTTAGGGAACAATTTTCTGATGATGGCAAGGCACTGGAACTCATAAGAAAGAGAGACAGCATCCAACTACACTATTCAAATCTTTAGTGGCTCTAGTTATCTGGGTATATTTTGTTTCAAGGTCATTTCTAACAGATGAGCCCACCATGTTCATGGACTATTGGAGGGTTTGTTCGTTGCTCCAACCTGGAATCTGAGAGAAACAACTTCCTTGAGGATTTAAAAGTTAAAAGTTTGTAGTGACAAGTTAGAAGGCCATGCGTGTGGTCATGATGAGTTGAACATATTTCTTACTTTCCCTAAGAGACTCCCTGATATCAGATGCTCAGTGATTTTAGTGCATTCCGCATGGATAGCTCTGTGCCAAATAAAAATTCACCTCCACCCATTCAAGCACAATTTTTTTCTACAGATAGTCTGTTAGTATATATTGTTTTAGATGGGACCTGTTTGCATCCCATATACATTAAATTTTTTAATATAAGACTCAGTGAGACATAGAGCCAGGGGTTAATCATGTGATTAGCCTTGCAGTTAATGATTTGAAATAACTGAAGGGATTTTATTTCCTTTAAAAGGGCTACTAATGCATTATTTAATAAGTCATAATTTGTATATAATAAAATACCTAGGTTCAGTCAATGAGA
The DNA here is from genome assembly GCF_047495875.1 of Pithys albifrons albifrons. Taxonomy (NCBI): domain Eukaryota; kingdom Metazoa; phylum Chordata; class Aves; order Passeriformes; family Thamnophilidae; genus Pithys; species Pithys albifrons. The sequence continues at coordinate 27,481,135 of NC_092459.1, forward strand.
ATTATGTTACTTAGGAAAAATTTGAAATCACACACACTGAAAACAGTACAGAAGCATTTGCTTTCTGTTTGAAGTTGTATAGTAAACATCCATGTTTCTTTGAGCTTTATGGGACACGTTCCACTTTGCTTAATATTTTTATGCTTATTTCTCTTTCAAACTAACAAAATCTAAATTGGAACAGAACTCAAAGCACTTCAGAGAAAGAATGTTTATGTATGTTAATTATTTCTAATTAGGAAGAAAAAAAATGAAAATCTAAGATAATATTTTACTAGCAATGCAGCTATTGTGTCTTTAATTATATGCAGTGCCTTCCAGGCCAAAGAGAATTTGAGTGGAGAACAGCAGACCAACATGCTCAGCAGACAAAAGAGAGACACTCAATTTCTCTCCCCTTGAATACTGACTCTTGCTCAAAGGGAAAGCCCTTCTTGTGAAAACAGAGCTGTGATACTGCTAGCTTTGTGGAGAAGAAAGTCACAATAAAATTTTTTCACTTCCTAGTCACTGTGAAAAATGCAGGTAACTGGTGAGTGTGATGGTGGTGCTAGGTTGACAATTGGTCTTGATGATCTCAGGTCTTTTCCAGCCTTAGCAATTTTATGATTTTATGATTATTGGGCAAGAGCAAGGTGCTTCTCGAGCTCCAAAGGTATGATGTCTGTCACTGGCTGCCAGAAAGGAGGAGAGAGAGAGAATTTTTCAGCTAGGCTATTTTTAGGCAGGAGCCAAGCACCAGTTTACACAGCTCCTTCTGTGTGCATGGGGAGGGAAAGGTCCTAGTTTTGAAGGCTAAATTTTCCTTTCCTATTTCCTCTTTGCAAGAAGTGTTCAGAGTGGCTGGATGTTTCCTTTTCAGGTCTGCATGTAGAAAAAAATAATCTGTTTTCATATTAAAGATAAGCATTGCAAGTCTTACTTTCTTCTTTTTTTTTTCTTTCTTCCTTAATTTCTTTTATCTTCTTTCTTCATTCATTGTTTGCCTTACTTTTATGATTTGAGATCTTGTATTTTTGGTCTTACCCTTTCCTTTGCTTGGCTACCCTGATACTGTTTCTTTGTCACCCAAGATTATGACCAAAGCCAATATTTGGGAATTCAGGGACTACTACACAGGGCTTCTCCATTTTTTGAGTAGCAGTAGAGCTTACAAGATACCAGCTTTACTTTCTGATAATACAGGTTTTCTTCAATATGTGCATTTCACTAGAGAACAATTTTCTGATGGTGATAAGGCACTGAAATGAATGAGAGGCAATATCCAACTGCAGTATTCAAGTCTTTAGTGGCTCTGGCCAACTGTACAGGTTTTGTTTCCAGATCATTTCTTATAGAGAAGCCCATCTCATTCCTAGACTGTCAGAGGATTGGCCCATTTCTCTAACCTGGACTCTAACAGAAACAACTTCCTCAAGGATTTACATGTTAGAAGAAGGAAAGTTCCTTCTCTGTTCTTTTTCCACCTCCCTCTTCTTCCTCTCTTTAATTTTCTGAGAGGCAAAGATCTTCCTGCTTACTTTATTCCTCTACATTTCTTGTCCACTTTTTCATTCAACTGTCAAGCTTCTCAACAGATAATCCCTTTAGAGTAATGGCTATCCTCTCTTCTGTTGATGCCTTCAAATTATCAAATTTCCTTTCTCAGTGAGGATAAGCTGAACATTTCAAGATCAGTTATAACAACTGAATTCAGTAACTCTGCCTCATAGATAGAAAAATGAGAAATAAAGGAAAGTGTGGTTACGAGATGTGATAGCTCAGTAAGACTCTTATCATGGGCCAGTGGGACATATATTGTGTGCAAGCAGTTCTCCATTGCTGTGCTCTCTACAAAAAAAAGTTTTGTTCTTTTTCCTGCTATTGAACTGTAGTTTAAAGGACAGTGGGCAGCAGAGATTATATTACCATATATTTATTATAGGATTATAGTGCACAATGATGGTGTATATTGTGCATATTGTGGAATCAATTAAAGAGGCTTCCATTCAAAATTCAGGAGGCCTAGCTGGGGGTTTATATCCTAAGACAGACAGCAATCTAATGCATCATTGACACTGACAGCCCCATGGCATAGAGTAGGACTGAGAAACTGCCTCATGCACAGGTACAAAATAGCCCAAAGATCTAAGAGCCTGGTCTAAAGTCGTTTCATGAAATTACCCATTCTGTCAGGCAATTGTCCTGTTCCTGTGTGGCTTTACACTATTATAGGAAGTCACACCATGTAGCTTTTTTTTTTTTTAGGAGGCTGAACATCACTGTCTCCTTTGCTGTACTTGTATCTTGAGGTGCTTTGTTCTAAAGTAGGCCAGGCATTTTTTGCTTAATTTATGGCTAATATTACCTTTTAAAAATCAAATCTACCTTTTTAAAATTGTGGGGTGGTTTTCTTATGTTAAAAGAATAAAACATTTTAGACAGGGAAAATTGAACTCAGTAAATAAATAAACAAATTGTTTACTACACACCCACTTTCCAGGCTGATCTTAGGCCTTTACTTTTATCTATATGCTGTCAGAGATTGAGAACATTAGATTGATGCTCAGAACATCATGTCACTTTCTTGCATCTATGTTTACTAAAATCTACCTTCTAAACCCCCATGTTAAACTCTGGACTGGTTGGGGAACATTAAACAAGGCTGGGTGTTAGCTTGTACCTGCAGCCAGTAAACCCTTGCAAAAGGGCAGGGAAAGTGTAACAGCAGAACTACTTGTAAACCATCACAATCTGCACACATAGGTATGAGTCTCTAGGTAAAGAGGAAAACAGTGAAAATCAATCCTGAAGTCTAATTTGGCTCCTTTGCATTCCTTTCAAAATGCAAACAGGCCACAAACCCTCTGCTGCCTGTTTAAGCAGTTAGTTTACAATTGGTTTGTATCAAGGGCTCAGCACAAAGTAGCTTGAATACGCTAGCAAATATATCTTTCTTCATTTCTTCTAGCTGCTTGTCAAAGAGTAATAGAATGGGTGCTGTTCTCTTGGGTTTTTTCATTCCAAATATGGGATTCATTCCCTCCTAGCTCTCATTTAGGGTCAGATTTTCCATACAGTGCTTTCTAAGGTGCACAATGCCCTCAGATTACAATGGGGGCTGTGCAGCATGAAATCCTGCAGAGCTTAAAACTAAGCTTAAAACCCTGCAGTGTTTTGGGAATTATTCAGCAGTGTGTTGGAACTAGACTGCAGAAAGACCCTGGAGTTTCACAAATATTGCTGGGACAGGACTAAGGTGTTCCACATAGGACCTGTCCATTTTGTATTGAGTAAGCCTGCCAAAATAACAGCATACCATACATCTGATGTACTTTTAGATAATGTAATGAAAAACTAATTGTGACATATCCAACACAGAAGCAAAATTTCTATTTGCATTATATTAACTTGTTTACTTGTGGGATGCCCTTCTTTGCCTTGCATATATCAATCCCTATCTTTTTTTTTTAATTCTTTTTGAGCTATCTTTTCATATGGGACAGTTTTCAATATATCTGTTCAATATGAGTTGCAGAGTGGAATTGAAATTAAAAATATCTAACCATTTGTTACACAGCTGTAGTAAGCAGGATATTTAATCAACAGAAGTTGACAGATGATAGTGCCTACAACTGAATTAGAACCTAATCCTGAAATGAATTCCCACCCCACCAAAGCTCAGGAACCTGTGGAACAATTTCCTTTAGACAGGCCTTCTGTTGCAATGATTGTGACATGGTAAAAAAGCTAAAGTAACCATTATCACCCAGCTATGTGAACCAATCAGTTTTGAAATAATCGTTCCTGAACAATAATTCATGGTTAACATACTTAACAGCTTTATGGAAAAGCCATGTATATTGCTTTCAAAGTGCTTTGCATTTTCGTTATTCATGAAAAAACTATTATATCTTTATTTTAGATTTTTAGAGAATATTCAGTTCATCTCTTGAAAATATACAATTCCAGGGCACTTTGGAATAAATTCTAAGGAACTCCATTTCTTTGTGCATGTGGGTGAGAGTGTGCATGTGTGCAGTCCTAGTAAGTGCATGATTTTCCAAATAGGCATCTGTCATATATTATTTTTTTCAAGTACACAACTTCCTCTGATTATGATGGGACCTACAGGTATGTATGAGAGTAGAATGAAGTTCATTAGTGATTATGTCTACCAGGCTCAGAATCCTGGAGTCAACATGCAACATCTTATATTTTCAATATGAGAAAATTACGAAAACAAAGGCAATGTGCTAGAAAGAAATTCACAAAAATACCTGAATACAAGGGCGTGGGGAACCCACAATGCATGCTGTTGAATCAAATGGTAATATGCTTTTGCTTGTTTGTTTGGTGTTTCTTGTGAGGGAAGGTTGTTGGTTTGGGGTTTGGGTTTGGTTGTTTTTGTTTTTTTTTGTTTGAAGATATGTTTGAAAATTATTAAAATGGGTATATTCTTCAGAAACTAAAAAAATTATCAAACTTTGATTTAATATTACAATATCCTAATGCATATCACTGCATAATATAATTTATATTTTCCTTTAGTCTCATTTGAAGTAAGTGAATGTCAGTTGAAGTATTCAATTAATAATAAGCCTTGTTTAGTTCAGAAATATTTTAGAGTTCAAAGTAACATTTGGCATTTTAATGAGCGTGATAGTGGCAGGTGAAGTCTTTACCATAACAGATATTGGATATTTTTCTACATATTTGACATCTGGTTCTATGCATCATGTGATTTCCTGTATCAGTTGTCTCACATTCGTGGAATTTTAGTTTTTGCTAGAAATAGCAGGAGTTTTTATGGCAATAAGAAGCTGTGAATGTGTCACAGGTCCATGAGCAAGCAGCTTGAATTGGATCTTATTTGTCACAATGATACAGTTGCTTTTCAGTGATCGGAGCATTGAGTCGTTTTTTAAGTAGTCACGGCATTATATACAGATGAATTTATTACACTTTCTATTAAATTTTTCTGTAAGCAATCACAGTACTGACAAGGCTTCCATGTTCACTTTTTTAAGAAGTGGTGTTGATTTGCCCACAGACTCCCAGGGGACAGTGGGTGTTCCAATCGTTTTACAAAAAGAAGTGACAGGTTTGGATCTCTTGAGTGACTGTGCCACTTTCTTTATGCCTCTAGATTCCTCCATCTCAGCAGGAGAAGCATTAGTATATATTTGCAATGTAATAATAAACTGATTTAACTTTAACTTTGCAGCTCTTCTATTACTGATCTTGCCAGATATATAAACACAAGTTCATGTAACATAGAATTGATTTTACCTGATTTTCAGTGCCTTCTCTACCTTTATGGTAGAAAGAACTGCTTCATTTCTTAATCTAACTGGAGAGTTTAGGATGATAGTTAGCATTCAACCAGGGATTTTTGTTAATAAGGCAGTATTAATAACTTAACCTATTCTTGAAAATACTAGTATGCACGCACACTAGTCATCAACTCCACGTACATTGTGGCAGCTTAACTCGGAGCAGCTGAGGGTATTACAGATGTATAGATGGTTTGCTTTAAATTTTTTTGTATTTAAGCATTAGGCACATCTCCATGGAGTATATCCCCAACGAGAAGTGTGAAATATCATTCAAAAGGCAGTAGTTTAGACTTAATGAAGTCAGTGAGAATTCTGTTCCAGCTCCAGTACTTTCATGACTTTGCACTTTGTGGAAGGACTGAAGCACTTGAAGTTACTGCCGTATATTCAGTAATGAATGAAATCCAGAGGTTTTTAATTAAAAATTTTAATATATATATATTTTTTTCAATCTCAGGCTTTCCAGGATGAAATTTCAGACTTGTTGCAAAATGTTCCCTCTGTGTGAAGTTAACTGCTCAGCTTTTTGCTTGCCTCCAGACCTGTGTATGATACAGAAACCAGCTATCCTCCCAAGTACCAGCTTTGAAAGGCCTAACCTATTCTGTGTTCTGAAAGCACATCTAAGCTACAGTAACAGAGCAAACCTCCCAACAAAAAGTACCTAACATTGCACTTTTTCCCTTTGGGAGCTAGGTTGTAGGTAAAGAAAAGATAAATTCATAAGCTCTCACTGTCAAGTTTTGTCCTACAGATATTTATGTTAAAATGGTCAGGAGTCTTCTGCTTATCTGAAACCAGTGGAAGGCAAAACTCAGGGCTAACTCATACAAAGCAACATCTGTGGAATTCAAATGCTATCTTGATATGGTTTAAATTTTTAGAACTGTTTTCCACTTCTTGTGTGAAACCAAACTGCCTGTCAGTATCACCTTCTTAAACAAAGATTATAACATACCAAGCATTTATGCATGAAAGTGTTGATTTTAATTATCTTTCCATAACAGGAATGTGCTTTTGATTGTAATAGGGTGTAATCATATGTTTAGAGAATTTTTAAACTTACATAAATACACATCAGCTACACTCCTTCAACAGGAGTTAGGCTGGTCCTTGGTCAAAGATTTGTACACAGCATGTAGGAATGTGACCCTTGTATGGCCCCCCTGTTCCCAGTGATGGGGATGGTGCATCCAGGGATGCCTCGGGATCGGTGCACAGCCCTGCTCCCTGGCACATGGAGCAACTAACTGTAGGTGCCCTGTTTTTCATGCCAACTGGTCCGTGTGCTTATCCATGTTATTTTCTAACACTGGTTTCTATACACATTTTGTAACAAAATAATGACTATCAAAATGGTACATTTAACATATATGTCAGATTTGTCTGGATTCTTAACTACGGTGTCAAGTTTCATTTAAATGAAAAAGAATTCAGGTTGATAAAGCTCTCCACATTCAGATTCTTTCTAAAATTTTGTAATTGTACTCTTTCTCTTGTGATGTTCTTATGATACACTGTGAGGTAAAGAAATATACTTAGAAAATGGGAACTTTCACCGTTGTGTTTAAAGTCAGAGTCTTTATAGATTTCCAATCGCTTAAATAGTTCAAAAGTATCATTTATTTCACAGAAAGATAAAGCTTGGCTGTAGACTGTACAATTAAGCTGATGAAAGCTGTTAGCCTTATTTAGCCTCATTTTCATATATCACAAAGCATGAAAGGCAATATTTTTTTTTCATTTTTCTATAGTCTCACACTCATTCCAGGGTTGTGGGGAAGATTATAGCAAATTTTGAAAAGTTTGTGATGGATTTATTACATTTAATGAGCATGCAATATATGGCTCCTCATCTTTGGCTGACATTTTGAAATTAGGCTTCCAGCAGTGAAATCTTGTCAGGAATGGGTTTTAGATTACTCAAGCTTTCATGATTAGAGCTTTTCCTACATAATGTCAAGTACAATCATCTGTTAAAGGCTAAATGAGCATACATACCATTGTTAATGCAGTAGCAGCACAGAGTATAGACTCTAGAGGGTTTAAATTTTTGCTGACTCGAAACTTAACTTTATTATGAACTTCATTCATTGTATATTCCTGAATGTATGTGGAGACATAGAGGAGAAAGACTGTCTGTAGAGTTTTAAAAAGTGTATTTTAAACTGTTTACAGTGTATATTATATTTGAACAAGTTATTTGCATTATCAAGAAAACATTTTTTTTTTTAAATTTTGGCCAGATATGAATTTTTACCATGTATAAATGTGTCTTTTATGTGGCAGATATATATTTGAAAGTAAGTGAACTCTAAGTGCTATATTCTTTCTAAAAATCTTTTTAACACTTTTGTGTTACACAGCAACATTGAAGTTGAGAATTTACAATTCTGACCCACCTAAAAAAATAACTATATATTTTAGAGCAACAGACATACACAGACAAATAAAATGCCATTGTGCATGATATGTTTTCTCATGTTATGCACATTAATTTGTACTGAGTTAATTCAATGGCTGTCTAAAATCCCATATCTTTCACAGGGATAAAACAGTGTTTGAGCCAGCTATGTTATCTCAAGCCCAGATCCACAGCAAGAATTTAGGTGTCAACTCAGTAATATGGAAGTTTTTCATCACAAAAGCCATAAAAGGTAATGCCATCTGTGTCCTTACATAAGATGGCTAGAATCCACTGTTCAAAAGGTATGAAAAGTTGGGAATCTTTAAAAAATATGTGCACAGATAACAGTGTGCTGAGTCAGCAAAACCTAGACTGGAAAATGAGAAAGCATTGAGCAGTGGTTTGCAGCTCACCACTGCAAGCTTAGCATTTCTACCTGCTCTAAAATCATAACTGGAGAGCCCCCTCCAACTTCAGGTCCATCCTTCCCCTTTGTGGAGGCAGCAAGACACACATGTTCATTTCTGTCGGTGTCTCTCATCTTGCCTTGCCATGACTGTGTGCAAGGTTTGAGTTCTAATCAGACAAAACAAGATTTTTCAACGATAAGATTGGTCAGTAACTGTTACAACTCCACCAACCCTCCACCAATTGATTTGTTTTCTTTCATTTTTTAATTGATAATCCCACAATACAAAAGAAACTAAATGATCATTTAAGTATTTTGCTACTGTTTAATGTTTTTTATTTTGAAAGCAAATATCCTCAGAATCTGTCTATCAATGGGACAGCGTTATACTGTGAAAAAATTTTAATCCACTGAAATCTTCTCTTAATTACCTTGATTCTTACTGTGTGTTTGATTTCACCCACTTCTACCAAGCAACACAAACATTTTTTTCTCTTTTCTGCACCATTTGGTGACAATGTGTTCCCAGCAATACAAATTTGCTACTTTTGTATATAATCACTGTTCTTTACAATGGAGCAATTTTTAGTGCTATGAGTGCCCCATAAAGCAAGACCACGAGGCACTCAGCCAATCAGACTATTGGAATAAGCAGGACATCTTCCTGTGACTTTGCCACCATCAGGCCAGTTTATAGTAGTGTAAGATTTGGTTCATATAATGTCATCTGACAAAGAACCATCCCTTCATTCTACATACTTTGCTTTTGATTTAGCAGTTTTAGGTTAGCAACTGGCTGTGGGAGCTCATGCCTTTCTTTTTTTTTTTTTTTTGTTTTGCTTTTTTTTTTCAAATGGTGCAGTCCTCCATCATCAAGGTGCAGAGGTAAAATGGCCAGAAGGCTACTTCAAGCAGCCCTTGGAGGATCTTCAATATGATCTTCTCAGCCCAGTGTAGTAATATTGTGGTAACACAAGGCCAATCTCAAAGCCAACAACTGGACCAACTGAGACTATAGCAATAAAATAAGGAGAATGCTTTTGTATTCCTCCATCACCCCTGTCCAGTAGCGACCAAGGGCTCCAGGTTGGACCCATAGTAACCCTGTTTGGAATATATGAATTCACAGGATATTCCAACAACAGCCATGTGTAGACCAACACCAAACTCATTACAGTGAAGAGATTTGTGTGTGTGTGTGTGTGTGTGTGTGTGTGTGTGTGTGTGTGTGTGTGTGTGAATCTGTTGCTTCGCACATCCTAAATTGTGCTCTGTACACTATCACCACATATGAAGACTACCCTGGAACATCTGAAATTTACTAACTAAATGCATAATACAGTAAAGGCTACTAAATATTCTCAGAATCTAGTGACCAGTGGAATTAAAACATCATTCTAGATTTCCAACTTGTGTGAAAAAAACCTAACTCCACTGACTTCAGGCTGATGCCAGACTGGTTGGTGTTTCTTAAAGCAGAATCCTGAAAAAAAAAGAGAAAAGAGATAATAGTTTTCCACCTTCCTGAAAACATGTGGGGAAATGTTTATGAAGTCTGCAATTACTTAAGAGAGAAGAAGGTATAGGTCAAGGTATTGTCTTGGCCATAAGATTAAACCACTATTCATATTTTGAAAGTATGTTGACAAGGTGACAAGGAGAGCAATGGAAGGGTGCGGGTACAAACAGCATGTGACTCATTAATATGTCTGAACATCCTTGTCATCGCATTTTGAGTCTCAGTTTTGAACAATTCACAGCGTGTTTTAGGGTAATTTATATCTTTCTGAAGCCTCCCAGTAGTGATGGAAACTGCAGAGTTAAAACCTTAGACAAGACAGTTAACCTATTTGGAAAATATAATTTAAAGTCTTTAAAAATCAAAAAGGATAAAGGCAGTAATCATTTCAGATTCTGAACAGAAGGCCCTTAAAGTGTCAACATGGGTGGTTCTGGAGGAGAATTCATCTGCTACTGGAAATTTGTATTAGCATGAAATTAATCAGAATTTAACAATTAACTCCAGCTCATTCCATCTCCCTTTCTTTGGCTGCATTCTCATATATCTGAGAAAAATTGTCTTTCCTATGTCCTTTGGAGTGAGCTAACAAGTTCCCTGCCAAGGCGAACCAGAGAGTCTCGGTCAGTATCTCAGACAGTCTCCCAGGAGTCACAGCAGAATGAAACAGTCATTCTCTTGCAAGAGCAATTAACATGAACAATTGCACTAAAAAATTGTTTTAAATTTTTAAGGTTGGTGAGAGAGAAGTAAAACTAGAAAATGGTCTTGCAGGTGGCACAGTATTGTATGTCCTGGTTTATATTTCTACATTGATTTCAAGTTTTCCTGCACTCTAAGTTGATCAGTAAAAATATCAATCGTGGTTTTCTCTGAGGTTTCCAATATCTTCTCTAGATATAAAAATAATGAAGATTAAAGCATTCTGACATTTAAAGGGGGAAACTCTGAAAGGATCTGTTTCTCAAAATCAAAATTATTCAGTTACTACCTGAATATTTTTCATAAACATCAAGTTTTTTCTCAAATTATCTTGAAGACAAGTCTGAGCATAAACCACTGAAATTGTACAAAGAATACTTCTTTTACTGCAAATCTTTCCAACTGTTTATGACTAAATCAGATCAATGGCAACATATGCCTTTCAGGACAGTCTCCAGTATCTTCAACATGTCCTTAAAGCTTTCTTGAGTCTCCAGCAATAGATTGAGATTAGACTTCTGCATTTATATGCATTTATCCCTTCCAACACAGAGGCTAAAACAATAATGGGGAGAAGTTAGTAATTTTTACCCAACTGAGAAAAATGGAAGGCCTGAACATAGTAAAATCACAACCAGATACCAAAATATTTCAAAATGGACTTGTGCAATGACAGTTTTCATTCACTGTCTAGCCAGAAAGGCTTCTGTGTTTGTTAATTCAGCATTACAATGGCAGGAGGTATCTTCCTCTCCCATTCCATCCAACACAATCAGAAGATGATGCAATGAGCATGACTTTAGTACATCTCTAGTTTCCCTCACTCTGCTTTTTTCCTGCCTTCACCCTTTTTCAAGTCAAACCGGGTAATTCAGTTAGTGACCTGCTCTGATGAGTGTAGACACACCATACACAACTTTGTGGAAATGCCTAGTTTATGATTTAGAGATTTATTGCTACTATCCTGCTGTAACAGAGTACCTTTTCAAGCTTCATTCAAAAAAAACCCCCACTTTTCAGTCTTCCCCATTGAAAATAGACTCAGTTGTGAAGACACTTAGCTGCAGACTATGGATTAAGGACACATCCCTGGCAAAATGGAGGAGCAGTTTGTCTGAGAGAACCTGCCCCATGGAGCTTTCAGGGAAGAGGGAGCCTCTCCAAACCAAAAAACAATAAGGGTGCCCATTCTGAAGCATTAGCTTTTTAAAGCTACCAGCTAAGTCTGCCAGTAAATGAAATTTTGAAACTCCTCCCTGTTATGCCTGAACCATTAGCAATGCCTTGGTTTAAGGGAAGAATGCCTAGGAAGCTACTGGTGGTCTATGAGCTACACTCGATTACACTCCATCACGTGCTCTCTCTCGCTCTCTCTGTGTTATCTCTTTGATCAACTGGCAAAGAAGACTTCCTGTAACAGAAGAGAGCTCCCATGCATGTTGAGTCATACAGAGGAAACTGTGCAGCAAATCTCTCTGAACTAACACCAGGCACTAACAATTTCTTGAAACACTGCGATTCTTTTTAAAATCAAAATTATCCTATTTATACATGATAGAGCTTAGCAGGAAGATCCCACTGTTGGATTGGGTATGTTTTTTCATATATTGAACTCATCCTTTCCAAAGTAGAAGATGACAGTTTATCTTCACGCACTTACAGGCTAATAATAGGCACTCAGAGAGAAGCATCCGCCCATCCTGAAATATTAAGTTCTCTCTCATACTTCAAATTCCTGCTTATAATAGTCTTTGTCCTTATCCTGACAATATTGTACAAGCTTTTCCATTTCAAGAATCAGACTTTTGCTTTTCTCTCTGCTTGCCCACGCATGTTGTGCAAGTAATATCCCTTGTATTTCTGTCATAGCAAAAAAATCGCATCATTCACATAACTAATATGTAAGTTAAAATTGGTAAACTCAATGCATAAAATATGCTCTTTTGGAAATTGTGATATAAGAAGATTTTCTAATCTGGTCTTACTAGCTCAGGTTTCATCTGGTGAGGGAAAAGTAAACCTCACAGTTCACCATTTATAAATATTAAGTAGTGAAGGTGGGTTTTCTTGGCAGGAACGGGGGGGAAGGTGGGGGAGCAGCAATATTTGTGGTTTTTACACTCAGAAAGATGTAATCAGTTGATACTTTAATGAGTTTATTGTAGCTGTCTCTGAAGTTTTATCATGTTAAGTACTTCTTAAATTAATCAGTTGAATGGTAGGAGTAAGCAGCCTCAGAGCATAAAGGCCAAAATTTAACAGAAGTGTGAAATAGTATTTATCTTTCTTGTACAAGTAACCCTGACCACTATTTCCTCACCTTTATGTATAAATATCAAAAAGTAGAGTCTTCTGTCCGCCCACATTTGCTTGACTGAGTTGCTGCGTACAGAGAATGATATAATGTATTATTTTTTTCACTTTTCATTTGCCCATTTATCTTGCAGCACCTGAGTTACACCATTTCCTAGAAACCTCATTACAAAGTGTTGTGTACACTCTGTTGTATTGAAAAGACTGTTCTGATCAATAAACAACCTTTCTGACTTTAACTTTTTTACAAAATATAAGCTTTAAGCGTATTGCATTTTTAAAACCAAGAACCTTTGTGTGCATTACATTATAATTCTGTATAGCTAGAGAGTCCTTAAAAGGCTTCTTTTAGAAAAAAAAATAAAATCTGATTCTTTCATATGTGTAGATTTATCAATTAGCCCACATAAATACAGTAAGGAAAAACAACTTCAGAACAGTATAATTAATTGATTACACAAAAGTCGATTTATGTCTGTTCAGTTTTGTAATATCTTATGCAAGTTCTCTAAGTGTGAGACAAGGTCATGGCACCATTATGCTTTCTTCCTATTTTTGATCAATGTAAGTTCAACATATGTATTAGCATTTAAGCCACAAGGCAAGCCCATACTTAGGAAACAACCAAAACCACATGAACAGAAGCAGTCTAAATTCCTACCTCAGTAGCAAGGTTATCATAATAATTGAAAGAACTCTAACATGGCATAATGTCAGCAGTATTCAGTGAGAGTGCAGGAGAGAAACTCATGCATTTCAAGTGGAAGTGGGGAATATGATGTAAAGTGAAGTGGTGGACCATTAAAACAGAAAGAATACCAACACATCAACTAGCTGACTTGGCACCCAGAGAAAAGATGTATTATCCATCATTCCTGAAACTTGGTTTGTGGAGAAAATACAATAATACATAGAACAAGAAGCACCTAGCAGCAGAATTTGTAAGCTTTAGGCTTTTTTTGAACAGAATACTGGAGTGACAGGGTATTCTCCTTCTTTAATGATTACAGGACTGTGTTGCAGCCCTGATTCAGGTGGGTCTGGGGGACCACCTCACAAGTTTCATTTTCACCTTAAAAGGACATGTTTCCAGCCTCAACCAATTGGAGTCAGACCACCGCACCTAGGGCGGGGTCACATGAGGTCATATATTACCTGTGTTTTTGAATAAACTTGGGATTTGCTAGAACATCATATTGGTGTGTGCAGTCTCCCTAGGCCCTGGTTTGCAACAGGACTGGATTGCTTATGGTCATGTTTCCTGTATGGTAAAATACAAGGGTTTTGTATAGGACATATATCACAAATCTGTCTTCCCAGAATGAAGCTTTAGATAAATATCCAAATGCACCCATTCTTTTCTGTCTCCCTCACCAATTAAGAATCTTAGATATTATAAGGTAATTCTAAGGTTCTTTTTAAGGATAGAAAAGTATGGCTGGGGCAAATGAGGGTAAAAGGACAACACAGCACAAAAGAGTGGCAATACTGAAGAAGTTCAATAAAACCTAGAAAGATTAAAGGAGAAATAATTAAAAATATAGTAAAAAGCATAAATTCAACTAAAAAGTTAATGTTGATGTGAAATGCACATAGAGTTATATTAGAGCTTAAATCATTATTAAACTCCAAGGAAGTACAAGTACCACAAGTGTCCAAAGCCAGAGATCAATTTTTATTGTCTTCAAGTCAAGCTTGTATTTTTCTTTATGCAGTGGAAAATAGAGAATATAAAATTTGATGCATAGGAGATACAAATATCAGGTGAAGTAGCAGTGATACTGTATTTCTATAACATACCCAATAATAACAATAGTAGCCAAGTGACTTTGATTAGTGTGCCTTTTAGTGTTGAGTAAGACATCTTGCTTTGGAACAAATAGCATATGTTTTCCATTACTGTACAGTAAACTTGTGTGTTGACAGAGAATATTGTCATTTGAAATGGGAAGTTTCTTGACCAGCAAAGTCAACTAATGTAGAAGAAGAATAAATCATGTTCCTCTTTTTCTTGTCTAACAGCCACCTGATTCAAATGTAGTCCATTGACTAGAATGGAGAAATGTGTTTGTAGCAAACCCAAAAGAACACACACACCCTCTGGAAGGAAGGAGATTTAGGTGTGTAATTCAGGAGAGATTTTCCAAAGTGAAGGCCAAATTATTAAGAGTGCTTAGGCATCTAGAGGTGCCTAGAGGTTCATCGCTGAGAAGCTCATACTATAGATGCAGGCTTGGTCTTCTCATCTCTACTTTGACTTCCTTATTCTATTGTTTTTTTATGAGTTACTGCAGATACTGGTCATCCATTTCAAGTATAAAGAACAGCTTTCAAACAGAGATTACTGCAGAATTTAAGACCATTTTTCAGGCAACAACTTACCTAAGGTTTTAATAACGGGTCTTCAATTTTTTGTTTGACATCATCTTATCCATCACTTTGCACCTAGAATGACTTCATTAGTGTTGAATCATCACCTGTAGAAACAAAACAGTGTCTGTTTTTGAATATTGATACTTCTGTAATTGTCCATGGAATGCAAATGCTCATATATTACAAAAAGCTTTTTCCTATTAGATGATCTACTTTTTTCCTGCTTTCATACGCGTGTTTTGTTCTATCTGCAGTTAATAAAGAGAATAATTGATCCCTGATATTTTAAGAGGAAAAGTGAAAGTGCTTTTGCTTAGTATTCCAGTTTAATTGCTCTGTACTAGTACCTTCATACATTTTGTGTGGCATCAGCAGTTGTGAATAGTAATAAACTGAAAGAATTTGGACTGTGAGGTTTTCTATATTCCCAATCCCTATTTAGTTCTGTGGTAATATCACATAACTGTGCAGGAGTGAAAAAAAAGGTCTTGTTAAACTATGGGAATCTGGCAGAAACATTGTGGACATCCAAAACATTTTAGGTGAAAATACTACACTGTGAACAATTTGACACAGGGTTATTTGGGAGATTTAAACAAAAGGCTTGACAGTTTATTGTTAAAGACTCCATGTAACCATTTATTCCTGTGCAAAGAGGGTCTAAGGGGCACAAAACCAGAACAACAATATTTACTTCCTCTTTGAACTTTCATTAAGTAAGAGTTTTGAAATATATATATATATATATATATATATATATATATATATATAAAGGCGTATAAATACAAAGCCACTTAGCACTTATTCATGAAGAGAAAGCATAAGTACTAAGGCATGGAATGGCCAGAAAAGTTCAAGTAGTAGAATATTTGAAAAGATTGCAGCTTTATTTGAACCACACACAGGTAATGCAAAGCCAAGGTTAGAGGAGAAGTAAAACTGTTAGCATTGCTAAAAGTGGAAAAACTGAAAAAGTCTTTTATTGTAAAAACTATCTATTAAATTATGTAAGTGAAATATGGAGATATATTATTTCCTGACAGCATGTCTGAGGAAGAGGACAAAGTGAGCTGCCTCTTTTATAACATTATCCATGAAGATAGCAGTGATAATTAATAAATACATTTTGTTTGGTCTTTGACTTAATTCCCTAAAATCCTCTGACTCAATAAAAGTTTATGTGAGTCTCATAATTCAGTATCTGGGAGTTTCACATACATCACTGTATTTGTCCTGACAATGCTTGTGGAGGGAAGGATTATTTTTCCCACTTCACAAATGCAGGGGGTGAGAGGTGCTATCAGTAGTATTTCATATAATAGGTACCCAGATATATTTGAGAAAAGAACAAATTATTGAAAAACTTCTGAAAAGTTTTGCTTCCAAATCAAGCTTTGAGGCAGTAAGGGAAACATTAATCAAGTGTTTTCAGAAAGCGAAAATAAAATCCATGTTTTGTTAGTAGAATTTCGGAGACTGTGGCTTTGTCTATACATCTGTAATTAACTAAATGGGCCATGAAATGTCTTGCCCCCAGAGCAATATGTAGAAGCTCTTGCCTTTCAGAAGAAGCAGGTTGCATCCATACAGCCTTTTGGCCTGTGCTGTCCAGTGGAGTGTGATGAATATCGTGCAGAGTAGTGTTGCTTGGCAGGGACCATGGGAATGATCATGCTAGCATTTCAGCAGTAAGGATAGTCACCTACCAGGTGTTTGAACCCTTAGCCTCTTCTTTACTTGCTGGTATAGACATGGTCTGTATTTGAAAATATTGTCTTTGTTTGAGTGCATGTGATGAGGCCTTCAAACTGTAATCAAGCTGATATATCTAGCAAAGTCACTGCCACAGGAATTTTAATATGTTCTTCTTAGGAAAGAAAAGCAATACAAAACCAAACCAAACAAAAGAAATCAAACAAAACCCCAAACAAAATAACAAACCCCCAAACAAATCTGAAATAACAATACTAAAAACACCACACATCCCTTGTCAGAGAGTTTTCTAGAATCTGATAGAGTATCTTGTTTGCTTACTTTCATCACCCTATTCTCATAATGTCTGAAGTCAGTTAGACCAAACTACCACTTAGTTTCTTGTTCTTGGTGTGCTTTTGCTTGTATCCTGCTGTCACTCAAATTTTGAAAGTGATCTCTTCCTGAAGTGCAAGATGGATTAAACAGTTCTACCTTTTCAAAATTTGGACATCAGTGGTGTGGAAATCAATTCAGTCCTTCCAATACAATAGTAAGCTTGTTAAATGCTGACTTCACCAATACTTCCTTCTTGATAGAATTTGGCTTGTTTCTGACAAGTCTAGTCTGTTAATTATTCATCTCTTATTTGCTGAAATTAACTGTTAGATGCTGGGATTGTTTCCAAGACAAGGTCAATTCAGGAAGACCTGAAAATTTTGCTTTAAAGTCTTTTCTTCTTGTGATGGTAGCTGCTTAATTTAAGCAGTGAATAATGGCCACTGCCCTGACCGTTCTTGCCTATGTGATCAGTGTTAAAAAAATAAATAAAAAAAAATCAGTCCAAATCTTGCAGTCTAATGTAGTGTAGTCTTGTGTCATGCAAGAATTTTGAACCTGGGTGTTAATGATTTTTTTTTTCCTTTTTCAAATGCAAGAGGAAAAAGATTTACTGCTGATGCCTTCCTTTCCACTTCAGGTTATCAGTCAATTTCTGTAAAGACTTTTCATGTGACCCATAAATCGTACCTGGTCTTCTTCCAACTAGTAGGTGTTTGTCTATGGCCTGGTTATCCCAAGAAACTACGCCTAACAGTGAATGACTCTATAAAAATATATATTGTTAGAATGGTTCCTTTATTTTATATTTTTCTATGACTTTTTAAAGTCATGTCTGGGACTCTATAAATGTGAAAATTAAAAATAGTTTGTTAAAGTTTCTCCATTTATCATCATAGTCAGGTATTGTCTTAAATTAGAAACACCCTTCATAGTAAAGGTTTATCAAAAAATGTCTGAATTTCCTATTTATTCATGTCATGCCTATGAATTTCCCAATTCATAATCCCATTCAGGGAGATATCCATTTTTTGGACCTAAAAGCTGCATTTATTAATCATCCATATTTGTTAACATCTCTGTTGTAAATGTACGCATTGTAATCATATATTCAGATATTTAGAACTCTAGATGAACCCGTCTCTGAGTCACAACTGGTTCTGCTTAAAGAGAGTGGAAAGATACTGGCAATTAGTCTGAATGATGTAGGGATGCTAAGGTGGTGAAGGTCCATGACCAACACCCATTAGATGCACAGTTCTTGACAAGGGCTTTGATGCATGTGCAAAATGAAACACATTCTTTAGCAAGGTGGATTTGCCAGGAACCTTCACTAAAATCTGATTGTGGTAACACTTTGGTCCCTGACATTCAATTTAATGCCCAGTGAGCTGCAGGCAGCACATGTTCTTGTCTGTGTGTCCTTACAAATGCACAACTTCCCTGATAAGCTTCAGTTAATTCTTCACAGTTGTGACTTTCTCTTTTCCTCAATATTGCCTGATAAAATCCCTCTTTTGCTGGTAACATGTAAACTGTGTTGCTTTTTTAAGGCTTCCTGAGACCTCACTTTTCCTAGTGTGAGATCTGGGTCTAAATAAAGCTGTGCTGACAAACTAGCATCTCTGATGCTATCAGCTATCTTGTCTTTTATTAGTGTCTGCTTTTAACGTTCTGTTTTTTCAGGGTTCAGCCATACCGAACAGTGGCAGATAAAAGCTCTTTCTTCCACCCCCCCCCCCCTCTTTTAACTCCTGTAGCCTTCCAATAAATTTGGCATTATCAAATCTAACATTATTTCTGTCTGCCCTATTAACATGCAAAGTCTCTTGTATTTTGTTGTTTCCTTTTCTTCCATTGACACTGTGTGAAGGGACGTATAGGGTGTTCAGCAATGTTACCAGTGACATAGATCAGAATATTGCCTGATGTTGCCAACTGCTACATGACCATGCTGCTGCTGAAGTCTTGAAACAAAGCAAGGCCCTTACAGTGACCTTTATCACACAGACATTTTTAATCATTACTGCAGAGAGATGGAGCCGAGTTTCCTTCAGAAGTTTCCTTTTTCCCTATTCATTCACCATTGCAGCAATGCTACAAGTTTTCTTTTAATGTATTCTTCCTTTAGACAGCATGATTCTGTCCACTCCTTGTGTCACTGTGAGTGGTCACATATAACAAAGATGCCTAATATGATGAAAAAAATTTCAAATGGGAATATTCTTTCCACTTACTGTGCTCATCCTTCTGCAGTTTGGAGTCCTTTCTGAAAAAAAGCACAGATCACTGCCCAGACTGCTTCATAAGCTGATAAAATTCACAGCTTATTTCTAGTGGTCAAACTGACATTTTCCAACACCAGAAATACCAGGCGAAACAAATCTGTTGCCTGCATAGTTTGGGCAAACGCTGTGGATCAGGGTGAGCTCTGTACTCAAACCCATCTGTAGGGAATTCCAACCCAGGCCCAGCTGCACGGGCCAGATGAGCCTTGCAAACCTCCCTTCAAGCTTCAACCCCACAAGCAAAAGGGATGAAATTTCTGTCAGTGATACAGCTTTAAAATTTCCTATGCTAAACAAATCCCTTGCCACTACAAAAAGGCACACAGAGAGCAAAGATCTGGCCCTTCCAGTTTCTCTAGGAAGATTATTTCATTAAAATGTATCACCATGTTTTGACAGATATAATTCCATTAATTCTAGCAGCTTTGCTAACATAACAAAGAAGATGTCTCAGTTCCCTCACCTCTGGAAGAAGTGATGTATAAGTATGCCTGTCATATCAATTTCAAAACAGGGGCTAGAAAATAGGATTACAACAAGGTGAACCAGTCCAATGGCTGAGATAAACTAAAGGCTCACTTGGTCGCATTTAATTGAGTTAAGCCAGAAAAGGAACAGGAAACAGTGCAGCTACTAGTCTCAGTTGTGCATTTTTATTACAGACATATACACCTCTACTCTTTTTTATTTTTATCAAAATTGTTTTTCTGAAGATGTCTACTTCAGTGACCGAAGCATTCCTTTCCTAAAAAACTTCTTACTTTACAAATTAAAAGGAATATATTTTTAAAAGTAGAATTCTAAGAAATCTGTCTATCATGTACAAGAAAGGCTAGGCAATGATTCTTGTATTGAAATTGAATGGCAAACCAAATATTTTTGTTAACAGAAAATTGATTTTAAATTAATGTTCTGATCATCAATTTGTTCTTTTGCTTAAAACCCCCACTAAACCCCCAAACTTTCAAATAGTTTTTGCTGGCTACAAATGTGTAACAAGACTATGAGTGATATATATCACCAAACAGCAATTTCAAGAATGCTACGTATTTTTTCAACTCACAAAAATAAACCAAACCCCCAAAATATAAGCATATGCACAAAATAATTTTGAAACAAGAGCACAGGAACTTTGTTCCCCAAAAATACTTCAGTTATTATAAAGGGACAGAAGAGTGATTTTACAGTTTTTCTTTTAAAAGAAGTGAATTTTTAGAATTGCCAGGAAGCTCCTATAAAACTAAACAGCTATAAAGAGCCAGATTTCTTGGCCTGGCTTCCAGGAGCTATGTTAGTAGATTTTGAATCAAGTAATTAAACTCAAATTTGCAGATAGCCACAGAATCAAAATAACCAGGGAGATCCTTCATGAACTTGTTACTTTGCCTTTGATAACTCTGGGCATCTTGCTGAGGCTGTCTACTTCAGTCAGGTTGAATACCAGAAACCAAAAGGACAATATCAACAATACATGGAGCTATTTTTATAGTGTCTGAAACAGTTTCTATGGCAACAATTTTTAGCCTATTTAGATTTTTTAAAAAGTATCTCTCTCTTCCCCTTCTTGCATTATGCTGTTGAGTGACAGATATTGATTGAAGGATAAAACACAATGTCCACATACAAACACTTGTCGAGTTTTGTAAGAGTAGGTGGTTGTTCACTTTATATTTGACCTTTCCCTTAAACAGATATTTCAATGACATCCCACTAAACTTCTTTCTCTTTCTTTGAGGAAAACTTTACTAGGAGAAAAGACGGATACATTCAACTTGGAATCCAATTATTCAAAATAGATATATCATTTTTTTAGTTTCTTCCAGTCTGTGTTTGATAAGAGTGGTGTGCGTGTCATCATTCACTGTTCTATAGGTCTGGGAGCAAATACAGACAGGAAAATAAAATAATTGTTCAAGGTCAGCCAGCCAGCCAGCTAGTGGTTTCACTGAGTGTACTAGCAGATTTACACATTTTCAGTACCCTAACAAGTGGTTCCTGATATTACACTTGATATCTAAGCTCTCCTTATTTGGCAGACATTTCTGGCTCACTATGTCCTCGTCTTTGTCTTCTGCTGTTGTACGAAAAATGCTCAAAAACAAGCAGGAAATAGGACTATACCCTGAGAACTACTGTGACTGCCTCAAAAGGCCATTAAATTCACAGAGAAAAAGAAATCTGTATGAAAGTACAGGAAATTTGTTTTTATAATAGCCCATTCAGCTATAATAAATCTAAGTATTTAATGTAAGAACAGTAGGTCTGAAACTTATGTTCTTTATTGAAGGAAAAAAGCTAAAATTGAAGAGTGATGATTATAATGAAATGGGGATGATATTCATGGACAGTATGGAAGTGAAAGCAGCTGTTGCTTGTCTGGGCTATATGCATAGAAGAATTTTACTGAGGATCTGGACCTCTGCATAAACAGACAGTAGAGGAGTGCCTGTTCTTCACAACTATGTAGATGAAAGGGATTTTCTTCACACTAGAATTCTTATCCCTCATGAAGTGACCTGATTTTTAAAATTATCTAGTATCATTTTGCTACCTGCCAATTTTAGAATATAAGAACAGCAGTATCATCTCAGCTCCGTGATCTGCCTTATTCACTGTGCTGTCTACATTAACGAGACCTACAGGAAAGACTACAGAAAAAGGGAATGAATGATCCTATCTCTGATATGCCTTCATGACTTTTTATAATCAGCAATTTAAAGATTTTCTGAGCCGGGGCTCCATCCAAAGCATCCATCAGTCAGACTGTTCTCTAATCCACTTTAAACTCATTTATCTCTTTGGCTACCTTCAAATCCTAAAGCATTGAATTCCACATTTCAATTTTTGTGGTGTATCAATGACACAAAAATAAAATATTATGTCAAGCATCCTAGTTCTAACACTTAAAATTTATTTGAATGCAAATCACATTCTTTGTATCCTGAGCAGAGTTGTTTGTCTTTACAGTCACACACACTAACTGGAAGTAAATTTTAAAAAGCCCCACAGATGAGACTGATTCATGTGTATCCAACACTCAGACAAAATTGCGGATGATCGGCTGCATCCTCTTGGCTGTTATGTTTTGTGCAAAACCCAGAGTGCTGTGATACAAGCCAAAGTGTCATCATTTCAACTTCATCAGAATGTGCTTATATTTTTAAGCACCAGC
This sequence comes from Pithys albifrons albifrons, assembly GCF_047495875.1. Taxonomy (NCBI): domain Eukaryota; kingdom Metazoa; phylum Chordata; class Aves; order Passeriformes; family Thamnophilidae; genus Pithys; species Pithys albifrons. The sequence continues at coordinate 27,503,667 of NC_092459.1, forward strand.
AATTTTCTTACAAGTATTTTAGCTCTCCAATTTATTTAATTGGCAATTTAATATTAGATAGTTTGGGATTTAGAATAAGAAACTGTAAGAGGAAGTTTTGAAATGTATATGGATATAGTTTATTGAGATCAATTGAGTAATTAAATTGGTGTTCTCACCAGAAAAGTTTTATTTAAAGAACAAGTTACTAATACCAACCAATCTTTTTGTGCCACTTATAGACAGAAAGCTGTCTTACAATTGGCAAAATAAATGTAGAATAAAATAGTGAAAAATATTCTTTAAAAATATTTTTAATAACTAAACATAACAAAGTTATTTGCAGGAGAGGAGCAAAAAAGCCACAAAATATCCACTTCATCTGGATGAAGTTGATACAACCATAGTTCTAAAGTAATTAGTAGCAAGCACTTACCATAATGCCATCACAGCATTACCACCTTCAAGGGCTGACAACAATTTATCTTCATGCCTAGCCTGAATTGGGAAAGTAATATTAATGAAGGAAAGAACCAGGAAACAGGAGCACACTTAAAGCTGACTAGAGCTAAAATCGATGATAAGGGGCAGTCAGAAACACATGAGTAATTTTTTAAGCAATGATAGATTTGGGTAAGCAATATCAGTCCTTCTTCTGATATGGGGGGGGGTGGGGGTGGGGGAGTGAAGATAAATTATCAGTTTTGTAAACTGAGCAATTGTTTGCCCTTTGACTGATATATAAACCAAGCATTTAAGAAATGCATTTGCTCTTTACCTACCTGACTTTCACTGAAGTACTTTTGCCCAAAGCTGTATTAAGTCTCTTGGGGTAAAGACACTACAAGAATTAAACTTCTGTCAAGGCATTGCCCTGAGTGATTATGTTATTGGCTATCATGTTTATCAGGTGTCCTGGAGTTCTGGGCTCTGTACCAACACACAAGGAGAACACCAGGGGCTCCTCTCTCAAGGAGATTGTAGCCTGAGTCAGGCATAGAGCATATACAGACCACAACACTGAACTAAAAGCAATAAAGGTGTAGTTTTATGTAAGTTCATACTCTCTTTGGTAAAATATATGTTCATTCATACAGTGATCTCATACACTTTGTTAGAGAATACAAATCGCCTTCTTACAAAGCATTAATACACTTTCCCTGTGTGTGTAAATGGCCACTGTTCTGTTATGGGTGGAGCAGCAGATAAAACAGCCCAGATAACTATAGGAATCTTGGGCCATCTTCTCTGATATGATACAAGAATAAAATGTGTTTTAAACTAGTGTTCATAATGGGGGGGTTTCTACATCTCCTGCTTCCTCTTGTTCCAGCTTAGATGTACACAGCTCAGAAATGTATATGATCATCTTCAAATTGATCGTGTAGACTTTCTGATTCCTTCCTTCTCCCTGAAATAGCATACTTTGAGACACTGTAATTCTTTTATTGCTGTAGGCATCTGTAATAGGAAGCTCTTCAAATTCCTTGGAAAGCATTATCTAAGAGCATAGATAATGCCCACGTGGAGAAAGCTATCCTGTTGCTAGGCACCAGTTCTCTGTAGTTCATCTTGCTGAAATCTCTGTGCACTCTCTCCAGTGTCCCTCCATAAAAGTTTTCCTTCCTCATTTGGAAACCTCTTTTTTCTCAGCAGGAAGCTCATGTTCTTAGACTCCCTAGGAGTTAAATAAAAGAGCAACCAGTAGATATGAGGCCTTACAGAGATCTTTGGGTCCTCACAAGACTCCTTACAGTGACTGCCTTAGGAAGAATGTATTTAGGGCATACAGGAGGAAGAACCTTATGCTTGCTGGTATCTGTGAGGAATCAGTGCTATCCAAACAATAATGATGTCCCAGCTCCTCCTCCAGATTGTGTTGACAGGAGCTGATTCACCTCAACTTACATCACAAGTATAGACTAACTCAGCTAAACCTCTTCTGTGGCTTCATGAGAAGAAACAGGGAAGTGGAATACGGGCAACAAAGCGAGAGACAATAAAAAGACTGCTATTCTCCTCAATCAAGAAATCTGGCTTAAAGTAATATGATAGAGAAACTTTTACTAGTTATAACTCCTTCTGCTGCATATGAGTGTTCTACACAACCGTTTCATTCTTTGTTACTTTAAATCACACAGGTTGTCATAGTGTTCTACTTTGGTAACCACGACTTTACAAATTTTTATAATTATGCTAAAGCAGTCATTGTGAAAGTTTCCACGCTGCTTTGTCATAAATATTAAATCTTTTATCCTACTGGTTTAAGGTAGCAGATAAAGAGAACTGAATGAATGTGTTACCACACAGAATTTCCTCCTTGCTGGAAGAAAATTCAAAGGTATAAACAGCATAAGTGGTTTCACCTTTTATAAGAAAAAAAATTCTTGACATTTTGCTTTTTTTACACAAGTGATGAATAGAATCTAATGTCAAAATATTATCTGAGTTAGTAGAAGTTGGCTTTTTAACCTATTGTTCTCATTCTTAATCAAACTTCCATATACAAGTGTGGTCATAACCTCTTCTCTCTGGTTGTAGATACTATTGCTTTTCTCTTTCAACTTCCATGAACTATCTCATTACCCATCATCCCAGTAGCTGTGGTATAAAATGACCAGAAACTGCCTCCTTTGATTTCCTCAGTGTGCACATGTATCCATTGCTATACAATCTTTCTCCTATGTGAAAATCACTGAGATTTCATTAATATCATTAAAAACATGTACTTACTCAGTTTTCCCTCTTCTGTATTAATAACCTATATTTTAGCAATGTTTTGCAATAAATAGAGCCCTCTATTTGGAATTTCTTTCTTCTGGATGTAATTTAATCCTGAGGATGAGGCAGGTTCTTTCACATCATATGTATCTCTGCATGAAGTGAAGAAAAAAAAATGGATGGCCTCCAAAACAACCCATGGCTAATGCAATAAAGGCATTAGAAATTAATATCATGACCATAAGAGAAATTAATGTCATTCATGATACTGTATACTGTTTGCTTTGACTATGTCATACCTGAACTAGGACACTGCCAGTTGCCCAAATTGAAGAATGTGTTCTTTCCCCTCATTCTGCATTCACTCTCACATACACAGGTTGACAAGATCTGATATAGAGCTGTAAAGCAGTCTCCTCTGTCTTCTGTCTGCTGAAATTACTGTTTTGCAATGCATGAGACATCCAAGGGTCACTCTACCTCCACTTGCTTTTCTACTGTGGTAATGTGTGCTCTGATTCTAAGGCTACAGGGAAAGAATGCATATCGGGGGGGGAGAAAATCAGTTTTTCAATTAAATGAAACAGTAAAAACTGTTAAATCATATGCATGCACATATGTATCCCATTAACAACTTTAAGACTCATTCGCATTAATTTTTTTAAATGTGCCTATTTGTGTGTGTATATCTATATATTTTATGAACACTGATTCAAAAGCCTCTGTTCTCCTCTCTTCATAAGCATATGTGGAGACACACAAACACACACACTTCGTTTGGGTTCAGTGTTAGGTTCCTGTACTGGTTTCAGCTGGGATGGAGGTAATTTTCTTCACAGGATCCCATATGGAGCTGTGGTTTGGATTTTTTGATAAAAGTGTGCTGCCAACACACTGATGTTTTACCGGTTGCTGAGCAGTGATTACACAGCATCAAAACAATTTCTCAGCTGCCCTGGCAGTGAGTAGGCTGGGGATGGACAAGGAGCTGGGAGGGGACACACCTGGAACAGCTAACCCCAAATGACCAAAGGGATATCCCATACCGAATGACAACATTCTCAGCAATACAACTGGTGACAGTCTTTTAAAGAGAGCTGTTGCTTGGAGACTGCTTGGGCAACAGTTTGATGGTGGGAGGTGGTGAGTGACTGCCTTTACATCGCTTGGTGCAATTTTCCCCCTTCATTTATTAAACTGTCTTTATCTCGACCCACAGGTTTTTCTCACTTTTGCTGTTCTGGTCCTCTTCCCCATCTTGCTGGGGGAGTGATCAAGTGACTGGGTGGGTGCTTAGCTGCTGGCTGAGGTCAGCCCACCACATTTGGTCAGGCCCACCACATGTTTCATTGGGTAAGAGAACAAAGTCCAAGTGTTCCACATGCCTCTCTCTGTAGGTGGGTATGACCTCAGGCATTGGCATGAAGTCGTGCGTATTCTGGATGCATTAGCGTGCCTCCTGGCATGATTTTGTCCCACACTAGCTACACATTATCCCAGTCCCACATTATCCCAGTCAATGCCCTGAGTTCAGGATAGTTGGGACTGGCAAGGGGTCAGTGACAGCAGGCTGTTTGCATGTGGCCACTTTATTTTGGAGTACAAAGAAATTTAATAATATAGATATTTTCTGTATCATTACTGCTGACTGCAGGATGAATGAGTACTTTCTTACCCATTTTGTTAGCAAGTACAAATAGATGTAACCATGGTGTATCTTTAAAAAAATTGTGTTATCTATTATTTTTGAAAAATAAACCAAAGTTATGTGGTATGAGAAGACTTTGTGTTTCCACAATAATGTGGGTACTATTGCCTGTCCCTGGATTATTTCTGTTTGGGATTTAAACTACTTCTCTCAAAAGGGATCAGTTTGCACTGTCTCCATACTGCTAATCCTAAAAGACATTGTCCTTGGAAGAAAACTGGGCATGCTTGAAACCGAGGGGCAAAATCATCCTTTTCCTGTTATAATTATTTTCAGATAAAGACTTTTAAGGCCTATGCATACAACTATGTTTAAAAATGGATCATAAAAAGAATAAAGGTTGGTGACAAATGGCACTATTGTAATAGTCTTACAAAGCTATCACTTCAATGGTTTCAGTCAGTCATGTAAAGGGATGAAACTCTTACATGTATGCAGAGAAGGAATTTTTACTGACACTGATATCCCAGACAAGAAGATGGACAGTTTTCATATGGTAGGATTATATTAATCACCATCAGACTAAGTGAAAGGCAACTGCAGGATTTGTTGCTGAATTTCTCATTCTAGTCATCATTTTCATTGCTGAGGAAACTCCATAAAATTGCAGCAGTTTTATTGTTAGCAAATAAGATCAAAATTTAAAATACAGCAAAAAGATGATCTGATTTTAGAGTAGAGCTGCTCAAGTGATGATCACATTTTTTCTAAAAGAAAAAATTCTTTGGCAAGCTTTTACCCATATATCACTGAGGGGCAAGACAAGGAAATATTTTCTGTCTTCACAATAAGGACTGTTCCTGGAAATTATTTTCATCAGGACATCAGTTTACACTGCCTGTGTTTGGATTTTCCTGTAGGAATTTGAATCGATTCTGCTACCTCCTTATTTAACACCATCTCTTCAAGGTAGCTCCATCAGTTCCTTGTCTTTGTCAGTGCCTGGTCATCTCCTCCTCTTTTCCTCAGAACTCCATAGGCAGGTTCCTCTCAACTGTGCTTTGAACTACTCTTTTCTTTAGCTGCAGTCATTGCTGACTCATGTGTAACCCTTGTGCTTAACTCAGCCACCTCTTCATTACAATCCTGGCTCATTGCCCCTAGCTACTCACACAGCCCCCACTGTGAACTTTTAAATAAATTAGTTAGGAAAACTCAGGACCTTTGGAGCATGGGTTGCTCATCACTCTAATTGACTGTTGGCTCTAGTATTCTTCATTCTTCTCCAAACAAGTATAGCCATATAGCCATATAGCTAATGCAAACAAATATTTCTACTTGCAACAACCCAAAGAGAGATCAAACAAGCTGGATATCTTTATGTAGGAATGTGAAATGATTATACAGCACATAGTATGTAACAGCCAAACAGCTTTTGCTTCGCACTTAATGCAGTTGTCTCATTATTATATCTCTTCACACCTGCCAAGAACATTTGTCTTCATTTAACAGAGCACATTGCACATTCCATATTTTAGAATTAAAGCAATATGGAATTTTCAGAGCCTGAAAGCAGTTCCTGAAAAACAGCTGTCCTGAAAACCAAAGTGTAATAACATCAGTGAAGCTTTTTTATTGTTATACATAACCTCTACCTTGGCTTGCATAGTTCCTGAGTAAACAAAAGTGTTTCTGACAGCCCAATAGAACCACTCTGACAGGCAGCATGCATTCTCTTTTTTCCTGTGAGTCACAGCCAGTTACAGAGACTTTTCAGGCCAAACTGGGCATTCATCAATATCAATCCAGTCCCTTATTTCATACTGAACCTTCAGTTCTGCTTCTGTGTTGCTGTTACCCACAATGATGTGCAAGAACATAACTAATTTTTCAATGATTTTCAGAGACCAGGTTGATTTTGCTTGCCCATCAATTCCAATCAAATCTTTATTTTATCCACAAATCTATATTTTAGCCATATTTAAATAATAAATATTTCAAAGGTGGTAATGCCAAACCTCACAAGGTTATTTTTATAGAGCAATTTTTCAAGGCAGCATCACCTTCAATTTAATTTTTTAAATGTCATTCCTCAATAGCTCGGTAATGAAGTTGTTTTAACAAAGCATGATGGTGATTTCCACTTTTTTTGCCTAAACTGAGCATTATCTCTTTACACCCAAAAGGGTTGTGAGGTTCTTTTTTAAAAACTAACTAACTAACTAACTAACTAACTAACTAACTAACTAACTAACTAACTGTGCTGGTTTGAAGGTGAACCAGCAGGGGAAATGAACCCACCACGAGAGAGATTATAAGTCAGAGCTAAAATTTAATAATAATATTACAATAACAACACTGATACACAAGGGAAATTGCTTTCAACTCACAATACCCCAGCAGTATAACCCAGTGTCCTGGGGCACAAACCCAAGGGGGTTTGTTTGCCCTTGTGCTGAGACCCCTGTGGCTTCCCCAAGTCCAGAGCAAAAGGAAAAGAAAAACCTGTTGGTGCAGGCGAGGGCTGTGGTCTGGGCGAGAGCGGTGATCTCCTGCTGTCGAGGTCCTGCTGCTGCTCTGGATCCGACGAGAAGGTCCTGAGGTCTTCTTACCCACCACTTATGTACCCTCAGGGAGCACCCAGTCCCTCCCCCTGGGCGGGGACTCACACAATGGGTGATTAACTCTGGGAGCCAGGGGTTGTTGAGCTGTTGATGGCCCATTAGCAGCTCCGCCCCCCTCAGGCTGGGTGTGAAGTGATAATGGCTCCCTGGGCAGCTGCTGCTAATGGCCCATTGTCCTTGGGGAATGAATAGAGGGGGTGGAATACACAGGTTTGATCACCACCACACAGGGTTAGCTGGTCCCTCCAGCTGAACTAGGACATTATCCACCCCTTATTCCACTCCATCTAGTCATTCCCAAATTAACCCCCTTTTTACCTATACATATATATACACATGTATACAATGAAACATTACAAACTCTTCTCGCTCAAAATTAGGTCCCCTTGTGGTACACAACGTGTTTCTCCATCTTTTTGCATTACCCACCAAGTGCAACCAGGTCCTTGAGCAAAGACAATCCCTCGGATGGGTTTGCCTTTGTTTGAGGTGGGACTCACCCAAACAGTCTTTCCTAACATACCTCTCATATGGACCACAGGGACTTTATCTCCATCTACAGTATTCAAGAGTTCTGATTGGGCAGGGCCAGCTCGATTGATGGAGCCCCGGGTGTTGACCAACCAGGTGGCCTTTGCCAAATGCAGCTCCCAGTGTTTGAAAGTTCCCCCACCCAATGCCTTCAAGGTTGTTTTCAGCAGTCCATTACATCGCTCAACTTTCCCGGCAGCTGGAGCATGGTAGGGGATATGATACACCCACTCAATGCCGTGCTCTCTGGCCCAGGTGTCTATGAGGCTGTTCTTGAAGTGGGTGCCGTTGTCAGACTCTATTCTTTCTGGTGTGCCGTGTCTCCACAGGACTTGTTTCTCAAGGCCCAGGATGGTATTCCGGGCAGTGGCGTGAGATACGGGGTATGTCTCTAGCCATCCAGTGGTTGCCTCTACCATGGTCAGCACGTAGCGCTTGCCTTGGCGTGTTTGGGGAAGTGTGATGTAGTCAACTTGCCAGGCTTCCCCATACCTGTATTTCGACCACCGTCCACCATACCATAGAGGCTTCACCCGCTTGGCCTGCTTGATGGCAGCACATGTGTCACAGTCATGGATAACCTGTGAGACACTGTCCATAGTTAGATCCACCCCTCGGTCACGAGCCCATCTGTATGTTGCATCTCTGCCTTGATGACCAGAAGCATCATGGGCCCATCGGGCTAGAAACAATTCACCTTTATGCTGCCAATCCAGATCCACCTGAGAGACTTCAATCTTGGCAGCTCGATCCACCTGCTCGTTGTTACGATGCTCCTCATTAGCCCGGCTCTTGGGTACATGAGCATCTACGTGACGGACCTTCACAATCAGCTTCTCTACCCGGGCAGCGATGTCCTGCCACATCTCAGCCGCCCAGATGGGTTTCCCTTTGCGCTGCCAGCCGGCCTTTCTCCAGCGCTCCAGCCATCCCCACAGAGCATTGGCCACCATCCACGAGTCAGTGTAAAGGTAGAGTCTTGGCCACTTCTCTCGTTCGGCAATATCCAAAGCCAGCTGAACAGCTTTCAGCTCTGCAACCTGACTTGATCCACCTTGTCCTTCAGTCGCTTCTGCAACTCGACGTGTAGGACTCCATACAGCTGCTTTCCATTTCCGGCTTGTCCCTACAATGCGGCAGGAGCCATCTGTGAAGAGAGCATATCGCTTCTCCTCTTCTGGTAGCTGGTTATATGGTGGGGCCTCCTCAGCTCGTGTCACCTGCTCCTCTTCTTCTTCAGAGGACAATCCGAAACTCTCACCTTCCGGCCAGTTGGTGATGATTTCCAAAATCCCAGGGCGATTAGGATTCCCTATCCGGGTTCGCTGCGTGATCAGAGCGATCCACTTACTCCATGTGGCATCAGTGGCGTGATGGGTAGAAGGAGCTTTTCCTTTGAACATCCAGCCCAACACTGGTAGTCGGGGTGCCAGGATGAGCTGTGCCTCAGTGCCAATCACTTCTGAGGCAGCTCGAACTCCTTCATACGCTGCCAGGATCTCTTTCTCAGTTGGGGTGTAGCTGGCCTCAGATCCTTTGTATCCCCGGCTCCAGAATCCCAGCGGTCGTCCTCGAGTCTCCCCAGGTACTTTCTGCCAGAGGCTCCAGGATGGGCCATTCTCCCCGGCTGCAGTGTAGAGCACATTCTTCACATCCTGTCCTGTCCTGACTGGCCCAAGGGCTACTGCATGGGTAATCTCCTGTTTAATCTGCTCAAAGGCTTGTTGTTGTTCAGGGCCCCACTGGAAATCATTTTTCTTCCGTGTCACAAGGTAGAGAGGGCTTACAATCTGACTGTACTCAGGGATATGCATCCTCCAAAAGCCCACGGCGCCTAGGAAAGCCTGAGTTTCCTTCTTGCTGGTCGGTGGGGACATAGCTGCTATTTTGTTGATCACCTCTGTTGGAATCTGACGACGCCCGTCTTGCCACTTCACTCCTAGGAACTGAATTTCCTGAGCAGGTCCCTTGACCTTACTTCGTTTAATGGCAAAACCAGCTCTTAGGAGAATCTGGATTATCTTCTTTCCTTTCTCATAAACCTCCCCTGCTGTGTTCCCCCATACAATGATGTCATCGATGTACTGTAGATGTTCTGGAGCCTCACCCTTTTCCAATGCAGTCTGGATCAGTCCATGGCAAATGGTGGGACTGTGTTTCCACCCCTGGGGCAGTCGATTCCAGGTGTACTGCACCCCCTTCCAGGTGAAAGCAAACTGCGGCCTGCACTCTGCTGCCAACGGAATGGAGAAAAAGGCATTGGCAATGTCGATGGTGGCATACCACTTGGCTGCCTTGGACTCCAGCTCATACTGAAGCTCCAGCATGTCCGGCACAGCGGCACTCAGGGGGGGTGTGACCTCATTGAGACCACGGTAATCCACCGTCAGCCTCCACTCTCCACTGGACTTTCGTACTGGCCATATGGGGCTATTAAAGGGTGAGTGAGTCTTGCTGACCACCCCTTGGCTCTCCAGCTCACGAATCATCTTGTGTATGGGGGTCACAGAGTCTCGGTCAGTGCGGTATTGCCGACGGTGCACTGTGGCTGTGGCCAGCGGTACCAATTGTTCTTCAACTTTCAGCAGTCCTACAGCAGAAGGGTCCTCTGAGAGGCCAGGCAAGGTGCTCAGCTGTCTGATTTCCTCTGTCTCCACAGCAGCTATGCCAAAGGCCCAACGCAGTCCCTTTGGGTCTTTGAAATATCCATTCCTTAGGTAGTCTATGCCAAGGATACATGGGGCTTCTGGACCAGTCACAATGGGGTGTCTATGCCATTCCTTGCCAGTCAAGCTGACTTCAGCTTCCAGTACAGTCAGCTGTTGGGATCCCCCTGTTACCCCAGAAATAGAGATGGATTCTGCCCCGACGTATCCTGATGGCATCAACGTGCATTGTGCGCCAGTGTCCACTAAAGCTTTGTATTTCTGTGGGTCTGATGAGCCAGGCCACCGAATCCACACAGTCCAATAAACCCGATTGTCCCTCTCCTCTACCTGGCTAGAGGCAGGGCCCCCCTAGTTCTGGTCATGGTATTCACTGCGCTCTCCCTGTGAATATGACCGGGAGGTTCCTTCAAGAGGATCGGGCATAACATCATCATTCCTATACTGTCTGGAGCCTTGCCCACGAGAGACCGGAGCAGCCTTCAACCTTGAAGAATTCCCTGTGTTAGTTGTGCCTCTTTGCAATTCACGTACCCGAGCTGCTAAGGAAGAGGTGGGTTTCCCATCCCACTTCCTCATATCTTCTCCATGCTCATGGAGGTAAAACCACAGATTGCCGCGTGGAGTGTACCCTTTCTCCTTAGCTGGGAGACGCCTGCTTCTGATGGCGGAGACTCTTGTTTGTTCTGGAGAGATATGGAAGAGTCCTTCCTTAATCTTCTCTTCCAGTTCAGCCAGTTTTGTTTCCACAGCTGAGACATGGGCTCGTAATGGAGCAGTGACAGTGTCTTCATAAATCCTGAGTTTGCTGACCAGTGCACCCACCTTGTCTTCTCCCTCTCTCCACTGCAATGTTGCAAGGTAGCGAGAATACATTTCTGGCCCAAGTCGTGCAAATTTTAACCACATCTGGGATGTGCACTGGACACCATCTGGACTTTTAGGGAATCTCTCATCCTCTGAAAAGATTATCTCCAGTACGGCTAATTCCCTTAAGCACCGGATACCTTGTTCCATCGTGTTCCACTGTCCTTGCTGTACGTGGAGGTCCTCCTTACAAAGATATCTCTCCCTCACGCTTGACAACAGTCGCCGCCAGAGGCTGAGAGTTTCCTGTCTCTTTCCAATGCCCTGATCAATGACAACATCTCGAGACAGGGATCCCAGCTGCCTTGCCTCACTCCCATCTAGAATTGTATCATTGGCTGCAGCATCCCAGATTCGAAGTAGCCAGGTCAAGATGGACTCATTTGCCTGTCGTGTGAACTCTCTCCGGAGCTCACGCAGCTCTCCCAGGGATAGGGACCGGGTGATTATTTCTGGCTCCATTTCTTCTGCTTGAGATGAAGGTCCTGACTCTTCCTCGTCATTCACTATACGAACTGATTTGGTCTTTGATTTTCTTTTCTGGACAGGGGCAACTGCTATCGGTTTCTGTTGTCCTTCTGGCTCCTCCATGGTTTGTGTGGACATGGTGCTGGTTGATTTGTTTCCCTTTCTCTCTGGCTCAGCTGTGGTTTGTGTGGGCATGGTGCTGGTTGATGTGTCTCTTCTCTCTGGCTCAGTCATGGTCTGGACGGACATGCTGCTGGTTGATGTACCTCTCTTCCTCTCTGGCTCAGTCATGGTCTGGGTGGACATGCCGCTGGTTGATGTACCTCTCTTCCTCTCTGGCTCAGTCATGGTCTGGGTGGACATGGCGCTGGTTGATGTATCTCTCTTCCTCTCTGGCTCAGCTGTGGTCTGGGTAGACATGGTGCCTGTGGATTTGCTCCTTTTCTCCTCCTCCTGATGATGCTGTACCACACCAAGCAGTGTGCGGTAGGCAGTGGCCAGGGCCCAGCAGGTTGCTGTGAGCTGCACATCTCTGGGACTACCAGAGCATCTTCCTTTCACATAGCTTAGCATTTTGGCAGGGTCCTGCAGTTGTTCTGGGGTGAATTTCCAGATCATTTGAGGAGAGAAGGTCTCCAAATACTGGCCCATATCTTCCCACTTCCCGTGCCACTCAACATCATCCGCTCCCAGGGCAGGCCTCCAGCAAGTCTCCTTAGAGAGCCCAGTTCTGACCCTAAACATGGTGTATACAGTACAGAGGAGACAAAGCAACACTAACAGCACTAACAGTAGGATTATACTGTCTCTAACATCAAAAGGAAGCTCAATATTTTCAATGATTGTTGTAGCAGAGGTGAAAAGGTGGAAGTAACCATCTCCGCCTGTTTTCCCCACAGTCTGGGTGCTATTTTTAATGAGACCCCAGAGGTAACAACCCAATCCAGGACAGGCACACCAGACTGAATATACATTCACAATGAAATTCATTGCTTCTGATGTTATGACAACATAAACATAGTATATTAATAAAGCAATTTTGATCCTTCTCCCTGGTATTAAAGAGAGCATCAAAATAGGCACATGGTTCCCCATGTGTCGAAATATGAACAGGCCCAGATACACCATCCACATGAATACATCAAGCAACATGGTAGTCAGGGAGTTTCTGTATCCAAATACACAAAATGAAATTGTAATTCTGACTTCTCTCTCGTGGCCCCACGTTGGGCGCCAAAAGATGTGCTGGTTTGAAGGTGAACCAGCAGGGGAAATGAACCCACCACGAGAGAGATTATAAGTCAGAGCTAAAATTTAATAATAATATTACAATAACAACACTGATACACAAGGGAAATTGCTTTCAACTCACAATACCCCAGCAGTATAACCCAGTGTCCTGGGGCACAAACCCAAGGGGGTTTGTTTGCCCTTGTGCTGAGACCCCTGTGGCTTCCCCAAGTCCAGAGCAAAAGGAAAAGAAAAACCTGTTGGTGCAGGCGAGGGCTGTGGTCTGGGCGAGAGCGGTGATCTCCTGCTGTCGAGGTCCTGCTGCTGCTCTGGATCCGACGAGAAGGTCCTGAGGTCTTCTTACCCACCACTTATGTACCCTCAGGGAGCACCCAGTCCCTCCCCCTGGGCGGGGACTCACACAATGGGTGATTAACTCTGGGAGCCAGGGGTTGTTGAGCTGTTGATGGCCCATTAGCAGCTCCGCCCCCCTCAGGCTGGGTGTGAAGTGATAATGGCTCCCTGGGCAGCTGCTGCTAATGGCCCATTGTCCTTGGGGAATGAATAGAGGGGGTGGAATACACAGGTTTGATCACCACCACACAGGGTTAGCTGGTCCCTCCAGCTGAACTAGGACACTAACTAACTAACTAAAAAAATTAACAAGAAAAAGAAGACAATTAGGAAAGGGCCTCCTCTGGCACAGTGAAGCATCACTATTACAACACTGTGATAGCAATTTGAGACTAATTAGTTGGAAAGGAATTGAAAAACTTGTATTTAAATTGATTTTATGCTTCAAAGTTTTAAAGAGCTTCTTATTTTCTTTTATACCTGCCTGAAAACCTGCTGCTCTGAACTTCACAAACTTCAAAACACATTCATGTGAGGTCACAGTTAAAATGTTATTTTGTCCTGACAGATTTGATATTTACCTTGTTTAAAGTGTTTAACATCAAAGCCAATACAATAAATTCGTGATGTGAAGTAGGCCATATTCACTTACAGAAAATTATTCATCTAATACTTTGTAAACATTTAAAACACTTAGGATAAGAAGCAAGATCACAAGCCTCTGCTCATGCAGCTTTCATTCCTTATTCTACAGCTGTAACATCCAGTATAACACCCACTTACATTAATGGGAGTCTTTCTACTGACTTTTGAATTAATCCTGTAAACGAGTAGAGGATCCTATTCCTTCATTTTCTGCTTACCCAGAAAAATGTTCACAGCACCAAGGCAGAAAGGGAAGAGTTTTCCTTGCCAGGTTTTGTAATCGAAGAAATTAAATTGCCTCTGAGTAACCTGTTCTGTGATACTGCTTGTGCAGAGCTCATTTGCCTGAATATAACCTGGCAATAATGCAAAACCAGGAGGAAGACTAAAATGAGTATGACTATAAGGAAACCATAGCTGTCTTCCACCTGGCTTTCAATTTACTGTAGTCATGCCACCAAGGAAGCAATTCTGAGTTAAGCAATACAAACCTGCACGTCTCCAGAGAAGGTTGTAAACATGGAGTGAATTTTACTGTCTGGTATGTTAGTCATAGCTGAGCACAATATGAATTATCCAGATGAACTTCTTGCCTCTATTCTATGAGCTAACAATATTTCTGTAGCCCGAAGGCAAATTAGCACATTGCAGCTTCCATCCCTTACAGCCAAGCTCTCCAGGGCAGGAGGGCAGTTGTGTGCAAGCTGCACACAGGGTTCCTGGCACAGGCTCTCTTTCATTCTGTGTGTGGGCTTGGGCTGGGAGAGCAATTTTTAGCCCAGGTCAAAACTTTGCCAAGGAATTCACTAACAATTTATGCACATGCAGTGCATAAAGGATGCCTTTAATGTTCCTAGCATAGACATTCTGCCATATGACAGAGCAAGGAAAGTTTGCACAGGCAGCAAGCAAATTTAAGGAATTGTTTTCCTTCCCAAAAGACAGCAGACTATCCTTTCAGATGTAGTTGATAGAATGATTTTGTACTATGTGCCTTATAAGGTCTGGAGAAGAGTGTCTTGCAGAGGAATTTGAATAAAACCAGCAGTTCTCTATAGATTTAACTGAGGGATGCCGAAGTACAGCTATATGGTATCAGATTTAAATGCAGAGGTTATTGATATGAGTGGCAGAGGTGACAACTACCGAGGGAGAATTTTGAAGTAAGTGCAAAGGGCAGAAGCTAAAGAGAAGTTTCCATATGCTTTTATTAGTGGATCAGATATGAACAGCACTTCTATTGCTGGGTTCTGCACCTGGTTAAAAATGGGAGACATTCTGACTAATCTTCATAGGCAAACATCAACAAAGATTGCTTTACTTACATAGAGGTGATTTTCAGAAATCCCTTTGAGGTAAATGTTGGTAAAATAGGAGCAGGAATTGAATTTGTCAGTAAAGTATCTAGAGAAGCTTTAGGTGTAAATTAGAAGACAGATATTTAAAGTGTATATTGAAAGCACAAATGCGAAGGAAACTTACAGTTTTGAAGTGTAAGTTTTCTTTCAGGCAGACTTACAGTATTGCTCTAAGATCACTGTGGTTATAGGGTCAGATTACAGGACAGACCAGAAGAGAAGAAAAACGAATCTGAAATCAAAATAGTGAAAAAATTGTGCTGCACCCTGAGACTGGGCACATGAAATGGTTCCAAAGTTTAGCAACTGTTGTAATAATTAGCACATGATTACAAAAAAAACAAAATCAAAACTAAAACAAAGAAAAATAACCCCAAACAACAAAATGAAACAAAACCACCAAACTCAAACCAAACAAACACATTAAAACTTGATACTGAAAAAAATCTGCTGTGGGATTGCAGTGCTGTTGATGACAGACATCCTTTCTGATAATATAGTTATAAAATAAACCAAAGGGACTGCAGAAACATCAGGGTCATTTACAGTTATCTTATGTGCTATTTATCAGAAGCTAGAAAGGCATCTTACTTGTGGGAAAAAAAATGATTGGGTAGAAGTACAAAAAATTGAGTGTCCTCAGTTATCACTGATTATCTTTGTGAGGGAGATCACCTAACTACTCAAAGCCTCCTGCTGTTGCACTAAAAAAATAGCTTGCTTTAAAAATCTAAGGGCTACCATTCACATTGTCTTGTACCACATATAGAATCCTGGGGTATAATTAACTCTGTGTAGCTCAACACGTAAATGCTCATGAAGTCAAATGCTAATTATTTTGGACTGTAGTGTTGGATATCAGAACACAATGTAATGAAGTTAGACCCTTTGAACCTTCAACTGCTAAGGACACTGGAAAAGATTTTTAGAAGCTCCTAATGTTTATCTGTGAATTAAGTAAAGTAAATAGTTTCAGAGCTGTTGGTTGAAAATGCAAATAACCTTTTTTGTAGAACAATTATTTCCGCTATATTGCACTTTTCAATATGAGTATCAGATTTCCTGAGTTCTTTGCTTGAACAAGTGGTTTTAGCAGCAGTTGAGCCTGTCAAAAGAAAAGAACATGGTTTTTAAATGGTAACTTCAGAGCTTTATGATGCCAGTAACATTAATGATCCTGGAAGAGAAACTTGAAAGACTACAGCTATGATTTCTCAGGCACTGAGGATCTTAACAGTTTCAAATATGTTTGGAACTGAAGAGACAGTCTGCCTTGCCATATTTTTTTCTCATTGAAAATATGTCCCTCTTCCAGAAAAACACTCCTGAGAAGAAAATTCTTGCTTCTTTTTCCCAGGGTCTTTGACTTCCATCTATTGTATCATGGCAGCTTACTCTATGAATCAGTATTTAATCCAGTGTTCAGTATTACCTGACCAATATGCTGTAGCCCTGTATTCAGGCACTGTCTGCTGTTATTGTGCAAATCAATTTAAAAATGAGAAATTTTGAAAAATTAAAATTCAGAATAATAAGCAGTATCTTCTTTTATGAATGTATATTTTTCAGTGACAGAAGGGAATGATAAACTGTTTTATAGCTGAGGACTTGAGAGTCACAAAAAATAAAAAAAAATACCAATTTTATAATAGAATTACTTTTCTGTGCTTTTCTGTGCCCTTTGCATTCTTTTTCTTTTGTTTGTTGTTTCATTTATTCTTCATTGTGGTCTTTCAGTGTTCTTTGTGAACTCAGTGGATATTCAGAACAACATAAGAATAAAATTAGCACCCATTTAATTTATCTCCTTAGGGTTATCTTCTCAGAGATAAGTCAAGGGCAAGATTTTTTCAATCTTCAAGCAAATTTATTATTTAAATTATTTTAACTACTTCTCATTTCTACTTCATTAAATAATCCAGCTGAGTGGATTTTAGCCCTGTTCATTTTGCTATCATGAATGCAGATTTCAATTTTCATATTCATTTTCCAATGGCATCAGTTCTTATACTATTTATTTGAATCCAGAAACAGGAAACAAGTTTGTTGAAGGAAAAAAATAAGGTGTTTCAGTGAAAGACAGAGCAGGTGTCCTTACTTAACCCTCTTTGTCTTTGTGTGGAAGAGCTATTCACACTGCTATTAAAAAACAAGCAAACAAACAAAACCAAAGAAAAACAAAAGCAAAAAAACCCCCACTCTTCTATTAAAAAATTCCACTGTTTTATTAAAAAAAAAAAAAAAAAACAGAACACAAGAGCGAGATGCTCAAAAATATTGATAAATCCTGATTTTGAGGTTATATTTATGACCTACTTTTATAGGTCATAAAACTTGATGTGTTCTCTGTCTTATTCATCATTATTACATTAAAAATATTAATCACCAGAACAAGTAGCTTTGAATTTCTGCTGTTTTTTACATTTCCCAGCTGTGCTTCAATACATTCATTTGAAGTGGGTGCCTTACAAGTATAAGAGAAGAAAATAATTTGATAGCTGGTGTGTGTTCTTGCTTTCAACGGTATATTGTTTATTAAAAAGGGATGGATGGTCTTGGATATTCCAGGTAGCCAAACACCTGAGACTCAATTAAAGTTCATGAAACTAGACATTCTAAAGACATAAAAACTCCCTTCACCTACTTGTCATTGTAATTAAATATGAGGAGCTGAGAGCAACAGCAATAGGAGAAAGGGGAGGTTAGATTAGCAGTTGACTTTATTTCAGAGTCTTGAAGTAATAGTGAATAAATTAAGCTGTTAAAATTCTTTTTTTTTTGCAAGTTGACAGTTTCTCTGCACAGTTAGTTAATTCAGTGAGTTTTAATAAAGTAGGAATAAAAGCAAATAAGAAACATCCTAAAGCAATGGGGAAGATGTGTGCCCCTAACTATCTCCTGGTGCCGATATGTTAACACACTGCAGCTTTCTGTGAGTGACGAGCTACAAGGCCCATGAGTGATACTGTGGCGTGTGCAGGAAAGTGAGAGTAGGTGGTGGTCCCTGGACAAGGAAGAAGAAGAGGAGAGGAAGGAGCAATTGGGAGTAATCCATGACCTGGTGAGAAAGAAAAAAATGCTAATAAATACTCAATAAAATTAGACATAGTCTAAAGCACCACTTTTTAACAACCTTTGATGAAAATGTATTTTTGTTCCTATTTGGAAATCGACTTCCCAGACAGAACACCCTTGTTTGCTTATTTATTTATCAAAGGGGAAGAATAAAGAAGTACATAAAAGCCAGATTTCCAGTGGAGTATTGGACAACTGTACTGAGCCTATGGCTATGCCTAGGAGGGGGAAGTTTTGTTTGCCAGCACTGCTTCTCTGGCAGGGGAAGGAGGGAGACTGAGTTCACTGCAAGCACTGCCAGCACAGGAGTCTGTCATCATGATCCCACAGCAGTTGTTAGGTGATGTTCTGAGGATGATTTGCATGTTTCTGATAGCTTGTGATGCAAATATGCTGTTACACCGGTGATACAGACTTACTGCTGTTGTTCATTAAAGACCCCTCTCTGCCACTCAGAAGAGATAGATATAATCAGCAGTCATATATTCCAGCTTCTCATAAAACTTGCTTCTGTCTTCTCATTTTGTGCTCAACATGATCATTAACATTTTCATCACAGTTCTTTCTTCCACAATAGTCATGTCCACATTTGTCTCAGATTAGCATCATCTATCTTTCTTTCAATACACGGGATAAATCCTATAGTCATTACTCAAGTCAACCATACGAGTTAACAATGTTTTCAACCAAAAAATTGGGATTTTTTTTTTGTATTTGCATTATTTATAAGGAAATTAGTGTATTTTTTTTCAGGGTAATACTGTGTTTTACCTATGCAGTTCCTCCCTAAAAGATTCTTTACTATTCCACCAGAGGAATTCTGTGGCCAAATTCTTACTCCAGAAGAGCATGCTATCTTTTGCAAAAACATTGATAGGAAAGCAAATTAAAATTGCATTGTAAGAATTCATAACATATGAACAAGCTAGCTAAAGAAAGGACATTTCTGCATTTTCTATTCTATTTATTGTGTGTTTCACTGCAGAGCTTTCATTTTAAAGGTGAGATTTTTTTTCATATACAAGAAATGCTGCTGTTAGTCAGGCTTTACCTGAATAGATTTTATGAATTCACATACCTTAGGGACACCTAAACATAAGAGTTAATGGAAAAACCGAGGATGGAATGACTAGTGAATTTTTAGGATCTGTTACTTATTTCCAGTTTACATCCCTTGCATTGTTACAAGTTAGCAACAGTTTTCTTGCATATAATTATATAGAACCCCCTCTCCCCTAGATTTAAATAGACAATTTGCCCCAGGATTAGATGGCAAGGTGTTTTTCACATCTGTAAATTCATAGAAGGAAATCATTAAGTTCTGACTCTTCAAGTGCATAAATTTTTGAAAGAGGTTGATATCAGCTAATGTGAATATCACCTGGTATCAGCTATCAGATATGGATTTGAGATAGTTATTGAAGTGAACAGTAGCAATTGATTTCAGGTAAGACTGGGAAAATTAACACCGTGGAAAAATCAAAACACAACTTAATTCAAAGTACTTAAGAATATAAAGTGAACTAAAAAACATGCATGCTGTCATATATGGGTGTCACATATGTCATGTCCTTCCTACAATCCTTGATTCAACAATACATAGAAGTACCTGTATATAACAAGAAATGTGCATTTTTTCTCCCTAAATAGTTTGTTTAACTTTAATTTTAGTAAAAAAAAAAAAAAAAAAAAAAAAGCTGACTAGCCTTAATAAAAGGCTAAGGATGAGGTAGCTATTAGATGTGTATGATGCATAAAGAAATATTTACATTATTCAACCACAAAGTTTTATCATTAATAATTGGGTGTGTGAACCATTTCATTTTTTAATCTTGACATAATTTTGACACTTTAAATTGTGATAAACTGAGGTAAGGATATTTTCAGCATTACTGGTGTGGTTTTGGTTCTGGGGTACAATGTAGACCGCATTTTATAGCCTGCTACTGACATTTTAAGCAACACAGTGGAGGGCAGTTCATCATTTACGCCAAGCTCGTTTATGTAAGCTACGATGTCAAGTTTAATTAAGGGCTACAGTGACAAAAGAAAGTTGATTGCATGTGTTCAAAATGCTTTTCAGATGACAAATGACCGATACTCATGAAAACAATATCCAAGGTTATTGTTAAAGCTTTGATACTTAAACCTGCCTAAAAAGATCTAAGCTGGTATATTCCAACAGGTTAACATGCTATAAGATTTAAATGAAAATAAAATCAAAAAATCAAGCAATCTATTACCTAAAATTTGTATTTATAGTCAGGCTCTTTCTGCATGGAGGGAAAGAAAATATAACTCACAATTAAGAGCATTTGTAACCTCACATTTTCTTTGTTCAGCTCAGTGAGATTTTATAATCAGTAACTTTATAAATGGCTTACCACAATGGCTTGATGATGATCCCAAGTCAAAGTAAATATGTAGAGAAAAATCCAATAGCATGATTTATTTTGCATTCTTTGTCTCTACTCGGAACATCAGTGTTTGGGAAAACAAGTCAAAAACTCTTCTGCCTAATCCCCATCAACATCTCTCTGTCTCTCTCTTTGTGGCCACCACATCATAAAGGGAGAGTTGATGCTAAGGATAAAGGTCAAGATGATAGAATATGACAACTCTTTGAATTGAAAAGAAAAATGAGTGTCCCTAAGTATTCAGCATGAGCTTCTCTTTGCTCCCTGCAGGGCATCTGCACCACAACCACCGCATTTTTACACTTCTTCTTCTTAGCTTCATTCTGTTGGGTTTTGACAGAAGCGTGGCAGTCATACATGGCTGTTACTGGAAAAATTAGGACACGGCTCATAAGGAAACGTTTCCTGTGCCTTGGTTGGGGTAAGCCAGTAAAATTAATTCCTAAGAATCACTGGAATGAAACATTTAATGAAGCAATAATGTCAAGGATATAAACATTTTCTTCAGTAAACCTGAAAGATAGTAGACAGCATAGTACTAAAAGGAAAACTAGGTAAGGAGCCTTTCCAGTTTATCTCAAGCTCAAGCTATGCTGATGTATATTGTAGCATTCTTTTATAAACATGTTTTAACAAAATTTTAGAAGATTTTTAATAAACTAGTGAAATACCAAGAAATTAAAATAAATCAAGAAAAAAACATTCTCTGAATATTCATGAAGCCTTCTAGATCTCTTTAAGACCTGTCAAATGTACCAGTATTTAAGTACATCAAAGTAGTACACCGTGGGCAGAAAACAGTGTCCTCCTCCCTGCTGGTGCTTCAGAAAAACAAATCCTGCAATAGCACTGTTCTTCATTAAATAATTCATTCCATGTAAAATTGGCCATTTTGCATTAGCTTGCCCTGTCATTATTTTGTCCAGGCAAAACAGCAATATTTTACTCAGCATCTGATGATTATTACTGTTTTGTTTTTTTTCAGGATTGCCAGCATTAGTGGTTGCAATATCAATAGGCTTTACCAAGACAAAAGGATATGGAACAGCCCACTAGTAAGTCAATCTGAAATGATAAATTATGTTTTTAATTATCAAGGTTGTCATACCCATCAGGAACTGCCTAGCATACTCTAAAGACTCTACAGGTATCCATTCACACTTGGAATTGCCCTGAGAGTGACTGAGCGATCCACAAAAGAACAAAGAGGAAACAGTATGCCAGTCTTGGACTGAGCTCAGCAAAGCACCAGACATCCTGGATTCCTTGTGAAATTTTGAAATAGCAAGCTTTTGAGTTTAGGTCCACTTAGACACCTAACATTTATATAGATTCACAAAAGAGTATGTTAAATTTTATGGCTAGCCTCTGCCAACCTTTAAACATGTCTGAAACTGTACTGTCAAGAGTCTCTTTGGCACCCAAGTTTCTGCACACCAAACATGTTCCTCGCCTTTAACGCCTATGAGCTGCTTGGAGCCAAAGCCCTGCGGACATGTCAAAACAGTTCACACATCAAACCCCTCTCTCCTGGGGAGCTTGATATAGCCCGTTTCCTGGACTGGGCTCTACTTGAGAGACAGTGAGGAGTACTTCATTTACAGTCAACTAATGCAGTTCCTGTTTAGCCATGTGGCTGATTCCAGTGTGTATTTAGCACCTTGGAAAGTTCACTCCTCAGACAGACCTTCCTTCAGTCTTCTGATGAAGGAGCTTGGGCTGAGCCTCCCTCCTGCCAGTGGAGTGCTACAAACACCATTGTGCATGCAAGAGTCCATTTCCTTTGGCTGGCCTGCTTAGAGCTCCCATCAAGTTGCCTAAGAAGTTGAATATGCATCTGGACAGAAAGAGAGGAAATATGACTTTGTAGCCTGTTAATGAGGGAGGGCAGAGATGCTCTTTAGCATCATCACTGAGATCAGGATTCCCCTTCCCTTCCCTTCCCTTCCTGGGCACATGGTGGGGGAGGCTTCAAGCCCTCATTCTGGGATTGGGTAGGTAAGGATTCAAAATCAGATATCCTGCTGAGTACCAGCTCTAACTGCTGAACTCTTTAGTTTTAAACTCTGGCAAAGTGAATCTCAATTTTTTAGTGAGGAATGTTTTATGTGATAGAAGTGCTTAACTTGCACTTAGAGCTGGCAAGTGAAACAATGGTCTTAGTTCTCTATTGGGTGTTACATTAAGGACCTACTCTCTGACATTTTTTCTAACTATTTGCTCATCTTGCTGGCTTTTTTATTATTTAGTCCCTTAACTAGGACTGGAGAACCATTTAGGCTTTAAGAATTGCAAATCACCAAATAACAAAGTCCAGATCCCACTGGGGATGTAACTCTGTCCCTTGCAGGATTTTCTACCAAAAGCATTCATGTGTGAGCACTTGTGTTAGTTAGCATTGCTTCCTGCTTCTTTCCTGGGCTGAATGCATTTTTAAAAGAGGATATAGTGAAATATTCAGACAAAGCAACAAATCATTCATTAAGGGTAACCTGTAAAGTAAAAAAGAGCACGTCTCTGTATATGTAACAGCTCCTCCCTAGGAATCCAAATTCAGCTGGCACAGTACTATGGGAGAAAAGAAAAAATGGATGTGTGCAAGGGACAAACAGAACCATAATGCAGCTTTCAAATCTTATTTGCAAATATATGTTATTGGCATTTGACATCAGAATTACATAAAGAAAACAGTGAAGGCGAGAGATTCCTCCTCCATCACCAACTGAAAGCAGCAAAGAATTGTGTCCCATGACAACTGTTGGGTGATGTAAAAGCAGAGCTCCTTTTCCTGCTCCGTCTTCCCTAACTGAAGAACTTTTATAAGTTTTTTTAACTGCTTACACTGTATTTTGCCTGTTTCACTGCAATCAATTACACACATATTGCCATCAGAAATGCATTGTGTTGCAAATCGTTCCTGGTGTGAAAGATACTGGTTTTGAAAATGAAGGTGTCAGATGGAGAATATTAAAAGTGAAAATTAAGGAATTGATTCCAGTCCTGTTGTCCCACGCATGAAGAGATTCATGGAAAGAGAAAAAATCCAAGGATCTTTGAAGCAGATGGCAGTTCTGTATGGTATATATCTGATGTGGGTGGCTTGAATTGTTCACACTGGAACTAATTCTGTGATCATCAGACTCAGTTCTAATTATTAGACAGTTGTATTTCTGTACACTTAAAACTACATGTTGAAAGTATTTCATGCAGACACTTGCAGTGATATAGATATAGAAACTGACAGGGTTTCCTAAAAATAATTTAAAAACCCACAGAGATGAGTTTCTAGATATTTCAGGTTGTCTTAAAAAAGATTTATGTCCAAAATTTTAAATGCTTTTTCCCAAATATTTCTGTAAGACTAAGAAATACTGGAACTACCTCTCTTTAGACAATCACAGCTATGAAAGCACCACTACTACATGACCTGCATGAACTACTCATGTTTACATACAGTGCAGATAATTTCTAGGAATTCCTTATATCAGCAAAATTAAAATTCTGTTATGGTCATGCTCTCACCATGCTCCCTAAAGAGAAGGAACTGTTCTCTTGAGAAGCATCAAACAACTCACAAAATGTCCAGGACACAGAAGTGAGTGCACAGATACCTCATCACTCAGCAGAATTTTATGACCATATAACATGATCTCATAAAACCACCAGTGGCTGCTCTTAATACTAATCAATTTATATGGCTTTCTGCTATGTGCATATCAGGAGGAAAGAAGACAGAACAGGAGAACAAAATAAAAACAATGATAAAGCATGGGGGAAAAAGCTATCAGAGCAAAGAAAGAGCAGGAAAAAATAGTAAAAAAAATGACAGCAATTGCTTTGTGGTGTAAGAAGGCACCTGAAACTATTGAATGTCTTCAACAGAAAAAGAATGGGGGAAAATTAATTTCAGAGTTATCAGCTGGGAGATGTGGAACATACTGCAATAATGATGTCACACATTAGTGAAAATCCAGACTGCTGAAAATTCAGATTGTGTAAAGAAAAGAGGACAACATCTACATGATTTCCAGCTCTGCCTCTAAGTGGAAATCGCTCCTTTGAACAGCCCTTTTACCTGAGGACATGGAAAAGGGAAGGAACAATTCTCCCTTGGTCTTAGAGCTTTTGGGGTAGAAATTGATTTTATTTAAAAGAAACCCTTCTTGACCCTTTTTTCAGCACAGGTAACTGAAATTATCTTTCAGATACAGTATATCAACTATTTTTATGAACTGATTCTTCTGTCTCCCAATAAACATGAAAATTTTAATTACATGTCTCAGCTATGCAGAGTGGTTATCTTCACTAAGTTTAAAAGTTCATCCTGGAAAGAAATGCACTATGAATACATTCCCTCCCTCTCAGAAGTCTGTGTTCACAGACTCTAATGATAAATAGCTTTAAGTTTTGAAAAAAATAGCGAGAAAGATTGAAGAAATTTTTGAAAACATTTTTTTTGACATTATAAAAATAAATTAAACTTTACTGTTGAAGTTGGGTTTTGAGACAGGATGTAGAATAGCTTGGCATGTATTACCTTTTTAACACTGTGGCAGATAGAATTATTTGCATCATTCCAGAATTTAGCACACTAGTGCAGTTAGGTTCATGTGACAATTTTAACATGGCTTCATTGCAATGGAAAACACTTTTATTCTTTGCAGTGAGAATACCAGCCCTAACACACCACTAATATAATGATGTGCTTGCATTTAATTTACTCGGTAAATTAAATTTGTACAAAAGTACAAAACCATTACTGGAAAATAAAGAATATATATGTGGTACTGCTGTGAATGTTTCTGGAGGTGAGATCCAAGTAAATTATTCGAATGTATACACTTGAATTTTCTTATATGTAGGTGTGATCATGCCTTCAAATAAACATGCAGTTCTTTGAATGTGTAATCACTGAAGAAGTAGCACAGCTGCATTTACTTCAGTGTGTGAAGCTCCTGCTTTTGCAGATATGAAAAGCTTTACATCATGCTATATCCAATATTTAGAGTTTGATTCTGTAAGTCCTCTGTGTTTGGAAATCTGATGGTTTTCAGTGAAAGCCCTGATGCAGTATGACAAACTTTGTGAGGTTAATAGTCTCAAGAAAGTACAGTTTTCAGATGCTTTAAAATAGGTATTTAAGTTGTTTGCAAAATAGTCTAGAGAATACAGTAAAATTAGATCATGTGTGTTTTTTCTCTAATGGGAATATTGTCCTGAAGACATAGTTCTAATACAATTAGTCAATGACAGAATACATAGAAACCTGTTGGTCTTGGGTTTTTTAAGTCCGTCATTACAGGTACTTGACCATTCATTTCTTTAAGTATAGAACTATTAGACATGGTAAGCAGGAAATATTTCTAGACACCTGCTTGGCAAGGCCTGTTCAGTTAACTCACCATATACAGTTAAAGCAGATTCAATAAATATTTGCAAGCTTATATTCTACTGAGCTCTTAATACATTTTAAACCTTTCAGTTCATGAATAATTCACATTAAAGATTTTGAAATATTAACAATTAGTAATGGGAATATCTTTCAACTCTCTCTGTTGTCATGTCTACAAAGAAATTCTTTTTTGTGTGTGCATATAACTCTCATACATTAGAAAAATTTCATGCTGTAGTAATTATTGATGCTTTCTTGAAAACGTGTTATACCTATTTTTAATTTGTATTAGTTCTTCTCTAATGTTCTTTACAGCTGTTGGCTGTCTCTGGAAGGAGGGCTACTTTATGCTTTCGTTGGACCTGCAGCTGCTGTTGTCTTGGTAAACATTAATATAATTTCCTGTATTTTCATATGAAATGAGGAAAAGTCGTATTTCAGTTTAAAAGCTTAGCTATAGAATAACATTGCATTTTGCTGTGAATACTTAGTATTATTTAACATACCTTTAGTATTTGGAACGCATGATTCATTTAATTATATCACTTCTTTATACCAATTAACTCTCCATGTTTACACAGTAAGCTGTGAAAGAATAATGTACTTATTAGTGGCACAGAAAGCTTGTTACAGGCATCACTGAGCTATTATCAGCAGCATCTACGCAGTTGTCACTGCCTTGTGAAATTCAGTGACATTCTTGATAGAATGCTGCTTGGCAGTGTATTGCTATGCCAGCAAAAGCAACAGAAGGAGTGGAACCAGCCAGCAAGTTCTCCATGGCTACTGCTTTTGAAGGCAAAGAAAACAGTCGTGATAGCTGGGAAATATTACTTGTTTGTGTGTTACTCTTCTGCATCTCTGAAAACACATTTAGGTGTAGGATTCACTTTTTCCTAATTGTAGACATCTGCAATGTAAATTTCTTCATCTAAGCTATTTACCTCAGCCATATTTCATTGTCATTGGAGAAAAATACACACTTTTTAGAGCTCAAACCATCAAAAGTATTTCAAGTGTGTACTTCAGGGTAAGATGAATTGCATCCTACCTGTGCCATCAGCTATCAATCATCTGCTCTGCAGTCTGTATGGATTTTTCCCAGCAATTTGTTTAGCATATTTCCCTTACAGAGTTTGAATATAATTCCTCTTTCCACTCCACCAATTTTATACTGCGATAGCTCTATCAGCACCAGTTATTTCTGATTTTCCCTTGTAAAAGGAAATCGGTCTAACTAGTCATCAGAGATATAGCTATTTAGCTACATAAATTTTCCTGAAATGGATGTTTACTACTCCCAAAGAGTTTGTCTCATCATTACCTGGAGTCAAGCCAGGATCCTTTTGTACAACTCACAGTCCCTGTCATGGTAGAGGAGCCAAGGATGTTTACAAAAAGCCAGTCATAATTTTCCTATGGAACTAACTGTATGTTCTCTGTGTAATTGGCAAGTCTTTGTTCAGAGATGTTTGAAGTTCACAGCAGCAGTTTGCCCTACCATTAGCTAGTAGCTGTGGAAGGAGCTGTTCCATGCAGCCACTTAAGCCTAAGTGTATGAAGCCAGAGAATTATATAACATCAGCTGAAAAAATGTTAATGCTGAAAATAAAGCTGAAAAATGTTAATGCTGAAAATAAAGCTGGAAAAGAGTTGGCAGGACAGACTAGTTACAATTAGGTATTTTGGCACAGGTATTGAAAAACCTGTTTGAAAGAAAAAAAGCATTACCCTTTTCTAATAAATAAAAAAAGGAACATTGATTTAGTAGATTCAAACACTGGTATTACCTCTTTGCAGGGCCATGCAGAGGCAGGTTCATAGAGTGCATTTCAATAATACAAATGGATAATAACTGTCATTAAGTTGTCCATTAAACACCATTAGTATGTCCATTAAGTGCCAAAGTTTGACTGCTGAAACACTTGACATTTTTTTAGGTTAGAACTTCAA
Source organism: Pithys albifrons albifrons (assembly GCF_047495875.1). NCBI lineage: Eukaryota > Metazoa > Chordata > Aves > Passeriformes > Thamnophilidae > Pithys > Pithys albifrons. Next base: position 27,531,595 of record NC_092459.1, read on the forward strand.
CCCATGTACGTGTTTACCATTTACTTGATTAGAGCTAAACAGACTTCCCACAGGAATTTTTCTGGGCCACAAAATTAGCAAATGGCAACCAAACAAGATTCAAAACTGGCATTTTGGTGAATGACATAGACTATTGACACAGACAAGTGACAAATGTGCATGAAGATATGGAAAACCACAGGCTGGTTCTGCATAAGTGGGAACACCCACATGGGACATAAATGTTTAAAAGGAATATGGTTACAGTCATCATATGTTCTGGCTAGCTCTTCCCTGTGCACTCAACTCAAATACAATGCTTTTCCTGGAATATCATTGCAATTAAAACAAAATATTAAAGCTATGTCATGTAAACTTCTGGCCAGCAAACATATACACACGTATAGCTTGATACCAGGCAGAATTCACGCTTCAAAAACAAGCCTGTTGCAGGGTGCATATATGTTACCCATTATGGCCTTTTGGTGTGGTCAGGGACAGCACTACACAATTTCTGAAGGTAAAGAGGGGGCATTTTTCAGACCTGTAGGATCCTTTTTCTGAACTAACAGAATACAATGTTTTCTTTCAGACAGTGAAAGGTCAACTGTTTGTTTTCTATTTGACAGGTCAACATGGTGATTGGCATTTTGGTATTTAATAAACTTGTTTCCAGAGATGGAATCCTAGATAAAAAACTCAAACACAGAGCAGGGTAAGCAACAATTGGGTTATTTTAAAGCATATTAAAATTTCATCATCAATTTTAAATTACAGATATTCACCAAAAATGCTTTTGATTTTGCTGTGAACTTTTATATCAGTGTAACTGTGTGTCTAACAGATGCCATTAATCTCAAAAGCTGCCGTTGCATTATCCTGAGGGAATGCAACTAAACAAACTAAACATAATAAAACACAAGTACAACAGTATTAAGTTAATAAGAATGAGAATAAAACAAATCTGAGCAGAGGTTTCACAAAATGGTTACATGTGTAAAGTTGTTGCAATTAGAAAATGTGTTTTATGAACTGCCTGTACTGAAGGAACTGATTATTTTTGTTTAGCTGTCAAATTTAATGACTGTGATAGGGTATGTTACTCATTTGTGTTAGTTATAAAATATAACTTACAGCAATATATCCGTTACTGAGGTCAATGTTATTCCGCCATTTTGACTCCATTAAGAATTTGCCTTTGTCTTACATTCAAATAACATCTACATAGGTGTATTTTCTAAATTAGTGTAACAGAATTTGAAAGTAAAAAATCTCATGGTTTAAAAATTACAAAAGAAAAAAGGTGAATATGTGTTATTATCTACCTGCATTTGCTTTCAAATTCTGTTTCTTATTATGAGAACAAAAATTTATGACAGTGGTGCTATCAGGAACTCTTTCTCAGTGGATAACAATGACTTGGAGTACCACAGCAGCACACCTAGATTCATTGTATATTGGAGAAAGATACTTCACAAGATCATCATCACCTTCTTAATGCTTCTGAAACTACACTTGTCCTTTGAATAATTATTTTTTACTGTTACATTTTCTAGTATTATATTTTAGGCCACCTTGAGGTTTACCCCACCAATGTCTGCATTTCTAACAATGATAAGCAGTATCTTCATTTTATTGTGTATTACTGCTATGGTTAAATTTATTGAAGTTTCATTTTTTAATTATTTTACCATGTTACTAACAGTAGCATTCCTAATAAGTCCAGTTCATTGGTTAGATGAGTACATTTATGATAAATACTTCAGCTGGTGTGATTTGTACTTAATATTAATTCAATTAGGTATTTCTTTCACCATTGTTCGGACAAACATGTACCAAAACCTTTAGTTTTATTTCTCCTGTTTTCCTACTTTTTCTTAACCTAACTTTTGTCTACATTGCTCCATCAACATTCTTAATTCTGTAATAACAGTAGTGAAATCTACAATACTACAAAACTACCCAAATTATTTCAAAAGCAGCAGTCACTTAGTAATTACCAATTCAAATTCACATATATTCTAATTCCAGTGATAAAAGGAGCTGGAATAGCCACAGGTTTGGCTTTGTACATTTTGTACAGATAGCCAAACTTAGATTTAACTGTGGTTTTTCCAGCTACTCAATTGTAGCCTGTAGAAATCCATTTGCTTATACTTTACTTTCCTGATGAAACAAATAACTTGCTTTCTGGTTTCCTTAGTAGAAAAGTATTTTATTTTAAAATAATGTAATTTAAAAATAAATGAATAGAGAATTAGAGATTGTTCTGTCACAAATAATCCAGTTATTCTGGGAAAACAAGTAGATACCCTAATGAGAAACAAACTTTACTTGTGTGATAGCATGAGATGGTGGCTTGGCAACAGCACTCCCTGATGCTACTTGGCAGGTGACATCTCTCGAGTCATTCTTTGGGATATGGAAACTGGTTCAGCCTTTGACCTCCACTAGAGAGGTGATTGTCACTCATTTCTTGCCAGCCATTCTCAAGAAGGCAACTTCATTCTTTCTGGCAAATATTTGGTTTATATTTGGCTTATATTTGTCAAAAGTTCAGTCAAAAGTTCAACTGTAGGATTTAAAGCAAGTGAATGAGACAAAATACACTAACTGCATATGCTTTTTACCACCTCAATAAGCATATGGAGAATAAATACATGGGGAAAAAATATGTGGATGGATCTCAGACCTTTTCTCAATCATTTTCCTGGCAAAAGAGGTAGCATATATACAGGCTTATGCAGGATATGTATATTTGGGTTACATACACACCAAATTCTATTATTATTTGTAAGATTCAGAGGTTTTATAGTGGTAAAGAGAATATTCCAGTCTGGTAATGTTGAAGTATTGTAAGGCAAAGACAGAAAATAGTTTCCCAAGCTTAGTTCATGCTTACCCAAGGAATATTTCTAGCTCATTCTTTAATGTATATCTTTAATTGTTGTAAACAGATGTGAATTCACTGAATTGTGTTCACACTCCACAACTGCCTTATAAAAGGTCATGGTTCTCACTGTCTTCTTATGGAAGAAACTTCATTTTTATGGCAAATATACTGCACTTTTTTATGGAAAGTCATCATTTGGTTTATCAAAATGGAACACACTGGAGTTTATTGTTTGGGGCGGTACGTTAAAGGTCTTGTAAGTGCTGGGTTTGGCAATAACAAGCAGTATCATTGGGTGAAATAAATTGGAAACAATCAAGTGTTACCTATGTTCACCACTTTCCAGCTAGGAATAGGTAAAGTGCCTTTCCTGTTGCATCTCAGTCAGCTATGGTTATTCCTGGTTCTGATAGCAGAAAGAGAAGGAATAGCAAAAAACTTGATTTAGTTGACCTGAAAAGTTGAATGCATGCTGTATGGAAAAGAAAACTTAAATACCAGGTGTTATCCTTTAACTCTTCTGATGGGTGTTAAGGTATGATTGTCCATACAAAATACTTTGAGCTTAATGCTTGTGTACTGTGTTTTATTAAAATGCAGAACAGGTCACACCTTTTTTATTACCAACTGATACTTATTTCATCAGATTCCATACATTTCAAGCCCTGTATTCAGACCTTCATATGGCATGAATAAAACCACTCCAGATATTAGTGGCCCATGCAGGTCACTAGTGTAAATCTGACTAAACAATGCGCCCATACTGATTTGATACTTGAATAAATTCTACAGTTTTCTCTGGCTGTTAATGGTCTGTAATGGTTCATACTTCACACTCCTCTTTCCTATACTCTTTCTCAAGCAAGTTTGGACACTACAGTCTTTTCGCAGGTCTGAATAGAGGGATTTCACTTTGTGTGTCTATCCTAGCACGTGCTTATGTTTACTTCAGTGTACTGAGCAGTACTGGATATTTGGGGCCTTTTTTAGCTTAAATGGAAAAAATAGAGTTTGCATGGAATGAAGCCCCATAGCATTAACAATTAAGGCTAACAATAATGTAAAGTAAAAAGTACAGTTTTGCAGCAACATAGAGCATTCATCCTGAATAAATCTACTTACTTTTTCTGCATGATGTCATATTTAAAAGCTAAATTTCAGTAGCAACGTTCTTTGGTGACAATTCAATATTTTGTTCTTTTTGTGGGTGTTCTGTTTGTTTGCAGTCAGATGAGTGAGCCTCATAGCGGTTTGACGCTCAAATGTGCCAAGTGTGGAGTAGTTTCAACAACAGCTTTGTCAGCCACCACCGCCAGTAATGCCATGTTAGTCCTGATCATTTACATCTTCTTGTTACAAATCTTATACAGTGCATGTGAGACAATAGTTTGATGATGACAACTGTGTTTGCTAACATTGTATAGAGTGCTAAGCATGTTTAAATACTTTTTAACAAACAAAAAAAATTCAACTGTGTTTATTAACTGAATGCAGGATATTCTATAAAACATAAAGTATGAATGTTACATTCTTGTCTGTGATTTTCAAGTTAAATTGATAAAAATACATCCTTAAATATGTTTTATTTTAATAGTGAGCTTTGATTAATTTTTTCCAATATTACAGTGCTACTTCTCTCTCTCTTTTCAATAGGGCATCCCTTTGGAGTTCCTGTGTGGTGTTGCCACTTCTAGCCCTGACTTGGATGTCTGCTGTTCTGGCCATGACAGACAAAAGATCAATATTATTTCAGATACTTTTTGCAGTATTTGATTCTTTACAAGGCTTTGTTATTGTCATGGTCCATTGTATTCTCCGAAGGGAGGTGAGGAATGGCTTCCCAGTTTTCTAAAGGGCTATGCTCCTGGTAATCTCTCAACTGCTCTTTAATGCTATCTACAGCTTGCTCTGCAGATATATATTTCATGGAACGAGAAAAGTATTCTATGGTGAGATGTACAGGAACAAGTGAAAGACAGAGGGGAAAGATCAGTTAATTCCAAGTGCCGAATGTCAGTATAAAACTGTACCAACTAAATTCAAGGTATCTTTTGATCAATCCCAAGTCCAGTTGCTTTTCAAGTGTTAGGCTTTCCCAATATTGTGAGTACAGGGAAATGCGAACATGAATGCCTCTCTGCAGACCAAAAGCTATAGATTTTTACACCCTCTAAAACAGATTCAAAGATAAAATTATGTCTGCTTATACTGTGTTGATTATGTGTTATGTGGGTGAAGATCTTCGTTTCAGTTCTACAAGCTCAGGTACATACTAAAGTTATGGGGACAGCAAGGATGAAGACAGATGAGTGCTTTGAGAACAGTGAGGACAAGCCAGTACTGTGGCCTGCCCTTCACAGCTCAGTGCCACCTGCTGCACGATTCATCACCACTGAAATCTGATGGCAAAGCTCCTGCACAAGTGCTCTTTAATCTGGCTCAGGTGACAGCTTCTCTAACCTATCTAACCTGCTAACCAACCCCACATTTTTATTGAGTTGGGTTTGAGAGCAGCTTTGTTGGCAGATTTGCAGTAATGGGGCTGTCTATCAGAAATGAGCAGGTGGAGCTGAACTGGAGAGTAGTATCCTCATCCACTGCATACCTGAGGGCTAGTCATTTATCAGTTTCAGGATATTCACCACACCAGTAAACCAACATAGATCCCTGTGATTGACAAGGGTTATTTGAAATCACCCAAGGACTAAAAAAACCAGTAAGATATTTCAAAATAGGTTCATTGTCAACAGTGATTGAGGAATCTCACACAGTGGTTTCCCTTTTCACCGTTGGCACCCTTTAAACACTGAAACTCAGTATATTAATAAAAAATAATTACTAGTAACATAATTTATTCAAATCTTACAGTACTGTACCACTTTGCATTAGCTTCACACCTCCACCTCTACATACACAGTATGTATACTTGATTATCCTATCAAATAATTTTCAATTTTTAAAGAAAAAATCAATATCTTGCAGAAATTAGCACCTTACATTGTGCTGATTTCTTCCCACTTTTATCATGCTCCTAGTGGCTATAAACATTCTTATTTCTTCCTATTGGAAGTGGCTTACTCCTTTAATACCTTTCTTTTTCTTCTTCTGACTTTTTATTCAGGATAAAAATGCATACAGAATAAGAGATAATACTCAAGACAAATGTAGTTTATGTAAAACTGTCTTGCAGTACCCTTATTTTCGCCATAATTTTCTTTCTCCCTATGATTTGCATCTGTGAAAGTGGACAGTCTCATCTGTAAATCTGAAAGTCATTATTTCATATATTCTAGTAAAATGGCAAGACACTGCACCTATTTTCAGTGGAAAGAATAGTGGTTTCATAATCATTTTCCTGTCTATGAAATTTGTCTATCCATTAGGATCTAGTCATTACCCTAGAAGGTGCACGCCACCTCCCACTTACTGTCCTAGAGAACTGTTTTTATTTTAAAATGTGTGTCTTTAGTTCAAAGGTACATGTGAAACATTCAAAACCAAAGCAGTATGAACAGCATTATCTTCCACGGAGTCACAGAGTATCTCAGATTGGAACAGACCTAAAATGATTGAGTCCAACTCTCTACTCCTTGAAAAACTTCCTAAAAAAGAACCATATGACTAAGAGTGTTATTCAGATACTCCTTTAAGTCTGACAGGTTTGGTCCCATGACCACTCCCCAGTGAAGCATGTTCCAGTGACTGACCACACTCCAGGTGAAATGCGTTTTTCTAGTGTCCAATCTGAATTCCCCTGTTTATTCCATTTCCTCATGTTTTAATTCAATTTCCTTGTTTCCTAATTCCATTTCCTTGTGTCCTTTGTAAAGATTCAGAGAGGCTGCAAAAACAGCCTTTGATTTTGATCAGTCATTGATTTTGTCTAGAAACAGACCAAACTTCATGAGAAATTCTAAATCTAGCATAGCACAGTACTGTATAAAATAAAAATAAAAAAATCACCCACTGAAGCCTACATCTGTGCAGTAATGCAGAAGATTATTTGGAAAAAATATATTTTAACTGTTGATGACTGAAAATCAACAGGCGTCTTCCAGCAATGCCCTAAGCCTTGAATTGAAGACAGGTTTCCTACTCTAATGACAGGTCTTTGCTGCAAGTGCTTCATTCCCATGCTGATATCAAATGCTGTGGTATTGCATCTTCTCTGACAATTCTCACAGGTAGGACTGTGGTGATGGAGCTGGAATCAGTATTTCTCCATAAGTAAACTAAATTTTCAAAATCATAGGATACATTGACTGAAACCACTTTTAACTCACTATTTGTAGTGCCAGGAATATGCAAAAATATCTGATTACAAATACAAGAATTTAGAATCCTAATTGTTTATAAATAGGCAATCAGTAGTTGTGTTTTATTTACTGGTTTTTAAGCAAATCATAGATAGATAGATAGATAGATTAGATAGATAATCTAACTGCAAGGAATCATTACTCTGTTTAACTACTTAGAGTTGTTCCAGCAAGTCAGTCTTAGCAGTTACTCATCCCAGTTGTAACTGGGAGAAGAAAGATGTTTGATAAAACAGATAAATAATCTGTCTACATGGTATTTAAAAAAGAAAAACCTCATGAGAAGATTTCCCAATGAGGCCCAAAAAGCACCAAGGTTTGATAAAGTTCTCCCTTGTCAAAAAGAAGGAAGAGTTTTTTCTTCATTCATAACAACTTAGACAGAAGTAAATGTACAGAGACAACTTATGCACTACTCAGAAGATTATCTCCAGTCTAGATGATGACAGTGGTGGTGGTGGAAGACAAAGAAACTTAGGCATATTACTCACTGTCTTATTTGACATAACACAATGGATCTTCTTTAATCTTCTGGATTTAAAATACAAACTGGACAAAACACTTGAGGAATTAAGATATTTTTCATATGGACAAAGAAAATTAATAGAAATTTCTTCAAGAGGAGAAAAGAAGTAAAAGTTGATGCACTTGAAACAATTTTTGTTTCAAAAATGTGTATGAACTGCTCTTACTTCGTTCAGTTTACAGCAGCAAAGACATAATTGTTTACTGAGACAAGTTACTACCTGGAAGGAGATGTAACTCCTGTAAGTTACTTTTCAGTCTGGCTCTACAGAGTCTGTCTTTCTAGTTCCAGAGACCATGAGGTGAGTACAGGCAAAGAAAGTGGCCATCATGCAGAGTGTGCAATGCATTTTCAGCTGAAAGAATAGTCTGTAACTTTTGGTTGTCTGCAAAAGCATTGGCTCTGCCAGTGCCTGTCAGGAAAATCCTGCCAGCATATTTGTCACTCTTGTTGACAGCTACAAAGCTATCTCAGTTATAGCCTATAGGATTGATCTAATATTTATAGTATGCCAGCACAGGCAAAACAATAATTCTGACTGTCAGGGGAAAAAATGGGGTGGAATATAACACCATAAAATTCAAACAAAGAGGACAGCCCTGGTTTACAGTGCCTTTATTGTCATTACATAAAAACAAAAAACACAGATGTCTACATTTATATTTAAACCCTGATTTTTCCTCTTAGTTATGTTGATAACAAACCTAAGTGATGGGAACATTTGTTACTTTCTCTAGCATGCTATATTGAAGATCTTGTGTGACAAGGGCTGCATTAGGAAGCCAGCGATGTTCACTAAGACATACAGCTAGAAGAGAAATAAGTGCTATGTCATCTCTATCTGTCCTCCATCAATTCTGTGTCTTTTGGAAAGACATTAAATTTTTCTATACTTCTGTTTCCTAACTTCTAAAATAAATATAATACTTAAGCATAATACTTAAGCATAAGACCTCATATAGAAATTGAAAATTTTGGAAGAAAAATGCAAAATAGAGAGGTATTATCGCTTTATGTTGCCTTTTTAGCCTGGAGAGCCTAGGACTGTTTGGTTTTTTTTTCCTCTTATTGATGTTTAAATACCTTATTGGGAATTGGAAGATGATGAGGTACATGTCACAAGAGAGGTTAACTTTGAAGCTTCCTCATCTGAGCAAAACAGTTTGCCTGGTCTGCTTGAACACAAGATGCTCTAAAGCAGATTTGCATCACACTCAGTAACTGCTGTTAATTCTGGCGATGGGAGGAACCCACGGGTGTTTTCTTCTTTAGACGTACTCTGTGGAGTAGAGAGCATTTGGATTAAATGCATCGTTGGCGTCTAGAGCCCACATTTCTGTATTGCAGCAGAAAAATAAAAAGTACATGAGTAGGGCGAGGGTAAGTTATAAAAGCTTGGAGTTGGTTACTGTTGCTAAGGAAACTACTTCCCTGGTATCTGCACGTTCATCACATCTGTCTCTCCTGCTCTGCCTGGCTCTAAGAAAATCTTGTATCTTGATGTGAAAAGGAGAGGGGGGGGGGGGATGAGCAACATTGTGTTTCAAAGTAAAATGTAAAGACAGCACAGTCTTTACATACTCAACAATTCTGAACAAGCACTTTGAGAAAATTATGCTGGTATTTAGAAAGTTCAACCATTTTGTTTCTGAGTTGGGCAAGGATACCTAGAAAAGTGCAACATATGTCAATATGATGGATAGGGCTACATTTGACATTCTGTTTACATGTTCAAATCCTATGCTGCCTGCACTTCAGAAACACATGCACATTTGAGAGAATCCTAAAATCAAGATTGTCTGCTTTAATACAGAAGGTAGTGAAAGCAGAATGTGAGGTTCTTGGGATCTCTAGACCTATCAGAACTGAGAAATCTCTATGAACATAGTGTCCCAGAAATGAGGTGGCCCACTGCACAGAGTGAGATCAAAGAGTATGTTCTAAAGTAACAATGCTTCGGGTTCCAGTATCATAAGCCTTGAGATCAGATTCAGCACAGCTGGGGATGCTTTGAAAGAAGGAATTTTTATTTTATTTTTTTTCAAATCGCTGTGCCAGTGCTTATCCAAGTGCATAAAACTCTGAAGTGTGACCTAACTTCAGCATTGATAAAGTGAGAGAAGACTCGGATTAAATTTACAGCAACTGGGAGATGCCAAATTAAATTAACATCAAACACATGGAAAACCAAAGCAAGTGTAGTGCCTAAAATCAGAATCTGAGCCTCAGTACAGCACAGTTTAAATTACCACATGTGGTAAGTCTTGGTGTTTCTCCCTTGCTTCATTCTTCTTTCTGCTCTGTATTTGGCTCCCTCCACCTGCAACAGTCACTTACCAAAACTGAAGAGCACTCTTACTCATTTAAGGGTTGAGCACTTTAAGATAATGTTTTCTAATTACAAAAGTAATTTTTCTACTGCATTTTCCCTATTGAGATAGCTCATAAACAATTTGCAATAGGTTATGATGGATTGAAAGGAACTTCTCATCAGGAACTATTCATGACTTACCTTCTTCTGCTGTTCACAAAATGTCCATGAGTAGAAGAAAATTTTTTCCCTTTTAATTATCCTGAGTAAGACTTCAAGTCATTTTTGCAGATAGTAAATAGAATGTAGTTTCTAATAGACATTTAATTGAGAATACTTCCTTATTCAAACAAGAAATTATAGCAGTTTGTTTTGATTGGAGATCACCCAGACAAGTTCCTGTTTTTCAAGTTATTCTTGCAATCAGGTATATGATTATATTTATGATATGGACACTTGTGTTTCTGTAAGTAATATTGACATTGTAAAACTTTAGATTCCAAAAGTTGCCTTGCTGTCCTTATTGTTGTACAGGTGAAAAAGCAGCAAAACATGTTTGCATTCTCCTGTCAGTAAGCAGGAACAGCATTTTCTTTTTGAATGTGTCTCTCTGTTGACATCCTTCTGACAGAAGTGTTGCATAGTAGTATTTCTTTAAACATTCATTCTCCTCAAAATGAAAGCAAACCTTCCTATGTAAAGGTAATTTCTCAAATAGACTGTCTTTTAGGGACAAGTCTTCAAATTTACTTTATGGATCATATTATTAAACGTTAATTTCTGAGGAATTCCTTTTCTACTTTCAAGAAATCTGTCACTGTGCAAATAGTCCCCTTTCCTTCTTGTGCTCACACTGAAGATATTTCTCTCATCTGAGGAGTTTTACTCCTATAGTAGAAGATGCATGGGATTCCCTATATGTGCATTTAGAGAGTGTATGTTTCAAATAGACTGTCTGATTATACTGTTAAGAAATGTCTTTTATGAATCTTACATTTATCAACAGAAGATACATTGTATTTTGCGATGATTAGCCATATATCTGTTAATCGTCATGTCAGACCTGTACCAAAATGAATGAGAAGACAATGCCTAAACCATCACCAAGACAGATTTGGCTTGAATACTCTGTCACTGTCTACTTGCTAATTCTGTCCATGGGTAAATCAAATTCTGTGGTCTTGATGTGATAGACTGACAGAATTTGGAACAGCCACGAAATACAGCAAATGGATGAAATGGCAGAAATAGGCATTTATGTTTATTGTTTCTGATTTATTAAGTGTGCTCAAGAAAAGTCATGCATTGCATTCCATATGGTTTAATTTAATCTCTAATAGGAGTAGTGTAGATGATGTTACACAAGAATCAGTATCAGATATTGTTTTCACAGGTTCAAGATGCATTCAGATGTCGGCTGAGAAATTGCCAGGATCCAATCAATGCAGATTCTTCAAGTTCTTTTCCGAATGGACATGCTCAAATCATGGTTAGCTTCTATTTTACTCTTTTATTTATTCTTTGACTATTAATTTAGTTTTTTATAAGCAAACAAACAAAAATGCTTCCTATATTTTATGTGGCAAGTATGTATAGCTGAAGTAGTAACACCGTTTTTAAGCATAATTCTGTTTAGGTCATTGTCTGCCTCCTTAAATCTCCTAACAAGTTTTAAATTATTGGTGTGATTATTTAGTGCAGCACAGAGAATTAATATCTTTCACTAGTGTCTTTAGAACAAGAGTTACATGAGAATGAGAAAGTAATCTAATAATAAATTGTGGCTTTTTCTACTGTTGCTATTAAGAGTACTGATGCATTTGAGAGTCTTCTCTTCATGAGGCCTTGAAAAATGTTCTTCTCAAACTAAGTTAGGCAAGGAGAAAGTGCTAGAGATTTTACAGAGGGAATCTATTTAGTGTCTTGAATTAAGGAAATAGTGAATGGCTCAATATGTCAATTTGGATTTACTAATACTGTTAGGTTGTATAAGAAGACAACATGTTGGTCTCTTCACTTTCTACAACAACTTGTAATTGACTATAATGGGGACAGGATCAGGCCCTAAAAACATGCAAGGTTCAGCAAAAATGCAAGGCTCAGCAAGCAGATGGCCTTCAAAAATGATGACTCAGAAAAAGACCTTAATGTTTGGACTCCACAAGCCAAAAAGAGATCAGTCTTATTGAACATTTCACATGTAATAAACTTCTTGTAGAAATAAAACAAAAAATAATTGACTTTTCTAACAGAATAAAAAGTTGTGTGTAACTGGGAAAAGTGTGCTCTCATTTCCAACTGTTAAAATTCATTCTTAGTTCATACAATTAATTTTAGCACAATGAATAAGCTATAGTTGTTTTCAGGGAGTACAAAAATGTTAAGTAAATACATTAGTAGCAAGGAATGACAGAATGTTTTATAACAAATAAGCACTTTATAACAAATAAATAAAGTTACAAATAGGGTGGACTAACTAGGTTACACTTATTCACAGTAATCTGTATTGCAGGTTATTTTTCATACTGCTGTTCATAAAATTACTATGAAAAGCTTCCTTAAAGAAGATCTGTTGATGAGATGTAGAAGCTATTCTCCCATATAAATTAAAAACTATACACTGTATAATTTAATGAAAATTATATACTCTACTTCCACCTATTTTATTTTATTTTTTCTGGTCAGGCAGCATACTTTGAAAACCACCCAGTTATACTTTAGGAAACTTTGTAAAGCTCTGCTGTTGTAAAACAATACACTTCACCTTCTCAGCAACAAGAAACCACTTTTAAGAGACTGTGACCCTGTAAGTAGGACATTTTGGAAGTGCTAGTTGGCAAAAAGGTATTGTGGTTTATTTTTTAATTAATAATAGCTCTTTTGTTTCATTGTTTCTTGTTACAGACTGATTTTGAGAAGGACGTGGACATTGCTTGTCGGTCAGGTAAGAACACTGAGAGAGAATTTAGCCAACAAAAAGTTCTTTCTGAAGTGAAAACCCAAAAAATATATGGATTTAACAATTTACAGAAATTATTTATAAATTCAATCCAAAAAAGAGTGAAAAGTGATGTCACTCAACATATTAACCTTTCCTTGCCCTGATACACAAACAAATGTGATACTGTCATCTTGCTATAACGAAAGCAAAAATAGGGTATCTTAACAGCTATGTGTATGAAGGATGCTTCAATTTCTGTTATTTTTAACAAGGGTCAATTTGTTAGGATGCTAAGATATTTCAGTAGTGTGATCTTTAATTAGTCAGCTATGTTTTTTTGCGCATACTAAAAATAAGACATTTTCAGCAATTTATTTGCCTACCTTGGTTAAATAAACAGTGTGAAATAAATGACCATTTAAACCCTATAGAACTTGTTAAATCTAAGATAGTCCCAAAGGACAGTTTTTCCTAGGGACTCAGTCCTGCCTAGTCACCCTCAGTTTTCAATGATTGCAGAGAGAAAGAGAGAGAGGTTGTTCTCTCTGCAGGGTGAGTCAGGGCAGAAGCCTGACTTAGCTGTTCTGTGTCATCCACCTAGAGGACATTCTGCTCTTTGTTGGCTATATCAGAAGCCAAGAAAGGTGATCTTATTAAGGTAAAGTTTGAGTTTCCAGTCACCCATCTTTAAAAAAAATGCTAGTTGAGTTTCTTGCAATATGATATTAGTTCTTCCCTAAAGATCAATTTAATATGCATATGTACTTTGAAGGGAGTAGGATACTAGGTTGTAACACAAATGCCTGTCTGTCACCATCCACTGCAGACAAAAATCCAGCATTGATCCATGTAGCTCCTACTTCTCACCTTTGATGACACCACTGTGCAGTACAGAGAGTCTTGTCAGGGACATCCTTAAGGAGATGGACTTTGAATGCAGTTATGAACAGGCTTTACTATATAAGCATTTAAGTTCACTTTCTTTTAATGAAAAATTTAAGGATAGGTCACTGTTAGAAATGTCTTAAGAGTCACTGCAAACAATGAAGCAGCCACTGAGTTCAGATATTTGTGCACTGTTGTTTAGAAGCAAATTGTTCTTTTCATGAGGGAAAAATGAGAGTTAGTTTTGTATGAGGTAGGAGGGTAGGATGCTTAGTGAGCTGCTTGCTGTGGAAAAAGGAAGTGTACTGACAGGTGCTGGGGGACATGGGTCATCAGAGCCCTTAGGCATCCAGAAGGGATGTAAATGTAATACCTGAGATATTTCAAGTTGTCTTTCTGTCTCAGCTCATGAGTGGAATTTTATTGTGCAAACTAACACTGATATGAATTAAAATATTTTCAACTGGCACCAGAAAATCCTTGCACGCAGCTGGAATAAGTCCAGTAATTGTCTATTTTAATTTTTTTCTTAGTGTCTGTCATTTTTCTATCATTAAAAATGTTAAATTATAGACTTACATTTATTTTTTAAAGATGAATACCTGTGATTGAATAGATGCTTTGCTTGTGAAACCATCCTTCAGTGCTCCTGGAAATTTTAAATTTTGTGACAGTATGAGTAACTTTTACGTGTGGAACTCATTCCAGCAAAAATTACTGGATATTGTTGAAAGTTTGACCAGGAAGGTCTAGGCCTAGAACAAAAGTGGGTTATGACTCTTCTATAAAACATGTTTATATTCTTTATAACCTTTTCAGATGCAGCAAAATATTCTTTCTGATACCAATGGAATTTCTTCCCAATGTGGTAATTCTTTTGTCACTTCTATTTAAAACATAATTTAACAGAGAAGAGTTTCAAAAAGTCAGTGAAAAAGCACATTTAGGAGCTCAGGAACACATGCTCATAGTTGTAATCTATGGTAGGTCATTACAATGGATTGGCAAAATGTTTCTGCATTACAATCTGTTTGACATTTTCCAGGAGGTTATGTGGAGTTAATAACGACAGTACAGATGTCATAGTGTATTTTTTTTGAAAACCCTTAATGAGTTCCACATGGCAGGCTTTTGCTTAAGCTGTAAGTCACCTAAGATCTATATAAGGCAGTATGAATAAATAAAGCAGTGTTTTTAATTTAAATAAATGACTAAAGCTTAGTCAGAAATCTGTGTCAGTTATACATGGTAGATTAAGAGATGTTTATTTAAAAAAAAAAACATACACAAAAGCCCTTTCCAAAAAAAAATCTATGAAAGATGAGTTATTAAGTGGATAGAAAAATCTTTAGGAAGATGAACTACTAAAGGAAGCACTGCTAGATAAAGCCACAAGTAGTGTTAGGTATACACGGTTTCATGTTGTAAGAATCCTGTTCTCTGACCTACAGTTCTGCATAAAGACATTGGACCTTGCAGAGCAGCCACTATAACAGGAACACTTTCTAGAATTTCACTCAATGATGAAGAGGAAGAAAAGGGGCCAAATCCTGAAGGAATGAGCTATTCAACCTTGCCTGGAAACATCATCTCCAAAGTCATCATCCAGCAACCAACAGGTCTCCACATGCCTATGAGTATGAGTGAACTGGCCAACCAGTGCCTGAAAAAAGACAACAGTGAGTTGCGGAGGACTGTGTATTTATGCACTGATGATAATTTGAGAGGTGCAGATATGGACATAGTCCATCCTCAAGAACGGATGATGGAAAGCGACTACATAGTCATGCCCCGGGGCTCAGTAAATACCCAGCCATCACTGAAAGATGAGAGCAAAATGAATATAGGCATGGATACCTTGCCTCATGAAAGGCTGTTGCACTACAAAGTTAATCCAGAGTTCAATATGAATCCCTCTGTAATGGACCAATTTAATATCAATTTAGACCAGCATCTTCCCACCCAAGAACATATGCAGAATTTGCCATTTGAGCCCCGCACAGCAGTGAAGAATTTCATTGCTTCAGAGCTGGATGACAATGCAGGATTATCAAGAAGTGAAACTGGATCCACAATATCAATGAGCTCTTTAGAGGTCAGTGGTGCATAAACAAATTGCATGCTCAGTTGTTCTAATTATATGATAAGACAATAAATTGTGCCTTGTGTCTAAGGGGTGAAGCTAATGTTTTAATTCAGTATAAATTATTGTTTGGGATCATACACTGCTGTTCATATTTCTCTTATTATCAGAAGTGTTTATACCTAGAAAACAAGACTAAAGTTTCAGAACCAGTCTGTATGAAACAATATAGTTCTGGAGATTTAACATTCCACACGACTGCAGAGGATTTCGTGACCTACCAGGTAAAGTCCACTGGAAAATTCTGTGTTGCTTTGAGAAGAAAAGCTATTCCTACAAGATACAAGTGCTAATCATTGGCCTTACCTGCAAGCACATGCAGTTGAAAATATTTGCCATTTTATTGCTGACAATCATATCTGTCTCAGATATGATAGGTCTGATTCTGCTCTCATTAATGTAAATCTTGGATTCTTCCATCCAGTAGTTCACCATTTACTGATCTAGTTTTGTTTGCATGTGTGTGCAGGCATTGGTACAACTGATGTGTACAGTAGGTACAGGTGGGCTTTATGTGGAGTGTCCTAGATTCCAGTCAGATTGCAAAAGTGAACTGAAAAGCCTTTAAAAGGGTTTCAGTTATTACTACAATCTGTCTGTGGGATTTAAGCATTATCAAAGTGAAAACTATCTAAACCATTTCTTAAGACCTAAGCATCAAATAATGCCATTCCTGTTAAGCTTTTATTTATGCAAAGCCAGGAGTGAGATGCAGTTAATTTCATACTCGGGTCTCCTTAAGATCTGGGAATACATTTCACCAGCATTTCAAATATTGTGAAACACATCATTTTGTAGGAAAGAGAAAGACAAATAAAAAAAAAACATGGTACTTACACGTTCTTTGAAAGAAGTTACAAGTGGAAAAAAATTTTACTGTATGTGCAATCTGAAAGCCATTAGCTATTATTCAATGAAGTTTGGACCCATCTGTGAAGGGGAACTGAGACTTAGCCTGATTGTTCTATTTTTTAGACACAGAACTATATCTGATACTTGATAAGTGGTGCATGTTTATGGATATTTCTTTTAAAATGGAGTTGAAGTTTTATGGAGAGTTTGGGTGGAAGAATTTAGAATTTCCTTTCAAGAAATACCTTTACAAGCTTTGGAAGGGAAATATTTTCTGTGCTGTTTATATTGTCTGTGTACTAACATAAGTTTTTACAAGACTGGATTTAACTGAAAAATTAATTGAAAATGAAGTGGGGGGATTTGCAAGTATTCAAAAATTATCCACATTTTGGTTGTGGTTAAAGTTTATAAGTAGAAGCTTGGACAAATTTTCAAAATTATGTCTAAAAGATAGTGCTTGCCCACTCGGTGCTCAGACAGACAGGCTCTTTCAAAGCAAGTTTGCATTGTTAAAGAAATTACTGCCCTCCGTTCAGGTATATTATTTCATAGATCCCAGGTGGTACACAGGAGTTCTCAAGTTTAATGCAACCAAGAAGCAGGATAGTTAAGGTGAACTTCCAATAGTATCCTCTCCCACGTATCTGCAGTAGTCTTTCAGACGGTTTTTGTCAGATGTAGAGACTCAAATCCAGTCCAGTTAAGATTAGACATATGGGTGAGATACATGAGGAGGATTTGTAACTCCCTGAGAAGATAGACATACATGCCACCATACCGCCCACTCTGATTTACTCTGTGGTGATGCCTCTTTCTTTCCATTGTTGAGAAAGGTCATCTAGGACACCTAAAGGGAAAAAAAAAACAAAAACAAACAAAAGCAGACTTAGTTAAGTTGCAAAAATTAGTACAATAGTTACTTCAACTAACACAAAATTACAGTTGCTGAGGCCTGAAAAACTGTGAGTATAATGTATTGGCCCTTTAGAGGCATTTTCTAAATGTACTTATATCATGTTTAGAGTTTACCTCTAAGATGTGATGTACACACCAAATCTTGATCAGTATTCTTTATATTATTTTTGTGCTCAGAAGAAACTATGTGTGCAGTAGAAAATGTAGTAAAATATAATAATGTATGATGGTAAATATTTAGTCTCTTCTAACTTGGTAAATATATTAGGCTTAGATGTCTGTATGTTGGTCCAGAAAACTGTAAACAGTTATGTTATTAAACCTCATTGAACCCAGCATAATCCCATGTATTAGGAAAAAATCCCAGATATTAGGGCAGATGAGAAATGAAAGGAACTGTTCAGGCTTTTTTGTCTGTCTTTGTTGTTCTCAACATTACTTGATGATATAGCACTGGTTCATCTTCTGATAAGGATGTGCTGTACTGAATTGAAGATAGGCATGTGAAAAAAATTGTATAAAATTAGAGTCTCAAGCAGATCCTGATAAGCAGATCCAACCAGATAAAGAATGTGATTGTGTTTTTACATATGTAGTCTGTAAGAAGCAAGGGTTGGGGTAAAGCGCCAAAACAACTGGATTAACTTTTGTTGCTGCCTTGAACAAAGTAAAGAAAGGAGCAGGAGTGATTTTTTTTTTTTTTAGAAGATTGCAAAATCTTTTTCAAGGCAGTTTTTCAGACACTATGGAGTAGCAAAACCTGCAGCAGGACATTCAAGATCATCCTGCCCACATTTTTTTTCTGATTAGTCCACCTCTAAAGGAGAAGATAATTCTGAGCAGTAAGAATCTTCCCCCTCCTATCTGCTCATAGTTGGAACACAACTATAGTATCAGTAGAAAAAACGTATATCCTGACTTTTAACTCTGCAGTGAGGATCCATCACCTCTACCATTAGATATCTAAATGTAGGCATTCCCCTTATAAAATGGAAAAAGAGCTCTTCATATTTGGCTCCCTTTTAGAGTCAATTGAGTCAAATAGCCATTTTTAGGCCACTTTTAGACATCTGCTCCAGGATGAAGTAAATCACATGCCTCAGTGCAGGTGTCCCTTTTCAGATTTCATAGAGGAAGACAAAATGAATAGTTCAGACAGGAACATCAAAAATGTTGATGTCCTAAATTTAGTCAGATGAATCCTACTGTGTGTCACAAACTTTCATCTAAAACTTTTATATCTATGAATTTTTTCCTCAAGAAAATGTTTAGATGGGAAGGGAAACATTACATGTTTTATTATATATGGAAGAATTTCAGTTTTTGAAAGATAGTCTGAGAAAGCCATAAAATTACATAAAAGTATTGCCCAGATAAGTATAAATTCAAGGATCTGCATATTCACAATGTGCAAATTAGGGATTTTTATTTTATTTGGTATGTACCCAACAGGACTCATGTGATTACAGGCACAGGCAGGCGTATTAATCCATCGTGGAGTTTCTGAGGAGGAGCAATCAAACATCTGACTAATATTCTGCACATCCCCTATGTGCATGGATTAAAACTGACTTTGCTACCTTCACATCAAAGTGGCTTGGAGTATGCTCCTTCATTTCAAAGTGTTTTGATTTTAATGAAGAAAACACTCCACACAATCTTCTGGAATGGATTTTATTTTGAAAATGTACACTCAGAGTGATGTGCTCATTAAAATGAAATTACTTTGAAGTGAAGTATTGCATTCCCAGTCACTTAGATGCAGAGTAAAGTTGGGAAGTTTAAATGCAGAGGAAAAACCTGATGTGAGCAACATATCTCCAGGATAAGTAATTCATCTGTTTTTATTGTGAAAAAAAAAAGGGTGGAAGAGGGAGTAGATACTGGCTGCCTGACTATGTGAAGAGACTTGTATTGTTACCTTTGTGGGAGAAGAATGAATGATCCTCTCAAGGGAACAACGTTTAGTATAGTGTGAGCAGAAATGGAAAAGAGCTGAAAGGAGACAAAGACTTTAAACTATTATAAAGTGAAGGATGTGCAAAGACAGGCAATAGAAACATTTATTAAAGGCAATAAAGACTTCACAAATAATTTGCCATATAAAGGACCGATATTCTCTTTCCAGTCTCATATTTTATTTTTCTGTCTCAGTGCCTGCTTTATGTGGAATAAGTTGATTGTGTGACTAAAATAATCCTTCTGTATTCAATCATGACTGCTCTTAATATATTCAAAGTCAGTCAAGTCTGTGGTCCTTGGCCAAATCACTGACAGGAGGCTTTAGAAAGAAAATACTGTTACAGTTGAGAAAATAAAGGGATAGTAAAATGCGAAGAAAAAGTAAAGATGTAGATAAAGAGGAGAAAAAAATACATAAAAAAGAGGGAGGGGGAGAAATATGACAGAAATTGAGAATAAGCTTAAAATGAAAGCATTAGGAAGAAGGAAATAAAAGCAATATGGAAGGAACAAGGTCTAAAACAAGAATAATTTAAAAAAAAACAGGAAAGGAGAGAAGAAATACACAGTTAAAATAAAATACTCAGTCTCATCAATAAAGTGTCAGAGCATCAGACAGATCAAAAGAAAAATGGTGTGAAGTCATTTTGATTTATGACATGAGAAATAAGAGAGAGAACAAAAATAGAGAGGCAAGAACCACAGAAATTTCTTCTTTATCCTGTTTCCACATTGCATTTATTTTTAGGCATTCTGTATCTCAGATTTCTATCCCTCCCATTCCTCATTTCAGTCTTCAATAAGCTGTGGAGGCAGCTCTTGCCGTTTTGTGGCTCTCAGTGAAATGAAGTCTAGTCCTATAACAACCCTCTCTTTCTTTCACGTGAGTGAGCAGGTCTCAGATTCCTCTGACTGCAGAAATTGATGCAGCTTATTTTCAAGTTACTGTACAGGAGGGGGAATAGAATCAGGCAGAGTTGACTATAGCAACTTAAGATGTGAAGAACTGAAATTTTAGTCAGTATAATGAAGTGCAGCACGTATTGCAAACTTTATATTATAATTGTTCATTTGAGAAATGCTACATTTTCCTCCAAAGCATTCAGAAACACAAAACAAGTGGTTTCAGTTGATTGAATGAATACATGTGCAGGCTGCCCTAAAAAAAAACGGAACAGCAAGCTGCAATAACTTCCCAGAATAGTTTTAAACTGCAATCTCTGAAGTTATGTTTGTGCTGTGTGTTGATGTGCTAAATTTGATAGCATATTTTAAAGACCTAAAATTCCCACATTAAAAAGCTATTTCACTTTTTTCATGAAAATTTATTTGCTTTATGTGTAACTCATATTATGAACTAATAGCCAACATAATCTTTTATTCAGAAACTAGAGTGTTTTTTCAGTTATGTACACACAAAAGGCATTTTAAATCAAAACTGTCTATCTACATTCCACTTTCATATCTCTGAAGGCCAAAAAATATTTCCCTTTACATGTGTTCTGGGAAAAAGTCCTCCCCAGGCTAAGATCTTGTATGTCAAAACTAATCTCAGAGTGAATTATAAACTGCTCATAATAAGTCTTTATATTGATGGAAGCACAGTTATAGTCCTGACTATAATATGGTATCTCTGGTTTCAATTATACTTTGCACAATGCAATATATCTTTAGGACTATCCAGTGTAATTAATCAGGTAGTGGTGTAGTAGCACAGACTAGAATGAGGAGAAAACCAGGCATTTGTTGTTTTACAGAGACAGAAAGGAATTTTATTAGTCATTTAGCAGGAGCAACCTTTTTCTGGTGCCAGCAGATTAGTGTGTGATGGTGTATGGAAATTATTATTCAGAATTCTATTTTTGTCCCTCAGCATAGTTGAAAGTTGTTCTGCAATTACACAGAGAAGCTATACATGATTAGCACAAAGTGAAATTGATTTAAAACAAATTACTACTGCAAATATTTTTTTCACAGAATTTCTCTTTGATCCTGGCATGAAGGGTAGGGGATTTTTTCTACTAAAATGGATTTTATCAATTAAGATCAGAGAGCTCTAGAAATCAGAGATGGAGTAAATCTTGTCAGGTCATCTCTTCTATCAATGTAAGAACATTTTCTACAGTATATTTATTTCTCCAATACATAGTCAAACTTCACTTTGAAGACTAGAGTAAAGGATTTCCAATGTTCTGCTTAGCAGATTATTGCATAGTTACATAAACTTTCTTTATTCCCAACCCCATCTCTGATTTTTTCAGATTTTTCCCAGTTTTGTTTATGTGTTTATATTCTTCTAAAATTTCTAAACAAACTTCTGTGTGTGCTTCTTCCAGAGACAGTGTTTAAACAAAGTTCTATCACTCCTTTATCCTTTTCTCTTAAAAGAACTTTTTGCATCTCTACTCTGAAATTTCCCGTTTACAGGCATGATTTGGTTTCTGCCAGTGTAGAGTGTCAATGCAGAACCGTCACTGGAGTTTTTCAAAAAGAGACAATCACAATGCCTGCTGAGGATGAGATGTGACCCCTTCTTTTTTTGAAGGATTTATAATTGTGCATGGGTTGCAGTCCACTGCCTACCCACACCTCTCATTTTTTCAGAATTATACCGGCTAATTCCCTGCCACTGAATAATTGCTTGGGTCTTCAGCTTTTTAGACAGTCTCTTTATTACTCACCCTTGTAGTTCTTCAGCATTTGGGACTCTTCAGCTTGGAGAACAGATCACTGAGGAGTGAATAGGGAATGATTATTCATATCTCCTATAAAATAAAAAGCAGGAGCATCAAATGAAATGCCAAAGGGATAAACAAATTAATTTCCTTTGTCATATTTAAATGGTGGAATTCATTACCCCAGTACATTTTAGATATCAAAATAAACTTCTCCCAAGGAAATTCCCAAACTACTGAAGACCTAGGGAAGGTATTGTAGCAGAAATACTTGCCCTGGCACATCATAGCAGAACCTAATCAAATACAAAAAATTAAATGAGGTAAATCCTTAACAATATCCTTTGCAGTTATTTGTTACAAATATTCTACTAACATTAATACTGAAGTGGATCTCCAACTCTTCCTTGAAAAAGCTCACCAGTTTCCAGTGTAATTTTTATGTTGGCTAACATCATTCTCAGTTTTGCAGGCACATGAAGGGAACAGATTTTCCAAAAGAAACATACTGTTGTGACCAGTTCAGCAGCTCATTTGATGCAAGAAAATGTCACCCCTTACTCCACTCAGCTGCTGTCTTTTGTTAAAGTATAGAATGAGCTAGATGGTTAATTTCTGAAAGTGTTTAAGTATGTGTGGAAACACCTTTTTTCTCAGATAAAAGAGACATAACACATAAACTTCTTATATGAAAAAAGTACATACGCAATCACAATTAATGTAATTATTTTCATGGCTTAGGCTTGTTATATATCATACAGAAAGTAGGAGAACATTGAATAAAATATCAACTTTCAGTTGGGACTGAAGGGACACTCTTTTAGCCTTAGAAGTTTCCCAATGACTTCATGCTTCTAGATATGCTCCCACTTTCAAAAAATAACATTACAGTCATTTCAAGATGATGTAGTAACCTGAAGAACCTGATTGTGTACCCAGTGGTGTCAGTGACAACACAGCAGATAACTCAGTGGTGCAGGATCACATTCATAACCAGCATCCTTTGGCTTTTTACAGACTTGCAGAACTTCACTGCTGCCATTTGGCTGTGTGGTAGTTAAATACTTTTTATATCTTGGAAGAATAGGCAGTGGCATGACTTGCACTGCATTTCATAGTATACAGCCATGGAAAAAAGAGAAACACAAGCACAGAACAGGAAATTTGGAATAATTGCATATCTCTGACAATAGCATAGTTAAATATGTTTCAGTCTATTAGATAAGTCTTTTTTGTCATGTAAACAGTGATAGAGTTTTCTGGCTGCAAAACGTAGTAATTTGGACAATGCCAGGTGTATTTCTACTGCAGTTAAACAGACTTAAGGCAAAACAAAAATGCTCCAGTTTTACAAATCACAGTACCTGGGAAACTACGTATTTCTTCCTAAGTTTTAATGTTTTTGCTTAGGATTCTCAGTCAAACAATTCAATGATATCTGGTTTATTACTGAACTCTAGTTGAAAAATAGGTTTTTCAAGCATTTTTCAAAGCTACTCCTGTAAACTTCACCTCATTATCTGCCTGTACATATTTGTTCTTTTGCAACCAGGGAGCCTTTCAGTTGTAGATGTGCTCTAATTGGACTTTAAGAATAGACCCTTCTTCATCAAAAATGCATAGGGTTTTTTAGGTGCTGATTGACTGTGGAATGGTGAAGGCCTATGTCAAAGGTACACTTGTAGTGTGGCCCTCTTAAATGAATGAAAAGTAAGAATTTAGCTGCTTTAGTAATTTGAGTATAATGTCCTCATATTTTTTCTTACCTGACCTTTGTTGTTTCCTTGTTTTCATCATTCTTAGTTGGGAAGAGTTGTTTAATTTGTTTTATAATATTCTTTTCAAAGTATGCTAGATTAAATCAAATGGATGATTAAAGATAGCTTCTCTAAAGCTGGTTGTTGTTGTTTGTTTTAATTGTACTAGCCTGTTCTTTTATACTGCTTTCCAGCCCTTTAGGCATCAGTGTCAACAGTGTTACAAAAATACTCTTCATATTATTGTGGATTGAAGCATTAAAGTTTTTCTACAAAACCAAACATGTCACAAAGTGGCATTATCAAGGACTCAGGGACCAAAGATCTTCCACTTTCTACAAATGAAAGATTTGTAAAATCATTCCTTTCAATTTCAGGAGAACAAAACAGCTTACTAAAACCTACAGGTTTGTTAAACCAAATAAAATCAAAGTCAGAAACATTACTCATCTTGACTTGGTGACTTGGCTTTGTATCTCACTGAAGAAATTAGGTGCAATTGGAAAAGGCTTCTTGACCATGAATTAAAGCGAGACTACCCTACCACAAAAATTAGGATTAAATTGCAGCAGCAAGCCTTTTTGGATTTTTGGGGATACTTTTTCCTTCTTTAACCCTCCTTCTTGAAGGTGGATCTTTTGTTTCCAATCTCATGTTTTTTCACCTCTTGCAACCTAGCTTCTTCTTTCTGCATCTCTTTAATCTATTGTAAGACATTTAATTTCCAACCTTAGAAAAGATATTTTTATCCTTTACTTACAATATTTCTGTTTCTTTTTGATATAATTTGACTTTACAAGTGGTTTCTTTTAGAATTTTAAAAAATTCTGTGCTAAATTATTTGTGATATGTCTAAGCAATCATATTCTGTTGCATTTTATTCAAGTGATTATTTCACTAGTAAATCATTCTTGCTTTATATCAGATGCTTTGAATCAGATTTGTCATAAGTTTAAAACAAAATCATTGCTTTCTCCATCCAGATTGTCATTGCAAATAAACAAGCTGAAGCTATGACAAGTGTAGATGGTTTCGGCTTGATTTTGCTGTCATTTATTCCATTAAAATCAATGGAGTTGTACCAATGTAAGCCTGATGTAGGAAAGAATCAATTTCTGTATACCTATAAAAATCTAAATCATAATTTATATAGATAGATAGATAGATGTGTAAAAAGTATAAATATGATGATAATTTTCAAATACCACAAAAAGTATAGAAATAAATATATTTTATACACCAGAGGTTTGATTGCATGCAAATAACATGCACATCGTGCATCCCAGTGAAATGCAGTCTGGTTATTTCAGAGAAAATAATATGATATTGGTCTAATAAACTATGCAAAGTCATGCATTAATCTTAAATTATCATAATAAAATCTACATCATCTTACAGAATACCTAATATATACCTGATAGGAAAACAGGAATGTTATTTAGATTCATTAATATGATTTGGTGAATAGCCCCTTGTTAATACAACCTCTTTTTTCTTTTTTTTACTGCTTAATAGAGAAGAAAATCACGTTATTCGGACCTTGACTTTGAAGTAAGTTTTACTGAATTATTCCTGATTATTAAAAGTATTTTTCTAAAAGTAAATGTGAAGTGTTCATTTTATCAGATTTTAGCCTTCCAACATAGTAGACGTGATAGGGTGGTTCAATTGGTATTGTAGAGAACATGATGAACTATTCATTGAAACTACTTTGGTGCAACTTGTTTGCAAAATATTCTGAGATCAAACTGTCATATTGCAATATTAACCATCATGATTTCAGTTTTTAAATTCTTTGCCTCTTCATTTTCATCTGGGTTTGTTTTGTTGGGTTTTTTTAATTTTGCTGGCTTTCTACCTATTGAAAAAGTGCCACACTTCTGCAGGACAGGCTACATCATTGCAGAAAGTTGCTTTGTTCAAGAGATTCTCAGTAATCTGTTTTATCTTTCTTTCTTCAATACTAATTTACTGGCATATGAGTTTCACATCCAAGTAGTGATTATGAATGTGTCAAATTTTGAATGATGAAGTGCTGGAGGTGTCAAAGCTTATGGATCACATGCTAAATAAAAATCAAGTTCATGTAAGGTTCTTTAGGTTGGATATCCACAATTTCAGACTTAAACCCTGTTGAGAGAGAAGCTTTAATTGTAATAGTTAATGATCACTTTGTCCCATCTCAGCCAGTAGCAATAGAACAGTTCAAGGGGATGTTCATAATGTATGGGTTTGGGGTTTTCCCATAGATTGTCTTTTCATGCATAGAAGTAGTTTGACATAATTCCTTATATGTGTCTCCAGAGAAGTGGAACAAATATATTTGCATGAAACTTACAGATCTTAAGCTAAATTTGAAATCTAGTGATCAATATATATCAACAATAACTTCAAAAATTGCCTTGTTTGCACATGAAAACAAAATAATTTTTTATCATTATTTGGGCAGTAAGCACATATATGTACTTCCAGATTTCAGGTTCTAGTTCATAGAAAAGAAAGAGGCAGAACTAGCCACAGGAGTGGTCATAGGAGCCTTGCAGGGCAGAAGGGCTTGCTTTGGTGACCTGCTTTTGCTGAAGTACTGGTCCTCCATAACTGATTGTGGCTTCTTGGTAATTTAACATCACATCTTAATCTCTTAGTTTGTTTTCCCCCAGAAACTAAAGCTACCTTACACCCTCATGTAATGTCTCAAATAATGCACCACACAAAGATTCATACAGGAAATTTTAAAGAAAATAAAACTCAAATATTACTCTAAATATGCCTTAGGAGAAATGCATAGAAAGTAAGAAGAAACAATAGCAAAATTCTGACAAGCAAGCAATATGGTCAGAAGTTTTATAATTATAGTGATATAAAGAATTCTTAAATTGACTGTTCTTTACTGAAAGGTAGAAATAGCATGCTGTCCACAATTCCCTGTGAACAGGTACTAAAAGATTCTATCACTCTGAAATATAATCCAACACCAAATAAACACCAACAATGCAGTACACATTCTGCTCTCAAGAATCAAGATACCCATTACATATTTTCTCTTGACTCACATAGTTTCACAGAATCACAGAACAGGTAACGTTGGAAGGGATCACAGTGAATCATCTGGTCCAATCTCCATACTCAAAGCAGGGTCATCATAGAGCACATGGCACAGGTTTGTGTCTGGACAGTTCTTGAATATCTCCAGTGACAGAGACTCTACAACCTCTCTGGGCAATCTGTTCTAGTGCTTGGCCACCTGCACAGTAAAGTTCTTCCTCCTATTCAGGTGGAACTTCCTGTGCATCAGCTTCTGCCCATTGTCTCTTGCCTTATTGCTTGGCACCACCAGAAAAAGGATGGATCCAGCCTCTCGACACCCTCCCTTCAGATACTTATTGATGAGGTCCCTCTCGGACATCTCTTCTT
The DNA here is from genome assembly GCF_047495875.1 of Pithys albifrons albifrons. Classification (NCBI taxonomy): domain Eukaryota; kingdom Metazoa; phylum Chordata; class Aves; order Passeriformes; family Thamnophilidae; genus Pithys; species Pithys albifrons. Next base: position 27,559,167 of record NC_092459.1, read on the forward strand.
GAGGCCAAACAGGCCCAGCTCCCTCAGTCTTTCCTCATAAGAGAGATGCTCCAGTCCCTTAATCGTCTTTGTTGCTCCACTGAACCTGCTCCAGGAGCTCTCTGTCTCTCTTGTACTGCGAAGCCCAGAACTGGACAGAGAACTCCAGATGTGGCCCCACGAGGGCTGAGTAGAGGGGCAGGATCACCTCCCTTGACCTGCTGACAATGTTCTTCCTAAGGCACCCCAGGATACTCTTGGTCTTCTTGGCCGCAAGGGCACACAGGACACACAGGACACACGTGGACAGCTTGTGGTCCAAGACCCCCAAGTCTTTCTCTGCAGAGCTGCTTTCCAGGAGCTCAGCCCCCAGCCTGTACTGTTGCAGGGGGTTATTCCCAAGGTTCAGGACCCTGCACTTGCCTTTGTTGAATTTCAGACAGTTCTCTGCCCATCTCTCTAACCTGTTGAGGCCCTTCTAAAGGGCTGCATAGCACTCTGGGGTATCAGCTACTCCTCCCAGATTTGGTTTTTTATGGTGCTTACACCTTTATCTTGCCTTGTTTGCAGCATTGTTGCTGCATGGTCTACTATTTTTAGAATTACTATTAAAATGCAGGAAAATATATTTGTTTGTAAAATGGAAAGAATGAGTACCCATTGGGAGTGATTGCTGAAGAACTGAGAGTGGTAGCAATACTGTGCCAGTTACTACTGTGTTTTAGAAGTATTTTCTCAGATTAACCCCATCTCACCTCCCCGTTTTATGATTCCTCTGGTTATGTCAGTGGGCTTTCCTATATTCTTTCACATAGTATGGCTGTCTCTCTAAGGTAAAACAAAATTAAAAAGCTATAAAATGTTCAAATGGCACCAAATTCCTTCACACAGCAACACATCCAGATGAAGAAAATTCAGATAGTATGGTGTGTCCAAAATGCAGCAATTTGGATACCTCAAAGCAGCTTGACTGCTAAACAGAATAGAGTCTGAAGGTGAGATTGAGACAGAGTGATGGACATGCTAATTAAATGTTTAACACTTTCTCTACTTTATCTGTGACCAGTGACATCTGGCATTCTCTCAGACAATGTCTTTCCATGGTTCTGAGGATAACCAATGATGGAATGACATGGACGTAGTTCTGAGCATAATAGATGCTAAACACACAGTATGGACAAGGGGCTGTGTCAAGATTGGCTCTCTCTGTCCTTATCCTTTTAACAGTCTCTCAAAGGTCTCTACAATCTCAACCTCTACGTGTCTCTCTATACCCATATTACTAAATTAGACATTGGAGGGACTATTCCTGGGTGCCAAAATTCCAGGTTTTGTATTTATTAGTTTTTAGAACGGCCTTCACTATTTTAGTCTGAACCACCTTTGTGCCTCAAAAAAATTTCTGAGTGGCATTAGGGTATCAGCACAATCTGACTACCATTCTCACTAAACAATTTGGTGTAGACTTCTCATTTGGGAGACTAACAGAATTTAGTAGAATTTAGTGTTCATTGAGAATGTTCCATGTTAGATGGTGCTAGAGAATAGTCTTGGACATATTTGACTTACTACTACAGAGTCATAATTTCATAGTTGGTTTTTTTTTGTTGTTGTTGTTTGTTTGTTTTAAAAGAATGTTCTAGTGGGAACAGTCACCTTAATATAGATAATTTGAAGGAAAAAGAAATAAACATGAGGAAAACAATTTTTCACCAAGAGCCACAGATGAAACTCAAAGCCAGCTGCAATGTAATGTGAACATAGCCAGATTAAGACTGCTCAACACCATAAAATACTCTGCCCCTGCTATCTCCAATATATGCAGAAATACAGAAATACAGGTGTAGTTTTAAGGGCCTTTGCAATGCACTATAAATAATGAAAGACCTGTGACTGTGTGGGTACTGTTACAGAAAACTTGTCTCTCCGTTAAAAGGAAAGAGAGAGAAAAAAAAGATGACACCCAAACTGGTAGCCCTATCGTAAATCTTATGCTGGTTAGAGAGAAGAGCCTCAAAACTGAGCACCTATATCTTGTTTTTCCTTTTTCAATACTTTAACATTACATTCTTAATTTATCCCTTTATAAAGGAAAAAAAAATAAGAGAGACTTTAACAAATGGGGGTTCGTCTGTCAACAGAAACTATTTCTGCTACATGGTATGCTGTCCACAATTAGATTTTGTGAAACACTGACTAAACTAATTGAACTTTGAATTTTGCTAAATGAACAGTCAACATGCAACAGCTTTACAGCTTCTTTCTCACTACTACCAAGATTAGCTTAAACTCATTCATGCAGTCTGGTATTCAAAGCATGACCAAAGTTATTGGTCTGGACAATTTAGATCCTTGTTGCTGCTGACTGTGGTAACCTCAGCTAAGTGTCCTCTCTCCCCAGTCATTTTTTTCCTAAAGCTGGACAGGTATCTTTTTCATTAAGTAACTCAGCACTAACAGTTAGCTGTCAGATCAAATAAAATTCATTCTAATTATGTTGAAGAGAAATAGAGATGCTGGAGAAATTCCCAGGAGGACTTTAAAAAGTGTGTGCACTGGCAATCACAAAAACATACAGGAGAGTTAAACACTACTATTCACATGTGGCTTAGGATTCAAGATCACAACTACCTTTAAATTCTGTGAGAGGGTCTGACTGATGGATTTCCCCAGCCATCCCGCTCTCCTCTTTCTATCAGCCATTCATTGGATCTACTCTGGCAGTAACACTTATGCCCAATAATTCAGAAAAATGCCTTATTACCCTGCTCCCCAGTATTCAAGCCATCTCTGGCTCTGAGGGAAAGCAAGGGTACACTGGACAAGTGTGAATACCAGACTTCTTTTCTTTTCACAGAGCAGTAGACTCTCACCAGCAATAATGCTAAATTGATCACTAGTTGCCGAACCTGCATTCTTTCAGAATTTTTTCTGCCATAGCTATTTGTTACAACAACATTACAACTCACAAAAGTTTAAAATTGTTCTCTTACTAACCTGAAGACATCTCTTGAAAGCAAAGATAAAAAAATGTGCCCGCAGGGAAGAATCCTTTCCTGTTCCTAAGTTTGCCAACTGATCATACCTATAACATCTTGGAAACACAGCATGTTTCCACTACATGGCTGGGAAGACATTTCCCCATCTGTTCTTTTCACTTATCTGCTTTGTACAATATTTGAGAGAGAATATTTTTACCTGTGACAATGTAGAAAATACCCAAGGCAAATTAAATGACATTGTAATGATGATGATGATTATTATATTGTTATTTGTAGGACTGGCCACAAATCATAGAATCACAGGATAACCTGGATTGAAATGGACATTAAAGACCATCTAGTTCCAACCTCCCTGCCAGGCTGAGGGAATCCTTCCACTAGACCTGCTTGTTCATATCCCCATCCAACCTGGCCTGTACACTTCCACGGAAGGGAGATCCACAACTTCTCGGGGCAACCTCTTCTAGTGTCTCACCACCCTCATCACAAAAAATTTATTCCTATAGCTAACCTAAATCTTCCCACTTTCATCCTAAAGCCATCACTACATGTCCTATCAAGACACGTTCTTGTAAAAAGTACATCTCCAACTCTCTTGTAGGCCCCCATTAGCTACTGGAAGGCTGCTATAAGATCTCCCTGAAGCCTTCTCTTCTCCAAGCTGAACAAACCTCTCTCAGTCTGACTTAATAGTATAGGTGCTCCAGCCCTCTGATCATCTTTGTTGCTCTCCTCTACAGTTGCTCCAACAGGTCCATGTCAATCTTACATTGGAGAGCCCAGAGCTAAACACAGTACGCTAGATGGGATGTCATGAAATATTCATGAGAATATTTGTTCTTGAGTTAGAATTTAGCTAAAACCCAACCATATGTTCAAAGATCTTCCCATCTTGATGATAACCATCCACACTGAATTCTTTTCTGTGAGTAGATGCTCATAAGAGTAAGGCATATTCTTTTCAAAACACACGCTCTACCTGACCTATAAATGGGGGTAGAAATGTGAAAGGGACGTCAATTCGGCTTAACTCCCTTTAGCTTGTGAGGCACAAGAGTTATGGAACCTGCAGGAAAGACCACAAGAAGCTCTGTGTCTGTAGCCTGGTGGCTGTCAGGTGCTTCTGGCAGGGATATGGCGTAATGGGCAGATGCATAGTTGCACCTAAAGAAGGTGTGTTTTCAAAGGGCAGCATGAGATGTTAATTTTTCATCCTGTTCATGTCCTGGTGCTATCACAGTAAACCAAGTTTATATTGGTCAAGACTTATGGCTTTTTATTGATAAAACTTATGTATTTCTAAGATTAATAAAGTGGTGTTTTCCACATTGCTCATTTCATAGAGAAAACAGATTAACCCCCTACAAATGCTCTGTAGAAAATAAGAGTTAAATTTGGAAATTTAAGTTATTGCACCTTCCCTTCAGTTCAGATCATTCTTTATAAGCAGTGGGGAGGGGGTGGCTGTTAGTGGGAATTATGGAATGGAAGCCAAGAAAACACAAAGAAACTGAAAGATCCATAGGTACATGCTCATACCAGTCATTCTGCTATTAAGAATAAAATTTAAAGCATTTTTTTTTTCTGGCAGACTTCCCAGTGCAAGTGTTTTATTTCTCCTCCCACCTGCTTCTCCTCAAGAATAATGTAATGAGTTGAGTAAGGCATTTGCATTATTCATATTTGCTATTTAACGACATTTTGGGTACACGATTCGAGAAAAGACATCGGAAAGTAGCATTCTCTATATTCTTAGCCTTCTACTAGAAAGTTTCCAAAAGGAGATACTTGTTTCACAGTCATATGCTATTTACTGCTTTTTAGAAGCAGTATTTTAACCCACCAAAACTGTTTTATTCCCATGATCGTGTCTGCTTATTTCAGGAAATAAAAATCTTTGGGATAGAACCTCTCTTTTTTAAATTGTAGGTATATGAAATTTGCTTTATACTCCTGTCTACTATAACAGCAATACCTTAAAAGAATCCCTAGGAAGTCACTTAAGGGAAACTCCTCTCATAAATTTAAATCAACTATCCCTAGTTAAATTACATTTTGCAAGGAGTTTATTACCAAATTCTACTCAAAGTTTTCCCTTATTCACCCCAGAACTCATATTAAGTTAATAGGTCTTTGATTTCTCAATTTATCTCATGTCTCTTTTGTGAATAATCTCACCAATTTCCTCTTCTCAGAAACGAAACAAGTTCTGAAGATACAGTGTAGCTATATTAAGAATAATATGGTTATTCCAGCATAGCAGTAAAAATGCATGGGCAAAAGAGTAGCCACATTTCATTAAATCTATTAACACATAATGCAAATGAAAGATAAAGTTAAGATTGGTATTGATAAAGAATTATTGAAGGTCAGCTACTGCCACTCCGTTTTCAAAGGTACTAAGCTTGGCAGGAATGTTACTTGCTGGAAAGGGTCACACTGAGGTACCACGTAAGTTTGCAGGGTTTTTCATGCACAACTCTGGGGAAAATCAGGTTTGACAACTAGTGGACTTGCACAGAGACCTGTGTCCTGCACCTCTTCTGTTGGCATTGCCTGCTCCTGCCTCGGCTGTATCTCAAGTTCAAGCAGGTAGTTGCAGAAAAGACTAGCTGAACCCATCCACTGCTGGACTGAGCTGAGGTGTCCTTCATCCCTGCTGTCCCTGCCTACCCAGACCACAGAACTGTGAGACTGGTTCAACAGTGAGCAGCCCTCAGCTTTGCTCCAGGAGCTTGTCTGAACCCATACCTGAACTTGAATTTATTTGAAAACAGCTCTGGTTAGGTAGAGATTGCAACCTAAACTTGAAAACAGTTTCACTCTCCATTTAGCTGTCTCAGGCCTGTGAAATGAGACCTGGAAACTGTAGGGGTGGTTTGGGGTGCCCACCTCTTGCACAGGAGTGCCATGTAAGTAGTTTTTGTGAAAGAGTGTCCTATGCATGGGCCAGAGGGAGGGTGTTTTACAATTGCTTGGTCCATAAAATAAAAAAGCAAGTAAAATTGAAAAACCTTACCTACTTTGCTTAAAATGAGTGTCATTTCAACTGCATTTTATAATGACTGGAACGACAAGAAGATGTATAATTAAAAAGAAGTAACATTTATGGATCTCCCATTTTGAGCCAGTATTTCTGAGTTCAGTATCCTTATAAAAATTACTCTGACAGGGACCATTGCAGACTGCTGGGTTCTTCCTATAGAAATTAAAATATTAGTGTACATGCTGGAATCAGAAATTATAGAAAATATTCCTAATGCACAATAGAATATTCTTCCGAGAAATCACCATCACTTTCAGCATACATCTAAGCTAGCACAAAACCAGTGTCCCCTAATTTCAGCAACTCAATAAATGTGAGATGAAAATAGTCTCTTGTACACAGGAAGAACATTAAACAGAACAGAGAGAAGACTGTGCAATTCACTTCCATTGGTCAAGTCTATAGGGAAAGATGGCCCTGCCAAATTCAATTTACTTTATTATGTTGGGAAAATAATGCTTCTCTTAAAAAAATCCCAAACAGATTCAATTATAAATACAAGCAATTATGTTCCATTTTGCAGAAGGTCATGCATACAAGAAAGAGACACATGGAATTGTTTCAAGAGTTAAATCAGAAATTTCAAACTCTGGACAGATTTCGGGATGTACCAAAATCAGGCAGTATGGTAAGTTTTCCCTCTATATTTAAAATATGATGGATCCTAAACAGCAAGAATGAAACAAGAGCCCTTTGAATTCAGCATTTTTCAAAGAGGGCTTCACCTTTGGATAACCTTAGAAATGAGAACAAAAAATATTTTCAGTAATTTAACCTATGACGAGGCTCATTAGGTTTTACAACTCAACCATAACTATCTCACTGACATCATTATAGATGACAAGTATTTGAACTGTAGGGAACACATTTCAAATCTGTATGTGCCCATTAAGTCTAAAAGGCTTTATATAGAGAAATCAGCTTACTGATAGTATTTGTCTAACAGGGCTTTTCCTCTAGCTGGGCTAGGAGATACTAAATTAGTTACTACAAACAAGTCTAGCTAAATTTGCCTATACATGAGAAGGTTTGGAAAGCACACAGGATCTCTGTAATGCCATGTCTTTTCCATAATAGGTTTATAAATATTTGCCATGGGAAAAAGCAAAAATTAAATCATCCTGAGTTGAGGCTGCTATCATCATAATTCAAATTTATACACACACACTCATACACACATGTGCAACACCCCGACTACGTCTGATAATGAGAGCAAGAAAATAGTTGATTCTGCCTAATTAAACAGCTAATTTAGTCTGTTCTATTTCTTACCAGTAATATTTTGATTAGTAATAATTTTATATCTTTTTATAATGTGAAATTTGTATATTAAAATGAACTGAGCTAGAATCATTGTATTCTATAACTTTTTCAGAAGAGCTGCTCTCAGACATGAAGAAGAGGTATTAAGCAGATGTGAGGCCAATGGATTTACATCATTTACATCATCTTAATCCTGCAGAAATATAGCCCTGATTCTTTGATGAACTTTAGCTATGATATGTGTTATTTTGTATCAAGTTCTCACTCATTTCCCCTTCTGAGATTTGCTGACATGTAAAGTTTTCATTTGTCTCCCTACTTGAGATTTGCTGTTCACATAAAGCTTGAATTAATTCAAAATCTCAAAGGGAATCTCAGTGGAAGAGTTGTGTTTTCTCAGTTTTGCATCAGTGCTGTGTTGAAAGGTCTGCCAATAAAAGCTGCCTAGAGGAATGGTCTATCTGTGAGACAGAGAGTGATCCAGGTACCTAAATATAGGCATCTCAGGCTATTTTGGACAGTCTCAGAGGTCTTAGTTTACCACATGGTACAGGCAGTGATGATACAGGACACAAAGGAGACCTGCAGCTCTCATGAAGGATAGTTGGAGATCAAACAGAAAGTCCAAAGGGATCTAAAATGGTGCAAAAATCTAGGTTTTTGGCAACTGAATCCTATCCATCATGTTACAGCAGAAATCACTAATTAAATTGGTCATAGTCCATAATGTCTTTTACCCTATAAAACTTAGTATTCAAAACAAACAAACAAACTAAAAATCAAACCAAACCAGCTTTCACTAAGTTAATCCTAATATACATGAGCTCAACAGTATGTAAAGCAACGTGGGTCTCACAGCATTTTCAAGGTTTCCATGTTTCTGTTATGCACCTGTCACAATTTAAAATCCAACTGGTAACCTCTCTTTCAAAGCACTCCATAGTTCAGGGAGCAAGCTCTTCTCAATTACCTTCCCTTCTCTTCTCCCACTCTTCTACACAACCACTATTAGAAAGATGGCTATTGGTACTGGATCACTTGGCCATTCCTCACTGCATTGGTTCTTGTGAAAGAAAGTGCTCAACTGGCAGCTCAGGTGAGGAGCCTGCCAAAGTGTTGATTGTTCACAGAGAAAGAGTTGCAGTGGTGCTGAACATCTGCCAGCCTGGCTCCCTGCAAAGCCATTTCACCTCTCTGGCTTCTGTGTCTCATGAAAGCATATAAGCAAATAGCCTCACAATGGAAACCACATTATTTCGTCCTTGGTTTTAACTCTTCTTTCTTTGGTCTTCAGGAGAACTCAGGACCGAGCAAAGCTCCATGGGACAATTTCAAAACCACAGGCGACTACCAACACTATACAACGATAAACGTATTAGACACAGAAGCAAAAGATGCTTTAGAACTCAGACCAGCAGAATGGGAGAAGTGTCTGAACTTGCCCTTAGATGTGCAAGAAGGTGACTTTCAAACAGAAGTTTAATAAAAACAAACTGAACAAAACAAACAAAACAAAACAAAAATCATTGCACTGACAATAAAGAGACTTTGGGAATCCTGACAATCCTGAAACTCCTGTCTGAACATTGCAAGTCCTTTATGTCAGGCTCTTCCTGTGCCAAATGTCAGTGGTTTTTTTCATACAGTATATTCCCACTAGTGCAGCTAGTGGAGAACCAGGTGTACAATTCTTACCATCGTGTGTTGTAAGTACCCGTGGAATGGATTTGTAAGGTAATCTTTATAGATAAACCTCAAGCAACGATTCATGTTGTAACAGCTTCATTTGGTTTAGTTTTCAAAAAACTTCACCATGAAGCACAATGTATATATTTATGCAGTTTTTAAAGTTTATAACAGTCTGTTTGGCCATTACTACACTTTTTACTTTATAATATAAAAGCAAAGTTTTTGTCATTAAATGAATGTCTGTTGAGCTACATTCTTCATTGCTTTAAATGCAATAAAGTAATAATCTCACTTTTATATGAATAATATATTTCACATCTTTATTATTGCAGTTTTCTCTGGAAAGCTCAGAGTAGCTTTCTCTGCTGCAGCTGTGTATAAAATATTTAAAATGTTGTATGGTGTAAATAAACCTTTGTCTACATATCAGTTTCCCAGTGCATTTTATTCCATATTTGTTTATCTTAAATTGGAGTATTCATAAATTTTTCCTTAAAAACACACATATTTAATATGTATTTGCAGTTTTAATAGTATGTTGTATGTAGCTTCTGCAAGAAATTTCTAAATCATATTAATAGCCATAATCATATTCTATAACCATTCTGCATATTCTTAGGTATTCTTTTGTGACAATGTACCATATAAATTGGACTTGTCAGAATACTATTACAATTGTTCTGTTTTATACGACTTTTTGTCTAGTTGCAGACAGACAAATAATGGAAAATGAGTTTCTATACACAGCACCCAAAGAAAATACTGATTTAGAATCACTACATCTTGTTGCTGAGTAACAAGAAGGACTTTCAAGATAAAAAAATTTGTGAGGATTTTAGAAAAAAAAAAAAAAAGGAAAAAAATCAAAGCACAACCCAAAATCCTGAGTGTATTTTATTATAAATCAAGAGCAGGACATGATTTGTTTGGAAAATACAGTTAAATAATTAGGAGTAGGAAAATTAAAACTCCTTTTCCATGCTTAAAACCAAAAGCAGATCTTCAAAAATCTTTCATCTACAGCATAGCTGTGGGGGGACATGGATGGGAGGATAGCTCAAATCTTCAGATACCATATTTCTAGAAAAAAGTTCCAAAAACTATTTTGGTTTCTCCTGTATCAAATTGAATATGCTGCAGCCTACTAACTGGAGAGCATTTAGAGAGGAAGAAACCATGACCAGCAATCTGCTTAGGAAGGAAAAAGACTAGAATAGAGGCTTGTCAGGGAGAACTTAACCCAGAACATTGATAGAACAAAATCAGCATCCATCTGTTGAGAGAAAAATACTGAAAATCAGCCTTAGGAACAACCTTCAAAAAAGTGGTTCAGTCTGTCAGCCCTTTCTCCAGGCCATATTAAGATATTTAAGCCACAGAAAGGAGCCTGACTTTGCCTGCTATGAGTGAGCAACTCATGCAGAATGCATACTAATCTAATGCTTCAGGGTCTAAATCTTTAAACAAATTAGAAATAACTAGCTGCCAACCTGGTATCAAGTCTATTACCTTGTTTAAGTGTGTATAAGTTAGATGATGGCACTTTCAGTAAGTTGGTAGATGACACTAAGTTGGGTGGCAGTTGGTCTACTGGTGGTCAGCAAGGCTTTGCAGAGGGATCTGGACAGGCTGGATTGGCAAACAAAGGCCAATGGTATGAGGTTCAATAAGGCAAAGTGTGGGATCTTGCACTTCTGTCCCAACAACCCGATGCAACGCTACAGGCTGGGGAAGAGTGGCTGGAAAGATGGCAGGTGGAAAAAGACGTGGGGGCGCTGTTCAACAGAGCTGAACATGAGCCAGCAGTGTGCCCAGATGGCCAAGAAGGCCAGTGACATCCTGGCCTGTATCAAAAATAGCGTGGCCAGTAGGACCACGGCAGCGATTGCCACCTGTTCTCAGCACTAGTGAGGCTGCACCAAAATTCCTGTGTCCAGTTCTGGGCCCCTCAATTCAAAAATACATTGATGTGCTGGAGCATGTTCAGAGAAGGGCAATGGAGCTGGTGTAAGTCCTTTGAGGAGTGGCTGAGTGAGCTGGGGTTGATTAGCTGGAAGAAAAGGAGGCTCAGGGGTGACCTTATTGTTCTCTATAGCTACCTGAAAGGAGGATGTAGTGAGGTGGGGCTTGGTTTCTTCTCCAAGACAGCCAGCGATAGAAGAGGAAACATCAAGCTGCACCACAGGAAATTCAGGTTGGATGTCAGGAAGAATTTCTTCACTGAAAGTGTGGTTAGGCATTGGAACAGTCTGACTAGGGAAGTGGTAAAGTCCCCATGCCTGGAGGTGTTCAAGAAATGACATTTAGTGCTGTGGGCTAGAACATGCTGTTCAGGCAAAGGTTGGACTCCATGATCTTGGAGGTCTTTTCCAATATAAAAGATTTCATAATTCTATAGTGTAATACATCAGTCAAACAGAACTGGCCCTTTTTCAAGAGGCAGACAGTAAGGTTGGCTACAAAGTCTGTTAACTTCTGAGACCAGATAGTGCATCAAAAGCCTCTCACTCTTGTTTTACATCAAGTTATAATATAAAAGTAACGTATTCTCCCTTTAGATAAAGCTACAACAGAAACTGCACACCTTTTAAAGTTTTAATTTGGTATATTAGCAAGTCTCAATCAGAGCATGTTTTAAAAAATTTCTAATTTTTGACACCAGATCAGGAAGCTTTGGCCCCTGAATCCAGATATAAGCCTTAGCATCCTCCTTGACTGATCTAAACATAATGCAAATCTAGAACATCTTGGTATTTCAATAACTGTAGTGCAGAAATTGTTTGCATAAGGTTTGCATCATCTATTCAATCATGGTCTAGTTAACTGCAGAAAGCTTAGGGTAGGCTGGAGACTTACACAGGAAACATGATAAAATCAGTTTACACTCAATACATGGCTGACCCAATTGTGCTGTTATTAATAACCCAGTGGATTCAGGTCTAGCATTAGCCTGGGAGTTTATGTATCACATGGCAGTCACAGATGTGTTTGCAGTGTATAAGCAGCAACATTCAATTCCTCTTTATTTAGACTTTGTGCTGTCCTGACCAGAAAATGCTAGAGATTTTTATTTTCTTGCATATTTCGTATTCAGAAATTAAAAACCTGCTGAAACCTAGTATATATGTGAATAAACTGGAGAACAAAAGACTGGAGAGCAGCACTGCAGAAAGGGTCCTGGGGGTCCTGGTCAATGGCAAGTTGAATATGAGTCAACAGTGCCCTGGCAACCAGGAGGGCCACCCGTGTCCTGGGGGGCATCAGCCACAGCATCACCAGCTCGTCAAGGGAGGGGATTGTCCTGCTCTGCTCTGCACTGGGGCAGCCTCACCTGGAATATTGTGTACAGTTTTGGATGCCATAATATAAGAAAGAAATTAAGCTCTTACAGAGTGTCCAAATGAGGGCAACAAAGAGGATGAAAGGCCTTCAGGGGAAGCTGTATGAAGAGCGGCTGAGGGCCCTTGGTCTGTTCATCCTGGAGAAGAGGAGACTAAGAGGAGACCTCATTGCAGTTACAACTTCCTTGTGAGAGGAAGAGAAGGGGCAGACACTGATCTCTTCTCTGTAGTGACCAGTGACAAAATCTGAGGAAAAGGCAGGTAGCTGAGTCAGGGGAGGTTTAGGTTGAATATCAGGTAAAGGTTTTTCACCCAGAGGGTGGTTGGGAACTGGAAAAGTCTCCTTCAGGAAGAGATCATGGCACCAAGTCTGTCTGAGATCAAGAAGCATTTGGACAATACACATGGTGTGATTCTTGGGGTATCCTGCACAAGGTCAGCAGTTGGACTTAATGATCCTGATGAGTCTCTTCCAACTTAGCATATTCTATGATTCTGTGATTCTCTGATTTGCCTTCTGATTCGACTGCTTTCTATTAAAGCAGAGTCAGGTTTCTGTGAGCAAGATGCCACATATGCTTACAGTTTCTGCGCAAAGTCTCTGAAAAGTTGCACGTCAGACTGAGCCCAGCAGAAAAGCACAAACTTGTGTGTACTGCCTTAAATGTTGGTAAAGCACTGAGCAGATGTTTGGTATTGTATGATATGCAAATAAAACTTGGGTCAAGACTCCCTAAATCATACTAGACATAGACATGACAGGGGACCCTGCATCTGCCTGTCAGAGCCAGCTAGTGCCACTCAGCATGCCCTGGCCTACCTCAGCTGGACTCCAGCTGCAGCTACAGGAACGTTCAGGTGTTTGAGGGTGGTTCAGGTATTTGAGCTAGCCAGTGTTGCTGACTAGCCAGTGTTGCTGCAGCTGGCACTAGGGTATATTGAGGCAGTTGAGCTCAGCCCAGAGTTTGCCCAGAAGCATATCAAAATATCTATTCCCTAGATGTATATAGAAAAGGCAAAACTTCTTCTTGTGAAAGACCTCATTTTCTCAACAGTTGCAATGCACTTAGCATTCATATAAAACCATATGCAGTTCCTATGTCTTCCTATGACATACATATTCAGGGAAAGATTTTTTTCTGTCAAGTCTATGCTAAACAAAATATGGCCTGGATTTTTCAGTATACAGAAGCAGTGCATACAGAAAATCTAGCTGAGCATCCACAGATCACACAGAGAACAGTTCAAAATGTTCATGATATCAGACCCAAGGCTGTGTAAAGGGGTTTGCTGTTGCTAGCAAAATTATTTGCAACATGGACCTTTGCCAAAGTGATGTTATTTAATTCAGAATCTTGGAGGTGAACTATGGATTAGTCACTCTTAAACTTCAGCTCATACTTTGGAATATCTCTTGAAAAGAAGAAGGAAGGAGTGTGTAGATGGTGCTACAAGGGATGAGAGGTAGGATAGCAGTGCTGTCATTCTGATGCATTTTTGGAGTGCCATGGGCTTAATGTTGGCATGTATGTAATGCTATTGACTCTTTATGATGAAGATTTAGGACAAAGTATTGACAAAACACATAAACAGCTAAGGGTCTTTTCCATTTATTTAACTGCAGAGTCTTAATTTCTTCACAGTCGTGAATCAGTGCTCTTGGAAATGTTGTCCTAACGTTCCTGTGAGCTCATCACTTGATTCCTTGATAAGGCATAAATCACCTAATATTGTTTTACACAGGATTAAACAGGGGTAATTTCTTTTAAAAACAAACAACCAAACAATAAACCTCCAAGCCCCAAGCTGTATCAGGTGAAATGTTCTCATGCTTGGCTTGTCTCCGTTTCCCATAGTTGCTAGGCAATGCTGTTCTTAGAAACCAGATTTAACAAAACGTCTGCTTCCCGCTTGGAAGCACACATCCATCACAGCATCAGCAGTGTGCTTTCTATCAGGTTGTACATGGGGATATGGAAATCTGTTAGCAATCAGCAGATGGAGACATTGTGTATTGATAGTAGACTTTTGGTTCCTCAGGTTAGAGGCTGTGCTGCATCACTGGAAAAGCTACAAGAAGCAGTTTCTATAAGCAAACTTTTATTTCCCTCTCTCAAAAAAGTCTTACGTGATTTATTTCTAGTCATGTCTCAAACAGTGCAATGCTGTAATCTTTTCTACTTACTTTTCTAGCAACATCTTTCTTTGTATGGAAAGCAAAAGAGGCCTCACTGAGAAAAATTCAGTTGCTGATAAGATAGGCATGACTACTTACCCCAGCACTCCCACTGACATGTTCTGTCCATTAATTACAATTGTAAGATAAAGTAAGAGCCATTTATCTGGTTTTGACACAATTGCCTCTTAGGCTGCATGGGACCATCCTGTGCCACTGAGTTACACAAATTAACCAAGCTACAGTACTACTTCTCTTGGTTGTTCTGCTCTAGTTTCATTTTATATCTAATTATTTCTTATGAGGAGCAGTTAATGACTTTAACCAAATCAAATTTCTCTCTTGGCTATACAGGTTTCTATTATAGGTCACAGTCACCTCTTTTTTCAGGATTACAAACCCACACTTAGTTCTTACGCAGAAGCCCTTTCCTGATTTCTACCCCTCTTGAATCCTTTACAGCTTTCCCAGTTCTGCTAAAGTTCTTAAAACATTTCAGTAAATCCTGAACTCCTTAGAGTATTCTGTCTGATCCATGTGAAAAAAAGGAAAAACTCAACTAGGAAGCTTCTAAAATTCCTTTTTATTCAGTATGGGAAAAAAATAAGAAAAAGTCAAAAGTAATTTAACTTTCAGGTTTTTATCTAACCATTTAATGGAAAACACATGACCAAAGCCACTTTGAGCAAGAAATGAGCACCAGCAGCTTCTCTTAAGTAATTGTCTCAATGACTGGACTTTAGTAATACTTTTTTTTTTTCTGCTGCTCCTTCTCTGTGGTCCTGTGAATACAAATTTCCTTTTGTAAGTAGCGCTGCTGCAGCAAGACTGGCAGAGAGGTCTCTACAGCCCATGGGCTGGGTTTTCCTTTCAGAAGGTAAGAACTATGTAAATTCTTTTAGACAGAATAGTAGTTGTTTTCCACATCCTGGAAGTGTGCTGAATTCTGGGTGCTTTTTTCAGTTTTTGTAACCCTCCTTCCTTCAGCTGTGTGTTCAGAGTGATGTCCATCACTTCGTGATTCTCTTCTTTAAAACCTGAAACAGGCACCTGAGACAGGGAAGGGCATGGGAGCAGCTACTGCTCATGACTGATTATCCCTGTGACTAAGATCTAAGCATCTCAAGACAGGTGGGATTTCAGAAACAGCTCTAGTCTCAGTGTTTGTTTTCTTGTTGATTAGCTTGGACAGCTATTGTTAAGTCTGGCTGAATGAATTTTGTATGCATTGTACAAGCAGATAATGTGCCTTGTTCAACGCATGGGGTCAAGCTTAGGAAATAGGCACCTGAACATTACATAATGCAATACTGACCACAAAAAAAATAAATCTAAGTCCTTTTGTGGATCAAATCCTAAGGAATTGAAATACTTTTAAAAATCTCATCCTCAGAATGCAATTGCAAGAACAGCAACAAGTGTTTTTCCCCATTATCAGTTCAGTCATTTATTGCATTATGTCCCTAGGCTGTTGACTCAGGAAATTGCAAGAGGTGATGCCTGAAGGACCTCATAGTATAAAAAAAGAAACTGAAATTGATTAGTATTTTCAATTTCTTGTTCAGTGTCTCCTTGGACCAAATCACTTTATTTCCTGCTCTTCTCAAGAACTGTGTATTAGGAAAAGAATTTCAGAGCTGTTTATAATAATTAGGTTCTTAAATCAAGCAAGAATTAGCTATGGTTTCTAAAGACATATAGGTAGAATCTATTATATCTAATTTAGAATTCTAACTAAAACATTTTCCTGCCAAGCACAGAACTCTGCAGGGTAATCTAGCTTTGCCTATCATAGCTATCCAGGTTCTTCCTGCAACCTAAACAGAAAGGGAGGCACCTCTGAAGCCCAGCTAGACCCAGCCAGTTCTCTAAGTTAAGTACAGATTGATCGCACAGAAAATTTAAAAGCCTCCTAAGGGCTATAAAATTCTTCTAAATTAAGCACCAGAGGTAACAAGATTTAAACATGAACATTTGAGCTAATGTCTGAACTCCCATTATAATCACTGGAGAACAGGTCAATACAGTCAATGGAGTCTAAAAGTCAGTTCAGCTTACCCATTACTAGAAGAAGGATTCAGTTAATAGGAGATATCCTACAGTTTGTGAGACATTTACATTGGGAGAGCACATATGAAAGAAAACAGAGGAGGCTTTTTTCTTTGCTTGCTTTGTGTTCTAGCCCCTAATGTATACAAAGGCCAGACTTGAGAAGATGACTAATGTGTTTACTAGGGATACTGTCTGATCCCTTCCTGAAACTTAGAAGGTTCGAACCAATCTAAGATGAGTAGAATGAGGAAGATTTCCAGCTTCTTCATGCTGCCTTCCAACCAGCAAATAGTTATGCAAAGAAGGAAAGACAGTCCCACCCTCAGAGCAGATTAAGTCAGTAGTAATTAGTGGGTAGACTCAGGCCATGCTATCTGAGAAGACATTGCACACTATCATAAACACCAAAATATTAGAGTGGTTTCTCAACCACTCCTTTAACAAACCAATTTGGTCTTGGGATGCCACAAATAAAAACCAGTTCCGAAGGGAGATTACACGGAAGTGGAAGAGATAATCTCGTACACCATAAAAAACCCTCCAACTATCACAGTGTGAGAAAGGAGGGAATAGTGTTTTGTTTTACAGTCCAACCCTAACTGTGCCTTAAAAGACGGCTTTCAGGTTCTATATATGGAAAAATATGTTAAAAAAATTTTGTTATCTCTCAACTAAGAACATGAGAGGGTTTTATAAAATAAAATATTTTTAAAACACCCATGCTTAACTCTTGGCTTGAAATATCTCTACGTAATTTTGTCATACATAATTTCATTGATTATAACATGATAGCTGTCTTTTAGGGGTTGCATGGTTTTGGCTGGTGTAGAGTTAATTTTCTTCACAGTGGCTAGTATGGAGCTGTGTTTTGAATTTATGCTGAACATAACGATGATAATGTTTTTGTTATTGCTGAGCAGTGCTTACACAGGGCCAAGACCTTTCTGCTTTTTGTATTTCTATGCTGGCAGGGAGATTGGGAGTGCATGAGATACTGGGAAGGGACACAGCCAGGACAGCTGACCCCAATTGCTCAAAGGGATATTCTATACCATATGACATCATACTCAGTATATAAAATGGGGAGGAGAAGGAGGAAAGGGGGACATTTGAAATGATGTTGTTTGTCTTCCCAGGTAACTGTGACATGTGATGGGGCCCTGCTCTCTTGGAGATGGCTGAACACCTGCCTGCCATGAATTAATTCCTTGTTTTGCTTTGCTTGTGTGCATGGCTTTTTCCTTCCCTATTCAACTGCCTTAATCTCAGCTCATGAATTTTCTGGCTTTTACCCTTCCAATTCTCTCCCTGATCCCACTGGTGGGGGCATAAGAGAACAGCTGCATAGCGCTTGGGTGCTGGCTGGTATTAAAGTACAACAGGGGCAATCATCCAGATGATTAAAAGGTATTATAAAATTTACATATATTCGAAGAGAAAAGAGACTATTTAACTTTGACCTGGAAATTTTATTTTTGAAAAAAATCTCATTACAAATATATGTGTATTGAACTAAAAGAAGATTTTAAGTAGTTTCTTATCTTTAATTTGCCATGGCCATTTAAGACCACTGAAGTTCCTCTATAACTGTGACAGCAGTAAAGAAATTGATTCATCTGGGGAGGGGAAAGGAAGATCATTCATTTTGCAGAAATTAATGTTTGCATCACAAGAGGTCCCCTGTTTTAATAAGAAAACCTATTTGAGGATGACAGCCTTCAAAGCATGCATCAAAACTTCAGATCTTAAGAACTCAGTGTAAAAGGTCTCCAAAACGTAGAAAGAAAACAACCTTTTTCATCTTGTTTGGAATTGGTTCCAAGACAGGGTCCAGTTTTTGCATCTAAATCTGTTGTACAACCAGGAATGAAAGACCTCTTCTTCCATTTTTGGGACACCTTAAACAACAAAGCACCAGAGAACTATGGAAAAAACTTCAATGATCTGAAGACACCACAGAGTTCACTACAGCTACGGAATCAATAGCACATTTTGTGTTGGTTATTTGCTGGTAAGTACTTGACTGCAAAAACCTGGGTTCTCATTTAATTCTTTATGTTGTGGCCATTTTCAAAGTTCAAGTCCAGAATATTTGTTTCCAATTTTGCCCAGTTATGTGGCATTGTACCAGCATGCAAACACATAAGCAGACAACTTTTTGGAGAGGTGTAGTTTCCCAAAGCTAGTCCCTAGAGAATTTTTTTCTCTAGAGATGTTTTTTAATTTGGAATGATTTGGAATAATTTCAAATAAAAGGTATCAACCAAAGGTTACTAACTGAAAAAAATAAACAAAAAAAGCCCAGGATACTGTTGTACATATCTGCTTCACACTGCTGTTGACCCATCCCTCCTGTCTCTCTGCATGGCAGTCCTGCTTGGACACAACAACTAGTTGCCCCAGTTTGATGTCATTTGCCTATCTGATAAGGATGCACTACTTTGCATCTTGAACAAATATGTTAAATTGAACAGGTCTCAGAAGACACTCTGCAGTGCTGTGTTTGTAATCTGCCTCTAGCTAATTTTTACCCACCTGGCTGTCCATCCATCCACTGCCATCTTCTTGGCATCTCAAGTTGGTTACAGTCCTTCTAGTAAGACCAAAACTACCAGCTCCTGCAGCTGGCACATCTGCCAACCATTTCAGTTTAGAAAGGGTGGATCTCCCAAGTTAATATTTGGAATTTAACAGGCTGCAGCTCACACACTGCTTGAAGACCTCTTCCATGGAATAGGCAAATATATTAAGCAGGTTAGATTACTTGAGGAAACCTGTCTGATTACAGGTACTTATTTCAGATAATTAAATAGCTGTTGCCATACCAGCTGCTGTATCAGGAAATGCTTCTCAGCTTGCATCCACATTTAACATTGTCACATAGACCAAAGACAACAGAACATATTTATCTTTTTCTTAATGACTGTGTTTTGACCACTTGTGACCTGTACTACCACTTAGATATTGATTTCAGCCTTTAATAGGGTAAATATTGATACAGTTGAAACTTTTATTGAATTTCCGTATTGCCTTTCTACTCAAGCTAGGTGACTGGTTTTAGCATTCATTGAAATGTTGACTAAAAAGGATATACTTGTTATCATTTTTGAAAGTGAAAAATTAATGTATTCTCCATTCTGCCAAAATATCTCTTTTAAAAAATGCGAAGCACTTATTAAAAGTAGTGATAAAAAGCTGTGTGAAAAATATTTCAGGATGATAATGTATTTATTTTCAAATTAAATGGTGAATATTTTTGAATCTTATTTTCACGTAATAACTTGTATCATAATATATCATATATATCATATATTTCATATATATCATATATATGTTATATCATATTGTGATCAGGCATAACAGTCCTTTTGATTACCTAAATGACACATTAATGCATTTTACTTGTTTCTTTTGTTTCTGAGTGGGAGGGTGAGCACATCTCTTCCTGTGTCCCCACTTGGGGATGTCAATGGCTTTACAGTAGGACTTCTGTCTTGAGACTGCCACAGCAAATTGCTGGCTGTCGAGCTGCAGTTAGACTGCTGTGAAATGCCAAGGCTGGGCAGAGAAAGCTTTTGTTCAAGGTTCCCAGAGCCTGTTCTAGGACAGAGCAGGTGCGCACTGCAGGTGACGCTCTGTCCCCTGCTCACACCAAACCTATATACGTCTTAGGCATGTACACGTGCTGGCTGCTTGACCTTTCTTTCCCATGTATAACAGCAGAGGCCAGCACATGGTGTGGGTTCCTTTGTGTCACTGCAGGTTGCCAGGACAGGGTGGGTGAGGGCAGGCCAAGGCAGAAGCAGTGTCATACAGAAAGGATGGCCCAGCAGCAACAGACCTGTCAACTGCCAGGAAGTTCCTATTTCATTTTTCCAGAGACTGATTCTTTCTCCCAGCTGAGAGCTGTGTCCTACTGCCCTCCCACAGTGAAACTCCACCAGGAGTACAGTTGAAGCCAGATGTGTGCTCAGAAGGAATCTTTCAGCATGTCCTTCTCCACCTGTGCTGATGTTCTTTCACTACCAGCTCTAAATTCCTGCCCTTAGTGTAGGGATGCACATAACTCCATCTCCTTTTTCTGCAGGCCTATGTAGAAGTGAGACAATTAGCAACACTGTAATTTCCTTTGATCAGAGAAGTGAAAAAAAAAAAAAAACCAACTCTCAACACCAGCATATCCTACCATTGTGCACCCTCATTCTTCTGAGCCTGAGGGGGGATGACCGGATACCATTGCTGCATGAAGATCCTGTTCATGCTAGTCCTTGTGCTAAAGCATGAAAGAAGAGAAGGCTCTGCTCCTCCAGCCTTCTCTCAAGCCTAAGAATAATGAGGGGTGCCCATTATCCTCTATATGACATCATTTGGGATGTGCAGTACATATCTGGGATGTGCAGAAGCAAATTGATGGTTCTACCTCTGCCATTGACCTTCCCGCCATACATTCCTGACAGCAGTACCTATTATTTAGATGCAAGAAGGATGAGGAAACAAAGTGAACTGTCTCAGCCATTTAGTGGAAAAAAGGAGTCAAATATCCCATTCTCCTTTCTGAAGAATTAAGAACGATGGAATTGCTAAGATCCTTGTTATGGACTCTTATTTGCTGGCCTGCTACCTGAGGAAAGGTATTGAAAAGATGGAGGGGACTGTAAGAGAAAACACAGAGACTAAAATAGATTGAAAAGAGACTGGAGGACTTAAGTAAGGCTTTTAAAATTGCCTTTTAGTCTCAAAAGCCTCTCCAAAAATCCTTTAGCCACTCAAGTCATCAAAGAAATTTCACAGTGATCAGAAACCAAATGATTACAATTCACTGATTTCCTAGCTCAAGGAGTGACTACTGCAAAGTTTACTACCATTTCACAGGGATGCCTCATCTCAGCAGTTGCTTTTTGTGTCTCAGATGTCTATCTGCCCTCTCTGTGAACTGACACACAGTGGTATGCTAGTTAGTTCCACTTCTGCATCAAAGCTCATGAAATCACCCCACAGGTCTCTCCAGGATGTGAATGTTTATGAAACACCAGTCACCAGCCTTGACTGACAACTCCTCCTGCAACCAGAAGCACCTATTTGTGAAGCCAGCAGGCTTTTTAGCTTCATGCTACACAACCATAGCCTTGGAGTCAAACGTCATGAAACTGAATTTACCTGGATAAGACAAGCCAGTGAGTTCTTCTTACAGGGGAATTCTTCACCTTTATTGCAGCCACATCGTCATCTGTGTCACCATAGCTGGACACAAACAAGAAAAATGTATCCTCTACTGCCTAAGGCGTTCTGGACAGGCAGAAAGGCTGGTGGAGAATTTATTTTGGTGACAGCTGGAGGGGCCTAGAGGGCTGTCAGCTCTAATACAGTCAGACTGAGGATTAATTCCCACATGCAAGATGCAGGTATAGGCATCAAAATTTGGAATGCACTCAATCAGGGGAGCAGCAACGTCTGCTCTGGTCAGCAGGGGATGTGGTATTTGCTAAGGTACTCTCTAAAATACACAGGTTAGGGGATTGCATTTCAGCAGAGTGTTCTTGAACACATACATGAGCTGACTGTTCACATTCCTGAGTACTGGAAAATCCCTCAGTTTTACATGGGAACAATACAGATTGACTCCCAAATAAAATGAAAAATCATAAATGAAATTACTTTAAGTGCATGTAAATCACCTTACTTAAAGATAAGCAATTTAGGTCAGGTTTTTTCTTTGTTATACCACATAAATCTGGGATAAATCCATGAGTCTCATCAGAGACTCATTCATACCAGTGTAAGCAAAGCAAGAAAAATTTAGCTAGCTCTTTCCTCATGTTAGTGTAAATAGAGATTTGCACATCTGATGTGTATGTAAAGCCATTAAATTTCTTCTATCAATCTATATATGCATATATTCTCTCTTCTAAGTGAGGGAAACACATCTATACATTTGTTTTCTTCTTCCTCTTTTACAGGAAGACACAGGTAATGACAGGTCATTAACAAGAGGCAGAAGCTGAACTCTAACTATCATTATTGTTGTCCCAATACCATATAAAACTTCCCAGAAACACTGAATATTTCAGTCTTTTTTGGAACTTTTCCATAAGCATTTCAGGCAACATTAAAAAAATAATTTGTATTACCTTCAGTTAGGACTAGTCATTAGGTTTTCATAATTGCAGTGTTTCCTAGATAAGTTATGGCACAGATATAAATCTGTATAATTTTTATTGTCTACATTCAGTATGTCTTTAAAATCCAGAAAATGAAAAAGTAACACCTCCTGCCTTGGAAAGTTATTACTTTAACTGTCAAACATTAGGCTTTTCAAGACTTGTGAACCTGTAACGAGTATGAATAATTTTATGTGGAGAGTCTGATTCTGAAGACAATTACTCAGCCCTCAACTGTTTACATTTCAAGAGCTTGAACAAAGAGATTTTTTCACATGAACATCTTCACATCTGAGACTTCTTTCTTTGAATTGAACTTGCTATATGCCAGATTTGGATTATTTTAACTCAATATGAAGTTCTCCTTGAGAGACCAGATCAGTGCATATGTCATCTGAAGGGAATGCACAATGGGCTCCTCCTGTTCTGTAGAAATATCACAGAGCAGAAGTTAACCCAACAAGCCTAAAGCACACTGATCCTCCCGATATGAGATGTTCTGAGGAGGGAAAGTTTCACCAGTATCTTGTTTCTTGCTTCACACTGATCTTGGCAGATTCCTTAACTCCCATGGGCAAGTCTGACCAACTTGAAACTATGCCATCCTGACAGATTGGTACAAGTACAAGGATATGAGACAATGTAAAATATGTGTGTGAAATGTGGCATTTCCCCATAAACTATGAAATGATTATCTGCCTAGAGTTTCCATAACTCTTACAGACAGGATAAGTGCTCAGGAATTGCCGTAAACATAAAATTTAAAAAAAAAAAAACAAATAAAACCGCAATTAAACAAAGAAAATTAACTTCCACAATTGCTAGAGGTTTAACTCTGACCTTTATATGTGTGTGCTTATGAGCATATATCTGTGCAAAGACATTAGGGAAGATACTAAAATGTGCTTTCCTAGCTCTTCTATATCTGACAGCAACTTCATTATTTCTGTGTGCAAATTCCATACCCTTGTAAATGAAGAGCAGATGCATTTATTACAAGTGACATTTTCAATGACTAAGAAACACATCACTTTTCTTCTATAAAATCAAAATTCAAGGGTGTCAATACCAAGTGAGTAAGTCTTTTGAAAGAAATTCATTAGTGCATGACCAATCGCAGAAAAAAAAAGGAATGCATCTTTTAAGGGAACAATTTTGCTCCACAAGTAACTCCAGAAAGCCAGATTTTGGTACACTGTCATTGGAGCTCTTCTTTTTGGCTCTTCACAAAATCAAGTTATAAAAAGAGTATAGGCATCCCACAACCAGCTACTCCTAGACTGCTGCAAGTAAAACTGTGAACTCCAGGTGAGACACAATCCTCCCTGCTGCTGTGCAAGATCCTACCACTGAAATTCTGCTGCATTTTTCTTTCCTATACCAGTATATCACTGAGGTGAGTTTAGCAATAAATACATCTAGACCAATAATCAGTTCTCTAATAATCAGTTTTGCACTCCTGCAGTAAATTGGACTTAAAGATATGCAAACTAAAATATTTACTTTCAACATAATTCTTAAAAAATATTTTTCATTTGTCTCTTTGACTTGTTATGTTTTTTTTCAATACAAGTAGACCCAGGTAAACTGAAGACTTCAAGAAATCTGAGTCATATAATGAAAAGCAATTTACCATTCTGCCTGGAGAGAGAGGTTTTCAATCAGTGTGTCCTTCCTCCAATGACTTATGGATCAGAAACACAGAAATTCTTAAAAAAAAAAATGCAACCAAGTGAAGATAAATATAATAAGGCATAGGCTGAGAATAGCACATACAGACAAGAAAACAAATAAGTGATTCTGCCAGGGAGCCTCAATGGAAAATATGAAGAGAGTAGCGCTGGGCCAGGTACTCTGCAAGATAACATGGTAAAAGTTATAGCAGATGAGGTACACAACAGAGCAGGTTGTAGAAGCAAAACTAATGGAGAGGTAAGGTAGGAGAAGCACAGGAGTAGTCAGTCACAGGTACAGCTGAAAAGGACTGGGACACTGCATAATTGAAAACACATGCTTGGTTTCATCAGTTGTTGCAACTTATACCTGAACTATCCAAAACATGTATTTCTCCACATCTTAAAATTATTAAAAACAGGTGACAATCCAAGAAACCCATGAATTTTTATAAAACACTTCAATTTAAAATATAGTAAAATAATATTTTTAATATTATATAATTTTTATAGAAATAAAAAAAACTTACAATAAAATTACATTACTGCTAATTGGGAAAGAGACGACTTATTGTTTGAGGCAGTTCACACAGAGGGATCCACAACCTGCAACTCAAAATCTCAGGGTACAAAGGAACTCTCTGGTCATTTGGTGTTCAATTACTACAAATGTATGCACAGCCTGCAGCCTGAGCACATACAGAAATTTCTTCCTACTTCTAATGCTACACTTGACACCTTGTTTAAGCTGTATAGGAAGGATACCCACACTGACCATACAGACTGCATCCTATGGGCCTGCTGTTACCCTGTGAGTTCATGTAGTGTTCAGTTGTATTCCACATAAAGGCTTAAAAATGTTCAAATGGGCAAGAGAAGACTTTGGTTCCTAAAATCACTGCAGACTTATCTGCTCAGTCCTGGTAACTGTGAGTAGACTCCTCAGTGTCAAGTAGTCATGTTCTTGCTGATATTCAGCCTTTGTCTTAGGTGATGCTCAGACACCAGTCACCTGCAAGAACAGTGACCTGTCCACCATAGCTTTCTACTGGGTTGATCCAGAAATTACTTGCTGTCATCCAAATAAGGCAACTGGAAGCCAAAGACAGCACAAACAAAGCTCAAAGGCAGATCTTGCAATACATGTAAAGACACTTTGCTCAGTCTCTCATACCAAAAGCAGTCCTGTTTGCTGAGGGCTGTCATTGACTTACCTCCCAAAATCACAGCAATAGGAATATTTGTCATGAGGTCATAGGAATACTGATCCAGCTCAAAAGTTCCCAGAAGTAAGTCTGCAGTAGTCATGGGGCAGAAAGGCATTCATAACATGAAGATAAAAACATAGACACTAACAATCTTGAAGAACATTTCCATCACCCTCTGGACCTCTGGACCTCAGACCTGTGAATAATCCATGTGGAGTGCACATATTAATCACGGATACAGAGGGAATCTTCTGCCTGACAGTTATTGTTGTGCAGCATCCCTCTTAAATGGGAAGGGGACCAAAACTGGGCATTTAAAATGTAGCACACTACAGTACAATTCAATACAATATAATAATTATTATCTTGCAGAAAAAACAACTTTCTGAGCTCCCTTAGAGCTAACACTCATGACACATGAATTCTTGTTGAATTATTTTGGATGATCTCGACTATCTTCTAACACCAAGTTGTTTAGAAGGTTTAGCCTGATGGTCACCTTTCTGAATGATATTGTTTGGTCTCATTCTCTCCAGGCTTGTCTCCAAGCCTACAGAATGAAGCACTTTTAGTAGGCTTAAAGCAAGAAAATAATGCTTAACAAATCTACTGGGGCTAGTGTGTTTAACAGCACTTACTGTAGAAGGTTGTGCTGATCTACACATGATTTGTGAGGGACGTGATTTCTGACGGCTATGATTATTAGTGTCCTTGAGTGCTTTGGGAACCCAAGTCGGGGTAACAGGTTAATATTCTTGAATACAGTGTTTAAAAAATGGGACAGCACTTGCTCCTGAGCTATGCACATGGAGGAAATAATCTACATGAAATTAAGGAAAAGAAACCTCAGACTTTGGTGTAATAACTCTTTATGTACACAGAGCAGAGAAGAAGGCATCATTTCAAATTAACATCATTTTCAAAGTTTTTCCTGGTCCCAAGATAGAAAGAAGGCTGACTTCTTGAGTGCAGATCCATCACCGAATCATATTACAAATCTGTTTCCCCTGTGCTTGCTTTTGCTCTTCTAACTGAAAAAAAAAAAAAAAAGAAAAAAAAAAGAAAAAAAAACCAACAAAAAAAACCCCAACCTTATAAAATTGTGTTTTGAAGACCTTTGGAACAGTAAGATGAGGCAGGGCACAAAGGGAAAAGCATTCTCTCCCCATGACAGAGTAATTCACGTAGCAGGTTACATTTGGAGGAGCACAGCGAGGAGGGAAAACTATATCCCATCTATGCGGCAGTGGTGAAATGCATCTGAAATAGTTTCTAGTGCCAAGTTTTGGTCCCCCACTGTTCAAGAGGGATGTGCAGAAAGTGGAGAGGGTCCATCAGAGGGTCTCCAAGACAATCAGGGTTCTAGGGCACATGATCTACCTCTGTGAGAGAAACTGACTTGCAAAAGTCCTTTCCTACCAACATTCCTATCAACTTCATGCAAGTATAATCCATGGTGCTTCTGAATTGTGAGAGATTCCTGAACAAATTGTGGAGGTGTACGGCAGAGATTATTTTTTTTATATAGATAAGCAGGTCTTTATAAAGATGAGAGTGTAATAAATGTGAGACACTCATAAGATGCTTCAAAAGGCATTT
Organism: Pithys albifrons albifrons; assembly: GCF_047495875.1. NCBI lineage: Eukaryota > Metazoa > Chordata > Aves > Passeriformes > Thamnophilidae > Pithys > Pithys albifrons. Next base: position 27,586,353 of record NC_092459.1, read on the forward strand.
GAGATTAAGGCTTTAACCCTTAAGTGTTTTTTAAAAGGGTAAAAAGGAATTCCATAATATCAAAAGTCAAACATATTCTATACGTAAGAATAATGCAAAGGTGCCAATAAAAAGCAGGAAATCATCTAAGAAAAAATTAAAACATACTCCAAGAGAGTCAAAGAGTGAGAGAAGTTCATTGCAAAGAGGTACCAAAAAAACCCATACCTGTGTTCTGTAAATATGAAAATTAATGAAGAGTTGAAGTTTGAAATAGAAAGAAGTGGTAGCAGAAAGAGTGACTTCTTTGTATTTCTTTTTAATGGAACCACTGATCAAAATTCAAGTAGGTAATGAAAATGCTGTTTATTTCACACAGGACTTGAAGCTTCTGCTATTTAGCTAAAATGTGAAATCAAACCCTTCTGGATGAAAGTAAAAGTGACTCTTGCAATTTGTGTAATTGACTTTCTGTATAAAGATTGGTTTAAAAGACAAGATTGCAATTAAATGATGTTTTGATGTTTTTAGGCACCTATCTACTTCTGCTCTAAACAAAGCACCAGGGGATGCTATAATTTTCTCTACATTCCCGAGTTTTTAAATTTTTTAGAAATGATAGAAGTAATTCACTAAGGTAGGTAGGCCATACTACAGAATGATTTGCTGCAATAAGTACAATAAAAAACTTCTAAATACATTCATAAGGCACATGAGCCTTTGACAACATCTGATAACTCAACTATTGTGGTTATATGGCAAATATATTTTACAATATTCAAGGAGATAAAAGAATACATAGATACGCATTTCCCTTTTATACCTGAAGTCAGCGACATTCAGAAATCACTTCATTTTTTCCCAAATCAGAGACTTTTGATAGAATGCTTGGGTTCTTGACAAATCAAAAATAATTTGGAAAATATTTTACATTTTTTATTTTCTACTGGAATTAGCGAGGAGTGGAAGTATTTCTGTATGAAGGTAAATCAGAATTGTGATTACAAACTTGTAATAGTATATCTTCAACAGGACTGTTGTCATTGATTTAAGACTGCTGGAAGAATGAGTCAGAGTACAGGAAATTCGATGGACATGAAGTTTCACACTACTAATCCCTTACTAAAAAATTAGTTATTTTTCTTTGGGCAAAGGTAATATCTTCAATGATGACCTTTTAGAAGCCAGAAATTATATAGAGTTTCACTGTCAGCTTCACCTGTCATGTTATAAAATAAAATTCTCTGCATGAAAGAAATCTACTTTTTTTTGAAATGCAACTATTTGATTTTTCCTTGATCCTTTTTTCTCATGACAGCACCCAGAATCTTCTCAGGAGACTCCCAAAACCTCTACAGCCCATTTCTATTCTTTTTTAATCAAGTCTGACATATGCTAATATTGCAAATGACCCATTCGACTATTTATTTTTTTTTTATTTTTATTTGAAGCAAAAATTGTAACTGGTTTTCCTGTATGGAAAAGAATTGTAACATCCAGCTCATATGACTGGTTTTGATTCTCCTTTCCACCTGCCCATCAACATTTGAAACCATTAGGTAATGACCTCACCAAAATAAATTTAGAAAAGTGTACTCAAATATGTCTTCTAACTACACAACTGAATTTTATGCTAGCCACTTACCTTTGAAAATGTTATCTTGACATCAAATCTTGAGTCTACTGAAATAAATTCTTTTTTTGTCTGCAGAAACAGAATGCAACTCGTATGCATCCTAGACCTTTTCAGGATTTCTAGAAAGATTTTCAGAGCTATTGTAATGGGACAAATGCCACACTAAACTGTTCTTTAAACCCACACCACAGAAGAAACTGGTACAGGAGTCTACTTTCTAATAGCAGCAATTAAATGAGCTCAAGCAATACTGGTTTCAAATAGTATGACAGTAGCATCTGTTGCTACAGACTCAGGTAGATATGAATAGGTATGTATTGTCATAATGCAGTTTACTTTGCAGCTATTTTCTGTACTGTAATGTCACAGCAAGATTATTTAAACACAAAATCATTTTATCCCAGCATGTCTTTTCTCATCAAATTAAAGTATTGGGAAATGTGCAAATACCTCATCCACTTTAGTACAGTACAAATCAGTTGTGAACTCTTAGGATGCTAATTACTTTTTCAGGAAATTTTATGTAAACTAGCATGCTTTTAAACCCTTTCTGGATGAAGAATGTGTGGCACTTCCTAACACTGAATGATAGGAGAAGTTTGGGAACTTCTTTGAGAACTAGCTGTGAGTACCTGTTAATTCTGGACAAGAATGACTGACGGTTAAGCCTCACTTAAATGACTGTCTGGAGGAGCTAATGGTCTGAGACAATGTTCATGGCTCACACAGTCATTAAGTATAAGAATCTACCTGACCTGGAGGTCATTACCACCTACATTAATTACTGCAATGAGGAATACTCCATGCGACACTCTACCACATCTCCCTAAAGTCATTTCTTCATCAAAACCTCCCCCAGATTTCAGATCTGTGGTGTCATCTGGCAGCCAGGAACAGAATGCATAAAAGCATTGTTTGATTGAAGATAAAACACCAAAGGTTTGAACTGACCAGAACAACCAACTCAGATTAGAGTGTCAAATCAACAGGCGGATTCAGTCCGTAATTGTATTATGACCCTGGACATCCCTTCCCAGACAGTAAGTTATTATTAGCTATAGATCTCCCATACTTAGTTTGTTCAAGAATTATTGTACCTGCCTAAGCCTTTGCACTTGCCCAGTCTAAACAGTTTTTTAACCAGATAACAGTCTGCTAGGAGCTATGATAAATAGATTTAGGTGAAAAGGCTTGATGCTTACTTGAAATGAAGTACATCAGGAATAACCTGCATTACTATTGCTTATCTGACAGCAGAAGCTGTGAATAAACCTGCAATTCATCCCTCTACAATAACTGCACCTCATAAGAGATCTCTGCTCTGAAAAGGTTTGAGTTCTCATAGGTATACAAGGATGGCAATAAAAATAGGTCAGCATTTAAAGACATTTGAGAATTCTCACCTAAAGAGACATGCTCAATATTAAGTCTAAGGTAAGAGAGACCTGAAAGCCATGCTACCTCCAGGGGCTGACTCAATAGCTCACACTGCTGTTGCAGTCATAGCACATAAACACCACTCAAAAACTTCTTATGAAATGCCATATGTACTTTCTTTACAGCTACGATTCTTACTAATTGGCCTTTATTAATATGTTTCCATTGTCTTTTTAATTGTTTGCAGCATTGTTCTTCAGATGAACTGAAAGATTATGTCCTTATTTAGTTCAAATTCTCATGTCCTTAGTCACTTGTACCACCAGCTGAAGTCAGAGAGTCCATGCCAGTGAGCATCTGCTGCCCAGTACACAAAAGGGCTGACAGTCTGGCAGTGGCTGGTAGACAGCTGAGCCCTTTTCAACAACTCAATGCAGTGCATTGCAGTACTACCATGTAAAACAAAAATAAGGTCTGCCTTCCCTCACATTACTTAAAACCATTTGTATCTCTGGATTATGGCACACCAGAAACAAAGGAGGAGTGTAAAGAGAACTTTATCAATACATTAATTTTGATAGTTTCCATTTATCTATTTCCAAGACTGTAGATGTCAATGCAAACAAGGTCTAACCATTATCAATACATTAATTTTGATAGTTTCCATTTATCTATTTCCAAGACTGTAGATGTCAATGCAAACAAGGTCTTTTTATTGGATATAATAGATCAAGTTGACAGTTTCTGCAAGAAAATTTATGGAAGAATGTAAAAACCTCTCTAAAGGATCATTAATAAAAGGGTGACTATTCTTTCAGTATATCCATATTCTCACAGAAGTCTTATGCACTGCTTGCTGCATTTACCCTAACACAAAAATTGTAATGCCAGGTCTCTCTGTTCTTGACATTTTGTGTTACAAATTTTTATAAACATCTCCAGAGCTATAGGTAACAGTGTGAACTGCTTTCCTGAGGTATTTACTGTAGACTTTCAAAAAGTGCTACATGTCTTAAGGGTTTGACTTCTTTTTATGGCTGTGGTGCCTTTTACAGGAATATAACAGAGTGTTTTATTACTGTATTTTCAAATATTTAGTAATTCAACAACAACAGTTCACACTGACTTGCCGTACAGCCCTAGGAAACTACTCAGGTTTTAAAAGTCACAAAGGAGAAGAGTATTTGATACTAAAGCCTAAAGGGAATTGTCTCTCTGCATCAGTAGTAATAGCATCTACTACTTTGCAGGTAAGAGGGCCTAGACTGGACCACTGATTATAACTCTTCTCAGGATTCAGGGAAACAAATAAAAAATGCAACCCTTTATAGTCAGTCTGTCCACTTTTTCATGTTTTGCCTCAAACCAAACAATAGCTTTAATCATGGCCAGCTCCAGATCTTGAAAAATGTCCAGAGCTGTCATTTATAGACAAGATGGGAAGATGAAGACATTTATCTTGACCTTCCTGTTTTAAAATATGAATGTAAATTATAATGTTCCTTTACATTCTAAATGAAGGAAAAGCTAGGATCCACTTAAGAAATATATGCTCCTGAATCTAAATACATGGCTATTCCTTAAGAAATTTGTTTGTTAATTTAAGACACTCGGTTGTCAGATAAACTAAGTGTAGCTCATCACACAGTGTTTTTTTGAAATGGGCATAAAATTGAGGTATGCTAGTATAAACCTGTAGCAGGTAAGTCCAAGTGTAAAAACAGAGGCTTTCAGGCACAGAAAGAAGTAATTAGATAAAGTAAGGTGAAAAAGAAATGGCAAAGCAAGGGATCTGAAACTGCATATTGGTTTTAGGGACTTGAAAGAACGTCATGTCTGATAGCATCAGAAGCCAGACAAAATGCCTGAAGGATGAGAATAAAAGAGTCAGGGTCAGACAAGGAAAGAATATCCCTATCAAATTATGTACAAGCAGTAGGAGTACCTGAGCCTGGCTAGAAACCAAAGGGTGAGCTGGAGCAGGGATTATGTGTGTTGACCTGACACTTCTTAAATCTTTGTACTAGATGCCTAGGTGAGATTACATTGAAGGGGAAAACAAAAGGCTGTCTAGAAAGGAATTTTTGAAAGACAGACTGTAGAAAAAAATCTTAAAGACTTCAAGGATAAGGCTAAAGAACAAAGCAAGAAGAGTGCTTCAGAGTTTTATCACAAAGTTCTGCCTCAAACTCAGCAACACAAATGAGACAAATCTTTTGTTCTACAAAGGTATTTCAAACATGGTACGCACTGGAGGACAAGTTGGCTTGTAACAGGAAAAACATCTGCTATAATCTTTCAAACACTAACTTTATTCAGATTAAAAAACATGCTAGATGAGTTGTCCTGTCTATTAATATTTTTATTATTCTGGAGTTATATGTGTAAAACACCTGTAAGAATAGCATAGTAAGATGTATACTTTTTTAAGGTCTCTTACAGCTTAGTCAAGTTCAAATAGCTACAAACTTTATCACCATAAATATTTCACATTATTTTTAAATAAGTTCATTATAGAAGTTTACTCTTTAATTTTGCCACCCACATTTGATTACAAAATGTAGAGGTTATGCAAAGAGGATTGAGTTATATTAGAAGGATTTCACAAGCAAAAGTTATTTCAGAACTATGGCAAGTAGTACAGCAAGTGGTATCTTTTTCTCCATTTTTGTAATGTGTTTCTATGGCATGCTTTTGCATAGAAAAGAGTATTATGTTTAATGGTAGTGGTTGCTCACTGGTGAGCATCCAAGCAAGAACATCAGGAATATGTTCTATAACACAGGGAAAGTATGAAATCTCATCAAACAAGGGGCTTGGAAAAGAAGTCAAAGCCAGCCAACTCGTAAGAAAGACATAGAGCACATACACAAACAAACCTCAGAGGGGTCTGGCATTCAGGATGTCATTGAAAGACTCTTGCCCTCAGAGAATGCCCAAAGAAAAAGACCTGCCCCTGTCTTCCTGTGGGGAGAGGTCTTCTTACTACAGCCCCTTTAATTTTGTTCTTTCTCACACCACGTTTTCTCTAGTGCTCACATTCTGAGAAACCCTGGTTTCAGAGACTCAGATCCTACTGGTGTTTTCAGAGGAAACACATTAAGCAATAAATCTCCCTCAATACAGGAGTTAGCTTAGTGTCCACATTTACAGGTGTGGTTAAAATCCTTTAGTTATACTTGAAGCTCTACAGGAAATATTTTCAGATATAAGTTACTCAGATAAGGAAGACATATTTAATTTTCTAGGCACATCTCACAATGTTTTAGAAGAACATTTAGAATTTGAAATAAAATCCTTTTTATCTCATCAGTACATTTTTAAGTTTATCATGTTAGATAAATACATATGCTGCCATTGTCTCATAGTGGTTCAATCCACAAAGACACTTTATATAGGCAAAACCAGAAACAACCCTCTTGCTTGACTCCCTGCCATTCAACATTAAGAGAAACAATTATTTTTTCAGTAAGGATGTCTGAGAGAGGAATTAATCATTATGGATAACTCTTATTCTCTCAAATAGCCATCACTCTTCAACTAGACCTCTTTTCTGGTTGCCCATTTCCTTCCCCTTACCACAATGCTACCTAACTCTTATCATATCTGCTCATGCCATTCATTATACATTAAGTGCCTCGCTGTCTTTTCCTACACTTCATGCCTAATCTACCTCAAGTCTTAATAAAGATTTTTGTAAGGTCAGTGCAAGCAGTGAGAGCAGGGCTCAGTTCTGGTGAGTCAGGAAAGTATGGCAGATGGTGCACTGATGTGTTAATTAAATGGCTACTTTGTCTGTGATCTTCCTATTGCTCACCTCCTGATGTTAAGAGCTGAGAAATAATGGAAGGGGTTATTGAGATAGAAACTTATCCAGGTGGTCAAAACTTCCCTCCACCTCGTGAACACTAAGTGTCATCTCGACAGTCAGCAGCAAAAGGGATGAAAGTGACTGCCATCATTGTAAGCCCCTGCACTACAGAACACTGCAGCCTGCTGTCGGACTTAGGCTTCCTTGAAAATTTTATACAACAGATGCAGGCTGGGGGTGGCATAGTGTCAAGGGAGGAGGAAAAGGCTGAGGTACTTAACGCCTTCTTTGACTCAGTCTTTATTACTAAACCCAGTTATCCTCAGGTATCCAGCTTCATGATCTGAAAGTTAGTGAGAGGGAGCTGAGTGAAGTGTCCATAACCCGGGAGGAAATGGTTAGTTACCTAGTGTGTCAGTTGGACACCCACAGGTCGATGGGCCCAGAAAGGATTCACCCCAGAGCAATGAGGGAGCTGGCAAAAGAGCTTGCCAACCCACATTCAAGCATTGAGCAACAGTCCTGGTTACCAGAGAAATCCTAGTTGATTGGAAATTAGCAAATATGACAACCATGTATAAGAAGGTTTGAAAGGAGGATCTGGGGAACTACAGGCCTGTCAGCCCAACCTTGGTTACCAGAGAAGATTATGGAGCAGATCATCCTGAGTGCCATCACACAGTATGTGCAGGGCAACCAAAGGATCAGGCCCAGCCACCATGGGTTTACAAAAGGCAGGTCCTGCTTAACCAACCTGATGTGACATGCTTAGTAGATGAAGGAAAGGCTGTGGATGTTGCCTGTCTAGACTTCAGTAAAGCGTTTGACATTGTCTCCCATGGCATTCTCCTGGAAATGCTGGCAGCCCATGGCTTGGACAGGTGCACTGTTCGCTGGGTAAAAAACTGGCTGGATGACCACCCCAGAGAGTGCTGGTGAATGGAGTCAAATCCTGATAGCAGCCAGTCACTTGGGTTATCCAAGGTTCAGTATTGAGGTCAGTCAATACTGGGGTTATTGGGGTTACCCAAGGCTCAGTATTGGGGTCAACCCTGTTTAATATATTTTACTGATTATTTGGAGAAGGAGATTGAACTCAGTAAGTTCTCAGATGACACCAGGTTGGGTGGGAGTGCTGATCTTCTGGAGAGCAGTAAGGCTCTGCAGAGGGATCTGGACAGTGGCAGAGGCCAGCCAACAGTATGAGATTCAATAAGGCCAAGTGCCACATCCTGCACTTGGGTCATGATAGCCCATGAAGTGCTACAGGCTTGGGGAAGAGTGGCTGGGAAGTTGCTCAGCAGAAAGATACTTAGAGGTCCTGTTGACAGACCACTGAAGATGATCCAGCAGTGTGTGCCCTGTTGGCCAAGACGGTCACTGACATCCTGGCCTGTGTCAGCAATAGTGTGGCCAGCAGGAGCAGAAAAGAGATAATCCCTCTGCATGAAAACTGCAGAGTCCGTATCTTGAGCATTATGTTCAGTTTTGGATCCCTCATTTCAAAAAGGACATTGAGGTGCTGAAATGAGTCCAGAGAAAGGCAACAAAGCTGGTGAAGGGTCTGGAGCATGAGACCTAAGAGGATTGGCTGACAGAGCTGGGGTTGTTTAGCCTGGAGCAGAAAAGGCTCAGGTGCAACTTCACTGCTTGCTAAAACTACCTAAAAGAAGGTTATAGTGAAGTGAGGGTTGGTCCCTTCTGCCAAATCTCAACTGAAAGGACAAGAGAAAATGGCCTTAAACTGTGCCAGGGGAGGTTCAGATTAGATAACAGAAAAAAAATATACTGAGAGTGATTACACAATAAGTTGCTTGGGGCAGTGGTGGAGTCACCATCTCCGGAAGTGTTCAAGAGGTATCTGGTTGTGGCACTTGGAGATATGGTTTAGGAGTGATTATGGCTGTTCTCTATTGATGGTTGGACTGAATGATCTTGAAGGTCTCTTCCAACCTTGATGATTCTGTGATTCTGTGACTGTTGCATTGAAGGAGAAATATTGTCAAGCTGATATTGCCAAATATATTAAAGTGGAGAAATTATAGTAGGAGCACAGCTCAAAGGAGAGGGACAAAACCAGTGTGCTACAAAGTATTTATCCCCACTGCTTCACACCTTTTCCTGGGGTACAAAAAGAACTGTTCCAGATTAATTGCTCACACACCCTACCTACCACAGTTTTAATAAATTTACTTATTTAGCAGCAGCAAGTATTCACAAGTAGCCTTAGCTTCCACTTTTCCAAATAAAAGTCCTTGCACCTCTAGCAGCTCTTAAATCCAACCAACACAGAACTTAAGAGATCATTTTATCTCCTTTACTCTGTCTTCACTAAAACCTTGTACTGTCACATGGGAGTCATGTGATAGATGTCCTGTCATCAGTTTTTGTCTAACATATGTCATGCAAAGCTGTTATTGTTTCTTCTCAGACCTTATTTCAGTCTAATTCTCCCACACAGAAGAACCCCACTCCTTTTACAATACTGTGATGCCTACAAAAACTCGCAGTATCCTCTGGTATCCTGACAGTCCTGCTAATTCTTCTGACCAATGTCATTTTACTGCTTTTGTGTCTATATCCATCTGCTTTCCTCACGCTTACACTGAACACTGGCTTCACCAGGGATTATTTGGTTTGTTCTGCATTTTAACAATGCATGGAGTTGAAGTAGGTCCTCTGGTTAATGCTTATAGCTCCAGAGGCAATGGCAACATAAATAAATTAAACAATGTTAGTAAACTTAAGTCACTTCATTGTAGAAGTTGAACAATATCCAAAGACCATACAATACCTCTGTATTATTTCCGGGGGATATCTATAGCGATAAAGATCCAAAATTTTAACAACCTGTGTGCAAACCAGCAAATATCCAAACTGAAACAATTCTTTCAACCATAGTCAGAAACAAATCTCTGGTCAATTCACTAATGACAATCCTTGGCAGACAATCAATCATTGTGCACCTTGCCAAAAAGCCCTTTATAGATATCCTTGCTTCACACTGAAGCATGAAATCACTGAGCATGATTTTAATCTATACCTACCTATGCTTTGTTTAATAAGCAGTTACAACAGGGCCAAACCTATATGCTTCACTCTATGATATAAGTGAAAGTCTGCCTGGAAGTCAATAGGAAGCAGGCCAAGATAATACTAGATACTTAGGAAAGTTGACAGCTGTCTGGGTAATTTTGAAAATCACCCTCATATCCTATCTATCTCTTTTGGCTCCTAAATTCCTTGGAAAATATTACCAATGATTTTCTTAGTTGGCTTTGAGCAAATTACTCAATCTTTGTATTTGGAATGGAATTTTAAAGATATTAAGGTACAAAAGAGCATAATATAGTGGGAAAATCCAATACTGAGAAACTGGAGAGGGTCCAGTATAGGGCCACTGAGACAGTCAAAGGCTAAGAGCACATGGCCTACAAGGACAGATGGAAGGAGTTGGGCTGCTTTAATCTATCAGAAAAAATGGATAAGAGGTGAGTTAATTATCTTCCTATCACTCCTTAAAACAGTTACAGAAATTGTGGAACTAAAGGGATATAAAGATTGGCAGCCACCACAAATTATGGCTTAGGAAGTTCAAGTTAAATAATAGAGGCAGGGGGGAAATTAACAGAAAATCAATTCAGTTTTGCCTCAGGTTGTCTAGAGAAGTTATGGACTCTCCTTGCTTCCAGGTTTTCGGGACTTGGTTGGATAAAACCATGTCTGACATGGTATGAGTCCTGTTTCTGATAGGGGTATGGACTCAAGGCTTTTAGAGGTCCCTTTCAGACGTTTCTATGGCTCTGCAATACTATGATGCAATTTATTTAAAGCATTGAGACAGATTTCAGAAATGTCAGTGTCTTTAAAAAGCATCCCTTTGTACCTTAGTTGATCATCTGTAAAATGAATACTATACTTCCTTACATCCCAAGGGGACTAGTTAAGGGATAGCTCCCAAGTGGACTATCTGCATGAATCAATTACTTATGTGAAGCTGACATCTAGTGCAGTTATGAATGCCAGAGTAAAGGAAAAATGAAAGCTGAATAAAAATGTGTGACAAAAGCCTCCACTGGTCTAAACTGTTGTAACTCTAGTGATTGAAAGACTATTACAGTAATTTATTCCAGCTGAGCTACCACCCCATGTTTATTCATCCAAATGAGTAATTGTTAAGTTGAATACTGCTCAGTATGAATTATTAAAGTAAAGAACTTGGCATTTTAAATATTGGCTCCCTAAAAAGTGATGTTTGCCTCAATTTAGTGTCACTACTGGGGAAACTTTAGTGTTGTGAAGGACTCCAGAAAGACTATGTTTATAGGACTTTACTTGCTGAAGACTAGTTATAGTAATGGATTGCTAAGGGCTAAATTGCAGGAAGCGAAGCCATTCCTCTAATTCTGTTAGAAGTATAGTAAAAATTTATACCTGAAAATTCTAAGCTGTTATATTCCTTCAAGCCTATTTCTATTTCAAAACTGCAATCTCTTATGCAAATCTGAAGGACAAATAAAGGACTCTTACCACACTTAATTGGACTCTGCCTGAAATATCTTGTACAGTCAAGCAAGGCACCATAAATTGAAACAGTTTTCAAACACACCTCCCAGGAGACAGAGGAAAAGTTCATAAAAAGGTCAAGACTGCAGTCATCAAAGTAGTGGAATCAGTGCTGGAGGAGAGAACCACCATTCACAGGGAATGGAAGTGTGCCAGATAAAGAAGCTGCTGCTCAGACTTCAACTCTTCCATAAGAAGAGGACTAACTTCTTAAGGAGCTGTTAGAGAATATGCTGTCTCCTCAAAAATGGGGCATCACTCAAGAAATCATTTCCATGGAAAGAGGAAATCTTTTCTGAGAAGCCAAGTCAACTTCACAGATAATCTGGTGGAGAGCATGAATGTGATAAACATTGTAAAAGGGCTTAGATTAAATTAAGTAACTCTTTATTGCTATAGAAAGCCAGCTGAGCTTTGAAGAAAGAGCAGGTGATTAATTTAATAGGGTAGAAGATACTGCTAGGACTGGACAGTAATTAATTTAATTGAAGACTTGTGCTCAGGTAAAAGAGTGAGCAAAATTCAATAGACTTAAGAGCATGTACCAGTAAATTAGCCACTGGCAGTCTGAGCAAACTTCCATACTGTCGTGTATAAACCCCATTTATTAGATGGTCGTTGCGTGCTGGTACAGCCCAAGAAGCAGGAAGTGACAGTGCTTCTATCCATAAGAACCTGTCATTCCAAACCTGCTGACAAAAATACCAGAAATAGAGCCTCTTCTTTAACAGTAATAAAATATGTTCATAGCATAAGAAATACAGAATAATAGTAACATTAACAAAATAAAAAGAATGCACAAATAAAAACCTCTATGTCAGCTTCTTCATAGCAGACTGTCTAAGACAGGACAGCCTCATTCTTTGCAGGCCACACAACTGTGTCCTCTTAGCACCCCAGCAATAAAAAGGGAAAAGCAGAGGGGAGCACAAGCAGAGTATGGCTGTGCTGTTGAACTGACAAACCCAGACTGACAGCTTCCCTCAGAGAGCTGTGAATGTTTCTACAGGAACAGCTACAGATTGCTTCACATTCACACTTCTTTTAAGTCAGTGCTGGGCCCAATCCACAGCTACTCTTTGGGTTTACTGTTCAGTGAACAATCCTGCATCCAGGTGGGCTTGCACCTTCCAATCCCTGCATCTGACCCAGCTGGAGAACAGCAAACTGACTTACACTGATGTCTGCCACATGCATATGAATATACTCAGTATAACTGATTGCTCTTCATTCTCTTTATATATAACCTCTTCCTCTGTTTGAGTTTTCATAATTTTCCTTATACAAACCTAACAAAATAACATCCTCAGGTGGCTTCCAGTACTGTCAGCAAAAGCAACTGATGTGCTTGGACTATAATAGAAGCTACTTACTAGAAAATACTATGATTGAAAAACCAAGGCTATCTACTTTATACACTGAGTGAGGAAAATGTCCTGGGAAAAACAGCATGCAATGATGTGGTTGAAGGCTATCTCGGTCTGTGTCCATCAGAAGTACTTTAGTATTTCTAAAATTTTTGAAAGCTTGGTTTTACAGCCTTGGAAATGCTCCTCTAACATAATTTTTTATCTTTCCTCATGAAATCTTTTCTGTCATATGAATTGATGCTGTGAGAGACCCCAGAGACCCCCCTCTGAATTCAAAAAATCAAAAACCCCTCCTGCATCAGATTAAGACAAAAAGTACTATGTAGTGGAAAATCACAACGAGCCTAAAGTGGACAACTGATGGCAGCAGTGGGTTAGCATGCTTTCAGATTTTGTCCATGCTGTCAAGTAGAAGTGTTTCAGGACACAGGCACTCCAATCCTAAAAGTTCATCATCTATAGTTCATACTTATAAATTGGTAAAACTGCCTCTGTCACTTTTTCATTTAGGCCAGTTAGCCTTCTCTGAGATGTCCCACAGAAAAAGGCCATGAGTAGTCAGAGACAGACAACAATCAAGGTGGGTGCAGTCCCTCTGTTCTGAAGAATGTAAGCATGAAATAGTTTAGATGTGGCCAGACAGTACTAGCTGTCTTCACAGACAGAGCTTGGCACTAGCTTGTTCAACAGCATAGGAGCAGCCTATTAGCTTTTCCTTCACAAGCTCATTCCACCTGAAGTGACATTTTTCCTCACCTTTCTCTTCTCTACTCCAGTTCCACTAGATTTCCCAGTGCAATCTCACAGTTCAGTCTTTATTTCCCCTCTTACGCACTCTTAACCCCAGGATCACGACCAGGTTTCTCTACAGATCCAATGTCCCAGCTGGTAACAGCTGGCATGATGCAAGGATAGAGGGAGTGCTGAATGTATTGAGTGCTGCAAATGCAGGTCAAAAACTCCTGCAGCCCAGTTGGGAATGCTGCCCACAGCTGACAACACAGTCCACATCGTACACCAACCCCTGGTTTTTTTATATACCAGATATGAGCAATATAAGCAGCTCCTTTGGCAACTGCAATAGTTGCTGTAGCAAGTGTTATCTGCTGCAGAAAACCAGGAATAAACAAACATTTACAAACTTGGGAGTTTTCAGTTCTTGACAACACTTTTTGAATCAAAATGGGGAAAATCACAGACTGCATAGCAAAGTTTTCATTCCAGTCTGCTGCAGTATTGAGAATATCCTCCACATTTATGCTTTCATTAGCAAATTAGCAGTTAGAGGGGTGAAAGGGACACAGAGGTGTACTTGCTCTGCTGCAGAAGGCATGTTCATGTGTGCTCCTGTGCATGACAGTTCTGGAACTAGTAAATATTTTGTGGTAAGTAGTTTGATGAATTTGTACACAGGTTGATGAAAAACTTATGTACCATAATCTGAAAGTAATGTAAAAATATAAGATCATTTAATTCTGTCTCTCAGTTTTTAACCCAGAACTGAAAAGGGAGATGTGTCTCTCTACCTGATTCACAATGAATTAAACATTTCTTGCCAGGTATTTTTGGTAAATGTCACTTAATTTATGAAAGTTTAGAAAGCTTGGAAGATGGATGAACAATAAAATAAGAGTTATATTTCATGGCAAATCCAACAAAAAAAATCAGTACAACCATTTGAAGATATTGGGGGACCAATGTCATTTCTTTGAACAAAAGAATTCCTTTCAGTTCTGTTTTCGGGTTATCATGCCTCTGGTAATAGATATAACATGTCTCTGAGTACAGAAGGTAGCAGAGAAACATCACTATCTACTCCTAGAGGACACTGACATGACAAAGAGAGGTTGATGTGTCACAGTGGGGACAGAAAGGAATTACTGCATAAAACTATGTATCTATAAATGCAGTCTCCAATAAAGACTGTGTGGACTACTGTCTTCATCTCAGAGGGATTCATAGGAATAAGTAAATTACCAGCATTGTAAATGCCTCTTTTGGCAACTGCAATAGCTACTGTAGCTCTGGCAGTAACTCACAGGAAGGTTTTGACTTTAAAGTCACTTTTATTGGCAGATGGAGCACAGACCAGAAAAGCTTTATTTTCTTTCTCTCCCTTCAGAAAGCACTGAGGGATCTTTAAATTTCCACTTGAATAATCACCAGAAATGGACCCAAGTAGAGTTTTGGCTTTTTTGTCATGCTTTTTTTAAATAGGTCATTTTCTCGTTTGGCTTTTGAAAACTGTTATCTGAAGCATGTCCTGATAACACAGTTGATGCCAATTATGCTCTCTCTGCCCTCTCCTGGGCAATTCTGTTCATTTATTAATTTGTTCTGAAGTGGCTAATACATTGTGCCCTGACTGCCTGAGAGATGCAGCAGTGATCTGTATACTGCTATTATATTCCACTCTATTCAAGATCTCTTTCTTCAGCCGAGACACCATCTGGACCACACACCATATCTGGGTTTGAGAGCTCACTCAAAACCAAGAACGGAACATTTCTACCAAGCAGGTGACAACTGGGTAAAAAACCCCATCCAACAAAGACAAAGAAAACCAACTTCCCCCCCCCAAAAAAAAAAAAAACCTAACAAAAAAACCTCCAAACAACAACAAAACATACCCCAACCCCAACAAAACAAAAAACAAACAAACACATAAACAAAACCAAGAAAACACCTACACAAAACCTTTCACTTATTTGTCTTTAAGACCTATGAGAAACAAACATGGTAAATGCAGCAGGAAAAGATGAAAGTTCTTGGCACTGACACATCCCAAAGAGCTAAAGAGTGATAGAGCAGCACACAGCAACGCTAGACTGCAATAGATTTACAGTGTTGCACTCAAAGAGAAGGGCACTTTATTTGTCACTGGAATTAGTATAACAAGGGGGAAAGAAGACAGAGGACCAGGAAAGGGAAGGACATTCTATTCCCTCGTCTATTCAAAACTGACCAGAAATGCAATAAACTCTGAAATAAAACATTTTAGATAGCATGAGATGACAGCTTATACCCTTTAGAAACTGGTAACTGCTAGGTAAAATGGCCATAGATGTTATGTCACACAAGCTGTTTTTAAGTTAGAGAACAAAAGCTATCCCACTGTACATCATCAGTCTCAATGATACAAGGCAGCAAAGCCAACCCCAGAAATAGCATACGCAGGCAGGAATCAGCCAGGCTTGACACAGCTGAGTTGCCTGAGAGCAGAAGCCATTGGTTCCACAGAAGTGCCTGTCTTCTTCCTGCCAACCTGGCATTTAGTACCATCCACCAGTGCATGGGGTGACAAGTAATGTTGGTCAAGTGTGAAGCTTTTACAGCCTTGGCTTCCCTGAAGAGGGAGACAGGCAACATAGTCTCCTAGACTGTAAGATCTTGGAAGTTGTTTTGTTGAGAAAAATATACACACCATGTACTTTCTCTGGAAAACTGAGGGCATTGAAGTGGTGGCTGTAAAGGTGATTCCTTGTTTCTAACAGGCCTTTTTTAAAACAACCTTTCAGAAACCTTCATCTACTGAACAGATGAGATGAACAGATGGGTTACTGAGTTCATCTGTACCTGAGGACAAGTACTAATAAACTGGTCTTCACAGACTGGTAGGAGACCTTTTGGACTTTGCCCACTTGGAGCAAAGCAGTGAGGTCTCTTTTTGCAGGAGCTGATATGCATTCATGCCACTGTATGCACCTATGCTGGTGTCCTGAAATGTGTCATCTTGGACATACTGTCATATTACCACACCTATTTTCCATCCCTCTGCTAGCTTCTTTGGTGCAAGCTGTGGAAACTGCACTCAGTTCTGCTATGCAGTGCTGACATACCCTTAGATCTTCTGCACTCAGACAACAAGGGGCAAGTTGGCATCAGCATCTTGAATTTGTATTAGAAGTCTCTGTGTCCAGCATGTGTTACTGAATATATACACTATGATGCTCTGTATCAATGAGAAATACCTAAATACTGATGTCAAATACATTGTATTACCATAAGTCACATTCAGTGAATAACAAAGGATGGTTTTAGAAGGCTTGTTGACCGCAACCCAGATGGTTCCAGCCACCCAGGCACAGCTGAAAGCATTAGTCACAGACATCAAGACAAAAGTATCTCATGAGAGAATACTCATAAAGGGAAACAAATGGGCTGTGACATTCAAATATACTCAACATGAGACAGAAGAGAAAAAAACCTCAGGGATCCGCTGTTTAATAGATATAACTGGCATAGCAATTGATAAGATTATCTTCTCTTCCTGTTTCTCAAGACCGGTACTACATGCGTTTTCACTTCCTTCACTGTGGAGAGTATTCAATAATATCTGTTCATATTTCAAAAAATGTGCACTAAGATAACTAATGGAACATTGACCTGGAGGTATTCAGTAGTTTAATGGAAAATACCTTTTTCTTTAAACTGTTCACACATATATGCAGTAGCTAACAACAGACGAATGTAAGGAGACTTAGTATTCTCTCTCAAATGGAGAGAAACATGTATATTTATATCAGTAACTAAATAAGAAATCATGTCAAAATACTAAATCAATTTAAGTTTTTAGAAATGATAACAGATGTGATTTTAGATGTCTCTCCCTGGAAGTACTAAAGGGATTACTATAATTAATCATATGAAATCAAATACATAATTTGTAAACTTGAAGTCACACAACCCAAATACGGTTTCAGATAATTTCCCAAAGGATTATTAGCCTGTTTTGAATAGCTATACTTTTTTAAAGACTTGCCACATTTGACTCCAGAGGTGGTAATCTTCCAGAGGAGAAAGTGAAGCCATCGCTGTGTGTTGTGTTCTTGCACAATAAAAGCTACCAGTGCAGGCTCACAGCAGCTTGCATTCTGCATTCAGATGCAGTGGTGTAAATCTGGAACCACCATTAAAATTCACACAGTTGTTATGAATTGACATTAGTGTAAGCAGTGCATATTCCTTTTCATTAAAACTCTAAAGCATTTTGAAAACCCTCAGGTAAGAAGCGCTGTAAGAAATGTATGGCATATTAACAGTTATGGATGTGCACACTTTCACACATAGCAAGTGGGAGTATAAACTCCAAAGGACTATGGAAAGGGAATACTGGATCCTATGAGAGATGTAACACAAATCAGTTCAAATGCTGGGGAATGAAAACATTCTCCATACTCCCACACCTGCTCCAGTATATGCCTGGCCCAGCTCAAACTCCCTCAGTGGCTGTGTACATCTAAACTGGAGTTGAAAATCTGGTAGTCATGTACCACTGACTTGTGATCTCAAAGGTGTGCATACTGAGAAATACTGATATGGCCTCTGTTTTCATATTTATTCAAATGATATGAATATTCAAGCCCATCAAATTTACAGAGCATAGAGACATACTCCATACATTGTTTTACCCCTGCTATGCTGTTCCCATCCTAAAGCAGAGGAGCTGGGATACAGGTCACTAAAGCATGTCTAGTTAATGGCTGGAAGTCTGCCCTGCAGAGGCAGCTCTCAGCTCCCTCTTAAGTTCATACAAGTGTGGGAGTGAACAACAGCAGGGATCACTGCACTTTGGGTTATGCAAATACACATACCCAAATTTTCCTATTCATGTCACTTTATATTTACCATGCACAATTGTTTCTTGCACTTGCTTAGGAATGAACATTAATCATATTTTTAGGCCAGAGTAACTGTTTGAAGGGAGTCCTAATAATATTTTTTTTATCCTATCTTGCTTTTCCCTTCACTTTTGTTTTCTCAGTTTTGCTATTTCTTTTCTTTTGTGGCACTCCACCATCCTTCTCATCATGAAGGTCACCCCACCCTCTCTATTTGTAATTTTGGGGTTTTGTCATCCATTTTTTTACAGCTGCTTGCCAGAGTTGCCAGCTAGGGTGGCTCTGTCACTCATCTGCAGATCTCTTGTCAATTCAAATGGACTCCAACAGTTGCTCCAGCTCTATGTGTCATGTTGCTAAGTAACATGCTTATTGGAGAGGCTTTTTAGTAGTGGAAGTAGTGTTTTTAGGGAAGGTAAACTTTTTCTCGCATTGTAACCATTTTAAACAGACTTTCATATCATAATTCCTTTTGGTTCACAATAGAGGAAAACGTTGCTCAGGGGAGTGAAGGAGCAAAGCAAATGAATCCTGCTGTGGTACAGAGATAATGTGACATTTGCCTGCATGGGTATCACTATACAAAAAAACCTGACAGGTATAGCAACACAGCCTTATGCTTTGTGACTCGGAAAGCCCTGCATACAGAACCTCATCCTGATACTAAGTCTTCACATTCTTTGCCAAGTGACTAGAGGCAGAAAAATTAGAATTAGCCTTAGAAGCTAAGGAAACAGTGGGAATATTAATGTTCTAATTAAAAGAAAGGCATCTTTTATGCCCAGTGAAGACCAAGCCTTTGAAAGCAGAATGAAAGAAAATTGCAACTGTTGGGTACTAAAGGGATTTCTTTTTTATTATTATTATTTATTCTCCTAATGATATTAGATCAAAACAGTTAAATCCATTTTAGAGAAAGAAATTTTACTATAAGCAGTTATTTATATTGGGGATGGCTGTCAAAAAAAAAAGGCTTATGAGTTAGGTGACCTTTGGTGAGTAATTTATCCTCTGTACTTAATTCTCCTAGTCTAAATTTTAAGTGTTTCCTTCCTAGCTCATAGGATTCACCACAGCAGAGTCAATTAGCATTTCCAAAAATATGGAGATCTTCCAGTGGAAGGTGCTACGTAAATATAAATTCATATTTTAAAGGAATAGAAGTTCAAACAGAAATATTCTTGGACTTGTACAAGGCACTTTTGGTCTCCACTTATTTTTGAACTATTTCAGCTCTTCCCCAAGTGTATGACTGAAATATTCAAAGTATGTACACAGATTTTGTCTTTATGAGAGATACCAGTCTGAAAGGTACAAAGTTGGAAGCAATCTAACCACAGAGGAGATCCAAAGTTAGTGTTAAAAAAGCACAGTCAGTGACTATGCCTAACAGACAATGCCCCTCCTAATCCTGACTCAGTAGGTTTTCTCCTAATGTTTGCGTAGTTACCTCTTTTAATCCAGATGTTTAGACACTTGTCTCATTCAAAAGTAGAGTCTTATGCATCTCTAAGGGATTGTTTCTCTGCTTAGATTTAGGCAAGTAAGAAAGCAAAAGGATGAAGATTACAGTCTGTCAAATAGGATTTATTTCTTCTATGAGTGAAATACATTTCAACAATTACTAAAAGGAAGTCCCTTGCTCTAAAGAAGTTAGGGCATCAGGAAAAAAAGAGCAATAACAAGTGATGTGGAAAATTTGTTTATATTCTGGGCTTCACTCCTTCCAAAATTAGTTTGCTGAGGCTTAACAAAATTAAATTTAACAATCAGCAGGAAAGTAAGCCAAAAAAAGAGGTTCAATATTTAGTAAATCAATGTATTCATTACAGCAGGGTCTTATGACTTTCACCACATGCACTAGGGAAAAGGAATTAGGATAAACCATTTTCATCCCTTTGGGTTCAAGAACATTCTCATAAATCTAAAAAGTTTCAACCACTGAAGTCCCTAAGGACTTGAAAAAGGAATCTTTAGAAAGGGGAGGGTGTGGACTGAGGGGGTAGAGGAAGGATCTAGAGAATTACAGAGTAGTTGACTTCAATTCCCAGAAAGATTCTGGAACAAACTCTTAAACAATCAATTCAAAAGCAGCAGAAGACAGTAAGATGATAAAAGACAGCCCACTTGAGTGTGTTAAGAACTGATGATGTCAAACCAATCTAATGTCCTTGTCTGCCAATATAATTGGCCTAATGGATTAAAGGGAAGCGATAGATATAATGTATCTTGCTTTAGCAAGGACTCAGAAACTGTCTTGAGAGACATTTTTCTAAAAAGGCTGAAGAAATATTACCTAGATCAATTGTTCTTACACCATAAATACAAATAACACTTCTACATGAACCACTTCAAAGTGACATGCAGCAGCAACTGCTCTTGTGCCAAAACCAGTAGGTGTGAGACATGGCACTTCAGCCTTAACTGCAAGAGCAGGGTGAGACAGAAGACGTGGCTGCAATGGTCAGAGGGATTCAAGTGAGTGAAAGAAGGAGAAATGGGAAGTGAAGTGTGATAAAAGGAAATGGGCAGTGAAAAATAGCAGTAGGATCCCAGTTTAAGTACTTAAAGCTCACCTAGAGGAGCAGGGCATGTAGGGAACACCATGCCGGAGAGGCAGAGATGGTCAGATGATTATAGATCAGAAATCTGGACTGGTAAATTAGAGTGTACATGAATGTATTTTTGGCTGGGCAGCAGACTCACCTTATTGGACTGTGCATCCATTGTAACATTGATCTGCACCTACATTTTCAAGAGGTTTAGAATATGACAACTGATCTATAATGGAGTTAGTGCACTATTGCTCTGTCATAGCTGCTTGCAGTCCAGAAAATCTGGGCAAGTGTATAAAAAACTGAAGTTCAAAGGCAGAAGATAGCTTGACTATTATGATAAACTCTTTAATGTACACAGGAATTGAAATGACACCTAAGAAATTTGTAGAAATGCTTTCTTTCAAGGCTTCTAATGCCTTTGGTATTCATCTGTGAATGATTCTTTATGTGGCTTCAGAAGAGAGGATTATACTGGATAATCCTGTGAGGTCTTCTCCAGTCCTGCATTTCTGTGGGGTCATCATTCTGTTGGCAGTTTAAAGTAGTGACACTGCAGTCTTTGGACAAAGTCCAGTGAAATGAAGGGCAATTCTGTCACCAAAGCCCAGACTTGCAGGAGACAAGCAAGTTGAAAAGGCTGACCTCTGTTCCTCAGAGCCTCACCTGAAAAACATGTTAGCAGGAGGTCTGCCTTTTATCCACCCTCCTCTATTATTCTCAAAAATTTTAAAAGCAAAATGAAAAAAGCTATATTTGAGGAGTTAAGAATTTACTGCCAGGTTGTCAATGCTTTAACAGTCAAATGAAAATATAATAGTTACCGTTAGTCCAATTTCAGGAATACCAACCCTCTTTGTCCAAACTAACATTGAAAATAAACCCTTTAAAATTGTTATACAGGCAAGCCAACAAATACGGACCCCCTTTCCTGGTTGGGTATTAAGCTCATATTTTCAGCACAGCTTGGTAAATGCAGGCTGACAACTTTCTGACCCTCAAGCAGTAGAGGCAGGAGGCATTATGACAAACCACCAGCACCCTGCCGTCCTCAAAGGGAGGAGCATGATGCTTTCTTCCCCTCGGTCTTAGGACCACTTGTTTTCCTGCTGCTGGGCTGCCAGCTGCAGTTTAGCAGTGGCTCCCAGACTCCCAGTCACACGCACACACAAAGGGCAGTGGTTTGCCAGGCAATGGCTGGGGATGGGTGACCTCAGAGCTGATGCTGCAGCAGAAGAGCAGCAGTCACTGACAACAGTGTAGGGTTTAAACCAGTGACACCCAGCTCAAGCCATGGTGAGGGTGAGCCCCTGCACTGCTGGGCCAGTGCACAGATGGGGGCCTTATCAAAGCAGGCAAAACAATCTAAACCTGGGGAATTTTACTTAGTTTAGTTTAGTGACAATGTATATAAACTTTTAACTACTCATTCGGGGATATAGGTATAAAGAAAAGAAAATGTACCAGGGAAACAATTTTCTATTCCTTTCCCTGGGTTCAGCTTCAGCCCAACACCTCTCCCCTCTCCAGTACCTCCACTCCACCCTTCCTCATCCCAGCTCCCTTGTGTTCAACACGCCCTCCACACTCCAGCCCTCCTAATCCCTTGGGTGAGGTGATGATTGGCACAGGAGGTTGAAGTCTGGATGTAATGGTTTCTCTCTGTCTCTCCTTGCTTCTTGTTTTCTTCTACAGCCCCTTACTTTTTACTGTCCCTCTACTCATCCAGAGGCAGCCCATGGCTGGAGTTCCTCAGGAGTGTCTCTGCTCTGGCATATGTCACCCATGGCCACAGTCCCCTCAGAGGCACTCCAAGGTACTCTGTCATAGAGTACTCCTTTCCAAGAGTGGAACTCCAGCCGTGTCCCCTTCTGCACATCTCCTTCTGTGTCTCGTCAGGTGTGTCCTTACTCGTGAGGGAAGTTCACAGGTATCTCTTGCCTCTGACAGCTTCCACCCTTCTTAAACACATGCTCCAGCTGGCTGCAGTTTTGGGGCACAGTGTGGTGTTCCCAGCTGCGACCAAGCCATATGCAACTAGTCACAATCCCCCAAGCCTGCATTGCACACACTCCCCCAGGTATGCTCAACTGAAACTTCAACAGAAAAAATTAATATTCAAGACAAACCTACACATTCTAAGTAATAGAACAGAACAGGGGTTCAGGAGACTTCGTGGACTAAGAATTGGCATTGAGAAAGGAAAAGGGTCCCCTGTGTGGGCTCCCTAAGCCTGCTTTAAACATAAAAATCAAATGGTTCCCAGATAAAATTGCATAGGATTTCAGCTCTGAAGGACTGAAGGCTGAAAATGTGGTTAAAGGTGGTTAATAGTGATAGAGAAATGTTCCTTTAGCAACTTGGTATTTTTACTTTTTACTCTTTTTTAAAGTGTTTTGAGAAATCCCAGTGTTACAGTGAAAACTCTGTGGATTCCTTCTTCAAATATTTCATACATTTGGCATGATATCTTTAATTAGTCAATCTCTATAGACTGACCAGTACAACCAATTGAAACTGGCACAGCATAGTATATTTAAAAAAAATCTGCTACTAATGCTATGTATGTTCCTTAAAAGAAGATTAATCCTTCAGAATAGCAAAAGTCTATTTAATTAGGAGCAATGGAATCCAATTAGAAGGAAAAAAATCAAAGAATCAGCAAATATCCCTAACACTGACATCTATTTGGCTGGGGAATGGCATCTCAAGGAAAATGGTGTGCACTCCATCTTTTGTTCATTTAAATGTTCAGAACTTCAATGATTGTTCAATATAAAGCAACCCTGTACAGAGTGTGAATTACAGCCTTACTTCATCTATTTGTATATCATATTTCTTGAATTCAAAGAAGAGAGGTTTTCACATAAAGCATACAATCCATTATTTATTTTCTCAATATAGATTAGATGGTAAGAAAGAAATAGTTATAGATATCTACAGCAATTTAGGGCCTTTTTGTGTTGATTTATTGATGGCTACTTAAGATTTCATCTGCACTAAAAGATGCAAATCTTCACCCGAGGTTGCAGTCATTGCTTTCAAATCACCAGGTATGTTCCATCAATATTTATGGATGCTACCTCCATAAAAATAAAAAACCACAACATAGGCATGGAATACAAAGCTGCTCTACAGTATACCTTCCTTTCAGTATACACTGAAATGATCATTGGTTTCTATAAAATAAAGCTGTGTCAGTTAATCAGTTTCTTGAATGACTGGCTTTAACCTGATGGCAATTCTTTAGAAATAGGTGGCTTCAGCCACTCACAAGGGACAATCTGCTCAGTACCTCACCAGTTTATTCTCACCCATAGCCAATGAGGGAAATTATTTTCCTTCTGGTTTAATGACCTCTGATTGCACTGTCCACAGTTTTGCTAGCCTGACCTCACAACATGGATTGGTCTCATGCAGATGCTGTCAAGTTAAGGAGTCAGTTGACTCAGCATTTGTTTTGAAAAAAGAAACAAAGGTATTTTTAAATGGAATAATAGGAACAAACATACCTCTTATAACATGTTAAAGAACAGAGGGTAATTTTTAAATTATTTTAATAGACAAAATAGTCTTGAGGGGTCAATTCCTTTTGTGCTAACAGAGACAGGCTGAAGTACAACATCACAGAATATGCTCTATTGTCTCTGCAGATTGGTAGTGGCTCCCCTCTCCTTGACC
Organism: Pithys albifrons albifrons; assembly: GCF_047495875.1. NCBI lineage: Eukaryota > Metazoa > Chordata > Aves > Passeriformes > Thamnophilidae > Pithys > Pithys albifrons. Next base: position 27,610,949 of record NC_092459.1, read on the forward strand.
CTGCATTGCTTCTATTGAGACTTGTAGTTTTGTAGTGATGAAGGGAAGCCAAGGCAAGACATAGCATCTGTATCAAGACTTAATGAGTTGGATAAAATTAAATACTGAACTTCAGATTTTATAGCCATTTAACATTTCCCATAGTCTCACCTGAGCAAAGGAAAGCCATTTTTGTTGAAAGCTCATGGAGGAAAACAAACTCATCTGAAAGTAATTCATCAGCAGTTAAATCCCTTCTTAAGTCTGAAAATGGAGATTTACTTCTAAGAATACTCTTAATTTTATCAAGAGATCATTGTGCAGATCCTGAGGCAAATGCAGTATGATTCTGTAAGAAAGACCTTCAAATCTAGAGGTACATGTATAAATAAACAGGCTTCAGTTAGAAATGTTATAATTAAGAGCTGGTTGAGGAAGACAGTTCATGTTTATAGGCTGGGACTTATCTTGAAGCACCTTAGAAAATAAGCCATATGCATCAAATGGCAGTAGAAATAGTGGTATGTTTACTTACACAAAAGTCCCTTGTTCTCAGGGACTTATCGGGCACTTTAGAAAAACAGACGAGAACATTTCTATATAACCTCAGTAAATTATCATCTTTATTGCTCCACCAGCATTTTTTCCCTTTTACCTGGTCTTAATCCAGACTGTGTATTAATTAATCACCATTATATAAATCTTAAATCACATTGCAGAGTACTTAGGATTCAGCCCATTGGTTAGTAATTAACCTACCTTGCCTTTAGCCATAAACCTTTACATTGCAGCCCTGCTTTTGATATATGAATCAACAAGTCTGAAAGTCTTAAACTCTGTTCAGATTAATAGCTGACCAAATACAAAGCAGATTTTTTCATTTAAAGACACCACCTACTCTTTGAAACTTACTGCTTTCTCAAAGGTAGGTTACCATGACACATAACTGTAACTTAAGTCACCGTGAAAATTAGGATTTCGCATACAAATGACAGTGATAAGATTCCTATTGATTTGCCATCTCTTGAAAGTTGGTATGTTCTGCATATTCCTGCCAGGAAAGCTCTGCAGGTTTCTGCTGATCTGTTAGGGTAATGCAAGGCAACCATCTGCATCTTCTTTTTGCTTTTAAGAGCACAACCTGTCAGTTTAAGAAAGAACAGGCTACTGAAAAAGCACAACCTGTCAGTTTAAGAAAGAACAGGCTACTGAACATTTGCATCCTTTCAAGTTGTTTACCTGACCTGTCTCAGCCATCCCTCTGGACTTTGAGCACCTCTGGCAACATCTTTGTGCCTGTAGGATATAGGGATTAGTGAGAACTATGCCAAGTAATGTTGAGGTTGGACCATTTCGATTCTACCTTGCCACATATCTAGTAACTGCATTGTTCCTCCTCCAACTACAGCAGAGCTGGCTGGTTGCTCCTACCAGCCTATGGCTTCTGACTTCCTTTCTGGAATCCTCTCACTTCTGATAACACAAGAAGAAGTTCTTCCTTGCCTCCTTCCTTTTCAGCCTGAAGGTGCCCTTCCCCAAAGAGAGGCTGAGCCATTTTGCTGTTCATTTGTACTCACTCTTTGCTTTGGACAGTGTGCAAGCAGCACCTGACTTTTTTGTAAGGCAGTGGTGACAGGAGCAGACTGAGCTTTATATGGAACCACCAGCAACTGGTGTCAGGAATAATCATACCTATTTATGCAGTAGGGGCCAGAACTGAAACGAAAACAATATTTCCTGTAGGCCACCCCTTTTTGCTCCCTCCCTTTCATGCAGAACAGAATTTTGGTTCTGGCAAGCACTGATTAAACAAAAGAGGGTGAGGAAGCAAAGGTACATGATAAACAGAGGGAGGGAGAAAGGGGATTTAAGAAGAGAAATGGACCTTCAGCTGAAGCCCTTTGATAGATGGCACAGTAGCAAGCCTCAAAGGAGTCAAAATCTAAGTATAATAATGAATCTTTTAATTATATTTCTGAAACTAGAAATTTTGAGGACCTAACTGGATCTGGATAAAATACTCATCTCTTTCAGCCCACTTAAATTACTAATATTTTAATTATATTTAATTTCCAGTTGACTACAAGCAATTCATTTGGTTTCATCACAATGAAATTGCTAAGATTATTGGGGGGTGGGGGGAATTAAAAAAGTAAAAGGGTATATGGAATGATTCTTGGCTCCTGTGTAGACACTGGGGGAAATTAAAGGCATAGTAGCCTAAAAGCAGTTCCTATCTTATCAAATTTCTCCTAAAGTGAAATATTTTAATAACAAAATATCTGCTTGCTGAAGTTATGCACTTCCACAAAATTAGAATGACCTTAAAACAAGATCATTTCTAAGATAATTTATTTCACTGTGCCCCTTTAAAATAAAAAAATAATGTAATGCTCATTAGATCATTGCTTGCATCAGCTTTTTTGGACTCTTTATTGATATTTTTCACCTCCCACAGCCTCATTATCAGACTGGCAAGGTTCTTGCTTATTTTTCTCATTCCTTGTGGAATACACAGATTTCAGATCATTTTTATCCTGTACTTCACTTACTTTCCATGCTGGAATTAATCATTCTCTTTACACACTTGAAAAGCTTGGAAAATGTACCACCTAAGATTTACTCATTTAAAGAAATTACCTTCAGTATGATTAATAAAAGAGTACATTACTGACACGTGGAGGTGGTTTTATTTATTTGATATTCTTTTCTGACCAGCAGTGGCATAATAGCAGGAATATTAAAAAGGAACAGGGAACTGACATCACCCTACTTTTACAGGACAAGTATTCTTATGGAAAAAGAGCAAACTTTTCCTAGAGGGAGAGCATGTTTTTGGCAAGGCCTAGAGCTGTGACTCAGGGGATCAAAAGTCATTTTCCTATTCCAACCACAGATTTCCTCCGTTATCTTGTATAAGACTGCTTAAGCTGTGTGTCTGAGCAAAAGTTAAAAATATCTTCCTTCCTTTGACTGCTGTCATGACTATTTGTCACATGCTCTTCAAGGGAAAAGTGTTTCACCTCTTCGTGCATGTATCTACAGGGAGGGACTAAGCTGCCAGGCAGGCAGACACAGCCTCTGGTTCTCCCTCAGCTCAGCACAAGGGGAACACAATAACCAGAATTCACTGCTCAGTTAAGTCCTGTTCAGTGAGCACTAGCTGGTCTCCCAGGCTTTTGGAACACACTTGTTAGATACCCACAGAGTACTCACTACATAGTGCTGTGGTATATTTTGGAGCTGAGTTCATACAGATTTCTGCTGTTTGGATTACCTAACCAACAAACTGATGAATCTCATACAGAGGTTATTTTTCTTTATATTGCCACAATTAAGCCTAGTATGTTTTTCCAAAATACCACGGGGAAAAATAACAATGATTAATTATCAGGAACCTATGTATTTTACTATGTCTAATTACAAATAGATACAGATTTAGCTAGATATATATGCTTCTCTAATGCAGGCTTATTGTTGCTATTAATTTGACAAGTTGAAATGCATCCATACTTGCTCTAATAGTTAAGCTTAAATCCAGAATTTTGCAGTTTAAGTTATAGTTAAGTTAAAGAATACATGCACACACATACAGACATGTACACTTAAAAAATTAGTTAGAATAGTACTTTAGCTTTGTCTTTTTATGGTGTCCACTAAAGGAAGTGTCTTTACAGAATATATGGCATGACACAGGATATTCTAAACCTGGAAGTGAAAAATAACCTTAGGAAAAGTAGTTCTAGCTGAAAAGCTGTTCTTTTTCTGGTAGACATCAACCTCTGCTGACTCTAACAATTTCTGAATATGACCCAGAAAGTCAAAGTGTGAGTAGACTTCAGACTGAGACACCTACTTACAAGTATATGAGGTTCTAAGTTCCTACTATGATCAAGGAAGATCTACCCAGTACAATCAGTGGTGACTCCGTATTAGATCCAGTCACTTAGACATCTGAATTTGGGTAGCTACATTTTAAACTTTGTTAGCTGTGTTGATTAAGTTCACAATAATCTGGGCTGAATCCAGCCTTTTTATCTCCAGCTGACTATTCCCACAGAGTATGTGTTCTATTAGTGAAAACTGATGTCTTGCAATCATCTGGAAACCACTAAACAATTTGGGTAGCCTTGTAATAAGCAGCACTGCAAGGTTCTACTTCATGTGTGTGCTGCCCCTGTCAGAGTTGTTTGTGTTTTGCAGAAGTTATACTCGTAGTTACACCTCCAGGGCTAATGAAGCCTTGAAATGGTTGATTCACAGCTCAAGGAGAAAGATCTACACACAGAAAACACTTGTAATGCTGCCCATAAAATGCTGCCCAGGATACTGCAAAATTATTATTTAAGAGAAAACAAGGATTCAGTATCACAGCCAGATGCAACATCAAATCAAAAGTCTTGATCAAAAGGTGTCTGAAGTATCATCTTAGCCTCCCCACCCTGACTGATGCTTTCTCCAACTCATTAGCATCAGCACAGTATGGTCCCTTGCCTGGAATTTTGTCAAATATGCCTTGATCAGCCTTGGATGATGGCCTGAGTCTCTTAGGTTGACATGGTGATAGAAAGCTGAGTGCCAGTAGCACAGCCAAATCATTGCAGTCCTTTCCACATTGTTACCCATTCTTGTGGCCCAGTAGAGAAATCAGCACCCAGCTTGATAGAAGAGGACAAAAAATAAATGAAACTACTGGTGGCATTCATAAACTGTGCGGTGAGTAAAGTACCCCCAACCATGTATAATGATAATACTGTCAATAATGGTTCATAAAATTTGTAACTTCCTCATAAAACTTCTTCAGCCAATCTCAAAACATGACAACAGAAAGTTGACATTATTTAGGGTGATGTAGGAAATTGAGAGCTACTTCTCGTTCTGGGGGTAGTTTTGTCACTGAGTTCAATAAGCAAAGATTGTGAAGGTCCAATAATCAGATGGACATTAAAGAACATTTCAAACATTAAGTTTAGGGTCTGAAGAGCCTACAAGGCCCCAAGTCTAATAATTATTTTTACATTTTGTTTTCTTTGGAATGCTTACAGAATTACTGTGGTCTCCTACTGAACATTCAAAGCTTGAGAACTCTCCATCTGTTGCTGATAGCTGGGGTCCCAACTGTTCACATTTTCAGGAGTGTGCCAAAGCATTGAGTCACTCATTTATTACCTCCAGCATACTGTTTTCAGAAGTGTTTAGGGAGCTCAGCCTCACAAAGTCATTTCTTTGTGGTTATTTATCTTTGTAGGAGGAGACAGAGCTAAATGGAAGTGAGGTTCACAAAAGTAATGTTTCCATTTCTTATAATTAATTGTCCTAGTTCAGCAGGTGGGACCAGTTTAGCACTGTGTGGATGTGACCAAAGCTGTGTATTCTACACCCTCTATTCATTTCCCATGAACTGTTAACAATGGACCATTTTCAGTAGCTGCCCAGGGCACACCCAAAACCTCAGGCTGAAAGCTGGTCGTTACAGAAGGCTGTGAGATAAGAGTTGTGATAACTCCTGTCCAGGAAGTTGTTAGCACCTCCACACCCAGCCTGAGGTGTCATGTCTCCTAATGGGCCACCAATGATTCCAAAATACCCCATGACTCACAGAGTCAGATCACTCATTGTGTAATTCCCCGTCCTGGGAGAGGGACTGGGCGGCCCCACCTGGACCTCAGGAGATATAATCTTGGGGATTTGGGGACTTGGGGGACCATGCGTCAGATCCAGAGGAGGACCAGAACCTCAACAGGAGGAGACCACCACTCTCGACCAGGCTTCAGCCATTATCTGCATCAACAGGTTTCTTGCTTCCTTTTACTTTGGACTTGAAGGAACCACATGGGGTTCAGCACAGGGGCTACAAAACCCTTTGTGTTTGTACCCCAGGGTATTTGGTTACACTTCTTGGGTTTTGCGGGTTCAAGCCAATTTCTTTTTGTAACATTGCATTTATTGGGATATTTTTTTATTAAATTGTGACTCTGACTTATAATCTCTTTTGTGTTGGGTTCATTTCTCCTACTGGTTTACCTTTAAACCAGTACATTAATGTATTTAATCTTACCATCAACTAATCAGGAACTTTTCTCATTTTACTCACTTGTCCTCAACAAGAGGTCTTTTAGGATTATCATGGAACTTTAAGAATTGTAATTTATATTATTTCATGTTTATGATACTTCCAACAGATTTGCAAACACTGAGACACTGTGCAAACAAATATAAGATGTAACACCAAAGCACTGCAAACTGAAAAGACCATTGATTTGCTATTTATTCTTTAGTACATTACTCAATTTATTCCAGCACTTTTTGTGTCTGTTTATTATAGCTCTCCTTAAAGTTTACCTTTAAAACTGGCACTTAGTAACAGGTTCCTGACCTAAAGTGTACCTGCAATATCCAATACTCAATACAGAGATGTATAATCCAAGGAAACACAGAAACAGATCATTTTAATATTCAAACTCATCAATATAGCCAGTATCAATGCCTCAAAGATAATTTGAATCAGTTACATGTATGTAATAGGATAAAACTAAAAGTATCCTTCAGGAATCTTTCTTCATTTCAGAAGAGATCAGAATCTATTCCCTTCTAATCCAGGTCATGCTAACATTACTCAATGCACAGACATATAGCATTTCACTTGCTTTCATCTGTGAAGGGTGGTGCAAAGATCCCTGTGCCAAGGAAGAATAAGGCTGTCAGCCTATATATTGCCATTCAAATATAGTATGGACATCCAACCAATATCTGAAGGCAGAATATGCCATCTGACACTTTTTCCAAATCTACAGGCTGTCTCAGCTTGGATGTGCATTGTGAAAAAAGGAGATACAGGCTTTCTAGATACCAGCTCACTCTTGCAGGGCCATTTTGATTTTTTTACTGCACTTCAGAAGGTTGCTGTATGCACACAACCTTGAATAATGGGGTGGGAATACTTAAGAATATATGTCTCATTACCATAGTATGTACAAACTTCAGTCTTAATTAAGCAAATACTTCTATACTTTTCTGTAACTGAAGAACTAAGACACTGAGTGGAACTGTGACTCAGGTACAGTGTATTTGAAGTTAGTGCCTAACTCCAGGAACTGGCCTATCATTTGATACTTCTCCCCTTATATCTTTACAAGAAAAATTCAAATTTACATGACAATATGCAGCATCATCAGCCTGGCAAAGGCTATCGAGTATGATTTAATTTGCCTATGAAGCTTTTCCAACCATTACAGTCAAAGGAACTATTTCATCCACATAATATGGTCCTCAGACCTTGACGTACTTACAAATCCGCTTATTATTTTATGAGAGTAACAGCATTGCAGCCAAGAAGGTCATCAGAAATACACCAATATGCATATCTGTAGGATTTGTCATTAACCATACAAGCAATAATCTTAATCTTCTCCAAAATATTCTATTAGCAACCACAATTAGCCAATAGCTTCATGTCACAGTCCTGACTCCTTCCCTTGCCACAGACACTGTGCCACATGTCCTTGTCTGACATGGTACAGGTCTAAAAGGACATGATTATGGCCTTCCTGTCTCTCCTTTGCATCAAGATTCATTTAGTCTGTATGAGAATATACATGAGAGAAAAAAAATTAAAAAAAAACCCACAAACCAACAGTTAAAATAGTCAGGACTAGAACAGTAAAGCCCAGAAAATGTGGTGAGTGTGAAAACAACGGGCATGTACTGTCATAGCATGAAGTGAACAACACATGGAACATGTAAAAATTTGAATAAAATTAACACCTATCCCTCCCCTCATTGTAGGACTTGGAGCTCAGAGGCTGCTTCCACATGTTGCAGGCAAAAGAATAATTTGATTTAACTTTTTGACATTACCATATTCCTTTCACATCTCTACCCCTACAGTTAAAGTAGAGTGAAAACAACTGATGGAGCCACATAAATAAAGCATTAGCCTGAATAACATCATTGTTTTGGTACTGTCTGCCACTGCTCAAAGGAAAAAAAAAAGTTTGATTTATATTACCTTAGTTACTTCTTTTACCTTTGTTCACTAAATAAAGCAGTAAAGAAAATCCTTCTGCAGATTATTCTCTCTTTCTACATAGAGCATGTTTCTATGCATGATTCAAAATGAAATGACAGAATTTTTCTGGGACCTTACACTAAAATACTGTTGACTCTTTAGTCAAGTAGTGATACAGCCTAAATCTTTAGGGTGAGATGTTTTCTATAGCAAACCATGGGAACAGGAATGTGGGGAAGAGGACACAGGGAGGTTTGCCACCCAGCAGTGAGGGAGAAAGGCTTCCAATCAACAGGACTCTCCATTCCATATCACAGAGGGGTTGTTACCCTGCATATTAGGTAATCAGATGCTTTCAATTGCTCATAATCCATCAAGATTTTCAGCTGGTAGATGAGCATAACAAAGCTGGATTCAGAGACACAGCAATTTATCCAGCTAAGGACCTAGCTTAATTAAATTCAGCCAAAGAGGGTTTTAACCATGTGCTCTGATGATATAACTGGGTAACACATAGCTAGAAGAGTCAAATCTTTTGCTCAAAGTTGCAACTGTTTTTCTGCACAGTGGATGAGAACACTGCCTTAGTTCCAGGACAAAAGCAGGCCTGGATGCAGAAGATCCCATAGAAGGCTTTTTATTTTCTAGCATTCTAGTTCTAACTTGTTTCTTAAAAGTTTTTGGATTTGGAGGTCATATCTAATTGTCAGCCTCATATGCATGTGAGAGAGATACTTTAGTTTTAATTAACATAAATAATTACAGGTACATAAAAAGGCAAGCCCCAAAAACATCTCATAAGAAAACATTGTTTGTGCCATGTGTTTCTGTGCATCAAATTGATTTTCAGTTCACACAACCTCTTTAATTTCTCCAATTACAAACCTCAGCCTAATTTGCAGCACACATACACAGCAGGTGAAGATGTGAAAAGGGCAGTTGCTTTTGACAAATGTTGTGAATCTCCCTTTTATTTTTAATACTGAACCATAATCTGCACAGATGATAAGGTAATTAAAGCATAATGAATGTAGGTTAAATTATAATGACGGTATGGTTTAGGAAAAAGACGCATCAGAGCAGCATATTAATGCTTGAGAACAGGAGACAGTCATTATGCCTTACCAGGCCACTGACAGATGGCTACAAACTGTAAACTGTTAAGGAATTTTCAAACTGAATTGGACACAGTGATCTTCATAAAAGAAGCACCAAGCAAATTCTTTATCATAATTAAAACAAGGGCAGACTTGTACCTTAAGCTGCAAGTGCAATTGTATAAGCATGGGGAAAAACGTATTCATCTCTCAAAACACTGAATCCCTTCCCAAGTAGGATCCTCTGTATACTCAAGAATACACCTGTTGCTTTAGTTCAATCCCTGCCATGGTGGCCATTAAATTTCAAATTAGCTTCAAACAACCATCCATATCCTAAACTCTACAATGATTCAGAGCAAACAGCCTGTGACAAGCCAACAGTGCACGAGACAAAACAAGGACGGCCCAAGTGTGTATGTTGGCACTGTTGTTGCTCTCTCAAGCCCTTGTGCAGACTGAGAGGTAACCATATCCAACTCTGAATCTGTCCTCTGAGAGGAGGTTTGCAGGACAGGCACAGAAGACTTCAGTTTAGCAAACCTAATGGTGGAATAAAAGCTTGGGAAGCGGACAAGGGAGTTAATGCATCTGTTCTTCCTTACTCACTTAAAAACTATGGCTAAATGACGAGCTCCACAAAATGGTTTCAGATATGCATAATTGAGTCTACTAAATGTTTTAGCATTTTATGAGTAATTCTTAGAGTAGGACTTCACTGTAATGTATTATTACAGGCTTCACTATATAATCTCTCCTACTAAAATTTAGCTGACAATCCTATTTCATTTTTTCCTTTGGCACTTCGTTTAGATTTCCATCTTAAGTGGGACTTTAAGATACACTTTGGCAGAAAGCTTCCCTGCACAGAACATCCCATTTAAAAATTAATACCTTGCTGGCTCCGCTCATCAAAACTGGAAGAGTTTACGTTAGTGTTTTAAAACCAGAGTGCATGGTTCATTAAAAATCCAGCTTCACTGAGCTTAAAAGAGAGGGGAATGCAAATGGGTGCAAGGGAGACTGAGCTATTACTTTTATTTCTTTCCTACTCCCAAAGAATATGATTCATTTACACTGCAACCTTTAAACATGTCCTTTTTAATGTGGCCCACTACACATAAGAACAAAGTTATCTCTGCTGTTATATATTTCATATGGTCCCATACTAAAGAACACAAGAATTCAAGGACCATTCTTTTAAATTACTGCCACTCTGCTTCGACTATCTCATACCATGCTACTAGACTCTAAACAAGTAAATTCTAAAACCCTAGTGTAAGCAATGGTCCAATTTAAAAAATGGTATAAAACAAGGTTGTAACACACATAGCCTAAGAGATACAGATCTTATACTAGAGAATGTTATGAAGATACGAAATTCCTCTACTTAAGCCTCAACAGATCATCTCTTGTGAGTCCAGAAATACCACTGTTATATAGATCTATGCTACTACTTTCACCAGTGTAGATCAACATGAGTTTCTTCCACGTATTTCTGAGTATATGAAACTCCATTTCACACAAGCTAAAACTTAAATAATTATTCTTTGCAAGCATGCTGTTGGCATCAACAAGGGGCGGCTCAGCTAAACTACCTAGAGATTTCCTCTGAAAGCAAAATCAGCACAAACCATGACTGTTTTGGACTCTAATTTACCTTCGTGAATGGAGTTATTGACTACACAGTCCTTATCCATCCTTCAAGCATTCCACCCCTCTAAGGCAGCATTCAGTTTCCTAAACAAGGATCTTGATTGGATCAATTCACCTGCACACTGCTGAGGACCTCAGAGGTACCTCCACATCCAATATGTCACTACAGTCTAGCTGCCTTAGTTATGCAGATTTATTTACAAGACTTAGGAAACTCTTCCAGAACAGGAAGAGACTCCCTCAAGGGTGAGGAGTCTCCTTCTCTGCTGTTCTCCAACTAGAAAGAGATTAGACAGGGCTCAGGCAACATCAGCTATACCAGCTGGATTTGCCACTGAGCAGGCAGAATAAAGTTATTGCAAACACTGTGGGAGCCAAGTACCACATTTACTACTCAATGTCTAGCCTAGTTTAACTTGACATGTCCTAGCAGAAAGAATTCATAATGTACAGGAGCACTAGTGACAGAAAAACTCCTTAACGACACCTTATTTTGCGTAAATTTTATTTGTCTACTGAACATGTTAATTTAAGAATTAATTATATTAATTATATAATATTATATATTATATCATTAATTATTGAAATTGTCTTCACCAAGCTGGTGTCAACACATAAACTTGTTGCCATGTCAATATTTCCTTTGCAATTTTCCATACGCAAACAATACTTACAAAATCAAACACAAAGATACTGTTTTTATTTGTCTTTAACTAAAGTTGCCAGCTTATTCTAGAAGACAAGGTGACTTCTATTTCAGCATAATTGGTATGCAACTCACATCAGGTGTGTTTCTTATGTCTACATTTTTCCTGGCTGCATTTCTGTAAAGTTAAGAGCTGACTTTCTCATTTAAGTTCCCTGACTCAATTGAGCAAATTGTGATATAGTCCCTTTGCCAGAAAAATATTTTATTCTTTTGGTAGCCAGCACAAAAAAAATTGTACTTTATTACACCAAAGGCAAAATAAAATCTTACCTAAAACCTTCTAAACTGAACTTCAAATGGGATCGGCCATCTGTGGCTAGTGGAGAGTTCTCTGTCCAGTGAAACCTCCACACTTTGAATGCTCCAGCAGCTTGGATGCTTTTTCTTACCACAAAAAAAGGGCCAAAGGTTTATGCTGCCATCCAGAGGGCTGGAGAAATGGTCTGACAGAGCTCACCTCATGAAGAACAAAGGGAAGTACAAGATCCTGCAGCTGGGGAGGAACAACCCCAGGTACCACTGTATGCTGGGGAACCACCACTAGGAAAGTAACTTTGCAGAAAAGGATCTGGAGGATGTGGTGACCACAAGGAAGCAATTCTCCTGTGAGAGTGATCAAACACTGGAACAGGTTGCCTGGTGAGGTTGTGGCATCTCCATTTAGTTGGAGATATTCAAAAGCCATCTGGATACAGTCCTGGGCAAGCAGCTCTAGGGGATCCTGCTTGAGCAGATATGTTGCACTAGGTGACCTCCAGAGTCCCTTCCAATCCCAACCATCTCACAACTTCTTGAAAAAAGTCTTGGTAACAGCTTCTCTTGCTCTCAGAATTCAAACTGGATTTCCACATGCTGTAATGACAAACTGATGTAAAGGTGAGATTAACAAGGCTTTTCCAAGACATCAAGTTCTAACTGTAGATACTGAAGGTAAGAAAGTATTATTAAAGGAAGCTATGAGATTAGTCTGTGTGGTGGATTAGCCTTGGCTAACAGCCAAACATCTACCCAGCTGCTCACCCTTCTCCTGCTCCCTCCAGTCAGCACAAGAGGGGGAGAAAATAGGACACTGGAACAACACCCTTCCTTCCCCTCCCCCTAGCCTCCACCTCCTCTTCCCAGGCTGACTCCACATTTACAGTCACCTCCTTCACTCTCAACTTTTCTACCTTTTCCCTCACTCTGACCCACACAGGAGGATGGGGAATGGTGTCTGGGGTCAGTACATAACAGCTCCTCTTGTCCACTCCTTCCCCTTCACTTTTTCCTCTGCTCCAGCACCGGCTCTGCATGGGCTGCAGCTGCTTCAGGCTGTATCCACCTGCTTTGGCAAGGGATCTCCCATGGGCTGCAGCCACAATAACTACTCTGCCATGGAGGTCCTCCTCTGACCCTGTGTTCCCATTTCCTCTCCCTGTGGCATTTTTTGCCCTTTCGTAATTATATTTACATCAAGGTGCATCCCCCTTGGCTGTGGGCTCGGCCATGCCCTGCAGTGGGTGGTCGGAGCTGGCTGGAACCAGCTGTGTCAGGCACGGGGCATCCCCAGCTGCCACACACAGAGTCCCCCTCAGTCTCCACTGCTGCCAGCATGGCATAATCTCTGTCATTTTGGAACACTATGTCACATTTTACCCCTTTTCCCCTCCAACTCTTCAATTAGTGTTTTCATCAGAATTACTTCTTGAGTGTGGCACACTGTTGAATCCAGACATTGGGGTTTGTAGCTGTCTGGTTCATTTGTTTTCCCTTTCTTCTATAAGAAAAGTTCAAAAGCATGAGAAAAATAGTTATGGAATAGGTGTGAGCAAAAAGGGATTTTTCCCTAGAGGAAGGACATCATCACTACCTGTAAGCAATTTTTGTTTTGGGGGTTACAGGAAATAAGCTATTCACATTAGAAACAAACTTTAGATTATGTTATGGATATCACTTGTCATATATTGAGAACTATCTAAGCAGTGCTTATGCTTCCTAAGCAAGTCTTGACAGTATTTAAATCAGCTAATGAAATAAACATTGCTGCTGACAAACAAAGAGACTGGCCAGAAGTATAAGCCTAGATCAGCAAACCTGAACTAATCAAAAATCTGTGGCTCAGTACTAAGTCTTCTAGTGAAAAAGTAACTATAGTATTCAGAAAGGAAGAAGGAGAACCTGAGTTGGATGTCACAGGTTTAAACCCTGTGCTGGTGCTGGTGACTGCTGCCCCCCTGCTCCAGCTTCAGCTCTGGGAGTGGCCCTGATGGGGAAGGGGTGACACCTGCAGAGAGCCGTTGTCCCCCAGCCACTGTCTGACAAACCATGGCCCTCTGTGTGTGGCCACTGTCAGGCTGCAGCTGACAGCCCAGGAGAAGGAAAACACTGAGGAGAAGAAAAGCCACACCATGGGTATCACTCTCCTCCTGCTGACGACAGCAGGATGCTGGTGCTTTGTCATAACACATTCTGCCCCCTCTGCTCCAGGAGGCAGGGAACTGTCAGCCTGTGCTGTCCAAGCCCTGTTGGAAGGAAAAGCATGGTTACCCAAAGAAAGGGATCCATATTTGTAGGGAGAGTTGTGTAAGAGTATTAAAGAGGCATTTATTTCCTTTTTTAATCAACTGGTATTACAGCAATTGGACCAGCAATAAATGGTTGGTGCATTTTGATTAGACTTTTATGGTATTCACTGGCCTAACAATAGTTCCATATACATATATACGCATATATAATAACTTACCTCTTTGACTGCATGTTGCAGTTCGATCGGAAACTGTAACACCGGTCTTTAATTACTCAGAGGGCAAGATTAAGACACACATCTCCCAATGTTGTTTCAAACAGGTAATTGTTTTATTTTAACAATAATTAACAGGATGAAAATGCAGGGGAGAGGGAGAGGTAGGGAAGGGACAGTCTTATTACCACCAGTGGGAAGGGTCTCTGAGGGCCTGGGCCAAAGCAGTTATCTGTAGCTGATGAGGGACAGGGCAGGCAGGAGCAGGACAAGCATGGAGAGGATGAGAGAGGTGACAAGGATGAGAAGGGGTGACGAGGATAAGGAGAGGTGGCAAGGATGAGGATAGGCTGGCAGGACTCAGAGATGAGGAGTGGGGCCCAGAGTAGGGCTTAGACCCTGGGTAAACCCAAGCTGGAGTGACCACTGGGCATGTCTGGACACAGTCTGGAATGTCCTCTGGTGGATGCTTAGTGGCCAGTGTGGCTCCAGTCAGACCTTTCCATGATGGTGGTTGCTTGAGCTGGTATCCAGGCAGGCTGGCTTGGCCAAGGCAGGAAAATATATCCAGTTTTGCTGTCAGCCAGCAGCCCAGAATGTCTCCTGGGTCTGTGCAGACAGCCCTGCAAAGAGCTGAGGTTGGTGTTGCCACTATGCTCGGTCTGTGGGCTTAGGCAGGGGCTCCTGGAAGCTGCAAAACCTACATGGGGCAGAACCTCAGCTGCTGGGAACAGCCCTGTCTTTGCAGAGTGGCTGTTGCTGCTTGTGCAGAGTAAACAGTTTCGAAGTAGCCTTGCCTTGGGCATTTAATTGCCCCATTAACTCTTATTGTGCCTCAGTGAGACTAACTAATCACATTATGAATAAGTCTAATTATTTACTGTCCCGGCCAATGTAATGATGCCCTGAAAGACCGCAGAAAAAAGGACTCCAAGCCAACTTAGTATTTAGATTTATTTAGTATTCAGCCCCATCCCGTCCCCAGCACACCCCATCAGAAATTGAGTCTGGCAGAGACTGGGACCCCCTCTTCATCATCTTCATCTCCCTCATAGCGAGCAGGTATACTTGGAGATCTTCCAGTGTTCTGGGCTTCAAGGTCACTCTATCAATGTTTATACCTTGTGGCACGGGCCTTAAGATATTATTCAGCCTTCTACCTTGAAAACAAGACTAAATAAATAGCTAATGGGTTGATATGGGATAAGGGTTAGTATGCATAAACATTGAACTTAAGCTACTAGGAGTACTGGTATACTAAAATCTATATTTCACTACAAGTACCTCTAAAATCTATAAAATGAAAAATCAAAAATCAAGAAACCCCTGAGGCATCAGTAAAAACATATTAGCGAGTTAGAATAGTCTCTTACAGTGCGTCATCTGCTGCTTTTTTTGCCTGGGGGAGTTTTCTGTCAGCTTTTTGGCCATAAGGGATCTTATTTCATCTTCCTGACTCTTTCTATGAAGAACATCTTCATGAAGGAAGTGGTCTGTTGCACTGTCCAGGTGCAAAGACCTGAGTCTAAATACATTACCTGTAACTACTTGAGAGGTCCAAAAGAAGCAGGAATTGAACTGAGATCATGTCTGTGCTCAACATAAATTCACCCTCACTGTCAGAGTAGTGCTTCTCCATGGTACTTTTCATCCCTGGGGCTTCCAAGGCACTTTATCTATGAAATCTGTGTGTTAATTATTCATTAAATTCTGGTTTCATCTTCCTGATCTTTGATACACGGTAGTTTATTCTACAGGACACAGCAACAGCAAACAGAAAGCATGGGTAGAGAAGTAAACTGCTAATTATATTAAAAGTGAATCATGAGGCAGAACATAGTTACACTGCTTGAATGTATTTTCCAGCTTAAAAATAGCACCTTCAGCAATATAATGCCTGTAAAATTGTCCCATATATCAATTTGTTAATAAAAAAGTGTGTCCTATTGAATCACCGACACATTTTACAGCACATTGTACTTGATGACCACAAAGCTCTTAAGGGCCATGACCTACCAGTAAACCCCTGCAATGAAAATAATCTTTCCCTTAGATTAATTCATTATGAAACTCTTCTATTTTGATATCTTGAAGTAATTTTGATACCTGAAATTGGGAACTAACTGAAACTTTCTCAGAGGCCACAAATTTCCATTAGAGAGACAAATTTTCAAGAACAGTAATGAGTCCTTTGCATTTAGTACCAAAGCATTTTAGTATGATTGGACATGTTCTGAAAGAAGAAAAATAAAATTTTGCCCTCCTCATTTGGAAGAAAAATGACAAAGGAGAAAGGTGCAAAGGAAGCCCACAATATCAGCTTTGACTGTGATGCTGAAAGGGTTTTTTTAATTTTTCAATTCTCATATTTTGTAGATTTTAGAGACACAGTAGATGTAATGCTGTAGATTTTGGTGAATTAATATTTAGCAGCTTGTAGCATAAAATCCTTCTATCTCTACCCCTGCTCCAGAACAGGCAGCTGAGATCTGCCAGCTATTTAGTCTCTTCCTCAAGGTACCTGATTAAAGCATATCAGAAGAGAATATAAACATGGAGCAGTGTGACCCGAAGCCCTGGAGAGCGTCCAAGAGACCTTTGTGTGCTGAAGAAGAGGAGGTGGATGAAGACAGAGGGTCCCAACGACCCCAGCCCAAATTCAACAGGGGTGGGAACTGGGAGGGGACAGAGGTGGAACTGGACATGTGGACAGTAGTGATTGGATAGGTTATATTATAAAAGCTATAGAACTTAGAGCTTGCTTGCACGCGCGTCGATGTATTCCTGGATGAGCGGGGTTGCTCATTAAAGTGCCTGCCCATTGTCTTATCTCCTACAAAACTTGGCTTGGAGTCTTTTTTACAGACTTTTATGGCAACAACTGAGAAAATTTACATCTCTACAGTTTTAAAGCAAAAGGCTTTCTGCATTCTTCCATTTCAGATTTTTTTGTCTGAGCTGGCAATTTGCCTGAAGGACTGATCCTCTGACAGAATTATTGTCAGGGAGGTCAGCTGTAAATTTCAACCAGTCAGTGCAGGGCACAGGGAAAATATTGTCAGGAATACTTTCCTGCAGCTTGGCATCAGATGTAAACTGTAGTATGTATGGCTCAAAGCATAAATCTTCAAATATTATTTCACCCTGGAAATTGATAAATTTAAATTCTCACTACAGTCTGTTACTTAGGTACAAAATCTCCATTAAGAGAGCTAATTTTCTGTGCTATTGTGCCGGTTTAAAGGTAAACTGGTAGGAGAAATTAACTCAACACAAGAGAGATTATAAATAAGAGTTACAATTTAATAACAATATTACAATAAATGCGATGGCACAAAGAGAAACAGGTTTTAACCCACAAAACCCAGAAGTGTAACCCAGCACCCTGGGATACAAACCCCACATGGCTCCCCCAAGTCTAAAGTAAAAGAAACCTGTTTGTGCAGATGATGGTTCCAGTCTGGTTGAAAGTGATGGTCTCCTCCTGTCAAGCTTCTGCTCCTCCTCTGGATCCAATGAGTGGTTCCCCAAGGTCTTCAAATTCCTGATTATGTACCCTCAGGTCCAGGTGGGAGCACTCAGTACCTCCCCCAGGGAGGGGAGTTACACAATGGGTCATCTGAATCTGTGAGTCATGGGGTATTTTGGAAGCATTGATGGCCCATTAGCAGACATGACACCTCAGGCTGGATGTGAAGGTGTCAATGATTCCTTGGAGGGGAGTTATCACAGCTCTTATCTCACAGGCTTCTTTAACACCCAGCTCACAACCTGAGGAGTTGGGTGTGCCCTGGGCAGCTGCTGCAAATGGTCCATTGTTCTTGGGAAATGAATAGAGAGTGTAGAATACATAACTTGGGTCTCCCACACACAGTGATAAACTGGTCCTACTTGCTGAACTAGGACAGCTACGGAGAGAACTTTGCCACACTTACTGAAGCCAACAAACTTTCACAAAAGAGAAAGTAACATTATATTAGATATTAAACCCCATGAATTACTAGGATAATCACTTGCTAAGCAGTCAATTAAGAGGAAGCATGATTATAGACATAAGGATTATAATGGACATCCATATAAATTATGTCTAAAATAAGACTAATTACAACATTTTTATCCAATTTTTGGTATTGCCAGCTCATAGATTTTAATCACGGGGCTTTATCTAAGAAAATTTAGATTTGATATTCTCTGAAGGCAACAGGACATTTCTACCAATTTAAATAAAGTTTAAAAAGCAAAGGCAGGAAAAAAGCCAGGAAAACAAACAAACAAATAAACTATACTCCTAACCCTTCTGGTTACAGGGAGAAGCTTGAAAATAGGGTCAAAAGGGTATTGACAGAAGGCATATATATCTGAATGTATTTTAACACATCTAAATGTATCATGATAAGTAACTTTTATTAACAAACTCATCTCCTGATTTTCTGAGTCCTGACTCACAGCTTTTAAAGCTTTGAAGCAGCTGTTTTGAAATTTCAGTCCCCACAGCATTATTCAACCTTAAAATATTCTTTCAGGCCAATCCTTTCATATCAACATCCAAATTCCAACCATAGTCAAGTTGATATATATAGGCAAACTATAAAATGACAGAATTTCCTTGAAGAAACTACCTTGTTAAAAACATTTTCCCAGAGATTCCACTTTGCTTTGGAGTTGGGGAAGCAGCTTTCAAAATGCAAAAGTGAGATAGTGGGGTGGGAAGTGTGAAATGGAAGACTGAAGGCCATTGCAAGGGCTGGAGTTGCTGCTGCCCCCTCACTGAGCAACTGAGCCCATCCCATTGGTGCATTGTAAGACTCAGTTTGACAGCAATTCAAGACAAAGCAAGCTGATCTCACTCGTTTATTGATGTCTTTCTTGTACTGTGCTCCTCAAAACTGCCCACATTATTTCAGATGTGATATAATAACAGCTAAATATAGGAAGATAATCCATTGTTCTGTCTACTAGCTGTACTTCTGATGATGTGGCCCCAGAATCTGTCTGCTCTCACTGCTGGCTTGCACTCAGCCCACTGCCCACCAGCACTCCCAGCACCTTTGCTATTCTGTTACTCCCCAGTTTGGCATTCCCTTTCAGTGCCACAGCAAGGGCTGCTTCCTTCTCAATTGCAGGACGTGGCATTTGTCCTTGCTAAATAGCATTAGGTTATGGTTGTCCCATTTCTCCAGTTTGTCTACACACCGGGATAGCAGCAATGCCCTTGAGTATACCTACTGGTGTCACTCAAGTTTGGTGTGAACTACAAACTTTAAAAGCAAGCTGTCATAAGCAATCATGATTCCTCCTCCAGGTTAATAAATAGCGTATAAAGCAGGTGAGTCTCATCCTGCTTTCTGCAAGTTTCCAGACAACTTCAGTGCAAAACACTGTGTGCTCTGGCTGACCTCAGACTTTGGTTCAACCACACAGGTCATCTGTATGTCCCTTTGGGAAGACACAACCTCAAACAGGGGAAGTGGAATCAAGAATCAAGTGGATCAAATTGCGAGAGAATTTGTAACAAAATGTGCCAGATTGTTCTCTTATGACAGCTACATAAGCCCTGAATTATAATGTTGAGTGAGGAAGAAGGCCTCAATTCAAAGCACAAGCCCACATTGCAGACAGTGGTATACCCCTTTGACCCCTGTAACTTTGAGGGTTCAGTCATCATCTTGTGTACACATTCTCACTCAAAGACTGAAAGGGCAAGCGTCTCAGGCAGAAAGCTAAAGGCAGAATATGTAAGTCCTCACAGGTTCAAACACAGTCCTCCCAGTGCAAGGGAGCTTGGAATGAGGTTCACACAAGGTTTGGATGTCAGTGTTTGAAAAAAAGTTCTCATAGTTGTCTCATGGGTTCTCATAGCACTGTACAGTTAACTTCAGTCCTGCTCTGCTGACAAAAACCCAAGTCTTATGTTAGCAGGATAAGCAAACTGTTTTCACTTCTACTTACCACTTAAGACAAAAATAACTTCTGCTGTTCATTCTGTCCTCTACAGAAACAAAAGTCTTGTCTTGCTTGGTGGTTTGAGCATTCAGAAAAAACAAACTTAAAGGGGAAGGCTGTTGCTATTGCAATAAAAAGTCTTTTAAACCCTCTGCTGCTCTCTAAAAAATAATCAGCTAATATTGCATATCCAGTCAGTCAGTCAGTCATGGCTAGGCTTTGTGAATGAAGATTTGGGAAGGGCATTACCCACGCTTGCTGCAAGCGTGCTGGTGGCTAAAAAGGCCAGTGCAGGATAGGCAAGTCCAGTCACAAAAGGCACAGTGGAACATCTCCTTAGGTGATATTGGTGAGGAACAGTTCTTTCTGTGTTGTCTTTTCTCCTCGAGACTGATTCTGTGTGTATTCTCAAAGGAAGCAGCAGCGTCGTGAATGGTGTGCCTCCATGAATCCCAGTTTCAGGCCAGAGTGGACCATTGGTGGCAGTCAATATGGCCAAGGCTGAGGTGTTGTTTCAGGGAGTCCTTGTATCTCTTCTTTGGGGCTCCTCTCTTGCGGCAGCCGGTGGCGAGATACCACAGGTATCACAGGTGGTAGCGACAGATGACCCATAATTCAGACCCATATAAAAGAGTAGACAGTGCAATGGGTTTGTAGACACTGATCTTTGTACTTTTCTTCAGGTGTTTATTGCACCAGATGCATTTATGGAGTTTTCCAAAAGCTCTGTATGCCTTTGCTAACCTGTTGTCTAACTCTTTGTCAATCTTTCCATCTGAGGAAATGATACTTCCCAGATAATTAAACTGCTGGACTGACTTAAGCTCTGATTTGCCTATGGTGATGTGGGGATGGTGGAATACTTCCTGAGGTGCAGGTTGGTAGAGAACTTCTGTCTTCTTCAAGCTGACTTCCAGCCCAAAAATCTCAACAGCCTCTGCAAAGCAGGATGTTAAGCGCTGCAGAGCTGTCTCTGTGTGAGTAATGAGGGCAGTATTGTCACCAAAAAGCAGCTTTTAGGGTCTTGTTGTGAGCCCTCAGTCACCTTAGGTTGAATAAGCTTCCATCGGTACAATATCGGATGTAGATGCCATTTTCTTCCTCGTGATCTGCCATGGCCCTTTGGAGCATCATGCTGAAGAAGATTGTGAATAGAGTTGGTGCACCAACTTGCATATATACAAGAGCCAGGATAAAAACTCCAGCCCTGATTCCCTGCACCAACAAAGGATAGGCAGATTGGATGGACAAAAGGAGATACATTCTTTAAGGATCATCTTCCTCCTTCAGGGCTGGGATCCCAGAGAGGACTTTGCAGTACTGGGGATGAACCTTCAATTGACCAAAGCCTTGAAGTGAAATTTTTCCCTTTCTTCCAGTGTGCACCTGCTACAAGAGACAAAAAAACCTATTAGGATACAATTAACATTTATCATATAACTATTAATAGTAAAAAATCATCTAGAAAGGAAAAAATATTTTATTGACTGCTAACAAGCACATACCCTGCTGACAATGTATTTCCACGTAGAGCATAAACCGCAGGGTCCTCACACAGATTCTCTCAGCCCATTCTGCCCTACACTCCAGCATGTTCCCTGGGAGCCCACGGCCCAAGTTGTTCTGAAGAAAGGCAGTTACCTCATCCCTTTTTTCCCATTTGAAGCAGGCTGTGGCAGCAAAATACCTTTTTCTCCTCCGAGAATATCAATGCAGAGGGGTGTTTTGTTGGTTTTGTTTGTTTTTCTTTAAGCAAACCAAAAAGGAGTTTTTGTCATCACAAAAAAACACATAGAAAGGGAGAGCTGGTACCTCTCACACCAGGAGAAGCCAGTGGGAAGACAAAGTCGTCCCAAATAATTACAGTCTCATGCTGAATCCCAGCCTCAGGACACTTTTTAAGTGGAACAAGAGTCTATTTTTTACAGTAGAGTGCTATGGCTTGCTAGTGAGAATATTGCTATATGCTGTATTTGAATTAGGAACTAGAAATAAATTAAACAGCTTCACCTTCAGTGTGACAGAGTTCATGAAAAATTACTGAGAGAGCTATCAGAAAGCAGGGAAATTTTTTTGAAGAATGTTTTCCCTGTGCTTACAAGATGAAAGGAATCTTGATAACAAAAATATCACTTTCTTACTGCTAAGGGGCTCAATTATTAAAGTTGTGTAATAAAGTCCACCTCAATCTGATTAGTCTCCTAATAAATTCATTAAAGACCAGTTTATAACAATGCCATTTTGCCACTTGACCAAATGCCAACAGGAGACAAAAAATTCTATTGAACAACAGGAAAAATCTGTAACACCAACTCCTTTTTGTTTGCTTTGCATCTCTATAAAGACTTCCTGTGTTTTGAGTAAGGTTAATTTAAAACAATCTTCTGTCTTACCTTAAGGGTTAAGTGGTTGTGATGAGGTTCTGCTATTAGACTTCTTTCACAGTATTCAGGCAGCCAGGAGGTGCACAGGCTGTGATTTACTATTAATGAGCCACCAAAAAAAAAGTTTAGTTCAAGCAAAATATGATTTAGATAAAAGAATCAAGCCTACGATGTTTGTTCCTCCTTCACCAGTAAGTAAACAGATTAGACAGAGATAGAGAACTGGCAGGCTATAACTACATTGAAAAATAGGACTGTGCAACAGGAGAGATTTGTAGAGAGAATTATTTGGTGCTGAGAACATGATATGTATCCACAGTAATTAAATTTTTAAGTTTTTGATTCAGTCTACCTCTGGTCTAGTCTACAGAGTAAACATGGCTCATGGCTGGAGCACACCTTAGATTTAATTTCAGTCCACACAGCCTGGAACATCTTCACGGTTCAACTCAAAGCATGGTAAGTAGGAACAGTCAGCAGATTCACATCCAATGTCTGTACCTTGTTTGAACTCAAACATTAATATAGCTGCTTCCATCGGGTCTGTCAGCTAAGAGGTCTGGCATGCATGAGAATTTCTCAGCCATCTTCAGTGGCATAACAATGCTACTTTCTTATTACAGATCAGCATTCATTTTTACCTGAAACTTTTCTTTCTGTACCAAAGTCTAGGCCTCAGCATTCAGTGATAGATCACTTAAATCACAATAATTCAATTAAACATTTTTACCTCTGCAATTTTACATTGCCCATAATTTCCTACTTCTGTCCATACCACTTCCCTCCTTCATGTTGCATATCTTGTTTCTGAATCCTCCAATAAAACCCCAATTACTTTTTTCATAGCTGCTAGTGCTGTATCCATCTTCAGGTTTAAAATGCATGTAAGACACAAAGTTTCATTTGAATTTACCTTAATCTTGTCAACCGTGGGATGATGGATAATGTCATGGTTAAAGTTGGATTTGTATTTTATTTTCTTTCTCCAACATTCTTGGGAGAAATTGTTCCCTTAAGCGCAACCCTCTCGTCACAGCAGGGCGGGAGGAAGGACTGCAGCCAGTAGTCCTGGCTCAGGGGCAGAAGCAAAACTCTTTCCATCTGGGAGCCACCTTTCTTCCCTAGCATGAGAGAATAAAAGGGAGCAGCCAAATGAGCCCTGTCAGCAGCATGGTTCTGCACACCTTGGAGTGGAAGGCCACGAGGAGCCACCATCTCCAGCAAAAGCCTGTGAATTTGTAGCCAAGACCAACAGGACCTGAGCTCAGCCAGGGACATAAACTGAGCAGTTAATAGTATCACTTGGTGTTTTATGGACAAACAGGCTTTTCTTTTGTCCCTGGAATTTTGGTGGGAAGTGAGGGAGACAGAGGTGATCTCTGTCACTAGTTTGAGTTACTCTGTTTGTATTGTAGTTGTTGGTGCCATATTACTTATAAATGTTATTGTTTCACTTATATCTCCTTGCATTTTGTCTCTCTGTATTGGTGAAAGGGAGAGAGGTTTTTAAAAGGGAAGGTGACCCATTTGTCACTGTCCCTGCCCCACTATTTGTCCTTAAACTAAGACACCTGTGGAGAATACTACCTCTCTAATAGAAGAGACTCCTACACTTGTGTCCATCAGTAATGCTCCTTCTTCCTTTCTCTTTTCCCTGTTGCTGTCTCTTTCTGAGAACTTCTTTACATGCACAGTTGCTACACAAGTTGGGTTATATTGCAACAGAATTTGTTGCTAAAGTATATAATCTGTTCAGCTTCCCCGACATGCATGTATAGATAAATAATATAAATCTGAGGTTACCACATTCGTGCTTCAATCATTTGGATGCACTCCCTTAGGGGTTTTTTGTGGGTCCATAAGAAACTGTGGAGTTTTGACCATAGGTCAAGGAATGAAAAAAGCTAATATCCCTAAGAAGTAATCTAAGCAACCCTTGAAGCAGAAGACAGATTTGATGACCTCTAAAGTTTCCCTCCAGTGCACATTCTATGGTTGTTACAGATTTGCACTGAATACTCAGTTCTGGAAAAATTGCCATTATTGCAATCTTGTCAATGCATGCCCATGGGGATTTTAATTATCACTCAATTGCGATTCCATAATTCAATAATCAACAACTTGTGCCCGTAGCAGTTGGAGAGGGAGAGGTCAGAATTTCTTTTTGTCATTAGAAGGTATGTGAAAGAGGAAGACGAAATTTAATGTCTTTAATTGAATAACCTATTTTGGCAATTTTTTTTTTGAGATTTATTCCCTAGATCAATAGCTTAAAAGGAAGCTACTTACAAATATGAAAAAAGTTGTATCTGCAAATATTTCTTCTCAACCACACGGATACAGTATTTCATTTGGAATTCATGAATATTTTGTACATCAAATTTTTGTTCATATGAAGGCTTAAGAAAAGTCTTGATGCATACATTTGTTCATTAAAAGAATAAAAGAGGAAAGGAACAAAGCTATATTAAAAAAATCTTATTGCCATGGCAACTAAAGATAGGCTAATTTTGTAACTAAATTTTACTGAGAGGACAGAATAGAACATTACCTCTAGATCACCTTATCAAAGATTATGAAACTCCTCAATAAATGATGTTTTCTCAATAAAAAATAATGACCTGAATATAGAATTCTAAAAAAAGTAATGAAAAGCCCTAATTTCAAACGTGTTTATATGATACCACCAAATATTTTCAGACAAGCGCATTTGTTTTAAACATTTTAGAAGCTATTTGTAAAAAATAAAAAATGTGAAGCTAATGATTACGTTATTTTCAAAAAATAGTGTAACGCCTAAGGGCGAACTACCTGAGCTATAGAAAACATTCTCTCCAAGTTGTTTGTAGAGGATCAAAACTGTACAGGGTGTTTTGTACTGAGAAAAGGAGCAGATGTGTTGGACTGGCAGAACTTTATGAGTGACAAGCTGGTCACCTTACCTACACATACCAGTGCTCCAAATGTTTGAGAACTTACATGGGATGTGCATTTTTTTAAATGCCAGAGTGCAAATGCCTCAGATCAGCAAAGGGAAGAAAAATATACATCAGACTAATTACTATCAACAGGCAAGAAAGGGACACTAATTTCTTTGTCCATTTAAGATCTGGCCTTTCAGCTGAAGCTATCAACAAAGGCTTCCATCTAATGGCAATTTTGGTGGCGGTTTCTGTGACAAGGTCATCCATTTATGGCCTTCTACCACTTGCATCTTCCTAGTAACTGAAGACCCACTTCATTATTAGGACCTGGATTGTATGAGCAGCACATTTTCACGAGTTACCACCTATTCAGCTCTCACAGAAAGTCTGGAGTTCTCTACTTCACTATAATATATTGCCTGCTGTTCTGTACTTTATGAAGCAAAATATTAATGTAGAGTATAAAAAATTCCCAACCAAAATAAATGAGTTTAGTGATCATCACTTCACAGCACATTGAAAATGTCATTATTTCCTTTACAAAAGATGACAAGTAGGTGCTGTTTAATATACAGAGTCTCGTTTTTTATTTCTGGTACTGACTAAGCTGTTCTGAATGAAAAGTTATCTCCTTTTTTTTTAAATAATTTTTGTATGGTCTCATCAGGCCTAATAGAATGGAAATAAGCTGTACATCTTACTTCATAACAAACATGCATGACTTCAAACTCCTGAAAGAAATCCCAGAAAAACTTTCTGCAACAGCACTGTTGGCAAGTTTTCTTTCAATTCTTCCTAATGACCAGCTAATTATCCATGATGTCAGATGTTGGACCTTTTTTCCTCAGGTTCATTGTAGGATTGCCTTCATTTTAACTTCAGGCAATCTAAGATGTTGCTTCTTATGTAGTCAGATACCACTTGCACTTGCCAATGAATATTTCAGTATTTCATATTAAGTATTCATTGGAGCAGGAAATAAAACGATGCTGCTTTGCTTCCCTACTGGGTGCCCTAACTACTAGCCTGTACAGTCCCAGTCTGTTCTGCTTTTTGTCTTTCATTTAATGAATATTTAAGTAGTGTGTACAAAGCGGATTTATTACAAGACCATAAAACTAAAGGATTAGTGGGAAAACATTGTACACGCTGATTCTTAAATCAATGATCTCTGAAAGAGGAAGGGGAGGGAAGTTATACACTTAATCATGTTAAATGACATCTAAATATGTATTGAAATCTCTGTCTTCCAAAGGTAAATATGTTTTGTCAATTCTGCTAGTACTTTTATATGATAGAAAATAAGTGATTTGAAGCTACCAGAATTTAGGCAACGATGAGTAAAATTTAGTTGCAGAGTCAGCTTCAGAGACTGCAAGACTAATGGATATTCTGTGAACGTTAGCAGGAGGCTAAATGCCACAGCAAGGTGCTTGGAGGAGCATATAAGTACATCATTTTGTACCCACAACAGGGTATCCAGACTCAACAGGATTTATCTGATTGTTACAGAGAGAGAAAATAGTTTTCTGTTTCTTAAAAAACCTCAGTATGAAAGTAATCCTTAGGAGCTCTGTGGAATTCATTGTCCACATTTCACTCATTCTTTTATGGGTGATTTCCAACTGATGATGAAATGTGAGTGAGGACTAAGGAAATATTCCAAAAAAGAATATTCTCTAGTTTTAATTATTTCTAATTTTGATGACAAAAAAACCCCAATGTCAAGTGAAGATTCTAAAGGATTCAACATCATCTATTGAGAATGTGCTATGAGATCCATGTTATTCATGAAACAATACCAGCATCATCTCACACTACAAAGGGAAGTTATTTTAGCACAGCATTTCAGAGGCTCTATTACAGTGACCAAGAAGCAGTAAACATCTTGAAGCAAATTGCATTAAGCTTTTGTTTTGAAAAAGTGCAAAATGAAACAAAGCTTTGAGAAGACAGGCTCACTGAGGCATCTAGGATATCAAGAAAAGGATGACATGAATTTGTTCTCTCACTGTCCTCACCTCACTGGATAAGGGTAAAGCAACACAGTCAGGGCAGGAAACACGCCAACTTTCCTTAGTGCACAGAGGGCTGGGAGAGAGACTGTCCAGAGTCAAACCTACTCTGCATATTGTAAGGGACTTAAGTGATAAAGAGAGTGAGTTAAGAAACTTGGTTCTACAAACAACAGAAAAGAGGAGAAAACACTTTATAGATTCACCACACAAATCTGCTGAAGCCTAATGCAGGACTGAGTAACTGATACCAAAAGTCTACTTGGTTGTTTAACTACCATAAGGAATAACAACTACAGAGAGCTAAAACTTGATGGACAGAGAACCACAGAAAAGCCCTCACATATTTGAAATATTAAATCTACAAGAAGTCAGTCCTGCTCAGTAACAGCTTTACAGTGTAAAATATCACTATTTACTGCCCAGGGGCAGGCCTCTTAAAAAGTAATGACTAACTCATTCTCTACCTTTGCATAAAACCTCTCATGTGGGAATTGTCTACTCATTAACAGAAAAGATGACACTAGTAATAAAATGGACAAAAGACAGCCTTCAATGGACTGCACTGAGTAAATAACTTCAATTAAAAATTGACCTTTTCCTAACTGAACAATACAGAAAACAAGAATATGCATTCCAAATGCATGTAATTGACATTTAATACCATCAGTTTTATAAGAAGAAAAGGAAGAAAAGACAAACTGAAGTACCTTTTGTCCCTAGAAATCAAAAAGAACTAGGTATGGAAAGGAAGCTGCAGGTCTAAGCTACTGCCAGGGAACCAAAAAAGAGATGGCCATCAGGCAGGTTCAGTTTTCAACTGCTGTGAGATGGATTAAATAGGGTCCCATCAACTTACTGCAGTCATGCCTCGAATGCCTAATTAACCTGGTTGTGACAAACAGGATCCAGAAAGAGAAGTGATAACAAAGAACTCTTGCAGAAAAGAACCAGACTCTGTATGGTCTGTTCCTTTTTTTTCTTGGACACAGAGGCAAACTTGCCCTGTGAGAAACTAGTCCAAATATAAAGGGCTATATCTCCATGCTCAGGTAAAAAAAGAAAAAGGTTTACTGTGACATCAGTTCCTCTACTTTTGGCAGTCAAGAACTGCAGACACTCTCTTGGCTCTATACCAGACTCTTACTGTACATCTTGACCAGCTGCAAGCATATGGCCCTTCTTTTAGAACACTATACATTCTAATTTTAAAACCTCCGCTTGTGGATTATTCCTACTGTATTAGATTGAAGACATAAGCTGAAACAAAAAGTTAACACTGCAGTTAATCTCTTCCTACAAGATATTTTAAAAAAAGGCATAGGCTTCTTCTAAAATGTTCACCCAAGTAAGGCCTTTATTTATTGCTGTTGGTTACATTCTATAGTTGGGATTCATAATTAAATTATTCCTTTGCCTTACTTACACCCTAAAACCACTTTAATGGTCACACATAGATTTCAGGGTTTATGTGACTTAAAGACCTTTCTCTTTCTCTTTCCCATTGAGGCATATGCTGTAATAGAGAATTAAAAAAGTAATCAAACAACCCTCCCAGAAAAAAAGTATGTATTACAGCTTTCCTTAGATTTCTGTACAGACAGGAGAAACTTCTATTTTACTTTTCAAAATATACCTGAGAGAAAGGAATTTTCTTTCTGGCACTTTCTTTACCTGGACAATACAAATATTCCTAAAAGTGTACTCACATGCAGACATGCAAAGAATTTTTGTTTTGTATGTCAGCAAATGAAATACAGGACAGAAAATGGGAGATGAAGGAGGACTTATGATGTAAGATAACAGGATGTGTAACTTTCCAGATCTTTCTGGTTTTTGTACTTGTGAATAGGAATGACTTCTATAAGTGCTGCAGTTAATGCAAGGCTTTGTGTAGATGAGATTAGGGGACAAAGAGAAAACATTTGAAGGTTGATAGAGCTTATAGTGGTGGCAGTACCTTTCTTCTTCAGGATAGCTTGGGTTGTGTGCCAGGGCTTGAATCTTCCCTCTAATTACTTACTGACCCAGTGAATAAAACACATTGGTCACACATCCAAGTCTTACATGCTGTGATTTACTCTGCTTTGCAGCACTATGCTAGGCCATTAGACAAATCATCCATAGTGCTTTCTAAGACCATGAGTCAATGAGTTGGATTACTGCCAATTCAGGAAAAGATCTGCTAAAACTAAGTGTTAAAAGATATTCAGTGGAGCTTCTGAATTTCTAAAATTATCAAGACCAGAATGTAAAGGTTCCACATCATTTACAATGGCCTTTGGTATCCTTTTCAAAAGCAACAACAAAAAAAATCTCTCCTTTTAAACAACTGATTGCAAAAACCCTTATAAGAAATGTTTGCTACAGATATCTCCCTTTTATGGACCCTCCTGGCAGTCAGGAGGGCCAACTGTGTCCTGGGGAACATCAGGCACAGCATCACCAGCTGAGGGAGGGGATTGTCCCGCTCTGCTCTGCACTGGAGCAGCCTCACCTTGAATATTGTGTGCAGTTTTGGGTGCCAAAACATAAGAAAGATACTAAGCCAATAAAGAGTGTTCAAAGTAGGACAATGAAGATGCTAAAGGGCCTGGAGGGGAAGCCATATGAGGAGTGGCTGAGGGCACTTGGTCTGTTCAACCTGGAGAAGAGGAGACTGAGGGGAGACCTCATTGCAGTTACAACTTCCTCACAAAGGGGAGTGGAGGAGCAGGCACTGATATCTTCTTTGTGGTGACCAGTGACAGGACCTGAGGGAACGGTATGAAGCTGTGTCAGAGGAGGTTTAAATTAGGTCTTAGGAAAAGGCTTTTCATCCAGAGGGTGGTTGGGCACTGGAACAGCTCCCCAGGGAAGTGGTCCCAGCACCAAGCCTGACAGAGCTCAAGAACCTTTTGGACAATGCTCTCAGGCAGATAGCGTGATTCTTGGGGCTGTTCTGAGCAGGGCCAGGAGTTGGACTTTGATGATCCTTGTGGGTCCCTTTCAACTCAGGATATTCTATGATCCATGATTCACAATAGAAGTTACCATTTTTACTTGCAAACAAGAGCATCTGCCACTCCAGACATTAAAATAGGCAAAAAAAAATCATAGTTTAGTTCTTTGGAGATGTTACCTTTAAGTTTCCTTAAATTTTATTTTAATGAGGTAAACCTTCTGTATATCTCCAAATTAAAAATCTGATCTCAAAGTACAGAATACCTTTTTGTTCCCACAGACGTCGGAGTTAATTGGTTTTGCGTACACATATTTGATAGGGATCTCTCGCTATCAGCCAGCCAATTAGAAAAAAGGAATCAGCAAATGGTAAAATAAAGACACTGAACTGTACTGATGTGTGTTTGAGATGCCACCATGACACTTTCAGCTGTGACCTCATACACTGTAACATGAACTTCCTAGGCTGTGTCAACCTCACGTATAGTTGAGTACACGTAGTAGGTGAGTACACACAATAGTTCCACTCAGGACATACAAGACTTGCAAATTTTGTAGCTCTGTAAACTGGTAGCTTTGAACAACACAGAAATTTCTCCAGTATTAAAATAACAAATAAGATATATATTGTAGAAGATAATATTACAGAGATTCTTCTTCAGAAAAAATATCTGCTTCATGGGTCCTAAAAAAAGTGTGATTCAGACTATGTTTTGAGAAGGGAACTTCAAAAGGGAGGACTTGTTTTTCTCTGAACAAGTAAACACTTCACCTTAGACATTAAAAAATAATTTTTAACAAAGAATTAGTATAAAATTAGAACTAAGAAGCATCCTGTGTCCAGAATTGGAACAGCTGAAGACTAAGCAATTGTTTTTTCTAAATTCATAGCTACTTGAATATACAATTGTCATACCATTATCATTTCAATTTCAATTCTTGCTGGTCTCACATTTTATTTCTCAATAAGGACTTTACAGAAGGATTATGGAAATCTACAGACAGAGCCATAATTTCAAACATCTTCCTGACTGATTTGATAGCCACAGAATCCCCAAGCCAGAAATATCTGAAAAGGGAAAATTTGCTTGGTTGCACTGAAGTGATGTCAGTCATTTCAGAGACAATATTGTGTTCTGATTCATGAACTTCCTAAAGAAATTCAAAATGGGAAAATAGCGAAGTAACTGCTAGAATTGTGGACAGAAAAAAAAATAAAAACCAAACCAGAAAACATAAACACATCTTCCTGGTTAATCTAATCTTTGCGGTTTTTCGGCCTGTTTCACTGCTTTTGGAGCAGGGAGGGAGCCATGACTACACAAACTACTAAGGCTGTAAAATGAAATCTTGGTTCCCTTCTTGTGGCTGGATCCTTGCAAGTCCTCTAATAGTCTTTTGAAAAGAAAACTGTTCAATTTATTGTGTACCTATCACTTATTTCAATTAAAAAAAATTAAAATCTACAACTTCTGGAGTCTCAAGAGGTATTTACTAAAAAGAAGGATTAGTTCCCCAAAGTCAATACTATTCTGAACATTCAGGAGTTCTGGTGTAATAATGGAAATATGAGTATGGCTAAAAGTACAAATAACCAAACCTAAGATAGAAAAACAAAGCTAGGCCATTGGCTTTTTCATATAAGTGGTAGTTTAGACTGAAACTATACTCTCAATAGAAAAGGAAGTGCTGGGGAGCATTCTTAAATCAGTATTCAGGTAGAGTCCCTCAGCATGACAATAGTCCTCTTACATACTCTTCTAAGAAGCTGTTACAAATAGATTTTTGCAAAGTACCACATTTTTGTATCACTCCTGCTGGATACCTTAAAAACCCAACTGTATTACTAATACCTTAATCTAAAGGCTATGATAATCTATACCAATGAAGGATGTGAACAAGGAAGGAAAAAAAGGTTTAAATAGCAAGGATGTCATTTACTTAGTAGTGTGCAAATACATGTGGGCTTCTGCTTAATTTCTACTTAAAAATAGAAGTCCCTGCACTGTGGGACTAAGCAATATAGAAGCAAAAACCGTTTGTCTGTGCTACAGGAATCCCGAGAGATGTAGATCATGATTGGATTCCATTATTGCTGACATTTCAAAAAGCCATTAAAGGAGCACACTCTCATTCCTTGCACTTACACTCAACCATCAAGTAAATCTTGTTACAGGTAGAGATGAGGACAAGAAGCCTGCGGGGGCATTTGGGCTAACATCTAAGCATTTATAATGGCTAATATATAAAGGAATACATATGTATATAAATTTATTTATAGGCACACACAAGCTTAAAGGCATTTGTCATGAGCGCTTTACAGTCAGCCATGAGTTCCTCAATAATTTCAGCAAGGTCACTAAGGAAAGATTGACATTGAGCTTGAAGACATTAGCACCTAAGGAGACCATTTATCTCAAGTAGAGGATAAAACAAAAGACTGAATAGATGATGAATCAAGCCCAAAGTGAGAACTGACAGAGAATGTGATCAGACAAAAGAAAGGAGTTTTCAAGAGCCTGACTGCTACTGAGAAAAAAAAAAGTTATTGGTTACTTTCAGTTTGTGCCCATTGCCTCTGGTCTTCTGACTGGGTACCACTTATGCTTGTGCTCTTCAACCATATGCGCACTTCAATCACTAGTGTTTGAAGTTTTCCTCTACTCTTTGGCAAATACTGAGATGTTAGTCTCTCTCCTTTTGAAGACTGAAAGTTTTTGGCTAGTGAAATTGCTATGTGATTTTCCAGTTAGAATATCCCTTCCCAAACCAATTTAGAATTGACTACAGAATACGACTTCACAATGCAGTGCCTTGTCCAAAGCCCATGGTATACTTATGAGGTCAAGTACGTTTGATTTCCAAATTCTGTGAGGAGGACCTGACATTTAATTTTGCTTCTAGAAACTAGAACAGAAACAGCTGATGGGAGTTGCATTTCATTTGCAGCAGATTCCTGCATGAGCTCTGTGTAGAATGATGCTGCATGACATTTTAAGATCACAGTGAATCTTGGAATCAGAGCCCAGCCTTCAGAAAAAGAACTGACTTAATAGCTAGACTTACTTTCTCTTTCCATAGTGATAATTTTGTATTGTTGTTATACTTTATAAGAGCAATGAAGCTGTCCTGTTGTACTGACCATTTAGATAATATTTTCTGGAATCAAAACATTATCTTACTTTCTTTTTCAATAAAATGGAATTCAAAGAAATGAAAGGCTTTTAGAACTATAAAATAGTCTCCTGCTGTTCATGAATTCCTACAGTAACAGAAATTGAGTACATTTGACAGTTTTCCAGTATAATGTATTTCATTTAAGAGAGCAAAAATTTTAGCTGTAACACCCTTTCAAACAAAGCAACTAATACCATCCTTGCGACTGAGTGTTCATAGAACAATATGGAAAATTTAATGAGAATGTTATTAGTCATCCTGCACAAATACTTCAAAAGGCTCAGGGAACAGAAATTATAAAGAAAGAGAACATTTGGATCTTATTTTGCAGTGGTAAAATTCAATAAAAATCAAAGAAAATATGACAACTACTGTTTCTCATCCCTCATCACTTCAGCAAATCAGAATAAACAGTTAAATTGCTCTGCAGCATCCAGCAGTATGTGAGACATGGGAATGATCAGGCTGCCATGGCAAAACAGGCTGCATTATTTAACTTCGGCAGTGTTGGCCCTGACAATTCAGTAAATGATTCAGTAAATTATTGCACTGGGAGCTGCAACAAAAGGATGTGGCCACTTATCTGTTTCTTCACAAACTAGTAAAATCCTTAATGGTGCAGTCCAGAGATTTAAGTCATCATATCCAAGCATTCTGGCACCAAGTACAGGACGGGGATTTACACTGGCTTGAATCACATACTTCAGGTCCTTGCTAAGTGAATAGGGATAGTAACTTAATAACAGGACACACAGCTGCCGGCTTTCCAATTAGGATCAGAACAGGCATCCATAAGAAGTGCCAAAGTCAGTCATATACAATGTATTACTATGACTGTATTTCTTCCTGAAAAATTAGGGCACCCATGGGAAAGAGTTTCAGAATCTGACACACTTCAAGATATATAAAAAGATTTTAGCCACAATAACCTAGGGCAAAAAAGAAAATATTTGTGTGAGTATCATAAGGTAATAAATCAATTCAGGCAGGATACAGAGAACAAGGTGCCAGTTCTTTCCTGATGGAGGGTTTATCCCACTTCCTCAGCAGTTCTTTAAGCACAGCACCACTCTGCAACTGTGGAGGGTTGAAGGGAGAACTTTTTGTCCATCCTTTTGGCAGTAAGACATCATGCAGCAAGAGTTTACATACAGAAAGCTGAAAAAAAAAAACCCAAACCAAACCACCAGACATCTAAAGGGTTATTCTAGGTCTGATATATTTTTGGTGCCTGATCCAAGAGAGGTTCAGAACAGGTCAAACATTAACTGTTCCCCTCCACAGGTGAAATAGCCAAGGATTGCTTTACTGGCACCACAAGTTTTACCGCGCAGTCATGCGCAGCATGTCCTACTGGCAACCAGGTCAATATGCTTGCACCAACATCAGCCCCTTTAGGTCCTTCACAGGTATCAGACCTCTCAGAAATGAACAACTCATTTTTATCATCGACTGCAAAGATAAATTATGCAAATTAATTACTTTTCCACTTTGGATCTGAAGTACACAATCATTTGGATTTGTGACTAGGAGAGCACAGATTGCACCCCAGTGCTGGGGTGGGCAAGAATTTGGGAGTGGACAGACAGCTGACCCCAGCTGAGCAAAGGGATATCCCATTCCACATGACACTGGGGAAAGAGGAGAAGGCACAAGCCAGGGCATTCATGGTCATGGCTTTTGTCTTCGCAAGGAACAGTTATGCATGTTCATAGAATCATAGAATCGATTGGGTTGGAAAAGACCTCCAAGATCATCGAGTCCAACCCTTGGTCCAACTCCAGTCCATTTACTAGATCATGGCACTCAGTTCCACGTCCAATCTCAGTTTAAAAATCTCCAGGGATGGTGAATCCACCACCTCTCTGGGCAGCCCATTCCAATGCCTGATTACTCTCTCTGGAAAGAATTTTTTTCTGATATCCAACTTAAATTTCCCCTGGCAGAGCTTAAGCCCGTGCCCCCTTGTCCTATTGCTGAGTGCCTGGGAGAAGAGACCAACCCCCACCTGGCTATAACTTCCCTTCAGGTAGTTCTAGACAGTGATGAGGTCACCTCTGAGCCTCCTCTTTTCCAGGCTAAACAACCCCAGCTCCTTCAGCCTCTCCCCATAGGACCTATGCTCCAGTCCCTTCACCCACCTTGTAGCTCTTCTCTGGACCCGAATGATGGAGCTCTGCTGTCCGGGAAGCAGCCGAGCACCTGCTTGCTAATAGGAACTAATGAATAAATTCCTTATTTTGCCTTGCTAAGGTGCACAGATTTGTTTCACTTATTAAACTGTCCTTACCTTGAGCCACAAGTTTTCCTGGTTTTGCTTTTCTAATTCTCTCCCCCATCCTGCTGCAGGGGGTAAGGGAAGAAAGTGGGCAACTGGCTGGGTGCTTAGAAGCCTGGCCAGCCCACTGCAGCTAGACTGGCAAGACTAATATTTACTGCAAGGAGTAAAGGCACTAGTAAAAGAAAAAAGTGTAAATCACTCCTTCAATAATATTTATTCTAATACAGTAGAATATTTCAGGTAGCAGAGGCTGAAACTCTGTCTAAGAATGCCACCAGTCCAAAAGACAGAACACACAACTAGGATATCTGAGTCCAAGGCTTTAGTAAAGTAAGACTAAAATGAAAGTCAAACCCAAATTTTCCAGGTAAGGACTTCACCTACAGTCATACCCAATCCACATGTCCATGCATCTCTTTCTCCAATTACTATCACTCATGTCTAAACAGAAGATGAGGTTATAACAACATTCTGTCTATGTTGTAAACCAACGAAATACCATAGAGCTACTTTGGACTGGCATTGTGTCCAAGCCAATAAAAACAAGCAACATGAAGGGAAGGAAAAGAAAAATCAAAACCGCAAGGCCTTTATCATGATGTACAGACTACTTCAGTGCACCAAATCAGGAAGATGAGACAAGTCAGGAGTTTTTTGGGGTTTTGTTAGTACCTATTGAAAAATTCAGAAGTGCGTAACATAGCAATAATTTAGTATCTAGATCTCCATTATGGAAGTGAATGCAATACAACAAAGATTCTTCATCAAGATCTTGGAGTACAAAATAGTAGACTACCTCTTCCATGATGAAGAAAAATAAGATTTTTTCCTGGAGTTTATTTAAATAAGTTGTAAAAAAAAACAAACAAAAAAACCAAAACAAAAAACAAACCCCAAAACAACAAAGAAATCCCAAAACAACAACAAACCAGCAAAAGGCAGTCATGTATGCAAGTGGCTATGGAATGATATAGGAATGCATGTTTAGTTAGGCAAAGAAGGAAGAGCACAGATTTTAAGAATGTAGCTTCAAAACAAATTTGTGGGCTATAATAGCTGGGAGACAAGAATAAGATTAAGGTGCGGCAGGGACAGATTTTTCCAGTTCCTAAAAGAATGATAGTAAAAGCACAGAGAAAAAAAGAATCCTTTAGCAGATAAAGGACAAGAATTCATGATCTGCTCAGCAGCTTGAAACTTGAAAAATCAGCACATGAAATAAAAATGGGTTCAAATTACTAAGTGTAGGAGACCCAAATGAGAAAGTCCGGGATAAAGTAAGAGATGTTGTTCCTTGCTAATAATCACCAAGAACTTTCAATAAATTAAAGTCACCGAGGAACAGCAAAGAAAGTGAAAAGACAAAGAAGGCAAGAATTCTGGAAGGAAAAGCAGAGAAAATGCAAGAACATATGAACCACTGGATATTAAGATGTTTTAGAAAGCTGTACTACACATATACTTCATTTTTATCTCCATCCCTGAGCTTTCAGAATCCTGGACTAGACAAATGTGTGGTCTGACCCACACTACAACTATCCCTGTGTACTTTATCTATTCTTTTATATTCAAACTGATAAAGATCAGGGCTCTGAAGAGAAGAAATTCCAGGAAAGATGGAAAATGTCATTATGTGTCTTTCATAGAAGTTGGAAAAAGAGTCAAAAAGTCATGAAATAGCTTGAACTCAATTCCAAAGAAAAGACTAGAACATATAATCAAGTTTATTTTTAAGCAATGCACAGACAGCAAAGATGAATGTTTAACCTGTCAAGAGTAAGTTATCAAGTCAGTTGCTTTTTCTTCTAGAGCATTCTTCTATACTTTTCTTTTACACTTCGTTCTATGGGTAACATTTTCTTTTTATCTTTAACTGAATAGCTCTTGCTATCAGTGTTCCAATGTGAAAACTGGAACACAAGTGCTGTTAAACAGGGGGCTGGGGAGGGAGAGGAAAGATACATCACTTATGTTCAGCATATTGTCACATTTTGGTTTAATTATTTGCTTAATTTTCAGAAATTCTGCCCCAAACCAGCCCATTTCCATTAGTGATTTTATGTCACTGAAATTGATTTACAGCTTTTCAAAGACCTATTTTTTGTCCCAATTTATCTTCATTGCTTGGCAGTCACTAGCAGTGGATATTCAGCCTTGTTCTGTCCTCTTAAAGAGATACTAACAGAAGTTAGAGTTGTAATCTTTTTTTATCTGCTTCTTACTTGGAAAAAATGTTAATTACTTGTTGTATAAACCACTGTAATGAGAAATTAACATGAGATGGGCCACTTTCTTCTATAGGGTGAATTCAGACTCTGAAACACTCTTATGATCCGGTTATTAAAATTATTAGACATGCCTCTGCCTGAATTACAGTGCAAATGAGATCAAGTGCCAAAGTCAATAGTATGGATTTTATTTAATAGTAAATGTGAGGCAGAGAGAGAGCTAGAAATAAATAGGAAAAAGGGAGAGATGGGGAGGAGGGAAGAGTGTGACAGAGAGATTAGACAGAAAATGTATCACCACTCTGTGAAACTTGGCTGAATCCCATGCATCCTGTTCTTCTGGTCCTCTCGGTGGTGGGGGTCTGACAAAACAGAGTCTAGTGGATCAATATATGTCCAGGAGATGCCCAGGCACCTCCCCTGGTGGGGGGGGAGGGGAGCTTTGCAGTCTCTTGTAACAGGCTCTGGATTTGTTGCATCACTTGGATCATGTGCAGTCCTCTGGTGGTGGAGGGCCTCAGGAGTGAGCTGGGGGGCGGTGCTTTGGGGGTCTTTGATGGTTTGTGACCCCTTCTCAGCTGTCTCTTGTGTGAATGTCCTCTGTGTACATGGTCTTCCCAGAGGAGGCAACTGGTTTACTCCTACTCTTTTGTGTGGAGATTTTGCCATCACACCCCCAAACCCCTTCTCCACCACGCCCTGAGCCTCATTTACTTCTCCCTAGATCTGAGATAATTGGACAATAGTCTTATCTCAAGTTCCCAACACAGTCCAAATTCCAGCCAGGAGGCATTGGGGAGGGTAGTTGTGCTTCAGTGGTCCCACATAGGCAGGTTGCTTCTTTGCACTTTGACAAAAAGTTTATGATTTTGACAATGTGCAAGACATTAACATTTCAGTCTATTATAAACACTTATAAACTGGAACATGGAAGTACCACTATGCTACAAAATCCAGTCCAACACTCCTGCCTCTATTCCTTCTCGCTTCAACCTATAGGAAGCAAGACTACTGAACAGCAGGTTAGAAGCTTTTTCCATGAACAAGATTTTCACAAGACAGGTATTAATTAGAGATAGGGGCTCTGATGTATACTGGTTAGCATGCCTGCAAGACTTAAACAGATTAATCGTTTGGAAGCATAATGCAGGATCTTGCAGGTCCTTGACACAGACACCTTTTTTCTAACAAAATGCATAAGAACAGGCTTGACAAAGCTAGGCGAAGATCTTCCGGGACAGATTCCATAACTTTCCTAAACAAGTTCCAGAAGTTCACTGTTCTTGCTATTAGAATAGTTATTCCAGAAGTTCATCTAGTCTGGCCCTTTAAGTCACATTTTGACACCTAATCATTCCTGTTACCCTCATGAGAATTTTCTCTGATTTGCTCCCATGCTTCTGAAACACAATACCCAGGGCAGGAGGAAGAATTCTAGGTCAAGCCTTAAGATTGTTAACTGGAGCAATGATTTACAGTTCTTGCAGGTCAGTTACCCATTTATGTGTTCCCATCAAATTGCTGAGGAGCAAAAAAGACAGTAGCCAGAAACCGCACTGATTTAGCTTGCAATTCACAGTAATTTACAGACACATTTCTAAGCTAGAACTAGTAGCCATTTGTTCTTCATTTTAGCTTTCTGTCTGATCACATCACCCATTCCTGTAATTTGTTCTTTATTTATTATTTATTCATTCTTTATTCTACAGTGCTTGCAATGCTCCCCAGGCTTAAATTACTTGCAAGTTTATTAAATCTACTCCATTTCATCATCCAGATCCAATCATGTTACTATTGTGTAACACTGTATCCAGGACAGACAGAACTATCCAAAAGAACACATTTTTATAAGTTTTTTAATGATCAGTTAATCTTCTGAGCACAGTTCTCCAATCACGTCTGCATTCATCCACTAGTAGGTAACAGAAACCAACCGTGGGGCCACAGCTCCCCAAAGAACACACAACATGCAACGTGGGGGTAAAATGCTGCTGCTGAGCAATGGCAGTGGCAGCAGCCGGAGTTGGGTGGCCCCATGGCAGGGGATGTGCCTGGGCAGGACCAATCCAGCCCAGGAGAGATGGCACCAGAATGTAGGGGGGGTGCAGAAACTGTGCGGGGGCGGGGAGGGGAAACAGAACTTCTCCAAACTCAAAACCCTACAGAGCTTAAACTCCAACAATAAGTATGCGGCCTGTAGAAATTGGGGTGTGCTCCAGTGCCATCTCTCTTTGGGGTCCATTTCACAGTGTATTCCCACAAGTAGGCTTCCTGAGATCACTGAGAATGCCATCAGGACTGCCAAAATGCATTTCCCTATTCACAATGCCCATACCTTTCTCTGTGCAAAACTGATTTGGGGTGGTCCTGTGGTATAAAGGAGAGCACTCTGGACTCTGAATCCCAAGGACGTGAGTTCAAGTGTCAGAGGGGACCGTCCCCTGGCAGTTCAATGCCTCCCTGCCATCCCATCCCGTCACATCTCGGATGCTCAGCAGGGTCAGCCCTGGTTAGAACCGCATGCTGTGACAGTCCCGAGGACTTCACTGTCACTGTCCAAGCTCGCTCGGCCTTGGCAGATGGACCTCAGGACTTAAATGGTGGGGCCAGTTCTGCACATGCTGTGCCTCACCTAAAAAATCCACTGCGCAGGCTGGAAGGGCACACCCACATGGGGAGAGCCCTTCTCAAATCTTCATTCGCACAGTCTGGCCAATACATAAAAAACTGATTTCAGTAAATCTCTATCAATTATTACTTATCTGCTCATAAGCTTCCAGATACCAAATATTTCTTTTTGAAAGCAGACTGGGCTGGCCTTTTCTGACTACTACTTTCAGAAAAGAAACACTAGACTTGCTATTTTCCAGTGTTCTGACACATCATCACTGACTTCCCCAAAATAACTGAAAAGCCCTTTTTGTTTTGGTGGGCAGGAAGGACTGTGGAGGGACAAGCTTGGGGCAGGCAGCAGCAGAGGGGAATGTTTCATCTTACGATAAAGTTCAACAGGCTTAACACAACTGAAAGCATCTAACTGAAGTACCCTCTTAATCTGTTACATATTTATTCAAAACTGAATTTTACCATTTCCTTACTGGATTCAGCCACCAGCCCGCAAGAGTCAGCCACATGACCCTTTCAGTGAAGACTGGCACAAGAAAAATGTACTAAATCCTTTGCAGTAAATGCCTTAGCAATGCATGTTGATACTCCTGAGTCACAGATGAGTCCTTCCTTTTTTTCTAACGTTTACAGACTTATCTTTTACTGTAATTAAAGCCCTTCTCTTTCACCTTTGTCTCAAAGATGATTCTAGGCTCACCCTTAGGCATGAAATTGAGCCTGACTGACTTCATAGTCAGCTGTGAGCACTCCTCCTCAAGCATGCAAAAATGCACTTACATTCTAAGGAACAGGCAGGTGATGAAGAGTCAGGTGGTTCAACTATGTTTGATCAGTTCCTTGTAGAGCCTCAAGGAGGCAGTGTGCACCACAACACCTCAGCACAGTCCAAGAAGTCTTTTGTGATGATCTGTGAAAAAACTTAGCTTCGCTCCCTACAGGTGACAGTTGTTCCCTGGTTCATGCAAGTCTATTGCTGTCCAGATACCTGAACCACACGGAAGGGAACTGGCCACTGCCAAGACATTCCAGAGCTCTGCTGCATCTTTGTGTGAAAAGTGTCATATTATCTTGCCATTTAGATCACTTTTATTCCAAGTCATGGTATGACAAAGCACTGCAAAAAGATTTCTTGATTTAAAACAAAAGAAGAAAAAAAAGAGGAAAAAAGACAGTACATACTACTAGTACAGAAATAATGATTATGTAAGATTAGGACATGATGAGAGCCAGAGGTAGAAAAAGAGAAGGGACAAGAAAATAAGCCCTTGGCAACCAGACTTCCCTCAGACCTAGGTCTCCCTTAAGCTAGACAAGTGACCTCCAGAGTGGGTAAGAGAGCATCACACCCACCTTCATATCCAAGCCTGCAGCCCAGACATAGTCCTTCCTCTTTTATGCTAGAGCACCTTGGATTTTACAGATGTCTTTCTGGAGTCTAATATTGATGAATAATCTTTCTTTCAGAGACTTCTGGTGTGATCATTTGCTGGCTGTCCCACGAAGGTCAGTGACTGTCATTGCCCTGCCTCTAGTCATGCAGTACTTCTCCAGCCTTTCTACCTCCTAATTGCTGTTTATTGTGTGCTATTACAGCAGCAAATTGAGTGAGCTCACAAACAGATTAGGCAAGCACTAGATACTGCAGGAATATAGCGTCCCTTTCGGCAGAAAGCTACTAAAGCAGTTCAGCATGACTCCAGTTTCATCCACATACTATTCCTTTCTCGCCCAAGGGAAAAAGTGTGATTGTTTTTAATTCAAATGGGCACTGTTTCCCTTCTGTAGATACATGTTTTTATATTTCACTAGTAAAAAAATAATCTGATTCAAGAGTGAGAACAACTCCCTCTCTGGTTTTGATAACTGTCACTTCTGAGAATTCAAAGTATGTTTAAATGCAAAATAATTTACACTAAACTTTAATGAAATATATAGTTCAATGTACCATACAACATTATAGAAGTGTCCATATTATGACAATTACGCTTCACATTCCTAACTCTGGGGAAAGATGAGACATTAACCAAAGTTATTTTGATTCTCTGGGGCAACCATTTCCACCCTAGGAACTTTTTGAAATCAAACTTCATTGCTGTGGAAGAGCATCTTTCATAAGTAAGAACCAACCACATGAACACATAAGATGCAAACAATATGCCTCATTACTCAGAAGAGACTAACCAAAAATCAACTAGAAGTGCTTTAAGAATAGTTAAAAACTGGCTATGGCTTGCTGTGACTGGGCCACTTCAGAGATTCTCTGACAAACTCCTGACTGGAGCACAACACAGAGTTTTTATTTTTT
Source organism: Pithys albifrons albifrons (assembly GCF_047495875.1). Taxonomy (NCBI): domain Eukaryota; kingdom Metazoa; phylum Chordata; class Aves; order Passeriformes; family Thamnophilidae; genus Pithys; species Pithys albifrons. The sequence goes on from NC_092459.1 coordinate 27,653,945, forward strand.
CTTCATTTTGATGACTGCCACTGTAGATGAGTACCTAGCAGGGTTCTCTTCAAGAGGAACAAGCAAGAACAAGAGCAGCTAGCTGAATCCATTACAGTATGGAGAATAGCTCTCATCCAGCATATAATTTAACAGTAAAGTCTAACACGTTAAGTTTTATAACTGCAAATACTCACACAGGAGTGTTATAGACTTGAGAGTATTGGCATATTCCAAAAAATAATGATGCTGCAAGAGCTGTGAAAAAATGTAAAGGCAATTCAAAAAAAGTACATCTGTCAACTAGCAGCATAATCTCTTGCAGTTAAAGAGTTGAGGATTTGCCAGAGAATCACGGAGAAGGTCTTTGGAAAGAGTCCAAACAACACAGCCATGTCAGAAAGCAACAGTGGGGCACCACATACAGTAAGGACATGTAGTTCCTTTTATCGATGAGAAGATCATGACTTAGAATTCAACTACACAACCAGGTTACTTAAAAGCTCCAACACTAGAGGAAAAATTTTGCAACATTATTGTACCAATGAGTGGATTCCTCAAAGCACTTGGAGATCATTTGCCTACAGGACTCAATGACAGAATGTATTTTAAAAAATAGGCTGAAAAGCAAATGCAAAATCCCAAACCACAAAAAACTGTTATTGGAGAGAGTGAGTTAAAGCCTATGTTTAACTTAAATTAATAGTTAAATCTAAATAAGGCTCTTCAGAAACAGATGGAGTGAGATTAGAAGTAACACCATCAGGAATAATATGCTAAGTGTTTCATGAGATGAGCTCTTCAATTCAAAACATCCCCATTGTATCAGACAATTCAAGATTTGTTCAGGCACTAGCCTAAAACTGAACACTAATACAGAAACACTTCTATTTGGAGTACATTCTTTGAGACAGAAATTCACATAAGTGAAGAGCAGCCCTTCTCCACATTATCCATCCAGCCCAATGATAGATTTGCCAGGTCTGAATGACGTACTTATCACTGTGTCTTTGGCAGGGGACCTGGGAGCCTTACTGGGAACTGTGAAGACACATCCAGCGAGCCTGTCAAAACAGGGCCTGTTCACACATAGCCGAGAGAATGAGACAGAACCATCCTCACATGATTTCTGCAGTGGCACCAGAAATCTGTGGAAACACTTGAAAGGCATTAAAACAGCTCCACTGTAGGAGGATGCCAGCTTGCCAGGAAGTTGATCTTGAGCTTTTTCTAAAACAAAAACTAGATGTGCTTCATTGCAACAGGACTCCTGTTGATACGATGTAGATTTCTACCGCTGCCACTCGGAACTGGCACCATTTGTCTGCTCAGAAAGCCTTACCCATCAATGCTAGTTGCGCACACATCACATGGTAGCAGTGGTTCCACAGCATGAAAAATCCTTTGTTCGCAGGACAACATAGCAGGATGAGGGATGAATGAGGACTTTTTTGTTGGAATATGCTACAACACAGCTTTTTTCAAGCCTGTAGGACCAATCTAGCTACTCTTGGAATACCTCCAAGACCAGAAAAATTATAATTTGCTGCCAGCCAGGCACAACACCCTCTGGTCAGTACATCACCACCCCCACTCTTGCTTTGTTGACACACCACAGAGCAACTTGCTATAAAAGAAGCTATGGTTCTACTTTTCTCTCATTGATGTCAACGGATTTTAGAAGTCTCCTTTACACCAAATTAAACAGTAAGGGCAGATCTCAAGAATATGGTGGTGAGGATTATTTTCCAGATGTGAAAACAAAATTTTGTTCCAGTCAAACTGAGGACAGGGTCATGTTCCAGTAGTACTGGGTAGGTAGTTGCCAGTCTGCATGAATAGGGTAGTACAACCTGTATTTCAAACAACAAAAGTCAGATATTATATATATCCTCTGACATCTCCAGAAGAAGGACATCCCTGAACATATAAGGGACCTTAACTACAGGTATCTAGAAAGCACCGTAGCCCACACAATGTGTTAATAGCTTTCAAAAATACCTGGAATTAGCCTGTTTCAAATCACATAGCTAAGATCTCAGATAGGACTTGCTCAGAGTAAATTTTGCCCACATCTTTTAATCCACCTTTTCTATGAATGCAGAACAACTCAAGTGCCAGGTCTAGTCATCTAGGATCAGCACCCACTCAGCTTCCACCAAATGATCCTCTTTGCCACATTCCAAAATAGAGGATATAGCTCTAACTCATTAAAAAAATGATTCTATGATTCCATGAAGAGAATGATAGAATGGTTTGGGGTTGAAGGGACACAATGGTCATCTAGCAGGAAAAACTTCAATTAGATCAGCTGTCCAGTGATACAGTGGAAAAATCTGATTTCCTGTCAGCAATGAAAGCCTCTGTAAAGATCAAAACTTGGGAATGTACACACCAGGTTAGGTCCTGCACACTTGTAAGTGGCAAGCCCCTTTTACAGCACTCAGCTTTGCACAAGACCTCCTGCAGCATTAACTCCCCCCAAATAGTCCAACTTGCAGTAATTTCTGTAACACCCACATCTCACTAAAGCTGATCAAGAACAATAGAATTTCTGATTCATTTCATTATCCAGAATTGGCATGTGTCTTAATTTAGAAGTAAAATTTATTTTAGAGTATTAACAGAAAATGGTATCTTACCACAACCAAAACACAGCTTTCATTTATTTTGAGAAGTACAGTCAAAATACACATTTGCAGGAAGAGATAACGATTCTTAGTTTTATTTCTTTGCTCCATCTGCAAGATAAATGACCTTGCAGAAGGTTACAAGAAACAGATCTAGGTTAACGTAAGAAGATGTATGATGAATATGAACCACAATCTTTGACATAAGAGGCTGAACAATGTTACAGCTTGAGTATTTCAAATAATTTTTGATAGTTTAAGAAAGGGATGAATCTTATTCTTTTACTTAGTCTTAGAAGCAGTGCTTTTATTTTCCTACTCATATCTGGAACTGTATCAGTACTGTCATAATGAGTTGAATTTCTCCTTAATTACATGAGAACACTTCCATAGTTTATCAGTTACTTTCAACACTTGTACCTCTGCTGTGCACACCAGCAATTCTTTCAGGATAAACCACATAATACCACATAATAGATTCTGTAACGGATAATGATTTTCAAAACACTGCTGTGGGCCACTCTTCAATTCTGAAACCTGTGTCGACGAAGTCAAGTAATAGCTGTAAGCCCAAGAAATACAGTTTCTAAGCAGTAAAAGACATATCAAAGAATCCACAGAGTTACATCTACACTGGTCATTCAGAAGCAAAGTATAAGCCTTGAAAAGGTTCATTAGTTTTCGACTTAAGTAGTCATATTACCTGAGCATGCAATTACCATTCTATGCAGCTTGCCTCTGTTACTGCTACCTAGAAGCAGATTACAATTTTCAGTGCAAAACCTCAAGTCCATCCTGTAATCATTTTCCTGAAGTTAAAGCAGAAAATACAGAGGTAGGAGATAGTTCTTTACATCTTTACTGGGAAAGGCTTTTCACTTGTTTCTGACAATTGGCAGGAAATCCACAGCATACTGTCACCTTCACCTAAGGAAATAACCCAGACTATTACAGGTTTTATTGTATTCATGATCTGTAACTCTGGATAAACTACCAATCACTATAGTCCAAGCAGCAAACTGAGGACCAATTTGGCACATGCTGTTGCTGAATTCTATTAAACATATTCCTGATGATTGCAGTTTATTGGACATGTCAGTGAGATTTAAGGCTCTCTGGTTTCTAAATGTTCATAAGCCTCTATACATGGTAAAAGCTACCTAGAAAAGTACAACAAATGTAACGTAAGCCAGGTCTGACAACAGCACTTCACCTACTCAGCAGTTTTGAAATCTCACAATACAGAGATGGATTTGAAATATCACTCATTTAATCAAAGCAATGAAATAATTCCAATGCCTTTAAGTGACTTTATGCCAGAAAATTGAGATCTCTGAAGATTCGATTGCAGGTGTCAGATGTTTGCTTGCAAGGTAGAACACTATTGTAAAACATGACTGGAAAAGTTCAAATTTGGTCCAAAATCTGCAGAATATTGGACTATAATCTCCCAGCTAACAGCTAATGAATGAGAAGTGTTGCCACAGCACAGGTAACTTTGTGGACAAAAAGTAATTGACTGTTTTACTTGCAAGTATTTTATTTAAGACAGCACGAGAGACAACTAGGAAATCATTTATTGGAAGTTCTGTTTCTTAGAAGTTCCTGCAAGTATTGATCAAAGCCAGTAATTTTAAATCAGGGCTATCCTGTATTTCATTACTAGTTTTCTTCTAGGTGATAGTGGATATACAAATCCAGCTGGGGAGTTCACACAGTAAAGTTCAAACCCAGTTCATGTTAAAGGGACAGTACAGTTAAAAATGTCAATTTTCCATCACATGAAGTGTTAAGAGACGAATTCTTGAGTGTGTATTCATTACAATTACATTGGTGCATACAAAATCTTTTAAAGCCTTGTCAGTCAAATGGTTCGCTGAACTCCTGAGAAATTTTAATGAGGATGTGGCAGGTGAAGAATAATTCTGATTATGAATGCTGACAGTTATTTATTGCTTGTATGAGAGAGGGTGACAGCAGATGTCTGAAACAACTTCTGAACTCTCCCATAGAAGCCTGCTTCTTGCTAGCTGCAGCTAGCACTGGGCTGCTTGTAAATCTGAATAATACCTAGATTTAAAAAAGTTGTACTTACTGAATCCTCCAATTAAAGGGACAAAGTCACCAAATCAAAGGCAGATCACAGTATTTATGCATACAGACTATTTAGACAGGAAACAGGACTGGATTGGGAAGAGCCTGGAAATCAATGAAATCCCAAAAACCAAAAGACACTTACAGCAACATAAGCCTAGGCACTGACAAGGCATCTTGGCCAGTGACCCTCTAAGCCTGCAAACAACATGGATGCAGCTATGTGGCATGAAACCAATACCTTCCTACCAATCTTCCCCAGACAAGCAGCAATCTCCTCAGTGAGAAGTTAAGGTAGAACGGCTGTAACTTTGCAAAATTGGGTGCTACAGACAAAACTGTACATGATACAGACAAAGAAGGAAGTGACAATTATCTCTGGTTAAGGCTGAAGATGAAAACTGAACAAAACCCACAAAGAAAGGAGATCATCTGAGAGGCTAACTTTATTTAAATTAGCTCATGTAAGTTTTCACCAGGGCATCCACCAATAAGAATATTTCAACTTCCTGCTACCCTCTGGATGCAGTTTCAAGACAGTCAAAATCAGGTTCCACCTTTTGTTTGAGTTACCTGAACTTCTTTTAAGTAACTCCTTGCAAGTTTCCCCAATGGTAATATTTAAATAGCATTCAGCTAATTCTAGTCAAAGGGAGCTCAGACTGCCGAGCCAAATTCCAATACATACCGTCACCGTTCAAATACATTTGTGTCCTTTAAAATGTCTCATTGGCAGCAAGTGGATTAAATGCTTTTAGTTGAGCAGACCCAACTGCACATTTGCAGCTCATGATCAACCTACAACATCAGACATTCTTTCAGGCTGCCACATAAACATTTATGTTATTGGAGCAGCTGGCACAGAAGGCTTGCTAGGGAGATTTCAGTTTTGTTTGTTCCTGTAAGAGTGCAAACATCAGTTCCCTGTGTTCATGAATTGACTAAGCAACTCACCTAAGACTCCCTCAAATACCAAAGCTGAATTAAAATTCACAAGTTCGCAAGAGCTGCTGTTCTGAAATACTGCAGGAAGCAGCAGACTGTTCTTGAAATAACTTTAGTGTTTGCAAACATGAAATAGGATAATAATTCCCCAACATTTTAATAGCTATTTAACAATTAGTCTTATAAAAAGACTACTTAAGTCACATTTCCATGGACTTGCATGGACTAAAATGTCCCTCAGGTAGCATCAGAAGCTTAAAAACCTGTACTTGTAAACATATTTTCTTTCCAAGTCTGTAAAAGGATATCTGAAGATTTTTTCCAGCCTTAGAAATATAGTTCAGTAAATGAATAGCTAAAATAGGATTACTTTACAAAGACAACAAGAATGACAAAAATATTTATGAACTGTGTTTATATAAACATATTGGCTTGTAAACAAGTTGACAACATTTACATTAAATATTGAGAGAAACTTCAAACTAGACAATTTGCATTAAAGAGAAAAATATGTTAAAAATTAATTACATCTTAATTATTCCATTAGTTATGACTAAATCAGGCACCTGGCAGTTTCAGAACTGAACTGTGCTAAAACACTGCAACAGTGCTGAATACTGTAATTTACACTAATGATTTCCTCTAGAGCAAATGCCACCTCATATTTACCTGAGGATTCCCATGGTAACTCAGTGTGGACAACAGTATGAAAAATACTTACTTTTCATGGACTGGGAACCCACCACCATAGGGAATGTTTTTGGCGTACTTTAAAGGACAGTCTCTTATTAGCTATAGTTTTGTATGGATATCTCAGAAATGCCAGCAAAACTAATGCAAAAGTCAAACCCATCTAAAAGTATAAATCTCATCCAAATCTTTCCAGTAGTATTTGCACTGTTTTGCAGGATTTTAGCTAGTTTTATTTATGAATAAAAGAGTCCTACAGGTTAGATGTGCAACTATTAAAGAAAACTTAAGTTAACAGAAAAGCATAATGAATTACAAACTAGTTACAACAGTTCATCAAATTATACATAAGAAATTTACATACATGTTTAACCATGAAACAATAATTTCTATATATTATTCAAACTTAGCTTCAATATTTGTTCTTATTCAACAGTGATACTCAAAGTGATATTCAGGTTTTTTACCCCTTTTAGTGAGAACACATTTATTTTTACAGGTGCAAGGATGCTTATTTGGATAAAAGTTTCACATGGGTATGACTTTCAACAAAAGTTTAAATTACTTTTTTTTCCATCTTGAAGACAAAGGGTATCAATGGTAATAAACAGACAGTTCATCATCACTTATGTCTGAATCATCGTCATCCACTTCACCTTCAATGACTGATTTCTTTCCTTTGCAGCATGAAACAATTAATCCAATTAAAAAGACCTGCAAATTTAAAGTAAGTAGTAAAAGTTAATTTATTCAATTGAGGGGCATATAAGGGCAATATATGCAAAACAAAATGGTAGGGTGGTGATGCAAATGAAGCAATGAAAACTACTGCAAATCATTCAACTCGATTCAGTGATCTCCAAAATCAAAGTACTTACTGCAATGAATGCCCAGTTCCCAAAGTAATAGGCAGCACTGAAGAACCAAAACTTATGAAGAAAGAGGTACGTCCGAGTGACAATACACTGATCTAAAATCAAAAGAAATAGTACTGATTAACACAGAACAAAAAAATAGGTCAGCTAACGCTAACCCAAATATAAAAGAATAATAATTTTTAGCAGTTTTGGAGAGTATTCAGATCTGTAGAACAATTACACTCCATAACCTAATTTACTCTATCAAGAGGGTATATAAGAGGGACATTTGTTGTTACATATGAGTAACTTGTAACACTAAGTTACAAATTACACAGGTAACCGCATTACTACTGGGTACAATTTCTTCTGCAGATGTGTCAATTATTAACTATCTGTCAGAATAGAACTCACTTCCCATTTTCCATAAACCATAGGCAGAAAGAGATGCAAAGCAGATTCTGGACTACAGCACACATTTTAGGTCTCTGAAAAATAGATGCCTCTACCAGGACTGCATAAGCTTTGCAAATCAATGTCAATTACAAACCCCAACATGCACTGAGCCTGTTGCAACCCAGATAGCAGAGGGCTTATTTGTATCCAAGACCTAAAAACATGGGTTCACCATTACTCCTCTAACATGTATTTTTTGATGTGTCTGCATTTCTCTTCATTAGAAAGATGCAGATTTTAACTAAATTAAGAATCAAATTGTCTAGGCATTTTCAAGATTGCCAACAGGGAGCATAAAGGCTTGGATGGAACACTGAACTTGTGACTTTTCAGAGATCATGTCAGAGCACGGCCAGTAGGACATCCAAGCCAGTTGAACCTCTCCAGTGCAAGGAGTGCACTGCATTTATGCTAAGGCATAAATATATGTATATATATATATATATATATATATATATATATATATATATATATATGTATATATTGGGGTGGTGGTGGTGGTTTGGGTTTTTTGTTTGTTTTTACTTACTATGCTTCAAACCCCACCTAAAGCCCATTTCAGAGCATGAAGTGATGTCTAAACAACTTGAATGCTACAGAAAATAAGCAACACAGAAATTGCCTGTTCTTCTCTCAGTTTAGACCCCAGGTTTGGAAATACTCTCCAGGCGCAGATGAAGTACAGAACTTCCTGTCTTCTAAGCTTGGGAGTGATATGCTGCTTATATGGTTATACAGTTCACCTTTTAACAGCCATCTAAGTAAGAAATGCAGGTAAAGTGAAGATACTTCAGAATTGCTGATAGTATTGGCAATACCACCAGCAGGTCTCCAACTGGTTATTGAATTAAAAACAGCTAAGGGTTTTTCACGTGGCTCTTCATAGTAATTTGATGAAATAAATGACAGTACATATTTTAGACTAGTTTGACCTTGAGAAGAACAGCTAACAAAATTTTAACTATTAGTAATATATTAATTCAGAAATAAATAGGCTGACATAACATTTCCGAATAAGGTAGAATGAATAACCTGAATTAAGATAACTACTTGTTATCCAGAATAATCAATGTGACTATTACTGACATCTGTGATCATGTGGAACAGAAATACATATGGAAAGTTACCAAGCCCCCAACAGATTAACTGCCACCACTTGAAAAATACAACATATTATGTAGTGCTGACCAAGGCAGAAAGCCAGGATTCAAGACAGAACAGTTTTTTAAACAAATAATGACAAGGTAAATCCATAGATCAAACGGGGAGAAATGGAGAGCACAGACCCAACACAACAGATGGTCAGATTTAGGAGAGACCTGTTTGTCAAGCCCCTTGAAAAAGTCCTCAAAGTCTAACAGAGACAGAAGTCCTGCACTAGGAACAAAGAGCCACCACGTAAACAGCGCAGAGTGGAAGTCGAACAGACACAAAGTAACTTCACAGGCAGTGACCTCATATCCCAGTCAACAAACAGCACGTGCAGTTGTGCTCATCTGCAACTCAAAAACCTTAACTGAATATCAGGCTTCACTAAATAGAATGCAGCCAATATGGCCATGGAACTGATCACTTCCTTTGGCATCTGCAACAATGCCATTTTGGGCTGCTTGGAATAAAAGCAGCATGGACATATTGGAGCAAACCTAGCAGAGGATCACAGCGACAGCTCAAGCACACAGCATACAGTCAAGATGCGTTTGTTCACCTTGATGCAAAGGTGATTGCAGGTGTGCCTTACTGCTACCTCTGCTATCTAGTAGGGGCATGCAAAGTGAGATTCTTCCTAGACCTGCATAACAACAGGATAAGAGATGACAGAGTCTCAACAACAAATATTCCTACTAAGTAATAGGAGAAGCTTGACCATCATCATAGGTAAACACCAAAGCAGGTGGTCTGTGGAGGCATTCACAGCTGGATGGACCTGAGCCACTTGCTCTCCTTGACCCTGCTAGGGTGTTGGACCATACTATCTCTTAAGGTCCTGTGTGTGCCCAAAATCATTACACAAAGGTAAATATAGAGATAACAGATCTGACCAACAAAAGTATTTTGGATGGAACATCCAAAGTGAGAATGTCATAGATTGATGAAGTTTATATGCCCAATTTCAAGCAGATACTAGTTTTGCTTAAAATATACTCAAAACTACTGCCAAAGGAAAACCTGTGCTAGAACATATAAGCACTGCATATTCCAAATCCTAAAAGAACAGAAGACATGGCTGCAGGTATCCAAGAATACTTATTTCATCTGCCTTCACTGCCAATTATACTAAAGCAGTGTTACAAAAAACAGCTGCTGCTTGCAGTTTCTGGGTATAGCTTTGGTGACAGACCAAACTGTTGAGATGGACCAGACTAAGCAAGCTTGAGCAGACTTAAGACACTAGCAGGTATATCAAAAGTTTTGAAATTGCAAGCTTCCCCTTTTGTCTTGTACCTATCATCTCACAGCCTAACAGCTTTATCAGTATTTCAGTGTTAAAGTCACTCAAGGACTCCCAACGTCCATAGAAGTTTATGTTAATGATTGTACCACTTCCACAGCTTTCTCTGGAAACAAATTCATGGAATGGCAGCAACTGCTGCCCCAGCCACAAATACAGTATTACTTTCTTTTCTTGTTGGCTAAATAGAAAAATTACTATATTATTTATTACCTCTTACTCAGCAGTTTCTACAAAAGCGGTTTCTTGCATATTCTATTTGAGCACATACCCACATATTCCATGTTATTCTCGTCTGTGAGATACATACATACAAACAAAATTAATAGCAGCCTCATTCAGCTGTTGAAACTGTCTTTGCACTCCACAATTTTGCTTCTCTGCTGCTGCTACTTCTCTAGTTTTACAAGCTAAAATTAATCTCCCATACAAAGATTTTACAATTTTGGGGTTGTGGCATTCCACACCTGTTATCCTTCCCTCAGCTAACTTCACCCAGAAATTGCTTAAAACTTTAATTCATCACTCTCAGCTGTCACAATATCATGAGTATTAAAGAGCTTCACCACCACTTGCTTCAAGGTTAACGTTGCAACAGATTTACAGCTTTGATCTCTTCTCAGAATGAAAAGTATATTGGAAGACACACTACTCAGATATAGCAAGGATCTGAAAATACCTCCCAACTGGTTGTATGTAGCTACAATAGCTGCCCACTTAGAGATGTGAATCACTAAGCTTCCAGCACCTCAAGCTGACAACACTTTGAAGCACTACACTGCACTACAGAAGCATGAGTATCCAATCACTCAGATGTTAAACAACAGTTTGCCGCTACCTTGTTTTAAAATCTATGTCTAACATACAAAAAGCTGCCTGCTGTTTCATCCCAGTTGTTTGGCTTTGGTGTAGGCTTTCTTTGCTTAGCTGAAGTGGTAGTGAGATGGCACCTAAAATAGACTCAGAGAGACCAAAGTCTACGTGGATAAAGTCTAGTACAAAAAGCTACCTTATCTAACAAAAGCTGCTCAGTAGGTTTGGAATCTAATCCTGACAAAAGAAAATATTTATCAGACAAAGATGAGCTAGAAACTAGCTATCATTCAGAAGGCAAATCTTGCTTTTTTCATTCTTCAAGCTACAGGTAAGTTGTACATGATACTTCACATGGTCTGTTTGCAAATGAAGCACTACCTGATACAAAACCAGACAGCCAGAGAAGTGATGTAATCAATGTAAGTCAGTCTGATTTTATAACACAGTCAGATCTGATTTTGTACTGTAAGTTACTCATCTGGATAACCAATAGCTATTTGCACTTTCTCGTACATGAACAACTGCAGCAGCCACACAACTTCTTGATGATAATTACACATTATGGATGTTTACATTAAATGGCTAGAGAATTTGCAAGTCCCATCAGTGCTAGCAGAGCACTATAGTGTAAGGAGTTTCTAATAAGATTCTATGTTGAAAGATGAATAAAGTCACTAATCAAAGTTTCTGAATGCTAAATAATGTCCTACTGAATGATCTGAGTCAAATCACTATTTTTTTCAACAGTCAAGTTTAAACAAAGTGACTTGTATGAACAGGATTTGCTTTCATGTATGAATGCAACACTGTGTTGTAAAAAGAGGGTTCTGGATCTTAGAATCAACCAAGCACAAACTTTACCTAAACATCGTTAAGAGTTTCACCACTTCCCTCTACACACTCAAAAGCCTCTCAGTCATCTTCTGGCTAATTTTAAATTTGGAGTTTATCTTTGCACAACTAGGCATTATAATGCAAAACAGCTATAAGGTTTTGTCCTGGGTTGAGCTGGCAAAATGCCAACTGTCCAGGACAGAGTGAAAAGGGTTCCTCCTCCCGCAACCAGCCAAGGGAAAAAAGAAGAGGGAGAGAGGAAAAAAAAACTTCCAAAGCCAGGTCTATGCTGAAACTAACTACATGTATTTATACAGAAAGGAGAAAATTAAGAGGATACTACAATATAACACACACTTACACAAGTTATGGTGTTAAAAACAACTCTGAAGGCACTAGGTGGAGGAACCTTCAAGAACTGGGATAAGCATTTAGCCAAGGCCACCTGGTTGGTTAACACCAGAGGCTCTGTCAATCGAGCTGGTCCTGCCCAAGCAGAATCCCTCCACACGGTAGATGGAGACAAAGTTCCAGCGATTCACTTGAGAGGCATGTTAGGGAAATCTGTCTGGATTACCCCTCCCTCGGGCCAAGACAAACCCATTCGTGGGATTGTTTTTGCCCAAGGGTCCGGAAACACCTGGTGGGTAATGAGGAAAGATGGGGAGATCCAGTGTGTGCCCTAAGGCAATCTAGCCTTGGGGAAGAACTAATGATGTGCTTTGAGTTGTGTTTTGCAGGAAACCAGACACGAGATGAGAAAAACTCAAACAAAGCCGGTACTGGTATCCCATGATGTCCAATGATAAGGCAGCCCTAAACTGTGGACTAGGCCTCAACTTGGAACTGTGACTCTAACCAAAAGGCAATGGACTAAAGCTGAACTGATGCTGGTGTTGATCCTTGATGACAAGACATCTGCCTTGAAGGACCGCATATGGACTATATATATATATATATGTGTGTGGGATATAAGCAAATGCAATAATACAAAGATTGCGTGGAAAGACCAGTGTGGAATAAGGGGTGGAGAATGTAATGGTTTGACACATGGCTTCCTCAGTAACCATTGTATCTAAGGAAGTTACAAGTATTCCACACGTGTCTTCCACGTAGCAGTGGGGGAGTGGTTTTTTTCTTCCCTTCCTTGGCTGAGGAGCTGGAGGGAGGTGGTGGAAGCCTGGTCCCTCCGGTGCCTGGTGGTTCTCCTGTCCTGGGTGAGATTGTTTCATTCTTGTTCCCCTTCCTTGAGGTTTTTAATTGTGTTTCTTTTGATTCATTCGGTTTCTTTGGGTTGGGTTGGTGTCTTCCCTATTTCCCAGCTAATCAATCCCCTTTTCTCCCTTCCCCTCTCCCCTGGGAGGTGGGATCCTATGTATTGTGTATACAGTGTGGTTTGTAAATGTTAGTAAATATAATTTATTCTTTTTATTCAGTTCAGTTTCTTTAGAGTGCGTTTCTCTTCAGTTTTTTTTTCCTTTCCTTTGCTGGGAAGGTTCTGGGAGGGGGAAGGGGGGGGCTAGTCCAGGGTTGGCAACAGCTAGGCCAAACCTGCGACAGGTTTCTATTTCAGTTTCTTTACAGAGAATCTGTGAGGGATGCCACAATTTGCATGTATTAACAGACTAGGTGAAAACCATTTAATGAGATTTGAAGACCTCAACCTGTTAATCTCATTTTTTGTAAGTTTGAATGATAACTTTAAATTAATGTTTAATAAATACCTTCAAGTGAAGAAAATACTAATTCTATAAGGCCACGTGTATAGTGAAAAGGTGCAGCATTAGTCAACAACTAAGACCAGAAGCCACGTTAATTCCAAAGATATAATACCCACTTTCTACAGGGAAGCAATAAGCCATTGAATCAGCCTGCTGAGGAAAAATGCTTTCTCAGTGTTTTTGAAACTAGACACCTTTAGAAAGAGTACCTACAATTTATGTTAATTACAAACACACACCAGATGTGTTTAAACACAAGCCATAATTGCTACTTCTTACCTTTAAACTGCTAACTTAAATTTGAACTTCTGCAAGATGCATTTTCTGAGTCGCCCTTAAGTACCTAAAGGCAAACTACTCTTGTTTTAAAAGACCTGGCCAGTGATTAATATCTAAGGCAACAGGCAATACCCTAGGGAAGAACATGGATGCAAAATTCCAGAAAGCAAGCTTGAACTAATTCAGACTCCCTGAAACTACTTTACATCACTTGACCTTCAATATTAACCTCATTTCTGTCATGTCCTTTCTACTTGTCTCATACCACCTTCAGCTGATTACTTAAAGAAGGATATGTGTCCTTTTGAGAGGATTCCTTGTTTTCTCCATCCTTAGAGCATGCTGCATGGAAAAGAACTTGGAATATGGCAAGAAGGAAGATACTTCAACAGAATTACCTTTACCTTTTACAGAGTACCTCATATTCTGTCTGTGGACAGAACTGTTTATAAGGCAGCTGATATTCAAGGAAGCATTTAAGAAAGCAGAGCAACTTTCCATCCTGGAATGCCTTGCTTATTGTCTGGAGAACAAAACCAGTTATGACTATGATTAAAGAGTCACACTTAAAAGACGCAATGCCAAGTTCTTTTAAAAAAGAAATTGGATGTGAATTAGTGATTTTTTCATCAATGATGCTCTGAGAACAACAGCTTTCTTCCCAACTTCTGACTACTTCCGACACATAATTTAGGATACATTTGACTGTAATCCAATCAGGTTTCTCTCTCACAGTTCAGGTAGGATTTGCCCAGTCCAATGTCATTCATCCAGCCTAGCTGCAGGAGACATATTAGGCAGTGAAAAAGACCATCTCCATGAACTGATCCTATTTAATTCTATTGGGCAAGTCATATTTGAAGACAGACAGGATATGTGTGTGTACCTTCACTACCTATAGTTACAGATTACTGTTTAGTTTTTCTGCATGGCTGTTCTTGAGCATGTTATGTAGTGAATTTATCAGCTGTCTGTACCAAGATAAAAAAATTATTTGATTACACCAGCAGAAGTAGCTTCTAACATTTCATTAAAAGTATTTCCAAATATGTGCAGCAATTAATGTTTCTCAATGATTAAAAGATGTGGTGGAATTGTTACTTAAACCAAATATAATGCCTTCTTTTGTTAAGAGAACTGTCTTTATTAAAGCAGTTTTGTGGACAAAGTGTTGGTAGATTTCTTACTCAAAGGGTTCATTGCTTGCTTTTAAGAATGGATGCATACCCCTCAATTCTTTGCAAGGAGTTTCAATTCTTATTCCAAAGTATTGATAATATCAGAGCATTTTACTTGACTGTTGGGCTTAAATCCAACAGTCAACAAAAGTAGAATGTTGATCCAAGAAGAAAACATGCAATTACTTTACTGCCAAGCTCCATTTACCATTTCAGAGTATTTAGAAAATGCAGCATCTTCTCTAGTTATGATCACTTGGAGGGAGAAGAGGGGTAGCTCATACCTGCCCACAGTTGTGGGGTAAAGAAAAAAATTGCACAAATTGATGTATCTACAACTGCATGTCAAAGAACAATGCACTACAAAAAGATATTTATGGCACGATTAACTACTCATACTGTTTACAGCTGCCAAACAGGACTTTCTGTGGTAAGACATGCACCACTGTGCTTATTTATATTGACTTCTTATGGTTATAGAGGATTTCAATACCATTAGGTCTAAGCTTTTCAGGGTAAAGTACTAGTAAGGTCATTCACTAAAGTAAAAGGAAACTGGACAAAGTCCTCAGTAAAATCCTCATGTAGATTTTATGTGAAGCATTTTGTAACATAGCAAATTAATTAATTTAAAATGAAAAATTTGCAAGTGGCAATCTATGGTCAACTCTAGATACAAAATAACTGATATTGACAGTTTTGAGCAACTTGCTTATAGTTTCCTTTTGCATGTCTCCTGATTTCCCTAAAGGAGAAACAAAGAATAGGCTCACGTTTTGACATTTGTCTTTGGGGCTCCATTCCAGATTGAGTAACATCTACATCTAGTCTTTACTCTGGCTAAAATAAAACCTGATTGTCCTGAACTTTTTGACTTCTAGATAACAACAGTGTCTTAGAAGAAGGCACAGTTCTAGTTAACACAGTAAGACCTCCACAGTTCAAAGCCTTAGAAATTGAGATAATTTTTTCCCCACTTGACATGTATTTATAAGTCAGTACATTTCCATGAAAAAGGTCCAGCATTTGGCAAGTAAGGTTCATTTTCCCAGTGAAGGAAGTCAGAGAATCCAAGGGGCATTCATAGCATGCTATGCATTTAAACTGCATGATGCTTAAAACTAAAAAAAAGTTATGTGTTTTTTTTCTCTAGAAAGAGGCAAAGAGTGTTTATCAGATCTCATAATTAAGGCTGGGGAAGTCTTTGATACAGGCTTGCAGCTGAGTCATTGCTCATTTACATTAAATCTTGTTAAGCTGTTTAGCTAAACCTATACCAAGTTTTCGATGCATTAGTCCAGATGCAAGAGTCTTAATCAAATAATTGAACTCCTTTGCTTGATCTTATGCTCAGCTGAGGTGCGGACACAACAGTTCAACTGGCATTAGGCCTTGAAAACAAATGAGATATTTGCCCAACTGTGTCGAACACAGTCTAAAGAACTAAAGTCTTACCTATAAAATATTTATTAAATTTGCTGCTCTAAAAGACTACCTAAAAAGCTTTAAAAAAGTCTAAGTTAACCAGAACACAAAACTTTTGTTCAAGATGTTTAACAAGAACTAAAACAACCCCTATACTTGGAGTTGTAATATGCACCCTGCCCTATTATTTTTTGGCTTCTGTTTTGTTTCATGCAGTTCGACTACTATGGACTTTGGCATTAAGTACAGAACAGATGCACCTCCTGCATACCAGGAGTAGAGACGAGCTTTGCTGCCTGAAAGCAGACAATATAATGCTGAAACACCGCAAATTACATATCTAACTATAAATACTTGAGAGTACGTTTTTATAAGACGGCATTTTAACTGTCTAGAAGTGTAATTGTCCTTTTGACCAAGCCAAACACTGGTTTAAAACATATCTATAGGAAACACTGCCCATTAAATGTGGTGGAACATTTTGTTTAGCGTGTGTAGTTCTCTTTTGAACTTTTGCCAAGTTCCCTTATTTTCTCCCCTGAATTAATAAAGAAACTCCTTGGAAACAAGTTCATGACTTATTTTCTGGATGTTTTCATAAGGTATTAAAAAACTAGCTCTATATATGTATATAAATATTAAAATAACATTCTTAGCAGAGTCTGTGAGCCCGCAGCTCTGGGGCTGGAGTGTTACAACCTTTTCTATCATTTAACAAACACTATCAAGAATTTTATAAATATATAACTGCATGCATAATACTACTGCTTTTCATACAGAGGAACTGAAAGTTTGCCAGAGTAAGAACAACTGAAAGCCTGGGTCTGAAAAAATCTGTACAATTCTCAATGCCATAAATCTTTTGCTGAGATCAGGTGGTTTTTCGTTTTTTTGTTTTTTTTTTAAACAAGAGACTGAAACAGTCAATATAATTGATTGTGACCTTAAAGAGCAGTTATCAGTCTTGCAATGGCTTGTGCAACTCAAACTGTTTCAAACTGTGAAAAAACTGCTTATATGCAGTGGGAAAGGAAGGGGAAAGGTAACATTGCAAAAATCAAATCCAGCATGATGTCAATTAGCTTGGTTTATTAATGAAAACAGGCTAAAACTCACTCACAGCTTTACTCAAGTTTCATAGATAAACACCAAATGAAGTGTTACTAGTCCCTCTAGGAAAACAAACAAACAAAAAACCCCAAAACAAAAAAAGACACAACAAAACAAACAAACAAAAAAAAAGAAAAACCCCTCAACACTAGGGCCTGCGTACATGGAAAGTCAAGGATCAAGGAACACTCCAGAACTATCTATCTGCTTGCTAGTCACTACTCACAGCTCCAGAATATCCACAATATATCTTCTGCCCAAATAACTGGTCAAAAAGCAATAGTTAGTAACACAGATAAGCAAGAGTTATATTTGCCATTATAAGGAACAATAAATTAAAAGGATTACACAAAAATAGTTTAAGAGGTCTAGCTAAACTGGTATTATTGCTCATAGATGAGCAACATATATAAAATAAAAAAAATCATAATTCTCTTATCTGAAAAGGTCCACTGAGAATTCCAAGTTCCATTGACTTCAGATCTTAGTTTTCCTGAGTACACAGAAATTTAATAAAATATTTGCCAGCACATTTCTATGACTGAAGTGACACTTCCCATGCTAAGCTATTCACCAGCTGGGATTTATTTTTTATATCTTGTATATACACATTAAAGCAAATGAGAGATTTTGAAGTTAACTCGAATGCTTTGTTAGCCAAGGTTTCTACTAAAAAAAGGAATTCCTTCAAATGAATCAAGTAAGTTTTAAGCAAGCTGATTTCTGACTTAGCTACACATCAAAGCTTCATTTTAGACTAAAGCAAATGAAAGCAATGAAGAGAGATTGAGTTGCTTATTACAACTGACCACGCACTTATCACATTGTAATAAAAGAAATAAATGTATGTAACTTACCTTCAGGTGCATCTGCATCACAATCTTTAGATACAAACGTCACATTCCTTGCCTGGCCATCAATTGTCTGATTACTCTGCATAATAAATATGAAAAATTAGGTCACCAATGACGTTCTTCCAATGATAGTCCCCAAACCAAATACATTCCTAAATAAATCATTAATTTTATAGAAAATGCCTTGACAAACCTCTTAAAATATTCAATAGGACTGTTTTATGAACAGCATACACAGAGTATACCCTGAGATTAGCTCAGTTGCTTAAAACTTGGTTGTAATAATGTCCTGTATGGGCCACTGACTTATGAGTTGGACTCAATGATCATTGTGGGCCCCTTCCAACTCAGAATAGTCTGTGGTTCTGAGTAAGCCATAAGTGGTAAAACATGAACATTTTTAAAGTATGTTTTCATTTTAAAAAATATAGCTTGTATTCTTTTTGAAGATGTATTAAAAAAACTTCGTATCTGAAATTAAACCTTCTAACTGTCAATATGAAATCCAAATTTGGTGATAAAGACACTGTGAAAATGTTAGGCTTCCATAATGATACCAAATACAATTGACTTTTGGTCTAAAGGTCAGATGGTAATATCCAACATACTCAACAGCCAGAGTGGAAAAGACAAATTACACTGAAGTGTAAAACTTAGAATCCAAATGCACCTGCTTAAGTGTCCCAAATCTTTGGAAAATCGACCCTTTGAGAAACTACATGAACTCTATACGTACCACGTTTTTGAACAATATGAATAATTCTAGCAGAATCCAATGTAAATCCTTTGCACTACATTGATTTCTTCATATATTCATATATTAATTTACTTTAAGGGGTGTCCTACCCACTTTCAAACTTAGGCTTTCCTAAAAAGAAAGCCCCTAAAGAAATCAGTAAGGTTCAAACATGTTTTCACCTTCAGGCTGAAGAAAATATTCCTTAATTCACTACAAGCTGGTACATAAAACTAAGTGTTTCTCTGACAACTTAAGAAAGTTTAACAATATTAAGCAAATACAGCCCTCACTGTGAACATTCACGAGAAACAGCCAATGACTATCCTTTAGGATAACAACAATTTATACATCCAGTTAATTTTGATTCACGCAAATACAAAGATGTGGAGACCACTACTACCTAAAAAATATGGATCCAAAAGGACTATGATTAGTCACAGGAATCAGGAGCGTAAGTGAAACCAAAAGTATGAGGACAATTTGAAGACAGAAAAAATACGATAAGAACTGAAGACAAAATTTTAGTTACTCATTGTACATTTAGAAGTGACCCATCTCCAGGATGTCTTCCAGCTGGCTGTCACCAGTACAGCTCACTTTTCAGAGAGTGCTTCTTTCAAAGAACAGCATTGTACCTTGTTGTACAATTATACAGAGCATGTAAAAACCACAGAACAATCAATTGCAACATGCCTATTTCAAAATCTGTCTTTCTTTATTCACTTTAATATTTTAATAGTAGGGTTTTCCAAATACAACAATAGCCAGACCTATGGGCTTTCTCTGATAACATCTATGCTTTTTTCCAGGTCTTATATCACTGTTGTTCTCCATAAACACTCCCTATAATTTAAGACATTTTTAGCAGAAGTAGTGCCAGAGTAAAACACTAGTTTTCTGCTACCTCATCTAGCCCAATGCTGAAAGCCAGATCCATCAAAGACAAGCATAAGACAAAAGTAAGTACAGTGTGTGTGGTTTACAAGCTGACACATTTTGGATACTTAAGAAAATAGCAAGTTATCACAAAAAAGGTTAGGTTACAGCCTGCTACACCTACATAGTTTGCTCCTGCTTATATTCAGAATCAAGAACTTGAAAAAACCTATTTGAACATTTGGCCATTTAAGGGATACTTCTGGATTCCTGCTGCTGACAGTGGAGACACTCAAAGTCCTGCAATTTCGCTTCACTCCTAGGAATTATTTATGTGATGGCTGAGGAAGGAAAGTGACTGTTGCTACTCTGGTCTTGAACAAGGGAAGAGTATCAGTGCAGCTCATGGCAAGTACTGGCCTTTTAATTCCTGTCTCAGTCAGTCAAGTCTTAAAGGTTCACTACGTACAAGATCAGCAAGCAGTGATCTTTCTTTTCAACAAATGCAAAATAACCCTTGGTCTTACTGAACAGAAGAAGCAATTATAGTTAAGTATGGGTAAAGTCATGTTTTTGCTAGAAAGGTGAGAAGGTGGCGTGGCTGTGGATACAACTATGAAAGATTATGAAGAGACTCTTGGCTGATTACCAGATGTTACAAATTGTCTTAAAAGGTCAAACCAAGCTATCTGGGGTGCTTGAAGAGCTATGAAAGCTGACCAAAAGCACTACACAGGGACTCTGTTGGTAAGGACAGTGTAAAAACAAGTTTCCCACGGACAGCATAGCTGATGACACTTGTGATGAATCGGGGTCACATGCTTTGAACACAGCAGAGGTTAGAAAGTTAATAAAGCTAGTAGCCCAGGTCTAGTCATGTAAATTGCCTTGCAGAAGCTCCACTTTTTTAAATGGATCCATGTAGAAAGAAAAAACGCCAGCACTTCCAAATTAAAAGTTCTTGTCAAGAGTAACAGTCTCCAAGTTCAAGATTTAAACAGGAATTTAACCTAATGCCTCTGATTCTCCTTACAAATTAGTTTGACAGGTTACTAGATGGGGGATTATTGACGAGGAAAGTAAAGGAAGAAGTGCTCTGTAAACACACTGCCTTTCAGTGAGCCACCAGATTGCCATAAACATGTTTATAAGCCTACCCATCCACTAAGCTCACATGGAATAATGCTCATTTATTGGCTGGTTTTTACACACAGTTGATTACCAGTGGTGTTAAATGACAAAATTGACTGGTGTGTGAGCACAGTGAAAATCTAGACTGTCCAAGTGAACCGGTGCATACAGCTCTCATCATCAGGGACCATGCCACGTATAGTTCACTTGCCCAGCTCCTGTATATGTTCCTGAACACTCCTAAATCCAGAACCACCAATCTGTAACTCCTAAGAACCTCTTCACTGCTAACATCTACAGAAAAATCTGCTGCTCCTCTCTATTCTCAGATACCATCTCTCCTTGTTTCAAAATATAAAAATTTGATATCCAGTTGTTGGGGTAGTCAGACAGAAAGTGTGCCTGGTACATTCTAAAAAACTCTTCTCAAAGAGTTGTCTGTAAACCCAACAAGTAGATAACTTGGTATGCCAGAGAAGCCCAGATGTAATTTACCAGCATACTCTATGACTCAACGTTATTTTAAAAAATAAATCCAGTTTCTACTCAAATTGTATTGTGCACTTTAAACATGGCTCTTTGAAATGAGACATAAGAATGTAATGACTTAGGATAGCTATCTAGACAATAAAATTTTTAATCTTTCAAATGAAACGTTAGAGCTCTACTCAACCATTCAAGCTAATCCTTCTTCCACTGCTGACCAGGATTGTATGTCAATAGCTGGAAGAATGACACAATAGCTCTCTTACTGCTATACTCTATGCTCCTGACCCTTTTTTGTTATGAAATATATATTTAAGATACTACTTGTTTTGTTGTGAAATATATATTTATCTTAAGATATTACTTGTCATAAACAGGTAGCATCCAAGTGCCCGTTTAGTCTCAGTCCTGCCTCCCTCAAAAGACACATTTTATTTGATTCATAAAGCAAAACAAACTGCTAGTTACAGCTCTTTTTATTTGTTTTTTCTCTTCAATCTTCCATGTTACCTGCTGGCTTTATGAGAAAGGATTCCTTTCTCAGGTCACTGCAAGGCTTAAAGACTAGTTTGGTAATTGCCCATTATCAGACAATGCAGATGTAAAGATAGCAGCAAAGTCATATTTATGGAATCCTCCACCTTCTGCAGTGACAATTCCACCACATCAACTCAACATATTTATCAGGTTCCTTGGCTCTAGCACATTGAACACTACTCTGATTTCAATTTGTCCTTGCAATTCTTCAGCACCAAATATTCGGTATCCATTGTTTAAACTGAAAGAGTTGATAGGGATAAATAACAGAATTTACTAAACAGTTGCAGCTGAAGGAGTTCAGAGGTCAGTGGGTGGGTTTGGGTTTTTGTGTTTGTGGGTTTTTGGGGTTTTTGTTTTTTTGGTTTTTTTTAAGCAGTGTGTTCTCCTTCTAGAAAACTAACAGAAGTATTCCAAATGCTCAAAGCAGCATACAGTTACTTCAGTCTCATTTAAATCCCTTCCTTTAACCACTCTGGCTCAACTATTTTGTCTGTGAAACTTAAATGCCAAACAGCACAGCAGGAGATCTTGACTTCACTGAATAAACAGCCAGTTCATGACCTGGTCAGTTGTCTGCATTTGCAAGACCAGATCTAACAAAGTCTATCTCTGTAGGATACCATTCTTTTAGTAGACAGCTGTCCATGGAACCTTTCAAGATTCTTATGCTATCTAACTTTGAACTTCCCATAAATATGCAGTCTGCCCCTCACATTAAGATGAAATACTGTTACACACCAGATCAGTGATTATTGAGTCACCTTGTGGAGGAGCGTGTGTGTGTCTGTCTGTCACGGATGGGCTGGGCCTGCAGTCCATGACAGGCTGCCAAGAGCAGACAGGCTGCAGCCACATGACCTGCATGGCTGGGCTGGCAGTCAAGGAAGGCCTGCCTGGTTAACCTGCCCATAATACACCCCCTGGAGCCTCTAATTAGCTGTGACACCCCTCACTTTGGCCAAGGGGACAGTGAGTGGTCAGCGAGTCAGAGGTCCGGCCTGGGAGAAGTGACCACAGTGGCCAAAGTGGATAAGGAGGCAGCACCAGGTCTCCATAGTGGGCCCTGGCCTGTTCTCTTCAAAGCTGGCGACAAGTGACCTTATGAGTGGTAACTGTTGTTGCTCTCCTTTGTTGCTCTCCTCTCTTTCTCTATTCTTTCTTCTCTTAATCTCTCTTCCCTTTTCTTCCTCTTCTGGGTAACTTAAACACTTGTTTTCTGTAAGTTACAGGTACCTCACTTTAAGTTGCATATGAAGTTTGTGTTTGCTGGGTGTAACAAAAATTCCTTACTATAGCAATGCTTGTTAGTCCTGGTAAGGTGCTGTAATGCTTTTGTGAAGTTGTATGCTATCTCTGTAAAACCCTTTTTACCAAAACACCTATTTTCTCACCAAATTAAAAGAAATCTCTTACAGAAAAATGTGTGGTTATTCTCTGGATGTGAACTCAAGGTATGAAAGAACCAATGGCTTTACAAGAGTTCATGTGAGCAAAATCTCTTGAAGCCTGAAATTAAACTGTAAATACCCAGTGAAAGTTGGGCTTTCAGAACCAGAGTGTTAACAAATACCATAATTAAAGTCTTCAGGTACAGAAGATGAAAGACAAACCAAAACCTTGAAGCACACAAAAGAGCAATAACAAAAGCAGAGATTAAATTTTAACTGCTTGATTCTGTAGACTTGAGAGAGCAAGAACTGCATGGAGTTTCACGAACCTGTACAGTCCAAAGTGCCTGAAGTGTGATTAATCAGCACATACTTAGGTCCATTCCGCTTATTTTCTACTGTAACAAGTTACCTTTGTCATTCCTCACAAATATGTACATAAAAACTACCATTTGAGGAATGGCATTGATTTCATTCTGTAGCCAGCTTTGTACATTAAAAATAATCCTCACTGCAGTCACTCAGCAACCTAAACACACCAGTAACAAAATCTAGTGGAAGCTACCAACTGTCTTACCAGACAGAGTAAAGCAAAACTCAGTTTCACAGTCTGAATATGACCTAGAAATAAAGCTGTGCAATACATGGTACAATTAGTTTCTGGCTTGTGTATTACCAACAGACCTACCAGTACTTTAAAAAGGTGTCTTCAAAAACTGAGAATTTTGGAAGCAGAAAATTTAAACACAAAACAAACAAATAAAGTATCTCACCTGTACCAAGTATTTCTGGCTTCCATACATTACATACTGTGGAGCAAGACTGTAAATCATGTAACTTGTATGGAGAACTATCAACAGAAGTATCATACACAGAAATAAGAGTGCTTGAGGTCGAGTTTTTCCTCGTCTGATTTTATAAAGCTAAAACGAGAAAACATTAATATTAACACAATGATTTTTTTTTTCTGAAGACATTTAAAATCCTCTTTAATTCAATTAACAGTTTTAATTCTACTGCTGCAAGTGGGAGGTTGCTAAAAGGATCCTCTGGCAACTTAATTCCAGTGACCCTAAGAAGGTTTTCAGAGGTATTTACCTAAATTTCAAAGCACAGCTGTTTAAACAAATTAAATACTGGTTATATTAATGACCTAAAACATTTACACACCAGCAGTTAGTAGGAAGATTAAAATGGTGTTCCGTATCACCTATAACAAACTGTGCCTTGGTTTGTCATAGAATGTTGTGTCCTTTGATCAAGGTGGGGTGTCATCTATCACTACACCCCCAATCCAATTTAGAAACAGAGCAAGGAGTTATGAGAGCACATTCACAGGCTTTGAGGAAACTTCGAACATGCCATATGGTGGCATCTTGTCCATTTAACATTGCAGGGAGCAATACAATCCCTTGTTGTTACCCTGTGTGTGTGTGTGTGGCTCGGCTTCGCGAACGAAGATTTGGGAAGGGCTCTCCCCACGTGGGTGTGCCCTTCCAGCCTGCGCAGTGGATTTTTTAGGTGAGGCACAGTGCGCGCAGAACTGGCCCCACCCTTTAAGTCCTGAGGGTTCATCTGCCACGGACAAGCAAGCTTGGACAGTGACATTGAAGTCCTCAGGACTAGAACCTACAGCACCCAGCATTTCCCAGGAGGTCTCCCATCCAAGTACTAATCTGGGGCTGACTCTGCTTAGCTTCCGAGATCTGACGGGATCGGATGTCAGGGAGGCATTTAACTGCCTACTGTTACCCTGTAGATACCACAGGATCCTGTAATCCCCAACGGCTCAGCCTGAGTACCATATTCAGGTAACGCAGCTGGCAGCAGACCGAAACCAACAGCTAATCCATAACTCATTGCAAAGACTGATGGGAAATATTTAACCAAGTATCATAGGCATGACTGTCATGCTATTGGACACAAAGCTGCTTTTTCAAATAGTTATTTTTTTCCGAACGTATTATTTGCATGATATTTAGATATGCCATATCACCACTGTACTGTTTTATTTGCTATGAAGCCAAATTTTCTTGTCACATAGATGAGAAATCAAGCACTCCTGACTGCATGCACATTTCAGATTCTGACAATAAAATCGCCTAATACTTCCAGTATATCAGAATCATATGGCTTTAACTTAGAAAAGTCAGAAGTCAAAGAGACATTGATTAAACACTTGAAAAAGCATCTGACTGTATTGTTCAAACTAAAACAATCAGTTTGGGTCTGATAACAGCAATATGAAACACCTTCCAAAAGAAGTGCAAATTGCACAATAGGCTTCTAACACTCATTAGACATGTAGACAATACTATTGGCAACATCGTGTATTTATAAAGGAATATCTAAATATATTCCATAGCACATATTTGTTAAAACACCTGCATATTAGAAACTAAACTCTGAAGTCATATTTACCCTTGTCCAGAAGAACCATATACCCATATTTCGAATCCCTGCCATTGAAGTGAAGATAAAGTACATAACAATAGTTGTAATAAGAATATAATCAAGTGGAAAAACCTAAAACAAGAACACAAGCAGTTAAAAAGGCAAAAAAAACAAGCTCTTCTCCCACTTATATCTAAATAAACAGTTTCTACTTATAGCATCTGATGTAGTAAAAAGCCCTATTTTTAAGTTTTACATAGCTGGCTCCAAATATAGCTAACATGGCTGGCTACTAATAGAACTTAGACAATTAGTTTGGCAACTGAGCATTTTTCTTAATTTAAAACTTGTGCTGATTTTAAAGCATTTTATATTTTTAGGCCAAAAAATGCTTAATTCTTTTAAATGGAAAGTCTCAGAATGGCAAGTCCACAGTGGCAACAATCATTTTAGGAATACACAAGCATTCTCTTTGTGACTATTTTTCTGACATTTGCACAAAAAACTTGACTTTTATATTTACATTAATAACAGTTTGAGATAATACTGCTGCTGAACACCACTCTTCTCAGTAAGCTGCAAGTTTCGGTGTTCAGTGGTTTTAAAAACCACAGGGAAGCAATGCATTGTGCTGACCCCCTGTCCCAAGAATACAGGAATAACTCAAGTAGGGGAGAATAAAACACTGGTTTACATTAAGGTTTTTCTTTTTCTTAGTTTACCCATGAAAAACTAACTTGCACATAGACGTGTTGCCTTCCAACCCTAATGAAGTTAACAGATGTTTCTCCATATGTTGGCTTGGTTTCAGAGACTAATGCCTTACCATAACATACATAACTGCACTAAGGAATGTATCTTTCAAGATGCAATAAATACATTAAAAGTGAAAAAGTGCATTTACTTCACTGAAAAGGGCTAAACTATTCAGTATACCAACAACTAGAATGTAGGTAGCACATGGGACAAAGCTGCCTTTATTCTGTGCATAGTAACTACCAGTGCTTTCATTCTCCATTGTCACTATGTTCTCATCACATCAAAGTTAAGTTTCAAGCACAATCTTCCTTCCCCAAACTAGCTTCCATCCACCCAAGATTTTCGTATCAGTAACTTGTAACTAAAAAGTAGTAAGTTGCCTCACTTTTACTGAACACTCATCTAGACAACGTGGTTTTAATGAATTACTTGGGGGCAAGTTTGCCTTTAGATAGTTTAGCAGAAAAGAGCATCCTTACAAATGTGTATCACCAACTTTTTACTTACTCTTTGAAGAACTGGTAGCAGCATATTCAATGGATTGGTCAGATTAGTTCCTAAGATTATAAATCCTGAGTCGAAACCAGCCGAATGCAGAGCTTTGTCCAAACTGCAATAATCAGAAAAACTGGGTAAGTACTACAGTTCTCCAAGACCACTGTCTTCAGGTTAATTTAAAAGGGAAACTAAAAAAAAAAAAAAAAAAAAAGCTGAAGAAAGCCCAGAGACTGACAGCTTTCTAATATCTACATAGACACATGCTTTGTTTTACCACACTCATTGCACTTGTTCCATGAAAGACACATTGATTTCTGCATCTCCTCAGGATTTTAGCTTTTTTCTAGTTTGGGTCATAGAGCATATTTGCCCAGTTTGAAAAATGAAAAATATCAACATTTGAGACCTCTGGCTAGTGTCAATCATTGTTGAAATCCACCAGATCTGCAGATGGCTATATTGCTTTCAATGACATGAAACAATTACTATGTGATACACAACATAATAGATTATGCCACTTACTGCAAGAATTTTAGCACCTGTTACCCAGCTAAGTAACATTGTAAGCTATGTGCATTAATATTCATTCAAACAATCAGAATATTTCTGTAGATTAAGCTTCCTTAATGTAAATGCTTAATTTCTCTCTGCTGAATCAGAACACTTTTCAGCAACACATAGTCAACTCCAGCTGATCCATGTTCTTCCTTCAATCTGTTCCAGCACATTTTGCTCAGTTTCAATATATACTATTATAATGGGAAAAGCAGTACCAGTGACAGAAACGTAAGGTAGAAAAGAAGTGGGCTGACTCTTGAAGCAAACCATGCTGATTCTGATGATAGAGCAGAAACCAGGTAGTTTTAAGTGGTTAAGGAAAATGCTGCCATGTACTTACTTTGACAAGAACAAAGAGACAGTGAAGAGCAGTGCCACAATGATGAAGAACACTCCCCACACAATCTAGAAATAAAAATTAAAAGCAATTAAACTGAAAGTGCTTGCAGTTGATTCAGGAAGTGAAGACTTGCCAAGGTTTCAGTAAGGGACTAATTAGCTCGGACCATTTCAGAGCTTAAAGACATTTGAAACAGTAACTTTTTGGTAAATATCTGAGAGAAGGGAAAAAAAACCCTTTTACTATTTTAAGCATAGTTTATGTCAAGTGTATCATATGCTCTAGCAAAGTACACAAACCTACCCCAAAGTCAAAAGTGTCACTATGAGAGATGCCATGACATGAAATGAAGACAGCATTTAGCAGAATGCACAATTTGTACTCACTATATTACAAGGAAAACCTAAACTATATATATGCATTTAGGTTTATTTAAGGAAATTAGAGATTGGTGCCCTGAGCACCACACCTGTGTGCTCATTTTCCAACAGGAGGCAACTAGTGCACAACGTACAAGGAATATTTCACCTTTCCCAAGTAAAAGCTCCCTTCTCCAGTGCTACTCCAACACACAGTGACAAAATCATTTGGAGCAGATGACAAAAAACTCAAGTAAGCAAGCCCCAATGTGAGATATTCATTAAAGCACAGGCAAGTGTTTTTATTATGCCTAGCAAATATAGCACTGAAGCCAAGGATTTATTCTCGGAGCTGTCCTGAACCAGAGCACCTTCTATTGTTTTTCCTGGGCTACAAGCTAGTTCAGGAAACCATTCTGCACTTGTCTGACACATTTTCTCCCTCCAAATCTTTTCCTTGGGGAGGTTAGGGGATGGCACACAGAAGTGAGCCTAGATAGCAGACCCGTTCAGTTACAGTTCCAACAGCTTCACTGCATTTTCTCAGAAACCCTAGTCATGGAAGATGAACTCCTAAAACCATGTTTCAGATTGCTAGACCCAAGACCTAGACAGACTTTTCCAAATTCTATATGCAGGGGTACAATGCCTGTTCTTCCACATGCATGAGGGAGTTTCACAGTTGAAATTACTTTATTAGCCCCAAAACTCTGGCACACAGCCATTGTGAAAAGCTTAAGAACTTTGTTGCAGCTGCTCATTAAAGACAGTAAAAGTTACAACAGTATTATTGTTAATTAAATTCTGAAGATAAACTTCCATTTGTGAACTCAAACACAATATTATAGAACAACTCCAATTATGTCGGCCTTATTAGGTATAGATTTAAACAGTAATATCAAGGTAAGCATTAACTTGCGGATTTCCAAGTAACTAAGTGCACTAAGATTTTACCCCTCCACAGCAAACTCCCACTAGGTATTAGCTGTACAGGAAATGTTTAAAACCAATTGAGGTTAAGAATCTGAATCTTGCATTGCTTCATTATCTTCTGCCAGCTATGACCACTAGACTGGTATCCATATCCCCTCTGGAA
The DNA here is from genome assembly GCF_047495875.1 of Pithys albifrons albifrons. Classification (NCBI taxonomy): domain Eukaryota; kingdom Metazoa; phylum Chordata; class Aves; order Passeriformes; family Thamnophilidae; genus Pithys; species Pithys albifrons. The sequence continues at coordinate 27,683,429 of NC_092459.1, forward strand.
TATGCTTGTCTTCTGAAGTGATGTCTAACACTTAGAAACAGATAAATTGTTAAAAAAACCCCCATTCCTCCACATTTTAGCCTCTACTCCAGTCCCATTAAACACAAGATCGAAAAGACTAATACAAAAAAAAAGTTTTCACTCTACTTTAGTTCATCCCATATGTCCACAGTACTATTAAGACTACTGAGCCCTAAATTATTTACAGTTAACATCAATCTATACTTACAGAACTCCAAAGCAGAAGGGATTCTTGTGTTCTTGCCTGGATTTTCCACATACTTAACTGACTACAGACCAAACAACACTTCATTTCTAGCATAGTAACCAACGCTCAGACTAACAGTCAAACTTGCAGCTTACACAGTCCATTAAGTATCATTTTGTATTTGCTTAAGGGAAAGAGTTAAGTACTGCCTTTTCCTTGCCCACCACATAAAGCCTAAAATGGCCTATAAAGAACACTACAGTTGGAGCTTTGTACTCACTGCTGCCTTTTACTTGTCACCTATAGCAAAAGACAAATACACAATCTTTTTGGGGCAATAGGGTACTGCTATTTACTACCTTTAAACCAGTTAGAGTATCTTCAAACAGTCTAGATAGACTTTGCCATGAACATTTACAAAGTGATTTTGCTTTGTGTCACAGCATAAATGAGACAGAATTCAAGCTCTTGAGAACATGATTGCAAGTTCAACTTCAGAGAAAAGGACAGCACTAAATCAAAAGCTCTTGTTCCCACAATGGGGCTATTTATCAACTGATGCAGAAAAGCTTTTAGTATTGGAGCACGCAAAAATAAAAGTCTGGGTTTCAGCCAAACACATAGTAATTTAGAAAGGTCATTATTATTTTAAAAAAGGAGTCTAATTTCCAATGCAAAACAAACTTATTTCCTATTCCCTAGTCCTTTTGAAAGCAGGACCTCACTGCAACCATAGATCGAGCTGTGTTACCTCCTCCACTACAGTCAGTTTGAACTGCTCCATTGCCAGCCCATTTCCTGATATCCATCAACTACAAAACACAACCTCACACCCATCAGTGCTCAATCATTTGCTATAGGACAGGTTTCAGAGCTGCTGCTTGCACTTAAATCACTGATCACCTCTGTCTGCTTGAGTCTTCTAATCTACAGTCTGTTGTGCAAGCTAACACCCATACTGCTGACAACAAAAGAGTCAACTGTTTTTATGCATACTGCAAATACTGCAAAAATAATGAGCTATTCCCTAACCTCCCCAAAATAACTAGTATGACTTACACTGCTATCTGAAATAAGGTCCTTGAGCATCTTAGTGGAAAGCCTCTGCTCATGCAAGTAATGATAAAGCAGAAGACCACAGGAACTGGTTTACTTAAAGGTTTGTTATCCATATGAACCCATGGGATTAAAAGATGTGGCTAAGAAAAAAAAAACAAGACAAAAGAGCCAATATAGTGCCAATTTTTACCATTTCCCAATAGTAAAAATGTAAGCATGTCATAATGGAAAGTGAATGACATTCCAGTTTACTATGGCAGACCAAATAATGGAGAAATAATTTAGAAATACTGGAAATAAATTAGAACTATCAATTGGTTAGTGTATCTTCCCACTGCTATTGCACATAAATAAACCATAAACCAGTGAGTCTTTTCTGACATTATTCATGTTCTCCTTTTATCATTTTTCCTGGTACCTCTCTGCAAGTTTCTAAACATTCCACTAACCCTGCATCATCCTTGTTTGAGTTACTCAGAGAACTCAGCCTCCTACCCTTGCTCTCAAATCTCAGTCAGGTGAAGCAATTTCAAAGTACGGATAATTCCAAAGTGTTAATTAAGATAACCATGGAATTTTAGACTTAATTTACTCTAAGCAGGAATTATTCATAAACAGGTGGTATTTGTTCACAAAGCCTCAAAGGTACCTTCCACAAATTGTTAATATTTGCACTGTAGACAGACAACAATCTCAACAAAAGAGGTGCTGCTCCAAGCAACAGAGCACACATTCCTCCTCCAGTCCATTAAGAGGACCATTCTGGAGCAGACCACCACACAGCACACGGAGAATCCCACACTAGAACAAGTGGATATTTAATGAAGGAAGCTGCAGCCTATAGAGATCACATAGGCAGAAGCAGGTGCTTCTGATAGGAACTACAGCATATGGAATAGACCCACACTGGAACAGAAACAGTGTGAAGAGGACACAGAATAGAAGCATTATGGACTGATAGCAACTCCCTCTTCCCCATCCCCTCTGTGCCACAGTCAGGACAAAAGGAATGAAGTAGCATCTTGGAAAGAGCAAGTGGGGGTCTCTTCACACAGACCTCAAAACAGAGCACTCGATTTTCCCACGTTACTCAACTAAGGCATCTCTTCAGTTTTTTCACAACTGTTGTGAAGTACCCTATGAAAATAATAATGCAATACTCTCAATTTACTATTACTGAGTAGAATTCCATGTTTCACACCCTATAGTCTTGTTCACACAGTGAACAGACACAGCTACATGCTCTGCAGTTTGTTTTCCCTAAATTTTTTTTATACTTATCCCTGGAGTAATATCCATTTCTCTTGCTGCTGAGAGTATAAAATAAAAGCATGAGAAACCACAGTAAAGAACGGAGAAGCAGGAAATGTTACATTTTGTAGAAAGAAATTAGACTAATTCAGCATTACCTGACAACCTCATGCTGGCCAATACTCATTTCTTTGGGATCTTCCATATCTGTTTCTTTTGGCTAAACTCAAAAACTAACAGCTTCATCATTTGAGTTTGATTTAGCTCTGAGTAAAATAATCATTCTCAAAACTTAATATGCTTCATAGCAAATAAAGTTTATTCTTCAAAGAAAAAGTTTTGGTTCTGTTTAACAACAAATCACATGCTAACAGATACTGAGCAGTAACAAAACAATTAAAGCAAGAACATTAGAGGAGACTATGGAAAGATAATCTGACTGGAGAAGTCTGAATGCAGACACTAAATTAAGACTGTAATAGACCTTGATGATTAAGAGCAACTCCTGAACATGTTATTCTGTTCTGTCAGTCCCAGTAGGAGTCTGAAACTCCCATAAACCTGACTATGCCAAACACAAAGCAGAGATAGGGTTGCCTGCCTAGTACTTGCCTCACTAGAAAGGGAATTTCTCTTGAAGTTTGAGAAGCAGCCACATTCTTGAACAGTAATATACATGTGGCACTGAAGGTGAAAGTGCTGTAAAACAGTAAGCAAAGCCTTAAAGACACTTTCTGCACTTGTACATTGAACAGAATGGATATTGAAAAGATTTTCATCTTTTCATTAAAGCCACTAACTGAACAATTGACAAGTTAAATATTTGCAAAGACATCCCAAACGCTCTTAAAGCAACAGTAAAGCAGTTCAGCAAGAGGTAAGATGCAATTAAGTGATAGACATTATTACCTTCATAGGACAGCTCTAGTCAAAGTAAACAAGTTCTCTAACACGCTTCATAGCACAACCCTAGTCTAAGTGAAGATCTGTCAGGCAAAATTATCCAGCTGCAACTCTCCAGTAGTCTGATTCATGAGTCAACAATTCACAGTGACTGTCACTTACTGAGAGAACCAAAAGCATTCAGACCACAAAAACAAGGATACACTTAAACACCATCTTTACTCTAGGTGATAAGCTGTAACTGATGGTATTGTACACTATCCTACAAGGACACAATGGACTGTTAAAATCCTGCAGACAAGAGATATGGCCAATACACTTCTCAAATTTGAAAAGTTATAGAAACTACATAACCTATATTGAATATTTTTTTTAATCAAAAAGAAGCATCCAAACTGCTAAAGTGAATAGTTGCAGATATTTGCCCTTTCAAGGAAAGGGCTAAGTTTACACTTGCAATGCATCATAGCAAGGAAACTCCACTAAGAATTTCACACTGAAAGCTTTTGTTCAACTGCAATTTCAGCCCATTTCCACTGGTACTCAGCATTAAGAGTAGCAATGACACAGGAAATTGCTTACAGCACACCCTCCTCTCAGTTTTCCCAAAAGCAACCTACAGTTGAAAATACTAAAATTTCTTCCTACTTCTAGTTGGCAAGAAATACTTTATATGGCAATACTGTTCATAAAATACTAGCTTTTAAAAAGAGGGTATCTACTAAAAATTAAAGTCCTAAGATCAAAGAGAGACCAAGATAAAAGCTTTGCCCCAGTAACCATCTCATTTGCATTGGTTAAGTATAACAACATTAAGTACTATGCAGCTAGCTTACTATTGACCAAATAGTTCCTTGGCAAGATGCTCATTCCATATGCAAATATTCTCAAAGTATCTCTGACTTCTGCTGGATATACGTAATTGAGATTAACCTAAGACAACTATAGAATTCTTCTTTCTCCCCCTTTTCACATATGATGAAAAAATAAGATATTCCAATTTTCTATGGTGGTAGCATTATAGTAGATGAGCTAGCATTTGTTCATTTTCAATCTTAATCATACCTGAGGCAAAGTAAAATGTTTTCCAAGAGCTCAAGAAGTGTTGCTATAGGGCTGTCATTATGTACTGAAACAGTAAATAAAAAAAAAGGTGTTGATATTCTGGATGGTAATTGATAAACTTGACCTATGATTTATATGGAAAGAAGAAAGCCAAAAGTTATTTCAATTTAAGTATCAAAAGCTGAGACAAATCTTTACCTTTAGAGGTCGGATGGCTTCACAGAACTTCGTCCACCAACTTTTCTCAATGGACTCCAAATGCCTCTCTCTCCTTCGAAGTGTCCTTAATCTCTCTTCTAGTTGTTTTAAAGTCCGTCTATCCCTTGATGACAGAGGACGGCCATCTCTGCACTGGTTACCAAAAAACAGCGCAAGAGATCAAGAGTTACCAAACCAAGAAAATAGCCTAGATAGCCAGTTTAACTACTTAAAACAACTCTAAAGAATTTATAAGTATAAAATTCATGCATAGATGATTTCTATGCATATCAAGAGGAAGTGCAAAAGTCATAAGGTGCAAAAAGAAGAATTCCCATTAGGTGGCAGAAACCACTTTTCACAATCGAGACATTCAAAAGTTTTAACAGGATGGACATGCTCCATGGCTAGAAATGCTTTAAGAGCATAGAAAGGATCTGAATAAGCTGATGTAACCTGAAAGGGGTTCTTGTTTTGTGTGGAGGGTTGAATATGGTGACTTTCAGAGGTCTCTTCCCATCAAATTCCATGATTATGGCGATATATCAAGTTTGGCATCTCCAGTTTCTTTTTAGCGTTCAACTAAAATACTCACCTAAGTTTCTTGCACTTGCAAAGAGCAAGAAACACAGCTCAAAGAGGCAGCAATCCACAAAGAATTAGTTGAGTGTACCAGATAGTTTGTTTGATAATTACGTTCAAAGAACATACTTTAATTATGAGCCTTTAAACACACTGCGAAAACCATTGCACTCTTGTAACGTGAGTAGCACATTCTTAGATCTCAGTCAAAGGTTAATAAGCAAAAGCAACAAAATAGGCATTAGGTAGCCAAAGCAAAATTGTTTGTAACATTGATGCTTATGTATTACAAACTGATACTCAGATAAAGCTCCTTATATAGCAAAAAATGTACTAAAACCGTATTTTAAAAGTTTGAAATTAATTTTTTCTCTTATTTTAAAAGAGCCTTCCTGCAGATCGTGTAACACTTGACTCTCAAGGTTAAAAAATATTTTAAATAGATTTCTCAAAAAGGTTACAGGACTAAGATGAGACCACATTCTAGGTATGTAGGTAACACAAACTGGAGACCCCAATGCACTTTTAACAGGAACGCATTCACCAAGCCCTGTATAGCACATTACAATGTTTCCACAGTAGTCAAGATCCCAATCTGCAGATTCAATCTTCAGTTATTTAAGACTAAAGAAATAAAGATGGCAAATGGACTAATAGCAGAAGACCATACTACCTACCAGAATTTTTTATTAAACAGCATATACGACCCTGAGATTAGCTTAGTTGGTTAAAACATGGTTTTAATAATGCCAAGGTCATGTGTTCAATTCCCTGTGTGGGCCATTGACTTAAGAGTTGGACTCGATGATCCTGTGGGTCCCTTCCAACTCAGAATAGTCTGTCTGTGATTCTATATTTGCATATCTCTAGTTTTCCCTGTACATCACTCTAACACTCACTTTCTTCACAAATTCATGCAAATATAACTGAAGAACTAAGATTCCAATTACAGAATGAGCCAGAATCCTCACCATAATCCATAAAATAAGCAACACTAGTTTGTACTAAAGGTCATATTAAAATACAGACATAACCTTCTTTTTTTAATCCTGGTTTGTTAGCTAGATAGAACAAGACCAGTTGCATGCAAATTCTTGTAATCCCACAAGGTCTTCTATAGTAATTAATGATCCATTTGTCACAGGTTTCCCATTTTTCTCATATTGATTTCAGTAATGGATGCCTTTATTGTTGTATTCTTTACAAAACCAAAATCAGACAATTTAAACTGGGGGAGACTACTTTTTCGATTTCATTATTCAACCTTCAGTCTTGAACACTGAAGGTGCCCACATACTGTAGAGGGGTAAGATCAAAGGGAAGACTGCTGGACCTGTTTCAGCATCGCTGAGGTCTGCTAGCACAGAGCACAGAACAGCACAGATGGACTGCGAGGATGAAGTGGGGCAACTCAGTATTCCTTCCCCCCAGTCAAGGCTGTGAAAACATTGGTCAAACCATTATCTGTAACAGGTTAAAAAAAGCATGGTAGAGTTCCCCTACCATCTTGTATGGAAAGCAGAAATCCTAACCTCCTACTTTGGCTTACACTCAGAAGTTGTTAAAAGTGTCTTGGTTACATTAGGCACAGAATTTCCATTAGCTGCAAAGCCATCATGGTGTTTACAACCTAGGGATGTTTAGGATTCAGATCACATTTCCATATGTATGTTTTTCATAAAGAAATTATTTATAACAGCAAGGTACATTAACTGAGAAGCAAGAATACCTGGGGCTTTATTTACTCATATAGATGATTCATAGTTTGATGAATCTAGCTCACGATAGCTCTATGTGGCAAGTATCCAGTGTTAACTACACCACATTGAGGAAGTATCAACAAATTGGATGCCATTTCTAGCAGCAGACTAAAGGAGGTTAATATCTACGAAGCATCTCTTCCATTCAAGCAGGACTGGAAAAGTTTAAACTTGTTGACACTATTATTAGCTAGACAGAAATAACTACTGCTGCAGAACTGACACAGAGTACCTAATCACTACTACACAAGTCACCATATGTGTTTCCAAAAGACTCAAACTACAAGCTATTCACTTCTGACTTGCTATTCTTTCTGGAACAAAAACTCTCCACAGCAATACCATAAGCTAGTAAGCAAGCAAGCAAAAAAAAAGTCATTAAAAAAGTGGGAACAGTGAAGACCATACCTTTGATTTAATCCTTAATAAATGTTGCTCCACTTCTTCAATATCTTCAGTGTTCTCTAAACGTTCATAAGCTGCACTGGTAGTTCCCTTAATCAAGTTCAGAGGTAAAGCTGACATACCATAAGCCTAAAATAAAAAGGAAAAATACATACTCAAATTTTCTGCCATATATTTTCATCTGATAAGGCTGCTGTATGCTATAGCTATAAGGTATCAGTACTGGGTTTTGGGTTTGTTTTGGGGTTTTTTCACCCCTTCTGCACACTCTTACTAAGGCAATCAATTATTTTCCTTTTATGAGCAAAACATAAAAGACATGCTATGCAAATTCCAATATCCCACATTGTTCCAGTGGTACTTGAGTGTCTCATGATTGTTTCAACAACAGCATGTGCCAAGACTTTGTCTAAGCAGAGTACCCTGTGGTTTATCAAACTAGCTTTTGGTTTTTGTCAAAGCAGATAGCTTCCCAAAACATTAACTTTCCCTACTTCAGATCAAAATTAAAACTTTGTGCAATACAGGAATTTCTAGATATTGCATTTAAAATAGTTTTAGAAGCAAAGCATACACAATTTCTTTGCAGCCAGTAGTCTTCACCTTAGTTTAAAAATAAAGTCAGGTAGAAAGTACACGATTAGCTAAATAAATAAATAAATAATTCTGCAGTAAAAAGATAACAGAAACTAGATGAATGCCTAAACTCTGTTACATTCCAAGACTTAGATATCCATTCACATTCATAAATTTTGTTGGCATTTACTCAAATTCTAAATCACTCCAAATGTTTTGCCAGCTTCTACATCAACAGCACAGTCAGATTCTTCCAATGCAAGGTCTGTAAGTTTTCCACTAACATAAGAAGAAAGATATTTGAGACAAAGCAAAGAAGAAAGTGCCACTATTTCCTCTCTGCTACTCTATGATTCTCACAGATCAAGGCCAAGGTCAGAAGTTTCTCCAGTTTACAGACATTACCCATAAGGTTGTCATTTGTTTACTGGGGATGATAGGCAGTTCTTGGTGAAGATCTCAGCAGGAAGCTTCTTTTCTCACTCAATCACAACTAACATAATTAATTTATTACAGTGCTATCTGAACATTAGGCAACTTCTGAAAACAGAACTGTTTAGGTTGGCAAAAACCTCTAAGACCATCAAGTCCAACCACTAACCTAACATCACCAGGTATACCATTAAACCATGTGCTGAAGTGCCACATCTACAAGTCTTTTAAATACCTCCAGAAACGTTGAAGAGCAGTTTTGTAGATTTTCACATGAATACCACTTCCTCCTTCAAGCACAGCTTTACATTTCATACTGAGAATAGATTTAACACAAATGCTAGTGTGTTAAAAATGTCACCTTACAGGCTGCCCGATCACATTAGCTTTGTTTCCACAAGGTGTGATACAACCGGTTTCAAAACCTCCTTACAGTCTTACACACTGCACCCAAGCAAGACACTGTCCATTTTTCAGCTGTATTTTTGAATAAGTCACATACCCCACACTACCAACACCCATTTCTAGGCCCATGTAACCAAGAGGTCTTATTTACTATTACTGTAGCTCAAATCCACATTAACTTTTTCAACTGCTAACTATTAAAGAACTGACAGAGCCCACAGACTTCAGTTTGACTCTGCAAGCAATAACTTCCCAGGATTTCAACAAAAATTCCTCTAAGTATTAGGTTAGAAAAGCATGAAACAGAAGTTGAGCAAGTCTGACTGACAGCCTTGTTGTTTTACTGTGGAATTAGGTTTCTTATGTTTGGAGTAAGTACTACCAGTAAATTTTTGGAACCGTGTCAGTTAAGCTGAACAGACAGCATGTGCCTCAACAAACTGCAAACCCAAGGAAACAATGGTAACTGATAAATCACTTTAAAACATTTCAGTAAAGGTGTGGAGGAAAAGCATTTTCCTTCAAACATTTCTTCAAGTATATATTAGAAAAGAAGCCATTGAACTGGAGCTCTGATAGTTTACTCTGCTTGACCTTTTTGCACAGCTACACATTAGAATTTGGTTTACAATAGGCTCTTAGAGGAAAAGGTAGGCTATTAGCTATCTGCTCAGCATTTCAGGACTTCAGACCTGATAGTCTCATTTGTAACCCAAAAACACAGCTAAAAAAGGTACTTGCAGCACTGTTTACAGACTTTCAATAAAGTTAAACTCCCCTTTTTTATCTACAAAGGTAACTGACAGTATCAGTTCTAATGTTAAAGCTTTGTGCTGCAGAAGGTATATATGGAAAAGACATCTTTTATCACAGATCAGTGATAGAAAAAATTTCATGCTTTCCAAGACATTTTCGCAATTCTGGTTTGAACACAGCAATACAGCCATAGGAAGGCCTCCTTAGAAGATTAAGTATTTTAGGTAAGGAAAACAATTTAACTTATGTTGGACTTCACAACTCTTTCCATAAGCATGTTTCAGCTTTTCCTTCAGAGTATCTCCTTTGAGAGCACTGTGCTCTTTGCCCCCTACATGAGCTAAAAAGCACTTGGTCCCCAATTCTCTTTTCTAGGCCAAAGAGAATCACTTCAACCTTTACTGACCAGTTGCTCTCTAGAACTCCATAATCACTTGGACAAGCCTCCACTGGAGCCTTGACAGTTTTCAATAGCCAGACAGAGTATTTCCAGTTGCAGCTTTGGAAGTATCAAGTACACGGAAATAATGGCTATGATGTAAGCCCAGGACACTGTTTCCTTTTCTGCTGCACAGCACAACTGCTGGATCATGCTCAGCTTACTGTCCACTTAGATGACTTCCAGGTCCTTTTCAGCACAGCCATCCTCCAACTGATCAGACTTGATCATGAGCTGCTGCTTGGAATCAACCCATTCCAAGAGAAGGCCTTAGCGTTTGCTAAACCTGATGTCAGTCTTCCATGTCAGTGTCCCTATGGTGGCTCTTCATTCTCTTTATCTACTTCTCCCAGCCGGAAATCATTCTTAAAATATGTCTACTCAATCCCATCATCCAGATAATTTCTAAAGACTGAATAGTATTGAACCAGAAGAGCTCACTCAGGTCAGCTATTAGCATATCTCTACAATTTGGGGGAAAGTATAAACACCATCCAATATCATAACTAGAATGCAGGCTACAATTTAACTGAGGTCCCTCTGTGGAACCTAAAACATATCCAGCCAGAGTCAAAGACATTCAGTATGCAGAAATGCATATAAGAGATTACTATGACAATAGACCTAAACAATTTTACAAACCTCAGCTTAGAGGCAATCAGATTTCACCATCCAGAAGAGGCTTCCACCTGTTCTTCGAACAGTGACCATCAATTAACACGTCAAGTATTGACTCAACAGAAATAGTCAAGAATTAAAATTCAGAACTTTAAATCCTTTAAGTTTCTACAAAGCAAAATAAAACTCAAAGTGATGCATTGTTTGGCTGGTTTTGCAGATGTGAATTGTATACTTGAACATCAAGCTTGCTCTAGTGATAAAGGCAGCCTAAGTTCCTTCCCTGAATACAACAGATGATAATAGTGAGATGATTATGCAAGCAAGCCTCCCATCATCAGTGTGGGGAAAAGACACATTAGTTCTTCAAGACAACAATATATAGAATGAAGGACAGAGATGAGTCATCTCATGTGATGTGTCACAGGTCTGAACAGAAGCTATATTAGCTCATTTTCAGGGTTGCATTTCCCTTCAGGCTGATATAGAAGGTCAAGGCCGTCCTGGACAAAGATTTAATCCTATGGGTTAGTATAAGTGTTAAATTATTCATGGGGACTCTTATTTTGGGCATCTGCAACTTGATAAGCAAGCAATGTATTGCAGAAAGCACAGGAAAACCAAAGCTGTAACAGTAAAACCAAAAGAGAACTCAGTGTCAAAACAAACTGCAGACTCAAAGTCTGGAATATGAATAAAAACAGAACAAAAGAGCCTTTAAAGTAGTTAAGACAATTTATGTACATGAATTTAGATAAAACATTAATTCTTGACATACTTACACTACTGAAACAACAGTTTCCAGGACTTATTTTTAGACCTCCTTTACCTAGAAGGGTTAAGTCAGGTAAGAGATACTGCACCAAAGAATAAAAACATACAAATGTCTGTACAGGCAACTGCAGTATACAAGTTATTTTTCACTACATAGGTTCTTCAAAATGAACAAAAGTACTAAATACTAACTGTTCAGGCTGGTATCTGGTAATACATGCTGCAAGGATAAAACTGTAAAGCCTCATGCTGCTATTACTGGATGTCTGATCAGCTTCCTTGAAACCACATTTTACAGTAGGAAAAAAAATCTAAATTTATAGTTAAACAAGTTAATTTTAGAGATTTCCCTTTCTTGAATCACCACAAGTGATGCATATAAGAGATCACCCCCTACTAGTTAGCTTCAGGGCTGTAAAGCCAAATTCTGAGAGCTCACTACCCAGTAAGTACAAGTTAGAGGCATTGCCCATGAGCAGCTGTCTCATTCTTATTTGAGTTTCTGCCCACAGGCAATACAGATAACATGCCTAGGTAGATGAAGTTCATAATTATACTTCATAGATTTCTTGAAGCAGGTGGCCTTTCAGAGAAAAAACAGAAAAACTTTGAGCAACAGAAAACCATGCTTACCAACCCTATTAGAACAGTCTAAACAAAGCTCTTGAGACTTCTGCCTCATTTGTTATTCACAGAAGTGGTAGCTGGGTTTAAGATGCTAATTTGTCAGTAAAACAGGAGCCTGTCTGTAACTCACAGGAACACAACTAGTTCAGTACCATTATGCAGTTTTCAGTAGGCAGTGAAGAGCAGCCACACGCACTCTAGCAGTTCTCTCAGCACACCACCAACCCAAATACACTCTATGCTCCAGACAGAGCATTAAAATACCTTATGAGAAATTACATGAGCATTGCTTGCCATTTTCTTAATGTTCACTTCTCCCGTGTTGCTTTCTCTCCCATTCATCTGCAGCAGATTCAACTATTCTGTCACTCCACCGTTAAGATTTAGGAGGAGTTGCTGTTCTCATCCTTGGTCTCGCAGACTCAGCATGCTACAACACTTCAAAGCAGCCCAACTCCTATAACCCATGGCCAGATAAGGGATAACTGCCTGATACGTTAACAGAAACCAGAACACAAATGAACAAGTTGTAAAATCCTGTTTTACTGAAGTTGCACCATGCAGCTATATCTGAGATAACCCCTTTTGTATTAAAAAGATCCAAGAAACTTTTCCACTGGAAACCATAACCTCTGGTTTAAGATTTCTGAATTACTTGATCTATGAAAGAGTTTCACCTAAAGAAATTATTAACATGGGAACACCTAATTATCAACCAAATCAGCCATAGCCTAGAAATCAGTTACGAGGAGCACAGCAAAAACATATTGAAATTAATATAGCAGATTACTTTAGAAAGGAGTTAAATGAGTCAAAGCTTATTTTGAACACCTACTACAAAAAGCCTGAAACCATCAGACATTATACTTGAACTACAAGTTGACTATGTTTTATTTTCTACATCTGCTATGTTCACCTAATGATATGTTCAAATGATTAACTTGTGGCTCAAACAGGATAATCTCTTGTTGTTAGGGATCAAACGGAACAGGTAAGTTGTTTCTGATTAGCTTGGTACACAACCAGAATTGTAAATGAAGATAGCTTAACTACTTTTTCTCGTTAAATATACTTAAGAACTAAACCTGTAGTTTCAATAAATTATCAAAAAGTACTTGCACAGCATAGCAGAAACATTTCACATTCAATTTCTTTTTAGAGGTCTATATATCATGCATGAGGCTTTAAAGCAGTTATCACTGAGATATTTTAAAAGATGTATATCTAATCTTGGACAAGAAATGTAGAAATTAATATTGACAAACATTTCTTGCACGACACTGCCCTCTAGCGAAGTCATATGAGAAAGCAAAAGAAGGAATTGGGTATCACTGTATAAAAGGCACAAAAAAAATTCACAATTTTAAAGATCCAAATATTCAACTTCCTATTTCCTTACAACAGCGTGTTTCAATACTTCATCTGAAAGTGTGACCATGAAAGACAAAATGTTCAATCCTATCAACTAGACTGTGTTAAAAATGCATCTATTCAAGTTAAAAACAGCTGATCTAGTATATGCACTATTCATGAAATACAGTCAAGTATGAGTTAATTTGATTTAATACAAATGTCCAAAAAAACCCCTACATTCAAAGAATATTTTGGTATAGGAAAGATTTTTCTATATTTGTAGTCCAATTAGCTTTTTGTTTGAATAATGTTAACCAAGAAGAAAGTCACATGGATACCTTTTATAGCAAATTGACACAGTTCAGTCGCTTATACTGAACACCATTTTACATGGATACAATGCACTGTTGCCAGTACTGCTTCTGACAGAGCACATAGATGAGTCCAATTAAGTAGTCTCAAGTGAGGTGCACTGGCAGGTGTCATCCCAAAACAGGTAACTCTGGAGCTTGGGTAAGAGGAACTGGGACTCCACCTTTATTGAAATGAAACCTTCTCTGAGCAGCTCAACTGCACAGCGCTCCTGAAAAGTCACCTAACTTCACAACTAATTGTCATTGCTTTCTCACATTAAAGTCAGCTGTTGGCCTCTCTGGTTATCTACTCATACGGCCAGTCTAAAGACAACAACTGGAATTCAAGAATCTTATTCCTAGAACATCATTAAGCATGGCAAATACGGACAGGAGTTCACATATCCTCAACATGTGCAGAGTTAAGGAGAAAGCCTAATAAATGCATCTGAAAATGGTAGACCATCTCATGTGCAGTTGACTATTTGCTTATGTTTAATAGCTCATGCCATACAGCTTGGAAAATTATTTGATATGTTATCTCTAGTAAAATCTCATTTCTTTCACAGGAAGTTACAGCAGCTGAAGACTGGAATGCTGAGAGAGCAAAATTTTTGAGTAACATTACTATGAAAACATCTCAAAGCACAGAACAGACTAACAGAATAGGTATGTTCAGTATGGCACTTCTTGTACAATCTATTGCACACAAAATGAACCTTGCATTAAGCACCTGTTTATCCTTTTCTCCACTATTCATCCCTCTGGTCTCCTGCTACACACTCATTTTTCATAATAATCTTTTTTCTCCAACATACACATTTGCAAGACTGTCTCACTTATTTGTCAAAGCCTCTACACCACAATTGTTTTACTACACACAATGAATTTGTGTTTCCCTGACAAAACTTCTGTAAAAAAAGTTAACTCTGCTTTGGTTGTAATAGTGACCATAACTTGTGCCTAGCTACCACCTTCTGTATTGCTCAATTAGGCTTGGGAAAGCATTAACAACCAAAAGATTAATCTCCTTTCAAGCTGCAATTCTAATGTCAGCTATCTACCAGTTTAATATCTACAGGTCTCCAAGAGAATAGTAGGAATCAGGCAGTAAAACAGTCAAATTGGCTTGCTATTGTAGTTATTTACTAGTTCATGGAGAAGTGCACATAATGAAATAATTACATTTCTTTAGTATTTCAGAATTGACATTGTAGTGACTCAGTAGTAATGACAATGAATACTACTAACAGGAATTTCTGAATAGCTGTTTGATGTCTACTTAAAACAACATCACTAGTGAACAAGTGCATCTAAGGTTAGACAGATGATCACAGGTTTTAAGCTCTCTGGCTGTTAAATCAAATGCAGAAAAGTAAATCATGCTCTGGACAAAAATCAGGTGTGAAAAGGTCATTACATTTGTGAGCTGACAAACCAAGCTTTCCAATATTTCCTCTTTCAGAACAGAGAAGAAAGGATCACTTTACAATTCTGTAAGAAAAAAATCAAATACTGCTTATTAAATGTTTGGAGAAATCACAAAGCCAATTAAAATTATCCTTCAAGGCCATGCTAAATGAGATGCATGAGATCACTCAAAAAAACCAATCTATCTATCACTGCATGTGTAGTAAGTTATTCTGCCTTGAATTCAAATAGCAATCTGGAAACAACAACTATTGTATTAACACCTAAGGCAATGTAGAACCAATTCAATGAAAAACACATTAAAGAGAGAATAGACCCAAACTACATCATCTCCAAAACTGTTTCAAACTCTCCCACAGCTAAAACCAGTACATCACTGCAGGCCCAATTCATCATTTTCTTGTTACCACTCCACATTCATAGATGCAAAAAGCGTCAGTTTAGATCAAGGACATGGATGTGCAGAGCCCCCATGAAGATCATTTGTTCACATTTCTTATCAAACAATTTTAATTACTAAGTGCTGTACTTCAGTACTACACATAATACCAAAAAAAAATAGACTGTTATTAAAACTGGAAAACAGAAAAGCAACTACCAACATCATGCTGAGAACTGAAACATACGAAAAAATAAGTCTAAATAATGTTACTCATTTAAACATCGCATGTTTTTGAGAAAAACTACATCTTTTTATGCTTGCCGATAACATTAATGTATCTCGTGAACATTAGTAGACTTCATCTTACTATTTCCCCTTAGAAAGCCAAAAATTTAGAATACACATCTTCCTCAGTTGCATCTTTCTTGTCCCTTCCTGGTCTTCCAATGTGCCAATTAACATAAAGAAAAAGTTATTCTTCAGTGTATTCAGCAAGGAAGTGCAACATGAAGTGTGAGTTCTAGTATCATATTCTAGAAGATCACGCTAATAAGGATCAGCTCAAAGTTAGTCAAAAGAAATCTATCTGCAGCTTTTGTATTTTTATATATATTCACAGAAGGAAGCCACCTATCAAAGTACTGGAAAATGATTACATCTTCTGACACAAAACAGCCTTGCAGGAGTTAGTAGTCACTGAAAAATGGAACTAACTTCTTTTCAGACATCATATACTGTTTTACCAAAGTGCTCACTGCACTTTTTTGAACATTAGTTGTACTAAGATAAGTCATAGTAAGAATCTGTAATAAATTTTTTTCACAAATTAACAGCCATGATGAAACAAAAAGTTGTCCAACATGAGTTAAATGACATTATAACAGTAAAGTCAGTACTGTTGAAATAAACACAAGAAAGAACCAATCTTACTGTCAATCACCATCCACTCAAGGTTTTCATAGGCTAGAGCCAAGCTTAAACAGAGGACAGCTCACACCATGAAGTACAACACCTTTAGTGTCACCCATCAGTACCACTGCTAAATCCTGTGTGTCCACACAGTGAGCAGACTGAGGTTGGGAGGGACCTTGAGAGGCCATCTGGCCCAAACCCAGGGTCACCTAGAGCTGCTTGCCCAGGACCACATACATACGGCTCCTGACTATCTCCAAGAAGGAGGACTCCACAATCTCTCTAAGCAACTTGTGCCAATGATCAGTCACCTTCACAGTGTTACAGCTTGTGCCCTCTGCCTTTTGTCCCACTCCTGGGCAAAGAGCCTGGCTCCTTCGCACTCTCTCTTCAGATATTTCTATGCATCTGTAAGACTTCACCTAAGTGATCTTTTTCTCTTGGCTAACAGTTCTAGCTCCAAGCCTTTCCTTGTAATAGGAAAAGTACCTTATCTTTGTGGCCCTTGACTGGACCCACTTCTATGACTCTGTTTCTGATACTGAACAGCTCAGAACTCCACATCTGGTCTACGAGGGTTGAGTAAAGGCAAAGAATCCCCAAAAGCCTGCTGGCAACACTCCTCCTAACACAGCTCAGGATACCACTAGCCTGCTTCACAGCAAGAGTATATTCCTGGCTCATGGTTTGCTTGGTGTCCACCAGAACCTCCCAAGTCCTTCTCAAAGCTGCTTCCCTGCTGGGTGGTCCCCTGTATGTATTTGTGTGACTTCATTCCTCCTCAGCTTTCCACTTTACCTTGCTGAATTTGACAGTGATCCTGTCAGACCATTTGTCCAACCTAGCAAGGCCTCTGGATGGCAGCACACTCCTGTGGAGTACCAAGCCCCAGAAGGCATCATCCCAGTTTGTGCCTCATCATCCTGATCATTGATGAACACGAACAGAACTGGAACCAGTACTGATTCCTGGCATACACCACTAATGACTGGCCTCCAACGAGACTTTATGTCACAGATCACCATCCACTGGGCCTAGACATTCAGCCAGTTTTCAATCCACCTCCTTGACTGCTCATCCAACCTGTATTTCATATGCTTCTCTATGGGGATCTTATAGGAGATGCTCAGTGTGGGTTAGGTTTGACTTCTCAATGTTTGGAAAATGTACATCACCAAGAAGAGATGTTGGCTTAGTATAGATGATGTGAAGAGCTCACGGTTGACATAAGAAGCATTACTCTGAGAAAGCTTTGTTCAAAAGTCTTCTTCAGAATAGACCTTTTTAAACTTCAAGAGCTAAGTGCTATGCACATCCGTCCATAAACCTGCTTTCAGAAAATGTTGAATTATGTTTTAAAAATGGTACTGTAGCAATATGAATTAAGTATAGAAACAGTACTAACTTAAACTGTTACACACAATTAGAAACAAGTCATGCTCCTAAAAAAACCAGTACTCTGCTTGACACCATGTTTAATTAATTTGGAGAGGTTTTTTGTCCTAACCTGTATGTTTGCTACACTCCAAGTTTTAGACAATTCAGTTCTGTACCCACCTCTTAGTAAAATAAATAGCTTATCAAGAAAAACTGTTCATTGGAATGGCTAGAGCCAAAAAAACAGAAACAAAGCTAATTGAAGAAAAGGCAAATGAAGCAAACAATTTGAGAATTTACTGTTATGGACTTACATTTATAAGGTGAGAAACTTGTCAAGCCAATATGTCTGCTTGAACTTATACACTATTGTCAAAATGTTTAGCCTCATGCCAGACACCTCTCATCTCACTTTGCAATCAAGTGTTAGTGAAGGTCTGTTTTTCCTATAGAAGGCCAACACTACTGGAGAAAGGTTCCAAGTCCAAAACCACACAGCTCATAGCCAGACACTGTCACAGGCCCAGGGAAGCAACAGTCTCCACATTCTTCATTACTGCCCAAATGTCAGCACACAGAAAGCTAAACAGAATAAACCAGTTTATTTCCCATTTAAAGTGTGGAGTTAAAATCCTCTCTGGAAACGATCCTTTTACTCCTTAGTCATTTTCCTTGCATCTCATTTATATTCTCATTTGAATGACATGGTGTTAAGAAACACCATAAAAATTTAGTTTGCTTTTATTCAAATATTAGCTGTTGACTCCTGAAGATATTTCATAGCAAGCATGAAACTCAAATCAAAATATAATTATTATAATAATTCTTGCTTTTAACCAAGAGCATCTGCAAAAACACAATCTTCTGAAAGCAGTTCTGAGTTTTCACTGTGACCTTCCCATAGAGAAGCAGCTTTTACATTAAGCTGGTAATTCCCATGTTAGTACCCTCCCAGTAATTTACCTTCACGGATGTTTTCAGGATCAATATTTACTATTAATCCCTCTCCAAATTCTTAACTAGCATTTGACAGAAATTGAGGAGCTCAAGAACTTTCCATACTAAGTAAGTTTTATTTCTTTAGCAACTTCAGTTTTAACAGTGTATTTCATGCTACCCCACTCAGATGCTGGGGAAAAGCTCAAATGAAAAAACGAACTCTACATTTCCCTCTCAAACTACAACAAAACCTCTTCTCTGCAGGTATCACAAGATCAAATTTAGTGTGATTTTGATGTTTGAAGCCATAAGAAAAGGGAACCCAGCAAGCTAATATAATGACAGCCACATCAAACTGTATTGTTACCTACCTTTCTATCACACTCAGTAACACAAGTCCTCAATTGCCAGCAACTTTGAAGCTTTGTGCTAGACCAATGTGTTGTCCCCTATTTGACACCTTCACCCCTAAAAATCCCAACATATCAAATGCTACAATGCAGCATGGTCTGATAAGAAGCCTGTTCTTAGTTATATTAATAGTTCACCATGTACTTCAGAGTAATTTATTAAACCAACACAGACCTCCAGAGAAGCCCAGAACACTGGATCAACACTTAAAAAAATGTATTTTAACTTGATTAGTGTTTCGGGTAAATTTGTAAGTTCCATACTTTAAACTGCAGCCACTTTCAATCCAAAGAAACCCCACTGCATCCCTCCTCCTGTGGAAGCAGGAGAATTAAGCTTTCATAAAGAAAGCCTAGAAGCAGACACATGCTAAACTGAGCTTTTGCTCTCAGTTTCTACTCAAATTCAAGGCTACCTACTGACAGTGCCAAAGCCTTTTTTACCCCTCAACTTTTCACAGTATTGTATATTACCACAATACAGAAATTCAATTTCAGAGCAGCTATAATCTAATTCCTCACACTGAAGGCCACATAAAGCAGGACTGTTAACATACGTTTAACTAATTGCAGAGCAGATAAATTGCACTGCCAGGGACTTAAATAGAATCACTTGATTCATCTGTTTCATGGTACTCTTCCATAAATAACAGTAAGATGAAATCAGTCAACTGCAGGCACAGTATTCCTATTTATTTTTTAGTATTTTGTGTTATAGTAGGCATTCAAAGTAAAGCCATTTTTACTTAGGTATGAAAGGACTTGCTAACATATCACTTATTACAATACAACCTTTATTAGATTTTAATTTAAAATAGATTTTTTTCCTTCACTGTGCATATGAGTATACAAAAGACAAAGGACATCTGGCCTTAACTGTCCTTCAACAACAAAATTCCAACGCTGGCACTGAAACAGGCTGAGGATATGCAGAAGTCAGGAACACAAAAAAATTTCAGTTATGCCTGTGCCACAAATCCTCAACTCTTCACTGATATAAACCAAAGATCTGAGATCACCTCTGTCCAGAGATGCGGGAGTTCAGATACACACATTGTGTCTCCATCTATTCTTTTTTCCATCATCTGCTAAGTACCTGTGGAAAACTGGGACATAGTTGCTTTTGCTCGTGTTCACTTTTATGTAATAGTATTCTTTTTCCATGCTTTAAAAAACCAAAAATCTACAACTGATGATCAAGCACAAAGACCTTTGGAAACTGGAACAAACAATTTGATAAGCATGGAGAACAGTATCTGAAAAACACGGGAACCTAACTAGTTAGTTGTCAGATATCTAAAGCTAGAGGCAAGTATTACAGCCAATGCCTCACAGGCTTGCCTGTGCAGTACCATCTTTGTCTCATCTAGAGGCGAGTTCTGTATCAGGCTAACACAGCAAAAAAGCCCACAACACAAAGTGGGAAGCTACCAAGAGAAAAACAGCTACTCTCTTCCAGAATCATGCTCCTCCTCCTCTGAAGCAGAGGGAGTGCATTAATCTAAACTGGTAAAGATGCAAACTATACCCTGGGTCAACTTCTCCCTTAGACTTAGGGAAGTGCCACAGCCCATTATTAACTCCTCACTACTGAACTAACATTGTGTCATGCGACTGGGAAGAGTCCAACCCACAATATAAACTGGAAGGCAGGTACACAGCATTCACATGCTGTCAAGGTCACACTTTATTCACTCTTCAGCCCATGAGAACAGCATTGCTCATGCTGTTAAGAGGAGGAAACCACTTACATATGGAAGCCTGACCATCACTGACAGTCAGCAAGGTATTACAAAACTACTAGAGCATAAAAAACCCTACTCGAAGTTTGAGAACACTCTCTAATAGATGGTTTTCACTGTCTGCCACATTTGTACTTCAATCCAAATCAAAGCCAGCTTACTGTTTCAGCAAAAGATTCTACAATTGCTTGCCAGCAATGACAAAAAACCCCCAACATGTCAGAGATAGACAGCAGGTCCCTCCTGTGTAAGCTCATCCCCAAAACTTCTACAAAATAGCTCCTCCATTTCTCCCACCCTGCCTTCATGCTTACCTACTGTGAAACAGAAAGGATAATTTCAGAAGGACAAAATACAGCAGTTAAAAACAAAGAAAATCATAATTTCATGCTCCAGGCATTTGCATGGACAGCTCAATTGAAATTTAAAAAGGAAGAAACTAGTCTACAGTCTTAGTAAATAAGCCATTCAGACAAGACTTGGTTGTGATGCTGGATGTTTCACCCCATTTATGTCTCAGTATTTTTGTAAATCCTAGATAAGTTAAGGCAACAGCATTGAGGACTGCAACACTGTCTTCATCTGAGAAAACACACCAACAACACAGAACACTAAAGTTATTGAACTCTGATGGAAGTCACGTATTTCCAAGTTCAGCTACTGCCGAGGACAGAAGGAAATCATAATGCTCAGCTGAATGATGCCCACAACTGATCTGTGTTCAAAAATAAATAACACGGGAAGTAGAAAATACTAGGAACAAATTGAAAAACCTCCAAGAATCATGAAATCATTAAGGCTGGGAAAGACCTCCAATATCAGGTTCAACCTTTGATCACGTACCACCTTACCAGAGCACAAAGTGCCACATCTACCCACATCTTGGGCTTTTCTTATACACGGCTTACCTTTCAGTCAGCAATAAATTTATTTTCACAATTTCACATTATATGTTTGCTAACAGTTAAAAAAATCATGCTTGTCTGTTTGAACAGAACATTAATATTCTCCCACCTAATGAGTTTGTCCTTAATGTTAGTCTCATGGAGGTTGAAACAACACTACATGTGCTCTTCAGTAATGTAACATAGTTGAACAAGAGATTCCTTTTATGCTACAGGGAAAAAAATCTAAAAGCTGACATTACTACAGGCTAAGTGAAGGTCTGGATCTTTTTTGACCATCACATGATCCAGATGTCAGCAAGACAGCCTGAATAATTTAATGACCCATGTCACTTTAGAAAAAGGTTTAAAGTAATAAAATTTATGATCTGGGTCAAGTTGAAGTATTTAGTCAATGGGGCTGAGAGCAATTCAGCTCACCTAACATATCTACTAGCTAATCATCCAATTGTTCTACCTACTGCACAGACCCTGATGACCACTGAGCTGTCAGGGTTGACACATCTAAAAACCTGTACTGAACTGCCTCCTATAATTCCACTATAACTTACAGCAACTGGAGAAACAAAGTCATTAGCTATGTTTATTACTCTGTTAAGATGCTAAAGGTAGTATTTAGTAGGTACCTTACCCCCTTACCCAGTTATGACAAACACTCGTCCTTCTTTCTTATATCTGTTTTAGGAGATTTTTATATATTTCTAGCCTAGAACAAAACACCTCCTTGGGTGGGAATGCGTCAAAATAATTTATTTCATGACCAATTGCTACTGAGGCACTTAGAATTCACAGCAAAGCTACATGGAAACAACTTCACTATGTTAGAGCCAGAATGCATTGGAAGAGAGTTACATTAGCAAGGACATGCAGCTAAAGATTAAAACTTATCAGGAAAACAGAAGATACATCTAAGTGTCATGAATTTAAACAGCTAAAAATTTGCATAACAACTTACTGTGTAAGTGATAGCTGCCAACATTCCAATCACAGTCAAGGAACTAATGGAAAATGAAAGTGCAGTCAAGCCATCTGCAGAAAAAAAAAAGCCTGTTGAAAATACTTCAGATTAAGTGTAAGAACCCTTCCCCCTGAATTGGTTTGGCAGAGATGTAAGTTCATGAGAATAAAGGTAAATATTTAGACAGAGATACCAGCCATAACTTGATGAAAAAATTCACCTAGCATAGCTTTTTGTCCACAAACATCTTCCTCAAAAATAGCAAGATGCAGGACAGACTCCTGCCTTTGCTACAAGCTCACAGAAGTTGCATTCAGTCAAACAGTTGGAATAGGCACTAATGAACTAGCTCCCATAGCCATGCAATGCCTCTTCAAGACTAATTTCTGGCCTCTCCAGGGTGCTGTGGTAACTTGGACAAATTTCACATGCATTCAGGATGGTTCATCTTTGTTTTCTTTGTTATCACCTGATTTCTCCTACTAAAGCATTATCTAGAATCAGGCAGGAATGGATCCCTCCAAGCAAAGCCAGACTGCAGGTCTCAGCTTCACTCAATGTACCTATAAACTGGAAAAAGTTCAGGGAACTAAAGAGTTACTGTAGCCTTATTATCACTCTAGAAATCAAATGGGATAATAAAAGAAAAGAGTTACCAAACAAAAAGGCAATACATTCCCTGAAATCTCCAGCATAATGCTTCACAACAGGCCTCTAACACATCACAAGTGGTTTTGGTTAAATAGTAACACAGGAACTTACAGACATTACAGAAACTAACCTTCAGCAATCAATTTCTTGCTTGTGCCAGTCAGAATCGAGACAGTATTTAGTGTTCTCCCCCATGTCCTCCTCGCTAGCTAACTGAAGAATTTGAAGTAGAGTAACTTTTATTATTCCTCCTCACACGGAATGACTAGCCAGTTTCCATTCATTAGCTAATTTCCATTTTTATTTCCTGAACACAGCACCAAGCAGCCAAACTGAGATCCTCTATGAGACACTGCATCCTTCTTCTGACCAGCCCCACAGGCCTCCTTCCAAAACCACCAAAACTGATAGAACAGGACAACAAAATGCAGCTTGACAGCTCAAATCTCTCTTTTGCTATTTTTGCCACGTAATATCAAACAACTTGCCCAGAGCTAAAAGCAGTATGTCCCTACATTTCAAAAATACTAAAGCTATGTTTAAACTTAAAAAAACACACAAAAAAACCCCCACAAAAACAAACCCTACACTAGCACTATTCTCCCTTCAGTGTCTGTGAAAATTTGATTTAGCTTCTGAAGCTTGAGGGGAAAAAAGCCCCTACTTGTAACATATCACACAATGTACTTACACATCATATTTGATGATTCTTCTGTAAAAGTATTTGAAACCAACATTTAATATCCATTTTAAAAGTCTGAACTATGTTCAATGGAACATTAAGAAACTAACTGGCTGAGAAATTTGTAATTGTACACTAGAAGTATATTATCAGGTGCTGCCTCAGTGGATGAGTTTGCATTCCTTTCATAATTTCACTACCAGCTGATGTTGCTGGATATTTGTTCCATGTCTCAAGTTCTTTGTATTTCTTGGGTCCACTGCAGACAAAGGAAAAGGGTAAATTTTTATAAAAACAGGACAACAGGTACAAGAAAAGACAAAATGCAAGCATTTTGTCCTTATTTCTCCAGCAACTGGAACACAAAAGAACCTTTTGCAGAGATTGTCTGTGGAGTAGCTCTACAAAACCCCACAGGGTTCTTGGGAGACAGCAATCTCAAGATAAGCCAGCAGTGAGCCCTGCCAGCATGCAAGTCCAACAGCACCCTGAGCTGTATCAAGAGCAGCATACCCCTTTATTAAAGGAAGGGACCATATAAGGAATGCTGCAACTACTTTTGAGGCTCCTGCTCCAGGTAAGACTGGTAAATCTGAGCAGGAGGAGAACTAAGTTGGTCAGAAGTTGGAGAACACGCTGGGCAGAGAAGCTGAGGGAGCCAGGCTTGTTCAGCCTGGAACAGAGACAGCTTTGGAGACACTTCATACAGCCTGTTTGCTTATCAAAGGAGTGGGGCCCAGGCTCTTCAGTGGTGCATAGCTGTCAAGTGGGAGACAACGGGTGACAGCATTCAGCTGATCCTGAGTAAGAGCAGAGGTGCTGGAGTGGGTCCAGAAAAGAGCAATGAGGCTGGTAAAGGCACTTGAGCACAAGTCCTGTGAGGAGAGGCTGAGGGAGCTGGGGTTGTTTAGTCTGGAGAAGAGGAGGCTCAGAGGTGACCTCAGCACTGTCTATAACTACCTGAAGGGAAGTTCTAGCCAGGTGGAGATTGGTCTCTTTTCCCAGGCAACCAGCAGTACAACAACACGGCATGGGCTTAAGCTCTGCCAGGTTATTTTTAGGTTGGATATTAGAAAGAAATTCTTTACAGAGAGAGTGGTCAGGCACTGGAATGGACTGCCCAGAGAGGCAGTGGATTCACCATCCCTGGAGGTTTTTAAGATAAGACTGGATATGGCATTTAGTGCCATGATCTAGTAATCACAGTGGTGTTGGATCAAGGATTGGACTTGATGATCTCAGAGGTCTCTTCCAACCCAGTTTATTCTATGATTCTATTATTTTTTTCAGAATGAGATGAAAGTTTCCAAACTTAGGAGGTTTACAAGAGCTAGCTGATAAAGCCCTGAGCAACCTTCTCGATGCAGGAGATTTGACTAGATGATCTGAGGTCTCTTCAGTCTGAATTATCCTATGAAATTTACAAGTCACGAGAATATGCTGATAGAGTCAGAAAACGAAACCAGACTTTCACATCCTCAAAAAAAAACATTTGCTATGAAAATACAGCATAGCCAAAACAGGTGGATATGAGTATTTCATTACAGTTATATCAAGGCAGCCTGGAAAAATTAACTTACATCGCAGCTCAACCACTGTCTCTATTGCTATAAAGAGTCTGAGAAGTATTTATTCCTACACTGTTATAATCTTTGTGAAGGAAGATAAACATCAACAATGAAGCAACCAGAATAGTGAATAAGCTATGGCTTTGTCCTCATCTCCTACACTTAGAAGCACAGCTTACAGCACAGAGCATTTTAAGATTAAAGAGTCTACAAGGATGTCAAAACAAATAAGAAGGGCCTTGAGTCTAAGTGGCAAGAGGAAGATGAGGGAAAATAGGGGCCTGATAGTGAGTGGGGCAGGGGCCCTGGTGATACAGAACTTTTCCACGAAAAGCCTAGAGTTACTAAATGCTCTCTGCTCAGTCTTTTACCAGCAAGACTAAACTTCAGGAAACCCAGGCCCAAGAGCTCAGAGAGAAGGCTGGAAGAAAGAGGTACCCTTGGTTGAAGAGCATTAGGTTAGAGACTTCAGCAAGCTGTACGTACAAGGGTGACAGGCCCTGAAGCACTGACAGAGCTGGCTAATGTCATTGCAGGGACCTTTTAGTCAGTACAAAATCTCTAGAATAATGCAGAATGTGACTTGACAAAGGCTTGTATCATTACATTCTAAAACATTCACACAGAAGCAGATACTCTGATGCACAGAGAACAAGGCACAAAACGCTAGAGTACTTATGCATTGAGATTAATGTTTCATAGACAACTTTTAGTTACCTTTTTTGGAAAGTGACATCAAGTCTGTCTTAGCTCACCTATAAAACACTTCCTTCACACCTTTTACTGAAAAGGGAAAACATGAATTGCACTGGCCAAACACATGAACTGCAAAAGCTAAAGGTTAAATACTATTTCGTGGAGTTTGGCCTTCACGATAGTTGTTTACAGCCCTAGCATAAAGAAGTATAACAAATGCAAAAACCACAGTTTTAGAAAAGGTCAGTACTAGGAGAGCAAAGGGAAAAATGTCGTAACACCCACAGGATTTTGTTGTCCAAACCCGCAAAGCCACTTAGTCTCATTCTTTTAGGGAACAGCAGTATTGCGTTCCAACCTGTCAACAAGATACACACTCACCATGCCTTAAAAGTTAGCAAACTTGAGCATCCAAGTAGCATTTAAGAGCTGTATTAAGTAAAGACTGTAGAGGAAAGTACCTTCTCCTCACTACCATTAATATCAGAAGACCCACCATTGTAATCCTTGCTGTCAAATGGGGACTGTATTGAAAGCAGACACTGTCAGTGTCTCTTCTCTGTACATTTAAGACAGTTCTAAATTTTTTTCTCTTACTGCAAAGACTTAGAGTACCTAAGCTAAAGTCAAGTTTGAAAAACCTGTCACTAAAGAATTTAATCATCTTGGTCAGTCAACGAGAAGTGTGCCAAAATAAATTAGTAGCAACTCTTGCAAAGCTCACAGCAAATGTTAAACTTACGACTACTTCCAAATTCTTCAAACAGAAGCTTCACTTTCTCCCACTCCGTAGAATTCTTCTTGTTGGGAATATCCAAAGGAACAAAGGCACTGTAATGCAGAAAAA
This sequence comes from Pithys albifrons albifrons, assembly GCF_047495875.1. Taxonomy (NCBI): domain Eukaryota; kingdom Metazoa; phylum Chordata; class Aves; order Passeriformes; family Thamnophilidae; genus Pithys; species Pithys albifrons. Next base: position 27,710,693 of record NC_092459.1, read on the forward strand.
AAAAAGGTTACCTTTGTTACCTTAATTACTCAAATATAAAAAGAATTCTACTTCCAAATTAAGAAAACAAACCCATTTTCCTGAAGAAAAGTTTCATACATTAGGCTTAAAAAATTCTGAGGGCAATGCTTCATTTTATTCACATTCCCCTCAAATGCTTTATTATATCAGGAGAGTACATGTAAAGTGTGTCAAGTCAGGCCTGAGCTCAAGGAACAAGTGATTTTCTATTTATCAGTCCTAAAATAGGTAAGGACCCTACACTCAGGTATCATTAAAAGATGTATTAATCTGATTTACTATCCTGATTTGATTCATATACAGAAGAGCAAATAAACTTTAAGCATCAACTGAGACAAATTCTCTTATAAATTCACACTTCTGAAAGCCAAAATAAAACAATTAATGATTTTCAAAAGAAGCATTAGAAATTAAAGGGACATCTTTATCTTCCATTATTACAACTAAAACAATACATCTGCTGCATTCCATTCTTTGCTCTGTAATTGGCCCAGAGAACTGAACTGCAGAGAAGTTCATTAAATGTTTTTGATTTTCCAATGAGAGACTAGCAAAGGGCGCTAGGACAACAATGTCAGGTAGAACAGGTCCCTAGCTGAAAGTTCCTTGTTGTCAGTGTCACCATCTGAAGTCAAACTATAAGAGTAACTCTTCAGCAACTCTATAAACACAGCTGGTTTTATAACAGCTGGAAAACCACTATCTCCATACCAAACAAACCACTGAAAAAACAGCTTCAAGACAGGGAACAGGATGCCTACAAGTCACAAAGAACTCAGACTTGAGGGAAACATTTCAGGCAATGAATGTAAGAACTCAACACAAAGTCCATAAAGGATGCTCACAAGTATCTTTCGGACTTACATGAGAAGGAGTACATAAACTGACTCCCACTTCAAGTCCCAGACAAACACACATATTCAGGAGTTTGTCTTAAACTTCAAGTACAAAACACACGCTTACATTTCAAAAAACAACTGCGTCCACTTATCACATCCAAACAAAAGCCAAACTGGTATTCAGCAAGAAAACATGACATTTCAAAAATTAAAATCTTCATTTTTAAAAACCACTTGATTTATAGCTTCTTGACTGTGCAAGAGACAAATTAGGGGCTAGCATTTATTTAAGTTGACACATGCTTGTTGACTTTAGATTTTGCTCTTGTATCCGTCTGTAGTAATAATTCTTCCTGTAAAATAGTGTACAGACAAAATGAAAACACAGGTATTAAAAAAAAACAAGTTAGGCAACATTTCTACTTACAAGAGATAGAAACACCAATAATTGCAGGTTTATTTGCTAAAAGGGTTAAAATAGGAGACTCAGAAGATAAGTGAGCTCAAGTCCTTTTCATTTTAGCATCAGTATGGATTTGCTATCTGTGGACCACATGCAGGGAGAAAATGAGATGGAAGAACATCTTAGGATATTTATAACTTGTTTTCCTTTTTTTCCCCCAAGAGAAATAGGATTCTTTTTCCTTGTTTTTTTCTTTTTTTCTGAGATTACTTACAACCATCATGTCACAAAGGACACTAATCAGAGCGGGAGGCATCATATATGTTATAACCATTCTTCAATTACTACTCTGATAAATCTTGACTGAAGGAGAAAGACATCTGATTCTGTTCCTGCCCAGGTTCCATGCATAATACAGTTAGCATGCCTAGCCATCCACAGACCTCCATCCATCCACACTCTCAAAACATCTCCAAAACACAGCCTCTCTATTGCACCAGCACAGCACACACCACTTTATGCCTATTCTTCATTCACACCAAGCAAGAAGTTTGACAAAAGCCTTGTCTATTTTGCTGGGTTGACTTCACGGTTAATGCAGCCTGAGGGTCACAGTTACCATCAACAGAATGAGAAGTTTCCATGCCAGGTAACTCCATTTACCTGTCATCACTGTGGCACAACACAGTGACTGAATAGAGTACAAGTGTCAGTGCAGGGTTTTACAGTTGTAGCTGAGACTTTAGGTAATGTAAGCAAACCAAGCAGCTCAGATGTGATGTGTAGCACTTGGATTTCTAGACATAAATCAGAGTATTAACTGCAGTAACTTTACACTGCTATGCTGTTCAAAACACATTCTGGGTATGTTATGATTAAGATTAGATCAATATCTAGGCTGCAGAACAAAAAAGTAAACTCAAGATATGCAGCTGAAAACCACTAACTTTTGGCAGGGCTAGTAACACACAGGTGAAGATGGGTAAACTTAGATCCTTAAACAGTGTCATTAACCTTAGGAAATTATTTTCTAACACACTAGACAAAGTCATTTTCTTAAACTCCTTCCTCAGTTCTGTGATATAACATGCATAACTAATTACACGTTCATTAGACATGTATTTATAGCTTTGTAAGAGCTAATGGTTCTAGAAAATGTAAGGTAACCAGTGTAATTCCAAACACTGACAGGGAGGGAAGCGTTCCTTTCAGAACAAAACGCTCATTAGCCTCATAAGCAAACACTTCATTTCATACCAGACAGCTGTATAAGTGTCTTAACGTAGATTGTACTACCTCAAACCCCGTGACAAGCACGTGACATTTAGAGAAAATACAAGAGAAGTAGATAAGTCATGAGACAGGAAAGGCATTACAAGAAAAACCAGTTCCGAGTATGCCAATATCCATTTGTCCGATACTTTACTCTTAATGGTAATGTGTATCAAGTTATTTCTGTGCAGAGCATTTAAGTATTACAGACATGCACATTTTTGCCACAGCAAGAGACTAACAGACAACTGGAGTAAGAGGTATAGACACTACTCCTGATAAGAACTTAGACCATAACATCCTGCTCATTGAGCTATGTTATCAATTCAGCAGAATCCTGCAAGGTTGTATCTGTGTGGTGCCACACTTTTCCCAAAACAGTCACAAACATCTTCAGTGGAGCAAGGTCAACATCCTGGTAAGAATAAGAAATTCTTAAACTTAGAACTCAATACAGCTTTCACAATTTCTTTGAGGAATGTTGACCAGGGAAGAGGCAAGAACTTCTTACGTAGACCTTTAAAGCTATTTACTGATCTCTTAATTATACAGATTCCTCACTAAACCAACCAGAACAGAGGTTGTCTGGCTATGGGACACTAGTCACATAAACATAGGAAGACAGAGAAACTACTTGCTAGGCACTTAACTGGAAATATTCCAACCCCTCTCGCTCTTGTAACCTGCGTGAATGAGTATTTCAGCCCATTAAGCCCAGCCACCTAGAATTAAATCCAGTACGTAAAGTTCCAGTCTGTTTCAGTGTTGCTCTGATCCTGATCATCAGTGAGAAAATCACCGGCTACAGCCAAGTGCAGGCAGTGCTGCAAGACTGGTCTTCACTACCATATTCATCTGAATCCCTCACACAGAAGCTTCATCTCCAACACTTTCATCTCTTCCTTATCACACTGGGACTTCTGAGGCCACTCTTTGCCCTTGTTTTGAAAGCAGCTGACTAAGCCAGAAACTTCTCCAGAAAAAGCATGCAAATACACACCAAGACACGTGCTATTTAAATATAGACATATAACACTATACTAGGGAGTTCACATTTTCCCTTAGCACAGCCACCTTAGTTGCTTCCAAAACTGAGCCTTTTCTCCCTGTAAGGAGCCCTGTAGTCAGTCTCCCATAAAAGAAAATACCAGAATTGCACTGTTCAGTAGCAGCATCTCAGGTAGCAAGGGGACTTTATTCTTAGGGCATCAGGATGATGCTACTATTTTATCATTACCACCTTAAGAATGTGCATGTAACCTCCTAAGTATAATAGTAGTAAAACCATTCCTATTGGAAACCAGAAGTACCAAAATCCCTATCAGTATGTAAAGGAGTCCTGTCTCCCTGCAGCAGACACCCCTGCAGTTTATCCGTGTGTTTCAAGTCTGCATCTCTGGGGAAACAATGTTCAGTAACTTAGTCCAAGGCCAAGCACTACACGTCTCTGGTTTGCAAGTCAATCTCACTGTCATACGGCACAGTATCAGAGGGGATGGTGTAAGCTGCTGTCATTTACAAGTTCCATAGGCTTTAAAGAATAAGCCTAACTGCACAGAGGACAATTAGGAAGTCAAGAACCAAGTTCTATCTTACTAGAAGAGAGAAACAAACACGCTTAGAGCCAAGAACTCAGCTGACACCTACTAGAGATGCTACTAAATTTTCTAAATTGGATATATTATACAGTAGATTATGTATGCTTAGAATATGAGCCAACAGTCAGAAACAGAGTTTTTCAGAAGTTTTAGTATTATTTCTAGACCATGATTAAACTGATGCAAACTGCAGTCTCTTAACAGCAAATACTTTCACTTAAAAGGACAACAGACTTGTTAGATGCATACCTTTAATGTTTATCAAAACTAAAACATTATTCCAAAAAGATGGTATACAAATAGAAGCATTAATTTCACTTTAGTTTCCACTTCACACTCCAGTACTCTGAATTCAATCATTTTAGCATACATGTTGTAATTCTTAACTTTATTGCTGCAGTCAAAACGCTAAAAAGCTCATGACACAGCAGACATTAGAAACATGAAATAGTGGTGTTCACATCATGCTTACTGTTGATCTGAAATTGAATTTATCATACTGTTGGAATTTCAGAATAACAGCACTTTCTGCAAACAAGTTACTCGCTTCAGTAGCATTTGCCTTTTAAATAAATGCCAGCAAAACCTTTATCATACAAGGCACAATTATGTCAAGGACAACTCCACACAATACTTAGGATCCTTCAGAGAACACTTCCATTTAGGAAAATATAAGCACATAACTCCAAATCATATTCCTAAAGAACTGTTTTGCCATGTCTATGAAAGCATTTGATAGAGGTAGAAAACAGAATGAACACAGATTGTTTTACTCCCTGTTGTACACTAAGGTATCAATGTAGTTGTGTCATACCCATCATGTTCTTGATAAACATTCACACTGTATATACAGTCACAACTTGGAAACACAAGTACCTCCACATTTAAAAAAACATTTTAGCTTCCTGTTCAACTCCTTATTTTCAGGTCCCAATTCTCAGGATGTTTAAGCCCAACTGATGTGTAAACTACATGGTTCATTATACAGACTGAGTGCACCATAATCTACCTCTTAGGAGCACAGAACTTTGCTAAATAAATCTTGCATAGAACAGTGCTCAATACAAATACTTACCCAATTAAGAGAAGAACTGCACAAACTGTGATGAATCCCAGAGTATATTTGAGTGCAGTTTTAACCTGCTGTGTATTAAAGAGAAAGTTAATACACTGACAAAATATATCTAAAGGGATTTGTCCAAACTATGGAAAAGTACACTTAGCATAATAGGTATTCAACAAAAAAAAATCTCTACAAAAAGCATGAGTAGTTTTAGATAAGAGGTACACATTCTAGAAGAGTCTCACAGCTTGAGAACTACAAAAAATGACATGGAATTATGCTTCCATCATAACCTATGCACTTAAGTAACTGTAGCCAGAAGCCAGAGTACATTTGTTCAGTACAAATACACTCAAAGGAAATACTTATTCCCAAAACTCTATATTATGTCTATGATTAGAACTCTTCTTGTGTTAAGGTTACAACTGAGCAGAGGGGAAAACAATCACAAATAATGATTGGAAGATTCTTTAGCAAAGTATTTTCATTTGAGAAGCTGGCACTTTACTGGCATGCATTTCCTGTATTCCCTGAAAGGTCATGCATTTCAAAAAGCTTCAGTACATTACAAATACAACCAAGTGCTACCTTCAAGTAAATTACTACTGCCCACTTCAAGAAAAAATGCTAACACTTCAGTAGAAGACACTAAATTTGAGTATTTATCTCAGAATCACTATAATCTTTCTGTCCTCTACTTTGAACTTTCCCATACAGGTTTTTTTTACTAAAGAAAGTCTCCCATAGGTTGTAACTTTCCTGCATAAAAAACTTGGCTCGAAAGAAATTCTAAAAAGTTGAAAGAATTCAAGGAAATACACATGTTAATTACTAAACTCACATTTCATGCAAGACCACAGTACTCAAAGTAGACAGTGTCAGACTAAATCTTACTTTAGAACTACTACGGTATTTTTAATTAACTGTTGTAATACAATTAGAAATTATGTTAACATTGTAGTTTTGAATTTAGACAATCATTCTTGCTTTCATTTTTTTTGGCTGTATTCACTCGCCTTTCCCCTGCTTGGTGCATTTGCTAAACTTACTGAGCATGTGTTGCCATCATCTTCTTCCTTCTCCTCATAATAGAAATAGACAAAGGGAATCCACAGAAAGACGCAGAACAGTATGATCGAGTACAAAGCTAGAAAGAAAATTTAATTAAATGAACAGAGAAAGTTACACTGGCACTTCATTTACTCTACAGCAATTCAAAGAACAGAATAAAACGTTAGTTTCCTCTCATTCTGTTATTAATTTCAAGCATTGAAAAGTTAATAAAATTCACTAGCCAGCATATGAACTGTTTTGTGAATTCCAAAGGACTTTACCAAGAGTTAACCCACTTAGATTAAGGATTTCAGATCCATCTTCAATCCAGCAATAATAATAAGACTAAAAGTAATCCACTCCTAGAATCATAGAACATGTTGAGTTGAGTTGCAAGGGACCTATGAGGATCATCAAGTCCAACTCCTGACCCTGGGCAGGACACCCCAAGAATCCCACCACATATGCAGGTGATACACAGTACTAGCACACTGAGGGAAAGCGGGTGTACAGGACAGTGAATAAAAGCCAGCTATGCCACTTAAGCTATACACAGGAAAAAACAGATAAATTAAAACAAAATTAAAGCTGTTTTAACCTCTGGGCTCAGTTTCAGTTGATGTCCTACTATGGATGTAAGTACACTAGAAACAGAAGGCATGGGTCTGTCACTGATGACCTCAATTCCCAGAACAAAACACACTGTAGCAATGTAGTATCATCATTTCACATTCCTTGTTTAGAGGAAGGACTAATTGAAAGTTGCAACACACATTTATCTGAGTAGCCACTAAAACAAAATAGTCATACTGTCATATTATTTGGATCCACAGATGATCATAAGAAAATTTAAACGAACTAGTTTAACAGAAGTGAGAGTTTCATACATGTCTTCCCAAATACTAAGAGGCAAGTTTTGAAGATATTAGGACAGCTGGTAAAAATCAATTGCACTGACTAGAGAGTGACAGAAAAAGACCACTGTCAAGATATAGAATTTCAAGTTTAAATCTTGAACTCTCTGTATTACACGTCACGTATGTTTTAGAACATCATTATTCAGCAAAATCTTTCAATACTTTGAAGTACCTTACATTATGAACACTTCAGAAGTCTATTAGCAAACTAATAACCATCAAGCAGTGTGGTACAGGCTCATTACATTATGAGCCTGATCCATGTTTCTCCCAAGAGGATAAAGGAAGAAACACAGAAATTAAAGAGACTATATAAATAAATTTTGTGGGTAACTTTATTTACATAGAATCATTAAGGTACCTTTGCTATCATAGCAATTTTATAGGACTGTAACAGAGAAAAGGCAGCTTTGCATCTGCTTTTCCCAAACAAAATAATTCCAAGACAGACCTTTTCATTCATACATCAGGTGAAGTCATAGAACTGCCCGTGAGAATTTTTTTAGTTTGAACTTAAAATTAAATTTGTAACTCACATAGTTAAAGAAGCAAAACATGGTTCTTGCTATTATACTGCAAAGGCAACTTTAAAAGATCTAGCCAACTTCCTGTCAATGAGACAGGAGACTGATCATCTGGGTTTCTAATTTGATTTTCAGAACTTATGAAAAAGCAGCACCTTTCATAAGTTCATACAAGTTAGTTACCTGAGGGCAAACCCTCAGTTGCCTGTTGTTTTGCCCTGTAAAAATGCTCTTTATTCCCTGAAAAGCTGACCTTCAAATACAAAGGTCTTGCAGCAGCAAACAGTCGACCAACTGACAAAGATATTCCCTTCCCTCAAATTCCCCTGTGCCCTAACACAGTCTCCACTTCCCTTATCAGACTTCTACCAACTGCAGTTTTAAACTGGGGACTGCTTTTTGCTCTAGTTCAGAGGTTCAGCTTCTGCTACAAAACATTTTTCTGAGTTGTATCAGAAGCTTGAAGCACCATCACTGGAAAGATGCTTCACTGCATAGGCAGTACAATAATGGTGCCTGTCACTGAGCCTAAGAAATTTTCAGCAATAATTCCTTGGCAAGGTTTGTAGGTAGTAAAGGCATTCCTCAGAGACAAGTCTTATCTCAAGTCAAAATTATTCATTATTCTGATTGAACCACATCAAATACAAAGACACCTTAACTCTGAGGAAGTCAGACTCCGTAGAAGTCTTCAAGTAATTATAGCAATGGTCCCTTCATTATGTTTTTCACTTAGCTTTCTTTTTTTCTTAGGAGTATAAAGGGCAATTAAGAACACAAGTAACAACAAAGAATAGCAAAATATAGTAGGTGAAAGGAAACAAAATGTCAAGAACTAGGACAGTTTCAAGTAGACTATCCAAGGTCAATATTCCATCAAGTCCCCTTGTGTCACTACAGGAGGTTCAAGAATACTATATGACAAAGTATCCTACATCACACAAAATGTGCTTTTCCAGATGATATCATATATTAGCATATTACATAACATCAACATTACTAAGTTGCTTAAAACAATGCTTTGTTATATACTCTTTCTGGTTTTCTGCCGAGAAGACACAAGCTGCTTCAGAAAACAGAATCCATCTTTCTTCCCAAATATATTATGCTTTGAACTCATTAAAAAATTCTTAAGTTTTCATCAACACAGGAAGTAGAAATATCTTGTTTACCCAACTGAAACTTAAGGAACACAAAACCACAGTGAAATCCAAATCAGACACTTGTTTGAAGCAGGACAATTAAAATAATTCACCACAGTGACTTCCAATGCTATGACAGACTTTTAGTTTCTGTTCTGGTACATTGCTGCTGGAAAAATCACACTTGTTAAGAGAGCGTTTCTCTACATATACTTCCAAAATATTTGTCAAGTACAGCTACAAAGATCTCTCATGGTAGTTTGAATGCTTTCCCTCAGGACCAGACTATGAAAACAGTCACATTTGACTTGCACTTAGTAATTTCTGAAAGTCCAAGTCCCTGTGTCAATGACTCAGTACCCAACACTTGGAAAGGGCAGTCAAAAATCATTCAAGTAATACCAAGTACCATTCTGGATAAATTATTACTCAAAAACTTGAGCCTAGCAACCACCATACAGTAACTATTGCTGGCTTAAGAAAAAAAAGAAATGGAAAATCTGAAGTTTAGCACAGACTTGAAAGCACACAGGAAAAGATCTCAATTTAGCAGCCAGTCCTTGCCACACTATAGTGAAGAGACACTTAACACATGCAGGCCAAGAGATCTCAATTTACCTTACAGGAAGATGCTAATCTACCAACGCCGCCCTTTCACCATTCACAAAACTCATACAAAGGACACTGAATGTCAAGATCCCACCAATGGTAGGAATTACTCACTCAAAAGAAGAGCTAAGGAACAAACAAGACTTCAGGTTACTGTCAATGGTTTCAACCCCATTCTTTGTGGTATAAAGCAAACTGTGTTGAACTGTTTCTCATTTTAACACTTTCTGAGAAATGTTTTCCTTCCAAACAAACATGCTTTTTTAGAGCACCTGCCAACCATAGATCATTCTTCAATCACTCAAGTACTGTCAGACATGTTCTATTACAGTTGCGTTTAGGAAACTTAACACCTTAAGTCACTGATTCAAAGCAATTGGTAGACTGTTTTCTTACAAAAAGCTTTTAGGCTATTGGAATCCCTCTTTGAAACACAGTTATTTCAAGCTTCACTCTTAAAGTACCTCATTTATCACTCTACCAATACGAACTCATTCTATTTTTGTATCACTCTAGCCAAGAAACCAGACAGGTATGAGAGACAACATTTTTTTGTGGAGGCTAAGAACTATGGAAAAAATAAAGCTATAACTAAATGCAGAAGAGGTTTTTTATCAGTAAAATGCAATACAAGTAACAAAGTAATCCTTAATATTCTAAACCATCTGTTAAACCGAAGCCTCCAAAGTCTTGTTACAATTAGAAGTGACTTGAAGGACAGTAACCAAAGTGCACCAATTATTCATACTCTAAGTTCCCAATATAGATGCAGGAGTCAAGTAGGATCTATATAGTTATCACTGCATTTTCATGGGACACAAGAAAGCACTGACATTCATGTCCTTAATTACAAGATCATACTTCAGTTCTGTTCATTCTGCTTGTTAAAAAAAGCCAAGATCAAATACTTTTACATCAAGATTCAATTAGAAAAGATTGAATAGTATTACAAGACCAGAAGAATTGTTTAACTTAATTCTTCTCAGCTTTTATGTTACTCTACTGTGCAACAGCAGCAGGGGACTAGATAATGTAGGAGAGGCATTGTGTTTGTATATATTATAGATGGAGAGTTCTGAAAAATAAGTTACCTACTAACTGCTCACTTCAATGTAGCTCTAGTTATAAAAATGTCTACCAACTCCTCAAATTAAGATTATGACACAAATGTTGTCTTTAAAAACATCTTTAAATCTCTACCACCATCTGGAGGATATGGCATGGAATAAAACATTTCTTCTACAATATTTCAAGTAGACCTGTCCAGACAGACCAAAACCAATGCAGTTTCCCAAATTAAAGTTCATATCTATTTCAAAATCTAGTCTAGACTCAGCCCAAAACATCTTACAGAAATTGATCAATCAAGTGGCACAAATCCATAGAAAATGGTCCACAGTAAAGTTTGAAGACTGGTCCACATTAGAAGTTGGGGAATGCTTGGGCTGTTTTTAAACAAGACCTAAAAACAGTAGGAAGCAAATACAAAGCAATTCCACTACTATATAGAAAGGAATCTTCATAGAAGATAAACTAGCTTTTAAAAGTTCCGTTTTTGAAAACTTTTGACTTCAGGTTTCACTCAGCGTGAAACTGTACATTGTAGTTTCTGTCACTGGCAGAACTTAACAAAAAGCCCATTATTTGGAATCATTTCCTCATCTAAAAGATATATTTAAAAGAACCAAGAGTTTTCCAAGAGTTTCAAATTTCAAATCTGAGGAAATATGACCAAAAATAGCGTGGCTAGCAGGACCAGGGCAGTGATCCTTCCCCTGTACTCTGCAATGGTGAGGCCACACCTTGAGTACTGTGTTCAGTTCTGGACCCCTCAGTTAGGGAAAGATATTGAGGTGCTGGAGCGGGTCCAGAGAAGAGCAACGAGGCTGGTGAAGGGACTGGAGCACAAGCCCTATGGGGAGAGGCTGAGGGAGCTGGGGTTGTTTAGCCTGGAGAAGAGGAGGCTCAGAGGTGACCTCATCACTGTCTAGAACTACCTGAAGGGAAGTTATAGCCAGGTGGGGGTTGGTCTCTTCTCCCAGGCACTCAGCAATAGGACAAGGGGGCACGGGCTCAAGCTCTGCCAGGGGAAATTTAAGTTGGATATCAGAAAAAATTCTTTCCAGACAGAGTAATCAGGCATTGGAATGGGCTGCCCAGAGAGGTGGTGGATTCACCATCCCTGGAGATTTTTAAACTGAGATTGGACATGGCACTGAGTGCCATGATCTGGTAAATGGACTGGAGTTGGACCAAGGGTTGGACTTGATGATCTCAGAGGTCCTTTCCAACCCAATCGATTCTATGAAAAGCAGGCAACTACCACTGAGTATCACTGACTGAAAAACTGATCTAAGGTTTGATGAACAGCAATTTTATTATTAGACTTTATTTCAGTCCTTTTCTTTACTTCAGTTCTGTTTAGGATTACCACTCTTGAATCAATTCCTTTATGCTCCTTCACAGTAGCTGTTAACTTTGAACATTGCAGTTGCTGAATCTGACCAGTGAAAGTGTCACACTCAAGGTTGCATGAACTTTATACATGGTAGGAAAGTTTCACACTGCTGCATTTGTTAAACATCATAAACATTACAGCAAAACCATTTTTCCCTTAAGGGACCACTAAATACACACAGAGGAAACATGCAAACCATAGGCTATATAACAGAAGCCTCTTCATTGCCTTCAGTATATTTGCATTTTTAGCAGGCTCTTGAAGGTAAAAATATTCCCTGGAGGGCACCAAGTAGGAGACTAACATTTAACCAAAAAGGCATAACCCAGTAAGACCTCTAAAACCTTCACTTAAAGGTTCTATTAATTGAAAAAACAAGTTAAAATACTTACTGTAGTATCCATAAAGTACAGTGTCTTCAATTTGTCTTGAAACATTAGCATCAGCCCAGACCTAGCAATAAATGATAGAAGCACTTATCATCAAATGAAATAAAACAACACTACAAGAGAATCATTCATTAAAAACACAAATACATTGATAGATTAAAAAAATTATGTCTAAAAAATTAAATGCTAGACTGCTAGCAACAGTGAAAGTCACTGGGCAAACAGGAATAACTGTAGGACAGTTTCATAAAGGGAAGATTTTTATACCTGAAAGAACATTGAGTAGTTTTGGAAGCTCCCAAGTATTTTCTGTTAATTCCCATAGAACCTTTATGGTAGAGTCTCTTAAGAGCATCATATAATGGTTTGGGTTGAAATGGACCTTCAAATATCATCTAGTCCATCCCTCCTGTTGTGGGCAAGACCACCTTTCACTAGGTGAAGTTGCCCAAAGCCCCCATTCAACGTCATCTTGAACACTTCCAGTGATGGGACATACACAACTCCTCTGGGCAACCTGTTTCAGAGTCCCACCACTCTCATAATAAAAAATTTCTTGTTTATGTCCAATCTAAAGGTATACACTTTCATTTTAAAATTGTTGGCTTTTGTTCTGTCTCTACAGGCCTTGGTGAAAAGTCTTTCTCCATCTTTCTTATAAGCCCTCTTTGTATATTGAAAGGTTGCAACATCTCCCCAGCCTCGAGAAGAAAAGGCTCTGAACAAACACAACTCTTTCAGACTGCCTTCACAGGAGACATGGTCCAGACCTCTGACCATATTTGTGGCTCTGTTCTAATCACTCTCTTGTGCTGCGGGTCACAGAGCTGGACACAGTACACATGATAAATCTATCACAGGATGTCTTTGATTAAAACTTACAGATTAATTGGATGATTACAGATGATTAAAATATACAGATGAAACAGTACTTCGACATAAAAAGTAACTTTTTATTATGCTTAGTGATAGCTCACTAATTGCTGTTTTTATCAGTTACTCACCCAGTTTAAGCTATCATATCCCTTTTCAGAAGTATGAGATTTGACTTTTCTGATTGATCAAGACTTGAGTTACACGAATACTCAATTCACCAACTTAGATCCTGCAACTCCAAACCCAACAGCACTGACATCCACTGGAACAACAGCAAGAGGAACTGTGTTACACAGTCCTGGGGAATGGTTCACAGAATGGAAGCAATGAAAGTGGAAAATACAACTCTAACTATATTGGAAACAGCAGTCAGACAGATGGCTGATGTCAAGTTCTTGTGCCCATTCCCTTTTTCTCCTTCTAGAGAGGAACTATTGGTTTAAAGAAGCTAAATGTTGTATAACAATGGTTGGCAGCCCAACTCAAAATTGAATATGAAGGTCCAAGCCTGCCAGTACAGCTTAAACATATTCCAGAATTGTTTTAGTCTTGTGGTATCCAATCTGTGTGTGGTTGAGATCAAGAAAGTAGTTATCCAGAAGCAACATCTTTTAAAAGGTAGAGAACACACAAATATAAAAAGGAAGATATCCAGTACTGTCAAAACTTCTTTCAATTTCCATATGTACGTTTTTCAAACTGTTAAGATAGAATCACAGAATCCATTGGGTTGGAAAAGACCTCTGAGACCATCAAGTCCAACCCCTGGTCCAACTCCAGTCCATTTACCAGATCATGGCACTCAGTGCCATGTCCAATCTCAGTTTAAAAACCTCCAGGGATGGTGAATGCACCACCACTCTGGGCAGTCCATTCCAATGCCTGATTACTCTCTCTGGAAAGAATTTTTTTCTGATATCCAACTTAAATTTCCCCTGGCAGAGCTTGAGCCTGTGCCCCCTTGTCCTGTTGCTGACTGCCTGGGATCAAGCCCTTTCAGTTGACATAAAGATGCACCCACTAATAGAGAGATATGAAAATGCAGGTGGGCATACTCATTATTAAAAACTGCCACCACAAGACTTAAAGACATTTGGCACTTTCTTTATCAGTTCTCTTACAGACTATGGGCTTGATGACATACCATGAACACCTGATTTTCCTACTATATCAGAAAGTCAGCAACACCTTCCTTTTTGTTACTATATTAAGACTTCCAGTAGGTCACTTCACATTAAGCTTCTAAAACTCATTGTCTGAAGTAAATTAGATTATCATCCAACTGGAATTTGAGCAGAAAAGTACACATGGATTTTGACATCTAATCAGCAAACAGCATGAAAAATATTTTATCAAAAGGGGGCAGAAACAACACCTGAAATGTCTGTCAGGTACAAAATAAACCATACCTTTGAAGACTGTCAGGCTCAAGCCCAATTATGTTTCAACTACAAAATTTCTAGGCATTTGTATTAAAATACACCACAAAAGAATTTGATTGTATCAAGTTAATACATGCGGAACACTAAAGCATTTAAATTTCCTAATATTAGAAATTGCTTTAATTATGCCTAAAGGGAAACCAAGACTGAACTGGACAGTTTATATCATTTGCTTCCAAGTAAACACTGCAAAAAGGTCTCTCCTATGAGTAATAGAGACATTCAAGAGGTACCAACCCAAGCATAAACAAGAAAATCAGCAGTAAGCCCCAAAGTAGTACAGAAAGGTAGCTAGTAATGGAAATATCAACAGGGCCTAGCTGCCAAAGAACTGCTTTTTCTTCAACTACAGAAAAGCATAACAACACTTATAACACAACACAGATGTTGAAGTTGAAAACATTGTAATTTCTCTTCATTTTGTTTCACTAATTAAGTTGCATACAGGACCAGAAAAGTATACTAGGAAAAGTAACATCTCACTATTTTAATATAGTGTAGTCTATCTTAAACTAAACGTCAAGATGCAAAGATGTGTGCATTACACCATTATTTACATCTGTCTCAACATACAAACTTCACACTACTCTGTACAAGAAAATGTAATGCAGGCCAATTTAATATTTATTATGCCAACTTTCAGTCAGCTGCTGAAGTCCCATATTTACATAAACTAAGGGGTGGTCCCATGGTGTAAAGGAGAGCACTCTGGACTCTGAATCCCAAGGTCCTGAGTTCGAGTCTCAGTGGGGACCGTTCCCTGTCAGTTAAAGCCTCCCTACCATCCCGTCCTGTCACATCTCAGATGCTCAGCAGGGTCAGCCCCAGTTAATACCGGGTGCTGTGACAGTCCCGAGGACTTCCCTGTCACTGTCCAAGCTCGCTCGGCCGTGGCAGATGGACCTCAGGACTGACACGGTGGGGCCAGTTCTGCGCACGCTGCGCCTCACCTAAAAAATCCACTGTGCAGGCTGGAAGGGCACACCCATGTGGGGAGAGCCCTGCCCAAACCGGCGTTAGTGAAGTCTGGCCATACATATACACAAAATAAAGAGGCAAACCCCCTTAAACTAGCTGACAAATTACCCATATGCACGCACCATCAGTAACCCAAAAGCAGGAGCCAGTTCATCCGAGCTGTTTCAAAAGCTAGTGACAGCAGCACTGTCTTGTCAAAAGCAAGAAGCAGTGCTACCTAGTGAGTGTCAGAGCTGACATTATCATCAGTGATGATATATCAAGCTGCTAGGTATATGGATTTACTGAACTAGCACATCCAGGAGTCAGTTGAGAACTCATCTGTACAGCCTCTGGATCTAGGCTGTTTTTCTTCTCCATCCATTACAACCTCAGCTTACAACATATACAGCAAGCACCTTAGAAGTACGATAGATTAGGAAAGTGAGAATTCATTACTGCCTTCAGCAACAGTTTAAGGTTGAAAATCTGACCACAAATTCTCTTAAGATCTGCAGAATTCAGACACTCTGCACTGTTCTAGTACACTTCATTCTGTTCCATGCAGTTCAGCAATCACACATCACCTTTAAAATACCTGTAACAATGTACTGCACTGATAGATCAGGGAAGTCACAAACCACAAGGATATTTGCAATGAGTACAATGACCTACATGAACTATTACACTTAACATAAGTCATGTTAAATACAGTTACTAGAGCAAAAAGTAAATATATTAGTAAAATGTTACGTAAGCATGTAAAAAAAGCAGTTTAAGACACTTTCAGTTTACCCAAATGCTAAAATCAAAGCAAAGCACCCTCAGAAGATTCACTTTATAACTATATTCACAGAAAATTAGTTATGAAGTGTAAGGATAAAAAGGTTTTTTGAGTTAGGGAAGGTTTTGGAGCTGTAGGCAGATTCTGAGGCCTACTAGGTGGTAATTAGTTCTGTCAGAAAAACCAGCAAGCTAGCAAAAACAAAATGAGATAAAGTTTTGGGAGAAGCTTTCCATGAGAAAAGAATGTTGAGGGGATAAATTTCTCATGGCAAAGAGAACATCTGTGCAGAAAGTGACATCCAATTAAACGCTGTAATAAGGTTTAAAGACACTGTGATAGAACCTATAGAACTGGGCTAAGAGTGGGATTTTACAATATATATTGTGTAATTTGGAGTTGAGAGTGTATCTCTTTTTACTCTCTTTTTCTATTATGTTTCTTTCTTCATGGAGTGATTTAATAAACTGTTTTGTGTGTGTGACACCTGCGAGCTGTGCCCTCTTGTTTTTGGCCACCACGACCTTACTGCACACGACCAGAATGAAGACGACTTGCTCACCCAGTAATCACTGAACAGTCTTCCTTCTCCCAGCAACTGTGTCCAGTTAGTGACTTATATTAACATTTTTTAACAGAACACTACTATTCAAAACATTCAGGTAACTTCCCCCCAGTGAAAGCAGTGCAAGTTAATCTGACAGTTTTGACCTTCCCCATTTTTGGCCAGGGAAAAGCCATGAAATGAATTTTTTTCCTTGTTAAATTTGACCTTTTTGCTGCTGCTGCTGGACTCCCCAAGAGTTTCATCTTTACTCAGTGAAGAAACATCCCATTCCCTGCAAATGTATCGTAAGAGAGCTTAAAGCTAAGTACCAATACAGGTTTCAGTATTTGTGATGTTTCATCAAATGCAGGTGAAGCAGTCACCCTGCTGATCAGCCTCCCACAAACCTTAGCCAACAAAAGGAAGAAACCGTATGAAAGACTGAAGAGTGGGTCACAGCATGGGTAGATATGAAGAAGTTTCATATCCAGGTCACAGATCTTCCAGCCTGTTACCTCCAAAATGGGGCATGCCAGGATATTGACTGGAAGATGGACAGTAACATCCAGAAACATACGTATCTCATGCACATCTGGCTACCATGCAACTTCATAATGAGTTGCTCCCTTACCATCCCCCCTTGTAAGATGCAAAAAGACCCCTTTTTGCAAACCACTCTATTAAGTATCTCCCACTAAACAGGTGCTACTCCTTGAATCATTAAGGAGACAACTGGCTTTCAACAGCTCAGGAAGACACACAAGTGTTGTGACACATTCAGCCTAACCAAAGAAATGCCACTGGCTTTTAACTTCATACAGAATGAAGAATCCATACATTTCAAATTGAAAAGGTTTCACCATCCTCTCTGCCTTCTGCCAAAACAACAGCAGAGAAACCCCCAACAAAACACAAAAACAAACAAAAACCCCCAACAAAACACAAAACCAAACAAAAAAAGTGTGCTAACTTAAGCATTCTTGTTTCCTGCTGCAAGAGAGCATCAGTTATGTATTAAATATTTGAAATTTGTAGGTCACACCCAAAGGACTTTGACTCCAGCAGCAACTTATGCCATTAAGCTATGGTGAGGTTTTCTGGTCCTAAGTGCTTGTTATAGATCAAATGAGCTTTCAGATCAGATCCAACTGATATATCTGAAGTGCACTGAAACAAACTAAAGCACTGTCGATGCAAACAGACAAAAACTTTGAGCTAAAAGTGGTGCTGGTGAACATCACCAGAACACCACTCACAAGGTAATACTCAATTCTTTTATTAGTACTACAACAAAAAACCTTCTTTTCTACTTAAACAGCATATGAATCAGCGATCCCAGCCTCCAGAAAAGGTGTTGCAGTGAATTCTACTATACAACTAGTGTGCAAAACTCTCAAATAACAAACCTGCTCAATTCACCCACTGTAAGAGCTTTA
The DNA here is from genome assembly GCF_047495875.1 of Pithys albifrons albifrons. Lineage (NCBI taxonomy): Eukaryota > Metazoa > Chordata > Aves > Passeriformes > Thamnophilidae > Pithys > Pithys albifrons. The sequence goes on from NC_092459.1 coordinate 27,729,023, forward strand.
AGATAATACTTGAGAAGTGTCTCAAAATATGATGAGAGACATTATATAAGAAATGCTTCATGACACTTGTTTATAGTAAAGAACAGCTTGTCTGAATTACAAAATGTATAAACAGTATCTTAACAGTCCTGTTGAAATGCAAAACACTTCAAGGTTAACAACCAAGGCTGACCAAGGTACAGCCCTTGTCAAGGAAGGCACCTCAGCAAACACAATGGAAAAGGGCTACACAAGGCCTTAAAAGTTAACTCCTCCAGAAAACAGGATAATTTTCGCTGCCTTTAGAGAAGGGCACTCTACTTGGGCACTACAGTTCAGAGCATCAAGCCAATGCTTGTAGCCAAGACACACACCTGTTCACTTGTCACAAAACACACACACAATGCACAATGAGAACTCTGAGTCATGTGTTCAATTTACCCTCTGATAACTGGCACAACGTGCTTCTCCCCAAGCCTGTTCACAGAAAAAATCTAAAGAATATTTACAAGTTGATAGTAGGATCAGATTCATTAAAAATTAACTGAAAGTGTACATATAGCATTACTTTCTTCTAAGTTGAGCATCCTTGGCTTTCTCATCACTCTAGCACTGATAGCAGAAATTACACTTGGCAGGTAGAGAAAAAAATTACATAATGAAAAAAATGTTTACCTAGAACCTGGATAACTGCCACTACTCCTTCTGGCATGAGCTCCAAAATCATCCAGCTGGAAATCCTTTTGATGAACTACTAGTTTATCCACAGAGAATATTACTCCATCTGGTACCTGGAGTAGGAGGATCTAGCTCAAAAAGTCACTGAGAAGACTATAGTAAAGACTTAACTTCCTCTGGCCATCCAAAGTAACAAAGGGTTCTTGCCAGAGTCATAGTGAGAGGGTCTTGGAAATGCTGAGTTTAAGAGAAAGGTCCAGAGAAAGGCAAATAGTCTCCTGGAAATATTCTGAACTCAATCAAGTCTGTCGTACTTGTGAAACAGTAGCAGAAAAGCAGTACATGATATCCAGGACAGCGTTAAAGGCTTTAAAAACTCATAATGATCTCATGTTAAGATATAAGCCTCCTAACCCAACATTACTTCTAAACTGAAATTACCAAACCAATTAATCTGTGTTTACCTATGAATTTGTATGTTCTGACCGATTTCAGATGCACTCAACTTTACAGAAATGCATTAATATCAAAACATCTCATGTTATTGCTGCAAAACTAGAAACTCAATTCAGCTGAAACTTAAAAGACGCAGAAGAATTCTTCTGCAAGGCAGTATAGAGCAACTGTATTTCAACAGGCCACCAGAAGTACCCACAAAGCATTAGGGACTAAGCAGGACCAAGAAGCTTCAGAAGCACAGGCAAAAAGATGCTTTACAGAAATAAAAGCTTTACCACAAGCATGAAAAGTTTGCTCTAAGGTACAATTTTTAAAGAGAATCTACCCACATCATCATATCACAGCATTGGGCCATTAACAAGGAAATTTAGCTCAAGAAAAACAGTATTTTAGGTACAGTAGTTTTCGTTCCAGTAATCATATCTCCTTAAATAAGACTGTTGTGGCTGCATGACCACATTTGGCTTCCTGTTCTCACAGGTTTGTTGCTCAATCCAGAGAATGCACATATTAGCAAAATCAGCCTCTTTTGCAACAGGACATTCTGCTTAGTCCCCATCAGAGATGTATTTTTCAGCTGGATCTAGTTATGTATTTCTTAATACCAAGTACTATTTTGACTGAATTGCAAGAATCCTGACATATGAAAGGTCTCTTCAGCCTTCCAGATGCACTTCAGTTCTGAGCAAAGTCCAAAGACACAAAACTTTAACACTGAATAATGCCTTTGCTTATTCTATAATACTATTGAGCAATAAACACGACAATCACATCACAGCTCAATTCTAAAGGCTCTTTATGACTTTATATATGACACTTATATAAGCACCAGCAAAAAGGTACTGCATTAGCTGCAACCTAGTTTTGAACCATTATCTCAGATATGGGAAGACCTGTGTTTTCCTTTGGAAGTAGGGCTGGAAAGGAACACAGTCTTTGCCTCTATTGTACAGGTATTTACTGCTTTTCCACTCTATCATGTGTTTTAGGATCATAACCTTTACTATAGATCCAGGCAGACTCTAAACGAAACTAAGTTGTCATTCAAGTTACCAACATACTCCAGTTTAGCCTCCTGTTACTCAGTGTCCTCACAAAGACACTGGATCACTACCTTTGAGAACTCTATTTGAAAGTTTAAAAAGCCAATACTTGAAGCATTGAGAAAGACCTCTTACAGTAATGCTTAGAGCAGACAACAATACTTCCTCATCTCACTAAGAAGGCATTTTGCAAAGCAACCCCCTACAGTTTATAAATACAGCCAGTTCTGTTAAGGCTCTACCAGGCAAGAGGAGATACTACTGCATTCCCTTCTCCCAAGGACTTTTGCAGCTTTCCCTCTTTCAAAAGAGTGCTTATTAACCCAGGTTTTAAATTATAGGTAGATTAACACAATAAAACTTTATAAAGTTTTAATGATTCCATACCAAGTTCTTTGCTGGCCAATAAGACAATGAAAACAATCCTAAATGACAACTGAGCAATACAGTCACAGTTTGGTTTTGACCAAAGGTAGTACAAATTTTACTCCACAATGCTCCATTATGATGTACCAAAAATCAACACTTAAGCAGTTTGTTTATCTCTTCAGGACTGTACACTCACTCTTTTTTGCACAGAAGAAGGAATGAACATTTGGAAATGAGTAGAGTACCTAACATAAATATTAGAAGTGAAAACTGAAATCCAGTTTAAATAAGAGAGCTCATTGCTGTGTGCACAGTACTAGTACGCAGTCACTAAAACAGGTATTGGATTTAAACACCTGGACAACCCAAGAACATCCTGCTGCAACTCGAGTGCTTCTTTTCAAGAGGTAATTAATGGTTTTAGAAGGCCGTACCTTAAATGTGCCATTTGGGTTTTTCATGTATGAAACCAAGAAAATGTCCACTGGCAAAAGTGCTGATGTGACAAGAGCAACGGCCAAGGCAAAGATTGCTGTGATGGTGGAAATCACTTCACTTTCCCGCCGACTCTGATACTTGCGCACGTAAATCCAGCAGAAAATTAGAATGGCCTGAAATACACAGTGAAAGACACTTACGAGTTGTAAAGTAAGAGGGTCAGCAAGTAGGTACTGATGTTAGACCCTGCAGTGATGACTGGCATAGCATCAACACACTTTTTACCGGCACACTGAGCATCAGCATTGCATTCATCTCACAAGTCACTCTTCTCGTTAAAAACAGCTTGAGCAACACCACCAGCGCTCACACGCGGCACGGCCGAAAACACAAACAAGCAGCGCGGACGGCCCAGGCAGGAGGGCAAGGCAGTCCCCGCCGCAGCCCCGGGCCCTGCGGGGCTCCAGGACCGCAGGGGAGCGCCCGCCGGCGGGGCACGGGCCGGGGGCGCCGCCGGGGAGAACGGGCGGGAATTCAGCACCGGAACAGCGAGGGGGGCAGCGCCTGGCAGGGCAGCCGGCCTAGGGAAGGGAAGGAGGCGCGAAAAGGGGAGCCGTCTCTCACCAGCAGCGCCAGGCCGAAGAGGCACCATCCCGTCAGCAGGTCGGAGGCGGCCGCCGCCATCTTCGGTTACGTCACAGCTCTGCGCCCGCCCCTGGGCGGTACTTATGGAGGGGCGGGAGTTGCGCCACGGCGGGGTCGGGTCTGTATCACGGGTCGTGACGTCACATGCCCGGGGCAGCGGCGCTCCCGGCCCGGCCGGGCACGTCCCGCCGGCGGCGCGGGGAGGCGGCCGTGGGAGCGGGGCAGGGATAGGAGGCAGGGATGGGGAGGCAGGAGCGCCTCTGCCCCGTCCCGGGACACAGCGCAGCCGCCGTGGGGAAGGAACGGGAGATGGGGGCGCATCGAGGCAGCTCCTTCCCCCGCATGCTGTTTCCCTGACCTTCCGTCCCGGGGCCGGCGGGCAAAGGCAGGGCGGCGCTCGGTGCGCGGGGACTGCCTGAGCGGAGTGGGAGGGCACAGAGCGGGTTTTGGGGAAGGACAGAAGGTGCGCAAAGAGGCGTCGGGCACTTTCACTCTCTTTGTTGTTGTTTGTCTCCGTAAAAGCACCTAAACCATCTCGCCACATCCCCTGCTCCGGGCAGGTGTGCGAGCGGTGCCGGCGTGTCGGACCGGCGCAAGTGGGACATTGCCGCAGGGATGTGCGGGAATACTGCACGCCGGTGCCTTTGACCCGGGCTCGGCTTAAACGTGGTGGGGCGAGACTTGGGGGCGGGATCGTGGTCTGGCGGAAAGCCTCTGCCCTGGACGCCGTGCCCGCTGCAAGGGCAGCCGTGGAGCACGAGTGGGTTTTGGAGGTACCCTGGGGAGCTCGTATTCTGAGTGTGGATTTGGTGGCTCGGCGAGTGGCAGAGGCTCACCTGAAAAGTGCTGGCGCTTGTCTTAGTATCAACAAGGTGGGAAGAGACCTTTAAGTTTGTCAAGTCCAACCATCTACCCACTGCTATCACTGTAACCCCTAAACCACTCACCCAGTGCTAGATCCAGACACCTCTTGAACGGCTCCAGGGATGGTGACTCCACCACCTCCCTGGGCAACGTCTCACCACCCTAATAGTAAAAATGTCTCACCACCCTAATAGTAAAAAAAAAATGTCTCACCACCCTAATAGTAAAAAAAAAATGTCTAACCTGAATCTCCTCTGTCTCAGCTTCAGGCCATAGGGTTGGGTGCAAAGGGGTTTGTGTGCAGGAGTGCCCCGGGGTAGGAGCACAGGCTGCAGCTCTGGGTGTCTGCTGGGTGTGCAGGCAGCTGTGTTGGGTGTGCAGGCAGCTCCGGGGGTGTGCAAGTTACTCTCTCTATGTGCAGGCAGCCCTGCAGGGTGTGCTGGCAGCTCTGCTGGGTGTGCAGGCAGCTCAGGGTGGGGGGAAATGTGCAGAGCCTTGCTGATTGCTCAGCCTTAGTACAAGGAGCTCACAGACCTGCCAGCATGCGGCCTCTTGTCATCCTGAAACAGTTTTTGCTGTTTCCATTTGTTTTGCTGTTTCCCTTTGTTGTGACAGCAAAGGTACTCAAGAGCCAAGTAAGAGGAAGTTGAAATTCAGACTCTTTTCTGTAGCCTTGTGAGAGTAGACTGGGGAAGGGGGAGCCCAGCCCTGGAGGGATGAGCTTCCAGGTGCTCTGAGGCCGCTGGAGGTGGTGGGAGGCTTGTGGTGTTAACAGTGTTCATGAAGAGTGAGGTCAGATGAACAGCAGGACTTGTCAGGTCATAGTCTTGAGAGAAGGGATCTGTTAGTGAAGGGTTTCAGCCCAGGCTGTTTTTTGCCTCTTGTTGAGCCTTAAGACAAGACCTATACATCAGACAGTGGTATGTGGTGGTGCTCATGAGCTGTATCTGTGGCATTTGAGGTGTGTGCTCAGGTGAACTAGTTCTCTCCGGAAAATATATTTGGTGGTGCGTGTGGTGGAACAGCTTTGCCACACAAGTGGTTGATATCTTTGCTGGGCTTCAATTTATTGTTAAAAGTATTGTGACAGGACTCACAAGCTATGCCTGGGTTGGTTGGGAGTAGCAGGAGTTCAGATGAGCTTGCAACTTTGCAATAAGGAGCCCCTGTTTGGGAGGAGAGGATAATTGGAAGCTTCCCCTCAGAGCAATGGACACATGCTGTGCTTCTCAGTGTGTTGTCAGGGTGCTGTGGAGGGCACTGGCAGTGGCAGCATTCCTGAACCAAGTGGTAATGGAGCTGAGGAGAGTTCTGGAAAGCTTGTAAACCTTGCAGGTAGGTATCTGCAGGGGCTGTGTTGACTTGTGGAAGGAAATGTTGCTTGCAGGGGCAAACAGCTGTGTCATGTGTTAAGTTACTGTGAAAACAGTTCAGGTGGAAGCCAAATGTAATGAATATTCACAAGGTGCTTATATGGTTGGTGCAGTTTTTAGGTGAGTTTGTAGCATTGCAAGGAAGGCCCTGCTGGTGCAGAAATGGTGTTGTTTGTGAGGCTCATTCTGGAGGGGCAGATGGTTGTGCTGGGTTTCCATTTGGTATGAGGGTACTGGCAGCAGACAGGTTATTGTGCAGTGGCTCTGGTGCTTATGAACTGAGTTCATGACAATCCAGGGGGGCTCATATTCTGATAAGAAAAGCAGCAGTTACTATATACCTATAATTAGTTTTAGGACAGTAAGCAGATTGTGTCTGTCCTCTTAGTTTTTTGTTTTGGTTTTTTTTTTTGTTATCATTATATATTTTACTATTAATGTGTATGTATTATCTTCACCACAGAAAATATTTCCCTGGATGTCATTACTATTAAATATGTATGTAATTCAAAATTGCCCTAGAACCCATGAAGAATTAAAAACCTTAAAGAACTGCATTAAAAATAAACTATTCCCAAGAGGGAAGGGAAGTAATTTGCCCTTAGAGTATATAAAGTTTTTATGGTTTGTACAGCACACCTTTGTCAATAAAATATTGATATACTAAACATCAGGGACCTGTAACTGTGTAAGGATTAAGGCTGCTGTTAAAATAAAAAAAATAATGCTATAGCTACAGCTAGGCAATTCTTTTTGTTTTGACTCAAATGGTAACGTAAATATTTAACTTGCTATAGTAAATAAGCCTTAAGTGTAACCAGCGTGATCAAAAAATATTTTTGTTCTAAACAGTTAGGTTTATGTAGTTTAACAAACATGAAACAAAACAATCAGACCCTCAAAATTACTTATCTTGCACTAACAGAAGAATCCAATCTTTGAGTATTTTGTTGAAATCTTCACATATTTTTGCAGTAAATGGTAATGTTGAAGAAATTCCTCTTGCTGTGTCAGATCCATTCCTATTTGGTAAATATGGTTGATAACCTAGTTTTAACTGGGTACCAGGCAAAGTTTTCAATGTTTCAGTAAAAAAATATATCCCTGTGTGTAAAATGATGACTGTAATTCATAGTTTAAACAAAGAAATATTTTTTTTGTTGAATGGAAGTAATGGTTTTATGTACAGTGCAGGCAAAATGGAAGTTTTTGTTATGCTACTGCTATGCTATCTGAATGGGGTTTTTTTATGCCACATTACCACTTCTTTTCTGAGTTTTTTCTTCAGTCCCTAAAATTCTGAGTTTATAAATTCATAGCATTTTATCTCTTATTGTAGTAAAATCAGCAAATCTTTATCTGAGCAATTATCTACAAACAGACTTCAGAGGATCAATTTAATTTTTGTTGCCATTGGGTGGGACACTGAAGATGTCAAGTACACACAAAAATGTAAAAAACCAGTTTAATAGCAAAGCTAGTATTTTTTTAAAATATTCAAATAGTGACCTTTGTCTATGCCTTGTGCCAACAGAAGTCCTATAAACAGGTGTCTTAAAAATGGTATTCAACTGACGTGTTGTTTTTTGATGCAGACAGAAATATCCTTTGTTTACAATTCTTGGGAATCTAAGGCTAACATTTTTCATTACTGTATTTACAGCTCCATTTGTAAGAGGGGGCTCATGGATAAATATGAGATCGTATTTCTGTGTGTTCACAATGTCTGTTGATAGTATTACCCTTGAGGATAGGTTGGTATCGTGGTTTAGGAATGATATTCTCTAACTTAATACTCCCAGTAAAACCACATACCATTCCCCCTCCTCCCTCCAACTGAAGGCACAAAAGACAAAGATCACAGGTTGAGATAAGAACAATTTACTGGAAACAGCAATGAGATAAGAAAATGAACAGTAACACCAACAATTTTAATAACAAAAGTGTATAAAAGAGCAAGTGAATCACATGCCAGAATGCTCACCATGGAGCTCATGACTTAACTGCAGCCGCAACACCCCAACTGCTAGAGAGCCCATCCATCCTTCTGTCTGAAAAGAAACTCCTTTTTCCCCCACCCTTGGCAATGATGTGAGGTTCCACAGAATAACCTTTGGGACCTGGCCCTGCATCCTCCTGGCTACTGCAAAAAATAATAACCCTGTCCTGTTGGAACCAGGACAGTTGGTTAGATGTTTCTTGACATACCAGGGCTATGCTGTGTTTCTCAGTCACTGTAGACAACTTCTAGGATGGCTACTGTTTGTAGTGTCCCAAGTCTACCTGTGTTTACTCAATTTTAGTGTTATCGGGTGAAAATGAGCAACCACAGAACAAAACTATGGCAAACATGTGGGTCACTAAAACTAATCAATGGGAGATCATGGGCCAAGAAATAAGAGATGAGGCAACTGGTCACCAACACAGAAGAAACATTTTCAATCTGCACAAGTAGGAGAGGAGATGAGAAGAATAAATGTACTTTTTTTTTTTAGAGAGCAAGTGCTTGGGAGATGGTAGGGGGCTATGGCATGAGCCAGCCAATTAAGTGGCATCATTCATACCCAAGTTATTGATCCCCTCCAAGCAGAAACAGAGTGTGCCACACTGAGTGCTTGGGATCCTCATGATCAGTAGTTCTAGTCTTGGCTGCAGTGGTGTACACTAGTGCTATGTTTCCAACAGCCAAGTTAAGATAGCATGGCTTACAGGATGAGCTTAGTAATTGTCCCTGTGGTGCTGTTCTCTCCTACACTCCAGCAGTGGATGAGCCTCTTTTTCTGCCTGGACACAGAGATTTGTCTTGTCCTCTTTCACGCTTGTTTGCTCTTGCTAGTAAAAGCTTGTCATCAAGATGCCATGATGTGTAGCAAGATCAGTGAATGCACTAAAGAGTGGTAGTGGATAGAAGTGCTTGTGTAGGGCATCGTGTATGGGGTCATGGGTGAAAAGAGTACAAAAAGTGAAATGATTTCTATACAGGTTTTGTTGGGCATGTTTGTAGCTAGGGTTGATAATTGTAAGCTAATAAGGAACTGTCTCTTTAAAAATTCTCATTGCACATACAAAAAAAATGGAGGGGATTTTTGCAAGTCACTGAGATAACGTGTGAATGAAAATAGAATGAGTGAGTCTGAAGAGAATGCTGTCACTGTATTCCTCAATAAAACCTGATAGGCATTTTGGCAGTAGCAGCCACAGTGTGAAAAAATAAAGAATTATGGTGGTGGACTTCTCTAAATACCACCATCCTTTCCTGGAAAGACAGTTTCACAATACCAAATAAGAAGACTACAAAAATTTTGTCTCATAAAGAAAATAAATTATATTAAAATAACTTTATATTGTTTGCAAAATAAAATCTTTGTCTTAAATGGACCATTACAGTAATTCTTATGTATAGTGAGAAATAAGTCCAAACAATGCAAAATGTTTTAATAAGAAACTTTTGGAATTTATTTTTATTGAACTATTCATGTGATAAAAAGACAGAGAAAGAAGAGGAGTGATATTATAGAAATTAAAATATATGAAACAAGATACAGTCTTCATTTTGACCAGGACGAGGGATTAGAATCGTACTTGAACTAGATAGTGTACATACCAAAGGGGAGCAGGTGTTCCTTCTCACTTAACTGAGCTGCTCTTGTCACCACTTGATAATCTCCCAACTTACAAGTGGGCTGAAAGTGTGTGGGGTAATGGCAATGATGTATTTTTTAAGTTTTCTGAATAACTCTGCTTGTTCTATATTTTTTCTTATGTTAGAAGAGCAAGTACTAAAACTGGGTTTAGCAGTATTTGATAAAATGTGTTATGATCTTGTGCTTGAAGGCATAATGTTCTTTGTGTTATGTGACTTAAAATGCAGTAAAACCTGTAAACCAAATGGCACAGAACACACTGGACCTGGTATTCTGCAGGTTCACACAATCATCGGCACAAATAACTTTTTATTATGTTTTTAAACTTGTGTGAAGAAAGTTGACTGTAACTTCTTGAATTGTCTTTTGTTTTATTTGATGCTGTAGTTCATTTACCCCAACTGCAGACCAAGTTAGATTTCTGCATTTAGTGTGTCATACTGTATTATGTCAATACATCAATATTCCTTCCAGCATGGTACTTCAGTGCTTACTTCTTCTTAGTTAACCAGTAGCACAGCTTTGGGCTTCTTCTTAAACTTTATTAATAGTTAATTTTCACTCTGTGAATTAGATTTTCTGCTATATCCACAAACTTTACTTGAATGTCTGTTTTCTCTAGGCTAATATAATAGAACATCGTATTGTGTCCTTTACATCTTTGCTACTTGTATTGTTTCCTTATCATAAAATGATACCTTGTTTCAAACTCATCAATCATGATGGTGTCTTCAGTGCTTGGATTTAGAGCATCCTATTGTTCCTTTTCACTGAGATTTTCCCTTTAAGCCTTATTCAATATCAGTAGTTTGTTGAATCAATTGCTCAACATTTGCGTGAAAAATAGGGACAAGGCACAGTTTTATGAACCTCATGAAAATTACAGTTATATCTTAATTTGGTTTAAATCATCTCAATTCTGATTTGGGGTAAGCATAGGGAAGAGAATGGTTTTTAAAAGAAGTAATGATGTCACTCTAAGGAACAAGAAATTGTACCATTGGATTTGGAAAAATGTTTTTCTCTATATTTAGTGCAATTCAGAGAAAGCATATCTGAAGCAGGTAATCATAGAGCTGTTCCTTGCAGCATACCCATCAGCACTGGCACCCTGTTCTTCAGGTAGCCCAAAGCAAAGACTGAATCATTGCTTTTGGAAGCTAAAAAGAGGCCTTCTGTGCCACCAGTTCACTTTTTGTGGCTATTTTTGTGTCATTCTTGACAAGACTTTTATAATAAATTCCGCAAATTCACTTATATAAATCAATTTGTATAATTGATATACATAATATTTTATGTACTTAAATTGGCTCATTGTCCTAAGCAAAGCATAGTCCCTAGAACATGAGAGTTTCTAACGTGCAAAGACCTGGCGTAGTTTTTGGGGCTAGTACACTCTGTGAAAGCATGGAACTGTCTCAATGTGGAGAGGGATAGCTAATCTGTGCATTAAGGTGGGTGTGTGGCTTCTCTTGCTGTGGTAGTATTGAAGTAGGGGAAAAGATGGGGTTTAGGGTTTTTGTTTGGTTTTTTGTTTGGGTTGTTGTTTGGGTTTTCTTTTTTTTTTGGAGCAGAGATAATATTCTAAATGTGATATGCAAATATCAATAATAAAATAAGTTTGGTTAGAAATTTAGAATTCGCTGTAGAAGAATTTAGAGTGGTTGCTCTTTCCATAAGTTACTAACAACTGCATAGTAATGTTTATGGAGATTCTTTACTATTTTGTTTCTTGGTTTGTTTACTTGAATAAAATCAGAATGTTAAAAAAAAAGGCTGAGGGCAGAAGAAGTGATTAATTTCTCCAGGACAGCGTGAGTGTAGGTCATAACATTTTCTTTAAGGAGGACTGTAAAAGCAATTAGAGCCTTCAAGGTCAATATATTTCTAATTCTTTTAAAAAACCTCAATAGCTTTTTGGTATGTAAATTATAGTTCTTTGTGAGGTGATAAGAAAGAAAGCAATGTGAACTTCCACAAGAGAGATGTGTCAACATTCCCATAACAAAAATGAGTGTGAGTGATGTATTCCCATAAAACTTCCTGTCTGATGTCTTCAGTCAAAGATTTCCCCAGTATTTTTCTCATACTACTAGTCAAATAATGAACTGCCTGCTTGATCATATTAGAACATCCAAAGTACTGTTTTCTGCATGTTTGTCCTAAATTATTAGAAATACTGCTAGTCTTTTGTACATGGGAAAACTGCAACCAAGGCATAAACTTTGAAGGAAAATATTTGGCAATTTTGCCAGGATGGACTGAGGAAACAAGATGGAGAGAAAGCAAAACAATACATTAAATTCTGACCCTCTGAATTTAATGGCAGAAGTATCCAGTTTGTGACAAAATTCAGTAGTCAAAAGGACAAGTAATGATAGTAACGGGAAGGGCATAGTGTAATTGTCACTACACTTTATGAACAGGGAGCTGTTTTGATGTCCATGTCAAAAAGTTATATGGAATTTTAGATAGTTGTAGGGGAGGATAAAGATGAGCAATGTGAGGAATAGCTTTTTGTGCACAGAAAAAACCGTAATTTGGAATCACCATCTTGGAAAATACTCAAGAAGAAGTAATAGAATTTTAAAGGTTGTGACTGGCACAAGGTACAAGGAGAATAGAGAGCAATTAGTCAAATTCATATCAAAAAAATTGGGCACAAAATAGATTTTCAAGCAGCAGACCTAGAAAGAGACAGCATCCTATAATTTAAACAAAAAGATACCCTTACCATAGGATGATTTGAATACCAAGTATGCATATGTTAAAAATTAATAGAGAAATTCATGGATGAGAGGTCTGTCAAGCAGTATTAAGCACTCTTAGAGAGAAACAGCCTCCAGCTCAGGAGGTCCCTAAGCAAAGGAGTGCCAGAAACGGACAGGATTTGCAAGACAAACTTGCTCAGCTTTCCCTGTTTTTCAAAAGGGTTTCCTGATGGCATTCAAAGGTCAGTATAGGAAGTTGCACAGCCTTTCAATCATTCCAGTTACTGTCTTTCAGTTAGTCCAGCTCAGAATGCCTGTTCTTAGCATACCAACAAAGGCTGGTGTTTTGTTGATTAGATAAAGTTATAGAGGGTAGCCTTCATGGTAAAGGTGAATTTCTTCTGGTTCAGAAAACTGATTCAAAACCATCTACATTATTTAAACCTAGCATATGGACTGCATAAAGAATCCTGAACATTAAGGGCTGTCTAGCAGCACAACAGAGGTTATTTTTATATTGTAGTGAATAGTATGAACAATTGAACCTCATCTCTAGCCAACAAAATAGGCCATGAACCCATACCCAGGAGATCAGAAAGTTACCTTTTATTTCAAAACAAGGAAGAAGGTAGGCTTAGTGCTTCCATGTGGAAAGAGAGTTGATGAATCTAATTTCCTCAGTTCAAGAAGCAGACTGATAAACTGGAGTGAGTTCAGGGAAGGGTCACAAGGGTGGCTGGGTCTGGAGCACTTCTTTGGTGGAGAGGTGAGGGAGATGGGCTTGTTCAGGCTGGGGAAGAGGTGGCTGTGGGGCCCCAACAGCAGACTGGCAAGGAGCTTGTCTAGACACTGGAGTCAGCAAGGCACAGTAGGAGAAGAGATAAGAAGACACATTAAAATAAGAGGATCTTAACTGGATATATAGAAGAAAAATGTAGTGTAAGAAAAATTAATCAGTGGAGCAAATAGCCCAGACAGGTTTTGTAATGCCCATTCTTGGAGTTTACAAGGCTTGACTTATAAAACCTTGAGTAAGCTGGTCTGGATTCATTGTGACGCTGCTTTGAGCAGGAGATTGGGCAAGAAAGGTCCCAAGAGCCACTTCCTTCCTGAACAAGTTGGTGATAAATGCCACTGACATGGCAACTGTATTTACATACAAGATTTTGGAGAATGCAAAGGAAATCATTATTCTAAGCAATTGCACCAGGAATTGAATAGTAGGACAGTAGCATAAAGCAATGTCTCAGGAAGGAGGAATGGCATGAGATTACAGCTGCTGACAGGGAAGTTTTATCATTTAGGCCTTTTTGATCAGTAGTGACATAGCAGGAGTTACCCCTGTAGTTTTGACTTCACAGAAGAGCAAATTATTTTACTTACTGCTATTTCTGTCCTATCTAAAATGAATGATCTGTAACTACATGGATCATGAGACAGTTGTCAGTGCATATGGATGCAACCAAATACTGCTCTGTATATGCCTCTACCCTGAGACAAAAACTTTTTAAGCATCTAGATTCAAAAGACACTTATTTTGGCACTGGAGCAGGTTGGCAAGAGAAGTTGTGGATGCTCCAAACCTGCCAGGGATTAAGGCCGTGTTGGATAGGGCTTAGAGCAACGTGGTCTAGGGGGACTGGAACTGGGTATCTTGAAGATGCCTGCCAACCCAAACCATTCCATGATTCTAAGCAAGCCTGTGCATGTACATAGTGAGGAGCAATCTCTGAGTCTTTATTCAGTATTGAAAGTTCTGGCATATATAATGTTTATTTTGCAAGACCCAAAGAAATGCTAGGGCTTCAAGCTGCTACTGCTTAGACTTAACGTTCCCTGTTCCCATAACAGAAACAGCAGCGACGGATACATGGTAATACTTTTCCTTCTAAGTTCTTGACAAGGATTAAGTTTAAGGTATTCTTTTTGTTTCATTTATTTTCTGCAGGTGACCTTCTTTCCTGTTTGAGTTGTTGCGGAATAACCATTTGAGTAGTAGAGGGGAAACCACAGCTGGTAATTATAGAGGAGGTATGATGTCGAAACTCACCATTTTTAATAGGTGGTTCAAACAAAAAAATATAATTAATTAATAATTACAAACCACTGTAATCTTAGATGTAAAAATCCCGTTTGAGGGTCAGGAGCCTTCTCGCTTGGCGTTTCGGGGCATTTTCCCCTTTCCCCCACCAGAGGGCTCCCGCGGCGCAGTTCTCCAGAGTTTTCCATGCCCAGTGCAGGCAGCAGGAGGTTTGCCAGAGGTCTCAGAAGAGCTACATCTTTGAACTCCTTACTTAGAGAAATTTCCACTTCCGCAGAAGTTTTAGCATAGCAAGAACTTCAGGAGCTGGTGTGTAATATATGAGTGCTTTATATTTTGCAAGTTAAGTATATATCAACTTCAATTCCAGTTTTTCAAAACTAGAATGGGTTGTTCCAAATCTTACTTTGTCAGGCTCTGTCACTATTAGTGGCACCATTGCTTTCCAAAGCATTCGAGTCTATAATTCAGTATCATCATAAAAATTTCCATTTCTGTAGTTATGCACAACTAAAGCATACCTAAACTCTGCTGTTTCTTCACTATTATATATTCAAGAAAGAATCCTTTTCTATTATTCTATGATTGACTTATCTCAAGCATTCTTTCCCATATTTGCAACCATACCCTTTCCATTCTGAACTCTGATGAACTTGGTAATTCAAAAAGAGATAGAAAATCATAATAAATCAGTCATGTTGATCTTTTCACCTTTATCTTCCAGTCTCTGTTGATCTCTTATTTGTTGCATGGCAGACATGCTAGTAGGAGTTTGTACACTTCTGTCTCTCCTCTTCTGACAGACCTCGGTGACTGTTCTCATTCTTTTATTCCAGCAACTAATTTGTTTTTTCCCTTGTAGTGCTCAGTTCATTTGCCAGAATCTGTCCCACTTTTTGGAACAGCCTATTAAAATACAGAATATCCTTCATAAGCTTATCCACAGACCCTTCATTCATGTCTTAAAATACCCCTTACTACTAATTTTTGGTTTAATACCTAAAGTGCCATGCAATCATTTAATGGTCATCGAGGTGATGATATCTGAATTCTTTCTACATCTTATTTATGTCTCCCTTTTATAAAAATATTTAGTACATTTTTGTATTAGTGTAATTCTCATTTCTCTCATTATTTCATATATTTTACATTGTGTTTTAATTTGATTAAAATGGAACAGGCTGCCCAGAGAAGGAGTTGAGCCACCCTCCTTGGAGGTATTTAAAAGACATGTAGATGTTGCACTTAGGGACTTGGTTTAGTGGTGGACTTGGCATGCTGGGTTAGTGATTGGACTCAATGATCTGAAAGGTCTTCACCAATCTAAAAAATTCTGTGAAATTGGATTTTTTGCTTCTTATCATACAAAGTCTTCAACATAGTAATACCATACATGTTGGTAATTTAAGATTTTATCTAATGAGGAAATTAAAAATAAGTTCTACTGTTCTGAATTATCTTGATATTCTTCCCAACATTTACTAAAACAAGTATTTTCAGTGCAAAATACTAAAAATGTAGAGATTTTATGCAAATCTATGCATGGGAGGTATTCACTTAAATAATTATGTATTTGTATTTATTTTGTGTGTATATTTGCTTTGATATTAAAAACAAACTGTATCTCTTCTGTTTCTTCACTGTGTTATCATTTGCTTTTTTATAGTCACTGAAAAAAGAAGACCATGAGAAATTTTACTCTGTTTAAGATAACTGTTGGCTATAATGTCTCCAAATTTTTAACTAGAGAAAAGAGGCAGTGCACAAAAGAACCTGGTGCACGGGCCATACATTTTATAGAGGCAAAGGACATCAAGATATCCCACAAAGCACTTTTTCAGTCACTCTGAGAAGAAAAACTCTGGTGAGAATCTGGTATGAAGAGGAGAACCCAGATGAATTGATAACCAAATTATTGTGTGTTCCATGTTGGCTGTATAAAAGATGTAGACCAAATACAATCTGCAAAGAATTTGCTCTCTATGTCAGCATACTTGATACTACAGTAGGGTATTTAATGGCATGGGACTGGTCTTTGATTAGCATGCAAAAGAGAAGTCTTCAGGACACCTAATAGCAGCCTTCCAAGACACAGAGGCAGGTCATCAACAAAAATGGAGCTAAAGCTGTTCAGAAGTACACAAAGGGAGAATGACAGGTGGCACAAGTAGAAATAAGAGACGTTCCGACTGGATATGAAGAGAAACCTCTTGACCATGAGGACAGTCAAGGAGAGGAGCAGGTTATCTGCAAAAGTTGTAGCCTCCTTCCTTGGAGGCTTTTAAGGCCTGACTTGCTTCACTACCTGCTGCTGACTACTATTTTTGTAGCATACCATACTGTACTCTTACACTGGTAAAGTCATTCTGTTGTAGATGTCGCTTAAATTTCTCCCTCTCTTAACCTGGTTTCATCAGTGTATTTTCTGTTTGTTTGTTGTATTAGGTATCAGTTCAGCTTTGCCATGTTTGTCATAGTGTCCACTGTATGGACTTGAATATTACAGGTCATGTAGCAGGTATCTATGTTTTACCTTGTTTTCTAAAGCATCAATTTGTTGATCTTACATAAATTAGTTCAGTTTTATGCACATTTAAATAGCGTGCTCAGTATGTGATGTTTTCTAGCATTTTACAGGTTGTTTTAAAACATTTTCCAATGTATGAGCATTTGTATAATGATTGTTATTACATTCACCATCATCTTTGCTCATGTGTGATTTTTGTTGATCACCTTTGAAGCTTTAGCCATTGCAGATGTTATTAGGTTTTAGTCTGTTTGGGTTTTAGTTTTGCTGACTTGTGGCAGCATTCAAACAACACACACCAATGTGTTGAAAATACGAGCACTTCCTTTAAACACATCCGACACATCCATAGGACAGACTTCTAAATAAATCTAAAGTATTTTTGTTGTTACTAGCTATTTTCTCTTTCAAAACAGGGACTTTCTAGATATATCTATTCTGGTTTTTGGGAGTGTTCATGTGCCTGCCACTGAATTGGACTGTTTCTATACATAGCACAGGTCTGCAAGCACAGTTCTGTTGCACATTTTTGTATGAGAGAGCAGCTCTGAATGATACTAGTGACTAATCAAGTATTTTTGAAAATAAGCAGTTACAAGTTAGATGAGGCATTGCTAAGCAACTTCAAAATTTGTTTCAGTTCAACTTTTCCCTTTCCAGTATTCCATTTTTTAAAAAAATAATGTTCTCACATGTATTTAGAACATTCCCTTAAACTTTGGAGATTGCTCAGCTGGCTTGCTACAAAACTATCACATTACCACTAGATAAACATCATTATAATGAGTGCAAGGCTTTGCTTTCCTTGGCTAGAAAACATTGTGAATAGCTTTCTGTTGACATGAAAATGATTGAGTAGGAAACACTTGTATGTCCATTTTTGTAAGGTGATTTAGATGGCCCAGGAAAAAGGTGATACAGTGAAATCAAATAATAAGATTTCACTCACAGGATCAAATACTGCAGGGCTAAGCTTACTGAGCAGCATACAGTGATGGCTTAAAAAAAAAAGATGGGTTTTAACAGAAAGAAATGCTAAGTAGCAGTAGTGTAGCTGTGTTACTGCTTTATAAGGTATTGATGGTGTAACTATGACATTGTGTTAGCTTCTACTGTCCAAGCATTCTGCTTTCTAATTGATGTCAATGAGCAGGAATGGTTCCAGAAACAAACCAACCAACCAAAAAAACCCACCTACCACAAACCCACAGTTCTTTGTAGTGAAAAACAGCTCAAATGAAACAGAAGGTCTATAATCCATCTTTGTTATTCAGAAAAAGAGTTGAGAATAGCTTAAGTTTGTACATAGATACGAGTTCTGATCTTATTAAATAGCCATAAGAATAGTTAAAACACAACAGATAAGGCATATCATAATCCAAAGGCTAATGCCTAAAGCTAGAAAAACAGAAAAATTAGTCACTTTTGGGGAAAAAAATCACATAAATATGGTTACAAATGTAACTGTTAGATTAGGTATGTGGTAGAATCTTTATAATTCCATATATTTAAAACTTGATTTTTTTTCAAAAGGAAGAGATCTAACTTGCCTATAAATTAGGATTTTTTTAGAAATTACTGAACATCATTTTATGATTTAGATTATGAAAGAAATCATAACTTTCTCTGGAAGTAGTTTAATGTACCTAGGTGGAAAATATCTTCTCTAGACATTGTCCTGGGCAACTGCCTTTAATTGGCCCTGTTTGAGCAGAGAGGCTGGACCAGTTGATGTGCAGCGATCCCTTGGCTTTTCTGTGAGAAGCGTCAGCAGTATCAGGCTGGAACAGAGAAAGCCAAGCAAGAGCCATGAAGCCAAGGACGTTAAGGAAGGCTTTTTGCAGTAGAGATAAGATCCTAGCCTAAGTCTTAGTGATGACAGTTAGGAGAAGAGTTTTTGAGAGACCAGGTGGGCTCTGAAACATAAGTAGCAACTGAAAGCTGCAAGATTTTTATGATGGAAAGACTTATCCTGCAAATATGGAGTGGATGGTGAGTACCTATGTTTTCAAACCTTTTATTTAAAATGTTTCACCTAGTAGACTGAGCTACTTCTACTTAAAGAGTTACTTAGTTAAAGCTTTTATAAAGTCTGCTTTTAGATATGAAAAATAATTTCATTTGATAAATTCCAGAATAACCTACAGGTAGCTCCACTTCAAGAATTTTTCCAACATGTAGTCAGGTGCAGAGATCACAGCTTGGAAAACACAGTGATGGATAGCAAAGCCTCGTTCAAAACATGATGAAAGAAGAGCAAGCCTTTCCTCTTCTCAATTTGTTTTGGGTGTGTTTTTGGTTTGGTTTGGTTTTTTTTCATGTTATTTATCTATCTTTCTGTTACAACTGGAAAAAGATCACCAGTGGGCTGCCCAGATACCCGAGATCAGGAATTCCAGCAACCACTGCAGGTGAGGAAAATAAAGAATCTACATACAATGAGGTCTGGAAAGGGATGAGAAAGCAAAACAGAAGGAAGAACCTTGACCACACCAAAAACCAAACATACCACCAAAAAAGCCTGTATCAACTGCAGCTCTTCTAATGGAGGCTCTTCTAATCCAGATGAGAAGCTACTGGAATTTTGGCTTCTAAATAATACTTTTTCCTGTGCCTAGGTCACAAAATTTTGTTGTTTTTGCTGTTCAAGTAATGCTGTTGCCACTAAATGCAGCATGGCCTAGAATCCAGGAAAGTCTTTCTGGCAAGCAAACTCTTTCTGGTATATTTATTTCTTAATTGTCCTCTCTCTGCAGATGACAGGAAGCATTGGTAATAGTTTCTGTTTAGAGTGAAATCCTGGCTTGGTTGAAGTCTCTGATAATCAAAGCTCCGAGCAACAGCAACTTAAGACAGGTCATAGAAAGCAGGTGTGACATTCTGGCCCATCTGAAGTTTATACCAAAGCATAACTAATGTAATGAAGCCAAAATTTCACTCTAAATAAAAAACTCAACAGCAGTTCCCATGCTCAGCAGAAAAACAGAGGTGTTTTACTTGCACCATCCTGCTACTTTTCTTCCACTTTTATTTCCAGTGGGATCCTAGAGTGATTTTTTCAGAAGCAACAGAGGAGAGCAACCTGTGCTAAGAAAGCAAATCTGAATGCAGAAGGCAAGGTCATTAATGGAACTGGGATCAGTCCTGTGGGAGAAGGCTTTTTTTCAGGAAAAGCAATGAGAAAAGGAACAACAAAAATTTGTGTCTAGGTAAGGATTTTTTTAAAATATTTTAAAATGTTTTGGTTTATAAGTGAAACATAGTGATATCTTTTTGTTTTCAGTGTTATTTAAGCAGAAATTAAGCTGTTGAAGCTATTTTCAGCAGGTTTTCTCATTGTATTATTTTAATAGTGTCAGGTATTTCTTTTATTTTAATTTTTCCTGTCCTGTGGTGTTCTTGTTCTTAATGCTAACACATCTTCAGTAAATCATTGTTAAAGGCAATTCTCAACTCTTAAATTATGAAGAAATTTTAATACATATTTTAATTTCAGAGAAAAGAAGGTAAATACTACTTAAATATGGGGAAATTATGTCTTGATTATTTCTTCCTTAGGCATCAAAAGCATCCCCCTTGGCTACATCAGAAAAGTCAGATCCAATCCTTCATTCTGTCTGATATATAGTTTTTTGTCCATGCCCACTTATACACGTGGAGTAAACAATATAATGACATGTCACTGTTGTCTCTATTTATTTTTAAACAGAAGAACTTACAGGACTCTGAAACTTATTAACATCTAGAAAAAAGAACTGTCTTACACAGTATTCTATACTGAAAGAGATTAAGTGAATCTGATTGCATCAAGATTAGCCTGTGTTTTGTTAACAAAGAGGTGAAAGGGAATCTATCCCAATCCATCGGGCTACTCTATGTCAAAGGATATTCTAATATCTTAAGTTTTGATTCTCTTTCCTTCTTTTTGTCCAACTCCTCAGCTCCTGACTGTCATAATGGTAAATGATTCAAAGATTGAGTAGAAATAAATCACTAAATTAATTTGATATTTTATTTTTTAGATATTTTAGCTCACATAGGTGAGCAGTACTGGCCTCCCACGGGCTAAATATCTTCCTGTCTCCTATCCTTTTTCCTTGTCTGGTTTTCCTTGCCTTGTCTCTCCCATCTAGAGACAAGCTGTCATCATGTAGGCAAGGCAAAGGACAGGGGAGTTTGGTGGGACAGTGTGTTTGAACCCAACATAATGGCAGTAGCATAGACTGAGAAGTATTTAAGACTTCTGAACTGTCCTATGACATGCAGGAAAATATAATAAGGTGGGGATCTCAGCAGTTACAACCTATCTGTACTGCCTGAGACCATTTAGAATACAAATGGAGAAGGCCCTTCTACAAATTGTAGAATATATATATAGAATATAAAGATAAATATCTTTAATATTCTGCTAAAATCACAGGAGTGAAAATTGTCCACTGAAAATGCCACCTAAATTTTTGTCTTCTCTTAGATAATAAAATTAGATTATATTTAAAAAGCATATGCACACCTTTACTGTAGGCCAAGGTAAGGTTGTGTTAATGAAACTGTTGAAGATAACTGCTCTGAATGTAAATGGAAGGGCCTGATGCAGATGTAACTGAAAATTCTTATTTAATCATGTCTGCTACAGGCAATGCTTGTGGAATATTCATTTAAGTCCTCTGTACATAAAATTTGATTCAGCTTATTGGTTTGAGGCCAATTTACTTTGTGAACAATTTACATAATTATAAAAATGTGTTTAGTAGTGTAAGCCATTTTCATAGTTAATTTTTAGCCATAAAAAGAATATAAATATTTCTAAGTATATAAAACTACCTTATTTAAAGATGTCTAAAAGCCATGCTTGTCCTGAAGTTTATTTAAGTTTGTTGAATGTCTGTAGATTCTATAAAACCTTTAACCAAGCACGAATTCAATTCAGAAACTTAGCTGTCAGATGGAAGTTACGAACACTGTCACTCTAAAATCAAGAGAGACACTTGCAAAGAACAGTTAATTCCAAATTTGTATTTCCCAAGGGAAATTGCACCCTTAATTTAAAAATTTCAGGCGCCTCACATGGCTTGCATTCAGATTTCACTCCACTTGCTGTTTGCTTACATGTTAGATAGGAACATAACTCACTTCCGTGATTGGCCTAAGCTAACTGATAATGCTTAAAGCTGGATTTAAACTTGTGATTAAATTACTTTCAGTTTATTAACTCTGTGGTCTTCACACCACAGGAACACAATAATTCCAGTGAATGTGTGTAGTCCTTTGTCTTGCTGTAATTGCAGAAGTGTGCTTGGATGTAGACAGCTTCTTTCTCAGTGCACTGGGAACATTTCTCCTGCAGTTTGCTGTGCTGTACCACAGACAGCCATGGGATACACTCAGACCTCCCACTGATTTATGTAGCAAAGCTCAGTACTAGAGAGGTCTCGAAAGAAGGCTTGCCAGCTTTGCAATTTGGAACTAGGCTAGTCTAATTTGGCATTCAAACCTAGGTTCTGATGGCAAGAAACACTTCTGTGGGGATGCAAACCCTGTGTAAAGACAAATGTGTGCCTAGTGCAAGCTCTTGTTTTCAGTTATGCATTCTTCTACTCACAGGCCTTCTGTGGATAGTGTTTTTTTAAACTTTTTCGTTCCTGTCAACAGGCTGAGTTTATTCAGCTTCATCCCTTTTTTTCCCTAACTTTATTCTCTAGGATTCAAATCCCCTGTTGAAGTAAATTTTAAAGTTCCCTAAATACCAGTGAAGTATCTGTAACCTGTGAACAGTTCCTTAAAGAAATAATCTCTATTCTAAGTCCTGGGAAATGGAACAATATTGCAGTAGGACTGACAAGCCCAGTGTTGCTGATGAACATTTGAGCAACTTGATCCTCAAACAGTTTGTGAGGGGTTTTTTTGAAAGAATTTAACCATGAAGAGCTTCTTCCCAAATAGGTTTGAAAACATATCGAGCTATAATTATTCTTGCTAAAAAATTTTGGATAAACACAATTTCATTACAAAAAACTTTGTTTCTTTGTGAAAAGTGTCTTCCCCCCACTGAAGCCCAGATTATAAGGGGCTAATGAGTATGTCTCAAGCATCAATACCAGTGGAGCCAACCAAGGATTGTTGGTAAAAACAACCAAAGGTTGTTGGTAATAATACATTATGAGAAAGAACAAGATGTGGCTGGAGAAGGGGACCATATGGAGATAGGGCAGCACATTTCTTGGACAAATGTCCTTTTTCTGGCTGCTGGAGATAAGCACAACACAGTACTGCAGAGCCACAGGAATGAGGTCGAGAAGCAGGCCTGGACTTAAGGAAGAATCGAAAACAGCTAGGACCCCCAAAGGACTCCAACCCATTTCCAGAAAGGTCCAAAAGAATGAGCTGCACATGATAACTAATCTGTTTAGAAAGCAGAAACTTCTGTCCATGGAGGGGAACTTAACTATTGTGGGAGAATATCAGGGATATAATCACTGGAAAAGTTATGACAGGAGATGGATCTCCGATGAGGACACAGGGCTAGAGGACAAACATGACAATGATATGGCTGTTTTGAGGTGAATCTACAATGGTGACACAGGGCTAAAGGACATTGCACCAAGGAATGACAAACAGAACAATAACATGGCTGTTTAAGGACGTTTTCCAGTTATGACACAGTTTAAATAAAACTATCATGGAGTGCCAGTTGTATTTTTCCCTTAGTCATCCCCCTCCCAGTTTCTTCTTCCCATAACCCCTTATGGCATTTTCCTGCCGTTTTGTCTATCGTGGCCCCTTATTGGCTGTTGTATCAGGTTTCTTATTGGTTGTTAAATATACCTTCCTATTGATTGTTAACTCCATGTTCTGATTGGTGCATTTCTTGATCCCTTTTTTATCCAGTGGGGATTAAGGAACCACCTCTTTTTCTGGAAGCTTCTCCCCCTCACCCTATATACGTGAGTGCTCTACCCAATAAAGTGCTCCTGTTTCACCCTCGCTCCTGGTCGTGTCACTGCTTCGTTCAATCATTGCAGCATGCCTGGGGGCTTTGGGAAGCGGGCCCCGATTTCCCTTTCCTATAACTATGGGAAACCCCCAACAACAGCCCACAGTCTACAAAAAAGGACCCCCATGAAGCTGGGGGGCATGTGCACCTCAGGGCCCCCAACACTTCATCAGCTGGATTAGAGTTGGAGCCAGGACTGATGATCTCCCTTTCTTTCTCTCTCCCTCCCCCTCTGTAATTCATCTCTCTCTCTCCCCCTTTCACCCTACCCCCTTTATCCAAAACTCACTGCCATGTCCTTATACTAGGAGGTCAGGATATGAAAATTTTTTTTCATGTGAAAATACAGCCTCACTAAATAGTTGCAGGATGCCACTTTAAGCTGTTAGGACATTGTTGGTTCCAGCATTAATAATTGGTTCCCATACAATTTGTCAATGGCTAATTGGCAAGATTGAGTACTCAGTTAAAATAAGCAAGGAGATATACCTGGATCGCAGTTAGCAGAAAAGGGCAGAAACCAAAGCAGTTCCTAGCAACTCCAGGCTTCATCAAAATGGCATATAGCCTTGCTCCAGAATTAAATTTCTTCATTGTGTACAAACCAGATTTGACATGCCAAAAATAAACAATTTCAAGACTGATGCAAATGTTACGCTTGATACACTCCATAGCTACATTTAAGAACCTTCCATTTATTTAAATAATGGCCTTTCTAGGAGCTAGTATTGGATTCTACATTCCTAGTAAACAGTAGAATTTATTTGAATGGCAATGCATAAACATACAAATATATGATGGTGGGTTTCTTGTAGCCTCGTTATGCTGTGTGCTGAAGGAATCTGCAACGATATGGAACTTCTCCTGGTCCTGGATTATCAGTCCATTAACCTAGGAGAAGTGTGTGCTCTCTGCTTACACAGGGACCACCGTCGAAGGCAGGAACAAAGTGGAAGTTTAATCAGGGGTACAGGCTTACATGGACTTTGGAGGGATACAAACTCACCAATAAGGAACAAGGGGGGGAGTCTGGCTTTGGGCCAATAGGAGTAAGGGGATTTACATTCAATGGGGGGGGTATCAGGTAACATGAGGTCACTGTCCTTCTCCCAGCCCCCTGGCCTGGCAGGGGGTTATGGGAAGAAAAAGGAATGACAATGCAGTTTTTTCATTCAGTACACTCAAACCACATTAAAAACATCAGTTAAAGCATTCTCAGTGGCTGGTGGATTTTCTTCATCAGCCCATTTCTGACATGTCATTCTCCAAGCCATGTATTGAGAATGCATTGCTACACAAATAGTCATGCAAACAGTTCTTCCTCTTGACTGTCATTTTCAATTAGTGCTCAGATCCTCAGTCCCAAAAATATATATGTGCACAGGGTGATGTAGGATGTTGAGTTGCAACATGTGTGTCAGTAGTCTGGTTTAGAGAGCATGTTGATGGACAGATTTTGGTTTGTTTGGTTTGGGTTTTTTTCTTTTTTTTTGTATGTACTTTTGTCCCACTTCTGGCTGCAGCCTTTTAGATGCTATCGGATCCATAGTTCTTTTACATCTGAGATCATAACTAGGTAGCTCTAGGCACACATCAAGCGTACATAAATTGTAAAATTACTTGTTTAAAAGTATAGTGGTTAAATCCTGAGAATATTTACTCTTAGTTGAGAGGCAAATAGAGTATGTGGATGCAGAGATACAGATTAAATATGAACTTAATAAGACTTTCCAGTTTATTGTGCCTATTTATTCAGCAATAAATATTAATAAAATACTTGTCATTTTATTATTTCATTTTATATAGTTAGACAGTATTGAAATTGAGCATTAAAATAGCATAATGGTAAATAGCTCTGCATGAACTCAGAATCCTGGATGTGTTAATGTAATTGTGGCTACTATTTTGATAAAACCAATGGTCTTATGTATCAGTTAGTCTTTCACAGGCAAATTTATAGAAGTTACTTTCTGAAAATTTGAAACTATTCATAACTGGACCTAAAAGGGGTTTTTTATTATTTTATTGTCTATGTATTTGTGTGGTTCATAAAACAATAGAACTTGTGGCAAGCTGTTTGGAGTATGGTGATATATATAGGCATATATATATAGATATGCACTTATTCATGCAAAGAAAAAGCATGCCTCTTAAACATTAAAGACATACACATGTTGATGCTATTTATCTTAGCATTGTTTCTCTAAGCCTGGACTGATGTTTTACTGAATTCTACAAATCCAGCAGTGTTTCAGGTTTGAATAACTGAAATTAATTTTTCAACTAACACTTCAAGAGTAGTATATGCCAATAAATGTATTTTTCTGGAATGGTAATGAATACTTTACAAAGCATATGATAACAGCTGATGACATGTCTGCAACTGGTAAATCCAAGCAATATATCAAGATGTTGATTTATTTACTTTGAAATGTATATATTTAGAGTTAAAATCTATTAAAAATATGAAATATATTAGAACCAGATAGCACTAAACATTATCAATGACAAAGTGCTACATTAAATTTTTCAGATGGGGTTTATCAGTGGCATCAGAATTGAAGACAAAGAGCACACTTCTTTTTTTTTTTTTTGGCTAGTCTACCATTATATTTATCAGCAATTGGTTATTTTAGGACACATTATAAAGTACCAAAGAGCAAAGAAAATACTTCAGCCAAGACAACAAATGCTACAAAAGCATGGTGATACGGATTTCTCTGAATCTGAGTGCTTCCTAACTATGCAGAAAAACGAGTTGCAGTTGAGGATTTTTCCTCTTTTCATCTCCTATAGAAGCAATGAAGTGACATTCAGCTTTTTCTGTTGGCTTTGCTGTTTAGGAGTGCTTAGTATGTGTGCACATGCATATAAATAATTCCTTTTTGATGTAATTTTTGCCAAAGTGCCCTCATTTGAGTGACATTTTTGCTCCATTTACATCAATGTTAAAATTTCCATTAACTTCCCCATGGCTAGGATTCCACCTGTTTTGTCTAAGTTCACTATAGTTCAGTCTCTTTATATTTTAATTGCTTCAGTGGAATGCAGTTGTCGTGACCAGCAAATCTTGCAGAGGGCAGAAGGGATCATCTGGCAACGAACAACACCACATAAGGGCTTATACAACGGAACAGAAATACTAAGCTCTGCATTCAGTGAGAAATAGCATGGTAAGGCGTGTTTCAAACTAATCTTTTACAAAAGTGTTTTCAAGAAGGATACTGCTGCTCTTAAAGAGTTTTTTCCAAGTTTACAGATTCATTCCTGCATATGCCTTGTTGTAAGCAACACAAGTTTAAAATGTGGGTCTAACGAGATGGAGACAAATCTGTTAGCACTGCATAGAGTGAATTATGCTACTTGGCTGCTTTGGATATTCTAATTGTGATGAAAAAGAAACAAAGAGTGAAAGTGAGTGTTAGCAATAAAGAAAAATTTTCTGCAAAGTAAGTCAGTACCTTTGCCCACGGATTCTCTCACCTTTTCCCTCTAAATCTTGCCTGCAACTGCAGTTGTAGTAAAAGCTGTTCAGTGGAGCAGTTCCCCCTGGGTGCGGGAGATGGAATCTGCTCTGCATGTCTGTGCTGACTGTGGCTTCAAACCTCAATTTCTCTCCTTTCTGCTTCTTGGGGTATTTACCTTGGCTCTTGTCTGGATCTAGGTCTAATCCTGTCTTCTGTGTCCTGTAGCTAAACACTGAGATAGCTCAAAAACTGCATTACTGCAAAGATAACATGGGATATCATTCATTTGCTGCAGGTGCTTCAGCTCATATCACCAGTTTTATATATAGTATTTCCCAGATACAAAGAAAATAAGACAAGTATAGATAATGTTTTCTCTGAAGCACATCAGTAGCTGCAGGTGAACAAGAGTGCAGGTGTTTGGGATTTCTAAGCTGTTTATGGTAACAAGAGATGTTTTGCTTATTATACTACGAGGCAGAGAGAAGCCAGTTTTTTCGGATCATGACAGAGGTTCTTAGATAGTAATGTCTTTCTTGTTCCCAATTTTCATGTCACTAGTCATTCAAACTGTATTTATTAATATGAACAGTGTTGTCCTTAAATACATATGGTGCCAGCCTCTAGTGTTGAGCTCCTCAACTAGTATAAATCACTGTAATTCCTTTGATATATGTGAACTGGAATAATCCTGTTTAGTTGAAGATCTGGCCCAGAGTATAGGAAGTGTATGTGTTAAGTCTGGGAAGGTTGTGGCAGTTTCTACTTACTGTTTTCACGTGGATGTGGAGTGTTGTTTAAAGTTGATATGGTCTAAATAAGGCATTTACTTTTCTATTTCTAGTGTCAATATCTTGGTGAGGGAAGCAACACCCTTAGTTTAGGAATTATGTTTCATTATTGCTTTACAGGAAAAGAGGACCCTATTTGTGTCCAGTCTTTTGAGCCATTCTGAAATTTTTGAGGGACAGAAATATTTCTTTAAAAGATAAAATGATTGTATGTGCAAACTGTTATGGAATTAAAATGTTTAGGTAATTCAGAACTTACAGTGATTGAAATTAATGAGACCATTTATATTCATGTAACACAGATGAATCAAGGTATTTAGAACATGGAAATTAAGTAAAAAAATATTTTATAATTTTGTAGCTTGAAAGAGCAATGAAAAATGCAGTTCTTTTAAAATCAAAAATGTTATGCCTTCACGAGGGGCAAAGCTTTTCCAATGGGTCGTTCAACTGAGGATCTTACAGCTCTGCTTGAAACAGAATTAGGGCTCAACACTGAAGCCTTTATCAAATGAACAGTCTGAAGGGCAAAGAGAGAGCTTGATGATTTGTCAGCTGTGGGATTGGGCTCTTGCACCTCACGCTGTGAGGTAAGACAGCTTTACTTTCTATAATTTACAGAATGAGCAAGCGAGAAGTGTAACTTGCCTGAAGTTACACCACAAGTGGCAAAGCTGCAGGATAAAACACCCTAGCAGACATGTATGCAAGCTGCAATTTCATCTTTCTCTCGTGATTCTAAGTTGGGAAGAACAACAACTGTTTTGAAATTCAAACCAGAAAGATAATCATGTCTTTCCATGTGATTTGTTGGTTATCCCAGCTAGTTATCTTGATTTAAATGAGGAAATACTCTCCAAAATCTGGTGGCTGTGTGGGAAGGTTTGGGGTATGGGGACTGGGAGTGGAAAAAAGTTTATCCTGTGAATTTTCTGACCTGAAGACCAGTTGGCTAAATGGATGTTTAACTGATAAATTTTCTTATGACCACTTTCCATTTTTTTCCCCTGTCAGAATGATTCTACTAGAAAAAGATAAAATTTGTCTTGGATATCTATAAATGAGATTATGTTTAATTAAAGCCCTACTCTCTGTCTTCTGTGTATCTATTTCTACTTATTCTACTTCTATCTGTCCTTCTCTCTGGTTTACATCTTGAAAATGCAATACAGAAAACTGCCACAAGCTCACATGGAGAACCTGACAAAAGTGCAGTTTGACACATACAGATAAGAGCCAGTGGCAGCGCTCAATCTCACCATTTCATCACAGACAGATGATATTACAAGAACATTCAGGTTTGTAAATTACAGATTTTAAAAGGCAAAGCAAATGTCAGAAATGCAGTGCAGCATCAGCGCCATAAATAGGTGTACTCTCTTGGTTTATTAAGTGGCTGATTTTTAAATTTATGATAAAGTATATAAAATTAATGGTGTATGCCTACACTTAAATGATAAAAGCTAGTTTCTGCCAGTGTGTTATTGTACATAGTTGGTTTTTTGCAACTAGAAACCAGATATTCTTTCATTCATGTATTCATACCACAGCAGTCTAATATATGGAACAGTTGCGGGGGGTTTTTTGGTGGTAGGGAGAAGAAAAAGATCCCACTTCTTACATTGTTACCTGACTTAGTATATACACAAATGATTATGTAAAATCTGTGTCTGGGTGGCTCTTTGTCCTTTCTTGCAGAGTATTCTGCGCTCACTGAGTGGGAGGGTCACACTGTGTGAGACTAATAAGGACAGAGCTACATCCCCCTCTACCACTCTTTGGAGACTCACTCCAGCAACTTCTCAGCCCTACAGCAGCTCTGTACAGGCGTTTTCAGTGCTTCTGGGAGACAGACTAATATAAAAATTAAAGGTAAGCAACTCATTACTTGTAGGCAATTGTCTAAACATCTCACATGTGCACACACATACACACACTACACTATTCTTGGCTTGTTTTATGGTGTTTTTGTTCATAGGGTTTTGTTTTCCAAAACTGCCATTTAAGTTTATCACTGTGAATATTAACTGTCTTATATAAACATGATGTACACTGTAAGTTTTTAATGTACTGCAATTAGCCTACGCTATAGTATTCTGCTCACGATCGTGTAAATACATTGTATATTAGTGACTATAGGTATATTCTAAAATATGCTAATGCAAACAGCCCTACTAAATTAGCAGTAATTTACAAAACTGATTGAACTGTTGCTAATGGCCACGATGCTGATTATGCATATATTTACGTTTAAAAACCTACCTATTACTGTGTGTGTCCTTGTAATTAGCAGCGTACGGGTGGCCTGCACGCTGTTAGAGGGAACACGCCGGTGAGTGAACAGCGGCAGCGCAGCGAGTGCCGTCCGGGGAGAGGGCACCGCGCAGCGGCTCCTGGGCAGAGCGCGGGGATGCCGAGGGGCGCGTCCCCCTCCTGCCCCTCACCTGCTGGCCCCGAACAGGTGCGGCGTGGCCCCGCCGCAGTGCCCGGCACAAGTGGGGCTCCCCCGCTCGCAGGCGACGCCGGCCCGAGCGGGCTCCTGGCCCCGCTCCGCCTCGGGGCCGCGGAGGAAACGCCGGCGGGCGCTGCCCATCGCTCGGCTCGGCCGCTCCGGCGCCGTGGAGGGTCCGGGGAGACGGGGCTGCCGCGGCTGGGCCAGCACGGGAGCGGTGCGAGCCGAGAGCCGGGAGAGCGGAGTCAGCGGGCTCCGGCGGCGGGGCGGGTGCGCTACTCGGGCTCCTCGCCCAGCCCCGCCGCCCGAGCTGCCCCCTTGCCTTCCCGCTTGGAGGGTTGGACTCTCCCTCTGGCAAACCCGGCTCGATCCAAGAGAAATGAAGCTGCCGGCACTGCCGAGTTAGAGTCTGAGCTGCCGAGGGCTCGGGCCGCCCCGCCGGAAGGCGGCTGGGCGAGGGAGCGGAGCCCCCAGTGGGAGAGGACGCGAGCCCGGAGGTGCGGCCGCAGCGAGGGCGGGGGCGGTGCTGGTGATTAGGAGAGCCCTTCAGAAAACGAGAGCTGTGGAGCGGCGGCTCTAGTGGATTCCCGATGCCTGCTTGTAAAGCAGGTGCAGGAAATTAAATGATAATGTTATTTGAACATGTATTCGCTTTGCTGCTGGTGGGGAGGCTGGAAAAGTTAATGATGGTGTAGTTGCTGTCAGTACATGTGACTGACAGAATAGCTCTGATGGTAAATAAGATGCCTTGCAAAAATAATTACAGAAGTTGCATCTTAGGTATGTGTTTTGCTTTTCTTACAGAAAATGTGATTAGAATAATATTTGCTGTTTTCTGTGTCTCATTAAATTCATGCATATCTATACATCACAGCTGGCTTAGAAGAAAAGCTGAATGATATAAGCTATGTTCTTGAAGCCAGACTGTACATTTGTGGACTTTAAATTGGAAATTAAATATAGGCTGCTTGTATATTTTGCGAGGTGAAGATACAGCATATTTTGGTTTCTTCTGTGCTCAAACTGAAACAACTGCATGTTGTTCTTTGTTCAGTTTGAAAACTACTTCAGCATCACTGGAAGTATTGTGATACCAAATAGTTTCGCTAATACATTCAAAATTGAAAAATATAAAAGAAAATTAGTAATGAAATGAAAATGCAGGGCCTTTACGACTTATATCTCTGAGTCAGTATTTCTGAGGCTTTACTTTGAAATTTAAGAACTAAAAAGGAGTATATTTTTCGTTCTAAATTGATATAAGTCTCATTTTGTAGCTTCTTTAGCAGGCAAATGATGCACTTGCTTGTGACTAGCAACTTCTCTTCACAGTTAAGAACTTCTTGTTTGTAGTTTTCTGATGGGGTGAGGTGAAATAATAAGATGAGGGTGTTCTGATTATGCTTATTCTCTGTTTCAGATTTGTGTCTGTTTGTTCATATGTGTCCAAGGGGAGATGAAGTACATTGGATCCTGCATAGTTTGGCTTTGTATGGCAGTCTTCCTCCTCCTTCCTGTTTCTACTTCTGTGGCTGTGAGTGACCAGACAGGTACTTCCACTTTTCTTGCCCATCACAGACCAAAGGCATAAATCTCAGTAATGAACGATTTTTAACAAATAATGACAACACATTGAAAATAAACAGTACGAGCAGATAAAATTATACAAAATCATTTGAATATTTTTTCTGGAATGTCCTAAATTAGAAGCCGTTCCAAAACAGCCTTTCTGCTTCCTCTGCTTAGAAGAATAATGTTTGGGAGCAGCTGTAGATCCTAGGAGTTTTGTTTTGTCCTTTTTATCTTACCATACAAAACAAGATTATAAATCAGAGCTTGCAAAACTTTTGTGAACCAAATCATGTGGCTTTATTAGAGCAGACCAGTTATCTCATTGACCTAAACAATGTTTCAAAGATACAGAGTTAGACAAAACCTTGTGCCTGATGAGGAAAAGAAATATAATAATACTGTTTAACTTAAAAGCTGTTATGCATCTTCTGCAAATTTTCTCATACTTAATTTTTTTCTTTCTGTTGCTGTCCGTGTGTTATCTAGTGTTCTCACCTAAACTACAGTAATTCTCTAGCATGTGGTAAATTCTGTCTTAAAGGCATATCATGTGTGCTTCTTGAATGAGGAATGTCAGTTTTCTAGAATTGCTCAGCCTCCACATGTACCTTAACTTTCTGTAATTTTCTTACATTTACTAGCAAGGAGAACATGCTTATTTAAATTAAATTGTTGGTTTGGTTTTCTTTAATGAACTTAACTTTTATTAAAGTTTTTTTTCCCAGAAGTTTGATGAAATATAACAGAAGCTATACATACATACCAACTTTGAATCTTGGTAACACATTTGAAACTTGGACCCAAGAAATTTAAGAAGTCAATGACTAGGATTATGACCCTTTTACTACTCCTGGAAACAATAAGTAGTAATATTGAATAAATAATAAGTGTAATGTGTAGGCTCTCAAGTAAGAGTAATGCATTGCGAAGAGTCTGAATTTAAGTCAAAGACTTCTCTCTGTTGTATTTTTAGGGCAGCAAGGGTAAGTGCTCTACTGATGAATTATTCTTAACACTTGTGAGAGAGCAAGCCTACCTCATAGCTGTAAAATCATTCCATTCAGCTCTCTGAAAGAAGCAAAATAGGTTCATTCTCTGCCATTGCTAGCTGGTTAGTTGCAGAAGGAAAGTTTTTACAAGTGCTAAAATGGTGTGAGTGCAGAAGGTTCCCTAACAGTATAAGTGAATAAATGGAAACTTGAGAAATGACAAAATAAAATTCCAGGAAGCGTTTTCTCTTTTACATCCTTATTTTTTTTCTTGCTAACAAAAGATGTGTTAGTAAAAGTTGGACCTGCCATAGATGATGTGACGGATAAACTGAACTGTTAATAAACAGTGAATCTGAACTGTGTGTTACGTTCTGCTAGAATTTTGTGGCTAGGCAGCCAGCAGTGAAGTTGCAGTTTTCCTTAACCTTATTTCCACAAGTGGATCAAATTTTGGGCCCAATTGAACTGCTAGGAAGAAGAGAGATTGAACCTCTCCTGTGAATAACTGATGGTGTGCAATTGTAATGCTTCTGCAGTTTGTGGTGATAGAGGCAGATGGTGAGGAATAACAAGTAGATAGCTTCCAGCTTGAGCAGCTCTGCCAACAGCAGGCAATAGGCTCAGAGTGAAGCCTCAAGTTGATAGAGGGAAAGGGACTCTTCTAGAGTCTGTGGGTATGATTACTGTCCAAAAAAACCCAAGTTGTAGACCAGAAAGCGGGAGTTGAGAAAAAACAGACCCAGTAATGGAGCAGCAGTAAAAAAGGTACAGATCTTTCTGCAAAACTTCTGTTGATTTGTCCTGTTCATCTGAAGTGAATACTCTGTGTTGCAAAGTTGCCTTGTTACAGTTTCTCAATTTGTGTGCAGATTAATCTGTTACAAATTGGAAATATACTCACTTCAAGAAGAGAGAAATATCTAACCGCTTCTTCTTTTTCTTTTTCCCCCTATCTTGTGTAATGCTATTCTTAGCCACTCTTTCTTGGGTCTTTGTTCTCTCCTGTGTACCAATTCTGTTTGGATCAGCATCTGTCCTTCAGTATATGCGTAGACAGTCTTTTTGATTTTCTTTCAACAACATACACGTAGCATTTATTTGTTGCTGTGCTAGTATGAAATACTTTCCAGCAAAGCACATTTAGAAAATATCTGGGATTATTGCATTTACATCCTGAAGTTTGTCACCTGATCTTAAATCTAAAGGAATAGCCTTCAAATGCATGAAAAAATGTGAATTAAAGTTAATTTGATGGTGGTGAGGGAAGGAAGTGTGTGAAGGAAAGGACTAACTTTTGTGCATATGTAGGGGAGGGCTTTCTGAGCTGGCATGCCAAATATACTTTGTGACTTATTCTTTGGGTCAATATTGTAATAAATACCAGTAATGAAAAAAGAGTCAGTGTGACACAGTATGTTGGATCGTCTCGGAACAGTCCTCCTTAGATTGTGAGTGTCCCAGTAAGCATTAGATTCACAGTAAGGATTTCTTTCAGTTCTCACTTCTCCAGAAGTTTTTGCTATGCTGAATGTTCGTCAGAAGGAAACACTCGCTTCTCATGACAAAACATAGCAAATCTGAGCGAGAGGGTTCAGGAGTTTTCCACAATCATATTTTTGATCTGACTTCAAGAATATTTTTATAACGTTGTCATCTTAGTATTATTATTGGGAATATTTGGGGTTTGAGTGTGGACATGAGCTCTTTCTGTAGTGACACATGAAGTTCTAATTTGATCATTCCAGAATGATTTATATTAAGAATATTAATACCCTGTCTCATTCTTGGATCATGGCTTCTTTTTCAACTTTCTTTTACAATTACTGTTTTTTAAGTCACTTGCTCACCCATGAAAAATGTAGCATAAGCAAAGTCCTAGGACTGTCAGGCATGGTAAATTTCCATTGCCTTTTGACATGGAATTTGTTATGAAAACTATTGGCTCTAGATCATAATTCTAGATAGGCACTTTAGCCCAAATACACTGAGCGGTTTCAAGTATGCAAATCTGTTCAGCTTTTTGGTTTTGTTTTTAGTATGGCTAGATACTTCTCAAAATTAAGATAATGACTCCACAGTAACTCTCATATATAATGTATTCACATTCCTGATGTTCCTGTCCAACTTTATCTTGACCATTTCCAGGAATGAGGCATCTACCACCTCTGCGGGCAACCTCTTCTAGTGTTTCACCACCCTTATTGTAAAGTTTAGCCTAAATCTAACCTCTTTTAGTTTAAAACTATTACCCCTTGTCTTGTTATAACAGGCCCTGCTAAGAAGTCTGTCCCCATCTTTCTTACAGGCCCCCTTTAGGTACTGAAAGGCTGCAGTAACATCACCCAAGAGCCTTCTCGAGGCTGAACGACCCCAACTCTCTTGGCCTGTCTTCACAGGAGTGGTGCTCCAGGCCTCTGATCATTTTCATGGCCTTCCTTTGCATCTGCTCCAGCAGGTCAATGCCCTTCTTGTGTTGGGGCCCCAGAAATGGATGCATGCTTTCAGATGTGGGCGTCTCATGAGAGCTGAGGGGCAGAATCACCTGCTGGCCATGCTTCTTTTGATGCAGTCCAGAATACAATTGGCTTTCTGGACTGTTGATACGCACTGTCAGCTAATCTTCATCAGCTTTTCATCTTCCAGTATTCTCAAAGCCTCCTTGTCAGGGCTGCTCTCACTCCCTTCATCCCACAGTCTGTTTTGATACTGGGCATTGCCCTGAGCCACGTGCAGCACTGTGCACTTGGCCTTGTTGAACCTCCTGAGATTTCCCTGGGCCCATATGCCAAGCTTCTCCAGGTCCCTCTGGATGGCATCCTGTCCTTCAGGTGTGTGAAGTTCCACCACTTAGCTTAGTGTCATCTGCAAACTTGATGAGGGTGCACTGGATCCCACTATGTCATTGATGAAGACATTAAATAACACTGGTCTCAATGTAGACGCTTGAGGGACACCACTTGTGACTGACGTCCATCTGGACATTGAGCAGTTGACCACTATCCTAGGGATGTGACTGTCCAACCAATTCTTCATCCACCAAGCTGTCCACACATCAAATCTCCATCTCTACAATTTAGAGATGTCAAAGGCCCTGCAGAAGTCCAGATGGCATCCACAGTTCTTCCCTTGTCCACAGATGTAATCACTCTGTTGTAGAAAGCAACTAGGTTGGTCATGAAGACTTGCCCTTGGTGAAGCCATGCTGGCTGTCTCAAATATTATGAAGTCCTGTTTTTTGCTACTAGCTCTTCCTCATAGGAGAATCTAGTTCTCTAGGGTCTAGCATGAGTATCTTAATCCTTGAACTCCATTGGTTGAAATTTCCTAGTTCTGTCTGCCAAAGCTGTTATGTTACTTCTGTAGCTATCTAAGTAGTCACTAGACTTAAGGTGACTTCTTTGCTATATCATGTCTCTTTCATTCTTTTCACCACCCTTGTCTTAATTAACACATATGCTGTAATGTAATATGATCTGGTTTACGGAGTGAAAAAGGAATAAAAAATATTCACATCTTATTTCCTGGTGCCTCTATACTTAAGGCTATAGGTATGTAGGATTTCTGAATTCTTGACCTTATTTAAAAGCAGATCAGCTGGATTTGCTTATCTTTAGTATAAAAGCCTTTGGGATGGACTCAAGGGATGTCGTTGCTGATATCTGCAGATGTGCTGCAAACTCTGAAGAGGTTCCCTATGTCTATATATTTATGAAGGCTGATCCATTAAGAGTATGAGGCAAATGTCGATTAATATGGGTTTCTGTCTGAACCTTGAGTCAACATAGTGTGTGGCCATATGTTAGGGCTTTGCTGTTTGACCACATTCGTTAGGCTGGTCATGCTTACTAATGGAAACTTGAGTGCCCTTGCAATGTGCCTTTCAGTGGTGTTAGATAGCAGCTGAAAACTTCATCTGAACATGAAGTCTCATTACAAAGTAGCATTTAGGTACTTCCACAGTGAATCTAGCCATTACAGGTTACACTTGATCTGGAGAAGTCAAGAGTGCTTATTGGAAGTTACAGTTCCCAGTCAGGAAGTGCACACAAGAGATGTCTTTAAGAGACAGACTAAAGCATGCCCTAGAGTTCCTCTGTCCTCGTTTGCTTGGAATGGAAAGCTGAGCATGGTTCTTAGATGGAAGTTGCAGTGTACTTGAACAGGTGTCCTGATCATTCCAGGAATTTGGAACATGCCAATGCATGTTGCAGTAGATATGTCTAGATGCAATGCCTTTTCTTTTCCATAATTCTAGTAGAAAACAAAAAAAATTTATGCTATCATCTTACTGGAAAGACAGAAGACCAATAATCTGTGATATATCTGCTTGTTCAATGTAAATACATATTTTCAAAATTATTAAGTTGATTTTATCTTAAGTTCATACATAGAACTCACTGATTGATAAATATCAAGATCTAATTTGTCTTACAGATAGCTGAACTCGTTACTTTATAGATAAATTAACTTGACCTTTAATATCACTTGTTTAACATGAATTTTTTAGTTCAGCCCACACAGACCAGTGTTGTTATACACAGAGCAATCTAGTGTATAAATGTAAGCTTGATCTTTCTACTATTTCATTAATTTTATAACAATGTTTTCTAACAGGGCAGTTCATGGTTTCTATTACCTGGATTAGCAGTAAGGGTTTGCTGGTTTCTTTTCCTTTTCTGACTATGTTCACATAGACCTTCTCATTCAGCTACCCACAGGCTGAGCGGGCAAACTACTTGTTTTGTCTCAGGCTAAAGAAAATTTAAAGATCTTCTGGCAGTACTGATGACAATCGTGTAAGAGGTTAACTGTAGAAGTTGTAAGTGTAAGAAAGAATTTTCATTAATCTATATCAATGAAAGTCATCAGTCTTTGTATGGAGAGGGTTTGGTCTTACTATTTAAGAGTTTTGCCTTAGCTCTCTGGTAAAAAGGATAGCTTTGGACTAAAGAAGTGCATCAGCACCATGAAACAGAAGAATCATAGTAATCCTTCCAGTTCTTCTGTGGATATGGAATACAACCAAGTAGTTAACACTTAAAGGGCCCATCTATGCCATGACTGCTATGCCGCTGATAAAAATAGGTCCACAGTCCAGTCTGTGGCATGTGTGGAATCATTGCTATCATCTGAATAACATAAAAATTGAGGCATGAGTCTTTATTTGGACTTGGAAGAAAGTGGCTGTGGGGAATAAGCTAAAACTTTTGAATCTTTCACTACTCAACCCTCATGTTAAGCTAACACTAAAATAACCCCAAAGCATGCTTGTGTCCTGGGTTTTCTACAGCTTACTACATCAGTTTAAGGTAAAATCAGCAGTAAGTACTATCTCTCTGCTCTTATTGTAAGTATTGCCAAGAATGTGACCAAAAAGGCAATCTGCCCTGTAGTCTTTATCCATGTATTAGAAAAACACCTTGCTTGGAAAACATGTAGATATAACAAAAATATTTGTCTATGTATGTCTGACATGCTATTGTGGCCTCAGTTATAAATGGCTTCCTTTACACCAGCATTTTTCTTTAGAGCTGTACTTACATAAATCTGCTATAAAAGCATTCATTGTTTTAGAGTGGCAGTATATAGAAGTCTATAGTTTAATAATCTTTATATGTGATTGATTGAAGGCTGAGGTTTGTAGAGTAAAGGGTATCTAAGGTGAACTCGTTTCTGTCCCATTCTCTGTGTGTATATATCAAATAGTGTATTGAAATTGCTGTGTTACTATGTAAATCGCATGAATGCTTCTCACACTGCATAAAATTCCCTGCAAACCAAGAATGATGAAAGGTTTCATTTCAGAGGTTTTAACATGAGTATTCTTTCCAGTTCTGCATCTTTTCTGGGGAAAGAGAATTTACAGAGTTTTTAATGCATATGTTTCATCTCATTCGTCATGAAACTATATCTATCTGTAAAGGGAAAATCATCTATATACATGTATTTATGCATCTATTTGAGAGAAAGAAAGAATTTATTCTCGTATAGCCTTAGAA
Source organism: Pithys albifrons albifrons (assembly GCF_047495875.1). Taxonomy (NCBI): domain Eukaryota; kingdom Metazoa; phylum Chordata; class Aves; order Passeriformes; family Thamnophilidae; genus Pithys; species Pithys albifrons. Next base: position 27,768,058 of record NC_092459.1, read on the forward strand.
ATAAAATAAATTATTTTTGATGGTAATTGTAAATTGTTACTTATAATTGTACATGTGAAGGACATGGAACTTAATGAATCTCGCAAAAAAAAAAATGTGTCACATGGTCTGTTCTTGAAACAATTAACATAGCTTTCATGCACCTTATTATCAAGAGGTATCTTTCAGTTTGTGTTATATAATCTAGTCTCACTTTTACTCGTTATTTTCAATTAGCCATTCTTCATCCACATTGAATACTGAAATATATTTAATAGCCCTTAAGAGTTATGAAGGATACTATGCTTTCTACATAACTACAGAGGGAATGACAAATTTTGCATGCTTTAAGAGTACAAATACAGCTATTTGAATGCCCATATTTCATCTGGATGCTCCTATGAAGCATTTAAATATAGATGATTTCGAGTTAGTAGTAGGGCAATCCTTACTTTTTTTCATTGAACTGACACTTGAGAAGGCCCCTCAACCTTTGCTTCTCAGTAGCTCCAGATATGCCTTGGACATCTTTTTAGTTGCATAAGCTCATAGGCCAAATATCATCAGTTGTCATCTTCCATTTGCTAGTTTTATTAGGGTTTAGCAGGGCTGTTTGCAAAACTTGTTGAAGAATGAGCTCTCTTTCTGACCTATACACCAGCAAGTGACATTTCTCTGTATTTGCTTCTTAAAAGCTGACATTCCTATGTATCTGTTCAAAAAAGTGAAGAAAGGACTTTATGCAAGTAACATATTGTATATTAATAGTACAGTGTTTGATCTAAGTGTTCCATTAGATTTAATTTCCAAGTTTACAGTGTTCCACATTTTAGAATATTCTGCTTGTTTACCAAAACACTTTGGTTCTGACTTACACCCTTGCTTAATTTTCAACCATTTTTTTCAAAATATGAGTATTGTTTACATTGTTTATTGCATGGTATAAGTTTGTTAACCCATATTTTGAAATTATCCCTGTATTTGATATGAAAAATCCCTGAATTAGCAATAGATTATTTTCATGTTAATCAAGAATCTATGCTGTATTTTTTAATGTTCATTAACGGGGGAAAAAGATTTCTTAATAATATGGTCAGAAATTCGAAAAGGACTTAGATGTTATTGCTTTATAGAGTGTTGTGGATGGAAACAGCTTCGTAAGAGTTTAGTGTTTTTCTTCTGGTTATATTGTTCATATGAACTTTAACCATAAGCAACTGAATTGAAGTGAGATAAAATTTCTGTCTGCTTATATTCTTGGAAGTGCAGTATAATATCTGAAATATCACTTTTCCAGTTTAGATTTTGTAATTTGTTTTATTACTGCTTTTCATGTCCTAAAGACACAAAAAGAAATGTTCTGTTAATATTACTATTGCTGTCATGATAGTTTGTTCTGATTAATTTCAGTTTGATAGCATTTTGTAATGGATGATAAACTATGTTCTCTTGAAGGTGCTGTGTGTCCTTTAATGAAAACAATTGTTCGTCATCTCAAGCAAATCAACAGAGACAGTCGTGGTGTTTCAGGTAATGACTGAGCTAGGATGGACATGTCTGGTAGATGCCTGGTAGTGGATATAATCATAGTCTGATTGAAACTGGCTTTAAAATTGAAAGGACAGGACAGAATGCCACCCCAAGCTCCAAAAGCAGCTGCTGCTGTTGTGAGGAAGGAGGGACTAAAACCAGAATGTGTTATTCTTGGAAAGTATTCTTGGAAAGTTCAGCAGCCACACTGATTTCCATAATTTTTCCCAAATATCCTGTGTTCTTATTAGTTCAGGTGATAAAAGAAAATAACAAATACGTTTTTCAGGTTGCAAAGTCATCTATTGAGTGAATTTTGCATGAGTAGTTTTGATAAAATGAATACTGAATTTTTGTCTGACTTGAAGTATTGGTTTTCAAAATAGCTTGTATTCTAGAAAGTCACCAAGTACACTAAAAGCCAATATTTATGTTTGTTTTTTAAATCCCATTAAATTCTGTCATATTGTGTTGTATTTTACAGGATTTGATCTGACAGAAAGCTTTTCTTTGAGGCAAACATCTTGTGGAGGGGAAAAGATCTGTTTTAAACTGGGAAGTGCTCCTCTCGTCAGAGATACAAGGTAAGAAAGACACTACTTTCATCCTTAGTTTTTAGAACATAGAGCTCAGACTCAACGCTCCTAATTAAACAAATCACTGAGCAGTGTATCCGAGGAATGCCACAGAAAGCAGTAAATCTTGTTTTCAGGCATTTTCATCTGTAACAGGGTTTTTTCTGTGGGAAGCATTTTGATTTTGGTATGCTTTTCTTTTGAAATCTGGAAGTGTCTAGGTAGTAAGATAATTATGAATATTACTTTCTCAAATCATGATTCTGATACTGAAAACTCTACGGTTAATACATAAATATTTATTTAAGAAAAGGAAACAAATAACTTTAATGGTATGACAAGGAGTATTGTGCTAATCTTTCCTCAGTGTAGTTGGCTGTCCTCTCTCTCATTACTGTTGTCAGGTTTAAAAGATGAGAGAGTGTAACCATTTCTTGGCATGCTATTTCTTTTTCCTGGAATTGATCTCTTGCCTTTGAGCAGCACCAGAATGGCAGGTACTTGGTGTGGAGGAGAAAGTAGGCAGTATCCCATTCTGACACAGGGGGGGATGAAAGACAAAGATTGGATGAAAAATTAAAACAAAGGTGAAGGAGAGTAAGGCACAATGGGACTGGAAGGATTTAAGTTTGCCCAGGGACAAGGAAATGCCAAGAAGCAGTTGGGAATGTAGTTTCAAGTTCCCTGTTCTCAGTGGAGAGTGAGGGTCATCTCAGAGCTTCTTGGTTGAGATGTGCTCTGAGTCATGGGACTGTGGTTTCTGTACAGCGTGTTCCTGTGATGACGAGGGAAGCAAATGTATTCCCATGTCTTCAGGTTGGGTATTTTCTGTTGCAAGAGGTCTGGCTCCAGCTTGCCTAGTTAAGCAATACACCTGGCTCTCAGACTTCCCCTTTGCTTGGATCCTGGGCATAACAAAGGGCACTGTGGGTAGCATGAGGCCAGGGAGGAGGAGGAAGAGAGGAACTGGAAGCATCCAGACTCAAAACCAAGTGATCTTTGTGAGAGGAGCATGATTAAAGAAAGAGAGTCTAAATATTCTAAATTGCTATATAGCTTCTAAGTTTTCCCTGACTTATTAGATAGTGTAAGTGTTAAATGTTTGTGCTCCTGTAGTTTGGCAGAATTAGATTAATCATTTTCTTTTCTTAAATACCATGAACATTAGCTATTAAAGTAAAAATGACTAGATAAAATTACTGGACAGAGAGAGTGCTCTTCTTTTATTAGGACCTTTCCTGTATTACCCAGGTTGTCTTTAGTAGAGGAACAGAAGAAATTAGGTATCACCCATAAATGTCTTTACTGAAAACATTTTGAGAGTTTGTTAGTAAGAAAACTTTCTTTTGAAAGCTCATCATTAATTTTTCAGATTTTTACAGATTCTTTTTTTTGATAGATGAAAAGTTGAGGGAATCATGAGACTACAGAAGAGTAGAAAATCAAGGCAATAGCAAAAACTGTGGAGCTTTTTTCCATTAGGAATAAGAAGCTAAGTAGTGCTAAGAAATGCATATTGCAAACTGACTTTCTTTTGAAACAATATGAAAACCAGTGGCTAAAATGGAGTAGACAAGAGCTATAAATTGCAAAAGGGTGAACTATTTAAAATTCATATTACTTTGAGGTAAAATTAATTATTTGAAGTACTGATTTCTAAAAATTTCTAAGAGATTTTGGAAGTGATCTGAGAGGTGATGTTGAGGTTAAAAAATGTAAAACTTTTTTTCCAGTTTTTATTACTAGGCCTGAGTACTAATGTCTGTGTTTTTACTTTCTTTTTCTAAAACCAGATTATTAGTGAAGGTAATGAAAATGGGGAATTCAAATTATGGATAATAGTTGTGACTTAAAGTGTTAACTCTCAGCAAAGTTAATACTTTATTAAGTATTAATACTTGAGAAAGTTGCAGTATTTTTTTTTTCTTTAACTTCATGGAGCAGGAGGAAAATCTAACATCTGTTTTCCTGTTTTATCTCTTCAGCTTTTTGAAAGGAGAAAAAAGGTGCTAGTTTTTCTTCATTATTGGTTTAACTTGGGCAGGGATTAAATATTTTCAGTGAAGAGTGAACATGGAAGGCAGGTAGTTTGCCTATAACAGTTGTGGTTCTCCAGTTCCTTTTCCTCATTGTTCTTTTCTTTTGTGTATCCTCATAAAAGAAAAACTAAAGAGAAGATCTTCCCAGTTTCCTCTAAAAATATACATATCTAATGAATAAGAAGTTGAGCTGAATGAAGAAACAGATGATTATAAGTAAAAAAAAGCATATCAGTGCTAATGTAGGAATATAGTTAGGCTTAAAATTAATATCACATCATCGATGATAATAAGGAACAAAATAAGATTTTCAGTCAGCATGCCATGGAATTAAGTGGTACCTCTTACATACATCTTCCTGAACAACAAAAGCATTAAAAGTATTTTCAATAACATTCAAGCATTGCAGGATTTCCATTAAGTCCTAGTTCTCCATGGCAGTAGTCTCACTTATGCTTTTTTTAACCTTTCTTCACAGAAATGCATGTCATTAAAAAAGTAAATTCTTTTCTTAATTCAGTTTGTTGAATATATAATGACTTTCAGTTGTTGAAATTACATTTCGGACAATTGTTTTTAAAATTTTTGCCTGAAGTGTGGGTTTTTTTTAAATCTTCTGAACTTTTGTGATGATCTTTAAAAAATAAGGGCAGGGGACAGTCAGGAGCATGAAGTCAGGTTTTGACATGGTAGGGTTATGATGAAGGATACCAGGAACTTGGATGTCTGTCATCATAACCTTATAATTTACTTTGTCTCAGTTACCCATGTAGAATATCTTTTAATTAATAATTTTTTAAAGAAATCTACTGCTCTTACATTATGTCAGGTTGTGTGGCTCCAGACCCCTTGTGTTGTTAGATACACAGAGGTTTTCAGGATCGTTGTGCCTCAGAAAATATTTTAGTAGACGTGGTGTGCAGTGAGCAGCAGAACAGTGTTTGTTATCCATCCTGCAGGAAATTGAGAGTATCTGATTAAGCTGACTAGCAAGTATCAAGTAACTTGGCACATCTCCTCTTGCATTTCATTCGTTCAGTCGTAGTGTGGGTAATAGAAAGCTATGCTGTGCCATTTTTCTTCTGTGATGCCATTTTGGTTTTTTCAATGGACCTGGAGTAGTGTTTCCTCTATTTATATGTTGTAAATAATTTACAATGCACTGTCAGCTTGGGAAATCGATTACGTTTATTTATGTTGGATTTAGCTATAAGTCTTCATCTCTATCTGTGATGGAGTTCTGTACAAATTTTGTCTTGTGATAGGAGATAGGTAGCTTTTCTTATGCTCTGTGTGACTGTTAAATATTACTGTAATTCCACTAATATTTTCTGCATTAAAGAGTGATTTTAAAAGTAAAATACTGTGAGTTCCTTATTGCAGTTCTTATGTGTATTTTAATAGAAGTTATCCCTGAGGAAAGTAGTATTACTGAATTTTTGAATCATAAAGAAATTCATAGGAACATACTGTTATGCAGACACTAATTATATAGTCATAATCACAGCACAGAATCATAGAATAATAGTAATTGTGTAATGTTTTACTTTTATTTCAACAAATACTTTATAGAGTCTTTCTTTTTTTCCATAGTTTAACATGTACTGCTTATGTAGTGTGTTACAGTGTGGCATAGATCTTCCTGTCAAAAGCAGTACAGGGCTCTGTGCTGTTAGCAGCTGCTTTAGGGCTGCCAGCAGTATTCACTGCTTCTGGACATGAGGCCTTTTAGGCTCATCTTTGTTCTTCGGATGCCTTAGAGTAAATAGCACCATGATGAATTAATTTCACTGCCTTTCTCTAGAGATGCATCAGATGTCAGTTGTTCCCTGTTCTCACTTTTCTGGGTTGCTGGTGGGCCATCTTTTTCCTCCTCTGAAAGCGCCAGTAAAGGAGATAGTAAGTTGATTTCAGCTGAGTTTCAGAATGTTTTTGAAATGGATGTTGATGATTAGCAAATCTTCATGGCACTGTCACAGCTTTCTTATTTTGTAGTTTGTTTGGCTTGACAAACCATATTAATTTACCGAGGAGATTATCATAGCTGGCTGTTAAATGATCTGAGTTACAGCAGTTGGGATTACTGTCACGACTCTTTTAGGAATTCTTCCCATTTCATTGTAAGATACTACAAAAGAGCTTGGATTTTGACTGTATTTGGACTACTAAGCTCCACGAGCAATGTTGTCACTCACTGCTGCCAGGAGAGCTGTGGCTTGGCCCATATTTCAGAGAAAGTATTTCACCTCTTTATGATGTCTAGTTACTGGAGGCAGAAATACTGTTCCCAGTTGTCTAGTAAAGTCCACGCTGGAGGATTCTTTCTGCTAAGAACAGAGATGGATGATGAAAGAGTATTTATGGGAGGGGTTTCTGTTTGTTTTTAATGCTAACCATTTTAATCGCAAAAGAAATGTGGAGGGAATTCCATTTTGTAGTGCACAGCTGGCATCAAGTGAGGCAGTTTCTGTGCTCTCTGTTAGAAGCTCACTGTTATAGTCAGCAATTTGCTTTCCCAAAGACGACTATCTCTAGTGGTTTTGCAACCATTTGCTTTGCTGTATGTTCTCTGGTTATATCTGCTGAGATATCCCTCTTTACCAAACTAAAAAATTCAAGTTGCTTTCATGTGACTTCAGTTGTCAATGATGGTTCTCATGGAAACTATTTTTTATTATTTTTGCACATCGCATGTGTTTTGGGGAGTGGAGTCAGGTTTAACAGTCTTATTGAAAAATATTATATAAGATGTATTTTTACACCTAATTCTTAACTATAGTATAGAATAGGTACATGTGAAAATCACCAATTTCCAAAAGATTTCATCAAAAACTTTTAAAAAATTGACTGAAAATGGCAATGAGGTATTACCCCTCTTTGGAGGCAGTAGTTACAGTTATTCAAACCAACTTTTATCTGTGCTTACACAAGTTCTGCTAGCCTTTGGTCTGTTAAAATATTGGATGGTTATGTAAGAAACCACCTCTCCTCTACTGTATTATGTATTTATTTGAGGTCATTTGAGCAGCTGGAGTCAACAATGCTAAGACTGAAATGTCTGGTATTTTTGTTGCAGAGTATTTTCAAGAAAAGGGCCTTGCCATTGGAATTTGTTTCCTGAGTGTGGGAGCCTGAATTTAGTACAAACCCTGATGCTTTTTTCAGGTCTTTCATAGAACTGAGCCAGAAGCTGCAATGATTCAGTCTTTCCCCCCCCCCGCCCCTTACACCGCCCCCCAAGTTCTGGTTGAAAGGTACTGATATAGTGAACTTTTTGTTAATTTCCAGAAACTTGAAAAATTACTGCGTTTTGTAAATTAAAAAGAAAGAAAATACAGTGATAACAGTTGAAAGAATAAATTGGTGCTGTACCTACCATTTAAATACCAATTATTTAGTTTCATAACTAAGGAGAAAACTGTGGTCCCTTACCATGAAAAATGACAGAACAATCCTTCTTTTAACGAATCAACACATGAATGTCTTTCTGGATATATGGGGTTGTTTCTACCTGACAATTTAAAAGAAATGCACCAAGATATTTTCATAAAATGAAAAATTCAGGTATCCATGGATTTTAATTTCTATATTGAGCTTGAATCATCCTATAATTTAATATGCAATTTACTGTCCAGAAAGAATTGGGAAAGCAAAGGTAAGAGAAAGGTGACAAAGGGGAAGGGTACATATGAAAACATATAGTACTTACATTAAAAGCAGCCTGTGAGCGAACAGAAAGTTAGAAAGTCTATTTTAATGATGCCTCTGTCTGTAACAAATTGGAATTCTTTCATCTGTAGCATGTTCTCCCAACAGTGGAGTGATTAGTGGGGCAGTGTTGTACCATTTGAATTGGTAAGACAATGTTGGATGAAGCAGACTGTTTCTTTTCCTCTTTTCCCCAGTCATGATGTTCTTGCTGTAAAAGCACTTGCAGACAAAGGGAAGAGGCTTTGAGGAGATAAGTATTTTAAGGGCACTGGTCCACAATGACAGTGTGCAGGGAGCCAGCACTGTTTGTGTGGATCCCCATGTGCCTCGGGATGAAACTTAGGGCAGGCAATAAGCAAATCAGAGAAGCACTGGATGAACAAATCGTAAAGGCTGTTACTTTTCTTACATAAAAAGCTTTCCTTAATTTAGAAAGCATGTGTTATTTTTGTCCTTCTGTCTTTGTTTTAAAGGAAACTCTGTCCAGTCAAAATTATTATTTGGAAGAAAATAAAATTACTTTCTCCCCATCAGCATCAACCTCCCTGGTCAGTGAGTCCGGTGGCTGATCCCTGTGACTCTGTGATCTCCAGCAATCATGGCTGGGAAGGAAAAAGAAAGCACCGCCAGGGCTGGGCCCAGCCTGCCCTGAGCTTGGACAAACTGAAATAGAACCTTCAGTTTTTAATAGTTTAACCTAACCTGTGGAAAATACTTCCAGTGTTCTGATTAAAACAAGGTCATCTGTAATATCTGGTCAATTTCACTTTTGCAATACATTCCTGTAGGGAATTTTTTTCTGATTTCATCTGATATGGATGTCAAAACTATTTTTCATTTTTCTTATTGGATAAGGTAACAAAACCTATAACATATGCTGTTATAGCTGAATGTGCTAGGCAAAGTTATTGTGTTAGTAGATTTCTAAATTCAGCAGAAGCAATTTACCTGGATGCTTCTCAGCGACCCTTGTTCAAAAAAATTGGACACAAATTCTGCTATGGGTTGTTCAACTTACTAGCATGTTAGCTGAAGAGAGAGCATTAAGTGATGCCAGCCTGTAGGAACCTTTCAGTAAAGTCTGAATCTCTTACTTGCTGATAAACATGCTGACTTTTTAAATCTTTGCAATGTTGCTTATGTTTTTCTTAAAACTTCTTTTGAAGCAAAAGTCTCTCAAAAGTGAGTACAAGGAGGATGCAGATCTGAGTCTGCACGAGATCTGTGTTTGATGGTCTTAGAACAAAAGTACAGTTGCAAAATCAGTACAGTTGAAGTTTCTTGCAAAACCAGAATAGCTATTGGTAAATGCAGACATGCTATATGCAACCAGAATTCAGTGATATGTACTGGGCAAAATGCATGCAGCTGAGGATAGACTGTAGCCCCATTATGTTTTAGTATAGAGTTAGAGACTGAAGGATCATTTATCTGTTTTGCTGATTGAGCTGGGAAGGACTCAAGTGTCTTTATAAAATGCATATAATTTCTCTAGCTGAAGAAATGGTGCCATGTGCTTCAAAAGTCATTTATCAGCAGACTGGAAAAAAAACCCGCAAACAATCCTGTAATAAATCATATATTTCTTTTTCTGACTTTTCTGATTTAACACTCTGTGAAATCTAGTTTGCTTTAGCTATGCAATCAGACATTTCTCCTCTTGACTGAAGTTGTACCTACAAAAAGATGTTTGTGCTGATACATCTGTGTTTATACTGGGACTTTGTTGTTTAAACATGTCATAGAGATATTATGACCTTCCCCCACCTTGCCTCTAAATTTTTTGTGTTTTATATCTAAAATTAGTTCATGAGCTGTCACAGTGAAACTGTCTGGTGGTTTTTTTCATTACACTGATTTTCATTTATTTTCAGTTAGGACTGAAAGATTTTTGGCCTCTAGCATTTCCATATGGTTAGTTCTTTGCAGTTCTTATCATGCCATGAAATATTCTTTATTTATGGCAATAAATTGATGAATTTTTAAAAATGCTTCATTAATTCTGCTTCAACAGTACAGTCCATGCTCTGAGTTGTTCACTTGGAGGTCTGTGTATCAACTTGAGTTCAGCCATAAGTGTACAGAGTTTGCTGATTGTAGTCTTGTCTGTCTCAAGCGAATAATTGTCTTGCCTCAAACTCATTTAAAAACTTGGAATGATCAAATGAACTTCAAATTGTAGAATGATCTGCAATCTATAGAAACAAGTCTTGCAGAGATATTGGTGTATTAACAGAACCATGTGCAAGAGATCATGTTATTTTTGGATTTAGTCAGTGTGACTAGTTGCAGTATCTCGGAATTCTAGTTTGAAATAAGGAATCCTAAAAATAGTCTGGGATTGGGCATGACAATACAGGCCTTGAGTAACTCATTGATTGTTCCTAATATGGCACTATGCATTTAATTTTCTTGTGAAAATGACTATATATTTTAGGGATTAGACTGCAAATTATTGATACACCTTTAGTAGCAATTTTAATGTTAAAGTCCCTGAAAAGCTTCAATTTACCTCTTTTACTCAATTTTCTTTGTGAACTCTGCTGAGAGTTCCACTTAGATTAGATATTAGGAAAAAAATCACTAAAATGTTTGTGAAGGATTGGAACAGGCTGTCCAGAGATGTGTTAGAATCACCATCCCCGAAAGCTTTAAAAAACCTATGAATATGGCACCTGAGGATGTGGTTTATTGGTGAACATGGTGGTGGTGCGAGGTTGATGGTGGAACTTGACTAGTTTAAAGGTCTCTTCCAATCTTTGTGATTCTTTGAAAGTTCAGTCAGAATGGGCATGCTCATCATCTGCAGTGAACAGCATTGATTTACTCAAGTACTTTTGAATGCGTACTTTACTTTGGACCACTCCCAAGAAGTAACAGTAGTGACAGTGTCATCAAGGTGCTGTGACTCCACAAACAGTTTTTTTTCCTGTCTTACTGGATCTGTCTCTTGAGTGAGTGGTTCAGAATTCTAGATGACTGCCAATTTAAATTAATCTATGAAACTAAATGAAATGTATAATAGTATTCAGCAGGAGTGTATACAGTAACAGGAACTGATTGCTGAGACTTGAGGGGAAGAAATGCCCTTCAAGGTCCAATTCTTGCACTCAAGATCCTTCATGGTGGATGCACTTTGAAGGACAGCACATGCAACTTCAGCATTAATTTATTGCTCTTGTTCAGGATTGACATCTAGCAGCAGTTTGTACAGAATTAGTAGATAATGCTCACTCATTTTATAGATAAAGGTGGTATTTGGATACAAGAAGTTTTGGGAATTTAATCTTCTATTGCAGTAATTTGGGTTTTTAAAAATGCCTTCTGTGAAATTACGTGACTGAGAATTGAGAATGTTTAACGTGATGTTACATTCCTATATGAACTGTGGAAAATATGTGATAAGGACCGTAGCTCATAAGAATAATCATATGGACAGAGGCACTGGGTGAAAATGTACTACAACAGGACCAAACATAAAAGATAATTTGAAGCAGTAGTTTTGTAATGAAACTGTATATGATGACTTGAATGTCTGAAAAGGAAATGTCATCACATATCTGTGTTAACTCAAAAAGGAACACAGACTTTGAAATAATTTCATATTTTGATAGGTTACTTTCTTTTCCCCAGGACTTTCTTTAAAATTAGAAAGTGATAAATAGTTGTATTACTGTTAATATGTGGAGACAGATATGCTATGCTACCAGGAAATTACATAAGCTTAAGAATGTGAAAGTGTTAAGAGCAATAAAAAACACTTTGTGATTCAAGATAGCTGATATGATTTCATGGAAAGGAAAGTCATGACTCATTAACCAATTAGAGTTCTTGAAAGATCAAAGAATCATAACATAGCCTTGCTTCTTTTTTGTCCTTAAAAATAAGTTAGCACTAAAATGAATTCATAAGTGTGCTGAAAAGTACATTTTTTTTACAACACCCTAACTTTTGTAATCACAATGAAATGTTATGTCTTTAAACAGCTCATGTGGGATTGATTTCATTCTCATACACAAGCAAAAGTGTACTTCTATCCAACTGGCTCTCGATGATCCTGCCTGACCTGGGGTATAGGATAGCATGACCTCCAGAGGTTCCTTCCACCCTCAACCTTTCTGGGATTCTATGATTCTATTATAGACTGTACAGTTAGCAGATTTTCTTTCTTAAGAATAAAGTGTCCCATAATATTGGGTAACAACATAGTGTCAACCATGTAATTTATCAGGTTAGAGCCAATTCATCAAAATGCTGATTTTGTTGTAGGATGATGAGGGAAACAAGTATTTCCTTTCTAAAGCTTCCAAAATACTTTTTTTAAAATGTCATTGCATGCCTAAATGCTACAATTTCATATAATGCAAAATATTGGTGATAATAGTGATATTTTCTTCACTGTCATGACTTTCCCAAATTTTGTCTACTAGTCTAACATATGCAGTAAAAAATATGATGTTCTTAGAACTTCCATCAGCAGTATCAGTCTCAGTCTTACTATTGAAATAAATGATAATTTCTCTTTTTAATTCTGTTACTTTTGCATGGGAGTTACATGGATGACTTAACCTCAAATTACATTATAATTGATGCACTGGTTTAATGCAAAGTTTTTCTATGTGGAGCCATCACTGTTTTGAGGAAAATTCATGCATTTCGAGCATATCAAACTTCCTAGTTTGGATATAAGGCATCAAGCCTGTTGTCCCTAGTCTGAGAAGGACTCCCAGTCATACTTAGTGTTCTTTCAGGTTGGGTTTGGTGTGTTCTTTTGATGTGAAGCTTGGGGGAAATCTAGGTAAAATGTTCCCTGACTTATCCAAAGCTATCGCTGTTTGAAATCTCCTTTCAACACTACTGTCTTGGCCTTAATGCAGGACTCCAACTCTTTACAGCTTTGTTTGTTTCTCTTCTAGCAATTTAAAGGGAATACCTGTGTGTTTCCCACCTGGGTCTAATAGTAACAGGGTTAGCAAGTCTCAGGTCTTTGGCCTATCCTGTTAAATATAATTATGACTCAGCAGGTAGCACTGAAATGTTAGTATTTTTGAACTTGGTTTATTTTTAACCTCATTTAATCTGTAACTCACCAAAAAATCTCATTATTACAGAAATTGTGCACATTGCAGGCTAAGCTGTATGTAGTCTCTCTTTTTTTTTTTAACCTGAATTTAATTCAACAATTCATTTCTTACTCTGGAGACTTCAGAAAAGTGATCACTTCCACTTTCTGAATATGTTATTAAGTCTTCCAATGTGATGCAAATGAGCTTTTTGATCTTTCATTTTCCATATTCATCCACTTAAAATCTGTGAATGTTAACAGTTTTTACAAACTGCAAAGGAGTACATTATTTATCTAATTATCCTCCTAACTGTAAGAAGAACACCAGGTTTAAATATTCATAGACTAGTCATGCTGTGTGTAGGGGGTGTTAAAGCAAAAGCATGTTCTCTCTCTAACTTCACTCTTGCAGCTGACAGAGCTACTTATTGCAGGTCAGACCCTGGTATCTGGTATCATTAACCTTCTTTCCTACTCTGGTCTCTTCTGTTGGTAACTTAATCTTTACCACTTACACTTTCTTTTTTTGTGAAATAACTGGAATCAAGATGGGTGGATCTGTCCATCTGTAAGAGCGTTGTACGCTGTAGTGCCTTTGGTTTTTCCTGTCCTTTTTTACTCAAGCACCTCTTAACATGGCCTCCTTGTGACTTTAGCCTGGAATGAATTTATTTATAGGCAGTCCTGTGTGCTGAAGAGGAGGAGGCTAGTTATCCAGGCAATTATTTGAGGTTAGGAAAAAAAAGCATCCCTCACTTTGGTTCAGTTGCACTCCATACAACAGTCCTTTCCCCCTTTCCACTGGCAGCCACGCTATTATGTTCACTGGGAGCGTTCGGTATTTTCATTAGAGAGATGCTGGCCTGTGAGATAGTTTGCCCTATACCATCAGCCAAGGTTGTCTAGGGCCTGGCAGAATGAACCCAGGAAGGAAAGGGAGAGACTGTTCCAAATGTAATCAGCAGTTCACTTTACTAGTACTTGTTCCATTGATTCAGTGTAAAAAGCTACCACAAGTTTCGAATGGTGATGAGGGGAGACTAAACAGGAAGAAATGGAGTGTTCTATGGAAACAAGGTTTTTAGGTTGGGTAGCATGATGTCATGCACAAATACACGAGGTAGCTCCCAAAACACCAGCGTGAGAAGTAGGAGGGTGTGAGTCTCTCAGCATGCAGCTCTGCTGGAGCTGACTGGCCTTCCTGTGTCCCAGCTAAAAGAGACTGTTCTGTTTCTGCAGCCAGCTGGAGTCTCTAGGTACCTGTACAAATGTCTAAAGAGAAATGGATACTAAGCTTTCTTGCTCATTTAGGGAAGATTAAATGGATATATAGGCCGAGTAATTCCTGATGTCCTCTCTCCTTTCCAAAGTATGAAGTATGTTTTGTCTGTCTTCAGACTGAATGATCATGGCTTTCAATAAACAAATTGTTTATTGTAGTCAGCATTTTCTTTGCTTTTCCAGACAACAGCAACCACTGAGATATACAATTAATTAGTAGTGTACCATAGGTCTTGCTTCAGGGTAGGAAGCATGTAAAAGTACTTGAAGAGCAATTTCCACTGCCAGTTGGCTGTCAGAGGTTACCATATTAGTTTTTTCATTAACATCTTCAGGAGGTTTCTTGATCAGCTGAATAACTTAATTCCACTGTAGATAATCGAGTTTAGCAGAAGAACTTAATACCTTATTGACTTCAGAGTCTGTGAGATAACAGACTAATAACTAGACCCGTTTGTCTTTGTTCCATTTCTGGGAGCTAGCTAGAAGGACCACATGAGTTATAAAACAGCTCATAAAATGTCTGAATAAAAATGTGAGTAGATGTTGAAAGAAATACCTAAAATTTCTTTAGAAGTATTTAAGTTCTCTTAATCATTGCCATTTATGCAAACATACCACAATTGGATTTTAGGATGTTTAGAACAGCAAAGTGGCATTTTTACATAATCTCTCAAGACCAAAGAGCATGATGCAATTCTTGAATGATCTTAAGAAAACTTAAGTCTCTGCCATTCTTTTAAGCACATCTTAGTTTTAAATTTTGAACCAAGACTTTATTTTAGGAGACAATCACAAACCCACTGAAGAAAAGGATGGATCATCACGCTTCTCAATATTCTGCCACTAATTTTCAAAAAGAAAGTTTGATTGGGTTTTTTGTGGTTTGCGTGTGAGAAATATGGCAGACCCTGAGTAAGTTTCTTTATGGAGGCAATTGATTTACTAATGTGGTTCTGAGTAAAAAAAAGCATTGAAAGTTTTTGGCGTGTTCATGCTGGACAGTAAGACCATGTTTGCATGTGTGCAGGGTGGTTTCAGTCCTTACAGTGAATCACAGAAGTAGAAACCTGTTAGAAAAATGGGGATGGTGAGGGGTGCCCATTTGTCTGAAATTCTACATGTTGGTATGGAAGGGAATGTAGAATGAGATATATATCTTCGAAGCACATGATTCCTGGCAGGAGATGATGAGAGTTCAAAAGAGATGGCTTGCTTTGGAGTTACTTTTATATTTTCATTGTAGATGGATGCTGGTACTGGAAGGCGCTACTGCTAACTGGTGGGTTTTGATTTTGATAATGATCATGATTTTGATACATGAGGAGATGTAGCCTCCATGGAACATGGAGAAATGCTCAATTAAAGGGCACATTTTATAAGAAACATCACTGTATTTACAGAACTGTAAAACAAGTGGTCTGAATGTGATCTTTTGGTATTGTAATGTTCATATGAGGAGGACCAGATGGAGTTGAAGGTATCAATTACTGATTCATCAGTATCTGCTAGAGGTGTTACCTGACTGCCACGGTTACGAAAAATACACATTAGAAGCAGCAGACTGGGACAACAGAGACTGGTTTTGGTCACTTTGTGCCAGTAGCATTGGAAGTCTCTGCATGGTTCCTAGTCAATAAGTAATATCAACACATGGCACCCATTTTCTAAACCCATATTGACATATTTTATGTTTTAAAATATATTTGTTATTAAAAAGAGACAAACGGTGAATGACTGTGTTCCTAAATGACACACTTGTGGGTTTGGCAGCCTTTGGTCTGCTGGGGTTATTTTTATTTTTCAGATAGTAAAGTTCATTGGTTGCTCTGAGACCTGTTTGATTCATAAAATAAATATATCCAAGCTGAGCAAGGCAAGTGTGTATCTCTGTTAAAAGTACTGAAAGCTGCCTTCCAGAAGATGAGTCCAAATTTCTTAACAGTGACCCTTCTCAAAATTTCATCAAAATTTAGCAGAGTTCTTTGCATTTCCACTGTTCATTATTATATATAACTCCTTTTAATTCTATTGTTCGTAGTGCTGATGACTCTTTTGTGGGTTTTTTTTTTCCAGAAAAGTTAAAATGCACAGAAATTGGCTAAAATTGGAAAGCAGACAGTTTAATATCAACGAAAGAGTGCCCTTTGACTTCATTAGGGGTAGGAATTCACCAGTAATTCCTGTAAATAAGAAAACAGAATACTGCTGGATACACTGGTATAAAGGTACTTTGCACAGGCATAAGTTTTGGTATTTCCATTCCTCTTTCAAACCAATCTTTTTTTTGAATGCCCTTTAATTTTTTATAGCAATAACATTGACTTTCACCCTCCAAAAATTCCTGGACAACCTGTATATTGTAAGTTTGAGCCAATCTATACTCTTTCAGTAAATGAAAGCAGAGGCATGCTGAATTACATGAAATCCCTCTTCTCAATGTTAAAATAATCTGGAGCTTTGCTTTCAGCAGTACATTTCATGAGTGGGTTGAGCTCTCTGTAAGTAATTAATAACTCTTAAGCTGTCTGAATAGTTTCCCTTGAGTTGCATCATATAATGTGTCGTATGAAAACAACTTGAGGTCTAATGTAACATGAAACTGTATAGTGCATCTTAATGTGATTTGAGGAAGATGGATGGGAAGGAAATTATTTCTTATTCTGACAGAACAGACAGCTGTTCTTAACTTTTATTTGAAAAGAATTTGAAATAGGCATTCTGACTGTGGATTGGTAAATTGTTCTAGTTAGTTATTTCCCTTTCTCATGTTGTATCAGTTAAATTAGGTAAAAACTAAGAATCAAAAATACAGTAACTTGATGTAGAAATATTTAGAATATTGTGGAGATTTTTATATTTGGTTACTTGAGTTTTACTTTTTTTGTTCTAAGTAGATCTGAGTTTGAATCCCTTTGCAAACACAGAAAGGTTAACATTTCTGTGTCTCTAACAATGCAGTACTAAATAAATCATTAACCAACACAGGAAAGTTGTTTAAACTAACTCCTTGAGTTCTGGTCACCAAATTATTATAACATTGTCATATTACAAGTGACATACACCAGGTAATGGTATATGTCAGCTGGAGAAGATATGTCTTGCCATAAACTCTAAACATCTCTCATTTCACTCTCAGGAAATGTAAGTTGGCTCATATTTCTCTTCTTGGAAGATATACAGCAAGTTGGAGGCTTCATTGATACTTGTAAATACGGAAGTTTATCATATACTGTAGTGTATTCTCATTCAATATGGAACAATTAGAGTTCATAAGATTTAAAAATAGATACTGCTTTCCCATTAGTGCTTTTTTTAAAAATAAAAACAAAAGGTAAATAAAGGATTGCCTTACTAAATTTGATATGGGTAACTCAATGCTGCTTTACAAAGATAGAACTAAAACTGTTTATAGCACAGTGAATACATAGTTAATTCATTCATAATTACTTCTTTTAGTATGGTAGCACTAGCATTTCCAGCTGGTACCTGCATTTCAGAAATTTTCTAAACTTTTGAAGAAAAAAAAACAAATAATCAAATATTTTGCCCAAAATCATTCTATATTTGATCATTATAAACAGTGGGAAATGTGCACAAATACAGTGGTGAAGTTCATGCAAAATTCCTGTAACTGCTCTTCCAGTAACCTCATAATGTACACCTGTTTTTAGGAAAAATTATGGTTACATTTAATCTGGTAAAAAAGAGGAGAACGCAGCAAAATCCTTTGCAACTTTGAGTATATGCTTTAATAGAGTGGTACACAGTTGCTGCAGGAACCTCAGTGTGTATTTATTACCATTCTGGCTGCATCTGCCTCATGTTTCAACCAGGGAAACATTAAGAAATACCTGAATGTATGGATTTCTAATGTCTATATGTACGATCTAAATCCTTGCATTGCTGGGGATTGTCCTGGTTATCAGTGGTCTCCTCAATTTGCCAGATGGGACCTCTGTAATTTATAGTACACCTCAACCCAGCTGGCTGGGGTGGTGTACATTCAAACCTCTGTATTCAGTTCATGTGCTTTAATTCCTTCTATTGTTTTCAGCAGTTTCCACCAAGGGTGTGCTTTGCTTTGAGAACACAGTACTCCATTCATCAACCTCAATTTTTTTATTATATACTACTAACAATATGGACAGAGGGGAAAAAAAAAATCTGTGAAATTCCACCTAAGGTATAATTGCCCACTCTCAAGCCCCACCTAACCTTTATTGGCACCTAAAATGAATAATTTTGGACAATTGATTTCCCTCGGTCTCTTGGCATAAGTTCTAGGGAAGCTTAGAAGCACCATGGCTTAAGCAGACAGGCATGTAACTCCCACCCAAGTTTCATTGCGAGTTAAAGATGTGTGTAGAGATGCCGGAATGTTGTCCATGTCCCCAGAGGTGCCTAAGCCATTGACTGTGCTTGAATCACACATAGTAAGCTTGGACAGCATTGAATCCAAAACAAAACACAGCAGTCATGAGCATTTTGAGTGTAGAAGAGGAAGAGAGAATCTTATTAATAGCCTTAAAGGTCTGAGCAGTCATCGTGGAGGATGTCTGGTTTGTATTGTCCTAATCTAAGGAAACTTAACAAGAACTGAGAATTTGACTGTTGTGCTGCTGAAAAGGGTATTTCCTTTCCATGAAAATCCAAGTTGTGTTTTTGCTCCCCAGTCTGATTACATAATTTAGTTCAGATACTGTTGTCCAAAAAAGTCAAAAAGGAATCTGGTTGAGAGATCAGATGCCAAGGATACCCTAATCTGTTTTTCTGTGTTAATTTTTAAGTTCTTGCTTCTTGTCTTTATAGATGAATTTGCACACTTAGTAGTTGCTACCCATAACTCTGTAACATTAGAACTTGCTTAAGACCTGAAATCTCTCCTACATGTTTTGGTATAGACACCGTGATGTGCTACCCAAAGTTCAAGTTCTCTGTTTCTACTGTGTGTACATCTCCAGACTTTGAAATGAGATTGGTATAGGTTTCCTTCACCCTTTTTCTTTCTCCTTTTTGCTGTTGTTCTTTACCTGTGCCACATAGAAAGGGTAGATACGCTGGGATAGAGTACATGTTGAGCTGTAGACATGTGGACCAACTCCCTTTTGTATTTTTATTAACATTTAATGCTATTTCATTTTTGTTTTCACCCTACGTATAACATCTCATTAGTTTTCTGAGGTTTTAAGTGTTGGTAGATGTGATCAGGCAAAACAGTATATTAAATATTCAAAGAACTTCTGAATTTCCATTTCAGTATTCTATAAAATTTTGTCTTGGTTTTTCTCATGTTCCAATAAGAGGTTTTATGTTCATGCTTCTGTTTTTTTTTATTTATTTTTCCCATCAAATATCATCATGCATTTGTTGCCTATTTTTTGAGAAACTTTTAACTGAGCTTTACGGAGTAGAAGATACCAAGGCAGTAGTACTTAAATATCACTAAAGTATCTCACTAATCATCTGTACCCAAATCTCTTCAATGCTTGACACATGCTTGTTTTATTCTATTATGTTCACTTGGACCTTTTAGGGAGCAAGAGCATAGGGGAAATTGTCTATGGTAGTAACATAGTGTGGTAGTTTTCTGAGTATTTCATCCCATCTCTTTGTTCCTTTTCATGCTCCCCATCTGGCTAGAAGGGAGAAGTGTTAGGTGTATTCTGTAAGGCATCCATTAATGACTTTTTGGTCATCAAGGAATGTTCATGTAGGTTATCAGTGATATCTCAAAATAAGGATATTGCTTCTGTTATGTCTCTGATATACAGCAGTTGTATATTAAATTGTATTTGTTGGCCAGACATTGGAACAGGTTTACCAGAGAGTTGTGTAATAATCTCCATTCTTGAGGCTTCCAAAACTCAGCTGTATGGGACATACAGTAGCCAGAAACTTTCCGGTTGGCCCTGCCTTAAGCAGAGGGTTTAGATCAATTGGCCTTCAGAGATACTTTCCTACCTAACTTATCTTGTGAATCTAACTGAATTTATCCTTAGTCCAATTCTACTGAAATCTTGCCTCTGTAGGTGACTTCACTGAATCAGTGTAATGCC
Source organism: Pithys albifrons albifrons (assembly GCF_047495875.1). Taxonomy (NCBI): domain Eukaryota; kingdom Metazoa; phylum Chordata; class Aves; order Passeriformes; family Thamnophilidae; genus Pithys; species Pithys albifrons. The sequence goes on from NC_092459.1 coordinate 27,788,297, forward strand.
CTTAGGAATTAATTTGATCTTGTCTGCTTTTCTCGTTTCTCCCAATACAGTTTTCTTTGTCATTTCAAAGGTAAGAGACATTAGAGTGAACTCCTGACCTTTTTCGTGATGCTGACCCATACCTTAACTCTTGTTTTGTTTCCCAAATAGACTGATAAACAGTTAAGAGAGGTAATTTTATATCATGTGTGCTCTGAACCAAACTTTTTTGAAAAAATTCTGAAACAAACACTATTTTAGGAGACTTAATACTGTCAGACATCTAGATTGCTCTGAAAGTGTTAGAAGGGCTTACAGTAAAAAGCAATGAAGTGGGGTGTGCATGAGTATGTAGAATATATTACTACCATGTCCAAAAAAATTACTTCCATTTGTTTTCCAGACTTACCATATCAATCATGGTTTCCCCTTCCTTTCATTTGATGAAGACTTCTGGTCATTTCTCTTCCTCAGTTGTCTGTCCTTTGCACATTAATGAGAATGCCCCTGTGTCTCACAATACGAAACTTAGCTTGGAGAGTTAATTAATTTTGGAGGGCTAATCAGATGCTCCTGTAGCCAGATATCCTGCCTAGTTTACAGCTGTAAGCCTGAGATGCTATCTTCTTAACTTGCCTGGGTGTAGTAAATCATGATCCCATGTCCAGATAGTTTATTGTTCTGCAGAGACACACTCGTGTATTACTGATGCCCAGTGCAGGTATTTTATTTATAAATTGTAAAACCTATTCTTTGTGCTATATTTAAAATACATAGCACAAAATCTAGATCTACGTCCTGCCAAGCCTATTGACTTTTGCCTTGCTTTTTGACATTCAAACTTCTATAGCTGCACAACATCATATGGGTCCAGTAACAATGTGGGAGAGCAGCCAATTTGGTTCTGGGATAAAACAGGAATCATCTGTGGGAAATAAGCCAAAGAAGTGTGATTCCCACATAAGGGACTTAAATAGGTGTTAGTCCATAAAGAAGCTCTTTAGCAGGATTTAGAGCAGGCTTCTCTGCACAGCAGGCATTTTTCCTGAGATCCTAAGTTAAGTATAACAATTTCCAGGAGGGTTGTGAGGATATTGTCTCATTGACTGTAGTGCTTTGCTCTTTCTTTCCCCCTGCCTTTGTTGTTGGTTTGGTTTGTTTTTAATAAATACTTTATATCACATTACTGTGTAATTATATTCCCATTTGTAGTTTTTTTAGAACTAAGCCATTTACTTTGCATGATTATGGGGAAACAAAATGGAGGAAATTTTTCTGCTCGCTGGGTCTTCAGGTTTCTTGAGCTCTGCTTTAGGGACCGCTTGTTACAGTGTGGCTATCTGGGCAGTCCTGAGTTTACAGCCAAGGGCAGTGTGAAAACTTTAGCTACTCCTGTGTTTTCTTGTGTTGTGTAGAGTTTGCATCTATCATTTTCATTTGTCTTACCCCTGTCGTAGAAAAGAAATAGTTTGAAATGCAGTTGTTTCACATGAAAAAGGTTGATTGCACCATCCTAATTTATTTAGTACAGAATTAGTGTATATTTAATAGTTAAAAAAGTCTGTAGAGTTGAGGTACAGATAAGATGGTTTTTTTGCTTTTGTTTTTGGGGAGTTTTTTGTGAAATACAAACTTTTTAAATAGTTCATAGAAATGGTATTGCAGTGCATTCTGTGATATAGGTCAGATTTTTTTTTTTTAGAAACCTTGATGTATCTTAGGTAAGAAAGGAATTACAAAATCAACCAACAGCAAGTCATTCATTCTAAAATACATTCCTTATTTTTTTTCAACCCTGCTAAAATCCAGCTGTTCTGATACTCATGATGTCCGAGTCATTGCCCATGGAGGTCACTGGATCAAAGCCCTGCTCAAAGCAGGACTAACTTGAAAGTTAGGTCAGGTTATTATGAGCCCTGTCCAGCTGTGTTTTGCAAGTCTCCAAGGATGGGGATTATTGCACAAATCCTGTACCAAACTTTTTCAAATATCTCTAGCAATAAATGGAGAAAATAGGTACTTTAAAATATATTTATGTGTGGCATTCACTTTGCAGCAGTTCTTTTAAGACTCCTATTTATATTACTCACAGATGTTAAAAGTTAGAACAAAAATTAACAAAATATTCAGTCATTTACTCTTATAAATAGAATGAATTGTACTTTTGAGGAGAAGCACTTGAGGAGAAGAATGCTGAGGCTCATGCAATTATATGAGTGTGAGCAAGTGTTAGGCTTCTTGTTTTCACCAAATATTATTTCTGTTCATTCCCTTTAAGCAGTGCTTGTTTGTATAAGAATACGAAGAAATCTTTTTCCTCCCTTCTGTTGCAGGCAAGTATTTCCAAATGGGCTTCCTGAAGAATATTCTCTAGTTGCTACATTCCGTGTACGGCGAAATACCAAGAAGGAACGTTGGTATATATGGCAAGTTTTAAATCAGTATGACACACCTGAGGTAGAGTCATCTTTGATTTATTCTTTCAATAAATTTCTTTTTTTTCTCCCCATATAATTTGGCACATTTAACAGTGGATGTTTCACTACTGGATTTAGCTACCATTTATAAGGGATAGACAGATTGCTTTGAAGTAATTGATGATTTGTTGTAGTAATTATAGAAATTCAGCAAAATCTATTTAGTTAAGACTGAAAAGTAGGATAAAATGCATGTTACGATTTATAGCTGATATGTATTTACCAAGTTACGTAGAAGAATGTTTCATAACATAATTCTTGTCCAGTCTATGTAGTTGAAGTATTTTTATTATCTGTAGTTTATGTATGTGTTTATTTATTATACTCGTAACTTTTAATGACCACTTCTTTTATTTTATTTTGCTTTCAGATCTCTGTCCTTCTGGATGGTGCAAAAAAGGTGGTGGAGTATATGACTAAATCCGCTCAGGGAAATATACTGCACTACACTTTTAAGAGTCGAGAAATTTATCCATTGTTTGATCGGCAGTGGCATAAGCTTGGTATTAGTGTGCAGTCAGGGATCATTTCCCTCTATTTGGATTGTAATTTAATTGAGAGAAAGCAGACTGATGAAAAATTCACCATTGACTTGCAGGGAAGGACACTGATTGCTTCTCGTGCTGCAGATGATAAGCCTGTAGATGTGAGTAGTATGAAAGGAAAAACAGATAACTTGAAATCATGTTTTAGCCACTCTTTTAGTAACACAGCTGTAAAGAATTATGTCTATAAGAGGTTCAAAACCAGTCATTAATTTTGAATGTGTGTTTTTAATTTAAGTCTTCAAGTCTTTTCCTCAGAACAGTGTTCAGTGATGTAGCATCTCCTAAGGCAAACCTGTTACCTAAGTTACTACATAAAACTCAGTTGCAGTTTTTAAGGAGTCTGATTTTCTGTATTTACTTTGCAGAAAGAGCCCCATAGTGACCATAGACATATTATTACTATGTTTAAAGATAACTTGCAGTGGTAATCTTTTTCTTTCATTTTTTGTGGGATTTATTTATAAGTTTGTATCAGTCATATTACACTCTCTTTGACAGAGGGGAGACATAAAGTAATTATGGATTACCTCTGTGTTAAGGTGCTTCAGGGTAATTCACCTATGTAAAAAAAGGGGCATGTTGTTCATAGTTGTCACTCCCCTGTCAGAATAGGAGGGATAGGGAAGTGGCTGGAGGTGTGTTTCGTGCAGCCTTTGGTGCAATAATAATCCAAGGCAACCCCATAATATTCTGGACTGTTTTCCATCCCAGAGATGCTCTCTTCTGTCTCCCCATGCAGAGAGCTCACAGTGAGTAATTTGAAATCTTCAGGAAATGTCAGTTTAAGTACACTGACATCCAGCTACTGGTTTAAAGCATCTGCCTTGGAGTCTATACTAACCATCTGAAAACTTCGATTGTATTATGTGTTCACTGTAGGGTTCCAAATGAAAATAGCACATTGTAACTGCAAGCTAATGTTGTGGGATGAATCACTCTTGTGAGGCACTAAGCAATGTGGCCTGGACTTGGAGCTCTTATTTCACAGAGCAGAACTTGTGTTTCATTTTATTTTCTAAGACTTGAGTTCAGCATTATTTGAAATGCGTGTACAATCTCCTCATTTCCAAACAGCATGCAGGAGGAAGAGCAGGTTCTTTTTGTGTCAGCTGTGTGACATGAGCTGGATAATTTAGAGTGGGAGTTGTCAATTGGGATTTACACATTTGCAGGAAAACATTGTGGGCTTGAGGCTGATGAAGGCAGCAGAGTAGATCTTGCACCAGCAGTCACTCTTCTCAATGCCAGGTGCAAGAGGAGACTAAGAGGATATAAAACCAATGCAGAAAGAGACATATGAAGACAAGATTAGCTAGTTGAAAATAGATGCTTTTCATCTAACCAATCCACCCAGAATCTCTGAAGCAAAGCTTTACATACAGAATTTGTGATTTTTTTTCTTGAGTGGCAATGTCCAGGCAAAGATTTGTCCAAAACCATAGAAGATGTATGCAATAGAGAGCTTATCAAACCTTTACTCCAGTTCACTAGAGAGGAAAATTACATTCCTGAAAAGAATGTTTGCAGGGGATGTCTAGAGGAGTAAAATACCTGTATAACATAGCAGGACCAACACAGACAAATGCAACTTACATGAAAATAAATTAAATCTAAAATGTGATTTACATCAAAGTAATAGAGACTGCATAATTTGCTCCGATGAGGAGCTGTGTAAATGTTTTGCATTTGTGTTTTCTGGCATTTCAGAAATGTACTGTGTTTCAAAAAGAAAGTTTATTATGCCAAGATACGTCAAAACATGCCGTAACACAGATTTTTTTTCATTCATCAATTTCTTTTGTATTTCTTAATAGATTGAACTTCACCACTTAGCAGTTTATTGTAATCCAAAACTTGCAACAGAAGATACATGCTGTGAAATATCTGCAGACTTGGTAATTTTTCTGTTAAAATTCTAATGTTAATACAAAAGACATTGCTTTGTTTTTTCTTACTAAAGAGTTGTAAAGAAGTCTCTAAAAATGAATCCCATATCTCGAGCCATGGTACATAATTTCTTGCTGCTTAACTAAACTGGCACAGTGGAACAGTAAAAAGTACTAGGTGCTGCTAGTGCTTTTAAAATTAGTTTCTTAATATTGATTTAATATCTAATTAGTAACTGAGGAAGCCTCAGAGAGTAGGAAAGAAATCGCTGAGGTGACCTGAGAATGGTTTCAAACAGGAGAGGCCGTTTTAGTAACAGTTGCATCTCACGAAACATTACGGATGATGTAAGTAAAGCTCATGAAGGAGTCTGCAAGGCAGTAGAAGGGAAATAAGAAGATGCTGGACATGTTTTCCTCATTTCAATACAACTAAGGTGGAGGAATGGGTGTTTCGTAATTGGCAAATTACTGTACTAGCTTGACAGTTGGACTTGATAGTCTTAAAAATCTCTTCCAACTTTGATTCTATGAAATACTTTCTTCTTTATAAAGTATATTACTTAAGGGAAAATATTGATTTAGTTTAAATGGTTCACTTCTCCCTCACATTATGACAGACAGACAGTGTAAACTGGAAGACACTAGAACTATAGAAATGCCTGAAGTTCAGCGAAACAATTATATCTGCAAACTCACCCGTTAAAAAAAAAAAAGGAAAGAAAGAAAAACACCACAAAAAAACTCAGAAAGAAAAAGTGTTTAAATATTGGTTTGCTAGTTTTAAGTAGATTCTCAGAAGCATGGAAGAGACTGGATCTAATTTCTGGGGGAAATTTTAATTTTAAATAACAAGTTATTGTTCAAATATATTTCTCAATGTATTCCTGAAAACAGTGCAGACTTTTTCTTGAATGTATGTGCACATGGAAAATGAATGAAATTTCTCTAAGTTCCAATTTGTGCATGGAAATACAATTTAATTAGCAGTTATGAAACAGTAGCAAAAATAAAGCAAGAACAAAACAGGCCCTAATTATATAAGAACACAAAAAGCTCAACAATTGGCTTTATTAATGACATCTTAAACCTTGACTCAGTTATATAGCTAAAAGCACCCTCAGTTTCATTTGTATATTTTATGTTTAAGATGTAAAAAATGATGGACTGCTTGTTAATGACTTTCATATTGAAACCAGTATTACACTTGCTGGTTTATTTTTTCATGACTTCCTTATCTCTTATAAGGGTTACATTTTCAGTAATATAAGGAAAGGAATTTGTACTTGGGTACAGATTTCTACCCTAAAAAGTAAATCCTGTGGGAATTTCTTTGACAGAAGGCATGAAGGAAACCTCATTACATCTTAATGAGAGCTTCTGAAATTTGTCAGGCTCTGTTGGCTTGTTCTGGAGTATATCTTCAGGTTGGCTCAGTTCTCAGGAGTTAGACAGGTGAATATTGGCTTCAGGGCTTTTGTGGTTTGTTTCCAAACTATGTATGCTTGAAGTATTTAATTACAAAAAAATAAAAGGGAATTTTGCTTTGCACTCATTCTGACATTTTTGTTTGGGGAAAGGGGGAAGGGCAGGATGAGACTGAGAAGCACTGTATTTTTTTTTTTCCCTGTGGGCATTTTCTGTTTCGCTACGTCTCATTCAGGGAGATTTTATTGCTCTGTCTGGGCTCTTTAGGAAGCAAGTGGACAATCATATCAGTTTTAACTGGCATTGATTTTATAAGAGAAGGATCACAATATCTAGAATTCATTTTGTTCCAGCTTTTTTCTCTATTTGGCAATTGTGACTTTTCATAATATGGCATGTACAGGAGTATGAAAACATAAGGTAACTTAAAACTAGTGTTTGAATGGTATTTATCTATTAAGCAAAGTGGACCAAAAACCAGAAAAATCTTTTTATTTTAGTGCCCACGTGAAGAAAAGATACTTGCTACAACTTTGTCACCAGTGACTGCTCATGCCAGCAAAATATACACGCTTCCAGGAATGCAGCAAGAATCTAGAGAGAGATGCTACTGCTTTCCAAACAAAGTATGAAATTTTCCTATTACTTTTTAGTGCATCATGCTGTTTAGTCCTGCCAGGTATGAGAAAAAAGTTGTCTTTTTTTTTTGAGATGAAAATGTCTTACTGGTTTGTAGTATTGTAATGTGCTTACGTTGTATTGCCCAATTAATAAAATAGTATGTTTTAGATTTAGTTAATTTAGAGATGTCTGTAAAATTTAGTTGTTTGAATATACACCTAAAAATTACCGTGGTAAAACTGAGAATTATATTTAGTGTAAATGTTTTTATTTGAGAATAAATTATATCCAATGTAGTGTTTGTTTTCTTTTAATCCTTCTCCTGGGTGTTGCACTGTATTTACTGAGTCATTTGCTTTTGTTAGACTTTTGTGACAAAGACAGGAAACCAAACAAAATATATTTTAGATCTGCTTTATTGACTTTTTTATTTCTTTTCAAATCAGGGAGAAGCAGGATTGCCAGGAGTATCTGGTTTGCCAGGCCAGAAAGGAGAAAAAGGAGAAAAGGTAAAATACCAGTTGAGTTCTCTCTTTCAAGTCTTTATCTTTGGCTTATCTTTCTTAAATAGGAACTTTATGGATTTTGTTATTAAAAGGAATTTCCCTGCACACCGGTCAGGTCATTTAACAGTCAGTGCCTGGTTCTGCATGCGAGTTTCCTGCCAGGCAGCTTTGGGGTCACCTCATCAAGCACAGTTTACCTGCCTGGCAAGCACATGACTACCTAAAGCTGTCAGCATGCCCTATTGCCTGTTCTCCTTATCCAAAAATAAGAGAATATATGTAGTCTGACAAGAATTTTTCCATGTCATGTGTGTGCGTCACTGCTGATGGATGGAATCTTATGTGGTAGATTCATCCTTGCAGTCAGATGGTATGAATTCACTAATATGCCATCAGTATATCCTTTCACAAGTCATACCTGAAACTTTGTTGATTGTGAAGACATGAGACCTGACATTGGCAAGTCCCTAGCAAAGGCCAGTCATTGCTCATTCCCTTGGGCCTATCCTGAATTCTTCTGTAATGCTTACTGTGACATTCTTGCACTGTGCTGGTTGGACATTTCCTAATAATGAAGGTCAGCATCTCAGATGTTTTACCTTCATGCTCCATTCCTTAAGTTTTTGTGGAGGATGATGTATTAGAACATACCTGGGAATGAGTTTTCCTTGTGCTAATAGAATAGGGACTGAGTTCAGGGAGTGCAGTGTGAGAGGAAGATGGCTAGAATGTCCTGCTTTACAGCACACTGTTAAATATGTGATCTGAAATAGTTTGAGGGCTTATCTACACAGTCAGTTGAAATCATGTAAGTTCCTTTATGATATATTGCCTGCCCACAGCTCCTCACCTCAAATACATGTTTTATTTTCGATTCAAGCTCTATCTTTAGGTGGAAAAAAAGTTTGTGTTAGTTTCTATACTCCAGATGAACCTAGAATGATTGCTGTCAGTGTTCAGAATTAATCACGAAGTTTTGCTGATTTTATACACTTTCTGAGCATATGGAACATTTGTCAGTTTTAGTGTTAGCCTATGTTACCAGTGTGGGAGTTCCCCAGCATTTATTTGTGAAACTATTTTTCTGCTCCTGACCTGAAGCGTTTAGACTATTATTGCTACTAAGATGAGGAAGGAGACTTCACAAGTCAGATTTTTTTTTTTACCATTTAATCTCCCAGCCCATTAGCAGTATTTACTATGCTAAGCATAGTGTCTCTGAATAAAGCATGTAGGTGCCTGTGTTCACCTCTGGTTCTGTTCTATCATTCCTTTTACAAAGAAATCTCCATTGGATGGATTCAAAAAGCATCTAGGAGTCAATGAACCCAGCTTCATTCAGCAGTTTACCCCTAAGGATAGTATATTGACATTTATCAATGTCATTTCCAAAAATTAAATGAACCAACAGGTTAAAGTCTGGGATATTACTGCAAACAGGTAGAAAGCTGCTTAATTTGAACCTTCCTTATAACTGACTGTACTTGTTATTTCCTAGCTTTGCAGTGGGGTGTTTTGTGTTATGAAGGGAAGGAGAGCACATTACTGCTGTGATTGACAAGACTGGCTCAATGTTGACCTCTGGGAGCAAACAGATCCTATGTTGAATAGTGCCTACCATGATGGAGCTGAATGCAACATTCTCTTTTACTACCATTTTTTCCACCCTCTGCGTTTCTGCAAGTTTTCGGTAACATTCTCTCTCAATGATGGCTTTGTTACAACAATAATTAGACCTGGAGAGGCAGAAAGACTCCATAGCATTCCAAGCATACAGGGTATGTGATTTATTGTCAGATTATGCAAAGGAAATTATCAAACTCTTTGTGATGACTTTGGCCAGTCACAAAAAATCAGGATTTCTGTAAGCCATGTGTGGTTCTTAAGCCTAAGTTTCCCCCTTCTCTTGTGGTCAGATTCTCATTTTATTTTCTTTTGCTTCTAAATCGTATTACTACAGGTATTAAACTAACTATATTTAAATGTCCTTGCCATGGCAGCATCCAAATGAAAATGTTAATTTTTTTACCTTCTTTCATAGGAAATTTCTGTATCTATTGATGTTATCTCTTTTTTCAACACAACCATCCTTATCCTTTTGTTTTACTTTGTTTCATTCCATTTTTTAATCCACTGTAATTAATTGTATGACTGAATTTAAACATCTTTCTTGATAGTCCTATAACAATAAAAAGTCTCTACATGCACAAATTGGTGTTAGACTATAATCAAACCCTTCAAAATTGCCCTCCTCTTCAGTGTGACATAATTTTTCCTTGAAGTCAGACTGTTCAGGACTATCTAAGCTATCACCAGTACAAAGTATGATATCTAATAATCCTTTTTTAGGCACTTTGAATATAATTATTAGCCTGTTTCCACTTCATTCCTGTACTCTTGGCTCATCTGAGTGCCTCTGAACCGATCTGAGCTAAAGTCCAAAATATATTGCAAGCCCAAATAAATTGAAGTGCTGTGTTTTCACTGGAACAGGCATTCATGCAAATATTGATAAATCTCTGGGAAGCTGTTGTCTGAATGCACAGGAGCATCACTGGTCAAAATTATCCCATTTGTGTGAATGACCTTTCTATTTATAAACCTGACCTCAAATTGTGGCTTCATGAGGGCAGTTCTTCACTAAAAAGAATTATCTCCAGTGCTTCAGGGATGAAACAGTCTGTTTGCTCTGCAGGATTTTATTTGCTGGGAGATCAGCTTCTGCAGCAAAGGACCACCTCCTGTTCTTAAATTTCTGAATAATTAGAACTGTAAAAGTCACCAGGACAGACTATGTTTGCTGCTTACTGATCTCTGCCCTTGAAACACAAATTTGGACTGCTTGACAGCTTTCCCCCATTGGATGAAAGCAGTCAAGAGTATAGTTTGGGCTCTCTCTGAATAATATCCTATGTTATTTTCATGGCAGCTTGATCCTTAGCACAGTGTATTTCACAACTTGCAAGTGGAGACAAATCAGGTGGAAGTCTCCTGTGATTTAAGACATTTTGATATCTGTGCTGTGGAGCGAGTTTTCCTCTTCTGCTGAGACAAGTGAGAAATTTACCATGTTTTCTGTTTTAGAAGTAATTTCTACTGCTTCAGCATGATATATAGCTACTCAGAGTGTTACAAATGTATAAGCTGTTAACAAATGTGTTTGGATAAAGATGTGAAGGTTCTGTTCTGTCCTCAATATGTAGAAATTCTTCAGAAAGACAGAATACGGATCACTCTAAGTGGAATGATTACAAATGTATTGAATATATAAACTGAGTTTCTTTCTCAAAGAGGCTAAAAAAGTAACTATATTTTCTATTCTTATTTCTTTTAATCAAACTTAGTACTCCTGAAAAATTTTAAATTGAAATATGTACAGAATGAAGTATTTTGATATAACATTAAACCATTCCAAGCTTTGTTAATAGGTCAGTGGTTAATGCTATAAGTGCAGTAGGGAACAAAAAGCCAGAGGCAGAGTGCTTTCAAATATGAAAAAGCCTGTTGATGCACACCATGGAGAAATTTATTGCTATTCAACTTCACTAATTTAAATTTTAATTAAGGAAAAAGACGTTTAAAAGGCTATTTTAGGATTGGTAGAGATACGTTTATGCAACATATTCTGTGTGTGGCTCAGCTTCGTGAACGAAGATTTGGGAAGGGCTGTCCCCACATGGGTGTGCCCTTCCAGCCTGCGAAGTGGATTATCAGGTGAGGCTCAGTGTGCGCAGAACTGGCCCCAGTGTTTAAGTCCTGAGGTTCATCTGCCACGGCCGAGCGAGCTTGGACAGTGACAGTGAAATCCTGCACTAGGAAAAATATTTGTAACAGAACGATAAGAAAAAAAAATCCTGAAGTAAAAATGAGGTGTCTGACTGCTGTTTCTGCCTGTTTCCCTGGCTAGTTTTTTTTCCTGTTCCTCTGACTTTGCTCCTAATACCCAGTCCACCTGATTCCACTTAAAGCATATCTAATGTATTATGCAGCCTTGAGACGGTTCCTTCCTCGTCCAGTTTTGTTGCAGAGGTCCCTGATAGGGACCTAAAAGATAGAATGCATGGAAAAGAAAAATAATGGGCAAAATACAGCTGGCTGTCAGTGATGACAAAGTCAGGAATTGCTAGTGTACTTAGTAGACTAAAATGTTCTAGTGAGCAGAAAAAAACTTCATGCTTATGAAGTAAGCATTTATAGGTAGTTCTACTTATGTTTTACCATGTAGCAGTTAGAGTTATCAAATTAAAAAAAAAACATTAGTAATGCAGCTTAATTTTTTTCTTGTAATAAATTCTGAAATGTATAATTTTTTACTGCATTACTATATATGCTATTCCAATATTTATCTCGGTCCTGAGGATTGCAGTTTAAGTCCTCTGAAGGGAGGAGTAAAGATGGTGGCAGCACCTACTCACCACTCTGAGATTCTCAGAGTATTTGGGGGAATGTCATACTTCCCTGGTGGGGCCAATCCAGAGCTCTGAAGGTGGAGCAGAGGAGGCAGCAGTCACCAGCCCTCGCACAGAGGCTTAACCAGCAACACCCAGCTCAGGTCATGGTGAGGCTGAACCCCTGCAGTGACAGGTCAGTGCACATCTGGGGGCTCTTGCTGGAAGTAACAGGGGTGATACTTTCTGGTCTGTGTACTCCCTATTGCTCCCACAGTGCCAGGGAAACCCTGGAGTGAAGCTGCCTTTGGGATGAGTTTTCTTTCCCTTGGCATGTTCTCTGATTGTGAATTTATTTATTATTTCTTGATAATAAGCTGGGGTTTTTTTACCTGGACATTCATGATGATGTTGTGTCCTGGTTTTGGCTGGAATAGAGTTGATTTTCTTCATAGTAGCCAGTATGGGACTGTGTTTTCAATTTGTGCTAGAAATAGGGTTGATAACCTAAGGATGTTTTTGTTATTGCTGGTCAGTGCTTGCACAGTTTCAAGTCCTTTTCTGCTCCTCATCCCACCCCACCAGAGAGGTGAGGGCACACAAGGAGCTGGGTGGGGTCACAGCTGGGCTAGCTGATCCCAACTGATCAAAGGGATATTCCATACCATAAGGTGTCACGCTCAGCATGTAAAGCTGGGGGAAGAAGGAGCAAGGGAGTGGGACGTTTGGAGTGATGATGTTTGTCTTCTGAAGTCACTGTTATGTGTGATGGAGTCCTGCTTTCTTGGGGGTGGCTGAACACCTGCCTGCCCACGGGAATGGGGAATGAATTTATTGTTTTGCCTTGCTTGTGCGTGCGGCTTTTGCTTTACCCAGTAGACTGTCATCGTCTCAACCCACAAATTTTCTCATTTTCACTTTTCCAATTCTCTGCCCCATCTCACCAGGGGGGTGGAAATGGGCAAGTGGCTGTGTGGGGCCGAGTTGCTGGCTGAGGTTAAACTGACATAATGGCACACATAACTATGATGACAACTGCGACAGCTAACTTAATCAAATCTTACCAAACCGAACTGGATTAAGGTTAAGGAATATTTTGATAACTGATGTATGTTACTCCTTTTATTTGAACTAATATGTCCCCATTGTGGACAAGGGCCATGTTGCAATGCAATACTCTAGCAATGGGTGCTCTAGGCCAGGTTAATATTATTTTCTTTATTAAGTGCATTTTCTTTTCTCTTATTAAAATCATCACCTCTACCTGGTTAGTACAGAATGTTTCTGGGAACATTTTCCTCCTCCCAAAATTCCTTGTACACTGTGTTTTCTAGGTTAAATATGACTATGGCAAGTTAATCCCACAGCATGTAACAATGTAAATGTTTTGTATATAGCCATACAATTTAAGGGAAAAAAATAACATGTCTAAATAAAGTATGTTGTTTAAAGAGTGATTCTTGATTTTATATGAGAAAGGACTATAATTTGTTAATTAATTATCAGTTTGTCATTCTTTCTATCACATTTGGCTTTATGTTTTCAGTCCATGATTGTATTTTGTGTCTGCTCCTAGCATATCATTTCTGCTTCTACAACAGGTGCATTCAATAAAGGCTGCAAGGTGCAAAGAGTTAAAGGTCAAGGCTTTTGAAACTCTGAATCATTAATGTAAAAAAATGATCATGAGTGTAATACTTCAGGCACTCTCAGATGTGCAAAATTGTTTCCATGTCAGATAGAAGGCTGATTGGAGATTTGGGAAAGGAGTATGTTTGCTGTCTGCACTCTTTTTACAAGTTTAGATTGGCTTGGCCTTATGGCAAGTTAGCAGAAGCATTTTGACTTTCTTTTTAATTTCAACGTGCTGTTTTTCCACACTGTCTGCTTATGAGTTTATCAAAACAATCGTTGTCAAAAAGATAATAGCCATCCTGTTGCTTGCAATAGGTCACATTCTGAAAAGATGTGCTATGGCTTAAGTAGTTTAGTCAATAAATATCTTGTGCTTGGTTGATAAAGATTTTTCCCTGTATACCTTTAAATGTTGTTACGCTGAGTGTATATCACTGTACTACTAGTGTTCACCACCTTATGCAGCTGTCCTTCTGCCATCATATACTTCAAGTCCTTCACAAAAGTGTAGTATATGGAGATCTGCAGAAGGAAAAAATGTCATAAAGTCAAAATTGCATTTTCGTTTTAGTCTGTCATGCTGCCTACATTAATACTGTTAGAGGTCATATAACCAATGAAAGCATGAAAAACTACAACTTAATAAAACTTATTAACCCTTTCAGGGTTAATAAAATCACAATTAGAAAATAGAAGCATAACTTTCAGATCTAATTTGCAGTGGAAAATAATCGTCTTTAAGGTGGGGAGTCTGTCTGCAGTCAGTGGAACAGAAGTGTAAACATACCTTTTTTAATTGGCTAGTAAGTCATACAGGCTAAAGGATTCCTGGCGTGTAGCAGCCTGTGTAATTTTAGACTATACAGTGTATAAAAATGTAATGAAGTGGTTCTGATCTATTAAAATACTGGCAAGTGGCATAAGGCTACAGGGCATGCATGGATAAGAGTCACTCCGTGAATGATTAGATAAGATAACCAGAGGCCAGTCCTACTTCTTTAGTTCTGATGGTGCCAGTGGATTGATGCTATTCACACACACAGGATTTTGGCCTGTTTTTGAGATAAAGCTGTTTAATATCTTTATTGATGATTTGGATGAGGGGGGTCAAGTGCATGCTCAGTAAGTTCACAGATGACACTAAGCTGGGCAGGAATGTTGATCTGCTGGAGTATGGGAAGGCTCTGCAGAGGGATCTGGACAGGCTGGATCCATGGATTGAGGCCAATTGTATGAGGTTCAATAATGCCAAGTGCCAGGTCCTGCGCTGTGGCCAGGAAAACCCCATGCAGTGCTACAAGCTGGGGAGAGAGGCTGGAAAGCTGCCTGGCAGAAAAGGACCTGGGAGTGCTGGTCAACAGCCACTGAACATGAGCCAGCCATGTGCCCAGTTGGCTAAGAAGGCCAATGACATCAAAAATAACATGGCCAGCAGGACTAGGGATCTGTACTTGATACTTGTAAGGCCTCATCCTGACTACTGTTTCCAGTTTTGGGCCGTTCACTACAAGAACATTAAGGTGCTTGGAGCATGTCCAGAAGAGGGCAACAAAGCTGGGTAAGGGTCTGGAGCACAAGTCCGATAGACAGTGGTTGAGAGAGCTGGGGTTGTTCATCCTGGAGCAAAGGAGGCTCAGGGGAGACCTTATTGCTCTCTACAACTACCTGATAGGAGGGTGTAGCCATGTGGGGATCAGCCTCTTTTCCCAGGCAACTAGTGACAGAGGAAATTGCCTGAAGCTGCACCACAGCATGTTCAGGTTGCAGATCAGGAGGAATTTCTTCACTGCAAAGGTCAGGGAAGTGGTGGAGTTGCCATCCCTGGAACTAATCAGGAAATGACTGGATGTGCCACTTAGAGCTATGGTTTATTTGATGTGATGGAGTTCAGTCAAAGGTTGGACTCAATCTTGGAGGGTTTTTCTGACATTTTTGATTCTGGGATATAAATAATACTGGGTTTGTGTACTTGCCTATCTTACTGCTCCTTTCTTAATTTCAGACAGGTTAATACCTTCATTTCAAACAGAGTTATTACGTTTGCTCTGAAAATTAAAGTTACTACAGTGTTCTGTCTGTGAAGCTCTTTCAGGTTTTTATTTTTTTGTTTGGGGCAGGGGGAACACTCATGCATTTCTCTTTTTTTTCCCTTTTTTCGTGGATTTTTTTTGTTTGTTTTGGGGTTTTTTTTAAAGCTTTAAGGCAGTGTTTGCTTTCTGATACTGAGTTCTGGAGTACTTAGCTGATGTTATTGTACCATAACTACAGTAATTAAAAATCTCTTTAGACCTGATGAAGAGACCTAAGTTGTAATTTAAGAAATGGTTACGCACTTGTCATGGGGATGGTCTCATGCAAAATGCAGAAACAGTCATCCAGATAGGAACCCATTCTGCTTTCTCTTGGGGAAGACACTGGACAGCTGGAATGTGGTACAGTTGTGCAGTTTCTAATGTTTCTCTTGTGTACTTTGGAACTACTACCAGTAGGATCCTGCTATTTAAAAAGTTATGCACTTTGAGAGTTTAAAGATCTTGGGCACTAACTCCTCAGGAGGGCTTTTGAGTATACAGTTTTAGATTTGAGCTCCAAACCTAGATTTGCAACCTATTTTAGGAAGCATTTATTTGTATAAATGTGTTTTTATTTCTCCTTTGTGCAACCTGTTCTCTCAAAGAACAATTTAATGGTTATTTCTTTTCAAACCAGAGAGGTTTACTTCATAAAGAATTGGATTACTCCAGAAAGGGCTGCTACTTTGTTTGCTAGAGAATGTTCTCTTCTTGGTACAAGTAGACACACCTTATGTTTTTGTTTTTAAATGAAGACTTTATGGTTTCAGTGCTTTTGTTGTATTCCTCTAGCATCTAAACAGTTTTTATTTTAAATTTTCTAAACCTTATACTTGACATTATGAAGCAAAATTTCTGTGTTTCGTATTTTCTTACCTAATTTTTAAGACCTATGGCCCCATGCAGTTGTGGGGATCTTCCATAACTCTCCTGACCAGCTGATCATTTGTCTCTTAAAACTGAAATTTTTTTACAGATTGCACATGGTTTGGGGTTTGGTTTCTCTGAGAGGGTGAAAGGGAGGGAGAGATGAACTGAGTTTAAGTAGTGTCTTTTAAAAATAGTGTGGGCACATGACTTCAGACAAACCTGTATTACATGTTGAACTCTCTCAATGTAGAACACAGTCTACCTATTGAAAATGGGCCTTCTTGGTTTCACTCTGGTATTGCAATGAATTCCTCTAAAATCAGCAGACCTGCTCTTATGGAAATGTGAATGTGCAAGTATTTGTCAGATGAAGGTCTTAATTGAAATGATAGGTGTATTAGAACGTATTAGTTTTGTCTGATTTTACTGTTATGTGTAAGGCATCCTCCTCCACAGGATTGCATTACTAAGCACAACAGCAGGTAGAAGATGTTTTTCTGTTGAGTCTGATGTGACCCAAATAGTTGTTAACATCAGAAGTCTGTAGAACTTCTAACTGATCAATTTGTTTTGTAGGGTGAAATGGGCACAAAAGGACAGGATGGTGTTGCTGGTCTGCCTGGTGAAAAGGTACGTTTGTGTGTGTTGATATGTAATTGAACTCTTAGAAAGTGCTCATTATGTCACTGGGTTATCTGTAGTTATGTACAGAAGTAGAAGGATAGAACATTTCTATTAGAAAATTAACTTCTTACCTGCACTGTCTTGTTTTTGTAGCACACTGAAAAAAACCACTCAGATCAATAACAGTCACTGCAGATATGCTTGTTTGGTGGGGGCTTTTTTTCTAGAAGTGGGGGTTATACAGAACTAGGGGAACTATGTTTTGCTGCCTGGTTTGTGGTCTGGAAGCCTAGATAAGTGCTCTAGTGCACTCAGCAGTCTGCTCTGTAAAGATGGAGATAAACACCACTAACCTCTTAAGCAAAGACTTGGAATAGCCATGGCTAAAAAGGCATGCCAACCTACCTGTGTATTTGAGAGGATAGATTTCATTCATTTCAGAATGTTACTGTGTAGATTTACACAGTTGTGTACGTTTATTGGGTTCAGTGCTAGTTATTGGTATCAGAGGAATTCTTCTAAGTCTAACATCCAGCAACTCCAGTATAGAAGACAGCCACTGTAACACTGAGGAAACAGTCTGTTGCTGGAGTTTCTAGTCATTTAGTAACTTGTGGTTTTATAGTTTTTATTTTTTTCCTATTCCATAGGAACAGTTGAAATAATAGTGGCTTTTCTGCATATACATAGAAGCCAGTTAATATATAAATGAATGAAACTCTCCAGGTACATGTGCTAGTGCTGATTTTTCTAAAAACTTCTTCAAAATTTATTTCAGTGATATCTTGAGTGTCACACTTTGAGACCTCAACCATCAATTCTGTCAATTTACGTTCTTTTTCACCGTGTACTTCCAGTTACTGTTCTTTCAGTGCCATAAACCAGTATGCCTTTTAAAGGCACCCGTTGCTGTGAGAGGCTCAGAATTTCAATATTGAGCTTTATTGATTGACATGCTGCTCTCATACGTATGCAGTGTCCTAGTAATAGTAGAAGGTTTGGTTTATTTTGTAGTTATCCAGACTTCTAAGTCCTGAGAGAAACAGAGTTTCACATCATCAGGTTTTAAATCTGTGATTTACAGGACATAAAATTATGAAACTGTCTTATATTTTTGCTTACTATTTATGTCTCAAATTGTGTTTTCTTGAAAGTGGGAGGTAGATACATAATATTACTGAAGATATGAGTTTAAATCAAGGTATTTCCTGCTGCTGTTAGGTTTATATGTGGTAGAAAGATGGAGGGCAGGCTGCAAAGACATTCAAAAAACTTTGCAATATTGAGGGTCAGAATTCTAAAGTGATACGTAAAACTGTCTTGGGTTGAGCTGGCAAAATGCCAACTGCCCAAGTACAGAGAAAAAGTCTTCCCCCCCCAAACCAGCCAAGAGAAAAAGAAGAAGGAGAGGGGAAAAAACCCCTCCAAACTAGGTTTATGCTGAAACTAACTATATGTATTTATACAGAAAAAAAGAAAATTAAGAGAAAACTACAATATAACACACACTTACACAAGTCATGTATAACAAGAAATAACTTTACACTCCCCAGTTAATACAAAGTCTATTACTCTAGATTCATAAGCACTCTAAAAGACACCTAGCAAGAAGCAAAGTATAACAACATAATGTTTCTATTTCCCTGAATTCAAACAAAATTCTAGTGGCAGCAAGAGCAGCAGGGCCTACTCCAAGACAGGAGCTGCACCACGTCCGTCTTGTACCTCGGCCATGGTGGAACTGACCTAACACCTCCCACTGCTGCACTCATATCTTAGGATTGCGTCATCTGCTATGAAATATTTCTTTGCTACCCAGTCAGGTGATAGCTGTCTTCCTCAATCCACGTAGATTCTCTGAGCCTGCTAATTTGAGGCCTAGCTAAAACCACTACAACTTCTACCCTTTATTTCATACTAAATGACGTCAGACTTATATTTTATAAGTTTACATCTATTTATTTCAGTGCTTAAACAGTCCTTGTTTTGTTTTTGTTTGGTTTGTTCTTTTTAGGGCATATTTCTTTGGTTACTGAGTCAGGTGATAGCTGTCTCCCAATCCACATAGATTCTCTGAGCCTGCTAATTTGAGGCCTAGGTAAAACCACTACAAAAAACTTAGACAAACTAGTGGCCAAGAGATGCAGATGAAGGCACAGGTATCATTATGCATTTCATGTCACTCTGGACTAGCTATTACTGTTCAGGAAAGTAATCTTTGAATTACAGATCAATGAAAACATGGACTCACTGTTTAGTGCTAGTCAAATAAACAGAATTTAGGAGTTATTAGAAAGAGAATAGGGAACAAGGCAAAAGCCTCTTAATATCACCATTATTATTGAATCTGTATTGTGCTGGAGCTTGAATGTTATATACAGTTCTGATTTTCACATCTCAGTGTGGATCTAGTATTACTGGAAAAGATTCTGAAGAGATGTCAAGAGTGATCAAGAGCATTGGGCATCTTCCACTTAAGGTGTGACAATGTGGACTTCAATCTGAGAAAGGCACAATTAAGATGTCCTGTTCTGTGCTCCATACAGTAATGAATGGAGCAGACGAGATTAATAGGGATTTATTTATTTATTTAGCTTTTCTTTTCAGTGTGTGAGCTAGAGCATCAAACCTACCTGACAGCAAGTTACAAAGGAGAGAAATGGCTCATTTTTCCTGTTACATTATTACAGTCTGAAAGGTGGCACTCAAAAGGTCTGCAAATGTATTAGAAGAATGTTATGGGTTCACCTAGGTGGGCCTAAATTTGGGCTCTGAAGTTTGGACTAGGCCGAAGCTGTCAGCTGACTTGAGCTGGGCTGAGCTAACAGCTGACCTCTTCTAGCCAGTAATTTTGTATTCCATACCACATTATGACATCATCTCCAGGGAAGTGGGAGCCAGTGTGGGAGTGGTTAAGGCAGTTGCTTCTCAGCCTTCCTCTTGGGAGGACGCACGGTGCTGTCCCGGGGGGGATGGAGAGGACCGGACCCACCACTGGCTCACAAGGTATCTCGGGAAAGTGGATTGTGGTGTTCTGGGTCTCTCCTTTCTGCTTGGGTTTGTCTCCTTGGGGAGTGGATCTTTTCTTGAGTGATGTGTAGTTGGGACGGTAGAATTTGTGTGTTCGTTGGGAAGTTGAGGTGGGGAATTTGTTGTTGCGGACTTGTGTGGGTGTGTATTTGTGCTCTCTTCTGGTTGTCTCTTTCTTTCTGTGGAGGATATGTGTAGTTTTGGTGTGGACGCGGTTTGAAGTGGTTTTCTTTCTTTCCCCTCTCTTTTCCTCCCTTTCCCTGGTGTTGGGGGGGGGCTTTTCTCTCTGTGCTTGGGGGGGTTGGCGGTTGCTTGTCTCAAACCAAGACAAAAACTGATGGAATAAAACCCATGAAGTGTGTCGAGCTGCTTGTCTGAAAGCATTTGAGCTCCAAGACACTGAAGTCTGGGAAACTCGCTTGAGAAGTTGTTATGCCTACCCTGTTGTTATACTTTTCTGTAGACATCTGTTCTTTCCACAACTGTAATCATATAAACTGACTTTGGAAACCTTTGATTTGATCCAGCTAGACAGTGTTTTACTTTACTGTGTCCCTAGATGTGAATTAATGGAAAGAGTTATTTGTAAAGAATTGTAGATTGATTGAGATTGATCTAGAATGAAGCTGTGTTTTCCCTTGGCTCTTTCTGTAGCTCCTACACTGATGTTATCTCGCTTTAAAATTACCAGGCTATGCTGCTTTTCCAGTACCAGTTATTATTACAGTTTCCATGGTTAATACTGTTTGGGTTTGGTGGTTTGTTTTTTTTTTTTTGCTAAGTGCCTTACACATTCATTGTCAGGCCAAATCCCAAAGCTCCTGTTAGTTTACATAAGGCTCAACAGTCAGATCATATTCATTACCAAGACATTGTACTTTTCCTGGGCATAACCCTTATAATTCAGACTGCATTAAAAAGCATACAATTTTTGCAAATTAAAAATTAATTACTATGAAATCTAAAACTGTTAAGCCTGAAAACTTTCAAAATAAAAAAGACAATCAAAATATTTTGTACATGCATAGCTAGATGAAGAAACTGAGATCCAGCTACCCAACTTCTGTTAGCTGGAATTATGTCTATGCAGAGTAGTACAGTGCTATGTTCAATTATTAGCTTTTTTCTGAAGGCAGAATGATGATCTTTCTTGGGTTGTGAAAGGTGTTAACATGCTCTGCCTCTCAGCTGATGCAGCAAGAGCTATATACATTTGTGGAGTCTTTAATTTTTCTGCTCCTTTAAGTCTGGTGTTTTGGATGCTAACATTGTACCTACTCAAAGATAACTGAACAAAGTAGAGGAAGAGCACCAGTCTGAGTTCAGTAAGTGTTTGGAAAATGCTCTTTGGAAAATCATGGTGTGATTCTTGGGGTGTCCTGTGCAGGGCCAGTTGGAACCAATGATCCTGATGTGTTCCTTCCAGTTCAGCTTATTCCATGATAAAAATGCTCTAAGCACTGTTGTATGCAAAGGCATGTCCTATGTTTCAGGACATTGAGGTATAGACTGTGCAGCACTGAGAGAGCATTCTCAGAAGCTAGTCCTGTTTGTTTATCCTCTTAAAGCCTTCACCATGCATTATCTTTCGTTGAAGGTGTTACAATTTTTTGATATGGCTATTTTTGTTTTCCTGCACTGTGTGTTTCTGAGCTTTGTGCAGATGTGCCCCTGAGTCACTAGGTAGAAACAGGAAGAAGAAAAAAGAACTGATACAATTTCTTTCTTTTAATGTAAATGCATGTGCTGGTTTAAAGGTAAACCGGCTGTAGAAATGAACCCAACACAAAAGAGATTATAAGTGAGAGTTACAATTTAGTAACATTATTACAATAAATGCAATGTCACAAAGAGAAATTAGTTTCAATCCACAAAACCCAGAAGTATAACCCAGCACCCTGGGGTACAAACATAAAGGGGTTTGTTAGCCCATGTGCTGAGACTCACGTGGTTCCCATGAGTCCAAAGTAAAAGGAAGTGAGAAACCTGTTGGTGCAGATGACAGTTGGAGTCTGGTTGAGAGTGGTGGTTGCAGTCCTGTCAAGGTTCAGGTCCTCCTCTGGATCCGACAAGTGGTTTGCCAAGTCCCCCAAGATTATATCCCCTCAGGTCCAGGTGGGACCACCCAGTACCTCCCCCAGGGCAGGAAATTACACAATGAGTGAACTCACTCTGTGAGTTATAGGGTATTTTGGAATCATTGATGGCCCATTAGCCGACAAGACACCTTAGGCTGGCTGTGGAGGTGCTAACGACTTCCTGGAAGGGAGTTATCACAGCTCTTATCTCACACTTCTCTTTCACATCCAGCTCACACCCTGAGGAGTTGGGTGTGCCCTGGACAGCTGCTGCAAATGGTCCATTGTTAACAGTTCACGGGAAATGAATAGAGGGTGTAGAATACATAGCTTTTGTCACACCCACACAGTGATAAACTGGCTTTGAAATATCCAGCGTTTTCTTTTCCAACCTAATTTAAATATATATACATGAATTTAAAATTTTGAGGAAAAAGCCCAAACCCACAACATGCTAGTGTAGCATATGACTTAGAGATGCTTTTAATACCTGTCTCCCTACTGAGTTATTCTGGGGTCAAGTCTTCAGGGCCAGCTATGTCATGAAGTCCTTAACCTGAAACTTGTTAAACATCAAAACATGTCATTGTGAAGATCCTTGTGACTATTGACCTGCTCTCCCCATTGCTCTAGATAGACCATGGACACTCTGTCTAGAATTTTCCAAGGCATATTTGACTTGGCAGAAGATATATGGCCTATTATGCCAGTTCAGCATATGTGTCTAGAGCATTAATCACTCACGTAAATATGCAAATCTGAGGAGACACTGGCGTTGAGCAGTCTTGGTAATGCAGTCTTTTCCTTGCAGCTGTCTTGAGAAATCTCTGAGCGTGTTGCCTTCCATATTTCATGTGGTGTACAGATCCCTGACAGGGGTCAGGGTATTTCCGAAGTAGCTCACCAGCATCTTTGAGAAAACTTCCAAAAATGCATGCAGAGCACTGGATAGGTACTGCTTAAAGCCATCATGCTCAGTTTGTCCATCTCTTATTCAGTGCCATCCATTTTCTGATTTCCTGTTATTGCTAATCAGTTATTTCAATATTTGTAAATTGGGTATGGACAAATATTGTGTTACTTATGCAACTTTTGAGAAATCTTTGTGCTTCTTCACTTTGGAGTCAAAAGAGTATGGCCAGTAATACTGGAAAACTATTTGACATCAGAAAGCTTTTCAAACTACTCTCTTACAATTGTGATCTGTTAGAATATAAATCCAAAATAACATTTTAATAGGAAATAACACAGTCCAAATTTTTAAAAACTATATTTTTATGGGTGAACAATTAAATAGATGAGTCTCAAAAAAAGAAAGACAATGGTTTTCCAATTGGAAACTTTATTACCACTAAGTTTAAATCCTTGAGCTTGAGACTTGCTGACCATTGGAAATCAGGAAATTGGATGCCATCTATTTCAGCAACAAATTTGTTACAAGTTTTCTACTCTTCTTGTGTTTTCAGTGATATCTTTGTGTATCATTACATACATCTGATTTTAAGAGATGGATGAGTTTGAAAATAATAGGTCTCAATAGATTTCTGATGCATAAATGTGTTTTCTAAGGTATCTTTCTAGGAAAATACACTTCAGACTGCTATGTTTTACAGAACTTGTTTCATTACTTCAGCATGTATAGTTCTCACTTGGTTGCTCTCTCCTTAGTGTTACAGAAAAGTGTTTTGAATAGCCTTTGATCATAAATTTGATTCCAGAGAGCTGTCTGCTGTGCTGACTTATTTTTGCCTTATTAGGTGATTTTTGCAGTTCACAACTCCAGGAACTGTTGAGCTCCTTGCTTTTTCAATTTCTAAAGTTAAACGACAGCAGTTCAGTTCAGTTCTTGATAGAAAACTCCATGGAATCAAATTACCTTGCGTGCAGAGACACTGCATGTGTGTTTTTTCCATTCTGGAGGGAATGGTGCTAGGGACTGCTGTATGTGTTGGTGAGCAGAGACTTCATTTTTAAATTAAAGAATTGCTGCTTTTTGAGGGAAAAAAAGCTATGCTTCAGTCCCATCTGAGGAAAGAAATGGCATTGTCTTCTGTCCTCTTGCGGGTTCCCTCAAAATCAGATTAGAATGTCTCAGCAGAACAAAAGCACAAATGTGTTTTGGAAGCCAGACATTAGTTCTTGTATTGCTTGGCATCAAAGCCGTGGGCTCCTTCAGGCGAGTGACACTGGTGAGATAAGAATGGGAGTGGAAGGGTATATATACCCTCTGCTGTTTGCGTTGGAGCTGTAATAACCAGCAGAACGTGGCAGGTCATGGGGGCCTGGAGTGCAGGAGTGCCTTTGTGATGTGAGGTGTGGCCAAAGCAACCAGAGGTCACCATCCATTTTATGGGGGTCTGGGGTGCTGGGAGCAGAACAGAGCATGGCATACAGCCATGCAGGGCAGGCTTTTGTTAGTGGGTTATGTAATGTGGAAGTAAAATATAATGTGGTTGTTAAATAATGCAGTCATTAAATGCAGCTCTTTGTTCCTTAATCAGACATTCAAGAATACTCTAGCTGTGAGCCTGCCTGGCTCTGGGATCCTTAACTGTGTCTGAAAAGTCTCAGTTGGGACCTTAAGGACTTTGAAAGGGCAGGGGGAGGCTTGAGGATTCTTGTATTGTTCGTAAATAATATTTATTGCGTTCTTTCTAGAAGCTTTCTGTGTCATGTAGATTCTAGTTTTGTATGCATTTTTCCCCTTCTGTTGTGGGGGCTAGAGATTGTAGGTTTTGAAACTGATATTCTGAACTTTCCACATCTCATCAGAAAGCAGAGCTTTAAGAAAAATACCCATTATTGCAAGATTTAGCATTGTAAAAGTTGGCAGCAGTGTGTTGCAGGAAATGGTTTAATTGAGGAGGAAGGAACTTTCTCACTGTACTACTGCATTGTACAGCTTGTCTGACACATTTTGCTTAGTTTTGTTTGCCTTCTTTTGAGTCATTAGGTATTGTACTTCACAGAATACTAGATTTTGAGTCTGTTGATTCATCGATCTGTATTAGGATAATTATGTCTAACTGATATTATTTTACTTTATTAAATGATATATGAGTATTTTTACACTGGATAATAACTCCTATTATAAGGAGCACATTAGATTTTTTTTAAAAAATGTTCATTTCATACAGTAGAAAATGTATATGTAGTACAAATTATACAGAGGTTATCAATAATGCTGTTGCCTGCTGTGACTTGTGACCTCTTAACTCTCCTTTGCCCTTTTTTTAGTGGTTGACCTGGATTATTAATGTTTAGATAAATGCAGCTTAGATGTGCATTTTTAATGTTAATGAATATACTTCTTCCCCCCAAAATACCCTTAAAATTATAATATATGTCTTGTATTTCAAATTCCATGTAAGTTGCTTTTTAAAATTCATAGATACTGAGTTGTTGGAAATAAAAACTGCATTTTATTACTATAGTAAAATCATTCATAGGTATAGTGAACCAGAATGTATTTTATTTTTTAATTCCCATTGCTAGCCAGTATTTATAAACACCTAAAATCCATACTACATGTTTCAAGTCTGAACTGATTAAGTCAATGTGACACGCTGAGGCTGGGCCAAGTCTTGTCTAATCAGCAGTCAGCACTGCTGCTCTGGCATGAGGCTCCCAAAAATAGAAACACAAGAAGTCAAACAAGTAAGTGGAAGGGCACTAAAAGAAAAAGTGCTGCTAATTCCACTGTTGACTTTCTGTCTAATGCATTCTTGTTCCCAGGCCACACTGAGTGAAGCAACTGGCGCGGGGTGTGTTCCTGCAGATGGCTCAGCAGTGACACACGTGGCCCAGCTGGTTAACAGGTGTTTAATTTCTGTTTAACAAGTACCTCATACAAGCCAGATTTTTTTTCTTTTAACAGATAACAAGAAGCTAGTAAGCTGATGCTTTTCTTCAGAATTAACATCCCTTTCACTATGCTCCATTTATGTTGTGAATCACAGTTCTTTGATTGTTCCGTACAAATGAAGATAACATTATTTTAGGTTGTAATAAGAAAGGCACTTAACAAGAGAAACTAATTAATAGTTAACTTTGTTTAATAGTTGTAACCTATACACATGGAAGGCACTATAATTACTTCTAGCTATTGACAATATTATCTCTAGAAATATTTATTTAGCTGTCCACTTTACAGGATGAAAATTCACTCACAAAGTGTGCATGGAAGGAGAATGCCAGTCTTTTGGGATGTAGCTGTTATACTCGATGTTAGTGTGTCTTCATGTAAGAAGGTCTTGGGACTTGTACAGTGTAGCACAAGACCGAAGGAAAAGAAATTCCCTGCCCAGTGGATCATACAGTATGGACAGAGATGTACCCAAGGCCATGAGGGAAGAGCAAAGATGGGTAACTATTTAACAGATGGGAATTATGTGCAATGTATGTGATGTTATTCCTTGAGGAATTTTGAAGCTTTGTTGTAAGCTACATAATAACACCCTGCATAACTGGAGAAAGGTTGTCTCAGTGGCAGTCTGGAGATGAAGGTGGGTCATGGTTTTGTTTTAATAAATGGAAGATACTATGATTTTTGTAGCATTTTTTAGTCATTGCCATGATAGCAGCTCTGCTGAGAAAGGCAGCAATAAAAATAGTAGAGCATCTGGACACTTTTACCAATCATCTTCAATTAATGAGAACTTCAGGTGGTAGGATGTGTAATGTAACAGTAGCTGTGGCAAGTTTGTCTTCCCCATCCCATTTGTCCATACTTTGGTCTGAGAATTTTTATTTTCTGGTGTCAAATCCATGAGGTAAGATTTTAGAAACTGTAACAAAAATGCATGTCTTTCCAGTGACAGAGTTGTAATGCCAGTGTTGTCAAATCACCAGAAGAAATACCACCCTATAGAATATACCATACTGGCAGTACTTTTTGTTTCATACTATTCGTTTCATATCTGTTGACTAGACTTCAAAATTAACAGTATTTAATGGTCTGTGGGACAGATATTTTTTTAGTATAAACTTACATATGTACCAGCTGAAAATCTGCCTCTTGAATCTTCAGGTTATGGAAATGGATAGTGATGACAGTGATGATAATAGTAATAGTTCTCTAGTAAAGAATAACCTCTGACATTTAAGAGGTTGACCAATGCTGTTTACATTTTTAATATAAACTTGGCATTCCAACTGTTATGAGTATAATGATTGTAACATATTGTATCATTTTTGAAAGATCTCAGCAGTACATGCATATTGAATAGTACTTTTTAGCATATATTTAACATTATTATGTTTCAAATATTATTTGAACAAGGCCAGTTATATTAATTTCCAATTCTGTTAAAATTTTAATGGCACTTAGATTTGCTTTAGCTCCATGTTATGGCTGGATTAGCAATAAATCAATAGATGGTGTGTAAGTCAGGCAATTTTCCTTTTGACAGATCTACTGTAAGGGAAAAAAACATAGTTGCAATGAACAATCAGATGTCCATGAGTATAAGATCTCTTCAAATTTTTTTCTACTGTCTTGCTTCAGATGATAGAAATAGACAACTGGGTAGACTTATTTTCCTAAACTGTTCATCTCTAAGACATTATGAATCTTTCAGCCAGAAGCCTATTTGCCTATTCTCAGTTCTCTAAAGGAAGTATTCTCATGTGTTTTGCTTGTGTTTTCTTTATGCTCTGCATGTGATGTTGTAGGTCAGCTGAACTGGATTGTTACCAAGCCCATGTTCAGGCTTGTCTGCACTGCACTTTTAAGTTGTCACCTCTTCAAGGACATGCAGTAGCAATGAATACCCTCTTGTATTTGCCAAATGCAGAAAGAAGACCTACTGATAGCAGAGGCTCTGCTTCTGCTGATACTTTTTTGATGGCATAGAAACCAGTCCTTGACACATATTACAAAGACTACAGTCAGTTTATTATGAAAGAAAAAAGGAGGGGAAAAAAAGGCAGTATACCAGCCTGTAGTTATGTACAAAAATACATGGAGTGATCCTTTCATCTTTGGTATTACAGAACAACTTCTCTGACTTCTTATGTTGGGTGAAAATAATTTGTGGGGAGAAAATATAGGAACAAAGTTTTGCCTTATGTACTTTATTTATGGGGTATGTGTGCTTTATATATTTGAATATAGAAATTATGTGAGTTGCGTGCTTTTTGCGATATGCTAATAGCAAAAAAAGAGAAACAATGCCAACTGAAGAGAGTGCAGTCTGGAGTAAGGAGCCCTGTGGCCATGTTCTTTGATACTCTGAACTGCTTCTGGGCGGTGACTCATTAGTTTGCATGCAAAGAACTGAAACCTAGATTTTTAAGTGTCATTTAATTTGGGGTGTATTAACATCTAATTGCCTGAATGGATAGGCAAGTCAGTCTTGCCCCAAAGATGGGTCATGGGAAGGGATTGGAACAAGGAAAGATTGATACCTCCTGAACTCAGTCTAAATTAAAATATGCAAATGAGATAAGGTTATTACCATTTGCCTTTCTCTTGAGTGGCTACTTTAAAAAGCCACAAGAGCTCTAATCATGAGTCCTCTGACTAGCCCTGACCCCCTTGGCCAAACCATGGCGCGCCTGCTCTGCTGGGGCTGATGTGAAAGCAGGACAGAGCAAAGGAAACAAACTATTTACCTGTCACAGGCTCTTCATCAGGTTATTTTAAGGGAGGAACCTTATTTTTAGTCACATGGATCAAATTTGTATAAAGGATAGCACTGAACAAGTACTCAGCAAGTGCTGGGAGTCAGGAGTAACCAAGAGGGAATGAAAAGATGGGTAGATGAAACTGTCATATTGTTTAGCAGAAACCTTCTGACATGACTAAGCCAGGGAATTCATGGGGCAAGTTTTAATAAATTTCACCTGAATATATTTTTATGTAACTCATAATCTATCAGATGATCCTAACCATTAACAGGAGCCTGTTTAAAAAAAAAACAACAAGGAAGTATTCCAGTAGACTAAGGAAGGTGTCACATAATGGACTATAATAGGTGTGGGATTTTGATTTGTTAAAGGCAAAGCTGTGCCCCCGCTGGTGGCTCTGGAGTAGCTGGGTACGTGCTCCACAGGGGAAGATGCTGCTTGAGCCTTCTGACAGTACGTTGTTGAACATTCCGCTCCATTTCTGCAATGCTAAAAATAGTTGTCCTCATTTTAAAACACCGGGCGATTAGATTATTCCAAGGGTCTGGCATACTTAGGCTAATGGAAGGCACATATCCATAAATTATCAAAACAGTAAGTAGTGTTTGACCGTGCTGATTTTACTTCTATTAAGACAAGTTTCCTTGCTAGTAACCCTGGAGTACCAAGCCTATCCTGTAAATCAAGCTCCTGGCAGTGCCCCAGTAAAATTAAAAATAAAAGGAAAAATGTTTGGGTTTCATATTGAGAGTAGAGAAGCATCTGTCTGCTTCTTGGTGGCTTTGGTTTTTTTTTAATTTTAAAGAATCATGTCTGAAAAATGCTTAAAGTATTTTACAGTAATTGTTTCTCTTTCCCAGCCTTGAAAAGCATCTCATGAAGTTCCAACATGTTTGCCATTATAAATCTTGTTAATGCTCAAAATAGTCCAAATAGCAAAACACATTCCAAGTGCTTGATACAAGTTTCTTTCAAGTCTTGTTTTTGTTTTCTTGAGTTGGGTTTTTTGTTGGATTGTGGGGTTTTTTTGGGTTTTTTTGTTTTGTTTTTTTGTTGGTTGGCTGTTTGGTTTTGAGGGGGGGAGGGGTTCTGATAAGATAATGTGATTCCTAGTTCATTTTTGGCACCATATTGTTTGACAGTACAAGTAACCAAAGGTCCTGATACAGTTCAAATAGCTGTATGTTAAGATAGCTTCTCCTTTTATTTTACAGTGGTTTTTTTTCATCTTTTTAATGTGAAAGCCTTTTATTTTGGCAGGGGAGGAATAGCTAAATGTCAAAGTCAAGGTGCAAAAATTAATCTAAATGCATTCTAAGAAAGTAAAGTACACAGATACAAAGCATCTTACTCTACCTTCAAAACCTTAAGGTTTAAACTGAGTCTCTAATTTTATAGGGTGTTGCAGTGCAATTACAACCTGCAAAATCAATAAATAATAAGTATATTAAGGACCATGATTATAAATACACTGCATGTTTTCAAAACACTTAAAGAAACCACAGCATCGATCACTGTAGATATAGTAAGAACCAATATTGATGGTATTGATGTAGGAGGATATTTCTACATTGTTTTGTTGAAGGGATAATTTCTAGAACACTGATTAAACAATGCAATACAAAACACATACAGCTTGTCTCCACAAAAAAACTCAAAAAACCAACCAACCAACCAACCAAAATCCTGTGAATGTAGTTTGTTTATTTTCTAGTTTACAGTGATTCAGTATGGCAGGGAATATGAAATGTTATTATCTGGTAACAGTCCATAAACAATTTTTCACAATCCATGCTGTAATTCTGGGGAAAATGAAGGGTTAAGGGTTACGTTTTATGATTGATTAGGATTTTTCCCCAGCTCACTAGCATGCATTGTTGCAGAGGGGAGCTGGAAGGAAGATGTTGGAAACCATGCAGTGAGTGGAGTTAGAAAAATGCCATTTTAACAGGCTATTTTAAGCTGTATTTTAATTTTTGTCTATCATGAGTGCTTTGTATTTATTTGCTTAATTATTTATATCATTTTGATGAGTTATTTTTCTTTTATTGGCTCTTTTTGTTTTTTTAGAGGGACTGGAGTTTTTCCTTTGTCTCTGTTCTTTTTGAGTCTGAGAGGCATTTGTCTTCTTCTTGGCATGGAATCACACAAGCCAACTTTCAAAATTTTCTTTTGTTGCTGAGTTCTGGCTTGAACAGAAAACTCAGTTGGGTGGTGTGTAAGTTACTAGGGCAAACTTCTGTCAAGGATATAAATCCATGAATGGAATGGAGAAAGCATTTCATTTTAGATTGTTTTAGTAAGTATTTTAAGCTTCCATTCTAAGTCATATGAGCACAGATATATTCTAACAGAATCTAGCTCAGTAACTATAGTTTTATTATGACAAAAAACAATGTACTTCATTGTGCCATATTTCATGAATCTTTAAATGGAGGGTGGCTCCTAGCTTGGAGTGGCAGAACTGGTCTGTAATTGCTTGACTCACTTTGGTAAGAAGGAATGGAAAAGGAAACTGCTGCAATATTTCGTATTTTAATTCTAGATGAAGTACTATTAGACTTTTAACTATATCTTTTCCTTGGAAAGCCATGTATTAACTGCAGAACTGAATTACGTGTAGCACTCAGAGCTGTTGATTTTTTTTGTTTTGTTCAAATACTCCTTATTCAAATACTGAAGATGAAGTTTACTATGTTACTCAGAATGCACAGTTACCTTTTAGAAACATTTTTTCATTAACAAGGTGATTAGTTCGAATTATACTCAGTTTCGGAGCATGAACTTCTAAGCATCTGTTTTCCTGAATGGAATTTAGAAACTCAGATAAGATTTTTAATTTCCGTAGGCAGTGCAAGGAGAAAGTCCCTTGGAAGCCAGCAGTTGACAGTCAACTCTACAGATGACTTACTTTGCTCTTTTAAAACATGCAGTAGAGGACACAGTCATTTAACAGCTTACACAGAATGTTCTCTTAGTAAGTAGGACAAACCTGCCTGGTTTCAGAGGATCACTGCTTGCATTTCATCCTGCTCAGTGGGCTGGGCACTCCTCCAGTGATTTGGGGAAGATCTGAAATGCCCATTTGAGCAGAGCTAGAAGCCAGCAGTGATCTTTTACGTGCAGCTCCCTGTGGGACCCAACTGTGGATCCATGTGTGCTCAAGCATCTGAGAGGTATTAGGGAGACAGTGGGAGCTGTACTAGACTTGCTGGGATTTTTAGGTACTGGGGTAGTATGCGAGTGTCTTCTGGAGTATTTTTTTCTGAATCAGGACCTGAAATAAAACTTAAGAAAGCTTTTCATATGATTTGAATTCTCTAATTTTTTTGTTATTGTTGTCTGAAGCAGCCTACAACTTTATCTGCTGCAGAATTAGATAACCTGTAATTTTTAATGGCCTATTATTTTGAAAGTGAAAAGTTATTTTAGTGAAATACAAGTTAACAGACGTATATGACCCTAAAAATCAATTCAGCTGTTCTTTAGAAAAGGAATGAGAAGCAATGCATGTCCAGGTGCCTTTTTCTCTTAATTTAGTTCAGTCATGAGTTAGGCCTGTAAAATGATGGCGATGTACATTTTGTTTCAGGGGGAAGCTGGCTTAGTAGGTGCTCCTGGCATTCCTGGTCCTACTGGTTCCAAAGGAAAAGAAAAAACAAAGACACAAACAAACAAAAGTTTAATTCTATCCATTTGCAATCTCAACATCTTTTTTGCCAGCTGTTCAGTATCTACATCAATTATACTTGAACTTCATATCAAGTTTCTGAGTTTTATAATGTGATAGAGGAAATTCACTACTGGCTTCTCTTTTAAAAGAGAAAAGACGTGGTGCTGTGATACAAACATGCCTAGCAGTGTTATTTTACATGAAGAACAGTCATCTAAGACTCCCAACTGTTCAGGTCTTTCCAAGCACAATTTTTCAGATTCAAAAATTTGAAATTTGAGAGTCTCAGAATCTCACCAACATGAGATGAATGACAGCACTTCTTGTTCCATTCTTCCATTTTAATCTTTTTGCTCCTTTCCAGAGATGGATTATTGTAAGAAGGCCAGAACTTGCAAAAAGAGACATCTGTATTCTAGACCTTGCTGATAATATTTGTTAAGTTGCCTCTTTTCATGGTCAGGTTTTGTTTGCTGTTGATTGCAGCTGTTTTTATCAGCAAGTATTTGGAATGAAATCTGTCCAGCTATTTCCTTATAGAAAATTATAGGGTTTATTGCTGCTTTAACAAATTAAGAGACCACACAAGAAACCCCATTATTTTGTTATTACTTAAATTTCAAGGAAGTGTTCTGCAGCATGACATTGATGCAATTTGTGTATTTTTAGGGCATATACTTCCTGTAATATAGCACAAGAGGAATGAATGAACTTATTTTCTGCAGGTGAGGTAGCCAGCATTTTGTTCAGCACCAAGCTTACCACAGTCTACCATTTTACACATTCAAAGCCGGGATCACTTGTTGACTTCTACTGCAGGCATATTTAAAACGCTTAAAGTCTGATCAGCAGTCATGATGAGCAATAAGTGATTGTTCATGAAAAAACTTGCGTGAAATATCTCACCTAACTTAATGAGAATTTTGCCACAGAAAGGAGAATTTAAGTTAAATTACCAGTGAATAATATTATATTTTTATGCTGTCAAGTGGAAATCACCTAAACTTCTTTATCTACGCTTTGTTGTCTCTGTCTTATTTAATCGGGAATATTTTTTTCTGAATTCAAATGTATGCAAAGAAATTTGGATTGTATTTCTGAAACGTAAGGAATTAGTTAATCACTAGGATTGGTACAGGCAGAGAACTGACTAGTTGGGCAGCAGCATTGCTAAAAGTGGCATGGAGGTGGACATGAGACTGAATTACAACCTAACAGCATTCTCCTATTGGGACAGAATAAACCACATATAGACCTACGCTAGTAAAACTGCAGCTAGCAGGTCGAGGAGGACATTTTCACTTCTTACTTGGTGGTGCTGCATCTGATATGCTGTGTCATGTCTGGGGGTCCTCCACGCTTACTTCCACAAGAGATGTGGAGAAAGCAGAGAGGACCCAACAGGCAATTAGTTTATGTTCAGGGGCCTAGAAAGCAAGACCTTTGAGGAGAGTTTCAGGGAGTGAAATTTGTTGAGTCTGGCAAAGAGGAAGCGAAGGAGTGATTGAAACTGTCCTGCAGACTTTGAGCCCAGCTGGTTAATCTTCAAGGACAGCTTCCTAAAACCCCAAGAACAGTTCATGCTGTTATGCAGAGTTGAGTGAGTATGGCAGAAGGCCAACATGGATGAACAAGATGCTTCTGACTGACCTCAGACACAAAAAGAAAGTAAACAGTGGAAGCAGGGGTGAGCTACTCAGCTGGAACATAGAAACATTACCAGAGCATGTGGTGATAGAGTTAGGAAACCAGAAACTCTTTGGGAATTAGAACTATTGAGAGTTTAAGGGCAGCATGAAGGGCTTCTGTTAAATGCGTCCATGAGTGAAGAAAATGCTGCTTAATGGGGTGAGAGACATGGAAAAGGCTGAGAGTACCCATTTATTTATTTACCTGTTTTTTTCCCTAATGCGGCTTGCCCTCAAGCCTCCCAGGTTACTTAAGCCTCCTAGCAGAGAGTGTGATAATAAACTATTGCCCACTGAAGTCAAAGAGAGTGTTAAGGAGCACTTAAGCTAGTTGGATGTTTTTAAGATACCAACCAGCATGCATCCAGGGAAGAGCTACTCTCTGTCATTATCAAAAAATCATGATGGCTGGGGAAGGTCACTGATGGCTGGAAACAAGCAAACATCATGTACATCTTCAAGAATGATGCAGTGAACTGCAGGCCAGTCACCCTCACCTCTGTCCCTGGAAAAATTATGTGGCAAATCCTGGAAGGCATTTCTAAACACATGAAGATCTAGAAGGTGACTGTGAACAGCCAGTGTGTATTTACCAAGGACAAATCATGCTGACCAACCTGATTGCCTACTTTCATAAAATGACTGTCAGTATGGATTAGGGGAGAGCAGTGGGTGATGTATACATTGATTTCAGCCAGGCTTCTGGCAGTCTCCAAACATGTTATTATACTAGAATCTCTGAGGTTCTGATTGGGTAAATGAACAAGGGTGGGTAGAAGGCTGGTTGTATCATTGGGGTCAAAGGTGGAATAACTGCTATGTAGTCCAACTACAACCTAGTAACTAGTGTCATACTTCAAGGGGCAATACTGGGGATAATATTATTTAATGTTATTATTAATAATCTGGATGATGGGATTCTCAGCAAGTCATGGATGTTATCAAATGTGAGGAAGTAGAAGTGCAATGGAAGGTAAGGCAAGAATTATATTCACTGTTCCCTCAACAGGCTGGAGAAATGAGGTAATGCAGAACTCAAGAAGTTAAACAAAGGCAAACACACTGCCTCTGAGAAGGAATAGCCTCATGAAATAGTACAGGTTAGGAGCCAAATTTCTAGAAAGGAGCTCTACATAAAAGGGTTTGGAAGTCTTGCTGGATGCCCTTGTTTTGGATAAGGCCAAAGGCATCATGGGCTGCCTTAACAGATGCATGGCCAGCAGATCAGGAGGAGTGACTGGTGCTTGTGAGACCACATTTAGAATTTGGTGTCCAGTTTGAAGCTCCCCAGGAGTGGATAAAGAGCAGTTCTTTGGGGTGAGTCCAGTGGAGGCCCACCAAGACGGCCAGGGGCTTGAAGCCAATGTTGTGCAAGGGGAGGCTGAGAAAGCTGGACCTGTTGAGCAGTAAGATTAGATGATTTAGAAAGTGTGAGGGTGGGGGATGGTGTGCAGACTCATTGCTGTCTGTATGTACCGGGAGGCTGTGGAGCAGCTAGAGCCAGGCTCTTGTCAGAGGTCTACAATCAAAGAACAAGCGGCAATGAACACAAGCAACAATCAGAGAATCTTTGACTCTTTATAAGAATAATTTTTATATAATGAATTTGGGATAGAGCAAATACAGGATAGGCAGTTTCACAAATGGGAAAGCTAAATGAAGAAAACACTTGTAGGAATTTGTCAAAAGTGAGTACGTGTTAGCTGTGTTGTATGTCCAACAGTTGGAGAAGAATGGGAGTCACAGACTCCTAGAACAACCCAGATTGGAAGGGACTTTGAAAGATCATCTGGTCCAACCTTTCAAAAGAAAAGAAAACTAGACCAACAGAACAGAAGTTGTATACATTTGGAAATTATTTCAGTGATTAGCCCCTCATTTTTAGGTGAGGACATTTGCAAGTTTATTTCACTAGGTACCTTTTTGCATGCTGGGTCTTGGGCATGCTTCTAAAATTGTCACCTAAGTTGTTGATTGTATGAGCCATCCCTGCCAAAAGAAACAAGCAAAAAGCTGCCAATGTAGGTTGGTGAAAAGTCCAGAAATATTTGATAATCTATATACCCGCACACATCCAAAGCTTTGCATTTAATTCCCAGATGTGTAGTACATGATGCTGTATCAGTTGAAAGATTTGACAAAATGCCACTAGAAATTTTGCAAGTTTTAGCCAGGTGTTCCAGTTAACTTCAGTTAAATCTCAGACTTCTATTTAAGGAAATCACACTCTCTGGAGGGTGAAAGAATGTTTAGACATTGCTCTTTCTAATTTTTTGAAAGAAATTTTTAAAAACATGATAAGCTTTTACTTTAGAAATTTGCCACTTTTTTCACCTACATACATGTAAAAAAGTGTGCTGTACGAACGCAATGAGACTGAATTCTAGAGAATGGCAAAGACATCAAAACCATCTCCTGCTAGATGATCTGAGGGAGAAAGTTTGAATTTTTTTTCATTACACAGTTTTTGTGGTGCTTGTATATAATTTTTCCTGTCTGTTTGCTGTATGTCTTAAAAAACATGCAAGCATACAGTAATTAAAAACCTAAAGCAGATGGTATTCTTGAGTAATATAGACACACTGCAGACTATTTGATGAAGACATAGTAAAATTATACATTATGATCATTTTTGAAGCTAAAAGTTTGGAAATTGGAGCTGGAAAAAGCATCATAGCAGGTCTTTTATTGGAAATATTATCCAAGAAAGAATTTATTCTGCTGAAATAAGCTGCACTTGAATTAATAGTTTTAAACTCCCTCCTTTTGTGTATTTTTTGGGATTTTTTGTTTATTTGTTTTGTTTTTATTACTTGGGTAGTTGGATATGGTTTTTAAACCAAAAGAAATTTATTTTCTTTTCATAAATTGTATCCCTATATTGATCTGGATTGGAGGCCTTCACAGCTGAGTAGTCATATTTAAAAATAAAAATGAAGGTATGAATAGGAATAAATGTATTAAAATTGGTTCATTAGATGAATAGAGGGACTGTAATGAGCAGGTTTAGAATCAATAAATAGTTTAGAATTTTTAGAGCTGACAAGATCTCTTAGGCTGAATGGAAAAATCAATGACTGCTCTTAACTGAGAAAACTACAAAAGGCCATGTCATTTTTGGTAGAGATTTCCCACCTTTTTGAATGAGAAACAATCAGCATCCAAATGTTTTCTTTTGTTTTTATCTTGTAATAAATGTTCAGCGCAATGAAGTTATTTTAAAGAATGCAGTTATTTCAACAATGTTTATTTGAGATTTGTATTTTATGTTTTTGTATTGCAGGGTGAACGTGGCTTTGTGGGTAGTAAAGGTAAAGAAGGCGAAAAGGTAAATTATTCTGTCCATGTTATTTATTTTTTCAGTTTGACAGTTTGATAAATGGACAGCCAAATAGAGCCTTTTTTGAAGGTCTTCCTTAACTCTTTAATTAATAAAATTCTTAGTTTTCTGGTATGTAATTGCTTAAGAACAACCAGTTATTTAAGTGTGTTCCTGAGTGCCATCAGGGCTTCTTTTCAAACTTTTTTTTCCCCTCAAGAGAAAATTTAATGGCGAAGCTCAACAGAACCGTGGCCACTGGACTTCAATAGTGTTTGCTGGGGTCTTATTTGTGTGGTAACTACTAGTAAATGACTTTTTCTACAGTATGAAATGTATTATGAGATAACGTGTACATATTTATAGTATTTAATGATTGCTTTCTGACATTACAAATGCACTTTTATAGCAACTTATTGTGTTGATCGTAAGTACTAATAATTTACATTCTTTTTTCCTAAGGACCTAAATTTACTGTAATACTAAAATACATTTGCTACAGTGTGCCTGACTGCCAATTAAAAAATATAATTTTAATTTATATAGTTTTGTGTAACTATGCATAGTCAGTATGAGTTTTGTCTCCTGCACACATGTGACTTGCAGCAAACTGACTTGACTGCCAAGGCCCAAGATCAGTGCAGGTCCATTTACCTCTGGCAGTTCAGTCCCTTTGCCTGATGTACTGGTGTGTTGTCCTGAGGAGACTCCTGACAGCCATAAAGTATTTCCGAGATTAAATTTGAGGACAAGCCTTTCCTTGTTCTTCACCAGTGAGTATCAGAAATGGAGCTTGAAGTAATGTATCCTAATTGCAGATCATCTGCAGTGGCCAGAAATAGTTCAACAGCTTATGTATTAAAATGGGAATTAAACTGGCCTTGTTAAAGGCTGTCTTGCCAGCATTTGGTGGCTCTAGATGATGTAACCTAATCTGATGTGCCTTCAGACAAGCAGATCTTCTCAGGTCACCAAAGGCAAGTAACTCTGCTTTGAGGGACAAGTGGAAGGGAAGAGCCTGTTACTAGCTTGCCTAACAGGAATTGGAGCAACAGTGGTGATAGTTATGGTTTTAACTTCAGATCTTAACCATGTTAAAGTCTAATTACTGCTCTTTCACCAGCTTTGGCTGATTTGGATTAGGCAACCTGAAATAAGAATCTTTTATTGGATCATAGACAGTTTCTCTGTGCTTCAGCCCACCATCTGAATTAATATATCATAAAAATGAAGAATGAGAGATTTTGGTGTTCTGATAATATTCAGACTGATGAAAATAGAGAGTAGGTGTCAGCTTCTGAATTGAAAAAAGTGTAATAGGATGCTTTGGACATGAATATATTCTCTCACCCACCATACCTCTTCAGTGGTGTCAGACAGCTCTCCAATGTTCATATTTTAAAGAAAGATTTAAAATGTGAAGGTTTTTATAGGAGAAAGTATTCCAGTAGCCAGAATGGCAGAAGTACCAGAAGTGAAAACCAGCATCCATAGCAACTAACTTGTATAATGTGAGGATTCAGACTCTAGAAAAAAGCACTTAAGTTTGAGTGTTTCTAACTGCACTGACAGATCTTATTTCCTTGGTGGTATCATTATTCATCAGTTCTGATGGGCTTGTGGATTTTTTATTTTTCTCTTTTTTTCCCCCTCCCCGTAATTGCTCTGCAGCTGTGCTGCACTCTCCTCAAGTTTTATGAATAAATTGTATTTGGGCACAGGCACATGGTTCCAGCTGTTGCTGCCACTCTCTGCTTGATTTCCCTTATTTTAAAGCAGAGATAAAATGACCCAACCGGTGGTAGTTTCATTTTTTTCTTATGTGGAACTGAATTGGCAAGTTTGCACCATGTTTTTTATTTTTGTCTTGTAAATTCAGAAGATAATTTAAAAATCCCATTTAAAAATCTTTCCAATGTAACTGTTAATGTTGCATCTAAATGTCCTTCAAATAAAAGAAAGTGTGAGTGGAATGATCTTTATTAACCAGTGATCAATCAAAATTAATTTGAGCTTGTCTTATCAGAAGCTACACATCATATTTGTGTGAGTGTGTTTTAAGGTTATGAGAAGTAGGTCTTTAGTAGTTATTTAATTCAGCTTTAATTCAAATCATTATTTAACAATGTTGAGTTTCCAGTTACTGAACTCCTACTATAAAAAAAGATACCAATACATTTACATTTTAACATAGTATCACAAACTATAATAGTCATGATAATTTGTGTGTAACAAACATGATTACAAAGCCTGAAATGGAAAATAGTCCTAATAACCAAAAATTCTGCCTCTTCTTGCATATTAAGGAACAAGATTTTTGTGTATCACCTAGGGTGGGACACAGCTGCCTATATATGGGATATTTGCCATTCCAAACTCTCCACAGAAGTGCGTGAAAATGCTGCATTTTGGGTTTAAAGGCCCTATAATTCCATAGGACTGAAAACTTGAAACCAACTCAGCCTCATACCCCTTGGTTCACCAAATCAAACTAGTTGATTTATTGTATTATGTTCTGCTTTGGCAGAGCAATCCTTGGGGACATCAGAGAGACGTAGACAGCTGAGGCAACAGTGAGTGATCATTTGTACTTTCCAGTTATGGGAAGCATCTATAATTTAAATTATTGAGGGAGATCCTTTAAGGCTTTTTAAAGGTTCCTTTGCCACACTTCGTTCTTCTAGAGGAATCTAAAAGTCTTGTTCTGCCTTTCTTCTTTTTTTTGGTCATGGGCTGAACTTGGTTCTCCCTTTCAGAATCCAGTAGTGGTAAGGGAAGCTCTAGACTCACTGTGCAGGTGTTATACTGCAAGTTATCCCACCAAGGGAAATACACTGTCACTCTGAATTTATTTTAATTCTACTTTGTAATCTGTTTTCTTTGTGTTACTTACATGATACATGTCATAACTCCTACCAAAACATTGATTTACCCTTCTATATCATGGCTGAAAAAGTACATTTTGAAAG
Organism: Pithys albifrons albifrons; assembly: GCF_047495875.1. NCBI lineage: Eukaryota > Metazoa > Chordata > Aves > Passeriformes > Thamnophilidae > Pithys > Pithys albifrons. The sequence goes on from NC_092459.1 coordinate 27,828,718, forward strand.
CGGCTTTAATTGGTTTGCTGCCAAGAAGGGAGATAAATCATATGGATCTGTTCTCCTTGGAATACTGCTTAGAATTGTAATTTTACAGTATGGGATAGAAAACATGGCTATTACATTTCATGATGACAGGAACTCAGGAGGGACTGATAATACCTAGAAGAAAGCTTTGAAATCCAGATGTTCATGGTAAATCAGACATGTAGTCTGAAAAAAAAATAGGGTCAAACATAGAAATAATAAGTGCAAGGAACTACTTTTCCGGGAGAATAAATCTGAGCTGCAAAACCCCAAATCCAGTAATATGTACTCAAAAATTAAAATCGGAGGATTATTTAGATAAGAAGCTGAACACAGATAAAGGAAGTTGCAACTGAAAGACTTTTACTGATATTCCAAAGTGGAGTATTGTCTGCAACAGTAATTAAAAAGTCCTGTGCTATTTGGTATTGATATGGCTTCAATTTAATGGATTTTGAAGGCAAGCACTGAGAATAACTGGTGCTCAGGAACACAGAACCTTTGAAGAAGGATTGCATGATTGAAGAGTACTTGGTGTGGAGTCAGCTGAAAAGAAATTGGTGGACAGTGTTCATATACATAAGTGATGCAAAGAGAAAAGCAGTGGTCTGTCTGTGTGTCTGTAGCACATGCAGAGAAACGGGCTGGAAGTGCAGCAAGAGAGATGCTGTGTGGCCAATAGGAAAGGGTTTTTAATTTTAACACTGTTGTTTATTATGAAAGTAATTTCCTCTTCCAGTGGTCTGCACTTTTTATCCTGGTAACTCAAAAGAAAACTAAAGCTAAAGAAAGACTTGCTTCATGAAAACACAGGAGATGAAATTATCTTAAATGATGTTGCTATTTTCTGTCAATAGCATCAAAATTATGCAAGGTCTCACACATTTCTAATCAGATAAGCACAGAAAACAGCAAGACAGTTTCCTTTTGATCATGTATACTTGTCTGTTTTTAATGTCTGATTAATAGTTTTCAGTGATAGGATAGTAAAGCTCTGGAAGAGGTTGCCCAAAGTGATTTTGCAACATCTTTTCACTGAGCTTTTCAAGACCAGCCTTGAGCAACTTGTCCTGATTAATAGGCTTTGGACTTGGAATTCAGCCTCTGGCGGTTTCAAGATCTCAGACTTATCTTGAAAGCTGCAGAAGTTGAAATCTTGTTTACTATTATTTCTTTTGATACTAGAAATATGTGCATTACTTGAGAGTTGGAATTGGCCCAAAGCCTGACAGTTACTCGTACAATTAACTGATAAGATGCCTTTTTCCTTTGTTAAATCTTTAATTAATTCCTTTTTAAACTTCTGGTTATTGCTTCGTTTGGTCACTCCAGCTAGTACTCTTTACCCAGGTCCCCCATTTTTTCTATCATCTTGACTATCTTTTTGGATAGATTATGTATTTTCACAAATTTGATTCTTTCTGTACTGAGCTAGAAAACTGAGAATTCAGTTTTGTGGGATGCATGAAACATGAATAGTAGATAAATTGCATTACCATTTGGCAGCATGTGTGGAACAAATCTAAATTTTATTTGAAATAGTGGTGATAGAAAAGCCAACACATTCACATGTTAACTATAGCTGAGCAAGCATTACTTGATTGCCCCTGATAGTTAATAGTCATTTCATGGAGCTGGGAATCCTGAATTCCTTGCCTTGCTCATCGACTTCAAAATATTAGTATAAAATCTGTTTCTCTTTTAACTCAGAGAGGCAAGTAAGGTCTGCTGTTACATAAGTAAGTCACAGTGCTAGTTGATATCTCAGAAGACTTGGAAGTTGTGGGTGGCTGAGTAGGAGGATAGCTGTGATCTGGAGAGGGACTCTTCAACTGCAGTTTTCCTGGACCTGCTGCTTTTTTTATAAGCATATCCACCTCCCATCTCACACTTGGAATAGAGGATTTTAAAACTGAATGTCATTGCAGCTGAGCTGTGTAGCAGTTAATGTGCTGTGACTTGCACTTGTAAACACTTGATCTTTTATTAAGTTATTATTTTACTGTATTTTTGATTGATCTTTCTCAGTAAAATGATATAAATAAAAAGTTACATGTATTTTACTGGGAAGTATAAGACTGTAATGATAGTAATTTATTATTTTCATAGTTGCATCCTTTTATCTTTTTGCATGTTCTAAATTTGCTTTTGCCTGTGTATACATGTGAGAAGGGAGGAGGAGTCTGGGGCTTGTCCAGCCTAAATATAGAAAAAAATTTCATCTGCTTAATTTTCTTCTAAATGCAGGATGTTCTTTGTATATATTTACTATTTTCTGAAGTACAATTTGAATTGTCCCAGGAAATAGGGCTTCCTCTATTTCCTTCAGAGAACAATTCCTAATAGATCTTAGTGTCAAGAAGATTTCCTGGAGGTTCAACATTTTCTACTTTCACACCTAATAAAATACTCCTCTGTCTATCTTCCATCCATTCAGGACACACAAGGCTGGGAACTTCCAGTGTGTCCCCAGGTGTAGCCTTTTATTTCAGTCTTCACTGTGCTTTTCATAAATAAGCCTAAGGAAAAGAAGAGGGTGTCACCTTTCCTAGGTCTAACAAGCTGGTTGAAGTTAGTAATTATTTAGTCTTTCTAATGTTGTAATGTCTGTGTTATAAATCTCAGTGATGAAACCAGACAGCTCAAGTACTGGGGAAGCTTCCAATCTACCTGAAAAATAGAAGCTATTGTGCATGGATAGAAAACAGTAATGAATCTCAAAGGTCTAGAATTAAAAATGCTAATGAATCTCAAAGGTCTAGAATTAAAAATGCTAAAAAATTACAATGAAGAGAAGCAGCTAGTAACCCTTTTGTGTATTAGCAGAGTGTTTCTATTTGTAAGCTGTATATTCTGCTAGAAATGCTTTAGTCTGAGAAAAAGTTTAGAAGAGCAAATTCCATAAAATCCAAATCATGATTTAACCATGGGCACTGCACATAAAGACCTGTTGGTCTTAATGTTTTTGGAGTAATGGAAGATTGTGCATTTTGCATTACAGACAGAGTCCAATTCCCTAGTTTGTTTGGATAGGAGTTGGTGCTGCTGTCCTGAAAATGTGGCTCTTGCCTGTGCTAACCATCAATGCAGATACTTTATTTGGACAGGGAGAAGAATTTTTTAAGTCCTTTGAATCATATTTTGTACAGGCAAGACTGGGTGCTTCACTAGCTGGATGTAAATGTGAATAGAGTTTTGTTCTTGTCTCCTAATGCTGTCTAGGGAGGTATTGGAGTTCTCTTTCCCATCTTGTAACTGTTTTGTCACCTCCTTGAACCTTTTTTGGGGTATCATTTTTTTTTCATGATGTCATATGAGCTTAAATATTGTTTACAGGTTTTTATTTGAGATTTTTTTTTTGTTACCAAGTAGATCGCATATAATCACAGAGACACCTGTATGCAGACATTCTGGGGAAAAAGAAAAAGCATATTAATTGCACAGGAAGTCTCTCCCTGAAATAAAAGCAGTCACGTTGGCATTTATCCTAGTAAGCTTAATCTTACCAGGGCTTATCAGGTAGTTCTGCAGTATTTGGTTTGATCTGGCCATCCTCCTACTGTTTGACATCCTTGCCCTTTGAAACAGGCTTAATGAGAAGTGCCTGTTGGGAATAGTCCCTGGCCTATGCTAACTTTTGAACTGTGCTTGGGAATTATATGGGGAAATGCTAATTGGACTCCTTGAAATGTCTGCAAAAGACCTTCACAGCTGGGGTCTATCAATTAAATTATATAGATGACCAATTTCCAGGTCCCAAGCTCTATCACTCTTTAATTTAGTTACACATACCCATTTGGTCAGATTAAAAGTTCATCAGGCTCAGCATCCTGCTTCTAATGAAAACCAGAAGTGGTACTCCAGGGAAAAGCCTAAGGACAAAGTAAGAAAGTGTAGTGTTTTTCCCTATGTACTCTTCTAGCCTCCAATTATTTGAGACTGCATTGGAGCCAGGTGTGTTTTCACTGAATTTAGTAGTCTTCAATGGACTTTTCTCCCATTAGCAAGTACAGTTCTCTCTTGAATTCATGTACATTTTGAGCATCTGCAATATCCTGTGGTGAGGAATTATGCTGTTTATCTTTGTGGCTGAAGAACTACTTCCTTTTGTTTATTTGGAATGTGCTTCCTCTTAATTTGATTTGGTATCCCCTACTTCTTTTGGAATATCCCTGTTCTTTTCAGTATCAATAAAGAATCAGTAAGCATCTATTATGCATTCTGGAGCTGTCTCTTTCTAATTGAAGAATAGGAGCTTACTTAGTATCTCATGCCATGAAAACTGTTCTGTACTTGATCATCCTTTCTAGCTGCTTCTGGATCTTGCTGAGTTCTCTTGCAGTATTTAAAGATGGAAGAGGCAAGAACTGCAGTCTATCACAGTGAATTTCCTTGTTTTATTCTCTATACCTTCATAATGTCTCCCCACAGGGATTTTCTGTCCTCTCTTTAGCTATGAGGGTGGCCTGAAGATCTCACTCTTGATCCTTTTGTACTGGCCATTACCTGCCGTTGCATGGAAGCCGTGGTTTTTTTCACAAGTGTTATGACTACCCAGGGAACATAAGGATTTTAGAATCTTCATCGTGTTATAAATAGCTATACTGAACTTCATTTGTCCTTTTGCCCTGTCATTTCATCTCATTATGCCTGTACTGAGTTTGTCACAGTTCACCCTCATCTGTTTTATTCTGTATAATTTGGTATCTTCACCAGATTGTTCTGTACTTCAAAGTGGTTTTCACTGAGGTTTGAGTGTAAACACTTCAAGTCTTGCTGAGAACCAAATCCCTGCAAAACTGACTTTGCCAATACCTATATGCTGGTATGAACTCTCAAGCTCTTTATGCCTTGGATTAGAAATGTAATATTTGACAGGAGCAAAGTTTTTTTGGCATTAGAAAGGTATCTTCATCTTAAGCTCTGAAAATGTGCCATTGGCACATATTGAGGACAATTATCCAAACACTTCTTGAGTTTAAGAACTGACCAGAGTTTAAGAAGTGTTTGGACAACACGTCAGGCACATGCTGTGATTCTTGGCTGTTCCGGGCCAGGTGTTGGACTTTGATGATCCTAATGGGTCCTTCACAACTCAGAATATTCTGTGATTCTGTAATTTACTTCAGTCCACAAAGTTCTTCAAATTCTAGTTGCTCCCCCAATGTAGGAAGCTTCTTGCTTGGAAGGCCCAGATATGGAGCTCTGGGCAAGAAAGCATGTATAGTGCTCTGTAGAAACACTGAGGGTGGTTTTGAATGAGCTCTCTGGATTGCAGTTTCCTTTAGCAGGCACTGTCTTGAGATGTAAGGTTTAATAATGCGAGCAGAGTGCCAGGTTGTTTTTGGAAATGCTGCTTCCAGTAATGGTTGCTTCTGTGCCACACTGGAGATGCCCAGACATAACGAGACTGTGTATCATTAGAGCTACAGGCGCCTAGAAAATGTGCACTGGTTTGGAAACAGCTAAGGCTGAGGAGGAAAGAAATGTCTATTGACAGTGGTAGAGAGCACAGCAGCATCCTCTCTCTTAGCAGATATGCTGAGGTCCCCATTTCTGTTTAAAAACTCTGTGGGTTGTGCAGTAGCAGTGAGATGAACACTGGGGCTTGGATCAGTGCGCCTGTGTACAGTAGAGAGGGTGGAGGTGGGCATGGACCTGGAGTGGGCTACTTGTTGCAAACAGGAAGAACGGGTGGTGTGTGTGTGTGTATTTCTGGTAGAGGTAGAAGAGACATAGTTACTCTTAAGCCAGATTTGTGTACGTCATTACTAATGAGGGAATAAACCCAAGATTTTTAGTGTGCTCTACCTCTTCCATTTGACTGCACTGCCTTCCAGAAGCCATTTGGTCTGAATGTCATCTGTAAGTGGAAAATCTTATTCCTTTTCCAAGTCAAAAGTAGAACACAAAATTTGTTTTCCCTGCTTTTCGTCAGCTAGGCTAGTGAACTGTTTCTATTCTGTGATGAGTGGAAGGTGTCCCGTGCTCACCGAAAGAGAGGGGTCATCATCTGCTGCAGAAACCTAATCTTTTAGTTCAAATGGTAAAGTTTATTGCTGTGAATTAAAATATTCTATCTCCTGACTCCCCAGATCAACTTTGGTGAAAGGTCTTATTCATTGTGACATATTACTTTTGTTGTTTACTATTTATTAATCTGAACAGACTGAATTTAAAAAAAAAGATGATTGCCGAGTCAAGAGATAAGAAATACCAGAATAGAAATAATTTGCAAACTAAATGAGACCTCAATTAGATTAGAGAGAAGCCTGGAAATACCCCATCATGTGTGTTACCACAAGATAGTGTCAGAGAAATAGGTCTGATTGAATTTCAACATCCAGTGGCTTTTATTCAAACTTATTTTCTTATTACTGTTTCTGTACTTATTTTTTTTATCTGCCTGCTATTTTGTTATATATCCTGGATTATCTGTTCCTTATTTTTTCCTTTATTTTTCTGGCTCATAAATTACCTTTCTGTTGGACAGACACCCACCCATATGGCATATTTTCTCATTCTACTTGCCTATTTTACTTTTTCAAGAGCTGCTTAGATTTCACCAATACCTTTAAATAATATTGTTGAAGAAAGAGTTGCCTTTAATGGGAAGTGCTGTGGGAAGCATTTTGGGTACAGTGCACTATAACATGAGGATTTCAGTTCCTTACACATACCCTGGCTTCTGAAAAACTTCAGTTACTGTCATTGATCTGTTTTTTATTTAGCCAGAACTAAAAACTAAAGTATTTTCATATGGCTGTAATTATCTTTTATTTTTTTTGTCTGACAATATAATCTGGGTGAGATTTTTTTTTCTTGATCTCAGACCTGGTGATAAGTTTGTTTGGGTGTATTTCCTGAATTTCGAGTTGAAATATTAATACGATTAATATTTATATTGACATCGTAATACTTACATGTAATATAATTTATATTATATTGGCATCTTATTACATTATAATAGTATATCGATATTAACATTAAGCTTGTATGTTTGCATGCGTTTTTATGTGTTTAATAGAATAAGTAATCCCCTTATAGGAAATATAGTACAATCATGAAAATATATAGTAACATACCAAGTAATTGATTTCTAAATTAAATTCCTTGTGACTTGATTCTTTTTATTTAGTGCAGTGCCATTTTTAAAGGGAAGCTTTCTTTGTCAGCTTTAAACTAGAAAGGAGGCTCTGGAGGAAGAAGGCTTTGCGGCAGTAGAGAGTAAGCACAACTGAAGCCTTTCTGGCAGGTGCAGTGTATGACTTAAACATACTGAACTGAATAGAACTCCTGATATGTGAGTCTCCTTTCAATGAGGAGGCAGTTTCTGGGAGTTGATGAGTGAAAATGCACTGTAAGACAGAGCTGGCAGGGCTCCACAGCAAGGAGGCCACCAGTACACTGCAGCTGTAACTATCAGTGAGATTATGTTGTATGCACTGTTGCAGAGAATTATTCTTTATGAAAAAGAGTGTACTGACGGGTATCTAATGAGAAGAAGCAATAGAATATTAAGCAGTTTTTATCATAAACTGCATATATGCTTATGCAGCCTTGTAGTTCTTATAGTTTAGCCTCATCGTAAGACCTTTTTAAAAATCTTTTATGTAGCATTTCTAAAATAGGCATGAATGCAGGGAAGTAAATTTGCAGATGAAATCACAGAATCATGGAATGGTTTGAGTTGAAAGGAGTCTCGAAGCTTATTTAGTCCAATCCCTCCTGCCATAGGCAGGGACACCTTCCACTAGACCAGATTGCTCAAAGCCCCATCCAGCCTGGCCTTGGACACTTCCAGGTGTGGGGCATCCACAGCTTCTCTGGGCAACCCCTTTCAATGCCTCACTATCTTGATAGCTAAAGATTTCTTTCTTTTACCTGATCTAAATCTACATTCTTTTTCTTAAACATGTTTAAGTCAAGGAGCTCTATATATGGGCTCTTGCAATTTTTAGTGAAGGTTGTTTGCAATGAGGAAAAGGATCAGAATTCATGAACAGAGTTTGATGGAAGAAGAAACAAAAAAATTACTACTTGCATTGGTCACTGTAGAAGAGGGGATGGCCGAACTGTGTTCATTAATATACTAAAAATAGAACTCAGTTTTGTGCATGTGAGCAGGGGAAGCTTTCCACAACCTGCAAAGACAGATGTGGATGTTATATTGAAAAGTCAGCAATATACATCTTTTAAGTATATTTAAGTCTCCAAAGCACTTATTATTTTTCTCCACTTAGCAGTAGTTGATGTTTTTTAAGGTAATATTGTCAGTGATAAAAACAGTGTTTATCCCTTATCTCCTCCTTCCAGTTGCTTCTTCGTGTCCTCGGTGTCCCTGTGCACTGCTATTGCAACTGCTTATGTGATTCCTAGTAAAATAAGCTGGGAGACTTTTTAGACCAGAAAAGCATCTCTGTTCACTGGGTTTATGTCCTATCACATTCTGTTTCTCTAGACTGCTGTCAGGCTACTCTTTAACAGCCAATGTATTTCAGAAGAATAGGCATATTTTAGTGAGTAGGAGGTCCTATACAGATGATTTTTGGGGTTGAAGAAGAACAGCATCACAGAATATGCCGAGTTGGAAGGGACCCACCAGGATCATAGAGTCTAACACTTAGCCCTGTACAGGAACACCACTGAAAGTCACACCATGTGCCCAAGAGTATTATCCAAATGCTTCTTGAACTCTGTCAGGCTTGGTGTTGTGACCACTTCTTTGGGCAGCCTGTTCCAGTGCCCAACCACCCTCTGAGTGAAGAACCTTTTTCTGATATGTAACCTAAACCTTCCCTGACACCACTTCAGACCATTCCCTCTGGTCCTGTCACTGGCCACCACTTTTAAGAGGTCAGTGGCTGCTGCCTCTCTACCCTTCATGAGGAAATTGTAGACTGCAATGATTCCTTTTGGATGAAGCTAAACTAAAAGATGTACTCTGGAAACAAGCCCGAGGTACTTCAATTGCTAAATGCTCTTGAGTTTGTGAAGCCAGACTAAAGCTACTTCTGTGTAGATTTGTAATAGTTACAACAAAATACATAGACTGTTAATGTCTAGTACTCTGCACCACTTGCTCTGTAAATCCTCTTCTCTTGTGCCACACTGTATGTTCATCAGACATACCCAGAAAATACTTTGAAGAAGACCTGATGTAACATGGCATGTAGTTCAAGGGTATTAAGGCTGTTATAAAAAATCTGCACAAAAGTTCAAGAATGGTAAATTGTACAGAAGTATATGCTAATGTAGCCAAGCCAATCAGCAGCTTTGATGCTACTTTCTACAGTGTGCTCATTCGTCATTTTTGTATATTGTCAAATTTTAGTTTAAGAAACCAAAGCTGGCTTAGAAGAGCAGCTAATTTACAACAGGCATTCAGAGTTTCTGTGACAGTAGGTGAAGACTGAGTTGTCTTACATGTCTACAGGGAGCATATCATTGATCTTGCTGGTATGGGGAGGTCAGTACATGCTGTGCACAGGTAAAGAAAAAGGCTTTGCCCTGGTATCCTTTTAAGTACTTATTAGAGGCCAAGTTCGACTTCCTTCTGTTGTCAGTAGTTGGCCAGTAGATACAGTTCAGATTTCCAGGATGACCTTTCTAAAGATACTTCCTCCCCTTCAGTAGGCTGCTGAACATTCTGTCACCTGTTTATTCTAGACCCATTGATTTTTTCACGCTTCACTGCACAGTGGTCCAGCTCGAACAGAAATACAATTGTTTCTATGGATGGTACCCTATGAACTGATTGTTGCCAGTAATGTAGGAGCTGTTGCTTTTGATCCTCTCAAAAGGAGAGAAAATTTCCTGCATTAAATCTCTAATTACTAAGTTTTATGCAAGAGGCACCAATTTCCTACTTTTTTAATAGTGTTTTGAACTGACCTTAGTGAAGTCTGACTGAGCAAGGTGTGCTTATTTTAAACACAGATAAAGCCTCCTCAGATAAATATCCATCAGAAGACTGACCTTTGACTGTACCAAGGTCCATGAAAGCTTTTTTGACACGCCAGTTTCTCAGTCTAAAGTATGCATTTCTGTGATCTTAATAAACTACTTACTGTAGTCTAAGACAATAGAGATAACTGATACTGCTGTCTCTGGGCCTCACAAACACGGTTAAGTCACAGCTACATAAATGCTATTATTTTGGTTGTCCTGTAACAGAAATAAAGGTAGAGGTGCAGCCTTTGAAGAAAAGACATAGCAGTCCATCAGCTTGTGCAAACACTTGATGTTGCTGTAACCATCTGCAGAACATCTTTTAGAGTATAAATAACAATAGCAATACCCTGCCAAAACCATGGAAGCATAGGTGTCTAAAAAATACTGTGTTCTGTGAAAGCAATACTATTTGTCAACTGCTGACAAGAACAGATTGGATTTAGGTTGCCTTAGGAGACAAGCCTTGAAAAGAAACTAGTTTATTCCTCCTACATAAAATTCTTCGTTCAACACTAACACTAACCCAGTATAAACAGAAACCTCCCCACTAAAAGGCAGATAGAATTTTAAACAATAGTAACCGAAAGTCAAACCCATTTCTCTTTATTTAAGAACTGGAAAAATAATGTGCTCATTAAATGAGACAGGGTTTTTTTTTTCAAGGTGTTAATCTATTGCTAGATAAACTGGATAGTTCAGTTTAACATTACTGTGGAATTCGATGAGGGAAACATAGAGCCAAATTCAGCAATTAGTTTTGTTCATGAATGGTGTAAGAACAAAATTCTGTAAAAGCTCAGGTATGTGTGCAAATCAAAACATGTATTATGATTCCCATTGGTTTAGGCACTGGACAAAGACAGAGTGGACCGTTTATTTAATTCCAAAGATGATATCATTAAAATGTAAGACAGAAGATGGATACCTACAGAACAACCAGACTTGGCTGGTTAATTAAAAAATAAATAATATGAAAGATGATGCTTCACCTATTGCTCAGATTTTATGTTCACATGAGAGAAGAATGGGGCCAAAGGGAAAGGTTATTGAATGGAGATACATGGAATTGATCGCGTGCAAGTCTTGCAAGGCTGAGTTGCACACTGAGTACTTAGATGTCCTGGTACTTAAGTGTGTGTGCATGAGAACTAGCAAAGGGAGAAGACAGATGATGAACAGAGCTTTAGCAATGACATTCCTAATGGGTGGGTGAGAGCAGAATGAGGGAGTATTTGTGAAAATAGTGTGATCAAGACTGGATGAAAGTTGTAGCTCTGCAGACAGATGAAAAAGATTTTGTCTATGGTCTGGATGTGGTTTTTATGTGAGAGGCTTACTTCACTTCAAGATAATTCCTGTTCTTGTTGACCAACAGAATCAGTGTTTTTTCAGTGACAAAGAGAGGAAGCTTTCTCAAGTTAAAAATGTTGAAAGAAACATTTAAAACTAATTTAAAATTAAATGAGATATGAGGTACTGGAAAGCTAAGACATGCTCTTGGCCAGGAGTCAAGTCTGGATTTAACTGATGAGTCACAGAAATGATTGTTGATTTTATATTTGCAGATGAGATTAGCCAGAGACACTGTAGAAGGAGATGAAAACTGGACCATGAATGTACCCTGTTTAGCCTCTTTATGGAAAATTGCATGTATGAGTTATCTGAGTAAATTCATGAGTCTTTATAGTTTGGAAAAGCTTTTGCTTTTGGATTATGAGGAATAGTATAGAACAATAAATGATACACAGTGCATCAGTTTTTAAACTGGAGTGATATTCTGTCTGTAGAATGTATTGTAGGAGTCAGCTAGATGGAAGGAGTAAAGAATAGAATATCCATTAGTACTCACAATGTGGTTTTTTTGAGATTTTTAAACATATTCTGTTTCTTTCTGTAGATTCAAATTCTTGAAATAAATATCATACTCACTTTTGGAGGGGGAAGCTTTGAGTTATTTTAGGACGCTGTTTACACCCACTAAAGCCTTTTCACAGAAATAACAAGTGTCATTTGTAAATGGAGAATACCATGAAAAAGCTTAGTGACTTTTCCTTACACATTTTACCTGACTGATGATATTTTCAGCAGAGTATTAATACATTCAAGTGGGTGTTAAGAATGCATATTATCTAGGAGACTGAAACTCTGCATTCAGATAGCTCATGCTCTATTTTTCTTATTTTCATGAATAAAAGCTTAATCTTGGGTTAAGAATTTTTCTTTGAAGGTAGGCCTGGGTATCTATGATCAAATAATTACCATAAAGAGTGGAGTTTTGGTTGTTGATTTTGTCAGTGTGTTTTTCTCCTTGACATTGAAAGGTTAGAAGGAAAACTAAAAAAACAGAAACAAAAAACCAAACCAAACAAAAAAAACAAACCAGAAAAACCTGAAATGGTAATGACAGAATGAGCCATGGCAGGGTAGCATACAAAGTAAAATTTGCAAAACATAACATCTGAATTTTGCATGTCAGAAAGAAAAGCTAGTGTGAGCGTCTTAAGTATGATTACTTTCAGTTGACACATTTATTATTGAAAAACAAACTAAATATTAGACTGTGGTTAGTCTTGTATACATTGTAGCAAGGAAGACTTAGCGAAAACCTCGGTATTTTTTTATTCTGGCTAATATCTGTCACCTAAAAGGAGGAAGTTGTGTCTTTGTTTCATTTACTCTAACGAGTCTCTTACATTAAAAAGTATTCTGTGTATCTTATTTTTCCCACTTATCAGAGAATAACGTAATGTCTTTTAGTATTTATTTAATTGCTGATCTTTAATATTCTGGTCAACAGTAGGGAACGTTAGGCAGTCTTTTAGATTTCCACACAATAGGGTTACATTGATGATAAGAACCAAGATGAGATTCAGAGGTCTATAAGGAACACCTTCACTGTTCATAGCCTTGTTCACTTGCATTTTCAATAAGGCGTTAGTAGCCTTGTTGTGACATTTTCTACATGGGTAAGAATAGAAATTGAGGGGTTTTTAAGGTTTCGTTCTCAAGTATATCATAATTCTGTAGGCTATGTAAGAAAAATTTTCAATAAGGCAATAACTGAGGGCCCTTTATTGCCCGCCAGGATGCCAGGGAATTGGTAGACTGCTTTAGAAATCAGTGTTTGTGGATGTTGCAATGTGAGAGTTTAGCTGTCATGAAGAATGTAGAAGTATGCCCAAAGTACTTGAATGAATGTGGATATAATCATTCAATCTAAAGTTGCTAGCTCTTCAGAATACATTTTTCAGTCCGCTCCTGTTACATCTGTGTTATTTGGTTTAATTTTTATTTTGCTGTCTTATGTCTCTGAACTCATACTATTCATTTACTGTACTTTGCAGTAATGACAAGGGAACAGAGCAAACATCTCAGTCATATTGTTATTCTGTATGTTGTCATTTCTAGTAATATTTGCCTTTCAATGCCTTTATGAAAAAAGAGAACTTATTTGTTAAATGAGAGAATTTTGGCCTTTTCATACATATACCTTCTGCAAAAACTGTAATCATTACTTACCAAGGACATCATCCTAAGAAAAGCTAAAACTATTTTGACATGTGACTTTGACACATTTTGCAAGAGAGCAATCATAACAGAACCAGGGAGCAGGCTAGAGAAAAATGTTATCCTGGAAGAGTGTATCCATGAAGACACAGATACAATGAAGTATCTCAAGTCTGTTCAGGGCATTGTCAAGAAAAATCTACGATTATGGCAAATTCACTCTAAGATCATTATGGTACTTCTCTTTTTAACCAAATTCCATCCACTCATCCCAAAAATCCTTTTGACTACAAATGAAAGCCATTATTTGTATTATCACTATGGAAACCTTGATGTCTCACTTATAGCATTCCTTCCCATATTTCAGATCCATCAGCATGTCCTGACTTTTTTCAAGCTTTCTATCATTCTGGTTTGGAGAAGAGCAGATACTTATAGTTGATAAAATTCCATTAAAAATGTGATGCCCTGAACTAGATGTTTTTTGCCGTTCTCATCGTAGCAAGTAATCCAGAATAACTGGTTTTTTTCAGCTTGCATTTGTCAAATCGAGAATGGAGTTAGGCCTTTGAAAAACAGCTTTGTGTTAGAGTCCTGTGTACTATGTGATCCATGATAATCCCCAGATAGTTTTCTGCAATAGTGCTGCAGGGATTATTCTTGTTAGTGCATTGCATTTCTCCATTTGGAGAGCACTACACTGAAACTTTTATTCAACTTAGTTTTTCAGGTTTGGGGGGTTTTGTTTGTTTGATTGGTTTTTGTTTAGTGTTTTTGGATTGGGTTTGGGTTTTTTTCATTCCTGTTCTAATTGATCAAAATAATTTTGCATTTTTAAGGTTTTTGTACAAAGAGTAAAAACGGATGGCTGCCTTATTCCTGCTGACAGAAGGAAGCAGTTCATCAGTGCAGCTTTGGAGCCTCAGGCTGTCTTAGCTTCAGGTTGTTCTGTGCCTAAGGTTTTTGGCCTCACTTTGGGAGATCATTTGCCTTTATATATTCTCTCTGGTTAGAAATGCTTAGAGCTTGCTTAGAAATGTGACACAGTCTCTAAGCAGTAATTAGCTTGAATGAACATCTCCAGTATTACCCAGTCTATGTGAACAAAGCAGGAGGCAAATATCTTTCTCCTGACATCTTATCTGGTATATCCAACGTAACACTTGTCTAGGACTCTTTCATGCAATGGCACAGTAATTAACAGGGGTTTGGTCACTGTTTCTTGATAAGTGTTTTTACTGAGCTCTCTGAATTCCTGGTCCCTGTGAAGCTTTGAGGTCACACTATTTCTTGCTGTGTCTGAGTATCCTAAATAGGTGGGTTTCATGGTGACATCCTTCCAGGTCATTGCTGTTGATTTTAGTTTATTTCTGACCCTGCTTAGGAAATACTCTTATGTGCTGCAGTGTTACTTGGAAATCAGCTGCTTTCATCAATTTTACACCTCCTTGCACAGTTTCTCCCAGTCTGAACTGAGAAACAATCATAAATCTTCCTTGTTTTTCACTCCTTTTAAATGGTACAGTGTCTCAACCATCCTAATGTGCTTGACCCTGTGTATTGCCACTTTCCTAAAGTGTGCTATCCCACATTCTGCAGAAGGTTCACAGATCAGGCAATAAGAAAAGAATATTAGTGGAGTGGAGCTCTTCATAACACCAGCTCTCCAGACATCTATCAACAAAATCAGAAAGAAATGTAGGTTTTGTTTGGGGTTTTTCTTTTTAACTGAAGATTGGATTTTTTTTAAAAATTCTGATTTTCTTCAAGAAAAATCAAGAAGCATTACTAAGAGCTGAGATCAGTTTAAAAGACTCTATGGAGAAATGGAACATTCTGCTGAGATAGAGCTGTAGCATGGCACATAAAAGTAGTTAAAAATATTAACAAGTCATAACTGTCTAAAAGATATATAGGTAAAATCATGGAGTTTCAGAGGTTAAAAATTGTAAAGTATCCTCACTGAGTTAGTGATACTGTATAGTTTGCATACTTTGGAGGGTAATTCAGCTAGTGTTAACAATGACACTTCAATTCTTCAAACAAATTATAATAGGAATTCCTGATTCGTATCATTAACAGGGCAGCATTGCAGAAAAAAGTTACCTTTTTAGGTCAATTTTTAGGTATGAGTATATTGTATTTCCAAATACATTACTTTGCCTTGATAATAAAGGGCAAATAGCATGCAAGGAAAATGAGGCAATCCTAAAGTGGCTAAGTGGATTGGAGGCTGGTACTCTCCCCTTGCAGTGACCATGCATGAACCCCTGGCTCTCCTTAAAGGAGGCTACCACTGAAATCAGCACATCAGCTATTACATACAGCACACTGAATCCCTCCCAGCACTTATTCTGGAGCAACCCCATCAGCTTGTTCCAGCAGGATAATGGAATGCAGAATTCACCCAACAAAATACAAATAATTCAGTGTTATATTGGGTTCATTTTAGTTAAATAATAAACAAAGCTTGACACTTTCAGAGTTTTGTCATCCCGTTTATGCAATAAATAGTCTTTAATTGTCTCATCTGAATAAAGTATAAGCAGGCAGGAACATTAGATATAAAATGACATTAAGGCATTTTTCTCTCTTTTTCATTAGTCTATGAGGTAAGCCACAAAGCTGATTATTAACAGCCTCCTCTACACTGCAGAGTGGCTTCATCAACTCTGAAAACTGGCTAGATTTGAAGCTGTTAATTATGCATTATAGTGTGCTCCATAAAGACAAAAATGAGCATGACTTGGCTCATTTCTCATGAGAATAAATTGTAAAAATTGGATCTTTGTTTGGTTTGAATTCTGTCTTCACAGAGAACATGGACATTCCATATGACAGGCTTGGCATGGGCAAATCATGTACTCCATTAAAAAAATCAGAATATGTTCATAGTAAAATCACATACCTGGCAGAAAGCCAGGGTCTCTGCAGAGGTCCAAGGCTCATTAACAGGGAGTGCTTTTTATAATTTTGTCAAATTCATAAACATCTTAAATCCAAATATCTTGGAAATCATAAGGAAGGGTTGTTTTTTTTAATCCCTGCATTCACCAACCACCCTTTTATGTGTCTAGAGCTGTCTGACAGCATTTTGAAGTTACTGTCTGCATGCTGTAGAAGACAAAGGCACACACTCCTCCTCTAACATTGAGGCATATGATAAATGAGAATGAGGGCACAGTTGTATTTTGGCTTAGGCTTTCTGTTTAGCTTTTCATTTAAATGTAGATGTTGCATAAAAATTATGACAAGATGCTTTTACGTTAGGTTTCCACCTATAGTTCAAGGAATTTACAGGATGCTGTTACTTCTGAAGCAAATCTGTACATATTTATATCATTTTCTCTCTAAGTGCTAAAGCAGATACACAACCTAAAGTAGATACATGAGTGCTAAAGCAGATACACAAGGAAAAACAGCTCCATAAAGAGAAGTGACTTTTTGAATCATCTAGAAATATATTCTTATAAGTTATTATGTCAAATATATGAATGTACCCTTATAGCTGTTGCAAGATTGTAGCAGTGTGATACTAGTTGAAATATCCTGAAAGCAGTATTAAATGTTCAGTATGTCACAGTGATGAAAAGTAAAATGTCATTTTTGCAGTTTGTTCTAGAAGTTTAAGTGAGCTATTTAAAAACGAATAGTACACTTGGGACTTCAACTGGTGTTTCTTTAAACTGACAGTGAAAGAAAATTACTATCTCAACCAAGGCCTTAATCCATAGAACAGAGAGGACTTTATAGTTAAAACATACTCAAATAGTAAGTGTTAAATTCCTATAACTGTTTGGTGTCATTTAAACTTCTGCAATAAATACACAGATGTTTTTGGTGGGGGTGTTTTGACAAACAAGGAAGGGAATACTTGAGGCAAGACTTTAAGAGCAGGATTTAGGCTAATGTGTAGCATTGTTTGTTATCAAAAAGATATATTGAAATGGAAACAACAAATCTGCAAAGCCATCTTGTGAGTAGGATTGTTAAATTCACAGTTTGTTGCTGCTAATTTGTTAGTAGGCTTCTGTTGTTTGAGAAAGCTCATACAAACTCATTTTGCAAAACTGATTATTAGATGAAATGCCCTCTGTCATTGCCACTGAAGGAATTGCTCTGAATCAGGGATGTGTCACAAATGGAGTTAGCTGAATGATCTCCATTCAACGCCATTTACGTAACAGGATTACGAAGATGATGCTGATATAATGAATAGATTCTGCTCAAACAAATGTAGTTCCCTGGAGATAATGGAAATTCAGTGCAGGGCTGTTTGTTTTCTTTGGTTTGTATGAAGAGCTTGGACTCTAATGAAGTCAGTCCTTGCACTTATATCAGAATTAGATTACTTTATGATTATTTATTATGATTTGACAAAGTTCAGTCAAGTGACAGAGATGCAATTATACAACTGTGTAGGCTTGTTGATTCTGGAAGACACTTTCACTTAAATTATGCTTCTTTAGCAGGTGTATTTGGTTCAGTTCAATGAAATACGTGGTAACTAGAATATTATGTGAATTCTGTCATGTATCCTACAAAGAATACTGTGTAGTCAGTATTTCATGAGAAAACGCAGGAACCAACTATAGTTGATTCTGAAGGATCCTTCTCACAATTTTTTTTACTTTGATTAATTATGTTGTTCATATTTATACTTGTGAGAAAATTTTCAGAACAGAAGTTGTTTCTCTTTTTAAAATGCAGAAAGTGAACCATACACCAGTAAAGTCAAAGACAAATGATAATATTGTTGACAATTTTGCTACCAGATATTTAAAACAAGAACTGTTTATTTAAAAAGAGTCTCAGAATGAAAGGAATCATGTAATATTACTATTTTCAAAAAGAAAACTGTTCCTTGGTGTAATTTCCTGTTTCACTGCCATGTTCTTCAAACACAGCAAGAAACAAGAATATTTTTCTGGTGAGTCTTTACGGATGTTCAATGACACTATGAAGCAGAGAGAACTGTAGCTACCAGAGTGCTAGACAGTTTTCAGAGACATTTTTTCCATATTTGGAAAGAATTTCTGTTGGAATGTAAGAAATAGTTTTGCTTGTGCAGTCAGCAATGTATATGTAGCTCTTCATGTAGAACAGAAGGATAAAATAATTTTCTTGATAAAAAGCATCATGGGTTAATATTTGTCTTGTGTATATTTAATAAAATAAATATTAATTCTTTTAGGGTGAAAAAGGAGATAAAGGAGAACCAGGACCAGAAGGCATTCATGGAACAGAGGTAAACTGAATGATAATAACAAACTTTTGGGTGGACAGTTAGGCAACGTAGTTCAGAACTTATGTAAGGAAAATGATGAATTTAGAAACTGTGTAGCCTGGAGATTTCACATCCAGAAGATGATATAGGAAGAAGCAGAGGTGCATTCATGTGAGACAGCAGTTCTTATGGCTTTGTGTTGGACAGGAGAATTGTGGGTAAGGATCTTGTAGGTTCCGTGATACTTCTGCTGAGGGCTCATGAAATAAATTGAAATAAGCTTTGGGATTAAAGTGACATGGTATAGATGAGAATCATTCCTGGTTAGATTATCTGTTAGAAAAGAGGGTATTTTTGGAGGCAGGGTAAAGCTAGACCTGTAGCTTTGATTTCTGGAAAAGGAAATAGCCAAGCTGTTAGCCATTCCTGGGTGAGAGCCTTGGGTCACTCACTGTGACATGTGTCTCGAGTGATAGAGTCAAAATTTCACTTCTTTTTTCACTGCCAGATTCTGTTGCCTACTTAGTTAATTGAAGTAGTCCACATTTAATCAAGAGCAAGAATAGGTGTCTAAAAATACTAGATAATCCTGATCATTAAGTTCACATTCAAGCTTGAACATGAGCTTACAGCATAGACATGCCCAGTAGTAAACCTTATTTTTGCCTATTTTATTTTTAAATTTTCATTTATTTTCATGCATATGAAACCAAGATAAGAGGCCAGAAAATCTGTTTGGTATTTTTCAATGCAATACTAAAGTGGCCTATCAGCATGATTTGAAAAACAAGATTTAAAAAACCCCATAATATTAAAATCAAGCAAGCTGCTTTTGTTATCCCCTCTTCCTCTCATGTCTCCCTCTTGACCTTCCTGTAGATCACCCTGGCTTTAGGTTTTAATGAAGGATACTGTTGGCTTTCCAGTCGCAAAGCATTGCAGTTGAAAGCAGAGAGCATCTCGCAGATGGGGAATGGCTGACATTAGGACTAGAATCCAGATACATGACTGGAAAAAACCTTCAGCAATGCCTTTTTAAGCAACTTTACCAAAAGAATAAAAGGGTCAGCATCTGACACAAAAATACTATGGCAGTCTAGCCAGGTCTACTGAAAATGCAGTTAAAGAAACTACATAATTATGACACTTTTTACATCACCTGGATTTCTGTAACTGGATTTCCTATTTTAGGTTATTATAATTTAATGCTAGATAAATCAGGCTATTTTTAAGTGGCAGTGTATGTCTTTCATATGAAAGCATATATTATGTCCTGAGCTGAAACTACATTTAGGTATTCAAAGAGTTATTCTCTTGTAGCCTGCCTGTCTGTAAAGGTGAACTGTATACTTCTATCATGCATACATATATGCTGACAGCATGGAAAAAACACATCTGTGTTTCTTTCCATAGCCCTGGTGACATTTCTGTGTTGGTCTTACATGATCTCCTTTACTACATGGGATCTTGTTCCATCAACCTATTAGGAAGAGTAAGGTATACCAAGTATCTGATGAACTCTAGGACATATTTAACATAGTGGCACTGTGAAAGGGAAAAGTAATGAACATTAATATTTACTGAACTGTTTCAATGTGTCAAGAAATGGTACATTATCATTATGGGAACTGTCATTAAAACTTTTTAAAAGTCAAACGGCACAAGGCAATATAACATTACATTGTTCGAATCCACACATAATTCCTTTTTAACAACAGCAGTATAAAATGCTTTGGATTCAGTTATCACTGAGCATAGGGTGCCAATCGTTTTAAATTTAAAGGGCCGTGTATCATTCACTCTTGGTTGCTATCAGTATCTCTCTAAGTCATTATGTATACAGAAATGTAACATCTGATATTTCTGAAATAATCAAGAGAATCTACTTACATTGGTTTGATCTTCAGTGAAGTATAAGGAAAGCCTGAAAACACTTAAAGCAAGTGGTATTGGCTGCCGGCAGCTGTTGTCTCTGCCTAGGGGAGTGAGGGTTTTCATCCTCACAAGTGAAGAACTTCCAGATGATAACTGAACATTTTATTTTGCACAAATGGTAGAAACACATTTGAATGTATTTTAATCAAAATCAGGAAAGTAGGTGTCACAGGCAGTTTTGCTTGCTGTTGCTACTTATGTTTTCCTAGCTGTACAGAAAGTTCTTGCTAGAATGAAGTAGGATGAAAGAGGGGAACTCAGATCTGATTTGAAGACTGGGCTTTCTCTAAGGATGATTCTATACCTAGAAAATTTTAATTCCCTTGTCCCTCACTGGTCGTGCTAACTGGGTCATTTAATCTCACTGAGGACCAGGTATGGAGGCAGGAGCTGTGAATATATATAATTGTTCTGCACATCTCCCAGTTTATCACTGTAGGAATCTGAGCCAAAATCTACAGTGCCATGACAACATGAATACTTACTATAAATGCTACTATTGTGCTTGCCATCGGGTTTAGTTTCTTACATAGTATAAAAAACTTAATACATTACTAATGTAGTCCTGTGGTATGTGTCCACTATAGACCTGTAAGCAGGTCTTTTCCTGAATGGGATGAACAGCCAATTTACTTGAGTAGTGTCTCTCATCCCTTAAGACTCTTTTAGTCACAAACTCAGGTGCCACATTGCTGCCCCTATAATCCCGTATTTTTTAATATGTTGTTTCCTGCCACCATTCTTTCAGATATTTTGTGTTATGGTTGGGTGTGAAATCTGCCTGCTTTTGTAATTGAGGAGTTATGAGTGCTCTGGTCTAGTTGAAAAGATGGTGATCAGTCAAAGTTTGGACTCTGTGATCTTGGAGGTCTTTTCCAACCTTAATGATTCTGTGATTCTGTAATATTACTGTCATTTATATCACAGCAAGTAACAAGTGTAGCCTCATAGATACACTATCTCAAAGAAACTCTGGTAAATATATTCGTATCCCATGTGGAATGTGGACAAATTTGCAATATAAATATCTGTGGGGTAAGATCTATGTTATATTCGTATGCTTTCCAGTTGAACTGAAGTGGAAAGAAAGTCTTTATCATTGAAGCTTTCAGATGCTTTTTTGAGTCATGCAATTTTCTTGATCAGTGGTGCTGGTAGGAATGAATACCATGGGATACTGCCAATTACTATTTTGCCGACATAGATTAAACCCTTCAGCAAAACTAAGTGAAACCAGCAAGTTTTATTTTATCTGTCAGCATGTGTCATGCATAGCCAGTGGACAAATATTGTCTTTCTTGTTTGTTAAAAAAAAAACAAAAACACAAAACAAAAAAAACCACAGCTGAGATTAAAATATAGGATAAACATTGAGCCTTATGTTTAACTAGTTATTTTTACTTCTCCTGCTGGGGAAGGTAATACCACAAGTGACTTTTCTAAAATTTTGCTAAAATTACATAAAATGTTGTTGTTCTTCACATATCTAATGTCAAAGAATCAACTTCTAATGTTTAGTAAACAATGAAAAAAATCCCAGGTTTACAATGCAAAGATGGAAAACTTATCAGACCTTTTTATTTTTATGCCCGTGTGAAAATGTAAACAGAAGCATGAATATTTTTAAAGGGATACAGTGTCTTGATATGATGGTAACATTTGTTTATCTTCACACCCTCAGGACTTGTCTGTCTAATCTTGAACTCAATATTAGCATTGCAAGGAAACATAGGGATAGGAAGGGAAGAATCCTATTGCTTGAAAGGATGAAGTTGGTAATGATATTTGTTTTGTTCAGAGTGTGAGAATTCTGTTAGGAACAAAAATTTAAGGAGACAGTGGACTTTGCTCAGCATCCAGTACATTCTAGTAGTGTACCGATTTGGAGCTTTTTGAATTACGTTAATGAGAAAAGAGCAGTGATGATATTTAAAAGTACATGAGAGATAAACTGAAAAAAGTATGTTGTTTGGGGCTTTGAAAATTCTTTGCTAAATTAGAGAAGTTATCTCAACATGTACAACTTGAGGTGGTACAACTGACTCTGAATCTGTGGTTAATTTAGATTTTAAGGCTTTGTGAAGAAAATGTGGTTCTATTCCTAGCTCTTAGAGTATTTTCAAGTTCTGTTACGCAGCAGAGCTAACTGATTTGATCTATAACAATATGGTTGCATGTTGTTCCTTAGGGTACTGGATCATGTATTGTCTTTTCAGTGCATTAGATAATATGTATTGTCCTAGCAGGCTGGTCAGTGAATTGTAAATAACAAGTTATGTTTTTCCCAATGGATGTCTTTTAGAGTGAAAAGCTTGTTCTCCTAAAAATATTATGGCATTCTTACAGCATTTTTCCATTGCTGCATATGTGCAGCATAGTGTAATGCTGTACAAATAGCTGCAGTTCCAGTGGGCAGCACTTGGCTCCTGAACTGCTGAAGCCCTCTGATTGGGCTCCAGCTGATCTTTGTGTTTTTTTCATTGAGGAGAGTACCTGTTGTCAGCTGATGGTACATTTTACCTGTTTTATCTATTTTTCATTTATTCCACCAGAAGAAAGACTATTGTCATTCCCTTCAAACAAAAAAACCCTGCCTCTAATTTACTCTTTCCCCAATTGGCCCCTATTTTCCTGACTTCACACCCTTATTGATATTTGCAATATAATTGTTCAAGTAATTTCTCTGTTGATTAGAAATTGTATTAGTAATCTGTCTTATTTATATATAGAACATTTCTCATTTCTTCTATGTCCCATGTTATCTTGTTAGTTTGAATTGGCCTTATACATGCATATTCTAATGTTTACTTTACATTTTCTCCGTAGAGGAACCATAGTATAAATTTATTGTGGCAGATAAAAAGACCAAGCTGTAGTCCTTATAGTGGAGAAATCACAGCAGCTGAAGACTGTTCATGAACTCACAAATGTGTGTTATTATATTGGTCCCAAAAAGGTAGAATTAGATCAGGATAGAATCCAATAGTTCATTTACTCTGTGTTTTGAGAGCTGCTGGAATTTTTATTCAGTTCTTGAATTCCCGGCAAATCTGGTAACAGATTCCTCAGATTAATAAAAAATTGTTTGTTTTCCAAGCTGACCTTGTTCTCCTAAAACATTGCCAAAACCAAACTTTTTTAGTTTGTTTAATCTAAAATCCTCCAAATTTTATCTGTTTAGTTAACCACATCCATTTTACTGAATCATCCTGTTCTGGTCTCTGCCAGAGACAGAATCCCACACTGTACTGCGCTAGAAAGGGCTACAGATTTGACTTAGTGCAGGAATTCTTACTTCTTATGTCATGTTGGAGACAGGGAGCAGCAGCTGTAGGGAAAGGTGCTATATGGAAGAACAGGCATAGTACACTCCCAGGTGTGATTTTTGCAAGCATTCACTATGTCTGGAACTTAATAAGATTATAATACTTTTTAAATCTATATACCATGTGTAAGAGAACCAGAAATAATTCTAATGTGATAGCATTCTAAGCCATTTTTTTCTTGATACTACTTTCTTGGCATTTTAAACTGTAAAAAAAAGTATTTTAGGATAAATACTTCATATATAAACCTCCCTGTGTCATTACAGTCCACCTTCAAACACTGTAATGTTTGTTGTCAAACATGTAGTTTCCCCCGTCCTCTTTATTTGGGATCAGTTTCTGTGATCATCTCAGCAGTAGCTGTCAGACCACATGCCTCACCAAGGTGCTCTGCAGGAACACTACTAAAAGCTTTAAACACAATTAGGTAAAAATGATGTTCATAGTTTGACAGTGCATGGCTCAGGCTCAGTATCCTTCATTTACAGTTGCCTTTTCTATTCAGTAGAAACACACATAGATATATGTTGTCGCCTTTGAGTTGCAGATTCTTTTTTAGCCTTATCTTTTGTCTTCTGTAAGCATAGACCTGAAGAGCTAATGCTTAAACTCATACCTATTGTTCCACTGCTGATTTCCTAGTATTGATTTTGAATAAAATCTATACAGTTTGCATACCTGAAAAAGTCCCCAAAATGGCTATTAGAATATGGAGTGGTTGTGTTTTATGCAGCCTTTCATAAGGAGGTGAAAAGTGAAATGTAGTAAATGGAGACAATATAAAGCTATGTCATAAATATGCAGATTGTAAAAAGAAAGCTATTTTTTGGCTTGGTTTTTGAATCCATCTGCCTATTACATTTTTTAAGTTCAACAGCAAAACTACTTCTGATTTAACTATTACATATTTGGCAAGCTTAATAAAGGACAAATCAAAGCTAAATCAGGGATATTTACAACAACCACAAATTTAATCCAAAGTGGGTACTTAAATGCTCATATAGTTCTAAATGATGTTCCTTCCAGATGGTGAATTAATGTAATTTTAGCAGGAAGTGAAGTTGCACAAATACGCAGTATTTAGAACACTCACTGATTTAATGTTTCTGTACCCACCAAGGCACAGATGTTAGTTACCATTTTCGTGCCAGTTGTCTCTATCTTTCAAATAATTGCAAACTGAGGAAAAGAGTTTGCAAGGACAAAAAGGGAGCCAGGAACAACTTTAGTTTGTAAACCCTAATTCAGATGCAGATTAATCTTTTCTGTCGCTGACCTATTTAACCTACAAAATAATAACAATGGTGGCCTAGTTGTGGAGTTTCTCATTATGATTCTATCCTGTATTGCCTACATTGTTGCCATTTCATTTCTAAGTAAAATCTCTGAATTTACAGAGCTGTCTCTGACTTACAACAGGCATGATCTGTCCCATGCTGCTAAAACAGTGATCGAGATGGAAGACACAAGACAAACCTCTTGGCTTAAACCAAAATCACTTCCTGGTAGCTTTGTCCAGCATGGCAATTAAGTTCAATTGTTGCTTCAGAATGGGTTGAATTTCCTGGGTATATTTCAAAGCCTCTTGCTTTTCCATTTGTTTTGCATCAAGGAGAAGACAACTAAGATTGTGTGCTAAGGATGGTTTGGTTTTTTTTCTGAGGTGCTTCTGGTGAGAACTTGCTAGGGGAAGAGGTCTATATAGATATTGTAGAAGGTAGATTCAGACTAGATATAAGTAGGAAACACTTTAAAATGAAAATGGCGAACACTGGAACAAGTTGCTCAGAGAGGTTGTTGATGCCCCATCCCTGAAAACATTCAAGATTGGGTTGGATGGGGACCTGAGCAACCTGATCCAATTGACAATGTTCCTGTTCATTGCAGGGGAGGTTGGACGAGATGACCTCTAAAGGTTTTTTTCCAATCCAAACCTCTCAGATCCTTCCAGTGTGAAATTGCTGCATGTGTAATGTTTTAAGCTAGGCATTATTATTTTCTTCTCCAGCTGAAGACAGAAGTAAGGAAGGAACTATGAAGGAATTTATTATTTCTCTAATTGCCTTTTTGAACACTGGTGAAGATGAGAGTGTTGGAAGATGTACCTTTCTGCTCAGCCTTGCTACTTGAAACATAGAATATACAGTTCTCTGTCCACCTCTGCCTTTTTCCCAGCAGTGTTTAAGTGAATTTACTAATACTCTCTCTCTAGTGTTCTGTGTTATCTTTGCTGGTCATGCAAGACAGACCTACTGGGACTGCAAAGGAACTTGGTATTTCTATTCATTACTTGCCATAATGGGCAAAATAAGGTAGACTGCCTTTACATGTTTAATTATGTTGAGGACACATGGACTTCAGTAGAAGAATGTTGAGATAGTACTAATAATGTGATAGAATTTCGAGGCTTAATTTATACTAATTCACAGCCCTGCAGGATTTTGTCCAACATTTTTCATTTTATGATAACAAATAACCATTTCTCTTCTTTGTCCAGGGACTAAAAGGTGACCCTGGTAGTCCTGGTGTGGCTGGTCCAAAAGGCGAAAAGGTACCTGTTCTAATCTATTAAATAGTATGTATATGTGAGTGTGCATGATATTCTTCAGTTTGGAACACATTGCCATAAATATGTGTGGCAAACACCCACTGCTGACATTTGTGTAACTTAAGGGTTGAAGAATACGAATAGAGACTAACTGTAAATTATCACAACAAATTTTAAAAGGAGTTCCAAATAGGAGCCTAAATTTTGTTCTGAATTGTTCTCTGGATGTTTGCATTTGCTCCCACAAACTAAACCTGAAGGTTTCAGATGCGATTGGTACCTCAGCAACCTCATTCTGTGAATGTTTGATGCAGTCAGATGTCTTTACATATGTGAGCTGTCGCACTGACTTCAGCAGCCACCTTGTGTATGAAGCTGCAGCTTGTAGCTTAACATATGCAAATGTCTTTGGAAAGATTGCCTTTTTTTTTAAGCTGTGATTAATTTATGCAAAGGCCTGGTATTTTTTTCCCCTTTAACCTGTAGTGAACTGTATATACCTATGCCATTACTGGAAAAGAATATCACTTTACTTGGGTATTTTCAAACTGAAATTACTCCTGCAGTGGTGTGTATTCTGTAAAATGACTAAAGATTAAACATGTATAACTAAAGAGGTTACTGATTTTTTTATTTACTCTCTTGTTTTAACTAGGGAGATGCAGGACCTCCAGGACCAGCTGCCTTGAATGTGAGTACATGTAAAACAAAAACAGGCAAAAGAAAATCCCCAAGAAATGCTGCACATTTTCCACTTGTTTGCAATTTAAATATTTTACTAATAAATAGAATAGTCAATTCCCTCTCTTTAGAGTGCCTCTGCGTTTTCTATATGACTTGTGAAGGGAGTTGTGTAAATATGAAAAATAAGCAGCTTGAAAGCATCTTGTTTCTCACTAAATGCTAACATTTGGTCTTGTTTATTCTGTGTATTGATAGTATAGGCTTCTTGAAGCAAAAGAATTTTTAGTTAAAAAACATTTTTTGATAGAATCTTGCAAGAATAACTAATACTTTCAAGATATGGTATCAGACTTTGTCAGTAATTTGGCCACTAATTCATTTATTTCCTTTCATATAATTTCCCTGGGGGGGGAAAAAAAAGAAGAACATGTGAGGTCAGACATGGTGATTAGTTGTCTTACAAATATCAAGGAAAGACCTCTGAAGTATAGATCTAATAGTTTTTCCTGAAGATCTAGTGCAGGCCTTACACCAGAAAATAGAGTTGATTTGTGTATTAGTTGTATTGTGGCTAGATAGTGCTATATAGATGACGGAAGATGTTCTTAATTTCGTTGCAATAATCCATGTCCCAGTCACATTCAAAGCCTGAAGAAAAGTGTCCCTAAAACTCTCCAGGTTTTACTTCACAAAATTAATAAATTCAGCTTGAATTCTAGTGCTTTCACTCATGGACTGAAATGAGAAGCCCTCTCATTAAGGACAGTCTATTTGAATAAAAACAATTCAGAATGCTGCAAAAAAGCATGGGGAAAATGAAGAAACAAAAATAGAAAAAACCTCCCAAATGCCCAGCCTGTAGTTTCACAGTATCAATAGCTCTTCCCCCAGACTCAGTGTTATGAACTACTTCTACATTATTCATATTGCCCATGTAATCCTAAGTAAAATTCCTAAGAACTGTCATTCATGATGTAAATAATTATACATTGTCTTTTCATTATCTTAATTTCTAAGACCATAACAGCAAGGACCTCCATTAGGTCTAAGAAACATTGAAGCATATAACCAGGGAGACCCATATGGTAAAAAAAACTTTACTCTTAAGGTTTCAAAATTAGGTTGCCATGTTTTATTGTTCTTCGGTTTTGGATTATGAAATTTAAATATCCTGCATCTTGATTTACTGGAGTTAAGTTAGTATTGTGTCCCAAGATAAGTGACTCTTTGCTGTAGTTCATGTCTTGCTTGAGGTTAACAGGCCCATTTATTCCTTTAGCTCTTGAATATACAGTCAAAATGTGTGTTGGAAGAGTTAATAGTGAAATATTAGTAGTAAACTGCTATGGGATTGTAGCTGCAATGCATGGATTGAAGTAGGCTTTGCTTTAGAAGATTCTTACAGGCCTTGAAGGGGTCATTGAAATAGGAATAAGACATGTCTGAAGATAAGACAGGAAAAAGAATGAGTGTACCTGTTTTGTGTGTGCCGTAAGAACATTTTTTATCTAATTGATGGAAAAATTACAATATCCATTCTGATAGAAGCACCTGGATATGTTATGCCTCTTTTGAATGTGTTCATTGTCTTAAATTGCAGTTGTGGATGCTTACCTTTCCTATGAGTCATACTTGGAGGTCAGTAGTATGGTATCAAAATCAGAAGCTGCTTTTAAATTGATTGAACTTACTCTTTCTGTGAAATTATTTACTTCCATAAAATGAACTGTCAAAGGATTACATATCTTTTATTATAGAATGCTGTGCAAATGTTTCAGTTCAGTCAATTCAGGCACAGCAAGATGTCCCTGTGTTGGTACACTGACAGTTTTAAAAAAAAAAAAAAATTAAATTTTAGGAAAGCCGACACAGCCTTCAGAGGGATTTTAGTAACTGATGTACTGAAATGGGGTATTTTGTGTAGCTGCAAACTGAGAGAAGAGATAAGAGTGAGTGTGAATGGGTTTAGCAGTTTGAAGACAGATTACAACAGTGTGGGAATATATGGCCCAGCAGGAAGGCTTTCTCTCCCTGTCACTGTAAATAGTCACATGTTTCTGTTGGCAAGAGCTAACAGAAGATGAATGACATGAATGATGGTGGCTGGGGGAAAATCCAGTCCTCACAGTTGTTTTATTTGTGTGACTTCTGTGTGGCCATGACTCCTACGATATATAATCAGGGAAGGAAGATGTCATATCTTGCTGTGAATAAGTAGTAGGTCAGATAATATCAAGGTCCACGTGTCACTTAACATTAACTTACTATGTCAGGACCATTCATGGTGTTATAGCCAAAGTGTGATGTGTTTCAGTTAAAGCAAAGTTTTAAAATATTTTGTTATTTTGGGACTCAGACATAATGTCATAAATTTATCCTCTGCTTATAATTATTTTTCTTTTTTAATAATATGAAAATTATTTATTTTTATGTAAAAGAAAAATTAATTAGTGTGCTGAAGGGCACGGATGGAAGAGGAATTAAGAGGATGACACATTGCTAGAGTTAAATCCAAAATGTGACTTTTGGGCAGGGAGGGAGGGAATATTAAAAGGGACTTGGTTTTGCTCAAACTGGACAACTGGACCTGGGTCATTGACCTTCTGCCCCAGTTCAATAGCATATTAAGACAAATGGGAAATGACAGCATTATTCAGAGCTCTGCTGCCTTGTGCAGCTTTTCCACTCCTAGAAATGTTCATAAAAATCACACATCAGTGGAGTAAGCTGAAGGAAGTCTATCATATATTCTGGTTTCAGTATAAACTAGACTGTCAGTAGTGTTGCTCAAGGTCAGAACATTCTCCACATACACAGACCTGTACCATGGTCCTGTCCTCAGCACAGGGAGTGTGAACATAGCAAAAGACTGAGACTGTTTCACTGCAGTCATTCCCAACTCTTGTCTTTTTCTTTTGTCCCTGCTGTTGGTACCTGTAAAAGTCCAAAAGATGTCAGTGGATCTGTGTCTAAAAGTGTTCAGGCATCCCTGATGAGTAGGAAATCCCCTGCTGCTCAGAAACATGAGAAACTTGGAAACATAAGAAAATATGGAAGAG
The DNA here is from genome assembly GCF_047495875.1 of Pithys albifrons albifrons. Classification (NCBI taxonomy): domain Eukaryota; kingdom Metazoa; phylum Chordata; class Aves; order Passeriformes; family Thamnophilidae; genus Pithys; species Pithys albifrons. The sequence goes on from NC_092459.1 coordinate 27,858,976, forward strand.
AATGAAGTTACCAATACTTGGAAAAACCTGTATTTTCAAGTGTTCAACTGACAGATATAGCCATTAGCATATGGAAGGAGGGATACTTTGAGGCAGTATGTATGGGAGAATTCAGAAATACCCAACGGCTGTAACAACTTAGCGGGTAGATGAGCATATGCCAAACTGCAAAACAGGAGAAACAATACCACTTCTTAAGATACAAAAATTATTGTATGAGTTTGAAATGGAAATTTCATAGCTCAGAAAGTGCATTGCTCTGAAAAAAGAGTGGAGCTCTGGATCCTCCTATTTGATGTCAGTTAACAGAAAATTTCATACTGACACCCAACACGTACACACTTAAGAAAACTTCCTACTTGCAGCAATAGCAGACAATTCAGAAAGAGATGGGATTAGAGTTGAATGTATTTCTCTACATTTCTTTAAGATGTGTACAAAGTCTTGCTAATACAATTTCATCAATCATGCATAAAGAATTAGAGAAAAGAAACAACATTGTAGCATAAAGTTTGCTAAGCTGTAAAAATAAATATATGAAAAAGTTTATAACCTTTACATAGATTCCTAATGAAATTAGTAATTTAAATAATTATATTTATTCAATTCAGGCCTTATTCACAGAAATATATTTTATTGTAAATTTAACATATGTATGTGCATGTTTGAACCCTTTTAGTAAAGACGTAAAGTTTTCCTGTTTCTGTGAAGGCAGTTAACACTACCAAGTTCAGATAAGCATATTTATTTTATTTCCTCAGCTATCTTGGTAGTTTTGTTGGAGTAGTCCAAAGTTACTGATTCTTTATTCTGCCTTTAATTTCTCTGCTTTGTTCTGAGTTGCTCTGAAAGTGCTAGATGCCTCTTCTCTTTCATACTTTTCAGGTGTCTTCTAAATGAATATATTTTGAAGTTTTCTCCTTTACTCTGTTCACTTTAAGCAGCAATATGTGGGTCTTTTTTAAAGTTTAAGTTCCCTGATCAATATTGCTGTAGCTGAGGAACCTTCAGAGAATGAACAGGAAGGATTGTACTGCTCTGTCATGTGGTTTTGTCAAAATGTGGGATTTAGTGGCAGGAGCTGGGACTGTTTTCTGCAGGGTCACAGCTGGCTCTGCAGCTTGCCCTCTCTGGTATCCCCAGCTTAAGCCTGTGCGTGCCGTGTCAGAAGAGTGACAGGTGAGGGAAGGTAGCGTAGCCATCTCTTGCAAAATATATGATAACTATTCCTCTTGACACTTGATATGCTGCTTTTGGTTCCTGAGGAAAACGAGCGTCCGTCTGTACGTTCCTGTGGACCTATCCCTTTCAGGAGTTATAAAATAGTCATCCAGATGGCACCAAGTGTTTACTCAGAAGCTGAGGCTTAAGTCGGTCACAGACAGAAGTCCCCAAGACTTGCTTACTAAACAGATAGTTGGAATGTTGGCTCCTTGGTCTGGTTCAACAGAGCCGAAGGAAGCTGGCGCACAAGTGCGGTGGTGGAGGCGGCTACAGGAGGATGTTGCAGATTCAGGTCCGGGCAAGCTCCACTGGTAACTTTTGGCTCTCCCCTTCCCAAAGAGACATCGGCAACAGATTGCGCAGCTTTCTCCTCAGTTATTTGTGTGAAGCTAAAGGTGACACACACCCTCTGTTAGTAAGCAACTCAACTAATGTTACCCTCACTTTCTTTTTGTGTAATGACATAAAGGAAAGGAAAGCAATTATATTTAACAAAGAAACTGTAGACAGAAAATTACATTTTCATTCTAAATCCCTTCTTTTCATACTCTTAAGAAAAATCTAAATTTTATCTTTTTGAGTTTTTTAATGGAGGTGTATTAATTTCATGAAAATAATAAACTGTTCAGTTGTTTTGCATGAAATATAGTGATCTTTAACTCTCATAGTATAACTTACAAATATTCTTGTCCTCAAAAGGCACTCTTGAAGTATGGGAGTAGATCCTATTAAGATTACCCCTTTAGGGATATAGAAAATGTTTCAGCTGTTACAGTCCAGTTTTTATCTTCTTTATGCAGTAATATTGATACTGAAGGCACAAGTGAAGATTGATGCCTTAGCCTCACATCAAATTCATTTTTCAAATATTCTCATTCTGCTAAATTGGCCTGAATGTGATCTATATGTCCTTCATTAGAAGAATAATTTGAGACGAGTCCCATATGCAGTAGACATTAATGTAACAAATCATTTTGAATTACTCTCCAGGATTTTAAATGGTGCTTTTTTTGCTTAGCAAATAAGCCTATGTTTATTAAAAGTACTAGGGTCACAAAGTGCAAACTTCTCTGAAATTGCTCTTCCAATTTCCCTTTGTAATGATTGTCTCTGAAGAAACACAGATTTCAAGTTACTAGAAAGAGCTAAAGAAATAGCCAAACCCAAAGCATAATGAGATCAATGAGGAACATATTTTCTGTCTGCTCCAGTAATAAATTATGAAAATGTAGGTGATCCTGTGTTCTGGCAGGCTGAAATACTTCTGCTGTCTCCTTTCCCACAGAAGTAAATGGGTTGGCAGCAGTTTAGAGAGAAAAATGGTCTAATAGCAAAGTAATGTGGTCACTGCAGCAACATTAAGAGGCCAAACATAGTGTACAATGGACATACTTCAGTAAGGATGTGATTAAGATCAGGTCAGGTTTGAAAATGCTGAAGATAGGTGTAGTCTCATTTCCTTCACAAATGGTAATACAACAGGAAATAAGTTATCCTTCTGTGATTTTCCTGTGCCATTTTTCCCATTCTGGCATATTTGTAGCAGTGAGGTGTGTGTACAAACTCTGTGGGTTTCCATGTGGGTGGTGACAGATAGTTTTTGGACAAGAAGAGGAAACCATCCCTTTTCCTCACCCTTCTGTTTGGGCTTCAAAGTAGGGCAGTAGGACAGTCGCAGCAAGTAAATTGCCTTGAAGATACCCAAGAAACCAGCACTGTGGGCACGTTGACTGAGGGGAAGGTATTCACATTTCAGTTCCTTTCCTTGCTGAGCGTGATAGTCTGTTTTCACCTGAGAGGAAGCCTTTCATTTCCCCTCAGTATGGTACAAACAGGCTCGAGAAGAAAATATTTTTAAAACAGAGTAGAAGGATCACAGGGACAATCATGGCCTGCGCAATAGAACTTGTTCCCTACAAACACCTCCAGAGAACTAGATGCATTTAAGATCTAATTGAACTGCATCTTGTTGCATCCTGTCTGGAATGCTGTGACATTCTTGCATCAGTGGAGCCACAGCAGTACCATCCATCCCACAAGCCATATTTGGGTGGCTGGAGAAGGCTCTTCAAGTCAGTTGGGCTGCAGTTCTTCACTGTGGTCACACGTTGTGTTTCATCAGGAATTTGGGAATCTGTGGTCACTTTTTACCTGACTATTCATTTGTGTGATTCTGTGCTGCTCTACTTGTGGAGTTTACAGAAGGATCATTGTTTATATAATTCAACAGTGTGATGGCTTTTCTTGATCCTGATGAGAATTGCGCTTTAAAGAACTAGGTCAAACCTCTGTAGTGGGAATTGCCCATCAGTTAACTTTTAAAAATGTTTTTGTGTTGAGGTTGTTTCAGTAGAACTATACCTTTCTGTTTAGAAGCATAATGTTTGCAGGTTCATTAGCCAAATCATGTCTGTTATAGCTGGGTGTTTTTGAAGCAGCAAATTTGGCATTATAAAAGCTTGCATATTCAAATGGTTAAAAAATTACCTATCCTTGCATTACCACGAGGTGTTTCTTCATACATGATTTAGGCTCTCTCTTTCTTTGCCAGACTCATCTCACTAAACTACTTACAATTCCTCCTTGTCTGGTAACATTTATTTTGTAAAAAATGAGGTCATGTGTTTGCTGGAATTCAGTGAGGAAAAACTGGATGAGAGTAGTTTGTATATAGTATAGACAAACAAATCTCTAAAGGACTAAAAGGATGTCATTTTTGTGCCTTAATTAGACTCGCCTTATTATTTTTAGCATTTGTATTATATTTAATTTGTATTGAGAACAAAATGTATTTCAGCAACACTACCTGCAAGTGCATAAGGCAGATGTCTATCCTTCTGCTTCAAAAACTATCAGCTGTGTTTTGAAGCAACTTTCAGAATACCAAAAATATACCTACTTGTCTAATATTTTGCTCTATTGGCATCTGCTCTAAGCTTCCAGAAGAAGTAATATGAACAACAACTTTAACTATCCTCACTCTTCTACCTCAGCTGGGATTTTTGGCTTTTATTTTTAACTTTCTTTTATTCACCGATTATGTTCTTAGGCAGTTACTCTGAGTTACTAAATTTATGATCCAAGTCTCCACCATGCCTCTGCAGATGCTTGTCGTGATGTATCAGGTATTTACAATTGTTTTTGTAACTGTGGAGTCACATGACAGGATTTTAGCCCTCCTATAGTAAGCAACTTCTAATAGCTATATGCTAGCTCATATATTTTAAATTAATTAAATTAATAAATTTTAAATTAAATTAATTGTGACACTCAAAAAAGCTTAGCAGACTGAACTATTAGCTGACTTTCTGCCATTTCCTAACACATTTTCTTCCACAATCTCAAGTTAAATAATTCTTATTATCTTTTATCTCTTGATGCTTGCAAAAAATATTAACTGTTAAGTATTAAAGTGTTAATTCGTACAGGCACTTTCAATGACATGCAAGTTCTTTTAAAAGCTTACTTATTCTACTGTAGCATTTTTAAAATCTGTTCTTTTTCCTAGATTTTCTCAACTAAAGCTTAGACCAAGCTTTGATGACATTTTGTTTAAATATCTGTCAGCATATGCTTCACAGTGTACTTGTTTCTTCTAGTCTGTATTCTAACCAGTCTCTTTCCCCTTGTCAACATTCCTTTTATGATTTACTGCTTATAAAGGAATTAATAAGTATCTGTTCTTCTTATTCAAGGTTTTGTCCAACCCTCTTGTGCCTACCTGTGCATCGTGTTTCATCTGTTTCCATCCTCACTCATTGTGATAGATTTTTCTAAGTTTCAAATGCATTTATACACATTCCCACTGCACTGACTTTTTATTTTTCTCCCAAGTTATGTGGTAATGTTTGAGACATTTACACTTCGTGTTCCTCATGGTCTTGCAGGTACATAACTCCAAGGGTCTTTTCTGATCCATAACAGGAACCTCCATGTGTTATTTTAGTTCCCTTCTCTATGGTGTAGGTGGAAGGCTACCATCTTCCAGCCTCAAAGGTGGCCTAGCAGTGTCAGGAAAATCCCATGCATATTAGGGCACCTCTGAGGATGCATCATATTTTCCTGCTAGTGTGATGCCACAGGATTAGGCGGTTTTTATATCTCACTTTGCCTTGTGCTATTCCTAGACATTCTTTTGCTCATCACCATACCCATCCTCTTGCCAGTTTATCAGTGACACACAGTGAATCATTTCACTATGTACCTGATCATTTCACTTCAGTACCTGAAGGGGGCCTGTAACAAAGATGGGGACAGACTTCTTAGGTGAGCCTGTTAAAACAGGACAAGGGATAATGGTATTAAACTGAAGGAGAGTCGATTTAGATTAGATAGAATAATGAAGTGTTTTACACTGAGGGTGGTAAAACACTAAGCAGGTTGCCCAGAGAGGTGGTAGATGCCCCATCCCAGGGTGCATTCAAGATTGAAGGGGCTCTGAGCGACCTGATCTAGTTGAAGATGTCCCTGTTCATTGCAGGGGAGTTGGACTAGATGACCTTTAACAGGTCACTTTCAAGTCAAACCATTGTATGATTCTATGCTTTTAATTGATTTGGGTGTTGTTTACGTGGGGAGATGGTACATGTAAAATAAATTACCTTCTAATGAAGGTTTTCAACATAATTGATAGCATGTCCCACAGGCCATATAGATTCAGTCTATATTTTATCCCTCTATGTCTCTGTTGGTGGGCCCTCTGACCCACTGTGCTATCTATGGTTTTAGGGAGTCAAGAATCTGATTTTTGATCTCCAAAGGAAGATCTCCAGAAGTTAAATAGCAATAAGACCTAAGTAGATACTTTGATTTGCCTTCCTAGAAATAATTATTTCTATTCATTGCCAAATTTTATGGGACTTCAAGAGAAGATGTTTTATTCATTCATTTAGACAGAATCCACTGTAGAAGAGTTTTCTTTCACATTACTCCTGAAGTTATTTTTCCAGAATCTTTTGCAGTGAATGTTGAGCAGGGATAACACTGCTGTCATTACTTTGACCAAGTTTCTACAGTTTTACAGCTTAGTTAATGTGGCCCATGTTGTTCTATCACTTTTAAACAGAAGATCCCACTGAAGTTGGTGTGAACTTTTACCTCCAGTTTCAATATCAGGATGTGGCTCCTTGTTACAGGGGAGTCCTCCCTGCCTAGTTACCAATTGTATGCTGCTCTCCTCCCTTTCCTTGAAGATAAATCTCCTTATCTGGTTCCTTTTTCTTGACAATAATGTTGTAGAGAGAAGAAAAAGAATAAAAGTAGTTCTTGGACAAAAATGTTGGCTATTAATTATCATTATTGTGCAGTTACATTCTTGTGTAATTCTTCTCCTCTTGGAGCCTTATTGTGCAGATACGTGAGATTGTTTCCTCCTCCATAAAACAGACATTACAGGTTTTCATTTCATTCCCCTGCATAAAGTTGTCACTAGAAATGAAAGATTAACAACATGAAATTCCACCTCTTCCTGAATTCCCAGAATTTCGTTACAGAATTAGAATATTGCTAACAGTTGGACAGACAGAATTCTCTGCAAGTTCCACACTACCTTGAGGAAAAAGTAAAGAAGGCTTACAGAGGTCACATTGACAAACTCTTTTATGGGTTTGTACATGTATAAGCTGCATAACTACACTGGAATGAACTTAACATGATTTATTTGTTGGACACAACATTGTCATGTATATTCTAGTTCCACAAATTTATGGTGAAAGATGAAAATGGTGTGCATCAACTTCATAAAAGATCCTAAACCTTATCCTGTTTACATTATAAACTGAAATAAAAGGAGAAATATCCTATAATAAAATACTGCCTGAGGTACATTTTTAGCTTCAGTGTTTGAAAGTGGAGTAGACATAGGAATGGAAAAGCTCTAAAAGTGACTATTTTTATTTAAAATTGAAGTCAGACTTCATTCTAATCAATTTAAAATTACTTGAAGATATATGAGCTGTAGCCTTGGAATGCCTGCTTACTTTCTCAAGTTTATCCTGGGAATTAGAAAAGTTCATAAATGATTTTTTTAAATTCATTTCTAGAAATCTGGGTACTTTTTAAAATTGTGATTCTTGGGGAGCTTCAGCTTACCCTTATTGGAGCAATAAATATGTATAATTGATTCTAAAGTAGGAGTTTGAATTTGACCAAAACCATAATTCAAGCTGAAGCAATACCTGAGTCTGAGTAACTTAAATGGCTAAGAACTTAATATTTTAGTATTTTGAACTCTTACATAAACTAAATGTAAGTTCTTTAATTTTGTGACAACTTGTAACAATATGCAATATAACATAAAAGACTTTTTTCTTTAATTTTACAAAGTAGAACTGTTTCATACTCTTTGCTGGTTACACTGAAACTGATTTCATATTTCTAGTTACTATAATGGAAATTGGATTGCTTCCTCAAAGTAACCTTTTTTAATTGTGTTCCAAAATGACTCATAAAATAAAGGGGAAGTGGAAGGGGGAATGACTGTTCTGAGTTGTTATTTTATGATTATTTTGTAATCAGATATAAAATTAAAGCCCCAAGTCAGAACTGGTCTGCGATTCAGTCTGTGACTGAAAAAAGGCAGATCCCTGCACTAAGTTCAGAAAGCAAGCTCACAAGTCAAGAGTATTTTCAAAAACACCCAGAGCTCCTGCGTCTGGTCAGAGAAGAGAGTGAGGAAAAAGTGTCACTGCAGTGTTTTGAAAAGCCAAGCCAAGCCAGGCACACAGAGGAAGCAGCATAGGGCTGGTTCTTACAACACAGCAAACATAGGGCCTCCTGCTATATTTAGTTCGCTTTCCCTGCCTTCCCCTCCCCCTCCAATGCCTATATTTGCATGAGTTGTAGAGTAAGTTGCCTTTCATTTAATATACCTTTTATTTCCTTTTCCTTATGGTATCCTAAATTAAAAAGATCCGTTGCTTTTCATATAATACTGTAGTTAAATGTAACTGTGCTTAATTAGTGCAGACTTACCTTTTCCAAATGATTCATTCTTTATATGGTGAAATGTGATTAATATCATTGTTTGAATTTTTTTCTGTCACCTTAATACAATGTGGAAAAAATTGTTACGAATAACCAATTTTTATTATTAGAAATAAATGTCTTGCCTTGACATCTGGCTCTTTGGATTAGTCTTACTTCTGTAGAATAATAGAAGATGAAAATAACACAATGTTATAATTGTTCAATGTTTGTATTTTCAGAGTGTGCTGGAGGGTCCCCAAGGTCCACCTGGCAAAGAAGGTCAAAGGGTGAGTAAACTTGGTGAACAACTGGTGAGTGTGCTAACTGACCTTGATGTGCGACTTCTGTCTAAGCACCAATAAAAAATGGTAAGGTGGCAGCTGAGTATGAAGAATGCGGACAACAAACTGAGCTTGGACACTTGAGGTTTCTCTTCAGTTGAAGGAGATTTAACAATTTCAACCATCCAAAGTGTTTTAATGACTGGCAGCACAGATGTTGACATTAGATTCTGTGCAATGTGTTTCTGCTAGAATTTTAACTGAAATACTATTAAAACTTTTCGGTTTCCATTTTATTGCAGGGATGAACGATACCTTACAACATCTAAGATGCATAAAAATATGAATTTAGGGTCATTATATAAAATACTATCAGAAACCACTACTGACACACGTCTCGTTGTAGATGTCCTTGCACAAGTGTCAGAACTTAACACACGTGTACAAAGAAGGAAATGCAATAAAGGGCAGTGGGGGAGGGTGGGTAGATTATGCCAAATACATGAAATAAACCTTTAGTTATTCAGAATTTTAATATAGTGAAGTGACTGACTGACTGACTGACTGACTGACTGACTGACTGACTGACTGACTGACTGATTTCTCCACATTTTGGTTTTGTTTCCCTTGACTTAATGAATTTGGTAGTTCAGTAGAACAGATAAAAAGTATTTGATTGTGGTATCATAAGAAATAATTCAGTTTTGTAAGTTTATAACCTAGTATGTTCCTAAAATTTTGGAACTATATTAAGACTCAAACACTTCAATATTTTTATAAATTAGGTTGTGTGCAATTTATGGTTTTAAAGTTGGGTCTCAATAATTCTTGTTTGATTTGGTCATCTTGATATTTAATACCTCAGTTAAAATATCTGAAGTGAAAAGATTTAATATTTCTCATTGTTGATCATAGTAAACTACAGTGAATTATTAAAGACTAGTTCAATGATTCCAGTAATAGTAATAATACTAACAGAGGACTAATTCTTGAACAAAATTAGTAATGGCATGTAGGCCCCAAAGCTGTTTTAGGTTGTTTTTTGAGTTGTAAAAGTAGTATTAAATTTCATTTTTGTTGAACTCGAAAATATGAAAGTTGAACTTATTTAAGGTTCATACTGAGAACCTGTTCAGAAAAATCAATGTAGTGAAGGAGAATAAAAAGTTATGTAGTGAATATGTTGTTAAAGTATATTTACTAGCATATTACCATGCTTATTAAGGATTTTATAATTACCATTACTATTATGCAGTTAAATATCCAAGATACTCTGAAAAGCTACAGATATCCAATTTTAGCATATTTTAGAGTTTTCCATGAAGTATTAAATCTGCAGAAATACATAGTTTATTAGTTCTCCTTTAGGAACAGTTAAAAATATGACTGTGTTTTAGAAGCATCACTCTTGTAACTTCTTACTTTTTTAATGCAAAAATTTAGAGTTATTTAATAGTGGATAAATTAATTTGGAAATACTCTTTGGCTTTTTTTTTTCCATTTCACAGCAGGAATTAGGGGATTGATACATTTCCCGTGAACATTTTCCTACTCGCACATAAAATTGAAATACTTTCTCACTCCAACATCTATAAAAACAGGAGCACTGATTGTTTTGTAATCTTGCCATGCACACAGCTGCCTTGAGCCTAACAATGGGAACAGTAGAGTTTAGAGCCTCAGCATCTGTCTTTATCTTTCTACCAGTAAGATGCTCACAATACCCTTTCTGCTGACCGCTCCCGCCTAGGCACTAACAACATTGTTTGCAGGCTTAATTTAACTCCCATGTGCTTTTGCATTTCCAATACATTTAATTACACAATAACATACCATTGGTAACAAGATCTCTGCTCTGTTTAATGACAAACAGGACTGTGCACATCTAATGGCTGTTAAATGTTCCTTTTTATTCAGTTATAGATGTCATGTTTCTCTGCTGGACTTCCAGCAGATCCTCCAAATCTTTCACATTAAATGAAGTTATTGCTTTTGTCAGGGGCTGTCTTTTGAAGATTAAAGCATATTACTGAGTGTGTAACTAGCTAATATTTTTTTCTTCTGCATATTATTCAGACCTAAAAATAATATTGTGTCCATTCTGCAGACTGGTACTGTAAGATATCAAGGAAAACAAAAGCCACTCCAAAACCACCTAATAATATCTGTTTAATTTGAATGCCACACTTTGAGAACATGAGCTTTTTTTTTCTTCCAACTTTCCATTCATACTGTTCTTGTTATATTCAAAATTACAATTTCCACTTAAATCAGGAGCATGTTTAAGTGTTCAACTCCTTTAAAAATTGGCCTTAGATTAATAAGGAGCTGGGAGGAGAGTCATTCTGTGTAACTTAGAGACCTCTGGATACACATTGAAAAAAGACAGAGGAAAATTAACTGCTAACGGTGAAATTGAAGAAACATGCAGAAGGCTCATATTAGAGCTACCAACTTAGGTAAGTGACAATACTAAATGAGACAGAAAGGCCATTCACATATGTTAGCCAATGTTGTGTTTTCCTGTGGGCTCAGGGAGTCCTCAAGCAGTTGCTATTCTTACAAAAGACCAGCATTTCTTTTTGCTCTACAATTAGTGACTTTGCACAATTTTTAGGGGTTTTTTATCTTTAGTGAAATAGTTTGTTAGACATGAGACCTTGGCCAGTGAGAGCTTTAGATTTTAGGTTTGGAAACTGAAAGCAATAAACTAGTAGAAACAGCTACTCATTCCCTTTTCCTCATTCTTGTATCAGAAACATGAGACCATTCTGTGGGCAGGCACTATGTTCATCTGTAATTTTTCAGTTTCCAGCATGTTGTCTTCAGGCATGTTAGTGCTGCAGCAACTTGATACTGTTACACAAGTGCTTGGGATGACATCAGGAGCTTCAGAAGGTAACAGGATATTACTCAGAAAAGTCCCTGGTCCAGTATTACTGACCCACAAAAAGTAGAAAGATTGGGTGCTAACCTAGCGTTGAGTGGAATTTAAACCACAGTGAACAACTGTGCTATCTTCCTGGCTCTGTGTTATGCAGAACTTCATTACTTTTCTCAATATGCCTGCACTTTTCAGTTAAGTGTATCTTACATGGAACTACAGTTTCCTTTTGGAAGACAAGAGAGTCTGCAAGTTTCCTTTATTTCTTTCTTCCAGTGTTTCTTGTCAGCCACACATTTCAAAATACACATTTTATTTTGCACGCAGGCAGTATCTAACCCTTCATTAGCCTCCAACAAGTGGTTTTCTTTTTAATGTTTCCTTTATATTTAAGAGGTATTTAGAGTTTTTTCCTCTATAATCTAATCACCATTCCATTAGTTTTTGAAAAACGTTCAATGAGGTCTGTCAGCTCCCCACACAGAGAATTTTCTAAAGTCTTCAAATAATTCTGTTGTGTTGCTATGCTTTCTTAAAAATTTCTACTGCCTATAATTTACAGAATAGATGGAGTTTTACAGAATCTGCCTTTACTGTGTTAAATGCAGTAAAATTTACATTTCCAAAATAAAATTCCAAATGTTTTGAAAATGAAGGCTTAATTGCAATTGGATATCTTTGTAGCATGGATTTTCCCTGAACTTGTTGCATTTTTATAACTATTTTTCCTAAATATTACTTAATTTTTAAAATTCAGGGAATTCTGAATTTTTTCTTAATGTGAATCATCAAGGCAACTTTCTGAGACAGCTGGACTCTAAAATGTAGAAAGGAACATTTTTCCTTCTCAGTTAGCCTTTAGAAGAGCCAGGCCCAGCATGCACAAGTTTGTGCAGGAGTTTCTGCTTCTTTAAGATTGTCTTCATACCTTCTTGAGCTTCTGAGCACTTTTTCTGAGATTTAAGGGCTTTCAGGAAACTTCTGAGGATACTGAGGATGCCTGTTTTTTCCAGGTGAGGGTAGATCTAACAGCTTCTACCAAACTCTATTAGCTGTCCTTGACCAGCAGGTGCCTGCAGCCTTTGTTCTAGCTGACCCCTGAGCAGGGACAGTCAAGCACAGTTTGGCCTGGGCCAGGGTGAGGACTGTGTAACAGCAGTTTGTGCAGTGATAGCAGAAGCAGCTGGCAGATGTGCAGCACCTTGCACAGCAGCGCATGCAGAAGGGCACAAAGAAGATGCCAGTGAACTTTGTCTGTCATACACACACTTAGAGATGATGGCCACAAGGCACAGGACTCAAGTGCTACTGAAGTAGTGCTGACAGCTGTTTGCTGCCAGACTTTGGTACCCAGGCAGCTTCAAATGAAGGACACAGCTCTGCAAGTCCATGAGGCCTCCCACGTCAGTTCCACAAGTGCAGAGGGACCTGCCTGATGTCATTGCAAGGCCTCTCTTGATTATTTTGAAGGGTCATAGTGACTGGGAGAGGTTTCTGAAGACTGGAAGAGAGCAAATATCACATCTTCATGAAGAGAGGTCCAGGGAACTACAGGCCCAGAGGCTTCACCTCAATCCCAAGGAATGTGGGAGAGAAAATCCTCCTGGGAACTACTTCCAAATACATAAAGGACAAGAAAGTGATTGGCGTAGTATGCATGGATTTATGAAAGGGAAATTATGCTTTCATTATGACATGACTAGCTTGGTGGATGAGAGGTGAGCAGTGGATGTTGTTGGCCTCAGCTTTAGCAAAGCCTTTAACGTCATCTTCCATAATTTCATCTCATCAACTTCATAGACATGCTGACAATGTACAGGTTAGGTGAGTGGATGGTGAGGTGAATTGAAAAGCAGCTGAACGACTAGGTCCAGAGATTTGTCATCATGGCACAATGCCCATTTGGAGATGAGTCACTAGTGGTGTACCCCAGGGCTGCTACTAGAGCCTGTACCATCCAACATCCTCCTTAACAACCTGGACAAGGAGGCAGAATACAGCAGGGAATTGGGGCAAGAGAACTCACCTGAAGTTCAGCAAGGGGAATTGCAAAATCCAGCATCTAGGGAGGGAAAACCCCAGGTACCAGTATATGAGACGGTCAAAAACGGACTTTATTCGGAGGGAGGAATAAAGACATGTTATTGTACAGCTTCTTGCTTAATATAGGGTTCTACAATCCAGGGGCAGGCAACATGCAAATAGTTCTTAACTAGGGAATTTACAGTTTGCATATCTGTCTACAGCAGAGGCCTAAAGCTAATCCATCATTCATGAAACAAGGGGGAGAAGAACAAAGAGTAATTTGACATAGGTTTTACACTCTTGATACCGAGCAAGGTTTACATATGCAATCTATATTTCTTTTAAATGCAAGGGACAGCGATATCTGCAGACGTTTATTCAACTCTGTTACTGGCGTCGTTTTCAAGTTCTGTTGGTTTTCCAAGGAGCGGAAGATTTCCCAACCAATCTTCCCACATTTTGTGATCCCACAAGTATACACTGGAAACAAACTCCCTGGGAAAAAATTTTATGGAGAAGAACCTTCTGGACAAGCAGCCGACCATGAGGCAGCAGTGCATCCTCATGGCAAAAAAATAAAAAAAAGAGGCCAACAGTTTCCTTGGGCGCATTTGAAGGAGCATTGCCAGCAGGTCAGGGAAATATCCTTCCTGTTCGATCAGCACTGGTGAGACCACATTAAGACACAGATGTACTGAAGTGGGTCCAGCACAAGGTCACAAAACACGTTAAGGGAACTGGAGCACTTTTCATAAAAGTAGAGGCTCAGAGAGCTGAAGCTCTTCAGCATAGGGAAGGCTCAGAGGAATCCCATAAATGTATATAAATACCTGATGGGAGGGAATGAAGAAGAGGGAACCAGATTCTCCTCAGTAGTAGCCAGTGACAGGACAAGAATGGGCACAAATTAAATATCAGAAAATTCCATCTGAACACAAGAAAATGCTTTCTTATTGTGAAGGTGGTCAAATACTGATACAGGTTGCCTAGAGAGGTTGTAGAGTCTCCACCTGTGGAGATACTCAGAAGTTGAGTAGACACAGTCCTCCACAATTGATCCTGCTTGAGGAGAGGGATTATATTAAGTGATCTCAAGAGATCCCACCCAGACATTTACATGACTTTTATTTAACTAGATCTAGCTTATTCTCAGCATAGCTGCCAACAACTTCATCTTTCTGGATTAGTAGGATTTTTTTAAATGTTTTATATGTATTTAAACAGACTGATTTCTCACCATAGTGGTTTTCCTGGTTCCAGTGATGGATTGCGTTCAAGCATTTATGAATCTTTCTGTGTTATCACAGCCTGTGATATTCTTGACCCTGTATTCCTTGGGACATTGCAGGTGTCTTGAAGTAAATATTTTTGAAAGAACTTCCTTATTTCCAACAGTTTTGTTTATAATATCAAATACTTCACTTAAGAGGAAGTTATTATAGCGTTATCTTAGTAATAAGTTAAATGCCTCATAAAGCTGAGAGTCCCTTGTAATACCTAGTGATTCAGCATTGATTTCACTAAAATTACATGTTTGGTCGGACTTTGTGGAATAACAGTACTTTCCTTATGTTAATAATCAGTTTACTCTCTGAGATTACAAGTTTTTCTAATCAAACATGAATAAAATTATTATGAAATAGTGGAAAATCTTCCTAAATAAATAAATGGATGGGGAGCTGTTAGATTTTTCTTAACATAATTATTTAGAGTGACATCAAAATTAATTTAAGTTCAGATTGCATTTATCTGGTTTATAGAACTTAAATATTTCTTTGACATAATTTGGTTTCTAGTTCAATGAGTAAATGTTGTACTTAACCAATTGTAAAACAAGCTTTACAGAGCAATGATAATTATTGCATAGTAGGTCAGGCTCCTGGCACAATACAAACAGTTTTCTTCACAGCTAAAGCTCTAGAGTTTTGGAATCTCTTTTGATCTTCTCAGTCCTTCCTGACTTTGATGTAAGTTGGTTTTAAGTATGCAAAGCTTCAATCTGATTTTATCTTTAAGTTGGAGTGCTGTATGTTCCTTCACTCTGGTGTTTAACAGTCCAAAAATGCTTAATGTAAAACAGGGAAATAATTTGCAGGTTTTCTATCAGAATGTCTCTACCTTAAAAATAAAGTACCAGTAAAATAAGATACAGCTTAAAAAAGTGGTCCCCACTTTGGCATCTAAAAATAGAATGACAAATGTATTTAAAATGCTAAAGACAGCTTTTTCAATTAGAAGAACTCTATCTTTTCTTTAATTCCCTTGTTAAATTTCATTGAAGAAATTTAAATCTAATTTTTAATGGAGGAGCAGAACTTAATTACTTTTGAGAGCTCATTTAGAATTTTCAGACTGTCTTTCAAATACTCTATTATTAATATTTCTTTAATGCCTTTTATCAAAAGGTATAGAAATATGAGAGAATAAGAAATTACTTTTCATAAGTAAAAATTAAGGTATAAACTATCTAAGTGTAGCTGAAAACTATTTCTATGAGTGATTTTGTATTTAAATTGAAGTTTGTGAATACATTTGAAAACTTGTGATGGATTTTGTGTTGTGATTTGTTGGCAGAATAGATTGTGGCATTTGACTTCTTGGCACTGCTATGCCTTTTTAAGGACTTTCTTTTTATGTTTGTTACATTTGAATTTTATGTGGTCTGGCCACACATTCCCTTTTAGCATTTTAGTAATACCATAGTGAAGAAAATAGAGATATTGGAAATCATTCCTAAAATTGGAAACTCAATGTTTTCTTCCAAAAGAGGGGATTAAAGTCTGTGTACTCTCTATTCTTTTGTGAGCTGTGTTTCTGTGAAAGATTTTAGTAGGATATGAAGGACAGACTTGCCCTTGTTTTCTGCAAAAGGCTTAATTTCTTGCCTTCTGGCCTTATTTCCTCTGAGTTTATTCAGGTTTAACATTTAATGCAAGTTAATTTGTAATACACTTGTCCTCAAGGCCAGTGTTAATAGGATTGAAGAGGGAGTTGCGCATTTAAGTCCTAATGCTATATTATTGAAGTTAAAAAGGTTTTATTTTCTGTGACACAGATTTCCACTTTAGTAAGGTGAATATCCAAACTATAAGATTTCTAAGGATAAAAAACCCCACAAGTTATGCAATTGTGACACTACCAAAGTTAGTGACAAAACTCTTATCTTTAGTAGTTGTGCAGTCAGGTAGTTAAATGTCAAAGTCCTCTTGAAAGATTATCAGATTTTTTTGTTAAATGTGTAGAGGTAAATAATGACTCACTATTTAGACCCTGCATTTGCTGTGCATTCAGTTTGTAATCTGTCACAGTTGATTGGGATCCTGAAGAACATGCTCCTGTCCTACAGCTGATCAGCAGATGTCCACAGCTGAGTAACTGATGGGTTATTGCTCTGATTTTTGTGATTAGTTCAAATCTTCTGTTTCCTATTAGCTCTTGAGCTGACTTTCTTACTGATACTGCCATATGCCATCTGCCCTCATTCTGCTACAATGGCACACTGGCAAGGCTTTTATCATAAAACAGAGCAGAGGACTTTCACCAGCTTTAGGCTGGGTTGGGTTTTCCCTGAGTTAGAGTTGGTTGGAGCTGTGAAAGCTCCAGGGGAACTGCCAGGAGCACCAGATTGTGTTTACAGATGAGAAGCTAAACTATGAAGCTTAAAGGACTGAGACAAAGGAAAGCCTCTCTGCTGGACTATGGACCAGTGTAGGCACTGGGACTTTTCTGGCTGCTTGGTGGCAACCTTGGGCATCTGAAGAAACAGTCTTTCAACTCCCCAGAGCTCCACTCACATAGCTGTATTTAGGTACCCAGGGCACTGGTGAGGCATCTGTGGGTTGGGCATTCTGAGACAGAAGTCTTTTCTTTCCACCTGCTTTCTGTTTTGGTTCTAGCTGTTCCTTTGTCAGGCTGGTTTTGAGGATTATCCAAGAGAATCTTAATTTAGTTTGGCAAACGAACTACATAAGCCTCATTAATCTTGAATAACAACTATAGTAGTTAAGACTTTAAAGCCCAGATTTCTACTTTCCCTAAAACTAGTTCCTGTTTTGAAACGTGGTGATGTGTTTCAAGAACCACTAATTAGCAGTTTTCCATGAAAATGCACAAGAACTTATTCTAAAAACTTTGCCTTCTTATTCCAGCATGGTTTTTTTATAAATTCCATAAATCATGTAACTGTTCCTACATAACTCTGCTCAATTTTATCCTTAAGCAATCAGCATCTTATTTTTAAACACTAGGACTAGATCTCTTACTCATCCAAAGTTAGATATAAGCGAATGGATGGATGAGACATGATACAGCAGCAGTTTACAATATAGATTTTGAATCCTTGCATGGTATGTTGGACCTATAGCAGTGCTCAGAGGCAGCAGTCACAATCAGAGCACAAGCCCATGGAAGGATGGATAGAGCCCCTCTTCTGAACAGCTTTCCATCACATGTGAGGCAAAGCTCATCTAGTCATTTCAGTTCTCAAAAGGGGCAAAGGAAGAGAGAAACAAAGAATACAGCTGACCACTAACCCAGCTAGGCCCTCAGCTGGGTTTCCTGAAGCACCTAATTTCTCATTTATTTTATTTTTAATATTTTGTCCTTTTTTTTGCCTCTAACCAAGCAGTTGTTATTTGAATTATTTGTGTGTGTATCTTAGCTGAATTCTGCTCTGTGGATAGGAAGTAAGTAGCCAACTGTCCCAAATTAGTTGGGGGCAGGCATTTCATGAGTCTAGGAAATAGGATACGGTATCAGTAATGTGTAGAAAACTTCATATCATGTTGATTGCATACAAAAAATGTATGCAGCACAAAGGAAATAACCAGCAATTGTTCTGGTGTTCTTCAGATATTCTGAGTAGCATTAGACAACTGTTGACACCATATATCTTAAAGTTAGTGTAGGTGGTATTGTATTTTTATTTAGGCAAAGGAAGACTGTGATGCTTAGGACTTTTACTTATGTTTTGACTGTTTTTATACCCTCATCATTTGCTCAGTGAACTCAAGTAAATAAAGGCAATAAGCCTGCTGTGCAGAGCAGTATGGCAGTAAGTACAGCTTTCATGGGGCTGCCAAGACCTGCTGCTGAGCAGGAGATGGGAACTGTGGCTCTCTGCTAAGCCCACTCTACAAACCAGAGAGGACATTGAGATGTTTGCCACTTCTCTCTTGCCAGAAGGATGACTCAAAATCAAATTGTAAATATTTAGTCACAGCCTGGCTCATGGCCTGCTCAAGGCAAGATCATAATGTACTTGTCAAAAACATTCTTCTAATTGTTTTAATTACCCTGAAAAAAATATAAACTAATTTTTTTCTACATACACTGTTACTATGGCGTATATTTTATGTTTTTCTTTGCTGATGATGAGAAGTCATAGAGAAGCAGGAATGCTGACAAGTAGGTGAAGCTTTGTGTATTCCTAACATTAAAATTTTTGTATCTGAAATCTGAAAGGCATTGCTAAGAGGTAGTAGCCTGTTACATATTTCTGTATTAAAATTAGAATACCAGTTTATAAAGGTGCTTGGAGACCAAAAAAAAAAAAAAAGGACTTCTATTACTCTAGAAAAAGCTTATGCTTCATACTGGTCTGTGTGATTATTTTACATGGAACACAGCATGACTAATAACGATTGGATAAAAGGTTGGGCAAAGTGTTTCTTCTGTGTTTCACTGGGTAGGTGTTCTATTAATTAATAAATGATAAATGACAGTGAAAAATAACTACCCTCAATGTTTTGGGGTTTTTTTATAACTGATTTTTCAAAAAGTTAATCAAGTTTTGTCTTTGCTATGTCATAAATCACATTTTAGCTCATCTTGTAAACAGAGATAAAATTGCCTTCCCAACATATTCCATGTTTTCCTGTGTAATTAACACCTCGTTCACAGTTGTGTCTGCCAGTCAAAGCCCTGTCTTCTTCTTCCTGACACTTCCTTGATACTTTGTTTAGACTGCTGAGATTTTAAGTGTCATCCTCAGGATACTTTAAATAAGTCCAAACAGGAAAAGGAAGGTGCTTCAAGAAGTCAACACTGTAGATCATTATAACTCAGAGAGACTATTTTAAAAGTATGGAACAATTTATCTTTGTTTATTCCTTCGATTATTACCTCTCAACCTGTTTTTCATACTTTCTAAGGGAAGTTTATTGGGTGGGGGTTTTTTGAGTCAGGGAATATTAGTTTCCATCTGTATTTCTGAAGTAGAGATCAGTCCAAAAGTATAGATCTATATAACCGCAGCTCCTGTTCCTTGTGCGTGTGTGCCTGTCCCACCACTGTGTCCTCTCTCAGGCCAGGCAAACTCCTCTGTTCCTTAGGGAAGTGCATCAGTCAACTGACCAAAGTCAAATACTACCCCACCTTTTGTGGGCCATCCTTAGCCAAGAGCAGTTCCCAGCTCTGGCTTGTCCTAATGCTGCATGAACAGTGTCACCAGCAGAGCAGAGGTCATGCTGGGGGTGGGTAGTAAGGGGCAGTATAGCCTTGATCCAAGTTTAGTCCCCTAGTAACATATTTGGGTTCTAAAAGTTTACCATGGGCTGCCCCAGTTAGACCCCTGCATGTGCAAGTACTGGTGGGATTAAACAGCTCAGCACATAACACATGTCTCAGCTAGTTAAGACCCAGGAATTTGGCACTCCAAATATGCTGAGGTGGGTTTTTTTTTCACGCTGCCCTTAAAACATACTGACTGATAGAGGACCTTCACCAAACTGTGGTGGTAGTGTACATGTTACATGGCACAACCCAGTGGTTCAAACACATCCCCACAACGTCTGTTTTGTTGGTTCTTCAACTTGAAGGGCTTCAGATATCTTCAGGACCTCTCTCAGGAGAGTCCCTGGCTTCTAGGCAAGAGGTTACTGTGGTGACCTGCAGGGTGGGAGGAAGAGGGATTTTTCACCCTTACTGTCATCATCTTGTTCCCCTCAGCATATATCAAGATTAATGAAAGGCAGAGCATGAGAGGGGTTTCCTTCAGATCAAGACTTTCACCTGGAAAGAGTGAAACTGGATTTTACTTTCTGTTCCTGAGATTACTTCTGCAGTTTGTGTCAGATCGTTATTTAATAAAACACAGAAACAGACATAGGAATAGGAACCAAAGCTTACAGAAATACTCCTATGTGTTAATTGTGAACTGTCAGCAAGCATTTTCATTTTTTCACTTTTTAAGCCAAGTTTTCCCCAGGACAACCCTCTGTTGCTTAAAGCTGGTTTACATTTGCCATAGGCAAGGGAAAAATTTAGGCTTAATGGGCATCGTACTTTTTTCTTTTCTTTGCCATCACACCTAGATATTAGTTGTTCTCAGCTGTTGTTTCTAAAAACGTGCATCAGATTTCAGCTTGGAAATAAAGATGTAAATTTCTGTAAATTACTTCCATTTTTATGTTGATCTATCTAAAAAAAAAAGCATATGTGAAAACAGCAGTTGTTCAAGAAAGCTCTGTAGTAAAAAATTATAATAGTTACATATGCATGAGTGTATAAGAGTCTGAGTGGAAAGTCTCCCTTAAGTAGACTTTTATGGACTTCAAGTTTTAATGCAAATGATTTGCGTGAGCATCATATATACACGGATGGTAGTAAATGCAGAAAAAGGTGAATTGTTTTTGCAGATAAATCTCTGACTTTTGTGCTTGTTATCACATCCTGGAGAAGAAGGGCATGGGTGTTTGTTAATTAAGTTATATTGCACATAGGTACTCACTGTGCAGTTCAGACTGCTGGTGCACAGCTTAACATCCCAAGCTCTGCTGTATTCTGACAAAATATGATTTCTTTATACCTCATCAAGATGCTTTGTTAATAGCCCTATCAATGTGCACTCACATTTGAGACAAAGCTTTAAAATGTGACAGTAAATGTTACAGGGATGCAAATACAGTTTATCATAACTATTAAAACCATCCTAGTAGACAGTGTTTAAGTGACTGATAGAGAGTATTCATTTTGGATGTTTTTTGATTTTTGTGGGGTTTTTGCTAAGTAAGGCAATAAATCTTTTCTTAAAATTCTTATTCCAGATCAGTCCTTAGCCACAGCATTTATAAACGTCTCTTGCAATTTTTTGTTTCCAGGGGAGACGAGGCAAACCAGGCGTCCCAGGAAAACCAGGGCCACCAGGACCTCCTGTGAGTAACTAACAATGGAAATGGGAAATTTTCACTCTGTCCTTATAGACTTTGTTAGCATTTTTATAGCAGGCTACTGGATCATAATTATAGCTGAAAATAGTTGATCTGTGTTTATTCTGCTCTATCAAACAGCTACTATTGCTAGCCTTTTGATACAGTAAGGATGAAGGGACTGAGTCCACAAATATGAGGGACTACAGAGGAGGGAAGGAACAAGATTCAGGCTTCAGCAGAGGAAGCAAAGATTGGCATTTCAAAGAAAGACTGGCCATGTATGCTAAATATGAATACTGTGCATTCATTTCCTCAGCAAAATATGTGATGCTCTGTAGAAGAAGGGATAATTTCTGTCTCAGAGGGGTAATTTGAAAGATGAAGGTCTGTGTGAAGCCTGTGCCAAATGTCTGAATGGTGGGGAGGATTATACCCAGTGCTGGAATGAGCACTCAGCTGTAGTTCAAATGAGTTGACTGAAGAATTAAAAAGATTAAGAAATACATGACTCTATGAAAGGATTTGTAATATGAAGAACTAAAGGGTTTAGCTCAGATCTAAGAGGTTTGGGATTTTACTTTTCTGCCTTTTTTTTTTTAAGACTAATTCTTTAAAATTCAAGTCATGCATGGATGTATATTAGTCTTCAATGAATGCAGCCTTCCTTGGGTAGAGGAAGACTTGGTCATATTAGTAAAATTCCCTATATATTGTATTGTAAAAATGCCATCGTGCACAAATACAGAACAGCTGTTCATGGATTAAGTAAACTTCTGCTGCTTTAGGTTCTTAATATAAAACAAAGATTTCATAATTCCTTTTTCTGCTTACCTGAAATAGGTAAAGCTAGTAGTTTCTGCATCTAAGCATTTGATTCATGCGCTTCAATCTCATCTGATTTGTAGAGAAGAGTATAATGCACTGCAGCATGAGATGCAATGACAAAATTGAAATAGATGTCATCCAACCTCATCTGAAAGAAAAACTACATAAATTTTATTAATACTTTTACCCTGGAAAATGTGTTCAGGAAGAGGAATTGATGATGGAGTTCAAAAGTAACTAGTTAAAAATTAGTCTTTTGCACAGTTTGGGCTTTCTGAAATGTTGCTGAAATGGTCCTGCAGACTGCAGGAGGCCAAACAGAAGAAAGGAGTGATGCAGAATCTTTTTTAATAAAAATGCCAGAAATAACCTTTAAAGGATAAAAAAGCAAACCCTAACAGAGGTCAATGTTAGACCTAATCTACTTAGCTTTTTGTGAGCTGGTGAAAAGCTGTTTCTCCATTACAGATTTCTGCCATCACAGATTTGCTGGCAGGTCAGGCTTTGGAAGATTTATGATCCTTGACAGATATACCAGAAATCTTGAGTGGAAGCTAAATTGTGCTTCTATTACTGAGACGTATTTCAGATTTTCTTACAGCAAATGGAAAGCTCAACTTTGTCAGCCTGGCAACCTCCCTACAAGGAACTCTGTGTGAGTAGTGTAGCCCAGTACTACATACCAGAAAAACATTCCTCAAGCAGTCATGGCATAAATATTGGTTAAAAGTATTTGTTTCTGGTATAACTATCTTGATGCACTCCTTGCTTTGGATACAGCTATACCACCATCTTGTGTTCCTCTTCCAAGACTGAGAATATAAAGCACAGAAAAGGCATACTCTAAAAGCAGTAATGCCTGCTAATGTGCACTGGCAGAATCACTTTGTTTAAAGTGCCACAGCTTGTACATACCGAAAAAACCCTTCAACACAATCCATCATTCCCCGTCTCTTTTTCAAGGCTCAAACCATATTCAGTTTTGCTATATTGTGGTTCCAGTTACCCCTTCTCTACTAACAGTAGGCAGCTGCCTCATGCACATGGATATATTGTCAGTCTTCACTTTGGCGATTCCCAAGTCCAACAGAACTGTCACACCTGCAGCGTGGGTTTTTTTGGCATACACGGGGTACGAAATGGTTAACAGATTGACTGAACATGTAAAAATTACACTCTCCAGTATAAACAAATTTGAGCTTTGGCTGATGTTTCAAAAGAATATGAAATTTGTATTTGAGAAAAGGGAGATTCAGTCCTTAATTATCAGGGTAGCTACAGCACACACTATGTGTTTGAAATTAGTAAATTTACCTAATTTATTTATTAGTCTATGTCATGATGTTAAGTATTTAATTTAGGTATTAGAACACTCAGGTGCTCAGTAATGCCAAAAAAAAAAAAGAGACAAAACCCCCAACCTGTAAGAAGGAAAGTTCTGCCTCTTTGAGGAAGAAGTTAGTGTACAGCATACAATACTCAGGGGATTTCTTATAAAAGAGAGTCCTAATAACAGTGTGTACAGGTAAGGATTTGTGGGTAAAAATTAGAGAAAACTGTGAAGTTTCAAAAATTGCTGTGCTTTCACATGACAGCATTATAAGGACACATTCCAACAGTCAAAAATCTATTTGTCTTATGACAGCATTTAAGACTCCTAACCTTTTATCAGTATCTCATCTTTTCTCTGTTTTTTTTCCCTAACCTAATTTCTGGGGATTTTTTTTTTCAATTGATACTTGTAGTGAGTTTTTAGTCCCTTAACATCATCTGCACATCTTTGGTTAAAAACCTTTATTGGTGTCAGAAACTTGGATTGATTGACAACTGATAATTAAACTACTCAGTTAAAGTGGGATTTGCTATGCAATTTCTTCCAGGTATTATGCTTTCTTTTATGTAATTTTTTTTCCATTTGAAGCAAATCCTGTGCTCACAGAAGTCAAGGAGTCAATGAGGATTTTTATTGATCAGTTATAAAAATATTTTTGTAAACCTACCCAGGTATGTTCCCCTGTTTGAGTATTTGTTTAAAGTCTATTGAATATGATAGACTTTTAAAGTGTCATTGTATTCCCCTCTGTTTCAGAATTCATGGTATGCATCCTTGCTGTCTGATGTTGGGTTTGAGTACTGCTCTGTTATTTCAGCCAGGAGAACCGAGGTGTGCAGCGGGTAGAGATTTGTGCTGAAGACAGGAATCCAAACGGGTTAAGTGGAGCAGCAGCTCCCTCTAGTGCTTTTCGGCCCCTTCCCCACTTTTAAAGAGCCTAGACAGTTTAAAGCTTCTGTTAAATACACTATTCCCTTCAGTCTCAGAAGCATTCTGACTGTTGTAATTGTGAAATCAAAATCTCTGTAGTCTTCAAATGTATTTTATATATTTGCTTGCTTCAATTTTCTTCTAAAGCCTTCTGAGAGGGAGACTGTCTCTTCCACATGCTGTTATCCTTCTCGGCATGGCTGTTCCCTGAAATTGAAATGCTGATTTTATGAAACAAAGAGAAATACTATAATAATAGGTTTCTCTGAGGTTGTAAGTACAGCCTATTGATCAGATTAAAGAACTAAGCTGATTGGGGTTTTTTTCTGCCATAGCTGTTAATAAAAGGTCTACAGGACTTAGGAGCACAGAAAGGGTTCCCAGCAGACCACAGCTTGTTTTGCATTATCTACAATGGCTTCCTACTTATCAAACTTTTGGATTTTGAGGGGCTTTTTTCTTTGTTTGTTTATTTGTTTTCAAACGTAGGAAACATGAGGATTACCTATTTTGTCCAGGTGCCATCTTGTCCAAACTGTTGCAGAGGTGGGAAAGAAATTTTGGGTATGCTAAATCACAGGCTAGTAAGCTTTAGTCACAATTAATCATTCTCTCAAACCAACACATCCAAAGCTATGTTTTTCAACCAAGAGATTTAATAGATTTATTTCACAGTGACTATTAGCCCTTGAAGCTCATTGTTCAGTTCATCTTTTACTTTTGCAAGGGGCTGAACTTTTTTGTCTTCTCAAGGAACATTGGAGATTAGCTTTGTGTTATTCCTTAAAGTCTGAAATTAAAATGGAGTTACATTTTTGTTTGTGTTGCGTGTGATGCAGCAGAAATTTTCACTTTAATTTCTTCATTTAATTACATACACGTTTGGTCTTGTGATTCAATACATATGTCATTGCCACTAAACTAGTTATCTTAAGTAGCCAGCAGTTCACCTTGGAAATTTCATTTCCTCTGCCTCAGGAAATACTGTCATTCCTCTACCAATGTTTTGAAAGGGAGTGAATCTTATCATTGAATTACAATAAACAGAAAATCAAAGCATAAAAGTGAAAAGCAAAGTGAAAATTGTCAGTAGCATTCTGGTTTTCCTGGACTTTTAGCTGTTTATAGAAGATTATTGAAAATGCTTACATGGTAGGATGGCAATGGCTGGCAAGGACTGGTCATATTGCTTGTTTCTATGCATTAAGGTTTTTTTATCCGTATCAAATTGAAATTTATTTCATGTACGCTCTTGTGGCAGATATAATGCCTTCATCATTCTTTCCACTGCTCTTTGGAATATTAAACAGTATTTCACATCTGCAATGATGAGTTTCATGATGTTTTGCATTACAGTAATCAGAACACCAGTATTTTATGTAAAGGACAGGCACCAATGGGAAATAAAAGGATAAAGTGATTACACTGAGTCACTTGCAAACTGTGTTCTCCAAAATGACCTATTCTTGAGATGCAACCAGTGCAATTTCCTTGTTACACATTTTGTTACATGGACTGTGAGACTGGTAGACTTTTTCGACAGTCTCATCTTTACAGAAATGCAGACAAACTATAAAAGTAAAGAGAGGAAAATATATTGTAAACCCCTGTGATTTCACATTTTGGAGCTATTTCCCTTTAAGCATCTGTGTTTCTATTCCTGCCTTGTCTATAGAAACATAATCTGAAACCTCTTTGTAATTTTAGAAAACAATCAGGACATATTCTCAGTTCTTTTCTTATTCATGCAACTGTACTCTCTGTGTGCTTCACTTCTCTCAATTACACAACTTGATATAAAAAAAGCAAAAGGAAATCCTGCTCAAGTGAGCTTCAAAGTGGCAGATGTGCAAAGTTCTCATTCAAAAGCTAGAAACTGCTGCTACAATGATTCTTCAATTGCTGTTAATTTCATTGCTTCTTCACTTGCAAACCAATGCTACTGGTTTTGGTTTTTTATCTGTAGAGACTTCAGAGTGGATTGTACAACTGTATTAGTGGAAAGAAACAGTGTGGAAAGGAAAGAAAGAGACTACAGTTCAGGAAAAATATTTTCTGTTGTACACTTGTTTAAATATGGTGTTATTGTAGTTTTATTATAGAAATAATGGTGAAAAGATAAAATTATTAAATGTGTCAATTTTTGAAAACAGAAATTGCTGAAAACAGAAGTCATCCATCTCTGGTAAGACAAAGGCTGTGGCATGGTCAGGAATACAACTCAAATGCCTTAAGTTCTCCTTGACAGTCTTAGTCATGAGACAGTTCTGTGGTTTTGTTGAGGTTATATCTGTTTTTCAAAACTATGACATGTAAAATGGCTTTTCATTTTGTCAAGAATTATTTATTTCATGTGCAAATAATATCTGAAAGATTGAGGTTGGTGCCAGATACAGCATTCAATTCTTCCTGGCTTGTGTGGCAGCCACCGTTTCATCTGTGGGAAAACAGTAAAAGAAACAACATGGAAGATGGTGACAAATGCAAAGGGAAAAAAGTTCTTATTTTTGACTCTTTGAGGGATTGCAGAATCCTGCAAGTATCCTGGGTTCAAGGATTCAACACCACAGGATAACAGTGTTGAAGTGGAGTCATCTGGGCAGTGTCATCACTGTTCAGCCCCAATTCTGGATTGCCATCTTTAATATGGATATCAAAGTAAAAAGTCTGCCATTAACTTCAGAAATCAGAGTGGAATGAGCATCTCAGTGAAAGTATCTTGACTATATTTATCTTATTTTTAACATGAAATTGAAGTGACAATTCACTTCAAAATAACATGAATGGAAACATTTGTGGCCTTGTATCTCTTCCGACGCTGGGAACAAAGAGGGAGTGACACACCTGTGATGCTTCATGTGGCTTCCACATCTGCCTAATGTCCCCACTAACACAAAAGCTGCAGAGGGTAAAATTGTGATCAGAAAAAGCCCCAGAAGAGAAGAGTTGCCTTTGTGCCCTGTCTGTGTTACGTAATGGTCAATTAGACTAAATGACTGACTCTGTAATCTTATTAATGTAGTGAAATGTTTCCTTAAGTCATTGTGAGTGGCTGTAGCTCATATTGCATTATGTGAAAATTTCAGCTTAGGGAGTAACTATGCTAATTCATTAACTTAATTGTGTTGGTTCATAAGTTCTTGACTGAATTTTCTGTGTTTTGTTCTCTTCTACAAAACCTAAAAATCTCATTGAGAGCATCCTTTTTGGCAGATTGTGCCAAAAGATGGGGATTTATTTGATGTCCAAAAATGTTTTTTCACAAGCACATTTTTTAGTCTCTGCACTCTAACTCTCCATTTGAGTAGGAAGTTCCTTTTTCATTGTTGAACTTCTTGATGAAAGATGTATGTTTAAGTACAAACTTGCAATCCTATTAAAACTAGGAAGTCAGTTTTCTGGAGAATTCTGACATTCTTCAATTTCACTTTCTGTACTCTTAGGTTGAGTCTACCTGTTTACTCACACTAGGAGCCTCTTCTACATCAAAACCTATTCTTTGAGTTAGTGGAAGGAGTTTTAAAATGCTGCAGAACAAAGATGTTGCTCACACCAGAAGGGATTTCTATTAAAATTGATATGGATGCCCCTACTGCCTTCTCTGACAGACCAATTCACTTCAAAATAAGTTGCTGGTTTTCAGAACTCAGAGTTAGTTTAAAAACTAACTTTCTGCCTCCTCTGTGCCTGAGGAAAAAAAAAGATACAATAAAGTTACAGAAAATAATTTACTGTATGATCAAACACAAATCTAAACTCTTTTACATCTCACAGCTCTTTGAATACAGATATGCAAACATAAACTTAGTTCAATTAAAATGACCTTCTGATACATATTTTTTCATATAGGGTCCTTCTGGACTTGAAGGAATTCTGGATTCATTGAACAAGCACTATAATGAGGTATGGACATTTGATGTAATATCTGTGTGGGTTTATGACTAAGAAATATCTAGGGTAGAAATGACCACAGTTTTGATCCCTGTGAACCACATTCCAATTTAATCCAAAAGGTAGTTCCTTCCATGTTCCCCTTCTGCATCCCTTTACAAGCTCAGTCCACACTCCAGTCACATACCTATAGTGTCATCTGTCTTGCTGTCTTCTTGTCTCCCATCCCTCTTCTACTCACTTGTGTTTGACTGGTGTAACTCAAAAAGGAGGTGGGTGGACCATGTAGCTGTTAGTGGGAAGCACCAGCTCCCCATTTCTAAAACTAATTAGTCTAAGCTGTATTTGACATTACTTTCTTGACCTACTCTGTCATGATTCTAAGATTAAAACAGAAAGACAAGGAGGCATAGTTTTGAAAAGATCTGCTAACAGTCCATGAGAATGTTCCTTATTTTTTTATTTTAGACTAATAAAAATATTGCCTTAATTATAAAACCACCTGCAGCTAAAAACACTTAATAGGAAAAAAAATACATAGGACACTGTTCCACGTGACAGAGGTTTTAAATTCTTACTACAGATATTTCAAATTATTTAAGCAGTGGTAGTGTCTGCTACTGTAAGAGATCATTCTGAGTTCACAAAAATTGGCTTAATTGATGCCAGAGTAGTCAATTTTTCTGCTAAGAAAATTGTATTTAATTCAAAGATTTATGAAGCACTACTAGAGCAATATTGTTCAACATAAAGGCTAATGTGTGTATCACACCTTAAGTTGTGAAGGTCAAACCTGGAAGACATCCATTTCTTTTAATATTAGAATGCAAAACTATGAAGAGCAAGTGATTTCAGGGTATTTTTCTTATATAACATTCCCAGACAAGTACTAAAATCTTTTCTTCAATAGAGATTCTAGAGATAAATTCATGTCAAGTGTATCTTTCCAGTTGTTTTTATCAGTGATTTCTCTGTTATTTCTGATATTTAATCTATTCCAGACCAGTATATTACCTTAGAAAGATGCATTAGGAATTAAGCATGGGGCATTTTCATGCCTAGAGACTTCGTTTCTGGGTTTGTCTTCCATTTCACATTTATATGTTAAAGTTCTCTATATTTTGGTTTTACACTTTAGTTTTCTTACTGGTTAATTTTTTTCCACCAAAGAGCTTTCACTGATACCAGCCCTGTTTCCTCTATCAATACCATATTTATTGTAACTCATTCCCTACCTCTGCACTATGAATCTCTTTTATCCTGATAATACTTTTAAGGTTATTCTGCAAAAGGAAGCACAAACAGTGATCTTCAGGAACTGAAATGCATCTGTCCCCCCCAAAAAAAACCCAAAACATTTTGAGGCTCTATGTCTTTCTAAGGTGGTTTATATTTCCTAATTAACAATATTCTGGAAACAAGTGTAGACCAGCTGCTATGTGTCTATAAATTAACTATCTTTTAAATCCTGTACAGATTACCAACTTTTCTTCCTTCAGCTGTCTAGTTTGAAGACTTTAATGACTCTGTCACAAGCAATTAACTGTTTAACAAGAAAATGCTGTTTGATTCCAGATGAAAGAAGAGATGACTTTCTGATTCAAGCAGCAGGTTCTCAATATGCCAAAGTTCTGTAATTACATGTTCGAAACGTCCTAGACTCAAATTAAGTCACCAACTGCTACAGCAAACATATTAGTTCTGATATATTTTAGGATGGGAATGGGACATTTCCATCAAGGACAAGACAAAGAGGTCATCAAAGGCAAGGGAAGCCTCTCTGCTTTGCCATTGATTCATTTAGGCAGGTATATGCCCCATTACCTTTCCTTTTTCCCCCACACTGTGGCAAGAGCTGATTTTGTCCTTTACACCTTGGAGACATCAAGCAATTTTTCACATTCCAATATATAATTTGCAGTGTGCCTCAGTTATTTACATTGGTAAAATGATATTTGAGTGATCTCAGGTTTTGGGGATTCCTTAGAGCACAGGAAATGGTCTTGTCATCTTCCATCATTTTATGCATGTTCTTAAGGATCTCATAAGGTCTTTTAACATCTTTAGTTTGGTCTTTTGAAGTGTTTACATTGTGACCACATTTTGATTACTGTAGATACCTTAATACCTTTTTTTCCTGAGGATGTTAGTATGGCTTGTTTGTATTGGTATTTTCAGGAACCATGAGAAACTGTTATGAAGAAATGTGGTGGTTCCTAAGACCCATCATAATTAATAATGTCCTTTTTTTCCTCTAATTTCTCTCTTTCTTTCTCTGCCATTCTTCTGAGTTTTGTATGAAGTCAATAAGGAGTTGTAATTGCATGATGTATTTAAATAATTTATTGCAACCAAGGTTTTCCTGGCTCAGTACCAGTCACTTTATTGTGTAAGGAGGCTGGAGTGCAAGTCTTTAAAAGTATAATATCCTTGATCCATGTATACAGTGAAAGAAAGCACTATAAATACAATTGCTGACTGCAGCATCAAATTGTGATGAACAGCAAAACAAGATCAGCAATCTTTCTTTAATGAAGGTGAGGGGAACCTGCTGAGGATTGATTGATCCTTAATGGATCGGGAGACAGTGCTGGAGCATTTCTTCCCTCACTCTTCCTTTGTGCCTATCCTTGCAAGGCATGTGACTATTTTTATATTCCTTCTTGTTATGTATTTTGCACTTTCAGTGTAAATTAGATGCTTTGCATGTGTTCAGTATATGCATTTTGTTCTCTTCTTTTTGCCAAGAAACTAGTTCTGCCCTGTACTGTAGGTTAAATTCTTTCAGGGATTGCCAAACAGTGCCTCATGATTTTAGTTTATATACATCAGACCTGGGCTTTCAAGGCCTCTATCATCTTTTTTACTTACCAGTTTTCCACATGTAGATAGAAGGTCACTTTAGTCAAACTTGCTTCTAAAAATCTTTGGAAAATGCATGTAGATCAGTTTAATCTAAAATGTTCTCCAACACATAAAAATAAAAATTAAACCAAGCACAAAGAAATTAAAACTGTATCACAATCTGCCCAGGAAATGTATTTTATTTACATTTTGTTGTAAAGAGCAAATTACCTATAAATATGGAAAGACCATAAAAGTAGTTCTTTCATCTAATAGCCCTTTTTTCCCCCCCATGTGTGCAAAAGAAATGCACAACTCAGTATAAATCATCAGTTATAATGTGGTTATAATAACAGGCACCTGGATTGTTCTCAGTTCAGTGGTAGTCAACTACTTCTCAGTAATCTCAGGTTCCTTTCTCTGGGTATCTGCCTCTTGCTCCGAAGCTGATTTTGATAATTGGTGTACCGACAGTGCTTACAAACCCTAAGCACTGAAGTAGATCCATCAGGACATTTGCATTTCTAGAATAGTTTTATTCACTTTATATTCAGTTACCTACTTCCAAAAATATTAACAGAGTGTAAATGGAACTTGTATTCATCATCATGTTTCCACATTTTAGAGATACGGAAACTGGAACATGGCAAGGGAGTTGCCTTGCTAAGAGTTCCCATTCAGCCTAGTGGCACATGTTCTAGGACTTGGATTTCTTGGGTCTAGACTGGTGCTCATTTCTCAGGATCTTTTTTTTTGTTGTTGTTTCTTTTTCCATTGTCATTAAAAGAAAACACATTCCCCTTAGGTAGTTGGAGTCTGGCTTTGTGAAAAGGAAATCATTTGCTTTGCATTTTATTGTGTCTTAACCTCACAGAGAAGAGTAAATAATTGCAGCCCAGTAAACACCTAAGCAAGTATACTACCTGATTCTCTGGTCCTTAAATCTGTCTGTTTTCTTTGAGGAGCCTGTTGACCATGGTCATTCCCCTCCTGCCTCACTGTGGTAGTAGAAGTAAATTAATTCTAGATTTCATGGTGCTCAAAAGTAAGAAATTTGTGGTTTGTCACAGAAGTGGGTTTTATTCTTTTCTAACATCCTTGAGGAACATACTTTAACAATGCCTATAAAAACATGGTTTTTTGCATTGAGTTTTTTAAAAAATCACAGATTTGTGTAGCAATATCCAACATAGACTTTTGCCTTTTTATTCTTTTGCTCATCTTCTGCTAGTCTGGCTGGAGTATGAATGCACCATAAAGGACATGTTGCTGCAATGCATTACCTAGTTGTACTGCATAGGCATTTATTATCTTTTTCTAGTAGTAAATATAATTTACATGCTGGTAAATTACAAGAAATTGTTATGGTAAGTAAATTGTTATTGTAAATAAATGGTGATATTTTCTATTTCCTGATCTTTGTGATGATGTTTATTTTCAGAGTGACACAAGACTACTAGGATTACTTGGGACCCGTGGACTTAAAGGCCAGAAGGGAGATGATGTAAGCATTTGGGGTGAATTTGGAGAAATTTCAAAGTGCCCATTTAACCTGTCTCTGCCACCCTTAACACAGTATCTTTTATTTGAGTTATCACAACAGGCTTTGAAGGAATAGGTCTTAGAGATGATTGGTACTTTGGTCTATGTAGTCCAATATCCAGATCATTGTGCTATCCAGCAGGAGCAGCACAGGATCCTTTATCCTCGAGTGTAAACAGAAAGGGAAAATGCTGAAAGGATTATGTGTGATTTCTATAATGCTGTCTAAGTCAAATGATCTGACCTGCCCATTATGTTGAAAAGACTGAAAAAGTTGAAATTCAGAAAATATTTTGAATAGAAAGTCATGAATATTTAAAGCAGCTTCTCTCTAGCAGTGGGACTTTCTATACCAAAAATACCTATAAACAACCTCTAAAAATTACATGGAAGTCAAATTCTGAATCCACACCATATGACAGTATGCTGTTGATTGTCATCTGCCCTGTGTAAACAGTGGAATGATTTTTTAACAATTGTATGCCTTCCAAACTTGTAGGAGAAGAGGCAAGTGCTCTGGATATGTGACACAGTTGAAAACATTTTTTTGTTGAGAAGCCTGCAGCTCTTATATAGAAAACAGTCATTTGAATTCATTTGCACATGTTTAAAGCTTTATTTCCATGGCAATACTAGTTGAGATTTTATGGCTTTCATAGAACAAAGTACAATTGAAGAAGAGGAGAGATTTATCTGCATTTGTGATAATACAAAAGATTTTAAATTTGATTCATTTTGTTAAAAGGGCCAAAAAGGAGAATTGGGAATGACCGGTGCAAAAGGAGAAAAGGTAAGTTAATTCATTGCTTCTGTGCTTATGTGTGATACTGGAACTTGACTAAATGTACTGGTTATTAATGAAGTCTTGGAAAATATACAGACAATCAAGAAAATATATTTGAGCATAGGAAAAGTTGTCAGTTTCTAAATATCGTTAATTATTCAGCCCAGTCCAGGAGTGGGTATTTACATATGCAGGTAAATTGCCCTGTTCTAACAGCTCACAAAGTCCTTAGCTTTAAACACGTCCAGATTTTCACTGAATACCAGTTTAAAATTGTTTATGGAAGTTTGACCAGAGACTGCCTAATGAATTAGCCAACATATTTTTTCAAGTTATGCGTGTGATCTTTAATATCTATAAGAGAAAATATGAATCTTTAAATTATTAAAATTTGTAAATAAATTTTCCAATTTAGTATCTAGTTTTAGCGTAATTTTTTGAAAATGACTGGGGGGAATGTTACAGGTGTGTACTTTGCTTTTATAGGAATGTGAGTTGTACCCAGTTCTTCATCTACTGATTAATAGGCATTTTTTCATTTAGCTGTTAGACTTTCAGCTGGTTTCTTTGGTCATATCTTTCTATCTAAAGAGTTTTCATACAAGCAGAAACATTTTTTCACAGTGCTGATATCACAAATTTAGCATTTTCTGTGCTACAGAGCACTTGCGTTCAAGAATTTTTCAGTTTTGGATGCATTACGCTCTCTTTAGTTCTTGTTCCTGACCCTCCCTTGTGCTCCTGCTTGAAGAGATCACATAAGCCATGGGCTTAGCATTAAATGAGCATCAACCCCTAAGTAAACTTTTGTAGTCCATATATTTGTATTTTATATAGCTTTAAAAAAATGCTACATATTTCAAGGATTCTTCAACAAACCAGACATATGGACTATTTACCATTTTTAAGAAATCTTTGTTAACCTCTTCCCTACATTTCCTTAGGGAGAACCTTCTGAAAAGGGGGAAAAGGGGGATCCAGTAAGTATAGCATGTTTTGAACTGATGTGAACAATTTACATTCAAGATTGTTTTCATATCATATTCCTGCAGTAATTCTTTTTCTGTGTACACATTCATTAGGTTCCAGGATTATATGGCATAGTGTATGTAGTGTCTCCTTCTTACATGTGCATCAAGGTCACACAGATTATAAATAAAAACAGAGATGCCCTGTTCTTCAGCATTTCTGCTGTTGCTACAGTCCATGAACTGAGTTTAAAGCACACACTTTTTTTTGTTGTATGTGAAGATTCTTCAGTTATTTTACAAAATTTTTTGTATCCTGAACTGTATTATTTTGATGCCACCAGTGTGGTATTTAACATCAGGCAGTTTTCATGTAGCCACTTTATGTGTGCATAACTTTGTTATTTTAGGGCATATTTTCAGAACACTCATTCTGTAAGTCTGTTTACCTATGTTACTTATTTTTAATTAATTACTGTCTCCTCTTATGTCATTTGACAAAAGCTTGTATGTTTTCTAATACACAACTCAAGGTTGCTTAGATATTTCTGATTAACATATTATAGTAAGCAAAATAAGGCTTACTGTAAATAGAGTGTGGGTTTGGAGGTGAATACTGTGTACCAGAAGAAGTGTAGTAGTGAAGAATAGGCTTTTGACTGGAAAAGCTCTTAAGCAAATATTGTGTTTTCAAATTTTTTTTTTAATGCATTGGGAAAACCTGAAAAGAAAATTAGTTAGAAAGAGGAATACCTTTCAGAGTTTGCACAGGGCATCAGAAATTCTTCAGTGCTTTCTCAATATTTAAGTTTGCACACTGTAATACAGTATTTTAAGGTAGAAAAATAAACTCTTAGGTTATATTATTTAAAGTTTTGCCTTCTTATGGTTGTATCTGCTATTTTTCAGGGAGAGACTGGAATGGAGGGATCAAAAGGAAATAAGGTATTCTTTGACTTGTACACGCTATGTACATTGCTAATATACATCACTGATACTGAAAAGCATAACAGTAAATTTGGATTTTTTTGTTTTCTCAAACAATATCATTAGGGTGAAATGGGAGACCCTGGACCACCTGGTCTTACTGGAAATCCAGGATCAAAGGTAGGTGAAAGGTATTTTTGTGGTATTAACAGCAAGCACATTCTATGCTGTTATGGAAGAGGAGTCTGAATGCTGTCAACTCTTTAGCTAGGAGAATGCAAATAGTTTATATCAAAAGTTTGTGCTTGGATCATGGCAATTTTACGTGAGATTTACATTTTACATGAAGTTCTGTTGACCTGAGGGTCCTGGTGGGCAGCACACTGTCCCTGAGCCAGCAGTGTGCCCTTGTGGCTAGGAAGACCAATGGTATCCTGGGGTACATTAGCAAGAACATTGTGTCAGAAGTACTTTGTCCTGTTCTGGTCTCCTAAGTCTGTCCACAAGAGAGACATGGAGTTCCTGGAGCAGGTCCAGTGGAGAGCAACAAAGATGAGGAAGGAACTGAAGCATCTCTCTTATGAGGAAAGGCTGAGGGAGCTGGGCCTTTTCGGCCTCATGAAGAGATGTCTGACAGGGGACCCCATCAATATCTATAAGCATCTGAAGGAAGGATGTCGAGAGGATGGATCCAGCCTCTTCCTGGTGGTGCCAAGATATAGGACAAGAGATGACCACGAGAAACTGACGCACAGGAAGTTCCACCTGAACTGTGCAGGTGACCAAGCACTGGAGCAAATTGCCCTCACATATTCAAGAAACTGCAATGTGCTCTAGGATGACCCTGCTTGAGCAGGGAGGTTGGACCAGGTGACCCACTGTGGTCCCTTCCAAACTTATCCATTCTGTGATTCTGCAAAGACAGCAACTGAAGCACAAATGTTCTTGAGAATCTCTCATGATGCCTTGAGCAGTATCAAATAAAGGTAGAATTGGAAACTTAAAATTTAACCTCCACCCAACACTATTCATGTTAGGTATGATAGTACCCAAATTTTAGATCAACTAAAGAAGGCCCAGTGATAATGGATGTGGTTATAGAATCTTTTCTTGTTCTTTTTTTAAGCCTTTCCCTTTAGGTATTACCTTTGTATTGACATGTATTTGCTTTGTATACATCCTTTGGGTTTTGTACATTATCAATCCCCAAGGTTTATTGAACTAAACGTTAGAATAAGAGAGAATGAGCAAACTTTCTACTTCTTATTCCTTGTGGAAGATAATTCTTAATGCCAGGTATTTTAATCTATTTACATATAAGAATGCTTTACACTAAATTACAGTTATGTGTTGATTTTACCTGTACTATATAATTTCACAGGGACTGCAAGGCCCTCCGGGACCTGTTGGACCCAGGGGACTGCCAGGAGAAGTTGTATGTATTATTCAGTTTCACCAAGTTGTATGTATTCATTCAGTAGTGTGGTGTGTGAACAGTTAGCCAGTGAAACAGTTCCACAGAAGTTATCATAGATGCTCCTTTCATGGGTGGTACTGTTGCAATTGTGTGTTGAAGCACTGTTGGATGGGATGACTTCCTCAACAAAATGTCTGTATCCTGCTTCTGATGCCATTTGAGATCCTGAAGTAGGTCTGGATACTGGGATTTATTTAAGAACCACTGAAATGAGAGCTTTTACCCTTCTTGATTTTCTCTCACTCATTCCCCTGTTAGTGTTATATTCACTGAGTCCTGACTTCTCTTTCCAGCAGGGAGATTGTTGCTTGGTTGGGATGGTTGGGCAGGGAGTTGTCTTGGTTTTTGATATGCACTTCTCACAGTTACCAGTCACAGGTGCTGCAGGCTAAGGCTCACCAGAGATGCAGTGTGCCTGTAATCTTTATGTTTGTGGGTGCAAAACTGGTGGGTTGGGAATGGCAAACAGTGGTACGTCTCAGCAGAGTTTGAATTTTCCTGTAGTTATTATGGTTTTGAGTGTCCCACATTCAGGTCTACCAACTGATGGGGTTTGTCAAGGTGATAAGTGTCTCCCTCGTGGGGATTTAAGTGTACCTGTAACCACTACACCACTGGGCAGCAGGCTGGTTGGTGGGTCTGCTGGCTGGTTGAGATTTCTCGAAATGGTAGGCACCTGCCCCAAGATCCAGCACACCTGTAACTCTTGTGCCTCTGGGCAAGGAAGAGCACAGGTGAAACATCAATCCAGTCTGAATTTTGTAGGAAGCATCTTAAACTATTCAGCACCATTACACTCAACTTGGAAAGTTCCATGGGCATTTGATCAAACACCCTAACATAGCAGGAGCCTCTTCTGGGAAGCTGACTGCCTGTCTCTCTTCCAAATTACAGCACAACCCCTCTTCAGGTGTGCAGGCAGCTATGTTCTGCCTAATCCCCCCATGTAAACTGAAATTAGGTTTCAGTCCAAGACACCAGTCGTGTCATATAACCTATCAAGTGGCACTTTACCCCCTCCTCTTGGTTCTTGTATCTCCCTTCCTGCATAAACCATAAATGGCTTTAAGTAGCATTCTGGAGATTTGAGTGATTAGATCCAAGAACTGGATAAAGACAACCAGACAGTGAAGAGCTTAGCTTTAGCCTAGCAGTTCAACCATTCCCCTGAAAAGGACTGGGATTTTGATCTTTGCTTTGTGCATTGGTTTTGGTTTTTATCATTTTTCTACCAACAGAACCATTTAGAAGCTGAAGTTCCTGCATTATGTCTTAGGCCTTTTCACACATGCTTTGACACTTCTTTGCAGAAGACACCTGTTATTTCAAACAGACTTTTAAGTTGTATACTGTATTGATACTAGAACACCATTCTAAATGGTACACAGCTGGCAGTTTTTATTGTTGACGTGTAACAAGTCTAAGGGATATAAGCAAAGGGACAACTGGAGTACAGAATATTCAGCTCCTGGCAGGGGTAAAAAGTACTAGTATTCAAATCTGCACGTAGTCATTTTGCACTGTGTTACTTATTGACCATTTCTTTATACCTTATTTTCCTACTCAGTTGAGGCACACATTTTTTTCAATTGCCTGATTTACCTCTCAATCTATACCATAGTTTGTAAGCGTTATCTGCTGTGCTTCTATTTATGTATAGATCCTACTGTGAAAGATAACCTAAATACTGCATTCTCACTTTCTTGTGTTGCCATCATTCCACTTGAGTTCATAATTGCTGCTTTTGAAACTGCTGTTTTGGGTCTTTGATAAAGCGACATTTTGTACAGATAAATACTGGGTATAACATATGTAGATCCTAGATATAGGTGATCTTGAAGACTCATATTTGCACATGCAATTCTAGTATGTAAAAACATATTTAAATATATTATGGGGCATGTCTTTATGTGCAGGCTTATCGTTTTGTTTTATCTTCTAAAGATTAAACATTATGGATTAACAAATAAAATAATCTGGTTTATGCAGTATGATTAAATTATGAAAGGATGAAAATTGTTTTACTTTCACTTACGTCATTGAAGAGTCATTCAGCAGATAAGACTTGCTTCTTTTCTGTTCCTAAGAAATATCTTGAGTTTAGGCCAATCAAAAAAGAAAAAAAAATAATTGCAGAAAAATTGAAGATAGGGTAGGCCATGATGCCTGATCCATAATCAGTACATTTAAATTTCCATATATTTTTATATTCTTCATTATGGTACTTTTTTTCTTTCTTATGCTTCTAATTTGGATGGCTTGGTGAAACACATAGCTCTGTGTATTAAACAGAGAAGGCAGCAGAAAAAGCAAACACACAACAGTTGAACCTTCACTACTGGCATGAAAATGTCATCCATCATAACGTCAGTGCTCACAAAACTTTATTTTACACTGCAAAGAAAACCAATATGTATTTCTTCATATTTTTCTTAGGAAGGTCATTTTCCAGTCCAACTTCAGTTTCATACTTGGATTTTACTGTTTAGTTTGAGCAGTTTTGTCCTTTACTGATAATTGCTGGTATTAACAGAACACTTGACTAAATAGTTGGTTGAATAACATTGAAGAGTCATGGAAAAAGTTTTCTGTATTTGTTACAGCATAGTAAGAGAACCCAATTAAGCCTTCCTTATTTTTCAAATAGCTTCTATTTAGATTTTGTCTGCATCTATAAAAATCCTTAATGAAAAGGACAAGGGAAAATACCCAAGTTAAAATCAAAATGTGAAAGATGAAAGTACTGAGACATAAGAAAGGACGGAAAGTATTTTATTTGCTGAAAATATTTGACTGTCCATTAAATATCTAAAACATTTAAAAGGAATTTGTTGGACTAAGTAATGTGCAGGAGTAGGAATTCATTGAGGCTTTTAAGATACCAATTTAAATAATTAAATGTGCACCCTTCATGGGAAAAATAGATGAGACACTTATTAAAAACTCAAGTTTTTATGTGCTATTGCCTTCCTTGAAAAAAGTATTGATTTTTCAAGACACAGAATTACTTGGAAATAGAAGAAATAAACCTTTGTCTCTGCCATTCTGCCCTGATAGGGTCCAGAAAATAGTCTTATTACATTTCAACTTAAAAGAAAAATAATTCATATATTTAGTTAAAGAAGCATTCATTAACTTCTACTTTTTGACATTTGGGGTCAATATTAATGCACAGTAAATAATCTGGTGTAAACTAGTTTTCATCTGTAATTTTAGATAACCTTTAAGGGAATAGCTATAAAAATGTACAGTTATGTTTTTATTGATTCCAGGGCTTACCAGGAGAGCATGGGGTACCAGGAAACCCGGGAGTTAAAGGAGACAAGGTACGTTTTAAGTGTTTGTAATTAAGCTTGATATGTTAGAGCATATTAAATTGTCACCTCCAAAGTAACCTTCCATCCTTCCGTAGTGCATCTGTGTGGCTGCTTTATGAATTGATTTTCAAATGTACCAGGAGCAACCTTCTGTCTGCTACTTGGAGATGCTGCAGGCACATTTGGCAATCCAGTTTCTCTTTAGATTTATAATTTAGGTAATATTTCAAGGAGATTGCACTGCACCTTTACATTAAATCTGTGCAGTGCAAAAATGTCGGTTCAGATCCTGACTACTGAACACTACTATGCAGTGCCCTACCCAAACTAATGTGCAAAATCCCACTTCACACTCAGATATGTGCATCTTGGCAGAGTGCTGGGGCAGCTACACTGTCTCAGATGCAAGCCAAGGCTATATCTCTTTATGACATTGAATTTTGCTGTGTAGAAATCCCTTAGCTAGAATTCAGCTACATGAGCAAGATGTAAAATTAAACATGTGTATATATTGAATGTAGAGAAAGGGAGAAAACAGGATACACAGGTGTACTCTGAGCTATGTGATGTGTTATGGTATTTCTACATTGTGGGGCACAAGGGAAGCTAAAAAATCCATTAATAGTTTGGAGAGTGATCCAGAACACAGACAGAAGGAAATAACTGGAACAATGAGAAAAATCTACTCATCTTCAAAATGGAAAGTAGTGGATTCAGAAAAAATCACAAAGACAAGAGAACAGCATAATATAAAGCCCAAATTCCCCTGGATAAGCAGCAGGAGTCAGAGATGTGGAACGAGAGACACTGCATGCACTGGTGTAAGAAGCAGAGGTGTAAGCAGGAATACAGTGAAGACCCCAGTTTTACCACTAGTGGTAGATAGCTGGGGAAAGACAGCTGTTGTTTCACCTGTTGCCTTGAATTAATTGGAAGGGTTTAATGAAAACCCATGTATTAGGGGCCTGCGGACCAAGAAATATAGATGACATGCATTGCATTACAAGCAAACCAAGACAGTGCTAGTTAAAATTAATGGTTGTTTAGTCCATGCCTCCTCTTCTTCTGTAACTTTTTGAAAGAAAATATCAGGGTCTTTTTTTTTTCTCTGTTTCTTCTCAAAGTCCTGCCTCTTGATAATATTTACAGTTTTTTTCATAGGAGAAAATTCTCACATTTCAATTAGCGATTAAAATTTATTTTGTAGGGTGACCCTGGTGGGATTATGGGACCACCTGGACATCCAGGTCCAAAAGGTGATATGGGGCCTCCTGGACCCAGTTTGCCTGGAACACCAGTAAGTTCATAATCTGAAAACGCTTTTCTGACTTCATTTCTTGTAAGGGCAACTGTTAAAGAATTCTCACTGTGCAATAAAAGAAATCATAGCATCATAGAATGGTTTGGGTTGAAAGGTACCTTAAAGGTCATCTGGTTCCAACCCCTTGCCATGGGTTGGGACACCTTCCACTAGACCAGGTTTCTCAAAGCCCCATCTAACCTGCCCTTGAACACTTCCAGGGATGGGCCATCCACAGCTTCTCTGGGCAGCCTGTGCCAGTGCCTCACCACATCCTCACAGTAAAGAATTTCTTTGTCTCATCTATACCTACTCTCTTTCAGTTTAAAGCCAAAAGCAAGTATTTTTAATGTAAATTCAAAACTTAAATATATGTTACAGTGCATATGTATTACATAAGT
The DNA here is from genome assembly GCF_047495875.1 of Pithys albifrons albifrons. NCBI lineage: Eukaryota > Metazoa > Chordata > Aves > Passeriformes > Thamnophilidae > Pithys > Pithys albifrons. Next base: position 27,901,045 of record NC_092459.1, read on the forward strand.
GCACCAAAATATGGTCTTAGAATAGTATAAGACTCACACATGCTCCTACTGACAGTGGTATTAACAAGGAAGCCATATGTAAATGTTTTGTAGTTTATTTCTGAAGGATGAGTAGTTTTGGTAATAAAATTCAGCTACTCTCTTGGATTTTAAAACATTTTTTTTCCTGTTTTTTGTTTTATTTTGGTCTTTTAGGGTCCCACTGGTGTTCCTGGAAACCCAGGTCCAAGAGGACCAAAGGTATACAATATTTCTGTTTCTGAGGAAAAAAGGTAGTTTGCATTTTCAGGCTTGTTGTGATGGAAAGCCTTGTACCTTCACAGGGAGAAAGAGGACTACCTGGTGTACAGGGAGCACCTGGGGAGATGGGGCCTCCTGGAATAGGCCTTCAGGGTTCACCAGTAAGTAACCTAATGCCCAGAATCTGGACCTCTGGCTGTGCACCACTGTGAAACTCCAGGAGGCAAACACAGCACAGTAAAAAGCCACATCATGAGCTTCCTTCTGACTTGACTCACAACTCCCAGCTTTTCACGTTTTGCTGTGCCATTTAAATTCAAACATGAAGCAAGTTGATATGGTCTGCCTAAAGCATTCATACTGAATAACTTGTACAGCAGTAACTGTTTCGGCTGTTCATCTTGTTTCCCAAGTTTCTTACCATTGCCTTTAAATAAAGCCTTCTGTAGTATCTTCAGAGTATTCCAGAGTTAAAAAATTGGCTGATATTGATGTTAGGTGGTACGTGAGATCTACTTCAGTGAATCAGATAATCTTTCTTCAGTCCAGACCTGTAGGTACCAACTGATACATTTCAGTTTATGGACAGTACTCTGGTGTAGAGAGAAAATGTTTGTGAAAGATGACTAGATATTCACACTGAATTCTTAATCTAAAATAATAATCCTTAAAAATGTTTTTCAGTTAAAATATTTTCAAATCTGAGTTTTAAAAATTATCCATTTATATTTAAATAATCTAATTTGTTTTAATTCACCTGCTCATCAGCTTTTCTTAGGAATCTCCTAGCTAAATAACAAGTTTCACCACAAATCTTTTTTTTTTTTAATTTCCTGACCTTAAAAATGGGCCTTAGCAAAGTCTTGAATTCTCTAATTTTGACAACATTGGGTTTGGATTCAAAGCAAAACCTTAGGAAAAGTCTTTCTTGCAGTGAAAACTCCACCAATATCCCATATTCAGTAATTTTTAATGAAGTTTATCTCCCTTATCCCAGAAAGTGTAACTACTGATTATTTGGAGTTTTCTTGCAGGGTCCTATAGGTCCAACTGGATCAGCAGGTGTGCAGGTAGGGTATAAGTTTTCTCTTTAATATAAAAAAGCATTAATTTAGTTTAAGAATTTTACAGGAAAAGTATTCTTATATTCTTAATTACTTTTCTGCTCTTAGGGCCCTAGGGGACCGCCAGGGTTACCAGGAACTCCAGGTACCCCTGGTATTAATGTAAGTGAGAGTTTTCTGTATATGCAACAAAAAGTAATGTGCCCTCATCAATGATTTAAGGCTATCAATTTTTACATTTGTTTCTAGGGCACTCCAGGAAGAGATGGAAAGCCAGGACTGCCAGGCCCTCCAGGTGATCCTGTAGGTATTGAGAGAAAACTTGTGCATTAGCTTTAGTGCAAGTATTTTAGATTTAAAGGAGGGGAAATAGCATAGCAAATCTAGAAGCACCAGCAATATGAATGAGGAAATTGTTTCTTTGGAAATACAGGGAAACAGTCATGTTATGTACTTTGGCCTCAATAACACTTTAAGACTGTCTTCATGATGTTTTTGTAAGCAAGCGAAAAACACTTAGAATTATAGTTAATGTTCATAAAAAATTATGGGTCTGAGTGTCTATCAGCAAAACTGTCAAACTTGGAAAGGGAGGTCTCTCCCATGCTCAGTTCCTGTCTGTGATTTAATTCTATTAGGATAAGCAGAGATAAACTCTGAAATTTGACTGGGAAAGATGGCTTGATTTTTGTAGATATAATCAAAATTCAAAGGCTGCCTGAAGTCAACAAGATTTCACTTGAGACGGATGAGCATAAAGTGCTCAAGGAAAAACAAAAGCCATAAGTAGAATGTGTCTAGAAGGCACAACAAACTAAATATAAGTAAAAGATTTGATGCTGCTATCGAACAGACAGGTCTAAATGGTAAAACTTACTAACAGGAGAATAATTGCCTTTTGCTCTCTTGAAATACTCTTCTCTTTTGGAAAGAACATTTTTTAAAGGAAGATGTAGCAAGCAAAAGTGAATCTGGAGAATTAAGGTCATTTTAACATTTTCAAGCTCCTGTTATATATTGTCCAATTATTCAGAGTTCAGCACACAGAGTCATGATTCTGCAGTGTCTGTGCAGCTGTGCTGGACTCGTGGTGCATAGAGAACAGAGATGCTGTGTGGCACAAACACAGGAGGCTTGCTCTCATACCTGCTGTGCCCTTGCACCTGGATTTTAGCGCTGTTCCACACTAAGTGTGTGGGATCCTGTGTCATAAAACCATACAGCAGCTAAAATAAGAAAGTTAGAAAAGAGGAGAGACTGGGGAAATTGCACTTCTGTAGTCCAGAAGGAGCACCAAGTGACATGGTAATAGCCTGCCTAGCTGTAAAATCTTGTCATAAGGAGAAGGAAGAAAAGTCCGATCACATAGGGATGTAGTAGTTGTTTTACAATCTTGTTACAGGTTTCTAAGAGCAGGTAACATTGTCTATGTACAGTTTATCTCTGTGCAGAGAATGGACTTTAACACCTTACCTGGTTATGTCCTTAGGTTGTGTTAGGTGTAATGTCTCGCCCTAGAACACTCATCAGCCTGCTTTCAGAGGTGGTGGTTTTACCCTGTGTAAATGGTGTACTCCTGATTATGTTTATGGTTAAGTATGTTAAGCAGTGCATCTCCTGAGCTGATATTGCTATTAACTGGCAGTTTTTCTAATATGCTATGGGGTTTTTTTATTTTTCAAAATGGAAATGCTTGAAACAGACTGAACAAAACCAGTTAACCTGTTTTGAATGTGCCTAATTTTATAGAATACCCAGGTCAATTTTTTACTTTGCAATTGCCATAAAAAATGAGCATTGGTAGTTGGAGTGTCTGTTTGTGAGTGAAGCTGTTAATAACAAGGACAATGAGTTTTTACAGGGAATCTTTAAAGAGGAGTTTAATGGCAAGTCTTGGAAATTTGAGATGTGCTGTAGTACAGTATAACTCTATTGACTGATCTTTAAACAGGTCAGCTTTAGTAGCCAATTATGCAGTGGCACCACAGAGTTATGCCCTTAATAATGTTTCAAGGTGGGACAAAATACTACATATGTTGCTCATGTTGCTGTAGCTGGGTTATTTCCAGTATCTGGGCTAACTTATGGAAGTTAGCTTTGGCATCTCCAGAACTTGTGCTGCAGCTGACAGCAGAGTCAAAGCCTAGGAGAAAGGGAAGACAACCAAAGTTAATCAAGTGAGAATAGTCTATGTGACTTGAGAGTAGTGTTAAGTTGTTGCTGATATGCTACAAACCCAACAATATTAGTATGTTCAGGAATTATCCTGCTGTCATGGTTTAAGAAAGTTCATTGAAATTGTAACAAAAATTTATAATTATTAGGTTGGATAGACAGCGATATTTAGCTATATTTGCAACTGTTTTTTCTTTCGAGTTTCCATTTAAAAAAGCTTCAACCAATGTGTGTATATATATATGTATACAATTATATGTATATATTCAGCTCTATGTGTAACAATATTAACTTTAGAAGTAATGAAAACACATCAGAATTAGTAGTGTTGTGTAAAATGCTAACTGCAGCTGCCTTTTTTAATTTCAGGTTGCACTGCCACTTGTGGGAGACATGGGTGCTATACTGAAGGTAAATATTTTCAGACATTAAATATAGCTATTTGCTATAAACATGATATTTACACCAAAATATGCATTTCAGTTTCTGTAGGCTCAATCCTGACCCACGGGTCCAGCCTAAAATAATTTCAAGATTTTTGTTGATTTTTTTCCCCAAAAAATGCTCAAGAAACATGTTTTGTAGGAATTTTGCAAAATAGTGTTTGAACAGTATGTGAGGCTGTAGGCAGCAAATGCCTATTCAACACATCCAATCCACAGTATAAATTGCTACAAATACACCCCATTCTCCACTTTATTATGCAGCATTAATTTCAGTAATATCCCTAATGGGGAAAATTAGAATGTCTAAGATATTATTTTGAAAAATAATGAAATTTGGAGTGACTCGAACATAAACACAGGTGTGTCTGGTACTATTTAAAATGAAGTAAAATATGTGTTAGGAGTACTTGAGTAGAGTGTGAGAGAGATGGGGAAAGAAACAAAGAAGGCTCTCTGTAAAAGCATATTGTTTACAAGAGAGTAAGGACTGAAGAGAAGGCTCTGGGGTCAAATGAAGGGATGCTCAGAAAGGCAGGCAGGAAGCAGTCTGCATAAATTGGCCTGCATGGATCAGACCTATGTCACAGAAACATTTGTCACTTTGCTTTCTGTCTTCCACAGGGTGATCCTGGTACAAGAGGTCCTCCAGGCATCCCTGGTAGAGAAGGGCCAAAGGTAAGTTTGGATGGATGTACTTTTCATTGCCTTGTTTCTTCTTAAAAGTAAATGGCAAGATTCCTGGCAGTCTTGACTTTCTTGTCTGATCCCTCTCCCTGTGGCATCTGAGCAGCCTAAAGGTTCAATCAATTTTTGTTGTTCAGCTTTCTTAGTGGATCAGTTGACCTTCTCTGTAAGGAAAGTGAGCGAAATTGCCTGAGTTGAGTCCCAAGCTGGAATAGCTCTTCTGTGTCTTGCATCCATAAAAGCTATCTCAGAATTTACTGCCCAGTAGTGCATTGCTATCTATAAACTTATTTTAGATGAGTCAGTCATGCAGGAATCCTACGGTGAAGAAGAAAACTTCCCATGTCTCCCTGAAGTGTGCAACAGCTGGACAGCCCTGTGCCTTTGCACTCTGTTTCCATGGGAATAACACAGGCATTTCACTGGGAGTTGAGGTTTCACTGACATCAATCAAAACCCTGCTTCACTGATCAAATCCTGCTTCATCAGACAAAATGCCACATGGTTGGGCATAGAAGTGTCCTCTGTCACTGAGCCAAGTGAACTTTTCTCCCTTTCAGCAAGCATTTCAGGTCTCTGGTGTTAATGTCTCCATCAGGCCTCCTGACTAGTTTGCCTCCTGGGTACAAACCACTCATGTCCTTTCACCTCACTGGGAGGCATATTTTAAAGCTTTCAGGTAGTTTTGAGCCTTTTTTTCTGCTTTAGGCACTTATAGCTGTAAGGGCTTCATGCTAGTATATATTAAATGTGGGTCATAAAATGCCCTACAGAGCATGAAATTCATTGTTCTCTAATAGAAAGTATTTGTTTGAATGTTATGTTTTCATAGGGAAGCAAAGGTGAACGTGGATTTCCTGGGCTTGTGGGAGAGAAGGGCGATGAGGTACAACTACTTCATTCTTATCTGAACCTGAGTAAAGACATAGACTGAGAATGAAATGCACAGGGTGTTTAGTTCTTTAAAACTGCTGAGATAGTCGTGTATTGCTACAAATAGCTCTCAATTCTGAATTTTCAGCAAGATTAAATATTATTGTTCAATTAAATAACATCTATTTAATTTTTTCTGTGCATTTTTGCTCACTTGTATATTTCAAAGCCACATATGCATTTACATGCTGATTTTTAAGAGTATAGCATAGAGCAATAAATAGGTAAATGCCAAATATTTTCTGAAAATGCTTCATATTTATAACATATTTACTTTCATTTTGTTATTTTCCCTTCAGAATTCACTTTTGAAAACATTCCATTAGACAAATACTCTGATGGGAACAGTCACAGCAGCAATTACTATTAAGTGGAAACTAGAAAGTGTTTGAAGGGGATGAATTCAAAGTATTTACAATACTTTGTCATATACTGCATTCTTAGAGTAAGTTTTATAGGAGAAGGAAAAAAGCCACCAGTCGTGGTGCCAAATTCAAAACAGTTTCTATAGCTTTCATTTTAAATTTAAATATTTGCAGTTAACAGTTCAAGAGCAATCTCTATCAAAGAAACAAAAAAAACAAAAAAAAAACCAACCAAACAACAACAAAAAAAACCACAAACACACACACACACAAAAAGCAGAAAATCACCAAAGCAGAAACTATTAAGCAAATTAATCGAGGTAAATAAATGCATTTCCTAGTGGCCTTAGCCAATAGAAAGAGTGAAAATAAGTAGTGTGTTACAAAAATGTGGTGAACACTTTAGAACTCCAAAATATTTAACTGACACTGTTAAACACATAATTAGCAAGTGCAGGCTACAAGACACAGCACCTGGAGAGTATGAAAGGAATTTAGAGTATATTGATTCAGGGGTTTGCAATTCTTTATGATCATTTTACATTTCTTTGGCACTAAGGCCATGGTATCTTCAGAATTTTCAAAAAGTAGTAGAATGAGAATAATTTTCAAAAATCTGTGTTCATCAGGATACTTGGCTTCCAAATGTAACCATTATATGAGGAAAAAATATACAGCAGAAGCATTAAATATGTATTTCTGCTACTGTTTTGCCCCAGAGTTTAGCATGTTGTCAGCCTGAAGTATTATGCTTATTTTTCCTTTTGTTTTACCTGATATATAGAGCTCATTAAGTCTTTGTTTCTTATTGAAGCAAGTGCTTCCTGGGGTTGGATTCAGCACATATTTCCTGGAATGATGGGGCAGCCAGAAGCAAATTTTGTGCAGAATTTTACTTAAAAAGTAAATGGGACAGTAACACATCCTTCGTGTGCCCTTCAGGATACCTCTATAATTCAATCCTAGCAGGCAGCGGCATTAGAGAAACAATTTCAACAATTCAAATACTATTTAACTGCTGAAAACTGAGTGAGATATTTCAGGCAATTGGGAAGGTAATAAGGGAACAGCAAGTTTATAACTGGCAATTAGGTTTTTTTAAAGCACTCTAGAGTAAATTCACTGTAAATTTTTAATTAACTCAGTGGGGTGTGATGCTGTGTTAATAAATTAGCCTCACTTGCTTCTTCACTGTTTGAGACCTTGTTACCTTCCTTAGCTCTGATATTTTCAATGTGTAGCAGTAGTTTTTGATTATGACATTGCAAGACTACAATTATGTTTTGTCAGAAACACGTATAAAATACCTTATAAGTTTAAAAGTCACTTTTTTTGCAAATTCTAAAAAAATGCTTTTATTTTCAATTTTATAATTTGGTTACCATGACAACGGGAAGGAAGTTTGAGAAGCCCATCCGAAACTCTTTGCAATGCACTCATCAACTTCCAGATGCTTTCAAATATGGAATGTAATCTTTGCTGAAGCTTAGTTCTCTTCCTTTTGAAAATATTCTTTTCTTTTTTTTTTCCCAGAGGATGGTTTTTCTAATATCAGGAATAAGAATTGCAGAAAATGTTCCTTTATCCTCATATTAATTTGCCATGTGACTGTACCATCAGAGTAAAGTAATTTAGAATGAACAGAGAGCACATGAGCGCTTACTTGCCACTTTGAAAAGCTGCAGAGGTGGATCAGTGTCCTCTGTGTGCAGAAGTGGGAAAGGGAAATCAATGTCTCTCTCCATCTCCTCATTTTTACTGATTTATTTCTGTCTGAAGTTTTTCCCTCAGTCTCTTCTTCAAAGCACCTGTTTCAGGACTTCTGACCTCTGTGGCTTTTTAGAGTGGCCTCCTTAGCCATTCCTTATTAAGCACTGCATGTAACTCGAGAAACACAACTTTTTTGAGATGATCTTGTCAGAAGATGGACAGATAAAATGAATTACTGCTGGGAGGTTTCTATTTTCATTTGTGGACTATGGGGAGAACCAAGAGTGATTGGCTCTCATTAGTACATGACTTTTACATGTCTAAAATTGCACCTACACCTGGTGTGGCAGAGGAAAGGCTTTTAGGGACATGCTGGCGTGTCTCAAATCCCACCTGTGTTTACTATAATAAGTTGCACACATGTATGTTAAGTAAATGCGCATCAGAGCCCGTCAGTTTTCCAGGAAATCAAATAGAGTAGAAGCAGGAAAGTAGATTATTAAGTACAATGTAAAATGTCATGTTCTATTATCAAAAAAGAAAAATCTATAAATCAGGCAGAAAACATAATTTAGATAACATCAGGTAACATTGGAAAGTCTGAATAAATGTCTTCTCACTAGAAAAAAAAAAGAAAGACTTTCAGTGATAAAAAATTAATCTCTAAAGAAAAGCCAGAAATGTCTTGCTCTTATCTGCACAACTAAAGACAAAAAGATTTACAAGACATGAGCTAATAATGTGAAAGGTTGAAGGGCAAGTGATGATTATCACTCAAGCAAGAAGTTGCCTCTAACCTTGTTCAATGATAATCTCTTCCCTGAATGGTGGGGTGTTGGCGTTTTTTCATTACTAAAAATAATGCCTACCTTTTAGAAAAAAAAAACACTCTTTAGTATAGTCATAATACTGCTGGACGTGCTGAATATAAGTATTTTTGATACAAAAGTGAGAGAGGAAGTAGACATGTACTCTTTTAATTCCCAGGGCCTTCAAGGTGCTCCTGGACTGCCAGGCGTGCCAGGACCCAGTGGACCATCTGTAAGTGTTTGGTATCACTTGTGATCTCATTTATCTCTGCAGAGGCTGCTAGAATGGCCTAGTTTCTTGTCCTTTCTTTTGTCTTCTAGGAGAAGAATAATAAAATTCTCTATTAAAGTCAACTATATTGATGTTGATGTTTCTGAAAATACTGTCATTGTCTGGGCTCATAATTTATGTAACTTAAATAGGTTTGAAGTTTTAGCATTATTAAAGAACCTGTGAGGTTGCATGACATGCAATGTGCAAACTTGCAGTGAATTATGTGTTTGTACCCAAGTTATAGTCATATTAGTAATAAAAATCTAAAAATAATTTCAGCTTGTTATTCTGCAAAAATTTAGTGCACAATTTAAAAACAAAGTGTGAGAATAAGCTGACAGTATTTAAAGATGCTGAAATATATCAGTAAAGTTTTTGGTATTACTGGGAAAAATCCTCTTCAATGTTTTTCCAAATTTTATTTTCTACATATGGGATGAAGTCACATTAGTTAGTATGATTGTTGTTCATTCCTAAGTTTCATGACATGCTTTTTTCAAAAGCTGCAGCACATAATAGAATTTTAATGGGGAATACGTACACTGGCATTTTAGCAGTAAAACGTCATTCTTAGCAGTATTGAGACATGCCAGTTAGGGTCAGCCCATTTAGCATGCCAAGGTGAAAATGCAACTACAAACACAAGTTTTACCCTTCAAAGGACTTATCAGAAGGACACAGCTGTCGTATCAGACAGAAGAGAAATACTTAAATCTGAAGAAGAAGCAGAATTAGATTTAAATGACCTTCAAAAAGCAAAAATTTTAACAACTTAGTGACAATGAAAAAATACTATGTTTCATTCTTTCCTATCTAATATAAAGAATTCTGTGTTGTGCAGGGAGTCACAGGAAGGCCTGGACACCCCGGTCCAGCAGGGGCAAAAGGAGAAAAGGTATTCCTTCTTTTAGCCTTGCTAAAGATCCGTGAAGGATTTGCAGCCCCATTACACTCCTGGTATTTGGGGCTTTTTTAAACAAGTGCAGGAGTGCAATCAGGAATGTGATATACATTTCCAATTTTCATTTGTATCTTAATACAAGTACTTTCCCCAAACAATGCTGGGCATATGGATTTCTCTTTTGAAGTGCAGTTCTTGCAGTGTATGTAAGTTGCAGGGAATGTTTTGTAGGTATAACTTACTATATAAAGTTTAGGAAAGTGAAAATATGTTTGTGAGATAGTATATGACTAGTGACTGCTTGCTCTGCTTCTGGTTCTTTTATCAGTATTATGCTCAAATGTATTTAAAAGTGCTTCACAAACTGAAAATTATTGAGCACTAGTTATTCTGAAAAAATACATAAGCTTCCTTTATATTTAATTTACTCTTTTGTAGCACTGCTTTTTATCAAACTTTTATGTGCTCTTTTATTAGGCAATCAATATTATCCATTAGAACTAAGAGGTCAAATTCATTTCTCAGGCACCTCAGATCAGCAACATACAGCAGAGACAAACTTAGTTTGCTGCAAAATACTTTCTGGGACAAGTTCTCCATTTTGTGTATGAATACAGCTTTTTTTTTTCCTATGTTACCCTGGAGTTTCTCAGGCATAGCACTGCCACATCAATGTGTGGGATCCTACTAAAACTCTACAAAACTTGACTCTATATGAGTAAGTAGGGAAACTATTTTGTAAAGTTCAGAAATTATTTCACTATGAAATCTGAATGAGAGTTGTCTCCTTGCAGACCACAACAAAAAAAGTTTACCCCATTTATTTCATTTTTATGCAACTGACTGCAAAACACAAATCTTGTTAGTTCCTTGTTCACAGTTCACAGGTGGGAATGAGAAGCCACTGCTCTGTAATTAGTGTCTCAGAGCACAAAAGGGCAAAAGTCAGATGGCTGACTAGTGATGAAGTAAACTGAAATGTAGTCCCAGTAATTTTCTTCTCCTTCCTTCATGTGGTACGTGTTTGAGAAATGATCACATAACAGGCTTTCTAAAGTAATAGTATTTTAATTCTCCATGAAGTATTCCAAACCACACTTTGGAGGCTGACATTTTCTATCAATTAGCAGCACCATTTGGGAATTATCCAAGTATAAAGATATAATTACAATTATATTTTTCTCCTAAGCTAATTATGGGCACTGAATGCTTAGCTTGACTTCTGCCACCTTAGTAGTTTTAAATATGTGACCTAAGGGTCTCACTGACATATGTCTAATAAGATCCAACAAAATCAGTGAAAAATTCTGACAGAATTGTTCCAAGTTTTACAATGTATTTAACTGAATTTTAGTGAAAAGATTTCAAAGACATTGTTTGGGAAATTTTATATTGAAACCTTTGTAACTCTATACTAGTCAGGGACCCCACCATTCTGCTGGGGAATTATCTCAGCAGCTGGTTTGTTTCTGTTTTGGTTTGGTTGGGGTTTTTTTGTTGTTTGGTTTTTTTTGTAATATAATCATTTCAGTACACATCAACAGAACAGACCACAGATACAGGTAATGACGGCTGAATATTTTATAGTAAAAACCAAAAGGATATTCATTATGTCTCTTAGTAAAGAACTTTTTTTAAGTTAATTTTTATTCAGTATGTGTCTAAGTAAATTGAACTTCTCAAACTGTAGCTCTTCTTTATTTGCATATGAATGATCGGCTGAGGACTGGCTTTTACAAAATAGCATACAAAGCTTAAAATGAATGCTAACTTATCTGTTTAGAAATTCATATTATCAAATCTTATTTTTTTTCTTGTATCTTCCTCTTCCTTCTGGTGAATGTGAAATGTTTCACAACCAAGGTTACCACTGTTATTTTGCCATAAGGAAGTTGCTACACACAAAGCAGCAAGGAACTAACAAAAAACTAGTACAAATTAATGGTTTGTAACTTGCCTAAAACTTCAGCAGGAACTGGACAGGAGAATTTACTCTTGATATTACCTGTTCGTATTGACTGTATCTCCTGTTTCTTGTCTTTATGGTCATTGTAGTTTGAGTTTGGAGTAGATCTGGACAGTTACAGTAAATGAATTTTATGAATCTCTTGCTGTATTAGGGTAGTGAAGGTTCTCCTGGGAAACCTGGACCACCTGGACCTCCGGTGAGACATTTTGCTTTATATTTTGAATGTTATATTAGGAACAATAAAATGTAATAAAAAGAACTGACTCTCAGTGTAACACATGTTAATACTGCAGGAAGGCAAAAATTTCTTTTTTTAAAAAAGGTTACTATATTCCCTTTGTTTTTTCTTTCAATTAATCGCTAAGTTCAGGTCACTAAAGCCATCCTAGAAACTTGATCAAATTAGTTTCCAGTGTTACTGGAATAATTTTAAGAGCTTGGGGACCTGAGATCAGAGAACTCAGGGAATCGAGGGAAAGACTGTGGAGCTCACTGGACTCCAAATTAACTAGAAAAGTACCTAGCACAAAATTTATTCTGGAGAATTATAATAATAAATGCCAAAATACACTGAGATTTACATGTTTCTGGTTTTATCATTCAGAAAAGAGTCCCAAAGTGCATTCATATGTATCTTATATTCTTCTGAAATGTCTGGAATCTTTGACAAATTCAGAACCAAAAGGATACCACAGCTTTCCCAGGCTACAGGACTTGAACAGGGCAATAATTCTGCCTTTATAATTAATAAATGACATTTACTTGGTTTTTATGCTTTAAAGGGTATGCCTTACAATGAAAGAAATGGAATGAGCAGCTTATATAAACTGCAGGTATTTCTCTTTAATGTTAATTTGGGTATTTTTTTAATCCACACTTAATTTTGGCCCAACTCAACTTTTTAATTTGCTGTTACAGGGAGGTGTGAGTGTCCCTAGTTATCCAGGTCCACCAGGACCTCCGGTAAGTATTCTCAGAAATCTAATTTCTAAGAGCTAATTGGCATAGTAACAAAGAGATGGGTTAGTAGTGTGGAATTTGATTTTATATGTGAAAGACTGAAAAAATAAAGATATGGTTGGCATGCAGCAAATGATATAAAGCCTGTGAATTTATTCTTATCAGTTATTTTAGGAGTTTATTTTGATTTAAGTATTTCACCTTAGCAAGTAAAGGCTGCAGAAATGGTACCTAATTTTGTATTGGACTCCTTAGTGAAGATATCCTAATGTCTAAAAAAGTGTAATATTGTATTCATAGTTTGTGATGGCACAATTTTATAGTGCATTACATTTGGTGCCAGAAACAAGAAGCTCATGATTTCTGATCTGAGTTCTGTCACCTATTCACTGTGTGTAGCAGAGAAATGTGTAAAGCCAAGAATTACCTTGTGGCAGCAACACACGGCTGGAGCGTTCCAGCTGCAGAGTGCAGATGCAGCTTTACAGCTGGATGCTGTTGCTGTGGTCCCATGGACCGAGAAGGGCTGTGCACTTACTCATTTGCATCCTCCTTCTTGTTAGCATGGTAGGCAAGTTCAGCTGTTTTGAGATGAATTTGGTAACCACATAAAAATGTAGCCATCACTGAGGACCTTGTCCTTATGTTATGTGCCATTTATTTTCATGGGCTAGCACTAAAGTACAGAGCTGTCTGTATTCTGTAAGAGCAAAACAAAACACAAATATTACTAAGATTTTATACTAAATTACTCATCTGAGAGAGCTGGAATTAATACTGATTCTAAATGCACTTCATTAGCAAAGTATACTCTTAATGCAGTCATTAAAAATATTATCTTATTGTGTAACTGTTCTTCTTTAAATGTGTTTCCACTTTGTTGGGTTTTTTTTCTGCAGGGTCCAAAAGGAGATCCTGGAACAGTGGTATGTATGTATTTTATTGTCTTGATAGACAATTCCCCAAGTAGTTTGACACATGATGGTATTTACAAGGGTAGAAGAGTGTATTTACATTCTTTAGCAGGTAGTTTACCTCCTAAAGAGTCAGTACACCTGAAAAAGTGTTTTTAATTGCCAGGCTTGTGAACGTATTAACTGCTTATGGATTCATGTCTGCTGAACTGTTTCTGGATGTATCTAAGAATGTCTGAGAAAAGTGAAATAAAAGCAGAAAATACTTTCAGAGCTATTAGATTTTTCTCGATATTACATTTGAAAGTGATAAGAGAGAAGGATCAGTGTGTAACAACCAGTAACATCCCAGCAGGTAACAACTAGAAGTTGATATTTTCTTTAAAAAAGGGCAAGATGGGTATTTACAGTATGATGACATTGCTTCTTGTGAGCAAGAGGATGATGACCATGGGAGCCATTAGACCTTTCAGCCATGCAGTTTGACATTCAAAAACACATCTATTTAAATTTTTGATTTTTTTTCCATTAAATAGTGTTATGTCTTTTTCACATGATTGTTTTTTTAAAATTAGGAGGAGGGGAAAGACAAGTAGGGAAAGAATAATCAATTGCATAGTGATAGCTGCCAGAAGAATGTAGGTCCAAAACTTGACTGGGTGGACATTTTCCTAAGTGCTGAACATGTGTGTACCTTCCCTTTTATATAATAGAGAACCTATATTTTTCATCATCTTGCAATGTGTTGCAAAGGTTCCTAGCCTTGAAGATGGCAAAGTTGAAACTCACAGGCATTGTGTCTTGCTGACTGGGCATCAGTGAAAATACCCAAAAGATGACAGTAACATTTGAGTATTGATAGTTTAGCCCCAAAGATATGATAGTATCAAATATCATTTTAAAAGGATATTGTTTTAAAAATAGCTACTTCCATAACAGTTAAAATTTCAATACATTTGTATACTTCTTTTTTGAGTCTAAACAATGTCACAACTGCATAATGTTTATTACAGCACTATAACACTGCAAGGCAGTGAAACAAGTGCTGTTGTTAATGGCCAGCGTTGTAGAACAGTGTCCAGCAGGCATCTTCTGGACTTCAGGCAGTATGACTGAATTGGGATGAGTACCATATGTCAGCTAATGGAAATTGATAAGAAAAATTTGCTTATAAAATTAGTAGAGGCTGAGCTGGTTAGGAAAGAAAAATGTGCCCAGTCATGCTATGTTCCCCATGATCTGCTGGTGAATTATCTACTTGATAAAGATCAGGAAACTGAAAAATATTGGAGAGATCATTTTTGAAACAAAATCATGTCCTTTCCAGCAACACAAATAACATCTCTGCCTTCTACTAATGAAATAAATTACTTCAGGGTTCCATTCAGGAGTTCATTCAACCACCAAGGAGCTGACACTAGACCTCTTCAGCTGCTGTCTTGTCTTCAAATTGTTAGTCATGGGCACAACAAATAAAAAGGTGGTTCAGCCAGCCTCTGGAATCATGGTAGTAAAGAATCAGGGTCAGAGAAGAACACATGGATTGTTTAAAAGTCACTGGAGATTGGCCTTTTCTGAACACATCAGACCACAATATTTGTAGGATGATGGGTGCCCTCTCCTGTTGAAAGGTTCATGTCTTCTGATTTGGGTCATATCTTGGAGTCTTTGTCTTCAGTATCAGTGTGAAACTAATGAGAAATGACTCTACTCATGAAAGCAGTATGCCAGTACCATTTAGGTGTACCTTTTTTCCTACCAGTACAGGCCCAGTACCTAAACATATACTATAGCAGCAGAATTAGGTCCAGCTAGCTCACATTGTCCCAGCCAAGATCAAAGTGGGTATGGGAAGGTGACACCTTTAAGAGCTGGCTTGGACTTCGTCTGTCATGAAGGTGCGTAATCTCCACTCAGCCAGCTCGTACAGGATTTAGGAATGTGTTTGATTCCTTGCCAAGTATTAATGGAAAGTCGGCTACGTGATAAAGTACATTTTGATCTACGTACCAATGGGAAAACTGTGCTTCTCAAGGACAGCAAGAAACCCAAACCAAAACCCCTCAGCAGTGACAGAAAACTGTGAAGTTGTGAGAGAGTTTCCTAAAACAGTTGAATAATCTGTTTTCAAAAAAAGCCTCTTCTTCAGCTTCACCATAATGCCCAGAAGCTGAATACATCTTTCTGTAGCAGCACCCACTCAGGAAACACCAACTACCAAGCACAGCTTAGGTGTGGAAGGTGGGATCTGACAGAGACTTCAGGAAATCCAGACAGCAATTTGCTGTGGCTTTTGATTTAACTAATCATTGCTGAAATACTCGAATTGTTGGCTGTAGTTTAATTCTCCATGGTCAATCACTAATTTTCTTTCAAAAAACAATTACTAGCACTTCCCTTCTCTATATGTTAAGCTGATTTCTCCAGTGGAGCATGCTTATGGTTTTCTTTCAAAACTTCAAGGCCTACACAAGGACCCAGTCTGTGCATCCCTTGGTGCAGAGTAACCTTTGTTTAGGGAACAGAGCGCAGTGTTGCTTGGAGGTTGGTTCTCTGCCTGACAGTGCGTGCTTGAATCCCAGGGCTCTGCTGCCTGGGGGTGCTTTAGAAGTGACCTTGGCTTGCAAGAGCACTGGAGTGGAGTCTTCTGGATTACATTCTTCACCAAAATTAAACCAGTGATCCAAATATTCACACAGTGCTTCTGGGAAAAATTTAATTTGCAGATCAGTAAAACAGGGCATATCAAAAGTTGTTCATCTAATAACTGGTTAGCTGTTTTATTAATCTCAGGGTAATTAATCCCCTGTTGCTTTCTGTTCAACATTTCTCAAGTAGATACAGAAATTCTAATATATATAATCTTTTTTAATTTAAAAAAAAAACCAACAAAATAAAACAAAACAGGGAGATCCAGGACAGATGGGATTGCCAGGACTGGAAGGACTCCCAGGGGAAAAGGTAGGACTCTTAAAAAGAACTTACGGCTTGTTCTTAGTGGCCACTACCTGGAACTAAATGTTTTCTGAAACCACAATTGATTTTTTTTTTTTTGTGCGTTAATGTTTCTGCATGAAAAATCGTTGCATATTTATCTATACTTTCTGTTCTGCTTTACCATGAATCTAAATCCAACATAAAATTTCATTTTCTGCAAATGGAAAATTGTGTGTAGGAGTTCTTGTAATACTTTTTTTTCTTAACCTGGTAGAACACTTCTGTATTTGATAGTAATATAGTTAACATTTTTCTGTGTGTGGTCACTAGTTGCTGTTCTCTATCAAACACTGTCTTATGCTTGCAGTCCATCTGTCTTGTTGTCAGCCTTTTGCTTGTTAATTGTGGAGGCTGATTACGAATTTAGCTTGTCATAAAATGCTAAAAATGTCAGTATTGTGGTATTCATTTCAAAATGTGGCAAAGTACAAAACATCAGAGAAATGAAAAAATCTGTAAATATGTTTCGTCAGCAAAACCAGTTTGATTTTGCCCAGAAATTTAAGAAGAAATATGAGTAAATTCTTTTGTAAGTGAAATATTTGTTCAGCTTTTTGAATTACATTATTCAATGACTTCATACAAAAATAGTTTACGGAAACTTATTTTTCACCAAAAAGCAATGTAAACTAAAGTTTCTCTCTCAGTATCACTATGCGTTACTCCTACTTGTGCAGAGAGTGGGGAGTGACAAGATCTAAGGTAGGTGTCTATACTAGATGTTTAAATTACATGAGATGATTCTTGCTCTGGAAGACTACAATTTACAAGCAAATAAAGAGTAGTCTGATTTCAAAAAGAACAAACATAGGGAGATGTTACAGGTCCAACTGAGATGACAGGGGGACAGGAATTAAATAATAGGAATAAGCAATAGATCAGATTATATAAACCAGCTAAGTGAGGGTTTGGCCCTTTCCCAAAGTAAAGATATCTTTTCCTTAACTAAATTTGGTCAAAATGCCACATTCCTGAGGCAAATAAATGAACAGAATCTCAGAGCCTGTCAGTCCCAACAGTATAGCTTGTGCTGGTTTTTAATACAGAACTATTATGCACCTCTGCACAGCAGTATGTTGTTTTCTACAGACTGTAGTTGTCTGTAATTTCAGGATAATTTCATGAACTGGTTTAAGAACTTTGTATCTTCTGGTTAAAATGCCCCTTCCCTCCACTGTGCTGACACAGCACTGTGTGCAGCCATGCTGCAAACCACATTGCTGAAAGGACCACAATAACCCTGAAAGGAAAGAAAAGGAAAAAGTTTGCAAGGGAAGTGTTAGGAATTTATAGCTTCCTTGGCACAGCCAGTACAAGGTTTGGGTCCAGAATAACCGCTGGGACAGTGCAGTACTTCAGACAACATGCCCGTCCCGATGCAGCTGCTCAGTGCTCACTTGTTCCAGAGGTGCGTGTTGTGTCCCTCACTCAGGGCAAACATGCACTGAAGGACTTCTCAGCCTCCAGAGCAGGAGAGGTTGAACTGTGGCCTGCAAGCAAGCTGCTTCCTCTGGACATTTAACTTGTCATCTGTCTACACTTCATAATGGAGTGAAGTGTTTCTAGTTACCAACATTATCATTGTGCACCTGAACAAAATGATGAGACTGAGACAAAACAGCATTAGTTAAAAGAGCAGAAAGCAGAAATCTCAGCATTCCTTGGGGCTCTTCTGCACAGCAGAACATGGCTGTAGCTATGCTGGCAGAGCTTTGGGAAATCAGGTTCAGCTAATGTAAACTCATCTCAGAAAAATATTTGCCTGTTAGTATGGCTTTAACAGTGCCAGGACTTTTCTGACAAATATAGACACTAGGAGCCTGATTTTTTTCCTATATCTTAACCAATGTTGCACTAGCAGAGCATAGTGTTGCAAACCAACACATGTCAGCAGTGGGTTAGAGCAAATACCACTGTGTAGTTTTACCACTGTTGACCTTTGCTGCTTTGGGTTATAGCCCCCTCAAGAAGGATGAATTTGTGCCCATAACTCATCATCTCCAGCAAAACAAACCCCATTGTCCTAGCTCAAAGCACAGATGCAGGTGGCTGTGTGTTAAAAGGGGAACCTTTGCCCTGAAAGGGCCATGGCACAAGCAGATTGAGGATGCTGGCTCATAGTAAAGGGATGAGTGGGTTGCAGAAGGCAAAAAACTTCTTTGAAAGGTACATGTTAAATATGGAGATGTTGACATAAAAGTCAATTACCCTGTGTGAACTCTGGTCATTGTCATGACCCCAAGTTATAATTATTTGGAGAACTACAGATAAGTCAGGGACTTTCCACCCCTTTTCAAGGGAGGCCTCGAGCAGAATCAAAGGGATAGCATAGAAACATAAGAGAACCTAAACAAAGGATTTTGCTTACTTGTTCAAGTCTGTAAAATGAGCCAGTGGCAGAGAGAAATATTAGCATTTATTAGAGCCTGGCTCTTGTCCTCATTTTCAGTTCACTCAGTAATTCTTCCTCGGGTTTTAATGGGAATTCACAAACAAACTTCTGTTTTGATTGTTGCCATTTAAGTATAGATTTCTCTTTCCTTCAGGGTGACCGTGGACCAGCTGGCCCACCAGGAGTAGCAGGGGCACCGGTATGTACAGTCATTAAAGAAAACTCAGGTTTTTAGAAGCTGAAAAAATAGGTCAAGCAAGGTGCTGAACTGTAATCTGTTATTGTGAACACCAGTGCTCACCTTGTACTTTATAGGCAGGTAGGAAGACTGTGTTTTCCCTAAGGAAATTAAAGTTTTATTAGCACCAAGGGTTCCTATTATTAAAATGACAGGAGGGAGTGGTGTGAATATATGATAAAGCTGGAATTTGAAGCTGCATATGCTTAGTTAAGAAAGCATATAAAATTCTTCTCATTGCCTCTATTTAATATAGATAAAGGAGTTCTCTGTGTTCCCAGGCATGCACAAATTTCTGAGCATCTTTCTATCACAAAGAAAAATTATGAACGTTAGTTATTGCAATCCACAAGGATCTGCATATCAAGTCAATCAAACATTTGCTTTAGGGGAATGCTTTGTCAGCTATTTCCTGTGGTATTCAGAGAGGTTTCTGAAAGTCATCCAGAAACTTTGTTGTAGGTGAAAATAAATGCAGCTAATGATAAATTGAAATTATAATTATTCATTTGTGTTCCTAAAGAAAATGAATACATTATATTGCATTCATAGTTTAATAAAAAAGTTTATCCATATTTCAGGAGGCAATGTGGAGTTATTTATATGCAAATAGATTTATTATTAAATTTGGGCAGCTACCAATCCATTGAGGAGCTGTTTAGATTATAAATATGTTTCATGAAATAAAGAGAAGTTTGTGTCTATGCACTCCCATTTCCATTAGCCACTGATTTAGTCTATTTACTGTGAGTTCCAAGAGAGAACATTATCTAAAATAGCTTAACTTCATTAGGTTCTCCTAAAGCAAATTGCACATTTAAGAGGAAAAGAGAGTTTTATAGCAGATGTAAGACTTTCAAAGTTGTTGCTCTGATATATATTTCACCTCGTGAATAATATCTCAGTAGTTGGTTGGGATTATCACAATTGTTCATTCCCTGTGTATTTCCCACTGGATGTGTTCCAACTGTCATTGGATGTTCTCTATTCAAGTTGGATATGAAATATTTAATGAGGTCCCTTTATCACTGATGGAGTCGTGTTCTGTTGATTGTATTTAATTCTAATAAAATCCACTGAAAGAAGTTACTTCCTCCTGAAATAAATTGTTTCCTTTTACATTTTATGTTAAGCAGTTTTAATTAACAAATTAGTAGGCATATAAGAAATAACTTTTTCCGTAGTCTAGGAGGAATGTGAAACATATTCACATATCTTACTGGAAAAGAATTTGTCTTTCTTACCTGTCATTATTCCCTAGATTGAACAGGGGACTCTTTTTCCCATCTGGGAATATAAACTTTAAGTAATAATGAACAATAACATTAATATTTCATTCATATATACATTTTGTCTTATTTTTGACATAGAGAAAAATTTTATTTTGATTGCTAGTAATTTGAATCTCTACTATTCTCTGTTTCCAGGGAAAGCCAGGATCTCCTGGGTCCCCAGGGATGCCAGGGGAACCTGTAAGTACAGATTTCAGCTCTGGACTCTTATGGTAATACACAAGTATTTCAAACACTAATGCAAGATTTTACTGACAGACTTATATGCATATTTTTTTCTTTCTTAGGGTGAAAGAGGACCTATAGGAGATATAGGTTTCCCTGGTCCAGAAGGGCCACAAGGAAGACCAGTAAGCAGTTTTATACTGAATATATACAAAAGAATATGTCTTAATTTATCAGAAGTTACAAAAGAAATGACATTTTATCTTGCGTTGTGTTAGGCTAGATATAATATCTGAAGAACACATTGAGCTGCAGAATTCCTGGTACCATGGTGTTTTAATAGTTAATTTTACTGAGATGTTGCCTTTAAAGGTCTTATGAAGGTCATTTGGCACTTGTTGACATAAAGGTTCCTCTTGTGTTTTGCCCCGGGGGGAATATGAACCGAGAAACCCAACATAGACTATAAAGGATGGGGTGGCAGAATAGCTTCTCAGTTTCAGTTTAGATAGAGAAGCACGTGCTTCATGACTCTGAATAAACTTTGTGACTCTTCAATATACAGGTGATGCAACACAGCAGCTGAGGCATTTACTGTTCACTTGGGATATGTCTAATCTGACCTCTTTATTTAATAAAAGTGTGACAGCAGTGTAGTCAGCACTGTCCAAGATGGTTTAAAACAGCCTGTTTTATTATTCCTTTGGGTTTGAGCTAGGATAGCACATAACTCATTACCTCCCCAGAAGCTTGGTGTTTTTGGATGAGCATGAGAAACAGACCATTGCAGCTTGTCAGCACATCTCCACATTACACTTCTGCCTTGAAAGAAGAGACAATTGCTGCAGCTTCAGCAGCAAATTAGACCAAGGTGCCTGATCTGTACCAAAACACACTTTGCAGAATAAGAGGGAAAGAATTATTTCTGATGTCTCTCTGTTCATGCAAGTCCTTCTTTCTCACTCAGTGAAACAGCAGTGAGTTTGGTACATGTGCAGGGTCTACATACATCCCACGAAATTAAACAGTGCCAGAGCATTTATCTTGCAATTATCTGGCAT